>NW_028251456.1:0-1251385 GCF_964263255.1 Lissotriton vulgaris | reverse complement strand
TAAACGTATGAAAGAAACCTGATGTTTACAGTTGGCACATATAATAGGATTACACTTAGTGGTGCTATGTATGTAATGTAGCAGAGGTAATACAAGTATGCTATTTCCTTTAGCGGTGGCATGTATCGACATTGAGAAACTTGTGCCAAGCATACTATCACACTTATAGGCGTCATTTACGGAGCGTCAAGTAGGAGTGCACAGTATACTATTACCCTTAATTAAAGCGGTCACATATGAAACATACAAAAACGAATGCAAAGTACTAAATTCGTAATACTCCTGTATATGTGAGTACATATTGTACCTGCCAATACCTTTTTATCTACACACAGGCATGTACACAGATGAAAATGCAAACAGAGACCCAATGAACTGCATATCAAAACAATCCTAAACAAAAATATCATGTGCATGGTTATATGTCAGTCTAATAGCTCCTTGTACCAACATTCTATTCACAGTGCAATAATAACCATTGCAAACTACATAGTATTTCATATAAAAAGTGCTCCCATGTCTCAGTGAGCCGAAGCACGCCTTTACTGTAGCTACATTATGAACACCTCAATGATGATGCATGACCTTAAAAAAAGTATTTGATGTGTGAGGAATATCTCAGAACCACGATCTGTCTTTTTAAACATTGCATTTTCGGGTCTGCTTTTGAATACGTTTATTTTCTAGAGCATCTTTGCATTATTTTCGTTAAACCTGCATCTCTATATATAAGTAAATTGTGGGCTGCATTATACATTCTTCTTAATATGTGTGTATTTCTATATACATATGTGCAGGTGTCTGTCAGACACTGTGCATGTATTTCTTGAAGAATACATCAATACGTGGGCAGTGTAAACTAATGGCAGGATACAGATTGCTATTTTGAAAGCAGTATTTAAAATACTAGATGAATGGTGTAGCTGAAATGTATGACTGCAGCTGCTATTAAGTAGACGATTAAACTTATATGTGGCATATATGGGGTATAGGAAATTGATATTGAGTACCAAATTCTGCTTGATGGTAGCATGCCTGGGACATATGGATATAATGTCCAGTACACAATCACACTTAGGTTTTGCAAGTAAGGGGCATTGAGAAGCGATGTTCACTACATAATTATCTGTAGAAGTGACATGTATGGGGAATACTCTACACGCTGCAGAATACAATATCACCGTTAGAAGTGGCATGTATGAGGTATAGTATAGAGAGTGGAGAATACATGATTATCATTAAAGGTACCATGTACGGCATATAGGAGAGATGGTCACTATTATCCTTAGAAGTGATATTTTTCTAGCATATTACAGATAGTGAGTGGTACATTATGAGTCTTACATCTATCATGTTATAGGCTACTTATAGAGGGTAACGTCCAGTGGCATGAATGTGTCCATGTGTTAGTAATTTATCTGCATGTGTCTTAAGGAAGCTGAAACAATGTTATATATACATAAAATAAATGTATTCAGTAATGCAATTACCAGACTTCTTACTGTGTTTTGGGTAGCTGTGTATGTACTTCTTGGAAACGACACAAGAGACTTGGTTGGCAATACTTTCTAGAGCTGTAGATGTAAATAAATAAACAGTTTTTGTATAGAAAAGTAACAGTAATTAAATAAATATTAATATTACTAGAGGCATTTAAAATGCAAATATTTATATACATACATGAAAGTAAAAAAACAGTACACAATCGCTGGGTAGTTTCTTTTATTATTATGACGCAGTAAAATGTTATCATTTTCTAAAATAAATATAAAATGTACTCACCGAAATTGTACAAGTATAATGTGCTTGCAGAAAAATGGACTTGCAGAACTGATACGATATATCCGAAGATCTCTCTGACCTCTGCTTTCAGTAAGGATGTATTTTACGGTGCTTATATAAACGAAAAGCAATTAATCTCTTTTAGTAGAAGTTGCTTACTTTCAAATAACCAATAGTAGGAAAGAAAAATAAAGAAATAAATAAGACGAAATCACATGCTGCAAAAATAAACGCGGGAAGTTACGACTCGCAACAAACTGCTCACTGAAGAACACTTTTACTTTCGTTTTTGCTCAGAGTGAGCTTTGATTTTAATAGCATAGGCATCAGAACAGAGGTCAAGGAAGAGCTCTTGCCCTCCTCTTTCCAGTAAAGTACTCATATATAAGTGATGCAAACAATGTTCCTTTTGCTCGAATCCCTGGAGTGGGGGATAGGGCAATACCAAACATGGAACACAGGTTAGGACTAATCATTGCAGCACATGAAGGGCTTGCTTCTGCACACGCAGGTGTTTCCGCCACGGTATCATTATTAAAACAGAGATACTGGTGGCCACGCATGAGGAAACAAACTAGAGACAATGTACTGGAATGTGAAATCTGCCAGAAAATGAAAGTTTCTACAGTGAAACGTCCTGCGCAAACGCCCCTTCTGATTTCAGATAAACCACTAGCGTGTGTTTATCTGGACCACTGTGGGCCCTTAACACGGGATGGAACTATAAATATATCATGGTCACAGTGGATTGCTGCACGAGATTTATTTGGTTATGGCCCCAGCGCTCGGCTGACGCCAGAACTGTTATAAAGGATTTGCGAGTCTTTATCGGCAAATACGCAATGGGCACGCTAGATTCTGATCAGGGTCCTGCGTTTAGCTCTCAAGCTTACAAGGAGGCCATGGTTAGTTTGGGCGTTGCATTGCGGTATTCTAGTCCCTTCCATCCTGAGGGTAATGCAGTAGTGGAAAGAAAAAACCGTGACATAAAGCAATCCATAACAGCAAAGGTATTAGTTTCGGGTGATGGGTGGGTCAAACATCTAATAAGTGTCCAACGTAGTCTTAACAATCTGCCAAGAAATTCTCTGGTGGGAATCACTCCTTATAAGCTACTATTTGGTACTAGAATGATAATCGAGGATCTCGATTGTCAGACTTCAGTGGTAAAACAGAAACCCTTTGATGTCAAAGATCGTTTGGCTGTCCTTCAGGACTTAAATGGAACAAGAAGAAGTCTGAGTAACACAACACAAAAGCCAACAGCCACTGAAGATAAACCACCTGTCCCAGCAAGACCTGTCTGGATTCCAAAGATTGGGGATCTAGTCAGGGAAAAGATAGCGGTGAAGAAGGAATTTGGGCCTTCTTACAGAAAAGCAGTACCTGTCTTAGCAATCCAAGGAACGAGATCAGTATTACTACTGCCCCTTGCTGGTAAAAAGGAGAACAGAGTTGTGTCCATCGACCTGGTAAAACCACAACATGTGGCCAATAATAAGTAGTAGGCCAAGTGGACTCCCAAGATGTAGCAGACAGCCAAATCTTGCTACAATCCAAGAGGTTCAAACTGAAAGACTTATCACCTTTGATAAACCTGCAGTAAGAAAAGAAGGACTATGCAACAAAGCAATGGAACTCGTGCCTCTTGAGACCCAAATATCTGTTCGACCAGAAACACCAGTCCACAATGATGTAGCACCTGAATACACTAACATGACAAAGGAGAAATCAGTTCCAGCAATTTCAACAAACCCCGATGCCATTCAAACAATTGACAGAACTGCATCTGGATATGTCATCAACTTTGATAACTTTTCTGAGGATCCAAGTGAACCTGAAGATACAACAACAATGCAATCTCTCAAATAAAAAAACGACAGAACTTTTTATAATGAACTTGAAAAAATATATCTGGTTTCACCATGGACTGAATTTTGGATTGGTTTAGGTGCATTTTTCCTCCTGCTCTGGCTAATATTTATTTTAAGCCTGGGACAAATGATAGATGGAAAATACAGTACAATGGACACAGCAAGTCAGAAAATCAACTTGGTCCTAATACCGCACAAATCATCACATGTTGAAAAAAGAGAACTGTCATCAGTAAACATCACAGCCATCCCTATACCAGGAGGTATAGTATGGGATAGAACTGATTATGAAATCTATGGCCCGGTAGAGACGCTGAGGATTCCACTTCAGTTCAAGGTTTCTGTGAATGACTTTGTAACACCCAGCAGATTCTCTGATGATTGGGACTTTGAGACAATTAATAATATGATGTCAGATTTAGAAATGTCTGCAAAATATACTAAACATGACTATTTAGAAGGGTCATCAGACTATGAACAAATGTATTGTTTTAACCATTTTGGTCATCACTATTTGCACAAATCTGCAAGCCCGAGAAATGTTTTTAAGTATAATCAATGGGAACATTGTCCAACACCACAAAAAGGCAGCTCTAAAACATTTTAAGAAATGTTTCCTTACTTCTTAGGGTTTAATGTTACAGATCCAGAAACGTTTTATTTCAAAAATGTAAATAAGACAGGATTGAAAACAATGTTAACCAATACCAAACAAATTTATTCTGCAAACTTTTATACTAAGTTGTCCACATTGGGTTACGACTTCTGGAAAGACAACATTGAGACAAAAACTGTCTGGGGCACAAAAGAATGGCAGGTGCCAGGTCTGGAAGCTTTATTCAGAGCCTGCATTATACCTGAACAAATAATGTTTTTAAATGACACTGTGCAACAAACCTCTTGTCTTGGCATAGCAATAATCAATGATTTAAATAAACCGTCTATACCAAAGCCCATACCTGAAAATAACAAAACTACAGAAGGGGAAATAGACGTGCAATATGTTTTCAAATTGAACAGAACTATTCCTAATTGGAAAAAATTGTTAATCTGGCCCACAGACACCAATAACTGTCAAGATAGATTCCTGAACAAAACACAGGGTTTAGTTCTTAACAGGCCAGATCCAAGATACTCCCAGATACAACATCCAGGGATAATAACAACAAATAGTGTAGGGAAACTATGCCTTGAACGGCCGAAAACTTCTACACTTCTAGAAATTAAACAACACTTGACTTTACTTAAAGAAAGCAATGATTTGCAAGATTTCTTATTGGGACCTCGCAAACCACTGCAAAAATGTTTCATATACACCGGTATATATGTTGCGTACAACGAGGCCTGGAAAATAACACAATTAGAAACTGCAGAAAGAATACGACAAATTGATCGTATTAACTTGGAGAAAGCTCTCTCTGTAGTGGGCAATGGGTTAACTACTCTGTCCTCCAGAATATATTCAATGGACAGCATTGTATCCTCTGCAATTGACATAATGGAACAAGGCTTGCTAATGTTACAACATGGCCAGTCTCAATTACGTTCTATAATACGTTCTGGACATTGCAAAATCTGCATTCAGGCTACGTGCCATGAAGGCTTATAAACACAACGTCATTGTTTACTGGGTTTAACCTTACAGATTAACAAATCTCTTTGGCACAAAGAGGAGCAGACTATACGGTGCTGAGCATTGAAAAACTGGAAAGATTACCATTGATAGTTTCTGAGAAACCTGTAAAAGAATGAATAAGTCATGGCACCATCATGATTCCAGTGACGATTTTCCAGTTTCAGTATTGTCTACAGCATATACCAGAAGGCCTGTATAAAAGGTTGGGTAAAGAATACATTAAGTCAACATGGACTTTACCATATACACACAGTTGTTGGAATAAGGGGAAAGAAGTTTTCCTTAGTGGGAAAAATTGTAAAAATTCACTAAGTGGTACACTTCTGTGCCAGGGTATTAATTTACACGGAGCCTGCGATGGTTCTGCGAATAACCTTTCATGCCACCTGCACGGTACTCCCTCCACACTGATAGAACCCGTTTTCAGGCAGCTATCCAATGGCAGTTACGTTATATTAAATGATCACAACTGCTGTGGCATGTTGCCAGGAAAAGTTTATCTGGTTAGTGTGTCGTCCATGGTCACTTGTTGTATGCAAGTATTGTATCCAACTCGCAAGTCAAATAATAATAATAATAAAACACTTGTTAAGCGCATGGCTGCACGACTGTGTATCCCCGCGCTAATTGCTGAAGAATCTCAACCGAGAATCAAGTCAAAGGGAGAAAGCGAGGAGGAGTTATTGAGGGAACAGGTGGGTTTTCAAATTAGCTCTGAATAAAGTTTCCGATGGTTCCATTCTTAAATGAGTAGGAAGAGCGTTCCAGTGTCAGACAGTCAGACGGCAATATGGCCTTCATTGAATATCTCTTCTATACGAATTGATACTTTAAGCAGACTAAAGTCTATTCTTTTGCAAAAATCTGTGCCACTGACATCATCAAAAGAAACATATGATCTGCAAGTTGCAAGGACATCTGCAGAGATACATGCATTACTATCAACAAACTGCCCTGTACATTTCGCAGAAATGTTAAGTCAAATCTTAAACATGTCTGATACCAGTGGCATTGCACATGTATTTAAGACAATTTTTTCAGGACTGTTAGCACCATTTGAAGCAGTCCTCGGCATTTTCCCAAATTTCGTGCACTGTGTGTTCGGCGGCCTGCCTCTCATCTTAGGACTCGTAGCAGGGATACTATTTTTATTTCTTCTGCTCCGATATGGCTAGTCCCGTAACCGGCGATACCCAGAACCTCATGGAACAGACGGTCCGTTCCCAGAGGTATCGTGAGAGGATATCACAGATTCTCAGCTTGGCTCGTTTAAGAGATTTGAATACGACATGGCTTGTATCGTTCGGACCAATCTGGCAAGATTGCATCTTACCTGTTCTACGATGCCAGCTTTGCGGAGAGGAATGCGTGTTAGACATTGGTCTTACACTTCCATCAGTCCTGCCATCGGATGTCGATGCCTTGCTAGGTCCTGTAACGGCTCATGCATTGGGTTGCCCCCAACGGCTACAGATCCTGATGACGGCATTCATTGAGATCTCACCAGTAAGTCTAACTGAGGGTGAGGTACGAGAAACACCAGGCACACAGGTACCATCTGATATGACTATTGCTAACGCGGCAACAAGCACTGACGGCAATGCCTCTCATCTATGCACATTTGATCTGCTGGATCAAGTGGTTCCACTTTCACCTACTGTGGAAGACAATTTCTTTGGCAGCCTAGACGATTTGATGTTTTCTCCTGACAATGAGAATAACTTTTGAGTCATGCACACAGTGTTCTCTGAACTCTGAAATTCGGCCTTCATTTTTTCAAAACAATGACTTCTAACATTTGGAACTATCCCCAGATTCATCAAACCCAAATTCTGCGAATTATAAATTGCGAGAAATACCGAATCGCAATTTAGAATTCGCAGAATGGGATTCATGAACAAATGCGACCAAAAAAAGCGAATCGCAAACGGCCGCAATTGCCGTTTGCGATTTTGCTCAAATCGCTAAAAAAATCACAGAATCGCCCTTTTACCATGTAGAAATTGCGATCTCGCAATTATCGAAATCGCAAAAACGGGAAGTCGCATTTCGAGCACAGTGATGACATCACAACCAGGAAGCAGGCAGTTCCCTCCCTCATTCTGCATACTGAGCCTGAAAGTGGAAGCAGCACTGGCCAGAGCTCCACTCCAGACCACCTCCAGCTAAAATTCAGGAGACACCCCACAGCAGAAAATGTCCCAGGAAGCAGCAGGGAGCAGTGCCTCAGGAAGGAAGAGGGAGTGAGCAAAGACCATGACCGGCTTTTCGGAAAGGACTCAAGGAGGGGGCCTGAGGCGGACAAAAGGCGCATTTGGATGCGCATCCGCGTCAAAGTAAATGCAGTGGGAGTGACCCAGCGCTCCACAGACGACTTGAAGAAGTGGTGGTATGACCTCAGAGGGCATGCCAAGGAAAGAATTGCAGAGAGGCTGGGGGAGCGAGTTGCAACTGGAGGAGGAGAGCCCACTGTACCACCCAACACCCCACGGGAGGACCTTGTGGAGGACACCCTGAATTCCGAGGAATGCATGGGGGTAACCCGGCTGGACTCCTCCCGACCCACCCAAGAATCGCAAGGTAAGTGCCATGCGACTGCGACCCTGTCCCCTAACAATGGCCATGACCCCAGAGCAACCTATTAGAAACCCCAGTCATGCAACCCATGCACACCAGAAAAGCCACATTGCATTGTGGGACTTGTAGTCTGACCACAATTTCCATTTAGCCCCATACAGGCAGACCTGTCCAGTGAGAGTCAGTCCTACAGCCAGTCAGGGAATGCCAGCCTGCATGCATGTAGCAACCTCCCATGTTCAAGAAACATGTCAATAATCAACATCCACTTTACATCACAGGTGGCGCTGAAGAACCCAGCACCGATAGTGAGGCCCTGCATATAGATGACAATCCAGAGGACACTGAGGGAGAGGTCCATGCTTCCCCTCAACCAGGACCATCAGGGCCTGCACCAGCAGTAGTACCACCACCTGCCCCTGTGGACAGCGCCACCCCTGCAACAACAGGTGCGCCACAACCACCCGGTGTGACACCCATGCCAGTGGCACTGGCAACTACAGCTGCAGCACGTAAGCAGACAAGGCGCACAGCCACTGTGAGATCACAGTCCAGCGGGCTGGTGAGGGAGCCGCGTGACACAACACCACGCGCCGGCAGGGGGGTGAATGTCCGGGTACCTGGCCTGTCAATTGAGCGTCGTATGCCCCGCGTACACCAAAAGCAGGCACGTCACTTGGCAGCCATCCATCTGCAGCTGCACAAGACTGCACAGAATGTGGGACAGCTCACTGACAGAATGGAGAGGATGACCGCTGCTGTCGAGGAAAACACCCAGGTCATGTTGACCCAGCGGGACGTCAACCACCGCCGCCACCGCCAGCTGCTGACCCGCCTGTCAGCGTACACACGCTCGAACTGCATTATTGGGAATGCCACCTCCCAACTCTCACGTCGAACGTTGGCGATGCAAATACAAATGGTGCAATGCTGCCAGGATGTCGCTAGGGCACTGGAGCAAGTCACCACTGCAGTGCAGAGTCTGCAGGCGACTGGCCATGGCCAGGCAGGTGGGGGGGATGACGCAAGTGAGGGCAATTCCAGCCACAGCAGCCGTCTTTGCCACTGGTGACAGTACCCCGCCGCAGCACCAGGCCCACTGATGCCTCATGGGAAAATGCTGGGAAAGAGGTGGAAAGGCGACTGGGAGCGTCCGCCCGGAGGCACCACTGACAATTTATTGTGTACCATGCAGGGCCATGCTGATGAAACAAGCATGCCCTCCTCACATATATGGGGATGTATGAGTCAATACAGCTCTCATGTAACTGTAAGAAAAAATGCCACATTATTGTGAATAAAACAATAATATGTATTCAGTACCAGTTAATTTGACTCATGTCATTATTTCAATTGTCATGCATGAGTGAAGTGTTGGGTGAGGGGAGTGGGTGCACTAGAAATAGTTAATTGTGATTTGGTTGCGGCGCCTATGTCCTTCAGCAGGTTTCTCCCAGGTGGGCGGTTGTCCCCTTCCGACTCACTGCCAGAGATCTCTACAGGTATCCTGCGCTTGGTAGCAATGTTGTGGAGTATTGCACACACAGCCACGATGCGGCAGCAGACCTCAGGCTGGTATTTGAGGGCCCCACCAGTCTTGTGAAGTATGCAGAATCGCTCTTCAAAAGCCCAAATGTCCTCTCAATACAATTTCTTGTGCGAATGTGTGCAGCATTGTAACGCCGTTGCTGCGGTGTGGCAGGGTTGAGGTATGGGGTGAGGAGGTACTCACGGAGACCGTAGGCGCTGTCACCTGAATGACAGGAGCAGAGGGTGAGTGCATGTTATGCGCAGCTACATGGTCACAATGTACTATTTGTTGGCATGTGTACTTACCTAGAAGGTGTTCTTCGCTAAAGTCTCCCCTGGCCAGTCGTTTGTGCATGCCGCTGTGCCGGAATATGAAGGAGTCATGTGTGCTCCCCGGGTATTGTGCCACTTTGTCCGTGATGATTGTCTTAGCGTTGCACACCATCTGGATATTCACGGAGTGGTAGGACTTGCGGTTCCGGTACATGTATTCTGTTTGTGCAGGTGGGCAGATGTGGATGTGGGTACAGTCAATGCATCCTATTACATGTGGGAATGTGGGAATTGCGCAATGTTGTAGAAATCAAGCTTGGTTTGATTCAAGTCCTGTTGGGTGGTCGAGAATGTGATGTGATGGTGTAGCCGGGTCAGCATTGCCTCCAGGAAACTCCTTAGGCAGCGGGACATGGTGCTTTGGGAGATACCCCCTGCAATGGCAACTACCCCCTGGAAGCTTCCGGAGGCCAGGAGATGCAGGCTGCAGAAGACCTGGACATGGATGGGCCCTAGCATTGGTCCTCCTTGTTGGGTGCTGCATCAGGGGGTTTAGGTCCCGGATCAGCTTGGTGATCATTGCCCCATTCAGGCGGTACTTGGAGTAGATTTGCTCCTCAGTTTGGCCCAGAAGGGTGATCCGCTGGTGGAATATTCGCTCATGGATCCTGCGTCTGTTCCTTGCTGCAGCATTGGACCACCATGTAGAGTCCTGGCATTGTGTGAGTCCACATGCTCCTACTGTGTCTCCTTTAGTGTGTTTGGTCAGGCCTGCACCTGGGGCTAGTTTAGCTTTTTTTTTGGGGGGTATTGACTTCATGGTTACCACCTGGTTTGGGTTCTCCTTAAATTGCACGTCGCAAATAGCGATTTTCCGATTTTTTGCTACTTACGAGTTTTCATGAATTGTGTTTGCGATTATTTAGCGAGTTCGCAAAATATTTCGCAGAATACTTGGATTCTCGCTAATTCCGATTCGCTAAAGGGGTTCCACCTAGATTCTGCGAATTATTTAGCGATTTCGCTAAATAATTTTAGCGAATTCGCTTTTTGGGATTAGTTCACATCATGAATTGCTTTACTTTTGTTTGCGATCGCAATAGCTAATTCGCAGCTATTGCGATCGCAATTTTGGTTGATGAATCTGGCTGTAAATTTCCACAACAAAGTTGAAGTTTTTCTCTCTTTCCAAAACATTGAACTTTTGGCACAGATTAATCTGCTTAAAGTAGAACTATTCCTAGAGAACAAGTCATCTTTGAAAACTGAATTATTTAGGCCTCATCCCTATTAATAGTAAGATTGCTATGACATGTTATGTTATGAAATTATCTCGACTTTTCTTCTGTATTTAAGAGACGTTATCATAAATGTAATCTCATGATTCTTTTCAAATTGCCTAAATTAGACTAAAGACTGTATGCCTAGGAATTTTTTCTCCTAAGTATATTGTGTACTGTAGAAAATGCAAAAAATATTTTTTCTGCATACCCAGTTCAAATGCATTCTTTGTATTGGGGTGGGATTGTAAACACTAACTTTAGATATGTTCATTGCTTGCTAGGTTAGCCTTATTGAACTTAATATCCGTGGAGTGGGTGTTGTAAATGAATCTCGGACCCTAGTATAAATTTCCCCATTCATGCCCTTATATAGGTATACTTTATCATTCCCCTATATAGGCATAGAAATCATTACCATATTTGGCCTAAACCATACAGCCACCATACAGCCCAAATACGTCATGGATACTTTCACTAAGCTCCAAGAATTAACAATGTTTTCTTGGAAAACCCCGCCTTCAGCAGCTCGGGACTTCCCCTTGCTTGAATATTAAGTTCTCCTAGAACTCCCGGCGTTTTCCAAGAAATGAGCCTTTGAGTGACGGTATTAAGTCCAAACATGCGTCAAACTCGGCAACTTCAAAGTATTAATATGCCTTGATTTGCCTAAACAAACCCACAGTGGTTTGGAGCAGATCGACTATCTACTTGCCTGACGCCCTGCAGCAGCAAGTGCCGAAAGAAGCCGACCCTCCAGAAGACGCACTGCGAGACTCTGTCATTTCTCCTGCCGCGAAATCCAGCTCCAGTGTTTCCAGGCTACCCTTGTGGGTATCTGGGAAATCGAGTCCCGAGAACGAGATACAAGACCTCCTTCATTCTAGAATAAAGGTATGGAGCTGTTTAGACCTCTTAGAGAATTATTGGAATCAGATTCCTGGCAGAGAACTCCTAGACTCAAACTCCTCCTCTTATACTCCCTACCTCTTACCAGACTTAGGTTAGGTACACCGGGGTAAGCATTATCTAGAAGCACCAGTTGAGTATTTTAGTAATCCTTTTATCACTGTATGTATTTTATGTATATTATACATGTTATGCTCTTTATGGCTTAGAAACCATATCATGCTTTTACAGTACTACTTTATAATACTGTTCGCATTATATGCATTGTACTTCATAGAAAGCTTTGCTATTGTAGCAGTTCATTTTCAATGCTTGAGAAAGAAGACTGTTCAATAAATACCTTTTTATTGAAAACGCCCGTCTCTATTTCTCTTGCACCTCTGGTGAAACTAAGCATGCACGATTAACTGAGTGAAATAGTTATCTATTGTTTCCGCGACTCTAGACATTTGATTTCTTATTCTTGGGAAACAAAGTTGTCATGTTTTATGCGGTTGTCAGAAACGAATCCCTTCTTGTTTATTCAAGAAAGTTTCTAGTGACCTCTGAGCTAGCTGGCACTTACAATTAAGTCTAATATAGCCGGTATAGACCTAGTATACCTCAGTCCTACGTCTAAGCTACAGGATATATTATTCCAATGCGCAGAGCCTATTGGGAATATAGGAACTACACTACAACCGGACCCACGTTTTATGTAAGTGTGATCCTAAACAAACACAAAATACGAGGTTTGTTAGACTCCGGTTGTCGCCATTCTGTTGTCAGACAAAACCTTATACCTGCTTCATGTATCCTGATAGGGCGCACAGTTGGGATCAAGTGTGTACATGGGGACGTTAGGACTTACCCATTAGCCAGGGTAACGGTCACAACCGAAAATGGTAGAGGGTTACAGTGTGAATTAGGGGTACTCCCAGAGTTACCCGAACCCCTCATTATAGGTACAGACAACTCGTGCTTCTCCGCCCTTATGGCCGAGTCTCTACAGAAGAATAGTGCAACTGACACTTCCATACCTGGTCTTTTAGTATCCGAGCCCTGGGCCACTGACTCCCATTTTCGGACTTCCCAACTAAACAATGCCTCTCTAGCTCAGGCATGGCAGAATGCACAAGACACAAAAACCAGGGCAACCGTACTTATCCCTGTTTTGTCGAACAAAAGGGTCTTCTTTACAGACTAGGGACCGAAAAAAAGCCCAACCCCAGCTGATAGTACCAAGCGATTTCCGCGAACAAATTATGTTTTATGCCCACGCACATCTGTTGGCAGGGCATTCAGGGACAGAGAAAACCACTGACTCCATTATCCAACATTTCTTTTGGCCAGGTGTGTATGCTCAGGTGAAACTTTTTTGTCAAGAGTGCCATATCTTTCAAAAACGGAATACCTACATTGCCCCAAAGGTTCCACTAGTTATGCAGCCTATCATAGGGAAACCATTTGACCGCGTAGGGGTTGACATCGTGGGTCCCCTTCCCAAATCAACCCGGCGATATCAATATGTAATGGTTGTCGTAGACTACGCCACCCGTTATCCGGAGGCCTTCCCCTTAAGGGCTGCGACATCAGCAGCAATAGCCCAACATCTGGTAGAACTCTTTTCACGAATGGGATTTCCCAGGGAACTGATAACTGACCAAGGCACACCATTTGTCTCCCGCATGATGAAACAAGTGTGTGCCCTCCTGCACATAAACACCTTCGCACTTCGGTTTACCACCCGCACACCGACGGGTTGGTGGAGCGCTATAATGGCCTCCTTAAAGTCACCCTGAAGAAGCTACTGACGGGGGAGGAGAAACAATGGGACCAGTTGCTCCCCCTGGGGCCGTGGTTTGGGCGCCGATGGAGCAGGCGACGTGAGCCGGTAGCTCCGCGCTCGATCCCTCAGTTATCCTGAAAAACGGGATCTCCAGTGGCCTGTGGTGACGGAGCTTGTATCGGAACGCCAGGGGTACACTCTGAGCCCGACATCGCGGCAAAAAGGGGCTCAGTGAGCGAGTTTCACCTGTTACGAGCAGGACCAGGTGAGCCGAGGCAGAGCTCCCAAGATGACGGCTACCGCAGACTACTAGCGCGTCATGGAGCGGGCCTGCTTACAGTGACGGCAGGACGATCGGCTGGTATGCAGCAGGAGAGAGGCTGCAGCAGCTGAGCACCTGGACCTGCATCGCTTTGGGACAAGCACCGAGGTGAGCGTCGTCGACCTGCTGCCAGCGAGATCAACCGGGAACCTCACAATGGCGGCGGCCTGAGGGGACAGCGAGAGGAAGTAGTGCACCTCGCTTTGTGACTGGGAGCCGGAGGGGCACGGTGTCAGACCGGCTACAGAGCGGCGCCTGTGCTGGGAGTCCCGGACTGGACGACGAGGCAGATCCCAGGGCTCCCTGGAGGTGGAGCAGCGTGCTGACCCGGAGCCCGACATTAGTGGGCCACTACCGTGAGGGCTGGGCGTCACCGCCATAGCGGAGATTGAGAGGACACTTATCTGGCATTGTGGCCAGGGACCAACTCGGCGGCGCTGCACTGGGTGGCGTCAGCGGAGAAAACCCCACAACAACACAGGGATGATAGCCCTGTCAGTGCGATGCACGGGCCGCTGAAAGCGGGAGTGAGGCAATACCAGCTGAGCGCTCGGGTCCGGCGCGCTCCGGGAGGGGCACCGAGGAGAGCGCTATTGACCGGCTGCAGGCGAGGTCTGCTGGGAGTCCCACATAGGCGGCCGCCTAACGGGATAACGAGGAGAGGCAGCTTCTCTAGCACTGCAATCAGGAATCAGAGGGGAGAGGAGTCGGACCGGTGGCAGTGCAGTACCTGTGACTGGAGAACCGGGACGGACTACTGGGCAGACTCCAGGACCCTCTGGAGTTGGAGCGTGGTGCTGACCCTGAGCCCGGTACTCGCGGGACAATTGCGAAGGGGCAGGGCATTCCCGTGATAATCAAACTTTGGAAGGGCCCGCAGCTGGTGTGGTGTCGCGGGGACCGATTTGTCGGCGCTGCATGAAGGGCGATGGCAGGAACGGATCCACACCAACGGAGGGACTGCTGCCCTACTAGCGCGACGCGTGGTCGGAGATTGGTGACATTTTCCTGGCGTTAGACAAAGGGGCGCCCCTTGCTGCCCGAACACGAAGAGCCGGAGCAGAGGGCATTACCGGGCGGCACTGTGGGAAGAGCGGCTTGCATGATGAAACCAGGAGCCAAAGGAGGGGACGAAGTGGCGCAGAGTACTGCCCCAGATGATGGAGAGGTGATGGGGGGCTCGGAGACTGAACGGAGGCTGAACAAATATCTGGATCAGATCCTGGAGGCCATCACGACGACCAGGGACTCCCTGCATAACGACATCACGCAGGTCGCGACGGGGCTGGGCCTCTTGAAGGCCGATCACTCGAAGCTGGTGGATAGGGTGAAGGACACTGAATTAATCGTGCAAGATCTGAAGCCAGCGGTAGTGACAGTTGAACGGAAACTGGAGGGTGCATTACAACGGCTGACGGCGCTAGAGAAAAGGACGGAGGATGCCGAAAGTAGGAATCGGCGCAACAATGTGAGGGTGGTTGGCCTGCCGGAGGAAATTGAAGGGACAGATATGATTACCTATATGGAGAACTGGTTCCGGACGCAGGTGGCCCCGGAGGGGTTATCGCCCTTTTTCACGCTAGAAAGGGCACATAGGGTGCCGGCCAAGCCGCCATTGCTGGGGCGCCCGCCCAGACCTGTGGTGGCACGTGTCCTTCACTACAAAGACAGAGATCTGTTGATTCAAAATGCGTGCTCCATGGGGCCTTTCAAAGTGGAGAACAGTTCGGTCACAATCTTCCCGGACTATACCCAGGATGTCCAATGACGTAGGGCCTCATTCCAAGCGGTTACAAAGGAACTCAGAACTGAGGGGATTCAGTACTCATTGCTGTTTCCGGCCAAATTGCGGATCATCCTGGATGGCACGACACAGTTTTTTCTGACACCTGAGGAGGCTTGGTCTTGGCTTGAGTCCTACAGAGCGGGAACAGATCGCAGAAACAAGGGTGAGAATGGTCGACCTAAGCAGGCGAGGGTGCGCCAATCACAACGTATCCGCAAGCGACACAAGACTCAACAGGCCCTGCTGCTAGTGCAAATGGCGGCGGACAAACAGGGAGCCCTGGCAGCAACGGCGGCAATCACGGGGTCGCAGACGGAGGACTTGGTCGGCGTCAGACGACGACAAGAGACAATCTGGGACTGAAATTTCAGATGTGGATAGTATTGTTGGACCGGAGGTGATGCCTCGCTCGGCGGACGATTTGTGAACTGCATGTCCTCCAGTGTGGAGTGCGGCGTACGGACTACTGTTGATGGCGCAGGAGTGCACGGTAACCTTTTTGAAAGCTGTAGTTGTCACATGCCACAGAGGGGGATCATGGGGCGAGGGGCTGGGGTGAGTGCTGCCGCTTGTCGGGGTACATTTAAGGCAGCCTGTAGTGGCTACTGCAGGATAGACTTGTTTGTCTGGTTTTTGAAATTTGGATGGGGGCTGATGCGCAGTTGTTGGTTCCTGTTCTGGGGGAATGGGCGTTGGGGGTTTTGTGGGGTGTTCGGGTGTGGGTACTTCTGATGCTGGTGTGGGCTGGCGAGATATGGAGGGAGTGATACAGAGAAAGGGTAGCGATGGGGACTATACCTGAGCTGAAGTGCATCACATGGAACGTACGCGGACTGCACACCCTGTCCCGACGTCACAAAGTACATGCATATTTGGTGAGACGTGGGATTCAGATTGCGTTGCTCCAGGAGACCCATCTTACCAAATTGGAGTGTGCGGCGCTACAGAAGCGCTGGAGAGGGCAGGTGTTTGGCACGGCATACTCTGCGTTTGCGAGGGGGGTACTGATATGGGTGAGAGCGGGGACTCCCTTTCAGGTCACGAGTCAGACGATTGATCCGGAAGGTAGATATGTGAGAGTAGCGGGGAGACTGTATGGCAGAGAGGTGGCGCTTTGTAGCATTTATGCCCCGAACATAGAACAGCCTCGCTTCTTTGACGCCATCTCAGGACTATTGGCGCATTATCTGGCGGGGCCGATAATACTGGGAGGCGATTTTAATTCTATTACTGATATTGCCTTGGACGGGTCCCATCCACCACTAGTTGAGTCCCCGGTACGTAGGGTGGCGAAGCAGAGAAGGGATTGGCAGAATGAATGGGGGCTGATGGATGTGTGGCGAGGGCGGCATCCGGAGAGTAGGGACTACTCCTTCTTTTCCGCACTCCATGAACTGCATGTCAGGATTGATACGATTCTTTGTGACCCCACCACTGCTAACTTGGCGACACACACTGAGTACCTAGCTAGGACCATCTCAGATCATAATCCCCAGCTGCTTTCTCTCCAGTGGCAGCGAGTGAGGACAGCGATTCCTAATTGGAGATTGAACTCGGACACGCTAGAGGATCAGGTCTTCCAATCTGAGATTCAGGAGGGAGTGGAGTCGTACTTTGCGGTTAATAAGGGGAAGGCCTCTACTAGGGGACTAGAGTGGGACGCATTTAAGGTGGTGGCGAGAGGCTTATGCATTGGTAAACACTTTGGGGAAAGGAAAGTGGTGCTAGAGGAGGTCAGGAAGGCAGAGGAAGCGCTGATGGAGATAGATAAGCAGAGACCGGAGCAGGGAGCGCTGCATGCACAGCTCTTGGAGGCTAAGGAGTTGGTGGCAGCGGAGACCGAAAGGTTGCGATGCTCTGATTATAAGCAGTATACAGCGAGGGTCCATGCGGAGGGCGACAAGGTCGGTACGCTGCTGGCGAGACTGGCGAACCCGGAGCTGAGGGGGTGCTCGATTTTGAGTGTGAAGACGGAGTTGGGGGACACAGTCTATTCCCAGACGGCGATCCTCTCATGTTTTACTGAGTATTATGAGACCCTATACCAGATTCGGTTAGAGGCGGGGGATGGAGACTTGGCCGATTACATGGCGGAGATTAGTTTCCCGCAGCTGGAGGAGGCTAAGGCCCTGGGCGCCGCAATCACATTGGCTGAGGTTAGGGGAGCAGTTAAACACATGGCGAGGAAAAAGACACCTGGGGTAGACGGCCTCCTGGTGGAATTTTATGCTAAGTACATTGACAATTTGGCGCCCCAGTTATTAGAAGTTTATAACGAAGCACTGGTCCAGGGTCGCCTACCCGGATCTATGAGGGAAGCTTTGGTTGTGCCCCTACTGAAACCTGGGAGAGATAGTACGGATGTGACCTCCTATAGGCCACTGTCTATGTTGACAGTGGACTATAAAATCTTGAGTCGCATTCTGGCCACCAGATTACTACCGTATATGACGACGTTAATCCACGAGGATCAGGCTGGCTTTATCCCCACCCGGAACACTTCGGCTAATATCCGCCGCCTGGTGCGTGTCTTGGGGAGCGAGCTGGATCTGGGCGACTGGCCTGCAGTGCTATCTATTGACATAGAAAAAGCATTTGATAGCTTAGAGTGGGATTATCTGGATGAGGTGTTGAAGAGGTTTGGCCTAGGGACCAGGTTCCGGCGTTGGACGAGAGTATTATACTCCTCGGCTACCGCCAGGGTGCGACTGGGTTCGGTGATATCGTCCGCATATCCGGTGCAGAGAGGTACACGACAAGGATGTTCGCTATCGCCTCTGCTGTTCGCTTTGGCGATAGAACCCCAGGCGATACGTGCTAGGTCGGGGGCGGTGTACGGAGGGATCGTCTGCCGAGGTGAGCAGTATTATATCTCGCTCTATGCGGATGATCTACTGATGTTCCTAGAGGACACGGCTGAGGCGCTGAGGAAGGCAATGAATGCGCTTGTCCCATTTGGAGCCCTGTCGGGTCTCAGGGTAAACTGGTGTAAATTAGTCAAAAAGGGAGATCCCTGGAGTCGAATAGTCGACTAGTAACTATTGGCCTTTCCTAGTTAGGGAGAAAAGGTCACAAAATGCAATAGGTGTTAAACTAACACAAAAATAGGTTTTCCACACTGAGATAGAATCGTTTACAGTCTAAATTTATTAAAATTACAATCAATTAAACAATAAAAAACAGAGTAAATTCATATACTTTTTGCAACACAATTTAAAATCCAAGTGAAAAGGTACCTTGGAGGGTTAAAAGTAAACATCAATATTCCACAATATTACACAAACACAATATAACGATACACGATAAATAAGGACACAATCAGAGCATATTCACGGTAAATGGACAACAAACTGCACATAATCACAAAAACCCCTAAATTTCTATGTGGCCAACCAAATGTCTATGCCACCGTCTTTTACCCGATCCAATGGCCTAAATCCGTTTTGTTGTTATAAAGCTCTAGTGGAAGAATGAAATGCCCATCTAAAGTTTTATACGGCCCTCATTGGATTCTATTAGAAAAAGCAAACAGTGCGTCGACGCGTTTCGGTGCTGTACTCTGGATTTGGTTGCACCTTCCTCAGGACTTCTTATTTTCTGGGGTTTCGGGGAATGGATGGTATATCCTTTGAGTCGTGTGGGGTATCACGGTATCAGGGTATGGTCAACCGTGAATTTCAATTAGCTTCTGCTGATAATGTGGTCTTCTCTCCCCTACGATAGGAGCTCCTTATCTTGAGTTTCCTTGCTTTGAGCTTGTCAGGCGTATATTCAAGTCTCGTGCATCTATGGTAAGTATTCTCTCTCCTATGGTAGGAGCTCCTTGTCTTGGGTTTCCTTGCTTTGAGCTTGTCAGGCGTATGTTCAAGTCTCGTGCATCTGGTAAAATTTTAAAACGTTCTTAGAACGGGCATGCAATTTCTTTGACAAAACACAACAGAAAACAGAAAAAAAACGGAATTTTAAGGAAACAGAAAAGTTTTGATGGCCTTCCTAAATTGGTTCTTCAAACTAATCTGCCAAAGGGTCCACAGACCCCTCCCAGTTCTCCTCAGCCTCCTCTGGTAGCCACTATGGGCGTTAGGGAACCCTAGGGAAGAACAGGGGTACAAAGTACCGGTCGGTGCCGGTCCCGAAGTCGGTCCGGCTCTGTGTCCACTTTGAGGGGGAGTCCAGGGTAGACATCGGCTTAGGACACAATTGGCGTCGGAGGGGACGGAGGTGTCGCAAATGGATTCGGCACTGGAGGTGGTGTCACAAGGTCAACCGGCACCAATTCGGATCCAGGTCTGGACCCCTGGAGGGCCTGCAGCACCAGAGCCGAAGCTGCCGGCATCAAAGTACTAGAGTCCCCAGCTGAGTCCACTGTGCCCTAAAGCACACCGGCGGAGTCAGGTTGCCCAAAAATAGAATCGAGGGCTTCGTACAAACTACAAAGTTTGGCAGGGGTCGCCCCATCTCCTGGAAAGGGAGGGAATCTTGGGGTCGACCCAACAGGCTCTGTGGGCAGAGCCAGATGACTACCACCCGCACTCCGCGTCTCGTCGGCTGACGGACGAGGAAAACGCAATGGTGCTTCTTTGCCTTCTTTTTGTGCTTCGACTTACCCAAAGATGAAGACTTCGACAAGGAGTGGTGATGATAGCTCCACTATGGGTCCCGCCTCCTCCTTCTCGACTGTGACCTTGAGCGGCACGGAGCCGACTGCCGGGCCTTCAGAAGCTTTCAGGACCGCTCCCTCAAAGACTTCAGGGCCATTGCCCGGCAGTCTGAGCACAAATTTGGGTCGTGGTCGCGTTCCAGGCATCAGAGGCACACAAGATGGGCGTCCGTCACAGACATCAGCTTGTGGCAGGAGTCACAAGGCTTGAAGCTGGTCCACCGAGATGACATCCCTGTGAACCAGGAGTAGTAATAACTCCAAAAGACATCAACAAAAAGTCACAAAAATAGAGTAAAAAAGGGACTTGAGGTACTGCTCTCTCTGGATCTGCGCTGGCTGGCGAGGAATAAGAAAGAACTGACGTTGGCATGCGGATCGGCATCTAAGTAGATACCGCAACGTCATGCCGGCGGCCACGACGTCAACGACGAACGTGGAGTGGGCAGACGCCACCTACCGAAGCACAGGGGTACTGCTGAAGAAAAATTCTCCAGATCCAGTCTGACGTCTGTGGGTAATTCTAAGGTGAGGAATCCACAACTAATTGTCTCTTGCAGAAAGGGTGTTCCCTGACTACACAAGGGTAGTCCAGCATCAGAGAGGAACTTTTACAGGAGTAAAGAAGAGCTTCAGATACCTGGGTTTAAAGTATGCTCTACAATTCCTGGCAAAACTGAAAATAGTCATCTCTGACCGGGATTACTTCTGTGTCTGACCTGAAGATGCCTGGGATTGGGTGGAAGAACATCTAGGGAGAAAGAATGGAGGAGAGGAGTTGAGACCTGTGCGGGACAATAGACTGAGATCAAAAAGTAGGCATTGCTCTCGTGGGCCGCAGCAAAGCAGCGACAGTGCCACCCATGGATCAAATCTAGACGGGCAGACACACAGCGCTGGAACTGGTAGTGTCGCTCCGTAGGGGGTCCCCATCACCTGCAGCCACTATTTTCATTGGCAATGGGGCCCCTGGCCATATGGCTGATAGAACAAGGACGTGTGTCGGGTATTCCAGGGATGGTAGGCATGCATGCTATATCCTTGTTGACATGCACTTTTACATCAAGGATATATCAGCAGCCCTCAGTGCCACTGCAGATACAGTGGCAGATTTCTCTCTTGCCTCCAGACTACCAGTAAACCCTTCCAATCCCGGGTGTTTCCACTACAACAGGCAAAACTGGAAAGGACAGTAATCCTTGGTGGGCAGCCTATACCATGGGCGCCCCGTATTTGTTGTTATCTTGGTATTCACATATATCTCATCCACAAGGACCTACGAGATGAAAATCTTGGATGAACACTGAGGGCATTAAAATCCCAAGTGGATTTTTGGACCACTCCACCACTGTTGGTCCCGGGTCAATTGAAAAGATGGTAATGTTCCCTGCCTGCTGTACCACTTCGTAAATCTCCCAGTGCTTCCGTCTGCTGCATTATATTGCCAAATGGACTCCCTTCTTGCTGATCTTATCTGGGGCAGTGGGCGACATAAAATACACCTGGCAAAGCTGAAGCTTCCTCCTGCTGAAGGTAGCACTAGCGTCCCCGATTTCCAGAGCTATTTTTATGCTGCCCAGCTGCATTTGGGTGACTTACTGGATAGAGGGACACCACTTAACTGAAACTGCCATCACTGAGGTGCAGGTCCTAGCTGGCGACCTACATGGCGTTTTCTTCTCAGATGGCAAGACCACACAAGACCTCTCCTCCCTGCTATGGACAGCAACACTAGTACTACGACCTTGCCTCCACTGCACCCGCCAGAGACCACCATATGCACCAGCAGTCCCATTGAGGGGATTTCCCATAGGCAAGGGCACATTACAAGCACAAGCATTGACAAGATGGGAACAGGTAGGAATAAATATGGTTAGTGATATATTCACGGAGGAAGTCATGATGGATTTTCATACCCTGGTAGAGGAGCAAACTTTGAACCCCAGTCAATTCTTGTTGCACCATAACATTTTGCACGAAATGGACTATAAATGGAACTCAGACTGTAGTGAACAAGTCACTCACACAGTCATACAGGTCATACACATTATGGGCCATGGGTATATGAAGTCATCCCAGACCCCACGGGAGTGTCCTTCAGCCCCTATGAGAGCTGTGCAAAGACCATTTAATGATTAAGAATGGCAGAGAGCCCTGGAATACCCTTTTAAAGTGATCAGAAACACAATTAAAGTTTATACAGTTTAATATCCTACACAGGGCATATCTCAAACCCAGTAAATTGCACTGAATCTTCCCTGGCATCTACCCTGCCTGTCTCACATCTCAAACGAACCCGGCTGACCCGCAAATATGTTATGGATATGTGATCAGATACAAAAGTTCTGGGACACTATTAGGCAGGTGATAGACTGACAGGCCATGCCTGACCACAGCAGAGGACTGCACGCAGGGCATCTACCTTCAGCCAAAAACCACCAAATTTACCGCTAAATTAATTAATCTAGCTCTCTTATTGGTGAAAAAAGCCATAGCAATGTGCTGGAATTCCCCAGAGCCTCCTCCATTGGATTTATGGAGAGGAGATTTGGAACACTGGGCAACAGCAGAGTGTGGGGAACTGCGCAGAGAAGAAGTGAGAGGACTGCACAAATATCCCATAGATGAGCTCTGGAAGCCACTAATACAAAAGTTGAAAGACCATGGAAAAAAATAATGAAATGCCTCCTGAACAGCCCTGCTGGAGACCTAGCAACAACCTATACTGGTTATGACTATAGCAGTAAGAAGCCTAAACAACAGTAACCACGCCCTAACCTTTTGAGTCTGAAGGCTGAAAAAACAGGTGTTAGGTACACAGATTCCCAATACATTACATGGCCACCCGCAATCAACACACTCTTACATGCACTGATGTATGCAGCAACTTGGGGTCATGGACACTGGAACATTACTGTCTCGTCGTTATTACATGATTATGATCTTAGTAATGGAGTTGGGCTCTGGGTGGGAAATTATGGGTGGAGGTGGCCAGGGTGTTACAAGTTAGAGAAGACTAAAGTACCCCAGACTACAAATCAGAGAGGGGATCACAGAGAAACAGTATATACTCGAGAACATTTGGAAAGGGGAGACCTCTCGGTCACCCCGAACGGATGTCTGGGTGCCCCGATCCCCCGGGAAACCTTTGCGGGCGGGGGGCGTGTCCCGGCCGGTATGCCCATAGTGGCGTGGTTGGAGCACGCCCCCGCCGCCGAAAAGGGTTGTCTTAACACTCGCCCGGAAGTCGATGCACTTCTGGGCGGGATGGGGATGCTGCCCCGCCTTCCCGCTGCAAGATAAAAGGCGCGGGAATCCAGGCAGGCGTCCTCTTGTTCCTGCACTCTGAAGGCTGCACCACTCGTCGCTCGTGAGCCCTCAAGGGAACAAGCTGCAGTTTTTGAACGTGTAATCATTGTTTTTTCTGTTTCAGTCGTCAAGGCGTAGCTGGAGTTCGAGTCACTACTGGAAAACAGGCAGAGACAAAACAGAACGCAGATATGCCTGGTAAGAAGGGTGGAAAGAGCTCCAAGATGGAACGAATGCTGCGCACACTAGTGAACCAAGTGTCGGCGATGGACAGAAAATTCGGTAAAGTAGACCAGCTGGGTCGCGGCCTAGCGGCCCTCGGGAAACAAGTGGAGGCCCAAGCGGGGCCCTCAGGGCGACCTAAGAGGATCGTGGGGCCTGCTTTGCCAAACATTACCCCAGGGGGGGATAAGGGGAAAAAGAGGAAGGGGAAAGCGGGCCCTAGCAAGGCCCCAGTCCCGATGGAAGTCCCGCTGGTCCCAGTAGCACCAGCATCCAGCCCGGGACCCACACCGGATGGGGGATTGCCAATCCCTGTGGTTATCACATCGCTGGATAACGACCAAATGCCTCCCGAATTAGCGCTTCAGTTGGCAGCTGTGTTACCCTAGTTGAAGAAGGGAGCGGGGGATCCGTGGTTGTGGAAGACCCAGCCGAAGAAGCTAGGGAGATTGTCGAGCAGCTCAGCAAGACAAGGGGCGCTGGGGCAGCAAACGTGCCTTCTATTTCTCCACAGGTGGCGAACCCGGCCGCGGTCGAAAACCGGAATAAGTTGACGGACACGACAGGAGGTACAACAGAGACTGGTAAGAGATCGCTCCCAATAATGGGGGAGGGCACTGTACCCTCAAGAAAACAAAGAAAACAGGTGAGTGAGGGTAGTTTGCGCTGAGAGAAATAAACAGTAGTCAATACAATATCTGATAAGCTCCAAGGATTAGACTCTGGTCACCCAACCAGAATCAGACAATGTGACTTAGAAAAAGTGTTCTGGATACTTCGATCTTTATGTAACCTTTTTTACAGTTACGAGAACTAGTACCCCTGATATCTATTCTGCTCATGTCGTATTGTTAATTTTGAAACTTAGATGTATTACCTGACCCGATTAGCTAGCATATACGGGCAGTTACTTTGGATAATAAAACATGTTTTCCGGTTTTGGCTTCTAGGACAAGAGTATACTGGTTATTTTCTCAAGCAGACCTACTTGGACACGACTTTCCATTAATAAGGACTCACGCCTTTTGGATTGATATGTCGATATATATGGATCACTTTAAATGAAGTGAGTGTGAGAGATTTAGCTACTTATATTGGGGCCTCATGGCCGGCTTATTACTATGTTTCAACTATGGTGATATTTTTAAACCCTTTTTTATTTTAGGGGTTTTCTGCTCTTCATGAATAACCTCTTAATAGAGCCTCTCCCTTCCCCTTTCTTTTTCTCGTCTTAGCTCGAACTGACGCGGAATACATATGAGGGATTTGCTCTTCATTTTTTCTACGCATACCTTCTTAGATATATATGGTGAGCGTATTGTCCTCTATAAATCTTGGATGACGTGACTTTTCCATATGCACTGTTTTTCCTTGGTGTATTTTCACTTAGTTTCTGGTGTTGGGTATATTGGCTTTTCATCTCTCTCACTCGCACACCATTCAGTTCAGATCTGAGGGGTCTGCTGTACACTTTCTGTTTGCACTGGTGTATCTGGATTACTAGACGGCCTTCTCTCTTTATTTTCTCACTTAAACTTAGACTTTCAATCTAGTTTACCTGACTTTACTGCCTTTCTCTGACTTCTTAGCATACTTTAACATTTAGTGTTTTTATACTGTGTAAGTTTAATTTGTTAAACTTGGTGATTTTTATAAATTGGTATATTGAGTATGGTGGATTACTACTATCAAATTGTATCATCCCGTCTCGTTAGATGGTGACCACCAGACTTAATATCTCTCTCTCATGATAATTGGGACGCCACTTTGATTGATGTTTAAATTTGTGATGTGATTGTATCTAAGTAGAATGAAATTATGATTATTTTTATTGTAATATTTACAGCCCTGACGAAGTCTTTGGTTTCTACGACCGAGAAGAAACACGTGTTGGCAGAGGTTGCATTCTTATCTGTTGATGAAGATTATCAATAAATGAAGAATAATGAGAACATTTGAAACTTGGAACACAACAATTGTCCTTTCTTTTGGATATTGATGAATATTCGTAGCTCAGGATTTTTTGTCTATGTTCATAACTTTACAACTGTGTCTTTTTCTAAGTCACATTGTCTGATTCTGGTTGGGTGACCAGAGTCTAATCCTTGGAGCTTATCAGATATTGTATTGACTACTGTTTATTTCTCTCAGCGCAAACTACCCTCACTCACCTGTTCTCTTTGTTTTATTGTCTCTTTGGGGGTGCTGCAGTGAGGAATTGTAGGCATCAGTGCCTTGTACGTATTAAAAATGTGTTCCCGTAATGATCGTAGCAAAGTGGCGGATGATCTCTTTAAAAGCTTGAATGCTGGAGCTTCTGTTAATAGAGCTGTAGCTCTAGGTACTCCTAGATCAAATGGCACACTGTACCCTCAAGGCTGGAATACTTGGCGCAACATGTTCCTATGGCAACTAAAGAAATGGTGTGGGCAAACAAGTATATCAATATGTTTTCATTGTTGACAGACAATCGTGAGTTAGAATATGCCAAGACTCAGAAAGATTTATGGCACCCCAGTGTATGGAGGGCAAAAATGGCAGAATTCAGGGTAGAAGAGTCTATGATGAACTGGATCAGGGCTTTTTCTATTTTTGTAGCAATTATGGGTGAGCGAACACCAGAACTGTTGGGAGACCTTGCTTGCTACCAGAGCAGGATCACAGGCTTCCATGAGAAGTATGGAGGAGAAGAATGGAAAGGGTATGACGTGGCATTTAGAAAAGTGAAAGAGTTTAATGAAACATTGACTTGGGATTGTTTGGATACTGTATCTTGGCATGCACAGTTCTTGCCGGGCTCAGCGGGTGGATCAGGGTCGAGTGCAAACAGCTCCAGGGCCTTTCAGCAGAAGCATCCACAGCCCTTTCGACCAACCTACGGGGGAGATACTCAGTCTAGATAGGGCGGGAATGGGAATAAGCGAGGAGTATGTTGGGGTTTCAACAAGGGAACGTGTAGCAGGCCGCAGGGAACATGCAGGTTCAGGCATGCCTGCGCAGGTTGTGGTAACACCTCTCACCCCGAGACTAGCTGCCGATCCAGAGGCAATAGTACAGGAGGGAAAGGGGGTACCAAACAGGATTGACACGGTGCCTCTGAGGTCCAAACAATCGCCCGTGGATATTCTGGCTTTGACTCCCTGGCTGAACAAATACCCTGATCATGTGTCCGCTGGGATCCTGCGAGATGGCTTCTCGTATGGTTTCAGGATCCCGGCGGGTGATTTTCGGGGGGCCCCCTCATGCAGAAACCAACTGTCCGTTAAGCACAACCCGGCGGTGGCCGCCACAAAAATCGCAAAAGAGGTTCGCTTGGGGCGGGTGGCAGGACCGTTCGGTGAACCACCAATGGCCAATTTTGTGTGTTCTCCATTAGGGGTAGTTCCCAAGAAGGAGCCGGGAGAATTCAGGCTCATTCATAATTTATCTGCACCTAGGGGAGCTTGCCTTAATGAGGCGATCGATGCAGACATTTGCAGTGTGAGGTATGCATCATTCGATGACGCAGTGGTAATGTTGAATCGCCTAGGCCCCGGTGCATTGTTAGCGAAATCAGACATTGAATCCGCATTTAGGTTGCTTCCGGTGCATCCCCAGGATTAGCACCTGTTGGGTTTTGCATTTCAGGGGAAGTACTACATGGATATGTGCATGCCGATGGGTTGTTCAATTTCGTGTCCCTATTTTGAAATGTTTAGCTCATTTCTGGAGTGGGTATTCTCGAAGGCCTCAGGGCACCAACATGTGATGCATTATCTCGATGATTTCCTGTTTCTCGGCCCAGTGGGCTCTCGGGACTGTGCACGGGCATTGCGGGATTTCTGCGTGCTCATGCGGGGTTTCGGGGTACCATTTACGCCAGGTAAGACGGTGGGTCCAACTACCTCCCTGGAGTTTCTGGGTATCGAACTAGACTCCGTGGAAGGTTGCTTCCGTTTGCCGGCGGAGAAGATCGCCAAATTCAGGGCCTCCTTGTTGCAATGTCTCCGTAACGACAAAGTGACACTACACCAACTACAGCAAACAGTGGGTCAGCTTAACTTTGCATTAAGGGTTATACCGATGGCTCGCCCCTTCTCCCGATCGATTGCCCAGGCCATGGTTGGCCTAAAGGAAGGTCACCATCGTACGAGGCTGTCGGCAGAGGTTCGCCAGGACATGCTCATTTGGCTGGCATTCCTGGAGGATTTCAACGGCCGAGTAGTCTGGAGCAAAGCCCCTGCCTCGTCGGCAGAATTAGGTTTATGGACCGACTCTGCGGGCAGTGTGGGTTTTTGCGCGATCCTTGGTAACCGATGGTCAGCCCAGAAATGGCCAATCGGCGCCCCGGACTACAAAACCTCGTGGCAGCCAGTTTAGTGCCCAGGACAAGAAAAGCTTATGAAGGGGCGTTCCACTCGTACTGCGCCTTTTTGGGTCCTGCATGGGAGCATAGATTGGGTCAGGAGGGGTACTTTACCCAATTTTTAGTGGCACTTCATGAGGAGGGCTGGTCGGTGGCAACCGCCAGTCGGTATAAGGCCACCATATCGTTTATGGCTCAGCTCCAGGGGATTAGGGACCCGACAGATTCCTTTATAGTCAGAAAGGCGCTGCGTGGCTGGCGGCACCTAGAGGGTCGCAGAAAGGATACCAGGCACCTGATAGGTTTTGACAGATTGACCTCCTTGTTGGCTAAAATAGAGGAGACATGCTCCTCACCAAGTGAGGTCGTCCTATTCCGGGCAGCATTTGCTTTGGCGTTCTATGGAGCCCTGCGGGTAAGCGAACTAGTGGCTGCCAACAAAAGGGATATCGATGGGGATCTGCGCAGGGACCACACGCAAGTGAGGGGGGATTCCCTGCTGATCACGATAGCTAGGTCAAAGACAGACCAGGAGGCCCAGGGGAATAGCATTGTGTTGCTGCGTGCTCTGGGTAGTCCCTGTTGTCCAGTAAGGCATGTTGAGGCCTACCTAAAACAAAGGTTGACGACATCGGGGGGTGCCTTGCTGCGACATGCTGACGGCACCCCATTAACAAAGTTTCAGTTCCAGAGGGTGCTGGCAATCACGATTGCAGCTGCGGGCTTGAACCCAAGTGATTTTGGGACTCATTCATTCAGGATAGGAGCCGCTACAGAAGCAACAGCTGGGGGTCTGTGGGCAGACAATGTTAAACAATTAGGCCGCTGGTCGTCGAGTTGTTTCAAACGGTACGCGCGGTTGCACATGTTGTAAGTTACTGAAGAAATGCACTCACGCTTGTTGCCTTTTGTTTGGATTACAGTTTCACGAGCCTGTGACGCAGAGCGGAAATTGGGACCGGCCCAGTATCAGCTAACCACCACTTCTGGAACAAGGAATGGAAAACGAGTGGTCTGGGTCGTGGGCCACTCATACGTGAGGCGTGCCGTGGACATATTCAAGACAGGTGATGCGATCCACACATCTGAGTAATATGGCTTCAGGGTGTCCTTCCATGGGAAGGGCGGCCTATGTATTGACCGACTGCAAAGTTTTGTGGAAGAATTGTTAGGGCGGCACAGCTCACCGCCATCAGTAGTCATAGTGCACGTTGGGAGCAATGACTTGGTAAGGTTGGGCAGACGAGCTTTAATCGAGCACATACTTTCAGCAGTTAGTTGGTTAGCAAAGACGCTTCCGGGGTGCACAATAGCGTGGTTACACATGATTCCGAGGAGGGTATGGAGGGGTGGATTGTCCACGACAGCGTTGAACCATTCGGTAAAGAGGGTCAACAATAAAATGGAGAAATTGTTTCGCTCTGCACATCTTCAAAGCATACCTCATGGGTGCATCTGGGGGGACCACTGTTATTCAGACGATGGGGTACACCTGTCCAGGGTGGGGAATGACTTATTGATAGGGGACATAATAGCTTGGCTAGTGGAAGTGAGGAGACATGACCTATAGGAGGTGTGGGGGGGCCAGATAGTCGGTCAACTATCTGGCCTGTGGCGGTAAGGTCATGATCGGTGAGCAGTGATTTCAAGGGCCCTAGTGGGGGCGCCACCCATTATGGATGGGAGCGCCCGGGGGGAGGCGGCCATTGGCCCCTCCCATGAGGGGGTGCGGCACCCATTACGGATGGGTCGCCCAGGGGGAGACAGCCATAGGCCCCTCCCAGGGGGAGACGGCTAAATGCCCCTCCCACGAATTTCCCGGGGGCCGGATATCCGCTCCGGCGGAAGAGAGTGCGGGGAAAGGGGGGGAGTCCATGCTGTCCTTCTTACGGATACCCCGCACGGGAACTCGGACGACCTTAAGATGGCGCCGAGTGAAAGGGGGCCCCCATGACAAGGGAAGTTACAGTTGGCTACGAGGGTAAAGTCCTCTGCGCATGCGCCACTCACACGTGAGGGAGGAAATTTGGTGATAGGGATCTGACACCGGTTAAGACCTTGCCGTTGGCCCCTAACGATAGGATGTACAAAATTCGTATGTAATGCATTATGTCATGATGTTAGACTCGGTTAGGAAAATCTTTGTATTAGAGATTTGTTAAGGTTAGCCTGGATACCTGTCTTCATCAAGTGTAATGAAAGTTGAATTTTGTACATGATACATGAAACGTTTTTAATTTAAAGTTTTAAATTTTGTTTCATATTTTAATAAATACGGCCGGGGGGGTCGTGAGGCCCCCCTGCCTTCCAAAAGTTCAAACTGTGTCTGTCTCCTACCATTGGGATTGGTGGTGGAAGAGGTGGCGGGCATCCCTGACCATATGCACCTTTATTGTGTCTAGGTCATGTTAGACTTACATCACCCATGGGTGCTTATTGTGGTCACTTGACTCACATCCAGAACTATACCACCGTCCACAGGCCATCATTACAAGAGTAGAACAACAGACAGCCACATGCATTATCCTTTTCTTTATATTTTGTTTTTCAGTAAAATTTCTTTTTATCTTGGTTACTCACTTTATGTTGTATTTTGTAAGTGCGCAATATTTACTTTGACCAGTCTTTTTTAGTTTGACAGAAAAGCATGCATGATTTGTCTTGCCTAAATTTGTGTCTATGTTTATAAATTGTGCAACAGTGTCTCTCTAGATAAATAGGGCACACTGCCACATTGTTTCCAATGCTTTGACAAAGACCATTTGGTTGAAACATGTCAGCAAAATAAAAGCTTGGTTCTACCCGGAGTGCGGGATATATATATATATGGCGTGGAGTCGCAAAAATTGGAATCGATTTGCTTATTTGCTTATTTATAGTGAAGATATTATATTTATTCCATCAATCCAGGGGGGTATCAAAACAGCGGACGCTGTCGAAACGCGTTGGTTGTTTTTGTTTTGATACCCCCCTGGATTGATGGAATAAATATAATATCTTCACTATAAATAAGCGAATCGAATCCAATTTTTGCGACTCCACGCCTCCCCAGAAGTGGGGAACCCTGTTGAATTTGTCAGCGGTTGGGCTCAACCGCAGGAGTAACGCGGCCAAAGACTAAGCAGCGCCTAACGGGAGAGGAGGGGAGCCGGATGGTAAAAAAAAAAAAAATATATATATATATATATATATATAAATATATATATATATATATATATATATATATATATATATATATATATATATATATATATATATATATATATATATATATATATATATATATCCAAAACAAAACTTCCATTCCGAAGAAAGAAGAGCGCCGGACCTTGGACATGCAGAAGAAGGCACTTTATTATGTAGTACACAGCTTGCTTATTTTCTACACAGCTTGCTTGTTTCTTACGCGTTTCAGCTATCGTAGAAAACAAGCAAGCTGTGTACTGCATAATAAAGTGCCTTCTTCTGCAAGTCCAAGGTCCGGTGCTCTTCTTTCTTCGGAATGAAAGTTTTGTTTTGGATGTAACTGTGGGAAGGTCTGCCCCCATGCTCTGGACCACCCTGATGAGGTCGAGGCTCCTGGCGGACAACGAAAGTTGGAGTTCATATGAAAAGGAGTGGGACCCGCCCGAACTATTTCCAAACTAAAAGGCACGGAGAGTCCAGCCAGGTTATTTGGTGTTTATTTCGGGCAAGGGATGAAGTTAGGACACGGTCCTGCCTTCAAGGACTTTACGAATTACAGGTACTGCAACTAAATGAAATTGACATTTTAAACGGCATTGCTAAAAATGAGCATTATTGTGAACACTTCGAATGGACTCTAACACACATTACAAAAGCCTGCAAAACCACTTATGAAAAACAATGGGATGGAAGGGAATGCAGTGCTTCAAATGAATGAAAACGGAGACCTAAATTCGAGGTGCGTTATGGGAGTTGTATGAAATTTAGACTGTATGAATACACAATGAGTCTAACGTGGCGCACAAATGACGTTGTGACGCAGCTAACCCAGATGCAACTTGCTCACCTGTGACCAAGGCTATGACGATAGCTGAAACGCGTAAGGAACAAGCAAGCTGTGTAGAAAATAAGCAAGCTGTGTACTGCATAATAAAGTGCCTTCTTCTGCAAGTCCAAGGTCCGGCGCTCTTCTTTCTTCGGAATGGAAGTTTTGTTTTGGATGTAACTGTGGGAAGGTCTGCCCCCATGCGCAGGACCACCCTGATGAGGTCGAGGCTCCTGGCGGACAACGAAAGTTGGAGTTCATATGAAAAGGAGTGGGACCCGCCCAAACTATTTCCAAACTAAAAGGCACGGAGAGTCCAGCCAGGTTATTTGGTGTTTATTTCGGGCAAGGGATGAAGTTAGGACACGGTCCTGCCTTCAAGGACTTTACGAATTACAGGTACTGCAACTAAATGAAATTGACATTTTAAACGGCATTGCTAAAAATGAGCATTATTGTGAACACTTCGAATGGACTCTAACACACATTACAAAAGCCTGCAAAACCACTTATGAAAAACAATGGGATGGAAGGGAATGCAGTGCTTCAAATGAATGAAAACGGAGACCTAAATTCGAGGTGCATTATGGGAGTTGTATGAAATTTAGACTGTATGAATACACAATGAGTCTAACGTGGCGCACAACTGACGTCGTGACGCAGCTAACCCAGATGCAACTTGCTCACCTGTGACCAAGGCTACGACGATAGCTGAAACGCGTAAGGAACAAGCAAGCTGTGTAGAAAATAAGCAAGCTGTGTACTGCATAATAAAGTGCCTTCTTCTGCAAGTCCAAGGTCCGGCGCTCTTCTTTCTTCGGAATGGAAGTTTTGTTTTGGATGTAACTGTGGGAAGGTCTGCCCCCATGCGCTGGACCACCCTGATGAGGTCGAGGCTCCTGGCGGACAACGAAAGTTGGAGTTCATATGAAAAGGAGTGGGACCGGCCCGAACTATTTCCAAACTAAAAGGCACGGAGAATCAAGCCAGGTTATTTGGTGTTTATTTCGGGCAAGGGATGAAGTTAGGAAACGGTCCTGCCTTCAAGGACTTTACGAATTACAGGTACTGCAACTAAATGAAATTGACATTTTAAACGGCATTGCTAAAAATGAGCATTATTGTGAACACTTCGAATGGACTCTAACACACATTACAAAAGCCTGCAAAACCACTTATGAAAAACAATGGGATGGAAGGGAATGCAGTGCTTCAAATGAATGAAAACGGAGACCTAAATTCGAGGTGCATTATGGGAGTTGTATGAAATTTAGACTGTATGAATACACAATGAGTCTAACGTGGCGCACAACTGACGTCGTGACGCAGCTAACCCAGATGCAACTTGCTCACCTGTGACCAAGGCTACGACGATAGCTGAAACGCGTAAGGAACAAGCAAGCTGTGTAGAAAATAAGCAAGCTGTGTACTGCATAATAAAGTGCCTTCTTCTGCAAGTCCAAGGTCCGGCGCTCTTCTTTCTTCGGAATGGAAGTTTTGTTTTGGATGTAACTGTGGGAAGGTCTGCCCCCATGCGCTGGACCACCCTGATGAGGTCGAGGCTCCTGGCGGACAACGAAAGTTGGAGTTCATATGAAAAGGAGTGGGACCCGCCCAAACTATTTCCAAACTAAAAGGCACGGAGAATCAAGCCAGGTTATTTGGTGTTTATTTCGGGCAAGGGATGAAGTTAGGACACGGTCCTGCCTTCAAGGACTTTACGAATTACAGGTACTGCAACTAAATGAAATTGACATTTTAAACGGCATTGCTAAAAATGAGCATTATTGTGAACACTTCGAATGGACTCTAACACACATTACAAAAGCCTGCAAAACCACTTATGAAAAACAATGGGATGGAAGGGAATGCAGTGCTTCAAATGAATGAAAACGGAGACCTAAATTCGAGGTGCATTATGGGAGTTGTATGAAATTTAGAATGTATGAATACACAATGAGTCTAACGTGGCGCACAAATGACGTCGTGACGCAGCTAACCCAGATGCAACTTGCTCACCTGTGACCAAGGCTACGACGATAGCTGAAACGCGTAAGGAACAAGCAAGCTGTGTAGAAAATAAGCAAGCTGTGTACTGCATAATAAAGTGCCTTCTTCTGCAAGTCCAAGGTCCGGCGCTCTTCTTTCTTCGGAATGGAAGTTTTGTTTTGGAATTAACTGTGGGAAGGTCTGCCCCCATGCGCTGGACCACCCTGATGAGGTCGAGGCTCCTGGCGGACAACGAAAGTTGGAGTTCATATATATATATATATATATATATATATATATATATATATATATATATATATATATATATATACTGGCAGCCGCCAGTAATAATAATAATAATGATAATAGGGGGTTTTATAAAGCGCTTGGTGACGCTCTGCGGCGTGTCCCCGCGCTGTGAAGCGAGTGCATTGCATGGAAACTACAAGGGGGGCAGAACCTGTTACCGGGTGAACAATATTGTTTTTAGCTTGGCTCTAAAAATTGGTTCCGATGGCTCAAGCCGCAACGCCGCAGGAAGTTTATTCCAGCTTAACGCAGCCAGATGCCTGAAAGATCTTCCGCCCATCCTTGCTTTAGACACCTTGGGCATGGACAGACGCCCCGAGCCGGAAGATCTAAGGGAACGGGAAGGCTCGTATTGTGTCAGCAGACTCTGCAATGGAAGGGGTGCCCTACCATTGACGATTCGATGGCAGGTGCAGAGTGCTTTAAATTCCACCCTGCTTCTTACTGGGAGCCAGTGCAGGGTCTGAAGAGCCGCTTTAGAGGCAGCCCTTCGGGGTAGTCTGAGCACCAATCGGGCAGCAGCGTTCTGCAAGACCTGCAGGCGACTCAGATTCTTCTCTAAGGTCCCTAAATAGAGAAGGTTGCCATAGTCCATCTTGGATGTGACTAGTGCATGCAATAGCGTTTGGCGTGCTTTGATGGGTAGAAATTTCAGCACCTTCCTAAGGCTCTTGAGAGTCCCGAAGCAGGATCCAATCACCCGATTGATCTGGGGGCCAAAGGTTAAGTTGGAATCAAACCAGATGCCCAAATTCCTCGCCTCCTGGCAGGGGATAGGTGTTGGTCCCGGGCATGGCGGCCACCATGCAGACGTCCACGCCGCCTGGTCACCCCCCACGACCAGCACCTCAGTCTTGCCTCCGTTGAGCTTGAGGCAGTTGGCGGACATCCAGACTGCAAGATCTTGCATGCATGATCTGAAGATGTCCGCCGCGAGACTGGGCGCACGCGATAGGGAGATGACCAGCTGCGTGTCGTAGGTAGTAGGTAGTTATAGTTAGGATTGGCTACCATGGGAAATTCCGAACATTCTATTGGGAATAACTTTGGCGCCGATTGAGGGATCTACCTGTAATTTTCCTTAAAATGGTCTCGCTGCGCTCCGCTCCTTCCCTGCAAGTTTCGGGGGGATTCGTGAAATGGGAGCTGAGAAAAAAGGGGGGTCCCAAAACGTGTTTTCTCCATGTTAATTTCCATAGGACGGTCTGACAAGTCTACAGCCCGAACCGCTGAACGAAATTACGCCAAACTTGGCAAAATTGTAGGGACTGGTACGCAGATGTGCCTTTGCTATGTTTGGTGAAAATTGCTCCAGTGGTTTTTATGAAAATTAAGTTCAAAAACACATATATATCTATAGGCGTGCTGCCGGCGCTCCCCGGTGCTTAACAGGAGCAAAAAACAAAAACAAACTTAGGGCTGGGAACGGCAGCGATGGTTCTCCAATGCTCGAACTGTGAGCAGAACACTTTGTTCCCCATACCAAAGTAGCTGATCACAGTCTCTGCATTTAAGGAAGTCTTTGTTAAAAGCAGGCTGAATGTTCGGAATCAGCTCTTGTGATCTCCCCCTCACCGATGTTGTGTGTCCTCCGGTTGATGTAGAGGCCCCATCCCTGGGAGCCTCTTGTGCTAGAGCCCTAACACTCTCCCGGGCATAGTTCTGGGGGTGCCTCCTTTCTACGTGGCGAATCATAGTTGAATTACCAAAACTGTACTTCTTTCGGGGGTCTCCATGGGAAAGTACAGTTTGGCAGATTTTACATTCAACTTTTGGTGCATTTACTTTTTTATGCCCATCAGGTATAGAACATTTTTTCCAGATGAAATGTTCTTTCACCTTCGGCTGAGGAGGCTCTTCATCGATGAATTCATTGGTGTCATCTTCAATGCTGGATGGTCTGGCAGCCATGATAATCCAAGATATCCAACAAAGAACCGAGAGCAAAAAGGCAGGTCTTGCAGTCACAAAAGTGAAAGAAGAAGTGAAGGAAATGGGTGGGGATTTCATTCTTTGTAAAAAAAACTGTTAGCAACCAATGAAAAGTGTTATTTTAAGGTCACATGACTTGACATGCTTACGCTGCGCGCACAGAAGCGCTTCCGGGGGCGCTTACGCGACGCAAACGTAGGCGCTTCCGGGGGCGCATACGCGGCACGAACGTAGGCGCTTCCGGGGGCGCTTACGCGCGCGCCTAAGTGACGTTTCGATAGTTTCACGGAAATGCAAAATCATTTTCATTTCGTAAATCAAAAATACTGCTTTTATATGTATGGTACTAAATGTCTTGCGTTATTATTATTCACTTTTCATTCATATGTTTTTACACGAACGCAGAAATAGCACTCTGGGTGCGCTCTCCGTAGAGCTTACCGGTGCGCGCACCCAGAGCGCCCCAGGAAAAAATTATTCAAAAAAAACATTTAAAAATTATTATTATTAAAAAAAAATTATTAATAATTAATACTTACACAAAACAGCAAATAAAAAAAATAAAAAAGTGTAGGTTACAAACTCGATATAGAAAGGAATTAGCTTTTAAAAAACCTTTGAAATTCAGTGAAAAAACCAGAGGTTTCACAATCGCTATAGTTAGGAATTAGCATTTAAAAAACCATTGAAATTCACTGAAAAAACCATAGGTTTCACACCAGTTATAGTTAGCTGGACATTTTACTATAACTATAACTCGCGCGCCCGCAATCCACTGCTGATTATGTCACATATTACATCATTCATGACATGGTCAGTGACATCACTGATGACATCACTGATTACATCTCAAATGACATCACTGATGACATCTCAAATGACATCACTGATGACATCACTGATTACATAATTCATGTGATAATACGATGCACCTCCTCACACTCTAATCTAACCTTTGATATATCCAGTATTAAATACAGACTACCATTCCAGAAACCATTGACACACCAATAGCAGTTACTACATACGCACTCACTGATTCGTAAGTCTACAAACACATCCACTCATTTACCCATACAATCACTCATACATACAGTCACTCATCAATACAACACTATCATATGCACTCATACACCTATAGAGATACTCACACACTGCCACTCATTCATGGAGTTACTCACACACCTAGTCAGTCAGGCAAAGAATCAATCACACTCCCATTTCCTCATCTATACAATTATACACACATAACCTTACTTATTCAAACATATACTAACACATACTTACTCTCATTTACAATCACTGATACAAGTACACATTGATCCATACAGTCACTTACGCAATCACAGGCTCCCATGTATAGTCATTAATATATGCCAACTCTCACATGCACTGTGTTTTACATATGTACTTACTTGGACATGTAGCACTGAGATATCCATACACTCACCAACACACCCATGCACACAGTCAACCGCCCATAGAGCTGTTTCCACATGCATTCTTGAACCCATACACCAAGTGAATCAACTGCTCACACATCTATGCACAGAGTCACACACCTCCCAGCCACCCCCACACACTCACCCTCACATACAAATACTTGGGCAACCAATCGATAACCCATATAGCCACTCATATAGCTACTAATCAACACATGCAGCAGCTTACACAACAACAGACATAATGATGCACACATTCAGACAGTTTAGTCACTAACCCATGCATTCAGTAAGACACATTAATCACTCACTCATACAGTCAGTCACGCACCTACTAAATCTGTCATCCATACACTCATACATACACTCATTCTTCAATATATAAAACATATTTTATTTTTACAGAAACACACATTCCCTGGATGATGTCATCAGTGATGTCATCAGTGATGTCATTTGAGATGTCATCAGTGATGTCATCAGTGATGTCACTGACCATGTCATGAATGATGTAATATGTGACATCATCAGCAGTGGTTTGCGGGCGCGCGAGTTATAGTAAGTCCAACTAACTATAACGTGGGAATTTCAATGGTTTGCAAAGCTAGTGGGGCGCTGCAGGCTCCTATCTTGAAAGTTTCAGGGTGATTCAGCACACGGGGGCTGAGAAAAAATGGGGGTCCCAAAACGTGTTTTCTCCATGTTAATTCCCATAGGAAACTTTACACACTGCTACAGCCCGAAATGCTGAACGAAATTACACCAAATTTTGCAAAAAGGTAGTCCCTGTTTCAGAAAGAACTCTTTTTGTTAAATGGTGTAAATCCATTCAGTAGTTCCTGAGAAATAAAAAAAAAAGAGGTTGAAAAATGCATTTCCCATAGGAAACTTTAGACATGGCTACAGCCGAAACTGCTGAACGGAATTACACCAAATTTGGCAAAAGGGTAGTGCTTGCTTCAGACAGCATCCTTTTTTAAAATGGTGTAAATCCGTTCAGTAGTTGCTGAGAAAATCAAAAATAAAAGTTTCAATATTTAGAGGCACAGAGGATCCGCGCACCCTCCCAACCACAAGCTTTATGCTAATTGGCTGTCAACACTCCAAACCAGGAAGTGTTGGCAGCCATCTTGTGCCTCGGTAGAACCGAGGCACAAGAAAACAGTAAAACAAACGTGCAAAACAAGAAAAGGGTGCAGGGTAGAAATACCCTGATCCCCTAGGCCTGCTCAGGTAGTCCCACCAGGACCCCCAGGGCCCAAAAAAGCATTAAAAAAAATCTGCAAAATCGGGGTAGGATCCGCAGGTTCTGCTGCAAAAATAAAAAAAACAAAGTGTGGGCTTTCCGCGCTTCATTTATATTTACCCCCGGGTGGACCGCCACCTCCCGGGGACAAGATAATTGAGTTGCGGGGGGGGCACGCAGCCCCCGCAGCCCCTGGGACCGCCACCCCAAGGCTTCTTTTTTAATCTATGGGGGGCCTCCAAGGCCCCCCCAAGCCTTGGGGACCACCACCCCCAGGGCTTTTTAAAAATATTTGCGGGGGGCACATGGCACCCCCGCAGCCCGGGGTCCACCATCCCTGGGGATTTTAATAAAAATAAATTTAAAAAACATGTGGGGGGGGCTCGAAAACCCCACATGCCCCGGGGATCGCCACCTCACTGGGGCACTAATTATTCAAATGCGGGGGTCCGTTATGGACCTCCGAGCCCCGGAGACCACGACCTCCCTGGGGTTTTACACAAGTTGGGAGGGGGAGCTACGTGGCCTCCCTCCTGGTGTCAGTGATGGCCCGGGGGACTGCCACCCCCAAGAGCCGGCTTCTGCAGTGTCCCGGGGTGCCCACCCCAGGGACACTGCAATTTGCTATGACAGGGCTGGAGCCGTGCGGCTCAGGCCCTGTCATAGCAAACTTGGTTTGGATTTTGAAAGAGAGAGCAGGAAACCTGCTCTCTCTTCCAAAATCCAAACCAGATTGCTTTTCCACACGGGTAGCTGCATGTCAGGACGCGGGGAGCCGGCAGGGACCGTGGGGGCATTGGGGCTCCCCCCACGGCCCCAAAGAGAGGCAAGGCCCTGGCGGATAGGGTCTCCGGGGCCAGAAGGGGCCCAGGATGGGGGCCAAGCGGCCCCCTCCCCTTTGAATAATGAACAAAAAAAGGCAGGCCAGCCCTGGGGGATAGGGTACCCGGGGCCATAACCCCGGCCCAAAAAAAAAAAAGACAATGGCCAGGCCCCGGGGGATGAGGTCCCCGGGGCCAGAAGTGGCACGGAAGGGGACCACGCAGCCCCTTCCCAAAAATAAATAAATTAAAAATGCCGGCCCCGGGGCATGGGGTCCCCAGGGCCAATAGAGGCCTCCGGAGGGGGGGCCACGCAGCCCCCACTATAAAACAAAACAAAAATGTGGCCATGCCCGGGGGGATGAGGTCCTGGGGCCGGATTTGGCCAAGGGAGGTGGGCCCACGGGGCCCCTTTCCAGTTATTATTTTTTTTCTTCAAATGGGGGTCAGGCCCTGGGGGATGGGGTCCCCAGGGCCCAAAACCAGTTAAAAAAGGGGGGCCACACAGCCCCCCATCTAAAAAAAATTTTTTTAAATCTCGGGATCGTGCCGGAGGCCCCGCCCCCTCACAGCAACACTCTGCAAATGCACCCTGTGGCGCGTTTTACAATGGGGAATTAATTCCTCTTCAATACTGGGGGTCCCTGGGGGCCAACTAGCCCACCAGGTACCTCCAGCAAGCGCCACATGGCTGCGTTGCAGAGAGGTGGTCCAGGCCACGCACCTTTTTACACCTCTCTGCAACGCAGCTCTGTGGCGTTTACTGGAGGTACCTGGTGGGCTAGTTAGACCCCAGGGACCCTCGGGACTTAATCCCCCAACTTAAAATGCGCCACTGGGCGCGTTTGCACAGTGGTGAAGGGAGGGGGCGGGGCCTGAGGTGACATTGTGCAAACACGCACTGTGGTGCATTCTAAGTTGGGGAATTAATTCCCCTTCAATCCTGAGGGCCCCTGGGGGTCAACTAGCCCACCAGGTACCTCCAGTAAGTGCCAGAGGTCTGCACTGCAGAGAGGTGGTCCATCCTACGCCCCTTTTTACACCTCTCTGCAAAGCAGCTCTGTGTCACTTACTGGAGGTACCTGGTGGGCTAGTTGGACCGCAAGGACCCTCAGGATTCAAGGGGACTTAATCCCCCAAACGCGCCACGGGGCGCGTTTGCACAGTGGTGAAGGGAGGTGGTGAGGCCTGAGGTGACGTGTGCAAATACGCCCTGTGGCCTGTTTTAAGTTGGGAAATTTATTCCCCTTCAATCCTGGGGCCCCTGGGGCTAACTAGCCCACCAGGTACCTCCAGTAAGTGCCACAGGCCTGCGTTGGAGAGAGGTGGTCCAGGCCACACTCTTTTTACACCTCTCTGCAACGCAGCTCTGTGGCACTTACTGGAGGTACCTGGTGGGCTAGTTGGATCCCAGGGACCCTCAGGATTCAAGGGGACTTAATCTCCCAAATTACAACGCACCAGGGGGCGCGTTTGCAGAGTGGTGGAGAAAGGGGGCATGGCCTTTGTCTACCTCTCACCATTACCATTGCGTGGGGCTTACTGGAGGTAAAAGGTAGGCTAGCTGGCCCCTAAAGGACCCCCAGTAGTGAAGGGGACTTGAATCCCCATCCAAGAGTATCCCAGGAAGTGCGTTTGTAGAGTGGTGGGCAAAGTGGGCATGGCCTGGTACAGGTACTTACCAATGCTGCTGTATGGAACTGACTGCAGGTAATAGTTTGGGAAGTTGTCCCCCAAGGATGTCCTTGGGGGCCAACTATCCCTCTTGTTACCTCCAGTAAGTCCCACACAGTGGGATTTCTAAGACGTTTTTGGAGGCCATGGCCCCCTTTCTCTATCATTCTGCAAATGTGCCTAGTGGCAGATTACGGGATGGGGATGAAGTCCAATTTAGTCCTGAGGGAGTTTGGGGGCTAAGAATCACTCCTGGTACCTTCTGTAAGTGCTACGCAGTGGAATTCCTGAACATTGGTTGTACGCTTAGCACCCTTTCTCCACCACTCTTTAAACGCGACTACTAGTTAATGAAGCATATTTCTGCACCTCTGACTTAGAGGTAGTTTTAATCCCCCTGCCCTATTATATACTAGGGTCTTATAGAGGAGGTCATGCTAATCACAGGGGTACCCCAATGCATAGTGTTCCCTAGTGTATGTAGGTGTTTAGGCTGTATTCTAAGTGTCTTTTAGCATAGCGCTGGCTCTAGGCCTGGTTAGTCAGAGTCAGTTATCACCAGTACCCGTCTGAAAAAGTTGTGGGCACAGGATGATTTTGAAGCAAGGCCTCTTTCTGCTCCTCTGTTTGTTCTTTCTCCACGTCTTGCTTCTTCCTGCACTTTTCTTTGTCTTTGTGGACTTCTCTTGCTTCTTTCTGCATTTAATTTGCTTCTTTTTGTGCATTTTTTCTTCTTTCTTCACATGTCCTACCTCTGTAGGCATAGTTAGAAACAAGCATTTAAAAAAACCTTAGAAATTCACTTAAAAAGCATAGGTTTCAGGCATGTTATAGTTCGAAATTAGCATTTAAAATACCTTTGAAATTCACTGAAAAAAACATAGGTTTCAGGCACATTATAGTTAGAAATTAGCATTTAAAAAACCCTTGAAATTCACTGAAAGAACCATAGATTCAGGCACGTTATAGATAGAAATTAGCATTTAAAAAACCTTAGAAATTCACTGAAAAAAACATAGGTTTCAGGGGCGTTATAGTTAGTTGGACATTTTGCTCGTACAAAACCATAGAAATTCCCCTGTTATAGTTAGTTCAGCTAACTATAACTCGCGCACCCACAATGCACTGCTGATGACATCACATATTGCATCACTCATGACATGGTCAGTGACATCACTCATGACATTACTGATGACATCTCAAATGATATCACTGACGCGGTCCCCTGCTCCTATACAAATAGAAATAAAGCAGCAGAAAGAGGTCAAATAAAACCAGCAACGAACAGAAAAACAAACTAGAGATCAGAAATGAGCAGAAAGAGGCAAAATAGATATCAGAAATGAGCAGACAGAGCCAAAATAAAGGCCAGCAGCAAGCAGAAAGAGGCAAAATATATATGTCAGCAGCGAGCAGAAATTGGCAAAATAGAGATCAGAAACAAGCAGAAACAGACAACATAAAGGTCAGCAACAAGCAGAAAGAGGCAAGATAAAGGTGAGAAATGATCAGAAAGAGGCAGAATAATGGTCAGAAACAAGCAGAGAGAAGCAGAATAAAGGTCAGCCACAAGAAGACAGAGGCAAGATAAAGATGAGAAACAAGTAGAAACAAGCAAAATAAAGGTCAGCAATGAGCACAAAGAGGCAAAATAAAGGTGAGAAACGAGCAGAAAGGAAAAATAAAGTTCAGCAACAAGCAGAAAGAGGCAAAATAAAGGTGAAAGATGTGCTGAAAGAGGCAAAATAAAGGTCTGAAGGGAGCAGAAGGAGGCAGAATAAAGGTCAGAAAGAAGCAGAAAGAAGCAGAATAATGGTCAGCAATAAGCACTAAGAGGCAAATAAAGGTGAGAAACAAGCAGAAAGGTGCAGAATAGAGGTCAGAAACTATCAGAAAAATGCAAAATTAAGGTCAGAAACGAGCAGCAAGAGGCAGAATAGAGGTCAGAAACAAGCACAAAGAGGCAGAATAAAGGTTATCCACAGAGCCAATCATATACCCACTTATACTCCCACAGAACCTCTCATACACCCACTCTCACTGCTACACAACCACTCATATAATTTCACAGACCTATATCATCCATATCCAATCACTCATCCATAGAGCTACTTACATATCTATTCACTCATACATCTACTCATAGACCTACTAACTCACTCTCCAATGGAGCCACTCACACACCCACTCATACATCCATTCACAAACTCACACAGCAACTCATTCACCATACAGGAACTCACAGACCCACACAGTCACCCATATAGGGACTCACACTGTCACTCACTCATCAATACAGAAACTCATACCCCTACTCACTTGCTCATACAGACATTTATTCACTCTTGCCCTTACAACCACTCACACACCCCCTCACACACCTACAGAACCACTTATATACCCATTCATATATCCAATCAACCACTCACACACCCACTCACTCACTCTTATAGCCATTCATACTGATATTCACTCTCAGATACACCCACTCATACCCACTCACACCTACTCACTTACTTATACACACACTCAAACAGCTACTCACTCACCCATACAACCACTCATATACCCTCTCCCTCAACCATTTAGCCACTCACACAGCCACTCAGTCACCCTTACAGCCACTCACACAGCCACTAACTCACCCATTTGGCCACTCACACATCCACTCATTCTCCAATACAGCCACTCACACAGCCAATCACTCACAAATGCAGCTACTCACATATCCATTAACACATCGATACAGCCACTCAGACATCCACTCACACACTGATACAGACAGTCACACCGTCACTCAGATGACATATGTTAGAAGAAGCATGACAAATTACTAGTATAGAAAAAATAGCAAATGAACTTATGCTGAAGCTTAGTATATATCTTTAAGTCTCAGAAACATTCACGAAACACATTCACAGGGTGATGTCATCTGTAATATCATAAGTGATGTCATTTGAAATGTCATCAGTGATGTCACTGAGCATGTCATGAGTGATATAATGTGTGAATTCATAAGCAGTGCATTGCGGGGGCGTAAGTTATAGTTAGCTCACATAACTGTAACTGCTGTATTTTACTGGTTGTGTAGGAGTGAAATCTGAGCTTAAGTATAATGTCCCAGTAACCTTTGATTTTTCAGTGAATTTGTAAGGTTTTTAAATTTAATTTCCTAACTATAACGCCCCTGTACCCTTTGCTTTTTAAAGTGAAATATATATGTTTATATATATATTTTTTAATATATATTTTTTAGGGTAGGTGTTACAGTTTAGGGGGAGTATGTGTTTTTGGGTGGCAAGAGTTTTTTATGGTTTAGGGTGCTATGGGTTTTTAGGTGGCAAGGGAATTTTTTGAGTTTAGGCTGGGTGTCGGTTTTTGAATGGTAATGGATTTTTTAGGGTTTAGGGTGGGTATGGGTTTTTGGGTGGCAAGGGAATTCGTTGAGGGTTTAGGGTGTGTATGGGTCGTTGGGTGGCAAGGTGATTTGTAGGGTTTACAGTGGGTGGGGGTTTTTGAGTGGTAAGGGATTTTTAGGATTTCGGGTGGGTATGGGTTTTTGGGTGGTAAGGCACTTTTTAGGGTTTAGGGTGGGTATGAGTTTTTGGGTGCAATGTTTTTTTTATTGTTTAGGGTGGGTATGGGGTTTTGGGTGACAAGGGAATTTTTAGGGTTTAGAGTGGGTATGGATTTTTGGGTGGATCGGTATTTTTTAGGGTTAAGGGTGAATATGGGTTTATGAGAGGCAATGGATAGTGTAGGGTTTAGGGTGAGAATGTTTTTTGTGTGGCAATGAATTTTTGTAGGTTTAAGGAGTTATATGGGTTTTTGGGTGGTAAGGGAATTTTTGGGTTTAGGCTGGGTATAGGTTTTTTGGTGGCAGTCGATTTTGTAGGGTTTAGGGTGGGTAAGGGTTTTGGAGTGACAAGGGAATTTATAGCATTTAGGGTGGATCTGGGTTTTTGGGAGGTAAGGATTTATTTATGATTTGGAGTGGGTACGGGTATTTTGGTGGCAAGGGAATTTTTAGTATTTAGAGTGGGTATGGGGTTTTGGGTGCTTAGGTATTTTTTTTAGGGTTTAGCGTGGGTATGGGCTTTTAGGTGGCAAGAGATTTGTTAGGGTTTAGGGTGGGTTTTTCAGTGGTATGGGAATTTCTAGGGTCTAGAGTGGGTAGGGGTTTTTGTGTGGCAAGGGAATTTTTAGGGTTACGGGTGGGTATGGGTTTTTGAATTGGCAGGATTTTTTAAAGATTGAGAGTGGGTATGTTTTTTGGATGCTAAGGTATTTTTTAGGGTTTCGGGTGGGTATGGGTTTTTAGGTGGCAAGAGTATTTTTAGGGTTTAGTGTGGGTATAGGTCTTAGGGTGGCAAGGGAATATTTACGGTTTAGGTGGGTATGGGTTTTTGGGTGTCAAGAGATATGTTAGGGTTTAGGATAGGCTACGGGGTTTTTGAGTGGTAAGGGATTTATTTAGGGTTTAGAGTGTTATGGTTTTTGGGTGGCAAGGGGATTTTTAGGGTTTAGGGTGGGTATGGGTTTCTGGGTGATAAGGAAATTGTTTTAGGGTTTAGGGTGAATATGGGTTTTTAGGAGGCCAGGGGATTTTTAGGGTTTAGGGTGGGCATGGGGCTTTGAGTGGTAAGGGATTTTTTAGGGGTTTGGCTGGGAATTTTTAGGGTTTACGGTGGGTATGGGTTTATGGGTAGTAAGGGTTTTTTAGGATTTAGGGTGGGTATGGGTTTTTGGGTGACAAGGGTATTTTTAGGGTTTAGGGTGGGAATGGGTTTTTGGGCAGCAAGGGATTTGTTTAGGGTTAAAGGGGTGTATGGGTTTTTGGATGGTAAGGGATTTTTTAAGATTTAGGGTGGGTAGTGTTTTTTGGGTGTTAAGGGAATTTTTAGGGTTTAGCACGTGTATGGGTTTTTGGGTGGTAAGGGATATTTTAGGGTTTAGAGTGGGTATGGGGTTTTGGGTGACAGGGGAACTTTTAGGGTATTGGGTGGGTAAGGGTTTATGGGAGGCAATGGGCTTTTTAGGGTGGGAATGGGTTTTTGGGTGGCAAGGGAATTTTTTAGGGTTTAGGGTGGGTATGGGTTTTTAGGTAGCAATATTAATTGTCAGCAGGGTAGAGAGATTTATGGCTCCTTATGTGCGTACACTCTTCAAGTTTAACGAAGGTAGTATTATGCTGCAATTTATAAGAAGTTTATTGTTTTGATTGCTGTGCATTACATTTTGAAAATACATTTTGAATACTCACTGTGTAAACTGGGACATTTGTACACATTACGTTTATTATGACAAGCCAGCTTGCTACAGATAAACGGAGAGTATTTCCTCCATGCTTATGGAAAGAGAATTTGCATTTATTAAGCAATCATGACATCAATCCTGAGTGAAAAAGGCAATTAATTGCTGAAACGGGTCTCTGTGTGAAAGTGGCAAATAAAATAAGGATTAGTACAAACACAACTGGAACGTGCTGGTCAACTAATTATAGTGAGAGAAGAAAAAATGCAAATTCTGTCCATACATTCACCTAAACATGTGTTGCATCCAGAAACTACTCATTCAAATGAACTCCTTATGACACAGCAAAGATGGCTATAGGATTTCCATCAACTGCCCTTCGTGGTCAGTGTCATCATCTGGAATTCCTGCTTGCCTACCACTGCACCTCATAACCAAGAGGAGTGCCACTGTGGATTGGATGACATACTAGTCAAACATCAGTAATCAAGTTGTTCGTCAAACTAGACAGGAAACACCTACTATCCTATGTTCAAAGTAGTCAATGGAAAGGAAAGAGTGCAGTGCAAAAGAAGTGAGGATTAAATAGGATATGGGAGCAAACAAACACTTGTATTCACGTATTGCTTTCAAACCTATTAAAAAGGTGCAGGAATGGCTTCTATCAAATATGCTGCTTTTCTAATCGGTCTACTAGGTTCAGCCAAACAGGGCCGCTCGCCCTGGCTTTCTTCGGGACCTTATCATGTTCAAGCTACTGCAAACTGTGAATGGACATATGGTAATGAAACACATACCTCCATACAGGCAAAGTGATCTTCACACCTATAGGGATAGATGACACACAAGGAATGAAGTGAACAATAAAAACAGACATTGCATTTATCTACTACATCTATACATTACTAAGACAGATCCACTCCCATGTGCTCTATGAGGTAGTGGCCTCCAGTTGTGTTTGTACTAGTATGGAATTGGGGATTGAATCTGGAGTGGGTCGGTAAATATTTTCCCTTGGACCCTTTTTTCCGTGTGGAATTGTGTGTAGTGTAGTAAATAAAATAAGAAGGCTAACGCTCCATTGAGTGTAAGGACTCATTTTTATTTAGAAGGAGACTATTGTAAAGTAAGTATCCTACCTTGCACTACCTTTTGTTTGGAGCAGACAGGCAAACCGCAAGGGGAGCGCACATATATATATATATATATACATATATATATATATATATATATACATATACATATACATATATATATATATATATATATACATATACATATGTATATCTATATATATATCCAACGTAGTTTGCTCCCATCTTGAGCCCCTGACCTCAACAGGGCGGCCACGGCACGCGGGTATCGGAGCACCCCGCTTACATCCAACATAACCTCCCTTGAAAAGCACAAAGAAGCATGCCACAGACCGGAGTTTGATAAAAACCAGCACTTCTTTATTGCAACCTTTGAAAGTGGCAACAGATTCAATCCTGACACGTTTCAACTCTCGTGGAGTCTTGTTCACAGGTGAGCAGTATGAAAGACTGAGATTTAGTCCGTTTTTTAGTGGCTACAGCGTCTTTCCGTAGTCTCCTATTCCTATAATGTCCATAATGCATTGGGAGAATCACTTTATTAACATGATAATGCATTCTTTTTTGGCGAACCTGTTATTCCATTTTCCACTGTATTATTAGATTCTGGGGAAATGCTGGCTCATACTTCCAAATATATTCGTGATGTCCCATGCACCAAAATGCTCGAAATTTCTAGATGCCACATTTTCTCTGCAGTGCCTGTTTATCTAACTCCATCAAAGCGGCCAGTGTCCGTTTGAATTCCCTTGCTCTGCTACACTGCATGATGAATGGTGAAACAATTTTCATACCTTTTAGTTCAGTGTATCACGCAGGCGGGTCGGGCTCAAAGTTAATTAAATCCAACGTAGTTTGCTCCAATCTTGAGCCCCTGACATCAACAGGGCGGCCACGGCACGCGGGTATCGGAGCACCCCGCTTACATCCAACATAACCTCCCTTGAAAAGCACAAAGAAGCATGCCGCAGACCGGAGTTTGATAAAAACCAGCACTCCTTTGAAAGTGGCAACAGATTCAATCCTGACGCGTTTCAACTCTCGTGGAGTCTTGTTCACAGGTGAGCAGTATGAAAGACTGAGATTTAGTCCGTTTTTTAAAGGCTACAGCGTCTTTCCGTAGTCTCCTATTCCTATAATGTCCATAATGCATTGGGAGAATCACTATATATAAATTCACTGAAAAAACCACAGGTTTCACACCAGTTATAGTTAGGAATTAGCATTTAAAAAACCTATTAAATTCACTGAAAAAACCATAGGTTTCACACCAGTTATAGTTAGCTGGAAATTTTACTGACATAAAACCATTGAAATTCCCACGTTATAGTTAGTTGGACTCACTATAACTTGCGCGCCTGCAATGCACTGCTGATGACGTCACATATTACATCATTCATGACATGGTCAGTGACATCACTCATGACATCACTGATGACACCATCCAGTGAATGTGTGTCTTTCTGAAAAATCAATATGTTTTTGTAAAGGTCGATAGAAGAATACATTTTTAAATAAGTGTCTAAATGGATGTTTTTAAAAAAAAATTGAGAGACAATCCCCCACATCAAACCTAGGGGGTCAGGGGGGGTCTACTCTGCCCCCTTATGGTCATTTCCCCCTTTGTTTTTGCCACCTCTTGTGTCTCGATCCTACCGAGACACAAGATGGCGGCCGCTCCGGACTGTTTCGAATGTTTACAGACACCCGAAAGCCAATCAGCTTTCCGTGCGCACCTCGCGTGGCGCGCCCGGAGCGTGCCCGGTGTGCGTACCGGGGCGTGGCCATAGATATATATTTTTTTAACCTAAATTACTCAAAAACCACTGGAGCACATTTCTTGAGACATAGCAAAGGCACATTGGGCTACCAGTCTCTACAATTTTGCCAGGTTTGGTGGAAATCCATTCAGCCGTTCGGGCTAAAAGTGAGGTCGACCGCCCTATGGAAATTAACATGGGGAAAACACGTTTTGGGACCCCCCTTTTATCTCGCCCCCGCTTGACGAACCCCCCCCAAACTTTCAAGGAAGGACCGGAGCTTTGCAAGGCAAATTTGAGGAAATTTTCAGGCAGATTCGTCAACCGGCGCCAAAGTTATTCACAATAGAATTTTGAGATTTTGCATTGAAAAAAATCCTAACTATAACTACCTACTGGCGACCGCAGGTAGGTAATATATATATATATATATATATATATATATATATATATATATATATATATGAACGGTAAAATCTTCAAAAACGCCACACTCCTGCTGTGGAAACGAAGACACGGACCCAATGGCTGCAGTAAAGGAGATTTTATTAGAAACCTCTCTGGTTACGCGTTTCGAGCAACTAGTGCCCTTGGTCACACACCGCGCACCAGGTCAGCTACAAATTTAAACCATTTTTTTGAAGTGATGCTCCACCCATTTTCGTGAGTCACAAGGTGTAGACATAGAAAAAACACGTATTATATTGTAAACTACGTGCACACCTATATTTACAATCTAAACAACAGTGATACTGGCACTGAAAACAATAATATCTGCATGAATGCATATACCCTACTATGATACATAATGGCCATGTACAAAAATATATAAGTCCTATATGAAAATTTGTCCATTTGGTCAATAAATATATATACACCTAGAAAAATATACTATCTATATACAATATCACAAAAATGTATGAAAAAATATATAAACATATATATATCTATATCTACATAAGTACATACTCTGTTTCTATATACAAATCTACATATATTACATATACAATGATGACCTTCCATAACAACTTTATAATCATAAGGACCTATCCCAGAACATGATTCATAATAGTATGAATAGCTCACGACTAAGATATGTACATGTACATTAAGCGTGCCAACAACCATATTTCAAAACCCACTAGTGATTTATCCCACTACGAACTAAAGTGAAAGTGAAAAAATGTGAGCTAAAAACTAATTATTGGTTGACATAAAATTCATTAATCACCAATTTCTACTTCGAATGGATAGAGAGTTAACTATTTACATAGAGCAAATGTACATCAAGATCTGTATAATTAAAGAATCCTGGCCGGACTCCCATACGGTGCCTTGTCGGCGCCAACAAGTATCAGTTGTTGAGTTCAGAAAGACCTTGAAAAGAAAAATATGAGAAAACCACATGTGAATATTCTCTGGATATACTTCTTGGAATTGATATTAGAAAACCAGAAAAAGTACAGAGATAAACATGACTACAACAGATGGTGCAAGTCTTCAGTAGTATTTAAACCGTTCGGATATTTGCTGTCTAGTTCAATGATATATTCGGTTTCCTTTTTTCGTAGCAGTTTTTCTCTGTCGCCTCCTCGAACGAGGGGCGCTACCACATCAATAACATAGTATGTTAAGTTGGACAGATCATTGTTATGTGTGGATTTGAAATGACGTGCTACCGGGTAAGAACTGTCACTGTTTACTATGGCACGCAAGTGTTGCAAGATCCTGGCGTGCACCTGTAGCTTGGTACTGCCCACATAACGAAGGCCACAGGTGCACGTCAGGACATATATTGCAAACTCACTGTGACAGTTAAAATATCCTCGGATAGCTTTCCTCCTAGAACTGAAAGGTGTAAAGTAATGTGACGTATTGACACCGAATTTACAAGCCCTACAGGAGGAACATTTAAAGAAACCTTTTTCGCACGTTCCTCATCCCCCTCCCAAATACAAAACACGTCATCAATAAACCGTTTCCAGTATTGAACCTTGTGAAATCCGGGGGTGTCGCTGAGACCGCGCTCCTCCCACCAGCCCACATGTAGACATGCGTAGCTGGGGGAGAAGCACGATCCCATCGCCACACCTCGCACTTGTCTCCAGACATTCTTAGCAAACATAAAATAATTGTTATGCAAACACCAATGCACTAGGTCACATAACATCTTGTTGTGTGCGTAATATTCACAGGATCGTGAACCAAGGTAGTGTTTGATGGCGTTTAAACCTTTGGAGTGATCTATGGAGGTGTATAGTGACTCTATGTCTAAAGTCAGAATGCACCAATTATCGCGCCACTGGATAGAATTAAGTTTGTTTAGAAAGTCCCCCGTGTCTTTCAGATAACTGGGCAAGTCTTTGACAATGTCCTGCAGAAAAAAGTCTATGTACTGTGAGATATTCTCCCCCACGCTGTTAATGGCCGCTATTATGGGACGGCCCGGAGTGGGAATTTTCTGCTTATGAATTTTGGGGATCAAATACAGTATCGGTATTACCGGGTGTTCTATGTGAAGGTAGTCAAATTCAGTCTGGGAGATCAAGTTGTTTCTTTTGTAACACATTAGCATTTTTTTCAAATTGTCTTTGGCTCGTTTGTAAGCCATCCCATTTGATCTTTCATAACAAGCGGGGTCACTTAACTGTCTCATGGCTTCGGCCGTATATTCTTCCTTTCTCCACAAGACAATATTGCCCCCCTTGTCAGACTTGTTAATAACCACTTCCTGATTTTGACTTAATTTTTTCATTAAGGTATGATACTGTATGATCCTGGCATTGTTCTTGTATATATATATATATATATATTATTCACTGAAAAAAACAAAGGTTACAGGGACGTTATAGTCAGGATCAGATTTCACTTGCACAAAACCAGTGAAATTGAGCAGTTCTGGTTACCTGAGCTTACTATCACTTACTTCCCCGTAATGCACTGCTTATGGCCTCACATATTACATCACTCATGACGTGGTCAGTGACATCACTGGTGACATTTCAAATGACATCACTGATGATATTACAGATGACATCCAGTGATTGTGAGTGTTTCATAAATGTTTTTGAGTGATAAACATATATACTAAGGTACCACAAACGTTAAATTAGTTTACTTTGTGTACTACTAATGAGTGATACTATTTCTAACATATATTATATGAATGGCTGTGTGTCTGTGGGTATCCATGTGTGAGTGGGTGTGTGAGTGAGTGAGTGACTGTATGGGTGTGTGAGTGGGTGTGTGAGTGACTCTATGAGTAAATAAGTAGGTGGGTGAGTAGCTGTATCAGTAAATAATCGGGTGTGTAAGTAGCTGTATGCATGAGTGAGTGGCTGTGTAATTGGCTGTACTGGTGAGTGAGTAGGTGTGTGAATGGCAGTATGGGTGAACGAGTGGGTGTGCTAGTGACTGTATGGGTGAGTGAGTGGGTGTCTGAATGGATGTATCAGTGAGTGGCTGGGTGTATAAGTGGCTTATGAATAAGTGGCTGTTTGAGTGTGTGTTTGGTTAAGTGAGTGTCTGTGTGATTGGCTGTATGGGTGAGTGAGCCGATGTGGGAGTGCTTGTATGGATGTGTGAATGGGTATATACGTGGTTGTGTGGGTGTGTGAGTGGATGTATGGCTATATGACTGGTTGTATAAGTAGCTGTATTGGTGAGTGAGTGGTTGCTTGAGTACCTACATAAGTGAGTGATTGGGTCTGTGTATGGCTTTATGGATGATTGAGTGGTTGTGTAAGTACTTGTATGGGTCTGTCAATGGGTCTGTGAGTGGTTGTGAGGGTGGACATATGCAAGGTTGTATTGGGATATAAATGGGTGTCAGAGTGCTTTGGTGGATGATATAATCAGTGATGTCATCTGTGATGTAATTTGTGATTTCATCAGTGATATCACTGACCAGGTCTTGAGGGATGTAATATGCAAGGTCATAAGTAGTGCATTGTGGGGGCATATGTTAAAGTTAGCTCAGGTAACTAAAACTGCTGAATTTCACTGGTTTTGTATGAGTGAAATGTGAGCCTAAATATAATATCCCTGTAACCTTTGTTTTTTTCCAGTGAATTTCTAAGGTTTTCTTTAATTCTGTTTTCTAACTATAACATCCCTGTGACCTTTGTTTTATTCAGTGAATTTCCATGTTTTTTAAAGTTTTATTTCTAAACTACAAAGTCCCTGTAACATTTGTTTTTTTCAGTGAATTTCTATGTTTTTTTAAATTGTATTTCCTAACTATGTTACCTAAACCTCTCAGAGTGAGAGTGTAAGTCAGTGCATTAATTGGTGCAGGAGTGAGTGTGTAAGTGTCGCAATCAGTCTGTGAGTGGGAGTATCTGTGTTTGTGTGGGTGTGGGAGTGGCTGCTTAAGTGTCTTATTGGGTGGATGCCTTAGAGCGTGAGAGTCTGAGTGGGTCTGTGAGTGGGTGTGTGAGTGTCTGAAGGGTCTGTGAGTGACTATGTGAGAGTAACAGCAAGTATTTTGGAGAGTGCGTGAGTTTCTTAGTGGGTTTGTGAGTGGGTATGTGAGTCCCTGAGTAGGTCTGTGACTTGTTGTGTGAATGTATAATTGGGTCTCTCAGTGGGTAGATGAGTGTCTCATTGGGTCTCTGATTGTGTGCACGAGTCTCTGAGTGGGTCTGTGAGTGGATGTATGAGTCTTAGAGTGGGCCTGTGAGTGAGTGCCTGACTGTGACTTGGCATGTGTGTGGGTATGTCAGTGTCAGAGTGGGTCTGTGACTGGGTGCGTGAGTGTATGAGTAGGTATGTGAGTCTCGGGGCCTTGAGTGGGTAGATGTGTGAGTCTATGAGTTTTTATGTGTGTGGGTACGTCAGTGTCAGAGTGGGTCTGTGATTAGGTGCATAAGTATGTGTTTGGGTATGTGAGTCTCTGGGCCTGTGAGTGGGTAGATGTGTGAGCCTATGAGTATTTCCCTGGTTATGTGGGTGAGTGACTGAGTGGCTCTATAACTGGCTAACTGAGTCTGTAAGTTTTGTCTGTAGGAGGGTGCATTAGTGTCTGAGTGGGCATGTGAGTTGGTATGTGAGTCTCTCAGTGCATCTGTGGATTGATATGCAAGTCTCTGAATGAATGTATTTGTGAGTGTATAAGTGTGAATGGATTTGTAAAGAGAAGGTTTTGGAAATGCTACTCAAGATCTTTGCAAAAGACAATTGATTTTAACCTGTAAATACTGACATTGTTACATTAATGTATATTTTTTTTAAGAGGTGTTGTGCACCCGCCGTGACCCGTTGTGCATGGTACGGGGTTTATTTATTTATTTAAAGGTTTTATATAGCGCTGGCTAGATCTGGAGGTATCAGAGCGCTTTACATGAGTATCAGACAATAATTGCAGGTTACATCTTTACAAAGGTTACACAGTTATTAGAGCATGGCAACCTAGTGACAAGTAAGGTTGAGACAAACAAAAAGGAAAATATAGGTAAGGGAAAAAGCAGGCAAGGGGAGATTTTCCGGGGAGTGGGGTGGTAAGAGCAGGGGAAGTAGACAGAGAATGGAGGAGGGAAAGAGGAGGGGAGGGTTAGAGACACAGCATGGCAAGAGGAGGGTGACGGGGACACAAACCGTTAGACAAGTCAAAGCTGCGCCCAAAGTCCTGTAAGCTGTGATCCCAGGGGGAGTGGTATCATTTCCCCATCTCTGTGGCAAGAGGATCCCTAAGCGCAGTGGACTCTCTCAGAGGGGTCTCTGAGCATCCAAGGCCTACTTACTGGATCCTTCCCCAAAAAGGGGAGAGGGAGTGCTTTGGCAAGGGGTGCCATACCATACCTCAATTGTGAGTGGTTCCCTTGGTGCTGTAGACTCTCTCAGCGGGTACACTGAGTCCAGCGTATGTATCTTGGATCTTTCCCCAACAAGGAGAGAAGGAGTGCTTAGTCAAAGGGCACAAAAGGACAGGGGGATAGGGGGTGTAGCGGACAAGGGGAAAGATTCAGGTGAGAGGGGATAGGAGCAAAGGAAGTGGACAAAGAACGAAAGAATGCTGAATGGGAACAGATACATAGATAGGAGACAAGGAAAAAGCAGAGTAACAGAAATATGATGGGGGGGGCGAGACAGGGAGATGGGGGGAAAAACTGTGCCCAAAGTCCGTCTGGGTAGGTGATGACCAGGGGATGAACCAAGGCCGATCTCCTCAATAGCTGGGCAGAGCAGCTCCAGCGGGCGTCGGACATAGTGTTCGGACTCTGCTGTCATGATGGAAATCAGGAGTATGTTCAGAGATTGTCATTGTGCGTTGATTAGCTGGTGGTCGCTTCCACCCCTCGTTCACCTCTGCTCTTGCTGCCTCTTTCGTCTGTTTACTCTGCCCCAGGGTCCCAACAGGTGCTCCTGTCCCAGGCCCATTCTCAACCTAGTTACGGTAGAAGCAAAGAATTGCAAGACCTTGTTATTTGAGGCTCTTTTGGGTGGCATAAGGTGAGCGGCGTTGGGGTTCCAGTGAACTTTTGGTAGCAGTAATACACATATATCAACATGTCTATGGTTTACTTTTAAGTCAGAGGTTTAGTACTGTAGTAAAGACAGTAGTGTAGTAACAAATCAAATATATTTTTATGGTCTTTTTAATTGGTTTATAGAATCAGGACACGGTTGCGCAGCACTTATTTCCGGAGTCCCACTGTGGATGCGATTCTGGCGTTTTTTGCCAAGGGTAAAATACATATATAGACACTTTTACAGTTTACTTTATGAAAAAAGGTATACTGATAGTAAAAAGAAGATAGTATAATTTTAGAGAAATTTTGTTATAAATGGCATTTTAATTCATTTTACAACGTCACTTACGTGGTGCGAGGGAGCAGAGCTGGAGTCACGCATCCCATGTGACACAGAAACAAAGGGATTTGATAGGTTAGCCACCTTTCTATCATGAATACAGAAAGGTCCCACTCCTTTCCTACATGTTTTGGTGAGTGACTGTGAGTTTTCACAGTTTTTTGAGGCAGATAACATTTTGAATGTAACTTATTATGTGAGGAAATTACTTCAATATTCATCATGGCATCTGCAGCAGAGTTTCTGGAGGAAGAGGAATGGAATCTCCAGGAGGAGGGGGGAAGAGAGGAAGACATCTAAGAAAATAAATCATTGTATGGGAGTTTTTTTTCCATACCAGAGGGTCAGAAGAAAGTCATTTCTCAAAAGGTGACTTGCACCATATGCCAGAAGGTCCTCTCATGTGGGAAGTGATAAAAAGTACTTGTGCTGTACATATACAAGCATCTTTGAACAATTCTTGGTACTCTGCAGGCCAGCATGGAAATGCGAAGGTTGAAGGAACAGGAAGCTACATCTGGTGCTAGAGAAAATGTAGCAGGAACATCTGTTATAGGAGAAAGTCTTTCTAATATACCTATATCTCTTCCTGATTTTGCCAAAGCTGGCATCTTCTGTCCAAGATGTTGTGCAATCCACAGCATTGGAAATCAAGTTATGGATACAATGCACCAAACTATCAGTGGACATACTTGTTAATTTTTTTATGACGTAAAGAATAGTTTTTTTATTTCGAAGCTTGTTCCATTTTTGTTTTGGGGAGAAAACAATAAATGGTTAATAAAAACAAATATTTTTACATTGTTTAAAAAAATACTATTTCCGGTTTACGAATGAAAATGTATATGTTTCAAGTATGTTTATATGAGTTTGTCTATGTTGGTATGTCTATTAGTGTGTTAGTGATTGTTTAAAAGAGTATATGGTCGTCTAAATTACTCAATATGTGAATGAGTGCATGTACGAGAGACTGTTTGACTGAGTGAATATGATTCTAATGATTTGTATGAGGGAATGACTGGATGTGTGAATGACTATATGGGTGACTTAGTAGCTGTATGAGCAGCTGTATGAGTGAGTGAATGTGTCACTGCGTATATGATGGCGAGAGGGTGCAAAAGTAACTGCATGGGTTAGTGACTGCATGGATAACTAGTTGTATCAGTGAGTGAGTGGGTGTGTGTGGGTGTGCATGGGTGACCAAGTGCTGTGCAACTGGCTGTATGGGGAACTGAGTGGGTGTGTTAGTGTTTGTATGCATGAGTGAGATTGTGCATAATTGGCTGTATTGGTGAGTGTATGTGTGTACAGAGACTGTATGGGTGAGTTAGTGGGAATGTGTGGGTGCCTCTATGAATACGTTAGTGCACGTGTAAGTTACTATATAAGTGAGTGAGAGATTGTAAAAGTGCTTGTATAACTGTGTAAGAAAGAGTGGGTATGTTAGTGTGAGTATGGATGTGTGAAATGAAGTATGACTGGTAGTATGTGCGAATGAGTAACTGTGTAGTTGGCTAGACATGTGAGTGAGAGTGTGAAGAAGTGCATGTATGGGTGAGCGTATGGCTGTTTAGTGGCTCAATTGGTGAGTGGGTAGCTCTATGAGTAGCTGTATGAGTGAATACATGAGTATGTGAGTGTCTGCATGGGTGTATAAAAGGGTATATGACTGGTTGTATGGGTGTGTTATTGACTGTGTAACTAGCTATATGTGTGAGTGGGACTGTGCATGAGAGGCTGTATGGATGAGTGTGTAGATGTTAAGTACTTGTTTACTGGATTTAGTGAGTGTGTGAGTAACTCAATTGGTGAGTTGGTGAGTGGTTGCATGAGTGAGTGAGTTGGTCCATAAGTGACTGTGTGGGCGATTAAGTGGGTATGTACATGGTTATTTGGGTGAGTAAGAGGTTGCATTAGTAGCAGTATAGATGATTGAGTGGGTGTGCAAGTACTAATATAAGTACGGAAGCGACTGTGTAGGTGGCTGTATGAGTGATTGTCTGGGTGTCTTACTGTATGTCTATGTGAGTGAGTGTGTGTGGAAGTGACTGCATGACTATATGAGTGACTGTGTAATTTGTTTTATAAGTTAGTGAAAGGGTTATTAAGTCACTGTGGCTGGGATGTATTAGTGGCTCTATCCTTTTGCAGATACATATTTAAGTGACTATCAGACTCAATGTATAACAAGGGATATGAGTCTGACAGTGACTCAAATTTGAGAGTATATGTGTTAGGTTTTGAGCAGATAGGTCACTGCCCATGTTCTACCTACTACCTAAGTTAGGGGTGAGTTAAATGTAATAGGAGAGGAGTTTAAGGTTTTACAGGCATTCTTTAAAATTAATTTAGTCTACTGCTGAAGCTGCACAAACAGGTTTTTTAGAAGCAGGCCTGATATATGTTTGAAGCAGCACTTGTCTATATAGTTGACTTGTTAGTGCTAATGACTCAGTAGATATCTGAATGAATGTCCCAGTACTTATTTGAGTGTGTCTTTGGATATTTAAGGAAGTGTGTTGCTAAATGACTACCATTCTTAGTGTCTCTATGGCTCTCTAAATGTGTTTCTAAGGAGCAGCATGGGCTACTTTCAAGCTGTGTTGGTGAGTATTTGGGTACACAACTGTGTCTGCAGAAGTATCCCCAGTAGGCCCCTAGATACATGGGATGGATCTGTATATCTAAATGAATGCTTAAGAGCTATTGTAAGTGAGTGCTGGGCGGTATTAGTGGTTCTATCCTTTTGAAGATAGGTATGCGAGTTGCAGTCTGACTGCCAGATTGAATGTATAACTGGGATAGGGGTGTGTAGGTGCAGTTGTCAGTGACCCAAATTTGAAAGTATATGTGTTAAGGCTTGACAACCACTCTTTAAAGTCAATTTTGGCTTACTACTGATGCTGCACACATGGGTTCTGCAGAAGCACACCAGAGACATGTTTCAAGCTGCAGTTCTCTATATGCGTGACTTGTTAGTGTTGCTGACTCAATAGATATCTGAATGACTATCTCATTCTAGATTTGAATATCTATTTGGATCTATAAGTAACTATATTTCTATTTGACTATCATTCTTAGTGTATCTATGACTCTCTAAATGTTTATCTAAGGAGCAGCATCAATTGCGTTCAGGCTGTGTCAGTGAGATTTGGGGGATGCAATTGTGTATGCTTAGGTGCTACTGTGAGTGTGTGGGTGTATTAGTGGCTTTATCCTTTTGCAGATAAGTATGTGTCTTGTTATTTGTCTTTCAGGCTGAAGGTATCATTGGGCATAGGGGTCTGAAAGTGCAGTTGTCAGTGACTCCAATTTAAAAGTATATGTATTAGATTTTGAGCAGATAGGTCACTATCTATGGTCTACTTACTGCTTACCTTAAGAACTTTAAGGCTTGGCAGGTGCTTTTTAAAGTGAATTTAGCCTACTATTCAAACTGCACACACTGGTTCTGCATAAGCAGGCTTGAGTAATGTTTGAAGCAGTACTATTCTATGTATTTGAATTGTTAGTGTTAGTGACTCAGTAGATATCTGAATGAGTGTCTTAGTCTCTATTTGCATGCTTCTTTGGATAATTAAGGAAGTATGTGTTGCTATACAACTACCACTCTTAGTGTATGTATGGCTCTCTAAATCTAAGAGGCAGCATGGAGTGCTTACTGGTTGTGGTAGTAAGTATTGGGCCACACAACACACACACTCTCTTCACTTTGTAATGTTTAGCGGCTTGTCTGAGTGTGTTAGTACCTGTATTACTGACATGGACACAAGAGAACTGCATCTGCCCCTTTAACAAAAGGGTGCATATTTTTCCTAAAAATAAGGACCGAAGTGAAGCAGTTTCTAGGGGTTAATTAGTATGCTCTACCTACTTGGATAAATGTTCACTATATATTCTGTAGTAAACATGTGTAATGAATTATGACAAAATGTCACTATTGATATTCTGAGTGTTTTTGTAGGTGTGTATCTTGGGCAGTAATATTGTTGGGGCATGAGCATCAGATTTTGTAAGAATTAGGTTAATATATCATATTTAAACATCAAGAAGGGAACATAAGAGAGGCCTAAAGGACAGTGGAAAGAAAGAGAAATGCAGATTGTTGGTAGTGCATTGAGAAAAGGCAGAATATACTGTAACATTACTAACATAAAAACAGAACCCAAAGCAAAGAGAGGACATGGTTTGATGAAGAATGTCGCAAAGTAAAAGCAAGTATTAGACAAAGGGAAAGAAGACTTAGGGTAAAGTATAATGTAGAATCATTCCACAACCTCCAGAAATTAAGGATAAAATAGAAAATGATTATAAGAAATAAAAAAAGAACCTACAAAGAGAGTTTCTGGGCAACATTGTTGGCTGCAAAAGAATCTAAAGATTTGAAAGGCTTTTGGAAATTGGTCCAAGTAAGCTCAGGCAAAACACCAGGATCCTTGAATTGCGTGGTACCAGAAGACGATTGGGTAAGATACCTGGGGGAAATCTATGGATAGTGGCCAGTATCAGAGAGATTGACACCTATATCATGGCCAGGAGTGAGGGAGGAAATGAAGGAACACTTTACCCCCAGTAATATAAAAAAAATTATATCTAACTTAACCCTGACCCGGGCCGCGGGCCCACATAATCTTCTTGCAGTGATTATAAAAAATAGGCCAGAGTGGTGGGCAGAGTTCTTTTCAAAAATGTTACTGGGAATACTTAATACAGGCATTATACCAGAAAACTGGAGAGGAGCAATTATAAGACCCATCCACAAAAAAGGAGACACAAAAGCCCAGAAGAACTACAGATTAATTAACCTTCTAGATATAGGAGAAAACGTATTCACCAAAATAATCTTGGAAAGACTCAAGGACTGGGCAGAAGTAAATCAGGTTGTGCCCCCGGTACGGGGGTTTTAAAGAGGGGTGCTCAACGGTCGACCACTGTTTTGCGCTCTGGTCCATTGCACGGAAGTCTATCAAGCAGAGAGGAAGTTTGTTCTGCTGCTTCGTAGACTTCCTCCCAGCATTCGATCTAGTGGACCGTGATATGCTGTGGGAGACGCTGATTGGATATAACATCTCAAGGGATCTGCTAAGGCCAGTAGCGGCTGGTGGAATTTGAAACTGGTTGGGTGTATGCAGACCAAATCAACGTATGCGAGCGAGCGCAGCGAGCGAGCCCTGCGGCAATAAGGGGAGTTCGGGGGGGGGGGGTTCTCCCCGTTAAGACATTTTTAAAAAATTGGCATCTTTTTGGTGCGATTTTCAGCACTTTTTGTGATAAATGAACTAAAAATTCAGTTCTTCTAGGCATTCATAAAAAAAACTCATACATTATTTCAGAGAATTTCTGGGTTGCCAGGCAAGTCTGACTTCTGAAGAGGGCTAGGGTACTAAGCAAGACTGCGTTGGCTCTACCCTTTACAATAAAAAAACACTAGTTAGCGATGTAAACAAGTTTAATGGACAAACCTGGGGTCTAGGGAACGTCCCTCTCCTGAGAAAGAAATTTAAAAAAAGATTGGCGAATGGTGCATTTTAAAGCAAATGAATGCAGCCATAAAGCAAGGCTTAGTAAGTAGTGGGAACGAATAGTCTTGCAATATTAAACACATTAAAAACTGCCCATATCTTCTTGCATTAATATGTTCAACACTTACTGTAATATGTAAATTGTTCTGCATGACAGCTTTGACCCTTTAAAATGTATACTTGCCCAGTGTCTTGCACTGCATGCAGCATTAACATTGGAAAAATATGCTCTAACCAGACTTCGGGAAGCACCCACAGCTGCTGGCTGTAACCAGTCATATAGAAATATATGCAGATGAGCGAGTTGAGGCCACCTATCACGTGTCCTTTTACAATGATATCCCAATAATGCTTGACCGTGCCTTTTATTTCATTATACATAACCTTAGCACTAGAAGCGCAGAATATTTAAAGTCTCTTGGTTCCATTGCTAAAACCTAACCACTAAATTATATGTGGTGGTGTGATTGGTGGTGTTTTCCGACCCAATGAATTCTCCAGCATGGTAGGTGTGCTGTTGGCATGAGTTTGTTTAATTGGCAGGCCTTCCCTAAACAAAATTAAACCCTCCCAATGCTTGCAGATAAGGGCATAAGGATAGAAAGAGATGGGAGGAGCTGGAGGGAGACAGTAGATAGGCTTTTTTCCTGAGTCCTGGGCCCCAAGCGGCCACTGACCAGAATCCCTGGTGGATGCTGTTGTTCGCCATTGGTGTCACATGGTCAAGGATGTCATTGTATAACAAACTAACTCATGGCCCTTCAAAGGGACTAAAGCAATCTCAGGAGGTGAGAGAGTAAACAGATACTGTCACAATTAATCATAAGACATAAAGTCAATGTCAGCAGATCTATGTTTATTAAGGAGATAAGGGGCCTGGTTTGTAGGAAGGGGGTGTGGCATGAACCCCAGAAAATGCATATGGCTGAGATACCCGCCACCCCCTCTCAACACAATCCCCAAGGAATGGGAAACCGGAAACGGTTCTGAACTTTTGGAAGACGGGAGGGAGTGACCCTCCCGGCTGTATTTATTAAAATATGAAACAAAATTAAAACATTAAAATAACAGTTTCATATTATGTACAATTTCATTTCCACACTGCGATGTTTGGCTAACCTTAACATATTCTCTAATACAAAGGTTCACCTAGCCGAACTAACATCCTACAAAACATTTAACTTGAAATTGTACATCCTAACGTTTAAGGGCCAACGGCAAGGTCGTAACCGGTGTCAGATCCCTAAACCAGAAATATCCCCCTCACTTGTGAGGGGCGACCGCACAGAGGTGTACCTCACGTGCATCTACCAATTTCCCTTGACTTGACGGGGGCCCCAATAAACTCGACGCCATTTAAAGGTCGTCCGAGGACTCGTGTGAGGTGTCTAGAAGGTAGCGTAAACCCCCTCCCACACCCCACACAACTTACCACATCTGCCGTCGCAGATGTCCTGGCCCCGGGAAATTCCCCAGGAGGGGGCTGTAGCCCCTCCTACCCAGGAAGGGGCCTTGACCGCCATTCCTTTCTTTACGGCGGCCCATCCTTAGAAGGGACCGCCTCCCCGTTGAGGGGCCAATGGCCACCTCCCTCGAGCGCTCCCATCCGTAATGGGTGACGCCCACCCATAGGGATCTTCCAATTACTGCTCACCGATCATGACCTTACCGCCCGACCAAAATAAATACGACAATTCTAACTAAATGACTAAATTACTAAATGACAGAAATACTTACAATTTATTAAAAGCATGATTACTGATCAACACTAGTGCAGAATTACTTTATTTGCAAAACATACTACAAATTGACCATTCTTTATTGCATATTCAAAGTTATCACGATAATCATCACAACCTGCAAGAAATAGAGTTACCACATCAAACTTTATTCAAAACCACTTGCTGTCCTCAGGGGCTGGTGGGTGGGTCAAAATTGGCTCTTCGTTCCGTCTCGAGCTCACGTGCAGCGAGGAGGTGCAGCTTCAGAGCACAGGAACAAGAGGATGCTTACTTGGCTTGTTGCTCCTTTTATCCATCTTCAGGGCGGGCGTAAACCCGCCCCTGCCTGCCCCAAGGGCGTGGCCTGCCGCGTCAGTGTCTAGGCCAGCCCACTCCAGGGCGGGAAAAAAGCGCGCCCCGGCTACGCCACTACGGGCATACCAGCCGAGACTCGCCTCCCGCCCAAGATGGCTTCCCGGGGGGATCGTGGTACTCCGCCATACGTTCGGGGGGACCGAATGGTCGCCCCTTTCCATATGGCTGAGATACCCGCCACCCCCTCTCAACACAATCCCCAAGGAATGGGAAACCGGAAACGGTTCTGAACTTTTGGAAGACGGGAGGGAGTGACCCTCCCGGCCGTATTTATTAAAATATGAAACAAAATTAAAACATTAAAATAACAGTTTCATATTATGTACAATTTCATTTCCACACTGCGATGTTTGGCTAACCTTAACATATTCTCTAATACAAAGGTTCACCTAGCCGAACTAACATCCTACAAAACATTTTACTTGAAATTGTACATCCTAACGTTTAAGGGCCAACGGCAAGGTCGTAACCGGTGTCAGATCCCTAAACCAGAAATATCCCCCTCACTTGTGAGGGGCGACCGCACAGAGGTGTACCTCACGTGCATCTACCAATTTCCCTTGACTTGACGGGGGCCCCAATAAACTCGACGCCATTTAAAGGTCGTCCGAGGACTCGTGTGAGGTGTCTAGAAGGTAGCGTAAACCCCCTCCCACACCCCACACAACTTACCACATCTGCCGTCGCAGATGTCCTGGCCCCGGGTGTAGCCCCTCCTACCCAGGAAGGGGCCTTGACCGCCTTTCCTTTCTTTACGGCGGCCCATCCTTAGAAGGGACCGCCTCCCCGTTGAGGGGCCAATGGCCACCTCCCTCGAGCGCTCCCATCCGTAATGGGTGACGCCCACCCATAGGGATCTTCCAATTACTGCTCACCGATCATGACCTTACCGCCACAGGCCGGATAGTTGACCGGCTATCCGGACCCCCCACAGCACTCCTGCCTAAAGGTCATGTCATAAAGTCTTTAGCCAAGCTATCAGGTCTCCTATGAGTAACTCATTCCCCATCCGGGACAAATGAACACCATCCCCCAAATACATACTGTCCCCTTTAATACAACCATGCGACACAGAATGAAGTGTACTTGAACGGAACAATCTACTCATTTTATTATTAATTTTCCTTACTGAATGATTCAGAGCAGAAACCGAAATAGCCCCCCGCCACACTTTCCGTGGAATCATATGGGACCATGCAATTGTGCACCCTGGAACTCTTCTCGCTAACCAACTTACAGTGGAAAGCATCCCCTCAAGAAGAAGTCTTCTACCAGTGGTCACCAAATCGTTGCCCCCAAGATGTACTATGACTACAGACGGCGGTGACCTCGTCCGCCCTAACAAACCCTCGAAAAATGATTGAAACTGGTCAATACAGAGCCCGCCCTTTCCGTAGAAGGACACACTGTACCCGTATTCCCCAGCCACGTGAATCATGTCACCTGCTTTGAATACGTCCGCGGCACGCCTCACGTATGAGTGGCCCACGACCCACACCTCCTTTTTCACAGCCGGTGATGTCTGACCGCTGGCCCCCCGGTGTCGGGTCGACTGCACAGTCCGCCCCGCCTCGTAGGCTCGCGCAACTGAAAACCAAACAAAAACAAGAAGCGTGAGTACATCATTACAGCTTCACAACATGTGCAACCGCACATACCTCTTATAACAGTTCGAGGACCAACGCCCCACACGTTTTACTTGTTCAACACTCAGACCCCTGGCTGTAGCCTCTGTAGCAGCCCCTATCCGAAAGGAATGGGTCCCAAACTCGCCGGGGTTCAAGCCCGCGGCCGAAATCGACATCGCAAGCACCCGCTGAAACTGAAACCTCGTCAGTGGGGTGGCGTCAGCGTGTCTCAACAAGGTCCCCCCCCATGATGCCACCCTTTGTGCTAAATATTCCCCTACACACACCACAGGGCACATGGGAGACCCGGGAATCCTTTGTATGATTATGCAGTCTCCAATCGCACCCTGATCGGTCTTGGACCTAACAAACGAGACAGTCATTGTCTCCCCCCTGACCTGAACGTGCTCTCGGCACAGTCCCCCCATGGCATCCTGCTTGTTCTTCGCCACTAGTTCGCTTACCCGCATAGCCCCATGGAATGCTAGCACAAAAGCGGCTCGGAATAACACTGTTTCATACTGGGATGAACACGTTGCAGGAAGTACAGAAAATAACAAGGCCAACCTATCCAGACCTATCGAGCGCCTTTCATCTACTCTGCGACCCTCAAGGCGTTGCCACCCACGTAGCGCTTTTTGCACAACGAAAGACGCAGTCGGGTCCTGGATCCCATGAGCCCTTGCCATAAAGGAAATGGCGGCCCGATGCCTCTGGGCCGTAGCCACTGATTTGCCTGCCTGATGTAAAGATAGCAAAAATGTTACTACTGACTCCTCCTGGCCCCAAAGCTCCCCCCTAGCAGCCCCCAAAAAGGCCCAATAGGAACGGAACGCCCCTTCATACGCCTTCCTCGTCCTGGGTGCTAAACTCTCTCCCACGAGGTTTTGTAGCTCGGGGCACCGAGAGACCAAAGAGCTTCGGGAAAGGGTGCCGCCACCGGGTCCGCTGTGGGCAGATAACCCCAGAAGGCCTGCATACGAAAACGAGAAAGCGCATCAGCCACTTGGTTCATTACCCCCGGCACATGTCTCGCCTTAAATAGCACATTCAACTGCATACACAATAACACAATTTCTTTGAGCAATCTCAGAATCCATTTGCATCGTGCTGCCTGGCTATTGATACACTCAACCACGGTCATGTTATCAGACCAGAAAACCACAGAGTGATCTCTGAATCCCTCGGGCCAAGTTTTTAGGGCCACCAGAATGGGAAAAAGTTCCAAAAAAGCAATGTTACTTGTCAGCCCAGACTCATGCCACCATGACGGCCATTTTTGAGCCGACCATTGTGTGCCGAATATGGCACCAAAATCAATGCTCCCAGCCGAATCTGTCCACAGCCCCAGCTCCTCGGAGGATACCGCCGGTTTGTTCCAGACAATTCGACCATTGAAATCCGCCAGAAATGCCAACCAAATGCGCATGTCCTGGCGAACCTCTGCCGACAGCCTCGTGCGATGATGACCCTCCTTCAGGCCGACCATGGCTTGAGCGATCGAGCGGGAAAAGGGGCGGGCCATCGGCATTACTCTCAGGGCAAAATTCAGCTGGCCCACCAATTGTTGTAATTGATGCAGTTTGACCTTAGACTCACCAATACACGTTTCCAGGGACGCCCTGAATCTTAACACTTTTTCTCTCGGTAATCGAAAACAACCTTCCTCTGAGTCGAGCTCGATCCCCAGAAACTCGAGGCACGTCGAGGGACCCACAGTCTTACCTGGTGCCAATGGCACACCAAAATGCTTCATTAAGACACAAAATTCTTTCAAAGCCTGTCCACATTCTGGATCCCCGGCTGCCCCCAGAAACAAAAAGTCATCGAGATAATGCATAACATGTTGAAAACCCGTCCTCTTTGTGAAGACCCATTGCAGAAAACAACTGAACTTTTCAAAATAGGCACAAGATATAGAGCATCCCATTGGCATACATCTATCCATGTAATAGTGACCCTGAAACATGAAACCAAGGAGACGCTGATCGTCTGGATGTACCGGGAGCAACCGGAACGCTGACTCAAGATCTGACTTTGCCATCAGCGCACCGGGCCCTAGGCGATTCAACATGGCGACGGCCTCATCGAAAGATGCGTACCGCACCGAACACACTTCCGGGTCTATCGCATCATTCACGGAAAGACCACGTGGGGCTGACAAATTATGTATCAGCCGAAACTCACCCGGGTCCTTCTTGGGGACCACCCCTAAAGGGGAACAAACAAAGTTAGGCATCGGTGGCACATCAAATGGACCGGCGACTCGACCTCGAGTAACCTCCTTCCCAATCTTTTCCTGTACCACGGTCGTATGTTGCAAGACCGACAGTTGGTTCTTACACTTTGCTACACCCTGAAAATCCCCCACTGGGATGCGGAAACCATATGAAAACCCGTTCCGCAACACCCCAGCGGAAGCATGATCCGGGTATTCGTTGAGCCAAGGAATCATTGCCATGGTATCAATCGGAGTAGGTAAAGGCGCCCCTCGGACTATTTCAGACCTGTTTGGCGCTTCCCCTACCACCGTTATCACCCGTTTTGGCTCTGCACATGGACTCAGGATGGGATGGCTGCCCACACCCTCCACATTCGTGTCTAAGCTTGCATGACCCCTGGGGCCTCGTACATTTACCCCTGTTGAAATTCCAACAAATCCCCCTTTTTCCTGCATTGCCATTCGGCTTTGAGTGATAGTCGTTACCTGCACCCGACCGAAAGGGTGTCCCAGCGTATTGGCGGGAGGATTCACCCCCGCTACTTCCTACTAATGGTACTTTTAACATTCCTGTACTCTCCATTTTTTACCATGAAACGGAGTCGTAACAATCCCAAGTCAAGTTTTTGTCGTGCTCCTTCGCCTTTCTAAAAATATTATCGTAGCAGAACCACTGATTGCCCCCATATGATACGTAATACTCCATGATCCGTGACTGATAAATAGGCAATTCGGTCAGCAACTCGGGCCTACGTTCGCCCATGATGGAGGTAAAGATTCCCCATGCCCTGCCCAAAGTGCCAATGTTTTCGTCGACCTTAAAGGCGGCCATTTTTGCGCGCCAAACACTCGGATGCATGAGCTCCTTCTGGCTCTTAACATGCTCCATCTCATAATGGTCGGTAAGCAAAGAAAAAATGTTTATATACTCATCCGCCCACATCTTTTCCTTAATTGCCAGAGGGACATGCTGACCCACCTTCTCCCTTCGTGAAGGTGCAGACCCCTCCCTCGCAATCGGCAATGGCCGCTTACCTGAACCAGAAGCTGCATCTGCCGCCGGACCTGGGCCTGTTGCTTTTTCTGCCGCCGGAGACAGCGGGGTAACTGACGATGGTGCCTTCACCGCCTCCCTAGTTTCCCGCAGTTGTCTCATTAACACCCGGGCGTCGTCAGCCGTGGCGCCCTCGCTATCTTTCCCCAACCACGCTGCTAATTGTGCTGCCAACTCGGGAGGCATATCCTCCCCGGATACGGGAGTGACCACCACGGGAATCGGATTCCCCTCCTTCGGCACTGGAGTTGGCTCCTCAAGTGGGATATCGGGAACCGGGGTTTCCCCCCCAGCTGCCCCCCTTCTGGACCTCTTGCCTCTCCCTCCGGGGGCAGCTCCCGACAAAGGTCGTTTCGGTCCCCCTTCCCCGTCCTTAGCTGCCATCTGCTTCTTCAGATCGGTTACTTCTTTCATGAGCATGCGGAGCATCTGATCGGTGCTGACTCGCTTTCCGACTTTCTTGGGCATTCTCAGACAAAGTATCTGTAAGACAAAAAGAAAGATTACCACGCTCAAAATTGGCTCTTCGTTCCGTCTCGAGCTCACGTGCAGTGAGGAGGTGCAGCTTCAGAGCACAGGAACAAGAGGATGCTTACTTGGCTTGTTGCTCCTTTTATCCATCTTCAGGGCGGGCGTAAACCCGCCCCTGCCTGCCCCAAGGGCGTGGCCTGCCGCGTCAGTGTCTAGGCCAGCCCACTCCAGGGCGGGAAAAAGGCGCGCCCCGGCTACGCCACTACGGGCATACCAGCCGAGACTCGCCTCCCGCCCAAGATGGCTTCCCGGGGGGATCGTGGTACTCCGCCATACGTTCGGGGGGACCGAATGGTCGCCCCTTTCCACTCGCAACATAGTATAAATTAACATCCAAGCCCACAAAGTGTCCTGTAAAATCACAATGTGAAGTGGGCCATCCTGAGCTAACATCACAGATCTGTCTGAAATTAAAAGCTAAATAAATTAGTGGAGAAAACAAACATATGCCTACACAAGAACAAGAAGGGTGGAATGGAGGATGACTTGCTGCAGCTACAACAAAAGCAGGCCCACATAATAGTGGTGTACACTTCTATGCTCTCATGACATGTGTGCCTCCATTGGTAATTAAACACATACAGGCAACCAGAGTACACGTGCATGAAGACACACACTGTCCATAATCATGTATGTACCAACAACATGTATAATAGCACAATAAAGTTCCCTCGTGGCCTCACTATTCTTTTTCATAAGACATAGTTCATATATTTTGGTCAAAAACCTTCAGATCAGATACCCTGTGTCCACACTATAAGGAGGCAAACTTTTCTCTTCTCTATGTATGCTGTTGTACCAAAAACATGATCACACAATCAGACAGTGTTCACTGGTATGAAGATAACATTTGCCGATGGTTCACAATAGTGAAAGAGCAGTGTTTTGAGTCATACCCCTCTCTGTAACGCAGGCGTTTTTGTTTGCAATCAGTCACATTAGTAAACCATAGAATCATGTTGAGCCCGTGCATTGTACACTGTTAGTTCACGAATTATGGAGCACTCATCAAATTGTTGACACAGTGATGTTTACATACTCCACCGGCAAGAGGCACGTGCGGTGTGTAGAAAGAGGGGAGTCTCATATTTGCGCTATATAAATGCAATTACAAATTACACATATCCCCACCCTACTACCCAGCAGATGTTGGCATTGAAATCTATTTTCATATGCTCTGTGCAACGGAAAGATGTTGTTGCTGACAGAGACTGCATTGTGATCGGTACACATGCATTAAACACCCCCTGCGTCTGTGTCCCCGTAAGGGGCTTACCCATGCCTAGTGGATCGAGTGCCGCTGTTTTCTTACACCAAAGGTCACACGACGGTTCAAATCTTGTTCAGCAACCAAAGGTGAACTGCAGGGTTCTCTAATCGCCAGGTTTTTTCACCACTGACAGATCAAATAGTCATTCATAGACGTGCAGGTCAACTGCTGATCAACAACCTAAAAACATTTCACAACGTTGAACTTTTTCACAATCGTGTTGTAAACATTTACAGTGATTGTGTGTGCACTAGACAAAGAAGGCACATTTGGGCATTTACAAGAACAAAAACAAATCTGAGGTGTGTATTGCAAGACGATGCCTGCTATGTATAGTCTTCTATCCCTAATTTTGCAAGCATGCGTCCAGCCTCCTCTGGCACTCTCAGTATTTAGAGCGACAGGGAGATCATGACTCAGCTGCAATCTCTCACTTTGGGCCCCCTCAGTATGGACTGTGGATACACTCAGTGCAAACAGAACTTTACTAGTGAGACGAAAGGTGATTACATTGGAAAATGATTAATATTTTACTGTTACTAAGCATTTAACGTACTCTCTCTTTTCTTTGCCATCCTATCTCATGTTCTTCGTTTTCTTAGTATTCCCCGTTTTCTTTGTGACCATGCTATTCAACACTCATCTTCCCCAAGATAATGTGCAGGGGATTAGAAGTCATGGTTCCTGGGCACATAGCCAATGGCTAAACTATCTTTGTGTGCAACACTGTCCGAATGATATACGCTTTCATACAGAAGCGTCACTGGGTGAGTTTCTCTTACATTGTATACATATCTCCCAGTCCCACCATCAGCTAATTATGTTCATTGTCACCCACACAATGTTCCGTTTGTAACTCACACAGTGACCTGACGTGCACAGGGTAACAGAGCCTTCCTTCAGCACTGTGTTACCCTGTGCACATTCAGGTGTGGTCTTCGTATGGAAGATTCCAGTACGGGGATCGTAACCTGCTGTTCACAGGGTATCAGAGCCTTCCACAGCCTTTCACGCGTTGCTACCCATAAATGGCCAAGTGTGGAACTTTGTACTGAAGTTCAGTACAGACGCTGTTACCTGGCTGGTCCCTTGGGTGACACAGTGCAGATGGTTGTGTTGCTTTGTACACAGTCAAATACAATCAGTGCTCATTCAAGAGCCATTCAGGCTTTCGAAAGAAAACACAACTCCGCAGAGCAAGCATCCGTCCGGCCTCACGACCAAGTCCGAGGTCAAGTGCTTCATTTCTGGCTGCAAGGGGCAGAGGGCTTATAGGGTGCCCAGTGCCCACCTTACAAAGGTACGGGGCGAGCACGTGCAGCAGGAGGTGTGCGTTCACCTGCCAAGGTGGCGGCTGCCCATCATTTGTGGGGGTCCACCTCGCAGCAGGGGCCAGGACACTTGTCCTTTCTTCCCAGAAGGCAAGTGACGTGTCAGTCTATACATATTTAAGATATATCGAGAGATGCTGTGTCCCAGATCCATGTGTCCACGGCACTGCCCCGGTGTGACTGGAAGTGGCCCCCAGGGCCAGCTGCCTCTGCAGTGTGAAGCGGTCCCTCAACTCGTCAAGCCAGCCTCATTGTCAGAAGACCTACCGGATTTTTGGCTGCCTGGATAACCAAGCACCTACCTTCCATTTGGGACAAGCAAAAGAAGGGCTACCGCAGCGACAAAAGACAACTTCCACCTGGAGAACAACAACGACCGCAACACCACCACCCTGCTCGACAACCTCGCCAACCTCGGACTCAAGCAGCTGGTGACCACCCACCTCGCCGGACACACACTCAACGCCGTCTTCTCATCCAGCAAAGACATCGCCTTCAGCCACGCCACAGGACTCCACTGGACGGACCACAGCTGCGTCCACTTCACCTTCAGAAGAACGACGATCCACCACCACCAGCAACAGGTCGCCCGCAGAAACTGGAGCAAGATCACAGTCGACCAGCTCGCCGCTTCCCTGAGCCAGCACCCTCCCGCCAGCTCAGCGAACCCCAGCCAGGCCGCCGACAACCTCACGAAGTGGATCAGCAACTGCGCGGACGAACTCGCCCCACTGAAGACCCCGCCCAGCAGACCCGGCAGCAAGAAGGCCCCATGGTTCACCGACGAACTCAAGAGCTCCAAGAAGAACTGCCGAGCCCTCAAGAAAGCCTGGAGAAGGGAGCCAACACCGGACAACATGACCACCCTCAAGCTTGCCACCCGGAAGCACCACCAGCTGATCCGCGACACCAAGAAAACTGCATTCAAGGACCGACTGGACAACAACGCACACAACTGCAAGGAACTCTTCAACATCGTGAAAGAGCTCTCCAACCCCAACGCCGGAAACAACGACATCACCCCATCGCAAGAACTCTGCAACTCCCTCGCCTCCTACTTCCACAACAAGATCGCGGACATACACAACAGCTTCAATACCCAACCGACGAACGCCACGTCCGACTCAACCGAACCACCGCCCCCCACCACCACTCTCCGCGCCTGGACTCCGATCAGCACCGAAGACACCGTCCGCATGATGAACTCCATCCACTCCGGATCTCCGACCGACCCCTGCCCTCACCACGTCTTCAACAAGGCCGACGCTGTCATCGCACCCCACCTGCGGAACATCATCAACACCTCATTCGACACCGCCACCTTCCCTGAGAGCTGGAAGCACGCCGAACTCAGCGCTCTACTCAAGAAACCAACAGCGGACCCCACCGAACTCAAGAATTACCGCCCCATCTCGCTCCTCCCGTTTCCAGCCAAAGTCATCGAGAAGACCGTCAACAAGCAACTGGCCGCCTTCCTCGAGACGAACGGATCCCTCGACCCCTCACAGTCTGGCTTCCGAGCCAACCACAGCACCGAGACCGCCCTCATTGCTGCCACCGATGACATCCGAACCCTGATGGATAACGGAGAAACAGTGGCCCTCATCCTCCTAGACGTCTCCGCGGCCTTCGACAACGTCTGCCACCGGACCCTAACGCAGCGCATCTACAACGTCGGAATCCAGGAGAAGGCACTGGAATGGATCATCTCCTTCCTCGACGAAAGAACCCAGAGAGTCCGCCTACCACCGTCCAAATCAAAGGCCACCGAAATCAAAGGCCACCGAAGTCATCTGCGGCGTACCCCAAGGATCCTCGCTGAGCCCAACCCTCTTCAACGTCTACATGAGCCCCCTCGCGGCCATCGCACGCCAACACAACCTGAACATCATCTCCTACGCCGACGATACCCAGCTGATCCTCTCCCTTACCAACGACCCCGCCGCCGCCAGAGCCAACCTTCACGAAGGAATGAAAGAAGTAGCCGAGTGGATGTCGACCAGCCGCCTGAAGCTGAACTCGGACAAGACGGAAGTCCTCATCCTGGGATCCTCGCCCTCCGCCTGGGACGACTCCTGGTGGCCCCCCGCCCTGGGAACTGCACCCAAACCGACAGACCACGCACGCAACCTGGGCTTCATCCTGGACTCCTCCCTCTCCATGACCAAGCAAGTCAACGCAGTCTCCTCGTCGTGCTTCAACATCCTGCGCATGCTACGGAAAATCTTCCGGTGGATTCCCACCGAGACCAGGAAGACTGTCACCCAGGCCCTCGTCACCAGCCGACTGGACTACGGCAACGCTCTCTACGCCAGAACCACCACCAAGCTCCAGAAGAGACTCCAACGGATCCAGAACGCCTCAGCCAGACTCATCCTCGACATCCCACGACACAGCCACATCTCCGGACACCTAAGAAACCTGCACTGGCTCCCAGTCAACAAGAGAATCACCTTCCGTCTCCTCACCCACGCACACAAAGCCCTACACGATCAAGGCCCGAGCTACCTCAACAACCGCATCAACTTCTACGCTCCCAAACGACACCTCCGATCAGCCAGTCACGCCCTCGCCGCCGTCACCCGCATCCGAAGAACGACAACAGGAGGAAGGTCCTTCTCCTACCTGGCCGCCAAGACCTGGAACTCCCTCCCGACCGACCTGCGCCTGACCCAAGACCACCTCGCCTTCAGGAAGAAGCTCAAGACCTGGCTGTTCGGGCAGTAGCAGCACCCCCCCCCCCCTAGCGCCTTGAGACCCTCCGGGTAAGTAGAGCGCACTATAAATGTCTATGATTGATTGATTAAAGAAGATTTTCAATTTTAAAGCAAGGGTTAATATTAGTACTAAGTATGAGCGTAAAATCTGTTCCGCTCGCGGAATGTGCGGATTTTCGGCAAATTCGCAATCCGCGAATTCTCGCGAATTTGCCGACAATTCGCATGCAGCGGATTTTTTTGCTTGGTCGCGCTTGACAAATACAATATTGCAGCCCGCAGCGTTCACTTACCGTCATTCAGCGTTTGAAGAGTTGTTTTTCTCCATGTTTGCGTGTGCTGCGCCATTTTGGATCTTGCTGCGTGATCCTGCGGGAGTTTTTCGACCGCGATTACGTTATCGCGGCTCGCCACCTTGCACAGCGAGAGTTTGTCATTGCGAGTACGTCATAAAGGCTCGTGATCACGTATTGCGGGAGTAAACAATTGCAAACTCGTACATGCGGCGGGCAGCAACAATCTCGCACTCGCGAAATTGCAAAATTTACAATTCTGAACTAGAAATCCACCAGCAGGCAGCATAAACCTTCTGAAAATGATGATTTTTTATCAGAATAACTTCTCAGGTTGACATTTGCCTGCACTTTTTTTTTGCAAGGAGTCCATTTGGGGGGGGGGGGAGTGGGAGGAAGGAAGTGCCCCACAGCCTCCAACTTCCTGTTCCTGTCCAGCAGGCTCCTCCCAGTGCTTTGTTCATATCCTGGTCACTTTGATTTGGATCTTGACCTGGAAGAATTACTTTTTGTGGATGCTGCTGGATATTTGGATTTGAGGCCTTTTTGACTTTCTTTGGATCACTTTTGGATTAGAAATTTCACAAGTAAGTTGATGTTGTTTGTTTGGGGGCATGGATGGCATTGGATTGGGGTGATTTTTGTGTGTTTTTCGATTTTTTGGCTGTTGTTGGGGCCTTTTGCCCAGGGGTACTCAGTGGTGCATGGACTGAGTCTTTCTGTGGGGTCTCTTTAATGTAAACATCATGGAGGGCATGGATGGCATTGGATTGTGGTGATGTGTGTGTGTTTTTCGTTTTTTTGGCTGTTGTTGGGGCCTTTTGCCCAGGGGTACTCAGTGGTGCATGGACTGAGTCTTTCTGTGGGGTCTCTTTAATGTAAACATCGTGGAGAGCATGGATGGCATTGGATTGTGGTGATCTTTGTGTGTTTTTTGTTTTTTTGGCTGTTGTTAGGGACTGTCCATGTGGGTGGGGGCCATTTTGAGGCCTGGTCCAGCAAGGGCCTGGCCATGTGGGTGGGGGTCTAGAGGCCATTTTGAAGCCAGGCAGTGTGTTTTGTTGTGCCATAGGCCTGCACCCAGTCTGCCATGCTTTCATCCATTATGCCCAGGGGTACTCAGTGGTGCATGGACCGAGTCTTTCTGTGGGGTGTCTTGAATTGCAAGATGATTGAGGCCATGTAACATCATGGTGGGCATGGATGGCATTGGATTGTGGTGATTTATGTGTGTTTTTCGTTTTTTTGGCTGTTGTTGGGGCCTTTTGCCCAGGGGTACTCAGTGGTGCATGGACTGAGTCTTTCTGTGAGGTCTCTTTAATGTAAACATCATGGAGGGCATGGATGGAGGGCGTGGTTTGGACGCCGATCGGGATGGCGGCGTGAGCCTGCAGCTCCGCGCCTGATCCCGCAACTCATCCTGGAATCCACCTCACGAGCGCTGACTGTGGTGCGGAAAATCTGCCAGACGCAACAGGGTGACAAAGAGCTGCGGTAGCGGGCTGGCTGGAGCCTGGAGGAAGAGCTGGGGGCCCGGATCCGGAGCCTGGAGGTGCCGAGTCCCTCGAGCAAAGATGGCGGCGGCCCGGAACCGTGGAGGATGATCCGCGAGGTACAGCGGTCTGCGGCTGCAGCGGAGTGAGTGCTGCGACCTGGCGGGAGCGAGCGGAGGGGGCTTCGACGATGCAGAACTCCGCAGCGGACGAAACGGGGGGGAGCGCTCGGAGCCGGCTCGGAGATCGGCGGACGTGGCGCCCATCCCCCATCACTTAGCGTGGCAGCCATTTGAACGCGGCCCTGCTCCGTGGCGGCACCTAACGGCTATCACTGCTGTCGAACGGCAGAAGCCCGGTGAGGAGCACATCTCAGGGCTGAAACAAGGAGTATATAAAGAGGATTCACACCTGACCTCGGGACTGCCCATAAGCACCGGGTGGGAGCTCTGGAAAGACGTGGCCCCCCTGGCCGGCTATCGGCTGACACGGGCACTACTGGGCCGAGTGAGAGGCGGGCCTGGATGGGCTCTGTGGGCTGGCTCCCGCAACTTAGGACCGACGAATATCGGCAGACACTGGCACAGCTGCGGTGGAGTGATTGAATGCAGTGGGAGTCCGGGACACCAAAATGATGGGACGTGGCACACCAGCATAGATCGTACGTCCGGCCCTGGCTGAAGACTGCTGGCTGGTCCAGTCGCGCGCTGTTGGTTCCACCGCGCGCTGGGACGGGGCCCCCCGCGACTCTGTCGAGAGGATCTGATGAGCCCACACTGGGGACAGCTATAAATTGCGTGAGGGGAGACCCCTGAACCACGGGGGGGCTTCCTGGGGTACTGTAGGAGGTGGTGAACAGTGGACGGCCATTTTGAGCCCGGCAGTGCGGCCCCAGAACCATAGACGACTAGTCACCTGGAAGTAGGGGCAACGGTTGGGGGGAGAACACTGCAACCACTGAGCGGCGAGAGGATACCGGGGACCTCTTTCACTTTTGCCAGTTGGAGGCTGGGGCCGGAACACTTTGAGAGACGCATTTTCGACGGTGCACACGGCGCTCAAGATTGCAGCTAAGGGAGGTGACCTGACTGTGAAGCAGGGGAGAGACCTAGCAAATGTGCCGGGCGCGGCTGGCGGAACTCATACTGCCCAGGATGCTGATGCGCAGGAGCAGCGGCTGAATAAACGAGTGGATGGAATACTGGAGGCCATAACTGCGACCAAGGAATCCCTACATCAAGATATAGCGCAGGTAGCCACAGGACTGGGCCTACTAAGAGGGGACCATGCAAAACTCTCTGACAGAGTGAAAGAAAATGAACTGCTGCTTCAAGAGCTCAAACCGGCGGTGGTGACCGCAGAACACAAACTGTCCGATATCCTTGGTCGACTGACGACGTTGGAGAAAAGCGCGGAGGATTCCGAAAGCCGCAACAGAAGGAACAACGTAAGGGTGGTGGGCCTGCCGGAAAAAGTTGAGGGGGATGACGCCGTGGCCTACATGGAGAACTGGTTTAAAACAGTCGTGGCCCCGGAGGGCCTCTTGCCCTTCTTCTCCCTGGAACGAGCACATAGGGTCCCGGCCCGCCCGCCTATGCAGGGCCGCCCGCCTAGGCCAATGGTGGTCAGACTGTTGCATTTTAAGGACCGAGACCTGCTGATACGGAGGGCGCGCTCGGAGGGCCCCTTTCAGGTGGACAATAGCTCGGTCACGGTGTTCCCGGACTACACGCAGGAAGTCCAGAAGAGCAGGGCATCCTATCTAGCCGTCAAAAAAGAGCTGAGGGAGGAGGGCATACAATACTCCTTGCATTTTCCGGCTAAGCTAAGAGTGATCCTGGATGGCAAAACTCAATTTTTTCAGACCCCTGACGAAGTGTGGTCTTGGCTCGAGCTGTACCGCGCTGGTACGGACCGCAAAATAGGGGAGAAAGGGAGAGACAAAAACCAGTTCCGATCCGAAAATCACAACGCATCCGCAAGCGAAACAAACTCAAGAGAGCGATGCGGGACGACCAGATGGCGGCAGACAGAAAAGGGGCAGTAGCTGCGACAGCGATCATAACGGGCTCGCAACAGGAGAGGGTATCGATGGGCTCGGACTCTGAAGACGATGGAGGAAAATCGGTAGGAGACGTCTCGGAAGTGGACAGCTCTGCTGGGCCAACGGTCACCCCGCAGACGGCGGATTGACTATTTGACGAATGACAATTGGGGTGAGGACTACACTTGCTACTCCTAATGGGGCAGCTTACCCTGGAGTTTGGCGCAATGACAGGTACTGTGTTGTAATAGCAGTATGGGACCATGGGCGCGGGCCTTGCTTGCCCTGGGTCGGCCCTGAATCACCCTCTCGTTGCCCTTAAGGCCTTCTGTAGTGACGACTACAGAGTAGTGGAATGTGTGTTGTGTTACAGGTTTGGATGGGAGCTGATGTTGTGTTATTGGGTCCTGTTCTGGGGAGTGGGGTTGGGGAAGTTCTTTTGGGTGTTTTGAGTAGGGGATCACGCTGCAATGATGTGGGTAACCAATTGACACTGTTGAAATGGTGGGAGATAGCTACTATGGGGACGTTACCTAATTTGAAATGCCTCACATGGAATGTCCGTGGACTTCGAACAATGTCTAGGAGGTACAAGGTGCACGCCTATTTAGTGGGGCGAGGCGTCCAAATTGCACTGTTGCAAGAGACTCATCTGACCAAACAAGAATGCACTGCACTACAGAAAAGATGGCATGGACAGGTGTTTGGCACCACGTACTCAGCGTTTGCCAGGGGGTGCTGATATGGGTGAGAGCGGGGGTCCCATTCCAGGCCACGAACCAGCTAGTGGACCCTGCAGGTCGATATGTGGTGGTGGAGGGGAGGTTGTATGGCCGTGACGTGGTCTTATGTAGTGTGTATGCCCCCAACACTGATCAGGCCCGTTTTTTGATAGCCTCACAGGCTCGCTTACACACTTCCTGGCGGGCCCTGTCATGTTGGGAGGTGACTTCAACTCGATCACTGATGTGGCGGTTGATAGGTCGCATCCGCCATTAGCCGACTCCCCAGTGCGCAGACTAGCCACACACAGGAGGGACTGGCAGGAGAGGTGGGGCCTTGTAGACGTATGGAGGGAGCAGCATCCTGAGGTTAGGGACTACTTCTTTTTCTCAGCTTTACATGCGTTACATGTCAGGATAGACTCAATCCTCTGTGGTGGCCCGCTGTCCGCCATGATAACACACACGGAGTACCTAGCTAGAACCATTTCAGATCATAACCCCTTATTAGTGATGGTGCAATGGCAGCAGGCGAGATCTGCGGTCCCCACATGGAGACGTCGGCTGGATACATTAGAGGACCTGGTGTTTAGTGACACTATCCTACAGGTGTCAGGATCCCTATTGCTACTGTCTTTTGTACCCTGTTTTCTTGCCTGTACCGTACCACTGATTGTACCACTGTGTGTGTATTATAGAGTCGTAGTATTTATTCTGTGCTGTGCCAATGCTTTTGTGCTGTACCAATGCTTCTTTGAGCTGTGTCAGTGCCTGTTTGAATCTTTTCCTCTTGCCAATGCTTGTTGCAACTCGCTTGCGCGTGTTACCGCCTTACCAATGCTTGTTGGCCCCAGGGCTTCTGAAGGTCTTGTTTGAAATTGCTGCCGAGGTCTTTTTTTCCTCTGCAGCCCCTATACCTTCAACCAGGACTATAAAAGGAGCCACGCCCAGGTCTCGTGCGGATTATTCTTTGCCGGTTCCCGAGTTTGGAGGTCTCCTGTTTCCTGTCTTCGTTCCTGCGCTGTGGATTTCTCCGCTGTTCCAGTTTCCAGATTCCTTGAATGGTAGTAATCTACCACGAATATCCGCTTGCTGAAAACGCAGGTAGGATTTATCCTTTTCTGTTCTTGGTGCCAAGTCCTGAGTTGCCGGCTGGTGATTTCTTCAAGGGCGCTCGTCAGACATCGCGCGAGGGGCGTTTCCCTGGCAACTTCATTTGCTTTGGCTTATCGAACGATGTCATTTAACTCTTACTGCTGAATCCAGACTTTGCCTGATAGTTCTTTCACTTCCGTTTCATTTTTTGACGAGACCGTATTTTAAAAGTGTGAAGGAACTTTGTTCTCATTCAGTCTTCTTTGGGATTATTTCAGTCAGTGCTGTGGAATTAACAGAGTGGCTACAATATTGTATTGAACCCTAAGACACGCTGAAGTCAAACTTTATATTTGTTATGCTGTGAGATTAACAGTGATTTGCCTTTCAAGAACTTTTCATGTGAGTTGGATAATAATGTTGATTGCCAATTGAAACCTTGATCTCTCAGTGAGGCTAGAGCTGAAGCTCCTGTTTTTGTTTTGTAACTGTGCCAACTTGCTTAACTGATTATAAAAACTTCTTATTTGAATGTCAGCCATTCTTGCTTCTTTAGTAAATGATGATATTGGTTCCTAGTTATTTCTATTATTGAAACTCACCTTATCTGGTCAAGACTAACTTACTAAGTGGAGAATCAGAGGTGCTGGAAGGTGGGTTTTTGAGGACTGCTTCTGAGGAACTCAAGAGAGCCCAAACAACTAGGATCTTGACAGAATAATCCGCCCACGAATTTAGTTCCTCCCGAGCAGTATCCAAATGGAAGCCACCATGAATGACCTGTGTGCAATGATAGGGAACTTACAGACGGAATTACAAGTTAGTAGAAACGAAACTGCAGCTTTAGCCCATAAGGTAACTCACTTACAGTCATGCTTAGACTCAGCACCGTCTTTAGGCCAACACCAAGCCAATGTAACTAGCTCATCACCCTCTGTGTCAGTAACTGTTCCTACTACTGTTCCGTTGGCCCAGCCGGAGAGGTTCGCTGGGGAGCCTAACAAATTTCAGACCTTTTTAACTCAGGTTCAGTTACATTTTATGGTTAAGCCAACCTCATTTCCAAATGCTCAATCACGAATTGCCTTTTTGATTTCTTTTCTGAGTGGTGACGCAGCTATGTGGGCTGTTCCTTTGGTACAAGCGGATGATCCTCTGTTATACAATTGGGTGCAGTTTAAACGTGAATTTGAAAGGATATTTGATAGACGTACTATAACTGGATCTGCTGATAGAGAACTGTTAGAATTAAGACAAGGAAATAAGGAACTAATACACTATCTTACTCAATTCAACCGCCTTAAAGCAGAGACTGATTGGCCAGAAGCTAAAAGGACGGCTCTTTATTATCAAGGGCTTAAAGATTAATTGAAAGACCTTATAGCACCAATTGATCCTCAACCTCGAACTTGTGCAGATCTTATAGCTCTCAGTCTTCGTTTGGACCATCGGGTAGCTGATCGCAAAGGTGATAAAAGAAGAACAGACGTCCGAATCTTTTCTAGAGCTAAGGAAAGACCACACCCAAATAACCCAGAAGCCACTGAGCCCATGGAAATCGGAAGTCTGAGGAAACCCTTAACATCCGAAGAAAAAGAGACTCGGCGAAAAAATGGTCTGTGCCTCTATTGTGGAAAAAAGGGGCACTTCGTTAGAGAATGTTCGCTTAAACCTAAGAACTCTTGGTCTCGAGACAAAAAGGAAAGTAAGTCGGAAAACTAGAGAACTCGAATTTGGATCAGGAGACTTTTTCGAGTTGGCTATCTCCTCCTGAACAGTCTGTTGCAAACACCTTACAGTTAACAGTGCCTCATTTGACTTTAAATGTTTTCTTTAGCTTGCCCAATCTGAAACAAATTATGGTGGCAGTGATGATTGACTCAGGTGCCACCGGAAATTTTATTGATTCCAAGTTTATTGCAAAGACACACATACCTATAATTACGAAAGAAAAACCCGAAGTCGTCTACGCAGTCGACGGAACTCAGCTAACTTCTGGAATGATCACTCACTGTACCACTCCCATTACTATGGTTTGCAATGTAGGCTCCGGAAGACACCAGGAGACCATATCTTTTGATGTAATTGATGCACCTCAATTCGGAGTTATCTTGGGCATCCCCTGGTTGACTCTGCATAATCCAATTATCAACTGGGTTGATCGTTCTGTTGACTTCAATTCCTCTTGGTGTAAACAAGAATGTAATGACAGTCCTGAAAAGGATTCAAAGGGCTCTCCTAGTACCCTCCTGCATTCTGCCTCAGCCCTTTATATCTCCACAGCTGCTGAACAAGACATTGACTTACCACCCATATATGAAGAATACACAGATGTTTTCTGTGAGCAAAAGGCCGAAACTCTACCACCACACAGAGACTATGATTGTGCCATTGACCTAGTACCAGGAGCCAAAATACCCTGTAGTAGAATTTATGCCTTGACCGAACTGGAGAACACTCATCTTCGTGAATACCTTGATAAATTTTTGAAAAATGGTTTCATTCGGCCCTCCAAGTCTCCGGCAGCCTCTCCTCTCTTCTTCGTGCCTAAAAGCAATGGAGAATTGCGCACCTGTATAGACTATAGAGCTCTCAATAACATCACTATCAAGAACCGATACCCTTTACCTTTGATCCCGGTACTTCTTGATCAAGTGCGCTCAGCCACAATTTTTACGAAACTCGACTTGCGAGGCGCCTACCATTTGGTACGTATCAGACCAGGCGATGAGTGGAAAACAGCTTTCCGAACTCGCTTTGGCTTGTTTGAGTATTGTGTAATGCCTTTTGGCTTATGCAATGCTCCGGCTGCCTTTCAATTTTTCATCAATGATGTCCTACGAGACTTCTTAGATAGGTTCGTCATAGCTTATATTGACGACCTTCTAATTTTTTCAGCTTCAACAGAGGAACACATACGACACGTCAAGATTATATTGAACACCTTGAGAACCCATGGCCTGTTCTGTAAGTTGTCTAAATGTGAGTTCCATACTACCAAGGTTGAATTCCTTGGGTTTATTCTCTCTCCATCAGGGATCACTATGGCTCCAAGGAAAATCCAAGCAATCCTTGATTGGCCAATTCCAACTTCGGTGAAAGATATCCAACGCTTTTTAGGCTTTGCTAACTTTTACCGACGTTTTATCAAGGATTTCTCAACCCTGGCCACACCTTTAACCCAGCTTCTAAGGAAGAATGTTAAATTCATTTGGACCACTGACACAAACTCTTCTTTTCAAACTCTTAAGAGAACCTTTACTCAAGCTCCAGTTCTACGACATCCAGATTCAGACATGCCTTTTATCGTAGAAGCCGATGCTTCTGACTTCGCAATTGGGGCTATTTTATCACAAAAAGATCAAAACACTAATGAACTACATCCTATAGCCTTCTTATCTAGAACATTTTTGCCTGCAGAAACCAACTATACCATTGCAGAGAAAGAACTCCTGGCCATTCGTTATGCTTTTAAGGAATGGCGTCACTACCTGTTAGGGGCTAAACATACGGTAACTGTATACACGGACCATCGGAACCTCCAATTCCTGAGATTTGCAAAGGCCTTAACTCCCAGGCAACTTCGTTGGACATTATTCTTTGCAGAGTTTGACTTCATCATCACTTTCAGACCAGGCACAAAAAACAATAAAGCAGACTCCTTGTCGCGATACGATCACAAGCCTGATGATGTTCCTCAAGATCCCAAACCCACAAGCATGCTTTCCGAAAGTCAAGTAATAGGTGCCACAATGTCCGATGTTTTCTTCCAGCAAATAAGACGAGCTATGCCAATACCAAATCTGTTATCCTGGGTTCAAGAAGGGCCTAATAGAACAATTCATCAGAATCTGCCCTTTTACTCCAATCTCTTATTTGTTCCAACTAAGAAGTTACAAACACAGGTATTACAGTGGTGTCACGAAAGTCAATTGGCAGGTCATCCTGGAATCACAAAAACCAAAGAACTCCTACAGAGAAACTTCTGGTGGCCAACTTGGAGTAAGGATGTAGTTTCTTTCATACAAGCCTGCGATGTTTGTGCTCAAGCGAAAGGGGAACATGGTCGAAAAAAAGGTCTTCTGCTTCCACTTCCCACCCCAACACAGGTCTGGGAGGACATTGCGATGGATTTCATAACTGATTTACCAGAGGAGAAGGGTATGACTGTCATTCTCGTAGTAGTGGATCGTTTATCTAAGATGGCCCACTTTATTGCTTGCACTAAACTTCCAACCTCTTCTCAACTAGTCCAATTATTGTTGGAACACGTGGTGCGTTTGCACGGTCTTCCCAGGTCCATAACTTCAGACCGTGGATCACAGTTCATTTCGCAGTTCTGGAAAGCCTGGTGTACAGCTCTTCACATTAAAACTAACACTTCCACTAGTTTCAATCCTGAATCAGATGGGCAAACAGAACGAGTTAATCAAGTCCTGAAACAATATCTGAGATGTTTTCTGTTCAAAAAGCAGGGTTCCTGGTTAGCTCTATTATGGGAAGCTGAGTTTGCGTACAATAATCTACAGAATGCCTCTACAGGTCTGTCACCATTTTTTGCTGTTTATGGCCGACATCCTCATTTCTCGCCTTTACTACTAGCTCATCCTAAAACCAATATACCATCCTTGGATTCACATTTCCGAGAAATGGAACGGGTTACTAAGGTCTTGCGGACTAATGTGTTGAAAGCTAAAGCCTCTTACAAAAGGTTTGCAGACAGAAAAAGGCAGAAGGGTCCAGATCTTCACGTACGAGACGTGGTTTGGCTTTCTACGAAGAACTTTCAGTTCAGAAGACGTTATAAATTCCACCCAAAATTCATTGGTCCATACAAGGTGATTCAGTGTGTAAACCCTGTGACTTACAAACTTCTCCTTCCAAAAGGCATGAGGATTTATCCAGTGTTTCACATTTCCCTGTTGAAAAAAGCAACTGCCAAGAGGAGGGCTCGTCCTCCGGCATTACGTGTGAAAGGCCAGGATGAGTTTGAAGTACGTTGTATTAAGGATTGTAAACGTGTCAAAGGGAAACTATGGTATCTGCTTTCCTGGAAGGGCTACGGACCTGAAGAGGATTCCTGGGTGTCCGAGGGGAACGTTCATGCTCCTCGTTTAGTGCGATTGTTTCATGCCAAACACCCGGTCTCCCAGTTTTGAGCCTCAGGGGGGGGTGTCTCCATTTTTGTTGGGGGGCACTGTCAGGATCCCTATTGCTACTGTCTTTTGTACCCTGTTTTCTTGCCTGTACCGTACCACTGATTGTACCACTGTGTGTGTATTATATAGTCGTAGTATTTATTCTGTGCTGTGCCAATGCTTTTGTGCTGTACCAATGCTTCTTTGAGCTGTGTCAGTGCCTGTTTGAATCTTTTCCTCTTGCCAATGCTTGTTGCAACTCGCTTGCGCGTGTTACCGCCTTACCAATGCTTGTTGGCCCCAGGGCTTCTGAAGGTCTTGTTTGAAATTGCTGCCGAGGTCTTTTTTCCCTCTGCAGCCCCTATACCTTCAACCAGGACTATAAAAGGAGCCACGCCCAGGTCTCCGTGCGGATTATTCTTTGCCGGTTCCCGAGTTTGGAGGTCTCCTGTTTCCTGTCTTCGTTCCTGCGCTGTGGATTTCTCTGCTGTTCCAGTTTCCAGATTCCTTGAATGGTAGTAATCTACCACGAATATCCGCTTGCTGAAAACGCAGGTAGGATTTATCCTTTTCTGTTCTTGGTGCCAAGTCCTGAGTTGCCGGCTGGTGATTTCTTCAAGGGCGCTCGTCAGACATCGCGCGAGGGGCGTTTCCCTGGCAACTTCATTTGCTTTGGCTTATCGAACGATGTCATTTAACTCTTACTGCTGAATCCAGACTTTGCCTGATAGTTCTTTCACTTCCGTTTCATTTTTTGACGAGACAGTATTTTAAAAGTGTGAAGGAACTTTGTTCTCATTCAGTCTTCTTTGGGATTATTTCAGTCAGTGCTGTGGAATTAACAGAGTGGCTACAATATTGTATTGAACCCTAAGACACGCTGAAGTCAAACTTTATATTTGTTATGCTGTGAGATTAACAGTGATTTGCCTTTCAAGAACTTTTCATGTGAGTTGGATAATAATGTTGATTGCCAATTGAAACCTTGATCTCTCAGTGAGGCTAGAGCTGAAGCTCCTGTTTTTGTTTTGTAACTGTGCCAACTTGCTTAACTGATTATAAAAACTTCTTATTTGAATGTCAGCCATTCTTGCTTCTTTAGTAAATGATGATATTGGTTCCTAGTTATTTCTATTATTGAAACTCACCTTATCTGGTCAAGAGTAACTTACTAAGTGGAGAATCAGAGGTGCTGGAAGGTGGGTTTTTGAGGACTGCTTCTGAGGAACTCAAGAGAGCCCAAACAACTAGGATCTTGACAACAGGGCATTGAGCACTACTTTGCTGAGAACGAGGGTTCGGCTGCCACGAGATCGATAGGGTGGGATGCGATGAAGGTGGTAGTGAGAGGTGTCTGTATGGACAGATTTTCGAATGCAAGGCGTCGGTTTTGGCTGATCTGGAAAAAGCGGATTGCGTGTTGAGAGATCTAGAGCAGCGTAGGCCTGAGCGGCCAGACCTACAGGGTCGGTTACTAGAGGCGAAGGAATTAGTGGTGACAGCGACAGAGCGGCTGCGATGTTATGATTATAAGCTTTACACTACCAAGGTACACGCAGAGAGGGATAAGGTGGGAATGCTGCTTGCAAAACTCGCTACACCAGAAACTAGAGGATGCCATATTATGAGCATCAAGGAGGAGACGGGGGATGTGGTCTATTCGCAATCAGCGGTTCTGAGACGCTTCCAGTCGTATTATACGAGACTGTATGAGAGTCAATTGGGGGTGGAGATCTCGACGATAGACGAATTCCTTGAAACAATTCATCTTCCAGTGCTAGATAGCGACGACGCGAAGGACTTGGGCGGCCAAATAACGCTGTCGGAGATCCGGGTGGCCATTAAGCAAATGGCTAGAAATAAGACGCCGGGCGTGGATGGCCTGCCGATTGAATTCTATGTGAAATATATAGATACTTTGGCACCCAAGTTACTGGCGGTGTACTGAGGCCATGGCACTAGGCCATTTGCCTAAATCGATGAGGGAAGCCCTAGTGGTGCCGCTGCTGAAGCCTGGTAAGGAGGCTGCCGATGTAACGTCATATAGACCCCTATCTATGCTGACGGTGGACTATAAGGTCCTGAGTCATATATTGGCCACTAGATTACTACCGCATATGACCATGCTGATACACGGGGACCAAGCAGGGTTTATTCCGACGAGGAACACATCCATAAACATTCGCCGCCTGGTCCGTATATTAGACAACGCCTTGGGCTCGGATCACAGATCGGCAGTACTATCGGTAGATATCGAGAAGGCTTTCGATGGCCTTGAATGGAAGTATCTCGATGAGGTGCTGAAGAAGTTCGGTCTAGGGGATGGCTTTGGGCGGTGGACGAGAGTTCTCTACTCCTCTGCTACAGCCAGAGTACGTTTGGGATCTGTTATATCCTCTGATTACCCGGTGCGTAGAGGGACGAGGCAGGGTTGCTCACTGTCTCCCCTGCTGTTCGCTTTAGCGATGAAGCCACTGGCGGCGCAAGCACGGACAGGAGCATTGTATAGTGGGGTTAGACGTGGCGAGGAGATACATTCTATATCACTGTATGCAGATGATCTGTTGCTATACCTGGAGGATACGGAAAAGGCTCTGGAGGGGGTTGTGGAGATGTTGTCCAGTTTTGGTAGGCTATCAGGCCTCAAGGTGAACTGGAATAAGACCTGCGTATTCCCGCTGCGGGTGGATACATCGTATCCCCCTCTCACGGTGGGTGAAAGTGGTCTGGGAGGACACATGCTTCACCTATCTGGGAGTCCGTGTTTACCACGACGCCGCCAGTTTGTTAGAAGGAAATATAGGGCGCTGCATAAGGGCGCTGAGGGGATGTATGTCCTTTTGGGCCTCCCTCCCTCTGTCGATGCAAGGTCGGGTGGCACTGTTGAAGATGGTGGCGCTGCCACGGCTGCTGTACTACTTCCGTACCCTACCAGTCTGGATCCCTCAGCGGATCTTCAAAGATTTGAGGATGATGATTATTGACTTCCTTTGGGGACACGGAAGGCGTAGGGTAGCACTGAATACCCTGATCAGACCCAAACTTGAGGGAGGCCTGGCGGTTCCCGACTTTGAACTGTATTACCTAGCAGCTCAACTGCAGGTATTGACCCAAAACATTGCCAGAGAATTTAGGGGCCCAGACCAGGCGCGAGGGACAGATATCCAGCGACATATATTATCATACATAGCCATGCAACAGAAACTAGATTTGGGCGATCTCACCATGGAGGAAAGGACCCTTCGGTTGTGCTGGAACAGGAGTCTGAGACGAGCGAAGGTGGCTCGACCGTACGCGCCGGAGATCCCGCTCGGGATGCTGACGGCACTACCGCATGGGGGTGACTGGTCCCCGTTGTCGGAGTGGGAGGAATTAGGGCTACAGATGGTTGGGGACTTGTATATAGATGGGGTGCTGGTTCCCTTCCCGGAGTTGCAGGACCAATTTGGTCTCCCGGACGGGCACTATCTCCTGCATGCAGCAGTGGTCGCGGAGATTCAAAAGCACTGGAAGAAAGGGCTAGCGGAACCTGATGTGACCAAGGCCTGCCAGTATGTGGTGATGGCTGCGGGTACATTTAAAGCGGTGACCTGCCTCCAGTCTAGAATGTTAAACGAGGGTCTGGAGCCGCTGCATACGCTGAAGACGAAATGGGAGGAAAGCATAGGTAAACCCATACCAGACACGGTCTGGGGCCATATCTTGAAACGGACATGGAAAGGTAGCAGGAATGCCCGCTTTCAGCAGGTGCACTTCTTCATACTACACAGGGCTTATCTGACTCCGGGGAGGATTAAGCGATACTTCCGAGTACAGGATGCGGCGTGCCCCAGGTGCCTAGCACCGGAGGTCGAGTTGGATCACTTGCTGTGGGGATGCCCGAAGTTAGGGACATACTGGCCAGAGGTGGGAGAGCTTCTGAACGCAATCACTGATCGGGAGGTGGAGTTTGATATGGCGGCGTGTTTACTGCTTTGGTTCCCTCACACAGCTAAGACAAAAATCACGAGCAAATTTATTGACCTGGGACTTATATTGGCCCAGAGAGAGATTACCTGGCACTGGAAATCCAAAGAGGGCCCATCGGTGAAGAGATGGACGAATGAGTTGTTGAAATGGGCCGGATGTGAAAGTGTGATCAGAATGCGACAGGCGACCAGGACTGATAATGAAAAGGGCCTGGAGATGGCGAGGGCTTGGGAGATGATAGTGCAGGCTTTGCGAGACTACCTGATAGAGGACGACGACTAGGCATATTCAGAGGGCGGGGCTCCATGAGGCTTAGTAGACCGACTGCAAACACCCGACTAGTGGCGAACTCTTCTATCAGAATTGACATCTGTAACCCACATCAGCAGCAGTTGGGGGGAGGGAAGGTTGGGAGGCATGTTATTAGGGTACCATTGTACTATCAGGAAGAGTGACTGTAGCAGGGATCCGGAGGTGGTCACCATAGGAATGGGGTTACCAGGCGGCACATTTTGGGTTCACGAGGAGTACTTATCGTCCAGCCCCAGAGATAGCCACTGAGGAAGGGTACCAACCTGGATCCACCAATTTGGGCACTGATGACACTGGCGTTGCCCACACAGGGTGAATAACTACATTTGAGGGGGGGGGGGAGTTTGGTGGGTAAAAAAGCAGATACTAGTCTGTGTTGCTGCCCAGACATCTCTGTGAGATGACCACCGTGACAGTTTGCAGGAACGTGCTGGTGCGCCGCCCAGCCTCCGGGATGTGGGCTAAATGGCTGTGTACAACTTTTATGGACGCAGATATGTTTTGCAATGTCATGAGTGTATTGGTTGACCTACCTCGATGTCGTGCCTATAATTCTGCAATAAAAACAAATTTAAAAAAAAATTAAAAAAAATGGAGGGCATGGATGGCATTGGATTGTGGTGATTTTTGTGTGTTCTTCATTTTTTTGGCTGTTGTTGGGGCCTTTTGCCCAGGGGTACTCAGTGGTGCATGGACTGAGTCTTTTTGTGGGGTCTCTTTAATGTAAAAATCATGGAGGGCATGGATGGCATTGGATTGTGGTGATTTTTGTGTGTTTTTCATTTTTTGGCTGTTGTTGGGGCCTGTCCATGTGGGTGGGGGCCATTTTGAGGCCTGTTCCAGGCAGGGCCTGGCCATGTGGGTGGGGGTCTAGAGGCCATTTTGAAGGCAGGCAGTGTGTTTTGTTGTGCCATAGGCCTGCACCCAGTCTGCCATGCTTTCATCCATTATGCCCAGGGGTACTCAGTGGTGCATGGACCGAGTCTTTCTGTGGGGTGTCTTGAATTGCAAGATGATTGAGGGCATGGATGGCATTGAATTGTGGTGATTTTTGTATGTTTTTTGATTTTTTGGCTGTTGTTTGGGCCTTTTGCCCAGGGGTACTCAGTGGTGCATATACTGAGTCTTTCTGTGGGTTCTCTTTAATGTAAACATCATGGAGTGCATGGATGGCATTGGATTGTGGTGATTTTTGTGTGTTTTTCGTTTTTTGGCTGTTGTTGGGGTCTGTCCATGTGGGTGGGGGCCATTTTGAGGCCTGGTCCAGGCAGGGCCTGGCCATGTGGGTGGGGGTCTAGGGGCCATTTTGAAGCCAGGCAGTGTGCTTTGTTGTGCCATAGGCCTGCACCCAGTCTGCCATGCTTTCATCCATTATGCCCAGGGGTACTCAGTGGTGCATGGACCGAGTCTTTCTGTGGGGTGTCTTGAATTTCAACATGATTGAGGGCATGGATAGCATGGGATTGTGGTGATTTTTGTGTGCTTTTCGATTTTTTGGCTGTTGTTGGGACCTTTTGCCCAGGGATACTCAGTGGTGCATGGACTGAGTCTTTCTGTGGGGTCTCTTTAATGTAAACATCATGGAGGGCATGGATGGCATTGGATTGTGGTGATTTTTGTGTGTTTTTTGATTTTTGGGCTGTTGTTGGGGCCTTTTGCCCAGGGGTAATCAGTGGTGCATGGACTGAGTCTTTCTGTGCGGTCTCTTTAATGTAAACATCATGGAGGGCATGGATGGCATTGGATTGTGGTGATTTTTGTGTTTTTAGTTTTTTTGGCTGTTGTTGGGGCCTTTTGCCCAGGGGTACTCAGTGGTGCATGGACTGAGTCTTTCTGTGGGTTCTCTTTTATGTAAACATCATGGAGGGCATGGATGGCATTGGATTGTGGTGATTTTTGTGTGTTTTTCGATTTTTTGGGGTGGTGTTGGGGCCTGTCCATGGGGGTGGGGGCCATTTTGAGGCCTGGTCCAGGCAGGGCCTGGCCATGTGGGTGGGGGTCTAGGGGCCATTTTGAAGTCAGGCAGTGTGCTTTGTTGTGCCATAGGCCTGCACCCAGTCTGCCATGCTTTCATCCATTATGCCCAGGGGTACTCTGCCAGCGGTGCATTTTATTGGTCTTTCCATTTTGGGGGGTGGGTATAATACAAATGCTTACCTGCAAACTATTAATTGAAGCGCTAAATATGCAACATTTATTTAACTGATGTTCCTCTGGCTTCGTTTGCTTTTAGGTGAAGAAAGACGAATCATCAGCCTCATCGTTCCTCATCAGCGCCAGGAACAAGTCCTGCTGCGGTGTGTGCAGCACAACGTCACATGTGGCCACAGACAACTCTGCAACTTGTGCAACTGCGGCCTGCTGTTCTGACATCTGAAGAAGATGTCCCCCAAAAAAGTTGCCGTAGCTCCTCTAGCAAGAAATTTGCCAGTAAGGAGCAGAAGAAGCAAGTGGCGCCACTTACTAAGGAGACTGGTGTGCCGACCGCCGCATTTTTTGGGGAAAAAAAAGTACACCTGCAGCAGCAGCGGGGTCTGCTGGGGACCAAGCTGGGAGCAGCACCTCCGCTCCATTGGGCTCAGTGCCACCACCACCACGCCAACTTAGGTCCAAGCCCTTGAGTGCTGCAGAGGCAGCCAGTATAGTTGTTCAATCACCATCGACCAGTGATGTTGGCTCATCGCAAGGAAGTAGCAGCATCCCTCAATCAACACAGGTTGTTGTAACTAATCTGACGAGTGTTCAACAACCACAGCCGCAACAACAACCACAAGTGTTGCAAGTACAAGCCCAAGTATATGTGGAAGGAGAGGCGGCGCAAGGAGAGGCGCAAGCAGAGGTGCATGGAGCGGCACAAGTGCCCACAATAGTTGTTCCTCCCGAAGTAGGGGCACATCAGGAAATCGAAATTCAAGCTGAGGTATCATCTGAGGAGGCCACTCCTCCTGATGATTCATTGTATTCCAGATCCCCAGCAAGGAAAAGATCAAGGATGGTGTCTACATCTTCTTCAAGCCCCCTTCCTTCTGATGATATGGATCAAAATTGGGAGCCACCACTGCTGTCTGAGAGTGAGGCACACCATGATCTGACAAAGGTAGCTAAGCGTAAAAGGAAGGTCCACGAAAGTCTCATAGTTATGGAGTGTGATGATGACGCTGAACAAGAAGTGGCGTATACTCCTGCTGATGAAGACTCTCACGACGACGAAGCAGTCATCATAAACGTCAATCCAGGCTCAGCGGGCATGCAGCAAACAGACATTTTTACCCTATCCCGAAATGCTGCTGAGCGTGATGTTGGCGACGTGGGAATGGGGCCACCACCAATGCAGTTAACTAGTACACCACCACCTACCGCTTCCATATTTTCTCGCTAGACGGGACCTCCATCCACCTCGACCTCCATTTCCTCAATTAGTGGTGCTGTAAGTGCACAACGTAGTAAATTTCAGCAACACACATCCTCCACTTCATCTGGCATTAGCATTCCCAGTATCGCCTCCTCTGCCCCCCCACAGACATTTGAAGTCCGCAGTTTGGGACTTCTTTAGTGTTAGCCCAACAAGGGAAAACATAGCCATTTGTACCATTTGTAAGGTTTGAGTTAGTCGTGGTAAGCTTGGTACCAACTATGGTACCGGAGGCCAGAGAGGTCATCTTGAGAGACAGCACACTGTCAAATGGCATGCGCACCTAAAGGCGATCAAGGCAGCCCGAATTGCAAGTCAACACATTTTATCAGTTGATGTTTCATCTGATGATGACGAGGAGGAAGAAGCGTCAAACATTTCTTCACTTACACCCAGTACCCCTGTCAGCAGCACACCCCCTGTGTGGGAGAGAGTGAGACACCAATGCGAAAAAGTTCATCATCACCGAGCGTAACTGGGTCGAAGAAGTCATCATCATCCCGTAAAATGGTCCAGCCCACCATTAGAAGCATGTTGCTTTCAGATGCGCCATTTGAACGCAACCACCCAACGGCGCGCCTGTATAATACTAAGCTGGCTAAAATGCTAGCGCTGGACCTTCTCCCTTTTTTTTGTGGAAGGGGTGGGTTTTCTTGAATTAGTGGCAACGCTCTGCCCTAAATGGAAGGTTCCTAGCCGGTTCTATTTTGCCAGAGTTGCGGTTCCAGCACTACATGAAGATGTGCTGGAGGTGATTGGGGCATCTTTGCAGAAGAGTGCTGTTCAAACTATACATCTGCCGCTCCTATATCGTGAGCCTATATTGGATCTGATTAATCTATCGCTCACATCGGGTGTGGTCCCTTCTTCCTGGAAGCAAGCAGTGGTCAGCCCCATTTTAAAGAAGCCTAACCTGGATCCCCTTTTACCAGAAAACTATCGTCCCATCTCCCTCCTGCCCTGGACCGCTAAGGTCACTGAGGCACACGTGAACTCCATCTTGTCTGCCCACCTTTCTCGAAATAACATTCTAGACGACAGCCAGAATGGTTTTCGTGCACAACACAGCACCGAAACCGCACTGCTCTTTATGACTGAGCACTTGCGAACGGTGCTGGATGCTGGGCAGACAGCGTCGCTCCTCTTGTTAGATCTGAGCGCCGCGTTTGACACGGTGTCTCATGACATTCTGATCCGGCGTTTGGAGGAAGTGGGAATTGAGGGGACTGCTCTCCAATGGTTTCGCTCTTTCCTTTCGGACCAGTTTTTTAAAGTGGCTATTCCACCTGGTCAGTCCTCTTTCCATCCATTGGGGCTGGGAGTGCCGCAGGGTTCTGCGCTGAGCCCCACTCTGTTCAACTTATATGTGAAACCGCTGGCTGCAGTCGTCAGACAATGTGGCCTAACCATGACATCGTATGCCGACGACACGCAGCTGGCGGTGACACTTAGTGGGGACCCCAAGGTGAACGCTCCCAGATTCCGTGCAGGACTCATAGCCGTGGCAAATTGGATGCGTACCAACTGCTTGCAGTTAAATGCCAAAAAAAACGAGGTTCTGATCCTAGGGAAGCAGGCGGAGCTCTGGGGAGACCAGTGGTGGCCTCCAGAATTGGGGGTGACTCCCATCCCAGCTGCCGAAGTTAAGAACTTGGGGGTTTGGCTGTATCCTACACTCTCCTTTACCAGCCACACGAAGAAAATTGCAGCTACCTGTTATGGTATTCTGCGAGGACTGAGACCGGTCCTCAAATTCTTGGACCCCCCTACTCGGCAACTGGTGGTCCAAGCCTCCATTCTTTCCCGGCTGGACTATGGGAGTGCGCTGCTGCTCGGAGTGAATCAGGCGGAGGCTACTAGACTGCAAAGGGTGCAGAATGCTGCGGCGCGTGCCATCGTTGGCCTTCCTAGACAGTGCTCTGTCTCTGCAGTTTTGTCCTCTCTCCATTGGCTGCCGGTCAGACAAAGAATTAAATTCAAGGCTCTTTGTCTGACATTTAAGATCTTGAAGCTCTCCTCCCCCCCAGCCCTTGCTAATCTTGTTTCCGCCTATGTTCCTACGCGGGCTCTCAGATCGGAATCTCTTCATCTGGCGGTTAAGACCAGGTTCAGACTGAGTAGGATGGGAGGTCGCTCCTTTCGAGTTCTAGCGGCAGGACTATGGAATTCTCTCCCTGTCCATATTCGAGCCTTGAATAGCCTGACTTCTTTCAGGCGCGCCATAAAAACTTTTTTGTTCCCTACTGCTTACTGATTCTCTCTTTTTCTCCCAGCATCGATTTGTTGTGTTGTGGTACCTGATCAGGCGCCGGGACGCCCCTTGGCTGGGGCAGCTGTGCGCCTTATAAAAGTTATTCACATAACATAACATAACAACAGACATGTGGACCAGTTGCCAAGCCGTTGATTACATGTGCATCACTGCACACTGGGTCTCTTTTTCAGGGGTTAAAGCAAAGGTAACCGCAGGTGTTGACACAGACAAAGTTTATAAAGCTGCTCGGAAACATGCAACACTAGCCATGTTTGCCATGGAGAAAAATCATACAGGATAAAACATTTTGCATGAGTTTAACACAAAGGTCTTTCAATGGCTGTCCCCAGGAAAACGCATGATTGGTTATGTTTCCACGGATAATGGCGCCAATGTAGTTAAGGCCATGGATAAGGGTAACTATTTCAGAGTGCCGTGGTTGGCGCACTGTATAAACCTGGTTGGTAAAAAATTCTTGAGTGAAGAAAGTCCAGTGTGCGAGTTACTGACCACCTGCCGAAGAATGTGCACACATTTCAACCATTCTTTTAAGGCCCGGAAGCAGCTGAGGCGCCTGCAATATGAACGTAAAGTGCCAGTGAAAGCATTCATCCAGGAGGTGGTAACGCGTTGGAACTCAACCTTCTACATGCTTGAGCATCTGTATGAGCAGTATGTGGTAGTCGATCAGTATTTCTTTACAGTGGGTACACCTATGATTGACCTGAGGATACAGGTGGAGCAATGGCAGCTAGTTAAAAGCCTGACAGACATGCTTCGTCCTTTTGAGGTCTTCACTCGTGCAGTCAGCAGGGAGGACTGTAATTTGGGAAAAGCTATCCCATTGTTGCGCATGCTAGAGCACCAACTGAAGGCGGTGTCTTCTACGTTTCAAAAAGATGGAAAGCAAGAAGCATTTGTGTTGGCGGATAAGTTATTACAGCACCTACTTTGCGATGAACATCTTCAAAAGATCCACACAGAACAGCATTACATTTCTGCTACTATTCTGGATCCACGGTTCAAAAAGGCAGTGGCAGGCAGAGTATTCTTTCCTTTGGATGACGCAGATGTTACAAAGTACAAACATTGGCTAGCTGTGTCAGCCAGTCGGTTTGAAAGAGAAAGGCAGGAAATTGAAGGAAAAGGCAGTACATCAGCATCAGCAGGCCATCCGTCAAAAAAATCCACTTCTGCATCTGTGGCTGTGGCAGAAGTGAGTGATTTTCCCTCTCAGCCATTCCCGACACCAGCAACCGTATCATCTGCACCAGACACAACCTTAACATTGTGTGAAGAAGAGGATTGGCTAACTCAGCTTGGGTTTGCTTCTCAAAAGGTCCCAGAAAAAAGTAAGCAAAGTGGAGGAACCCTGGAGAACCTTGAGTCAATGGTGCAGGACTATCTGAGTGACTCAACAGAGGTCTATGTTCATGATGACCCATTGGCGTATTGGCATGGGAAAATAGATGTGTGGCCAGAGATCACCAACCTGGCTATAAGTTACTTGTCTTGCCCACTCGCAAGCGTCTCTTCTGAACGTGTTTTCAGTACTGCTGGTGGCATTATAACTTCCAAAAGGACCCGCCTCTCACCCAAAAATGTGGAGAGGTTAACAATGATCAAGATGAATCAGCACCTCATACCACCAGATTACAAAATACGAGAATGCACGCAGGAAGAAAACGAGGAGGACACCAACTTAGATGAGGGAAGTTCTTCTCTGTTAACTGACCTACTCCCGTCTGAATTCGCAGAGTTTGAGGACGAGCTCTTCTTCCCTGACACCGAGCCCTGAAAATGAGTTAATGAATCACTAACTTTCTTTTTCTTCCTTATTCACTTTTATTCCTGTGTGTCTGTCTTTCTTTGTTTTGCAAAATCTATATAAAAAAACTTTAATCACCTAATCACAAAAACAAGCCCATCAGCAGAACTGTCTTCACTTATTTGCTTATTGATTTGAAGGTGCCGCAGTCTGCATTCCTCAGGTTCACAAGAACAAGCTCCTCTATCCTTCTCCTCCAGACTCCTATTTCCCTCAAAGCAGATGGCTGGATTACGCCCAATGAAGAAAGACTCTGCACTTGTGGGGGTGTTCTACTTCTTTGCGGGTGAGTTGACGGGTCTGGGGCATTGCTGTGAAGGTCTAATACCGGATAAAAGTGGTTTGAAGAAAATCAGAGCAGAAAAAGATTTTTCCGCTTTTGATCACTTGCCTGTCTTTGGGGTGCTGTTTGGGGGGGCTTCCAGGTTTTTGTGGGTGGGTTTTGGGGTCTGAGAGCACTGCTGGCACAGTCTAATGTTGATTGCATTTGTTTTTCAGGAAATCCATGGTGGAAAAGGGGAGTTAGGGCCTAGCTGCACAGCGTATTTGGACTGAATTAAAGGTAGGCCCATTTTTGCTTTTTGCCTGTTTGGGGGTGTTCTGCTTTTTTGCGGGTGGCTGCAGGGGTCTGGGGCCATAGCTCCGAAGGTCTAATATCGGAATCAAGTGTTTTGGACCAAATCCATGGTGCAAAAGTTTTTGCGTTTTTGCTCACTTGTCTGTCTTTGGGGTGCTGTTTGGGGGGCTTCCAGGTTTTTGTGGGTGGGTTTTGTGGTCTGGGAGCACTGCTGGCACAGTCTAATGTTGATTGCATTTGTTTTTCAGGAAATCCATGGTGGAAAAGGGGAGTTAGGGCCTAGCTGCACAGCGTATTTGGACTGAATTGAAGGTAGGCCCATTTTTGCTTTTTACCTGTTTGGGGGTGTTCTGCTTTTTTGCGGGTGGCTGCAGGGGTCTGGGGCCATAGCTCGGAAGGTCTAATATCGGAATCAAGTGTTTTGGACCAAATCCATGGTGCAAAAGTTTTTGCGTTTTTGCTCACTTGTCTGTCTTTGGGGTGCTGTTTGGGGGGCTTCCAGGTTTTTGTGGGTGGGTTTTGGGGTCTGGGAGCACTGCTGGCACAGTCTAATGTTGATTGCATTTGTTTTTCAGGAAATCCATGGTGGAAAAGGGGAGTTAGGGCCTAGCTGCACAGCGTATTTGGACTGAATTGAAGGTAGGCCCATTTTTGCTTTTTGCCTGTTTGGGGGTGTTCTGCTTTTTTGCGGGTGGCTGCAGGGGTCTAGGGCCATAGCTCGGAAGGTCTAATATCGGAATCAAGTGTTTTGGACCAAATCCATGGTGAAAAAGTTTTTGCGTTTTTGCTCACTTGTCTGTCTTTGGGGTGCTGTTTGGGGGGCTTCCAGGTTTTTGTGGGTAGGTTTTGGGGTCTGGGAGCACTGCTGGCACAGTCTAATGTTGATTGCATTTGTTTTTCAGGAAATCCATGGTGGAAAAGGGGAGTTAGGGCCTAGCTGCACAGCGTATTTGGACTGAATTGAAGGTAGGCCCATTTTTGCTTTTTGCCTGTTTGGGGGTGATCTGCTTTTTTGCGGGTGGCTGCAGGGGTCTGGGGGCATAGCTCGGAAGGTCTAATATCAGAATCAAGTGTTTTGGACCAAATCCATGCTGAAAAAGTGTTTGCGTTTTTGCTCACTTGTCTGTCTTTGGGGGGCTTCCAGGTTTTTGTGGGTGGGTTTTGGGGTCTGGGAGCACTGCTGGCACAGTCTAATGTTGATTGCATTTGTTTTTCAGGAAATCCATGGTGGAAAAGGGGAGTTAGGGCCTAGCTGCACAGCGTATTTGGACTGAATTGAAGGTAGGCCCATTTTTGCTTTTTGCCTGTTTGGGGGTGTTCTGCTTTTTTGCGGGTGGCTGCAGGGGTCTGGGGACATAACTCAGAAGGTCTAATATCGGAATCAAGTATTTTGGACCAAATCCATGGTGAAAAAGTTTTTGCGTTTTTGCTCATTTATCTGTCTTTTGGGGGCTTCCAGGTTTTTGTGGGTGGGTTTTGGGGTCTGGGAGCACTGCTGGCACAGTGTAATGTTGATTGCATTTGTTTTACAGGAAATCCATAGTGGAAAAGGGGAGTTGGGGCCTAGCTGCAAAGCGCATTTGGACTGAATTCCAGGTAGGGCCAAAGTTTTCTAAGTGTGGCTTTTCCCGGGTTTTGCCTTTTGGCTTGTTGGGGGTGTTAAACTTGTTTTCGCCCGGGTCGGCAGTTCTGGGGCCATTGCTGGGAAGGTCTAATACCCGAAAGAAAGTGTTTTGGAGACAATCCCTGGGGAAAAAGTTTTTGCATTTTCTGAGATTTTGCTCACTCTACCGTTTTCGGGGGGCTGTTTGTGGGGGTTCCTGGTGTTTGTGGGGGGGGTTTGCGAGTCTTGGAGCAATGCTGGGTATGGATACTTTTCCTTGCTTGCAAGTGGTTTAAATACAATCCATGGTGGGTAAGGGGGGATTTGGGCCTACTTTACTTTCAAAGTACGTTTTGTCACCATTTTCTACTAGGCCTCGTTTTTGGAGATCTGATTGGGGGTCTTCTACATTTTTGCGACTGGGTTTAGTAAGGGTCTGGGAGCACTGCTGAGAAGGTTGTTCTAAAACACAGTTTACAGAGTACACCTAGCTTGAGGGGAAAGATCCGCTAAATTAATTTGCCCATACTTATTTATACTTCAAAAGGAGACTCAGACAGAGTACGCACTTTCAAACATATTGTACTGTCTATAGGAAACTCAAAGTGTGACTTTTTGCACTACACAGCGTACATACCTTATATTATTTTGTCAGTGGTGTTCTAATATCACTTCCTGTTTTTCCATCAATAATTACAGGCCGGGTTTCAGCCTGTGCAATGGGAAAAAAAGGATGAAGTCAGGCTTCACATTAGCGAGCCGCAATTCAGCATCCGCCAGGCAGGCAGTGGACAGGGTGTCTTCTGGTCACCAACATTGATGGACGGAGCATCAGATGGAATGGAGGAGTCCCGCTAATAAGAGGAATGCTTGGATGCATGCAACTTACCAAATTCAACAGGACAACTACAACAACATACAGATACAGTATCCGTTCTTTTCTAATTATCTTTTAAGTAATGCTATTGCTGTGAACTTCTATGAGTGTCACTCTGCATTTCTTTGATCTCTGCTTCTAAATTCATCCCTACAGCCATTGTATAGGTTTTACTTCTGCTATTTTTCAAACCTAATTTAATATCAAAGTCAAGTCAAAAGTCAAAAGGTTTTTATTTGCTTTGGTACTCAACTGAGGACCACAAATTTAAAAACAACAATTACAGAACATAAGCATAATCAATATAATTTTAAAAAGGATTTTAAAAATTTATAGAAATTGTAACAAACCCATTCGTCAGTCGGTTGTTTACATAATGCTAGTAAATTGTTTACTGTAGTAATATTGCATTTCTGGTATATCGGCTTAAGATATCTAGCTCGTGCTTTAACTACACTTTCGTGTGGACAAACAAATAAAATATGCACAATATCTTGATCACCACCAAAACAGAGTTTACAGATAGGGGAGTCTCCTGGTGACCATTTAGATGTAACAGTGGAGACTGGGAGAATGCCTAAGCGCAACATAATTATGGACCTTCTTGCTCCATGTGTAAGGCAAAGCCCCAAGTATGGACGTAATTGCTTATATTCCAACGACTCTATGTAAGTTTTATATGTAGATAACTTACTACAATGCATAAGGTCGAGATCATAACTTAGTCTTGGAGTAAAGCATTTCAGAAAAAGTTTTAACTGGGGTTTTGTCCATGATAACAGAATATCTTCAGTCAGGTTCGCTGTTTTAAACGCTTCAAACATGTTTTTTGAGAAGTTGAGTTGTCGAGAATCTGTTTTAAATATCTCAGTCTTCAACAGGAATCTCAACGTTCCTTCCTTTGCGTGCAGAATGTTGTACGCCCATCGAATAACATTTGCTATTGCTGTCGCATATGAACTTGTCAGAGCGAGTTCCAATCTGAGGGCCTGTACAGATGTTGATGTGGAAACCTTTAGTAATCTTTTCAAGATCTTTCCTTCGGTCATGTCCATGAAAGACCATTGTTTTGTAGGTAGGTGTTCAGTTGCATAGGACAAGACCGAGGGTATTTTTACTTTATACACCTTGAGTAATGAGGAAAAATGCCTACTTCCTGTGGCAGTATACATTCTAGAGAGTGCCCCGGCATGGATTTCAGATTTTTTCTTTAGATTGTTTATATTATTATTATTATTATTATATTTATTTTTATAGAGCGCAACAGCTACCCTAAGGTTTCCCGGCGCTAAGAAAGAGGCTGAAACAGGTAACAAGGGGAAGGGACAGTTGAGCAGATGAAGTTTAGTTATTGGTTAAACAACCATGTCTTCAGGTTCTTACGGAATTGCAAATAGCATTCATTTGTACGGAGTTGGATTGGAAGGGAGTTCCATAACAAGGGGGCCAGATAGGAAAAAGAGCGACCTCTTGTCTAACTCGATTGATCCTGGGTACCTGGAACTTATGTTGAGTCGAGGAGCGTAGAGTTCTAGTAGGGACGTATTGTTTAACCAAGGAGCTCAAATATGCAGGGGCCTTGCCGGCCTTAATTCTATGCATGAAACATAGAGCTTTAAATTTTGCTCGTTGTTCAATCCGGAGCCAATGGAGACTCCGGAGACCAGATGACGTAGAGGATCTTTTTGGTAACATGCATATCAGTCTCACAGCTTCATTTTGCACTGTTTGGAGTTTCTTGGTAACATCCTTGCATACTCCCAGGTATAAGATGTTTCCGTAGTCCAGCCTAGAAGTAATTAGAGCTTGGACTACAGTTTTTAGTGTATTCTGGGGGAGCATCCACCTGATTTTCCTTAGCCACTTGAGTATGGTAAAACACGTAGCTGCCACTCTGACCGTTTGCTGTTTCATAGATAGGTTTTCATCAAAAATGATGCCCAGGTTGCGAGCATTGGTAGAGGGGGTGGGTGTCGGCCCCATCTGAGAGGGCCAATGTTGTGGGCCCCACAAGGAGGTTTGTTTTCCAAATAAAAGTAATTCCGTCTTTCCTCCATTGAGTTTTAGCTTATTCTCAAACATCCAATTAGCAATGTTGGAGAGGCCCAAATGGAGGGAAGATGGGTTGGAATGTGCATTTGCCGAGAGTGAGTAAACAATCTGGGTGTCGTCAGCGTATGAATAAATTGTCAACCCAGATTGTTTAAGATTTTGTAAGTTCTTGGTAAAGATCCTGCCGAGGTAAGTATATTCATCTACTTCCTCTACTCTTATCCCATCAAGGTTCCAGTGATATTTAGCGCTTTTCTTCCGACCAGAAAACACCACTACTTTTGTTTTAGTTAGATTAGGGATTAGAAAATGTTCCTTCGAATAAACATTTAAAGAATCCAGTAAATTTTGGAGACCAAAAGGGGTGAGGTCTAACATAACTATATCGTCTGCGTAAAGTAGCGCGTGTATGCTCTGAAGAGCAATCTTTGGTGGCAGGCTCGAGCATTTTTGTAAGTAAGATGGTAGATCGCTCAGATATAGTGAAAAAAGAATTGGTGCAAGAAGACATCCTTGTTTAAGACCATTTGAAGTATTAATTGATTTCGTCAGACCTTTTTCACTTCCCATTTGTACCTGGGACCAGGTGTTCGTATGTAATGTGATTATAATCTGCAATAGATTTTCAGAAATCCCCAGTCTTCTCAGTTTTTTCCATAACGTTGGTCTATCTACGCGGTCAAACGCAGTGGAATAATCTATGAAGGCAGCATACACTGGTTGTGATTTCCTCCCAATGTATTTATCGAGAATAGTCTGAAGTGTTGAGATATTATCTGTTACTGAATGATTGGGGCGAAAGCCAGCTTGAAACTTAGGTATTATTCCATTCGAGAAGCACCAGGCTTTTAATCTGTCCAGTACCTCCGTTGCGAATATTTTACCAGTAGCGTCCATTAATGCAATTTGGCGGTAATTACTAGCAACATTTCGATTCCCTTTTTTATAAATAGGGATTATTGTACTTCCTTGCCATGATTTAGGTATTCTCCTGGTACAGAAGATAAGATTAAAAAGTGATGTTAACATCAGACTCCATTCCATAAGATTAAAAAGTGATGTTAACATCAGACTCCATTCCTAATTTAATATACGAAGTGTTTCTCTGAGTGCAGAGATAGGCAAGTGAAAACGCATAATTATTACTGCAGCCCTGTACTGTCGCATTCTTTCATTCATGGTTGTCGAAAGTACTACTTACTTTTCAGTAACCATGCATGCAGTAGTGCATGCACTTCCTTTATGTCACTTACAAGATTAATGGATAACTTTGTACCCAAAGATTTGTTTATCTCCAATTATTGTTTGTCCATGCTGTGCTTTTTTTTCTTCTCTCAACAAAACTTTCCCAAAACCCCCCATTCCCATCCATTTTCCAAACCCTAACCATCTTCTCCCGGGCTGCGTATTTTTGATTGATGTGTGACTAAATGACAGCAATAATTCCACACACTTGCTGGGGAGGATAAGGTCATAGCAACAGGCTGGTGAAGGAATCCGAGGATATATTCTTTTTTTTTTTTTGACGTGGAGTTAGAGATTTTTTTATTAAATTTTATTTTTGTAGTTTTATCAATACATTACGTAGTGCAGTTAAGGCATTACACAAACATTTGCGTAGTTAAAAAGAAACAATGATTGTGGTACATGTGTTGTGGATCAACAGGTCAAAGTCCCAGCATCTCTTATAACACGGTAAGTGCTGTATCAACCGTGGTCATCTCATGTAACATCAATTAACACTACTCTGCAAAGTTATCAGGCAGTCATTACTATCCAGTAGTACAGTTCGATTGAACATATTAGGAGTGTATCATAGTACAATCATATATTTCGCCCCTTTACTCCTGTGCGCTATCTACCATCAGATATCCCGGCAGTCATCCAATGGTACACACAACATAGTTTGTCCTTCTCAGCGTCATTCAACCGGACTTCAAGAGGGAGACCCACCCTCCACCCGTGTAGTATGTTCGGTGTCACTAGAGCCCTCCGAAATGCTTAACAAATATTTCTGAAGAGGACCCCAGATATCCTTGGGCCTGCATTTCGTTGGTAGTGTATCAGCATGTACAGCCTGTTGTTCCTGACAGTATGTGAGATCTGTTAACCACTTCTTAAATTTCGGCACTGGACCCCGGCCCCATTTACAGGCTACTCTGCGTTTGGCCAGCAACAGCGCTACATCAAACATTTTCCTGTGTTGTTTAGGAATCAGCTAAGTATAACCCAACAACATAATCAATGGGTCTCTGTCACACGGGTGACCCGTTATGGCCTGGGGAGCCTCGTGCACTTCCGTCCACTAGGACCATACACCCTGGTACTCCCATGCCAAATGCATGAAACCTGCTCCTTCCGCCCTGCAACGCAGGCATCTATCATCGTCTGCCAGGCAGTATCAGAGCTTCAGTACCAGCGTATAGTAGAGCCGTTGAAGGAACTTATAGTGTATCACTTTCAGCCGGCAGCTCGCCGATATATGGGCAGTCATAGCGCAGCAGTACTACCATTGATCATCTGTAATATCGTTTCCAATATCCATCCCCCACTTCACGCGGGCCGGGCTATCCAACTCTGGGCTATGTGCCCGTATGTCCCTATAAATCTTCGACACCAAATGTCCATCAGCTCCCGATCGCAGCATTCTGTCCAACGGGGGTGTTGGGACTGGCTCAGCCGGATAATCCGGCAGCACTGTTCTCAGACCTTGTGTCAAGCGTATATAGTAAAACACTTCAAGTGGGGTAGGCTGGGAGTCTTGAAACAATTGTTCCTTATCTCGAAGTTTCCCATCCAGAAACAAATCTCCCCACCTCGCTATCCCAAGTCTCTTGCACATCACCTGAAACCCCTTTTCCTGCAGCAAAGGCATAAGTGGGTGGTATGTAAGTGGTAACAGCGGAGAATATAGCAAGGTCACTTGCAATTTGTTTGTTATCCGTCGCCAGGCATCTACCGTGCAAGCCACCGTGGTGGGCTTAGTGTCTATCACTGTGACCGGTCCATGTATGAGGCCAGACAGTGGAAGCGGATGCGCCACCCAATCCTCCGCCGCTAGCTGCGGCATGTAAGATGTTGGAGCCATCCAGTGGTACGCATAATGTGCATGCGCGCTTATGTAGTACACCTCAAAATCAGGGACGTCAAATCCACCCTTATCATACGGGAGTATCACCGTAGCCCACTTGAGACGTGGCTGTTTACCTCCCCAAAATAGGCGCAACAACTCCGACCGTAGCGTTGCGAAGAAGTAGGTCCCTGAATAGTAGGGTATATTCAGGAAGAGATAGAGGAAACGAGGTAATATTACCATTTTTATGAGTGAGGCTCTACCCGCTAGGGACAGTGGCAGGGAAATCCAGCGCGTTACATTGTCTGTTAGTTTAGTGATCGCAGTCCCATAATTTAATCGCAGTGTCTCGTCTTTATCAGTTGACACCTGTATACCCAAATATCTGAGGTCCGAGCTACACCACTGCAGCGGGTAGTCTAGTTGAAATTCTTTAACGGCCGTCGGGAGGGGAAAAAAATGAGATTTACTCCAATTTATCTGAATGCCTGACATTCTACCAAACACCAAGAATTCCCTTAACAGGGGATTAAGATTCGTTTGGGGATCCTTAACATATAGTGTCAGGTCGTCTGCATATAGCGATATTCCCAGCTGCCGTTGGAAGCAATTGAAAGCACTTGTCTTGTGTAGTTGCCGTATGCGGCAGGCCAATGGCTCGATCACCACAGAGAAAAGTAAGGGGGAAAGGGAGCATCCCTGCAGGGTGCCTCTCGTGATCGGGAGATGCGCAGACAGGTGGCCATTAATCAGAACCCTGGCAGTAGGTTGCGTATACAACAATTGGATCCATGAGATAAACAGTTTAGGAAAACCCATTCTATTTAGTATGATGAATAAGAAATTCCATTCGACTGAATCGAATGCCTTCGTGGCTACTAGGAACACCGTAGCCACCGGTACTTCTGGTGCTATAGTTTGAATCAGTGAGAACAGGGTGCGCAGATTGCGGCTTGTGGAGCGTCCCGGTACAAAACCCGCTTGGTCCGGGAGCACTATTGTAGTCATAAGCAAAGAGAGACGCTTGGCCAATACCTTAGCCAATATTTTAGCGTTGCAGTTCATAAGGGACAATGGGCAATAAGAATCACAGCTCCCTGGCTCTTTCCCTGGTTTTAAGACGGAGGTAATAACCACCTCTCGGATCGAGGCCGGCAAGACTCCAATCTCCAAGGATTCTTCATACACTTCCTTAAGGACAGGCGCCATTATAGCAATGTATTGCTTGTAGAATTCTGCGGACAGCCCATCACTGCCCGGTGCCTTACCATTTTGTAACGGCATAATCGCCTCCCTAATCTCTTGGATCTCCAGAGGGGCTGCCAAGAATTGCCTGTGGGCATCACTGAGCCAGCACAGTGCTATGTCATCCAAATACTTATCAGAACCCTCAATCTCGTGCCCTTGTGTTTTATACAGTATACTGTAGTGAGCCTGAAATGCCTGTAAGATACTCTCTGTGTTCCGGCATTGTACACTCTCCAACGTAGTGAATCCGAGGATATATTCTTACTCAGCTTGACACAGAGTCACTATTGGCAAATGAAAGCAGATTTTCATGTGCGCCATCAACTTGATTGGTCATCAATAACATCCTCCTCCTAGACGTGGCAAATTATTACGCTGCTGTGTCCTTCACCTTCAGTACTATTTCTTGCAGTAGTAGCCAATGTCAAAGAAATTCAACGGAAGTACTAGTTATACTTTCAATACTTTACCATTTGTTAGGCTACATTGTGGCACTGTTCTAGTGTACTGTCACCTGCTATATTCTCTATTGTACCGTTCTAATGCTAAGGTAAGGACAAACAAGGTTTCATTTTCTTTTTTTTCATATGCTGCAACTGCCACTGTGTAACACCACTAGTACCACCGCAATGATGACATTTCATCCGCCCAGGATTGCCAACCTTAATTGCCATTTCCCGTGCAGCCAGCCCTGTGCCTAGCCCTCTTTCCAAACACAAATTACAGGTAAGATAAGCATTTGGGGGAGGTAGTATAATGGAGTATTAGGCGAGACGAGAGACTGACGGTAGTACTAGTAAAGTCCTAGGACTATTGAATTCACTTACTCTGTGAGAGGCAGTTAGTTTTGAAAACATTTGGGCAATTAGTAATTACTTACACAACTTGAATCAAGATGCCACTTACGTTTCAGGAAAACAAACTTCCTGTTAAACCCCCACCCACCAGCCTCAAAAGCAGTAAAAAACACGTATGCTAAGATAAAGTTTAAGTATATTTATATCCCTAACATAAATAATCTCCCGCAAGACCCAACCCAACCCACCCCCCATCTCTAACCCCAACGAATGTCAGTGAAAAGTCCAAAAACCCCAACTCCCAATTCCCACCCCCAGAAGTCTTTAACAAAGGGGCAAGGGACAGTCCCCTCCTACTGCTGGCTGCTGTTCACTTTTCGGGCCAGGTCGGCATGCTCCTTGCGGAGGGTCTCGAGCAGGGTTTTGGTGTTTAACAGCTCCTGCTCGAGGAAGGACACCCTAAGTGAAAGGCGGTGCAACCTTTTTTGATACTGCTGTGGGGGCCAGCTGATTTGTTTGCTGCTTGGCGGTGGCGGGTGGCTGCGGTACCCCGGCTCCGTACTGCTGGAGACCTGCTGCGCTGACTGGCTGACCCAGGGAGCGCGGAGGAGGATGCAGCTGTCCCGGTAGATGTTGTGGTCGACTGCGTGTCCCCCTCCTCCTGGGCTACCAGCCGCCGATATTCGGCGACAGTTGCCTCCAGCCTCCGTTGCCGGGCCCTACTAGCCAGCTCCTTCCGTGTTGGTTTGGAAGGAGCATCTATATGAAGAAAGAAAGACATAGTCTGTAACCAATGCTCTTTAAGATTAACACAAAATGATTCAGCAGAAAGTTGTGTCACAGTAGAACTAGCAACTTGCAAGCGCAGTACTTAACTATTGTGGCCAGTATCTATCTAACCTCCCACTTCTTCATCCTTGCTCTAACATTAGTGGGAGTTTAAGGAATCAATTCTACAAGCACTATGGACTCACTCCATTAGAGTCGACTATGACAGTACACCAGTCTTATTCTTCTTCTTCTCTCTTGTTTACCAAAATTGGTACGTTAACTTCTGCAAGCCGGAATAATGCCAGCGCAGTCAACTTGCACCCGAGAAAAACAGACGCCTGCCATGATGAGTGAGACAGACTTGTGTTACTGTACCAGTCCAGTACATGCAGGTGATGATGCTCTTACTTTTCTATTACAGGTGGCACTGAGAATACTCTGTTACAAGGGCTACTGCTTAATTAATTTAACGTTCACCCTACAGTGCCAATGAATACTAGAAAAGGAAAATGAAGAAGATAAATAATCTGATTATCTATCACTGCACATGGTATGTATTTGCTTACATATAGGATGACTTTAGGTGCTTTGCTTTTTATTGAGTGAACAGTGATACATCCACACATAAATGACGAGTTCTACTAAACTTATTAACAGAGGTAGTGAGTGGCCATCGTAATAGCCGGATATATGCTGTGCTTGCAATACAAACTACTGCTACTATTCATGGTAGTATTCAGACAAAATGACAACTTCTTTTCTTTGCCTTTCCTACACTGGGAAAGACGTGCGGGTGCGGTGTTACATGCTCTTCAAAGTAAGACTTAGTTCATCCAGTGACAGTCTACTCTCTCTAGATACACATATGCTATCTAAGAGTCAGATAGTACCATGATCCAGGCATCCATCCATTCAAACTATATGTCAATCATTCTTCTTCATGTCTCTTATCTGGACAAACCTTACGTTTTCTCACAGGAAAACAACCTTTTCATTTTATTTGGGAAACCGCAAGCCATACATCCGTGCTTGACTTGCATTTGAATTTCAACCAAAGCATATATTGCGCCCACATACAGTTTCTGTTTCACCCACACAGGCTTTTCTCCTTCCACCCATCCTTGCTTCATCCTTCACCCAGCCATGCATCATATTCCTTCCCAGCCACCTCGGGCACCAATCAAACACGTATCATTCTTCTTTGTCAGTCATCATTACTTTTAACTTGCTCGTCCTTCCACACTTACTTACACCCTTCTTTCGCTTTTCGTTCATCCCATCCATCAAGTTCATCTCAGATCTGATTTGGATTCTCGAAAAAAAAATCACTGCTGAGTTGAAGTAAATTTAGAGGAGGCTACTACCTGGTTGATAAAAACTTTGTTTTAAATTTGAAAGTCTGCTTAACAGTTTAGTAACTTAACTGTAGAACATATATACTACACCCATGCAGAGAGCACACTCTGCAGTCTGCAATCTCATTAAGTAAGGAATATAAGAGCTTACCACTGCCCGCCACTACCGTGGCAACCCGCACAGCAGTTTCCTCCGGCACTTGCACCGCCTCCTCCCCAGAAGTGTCCTCCTCCACCTCCGCGCTGGGCGCAGCACCAGATATTCCACCTACAAAGTACATTTAAGAATGTTAGATGTCATAAACATACACCACTCACTAGTATTTTGTCTAGGAATGAAGAAATGTAAATACAGAAACCAATCTAATAATTTGTGACTGTCTACTCTAAAGTAAAAATTTCCCTTTTTCCAGGGAAGGGTGTTGTCTTGCTGCACTTTTTGGCACAACTGATGAATGCTTGCTTTTTAACACGCACCATTTTTCTCATAACAGACAAAAGCTTCACTTCTAAGAACAAATCATCATCACTAGGACGGAGTGACCAACGATTCAGCACCAAAAAGAAAAATTAAAGTTCAAACCGGGTGAGGGCTCGGCTCGCCCACAATAAATGTGTGAAATAAATCACTAAGCACTTTTCCATTTTTAATCAACCGTTTATGTTTTATGACAAGCTTGATTTTAATAAATATTTTTACTTTTAATAAACCTTTAAAACTTAAATAGACTCTGTGGTTTTTGGTCAAGAGTGAATGAGCAAAAGGTTTTGCAATTTGCAAGCATGAGTCCGTGCCTCTGACACTTCTGGACTCTGACTCCGTACTCTTGTCCTGCGTTGGATAATCATCATTGGGGATCAATTATCGATGAATTCGGGCGCTAAATGACTCTGCCACACTATCTAGTCAGTAAGGAGATTGGGGGTTCTTCAAAGTCTGATATCACTGAGGTATGTGGAAAGTCTACCTGCGCCTATTATAATTGATAAACAATGCACTATTTAGTGTCCATAGTTCTGTTTGTGCAGATTTGTCCCTGCAACAGTAGTAGTATGGATTGTCCTCCTATCCAAACCAAAAGTAAAGTAGTATATTGTTCTTTCTTGGTGGTCATTCACATTTTATTGTTGGTAATTATCAAAGCATAAACATTTAGAAGACTTGAAAAGACATTATTGACAATCCCAGAGGACTGCACTCAGTGCATAGAGCTATTGCTGACTAGAATGGGAGTTTCGTTTAACACCTTTTGCCAAATGTGCAATCTTAGTTAGCCACACAGACAGACTAATAAGAATAATCTAGTAATACCACAGGGAGTCATAGTAGAGGCAGGATAAGAATTTAGATACAGTCTACAAGAAGATCAAAGACGATTTAGAAAAAATCGAATGAGGAACGGTAGGAAAAAATAGGTACTCTATATTAAAATTAAAACTTACCGGGGCCAGCAAAAGAGCCCTCGCCTGACCGATCCTGGCCTTGTACAGCAGCAGCAGCCTCCTCCTCTGTCCTCTTGCCCCTGGGGGGAGCTGATGCACAACATGAAAGAAAGAAAGACCCGAAAACATGGATGATTGTTGTCAACCAAATGAAACATTTCAAAAGAACAATAACAAAATATTTTGGAGAAATAGCAAATAGACAACTATTCCACGGGATATATTCACCTATCTCATGTGGTCTACTACGATATTAGTATTGCTTGATTTGCGGACCGTCGACTTGGAAAGTTATGTAACTCACTAAACAAACTACTAAAAAGGTTCGCCTAGGACTGGCAGGCAGCAGTCCGCAGCACGCGAAGTGACAGACAAAGTACATTGTGATTGCAGATCAGTGACAACACTAAAAAGTTTCCTACTACATTAACCAGTCATTAAAATACTCAAACTATTAATCCACCACCACTATTTCTTCTTATTGCCAGGTGTACAAAGGGAGGACTGGATTTGAGTCTGTAGGGGCAGATTTACAAGCCCTTTGCAGCTCTTTTCCTCCGTTGTTGCGAGACTTTTGTGACGCAGCGGCAGAAGAAAAGAGGCGCCATTGGGCAGCGTATATTAACAACATGACACATATGGGAGATGCATCACGTTGTAAAGCCCTGCGCCATCAGGGGGCGCTCTGGCGCAAGGGAGGGCGTTCCTGCGCAGGAACGCATCCTAAAAGTAGCTGAGGGAAATCTACAAGATTTCAATCAGTCACTTTTAGGACAATGATGCATCACTCAAATCCTGCGCCTGCTTGAAGCAGACGTACGGCTTGACGCAGCATTGGGGAGATAGGGCACCCCAGAGCATTGCTGGAGCTGCGCCATCGTTGTGACGCAACTCCAGCAATGCGCCGCCTTTACGGCACAGATGCGTAACACATCGGTGACGTTTTGAGCCCATGGTGCGCCGCATTGTAAATACGGCGCACCATGGGTGGTGGTGGCGTGGTGTACAATTACTGGCGCATCCCTGCTACTTTGCAGGGATGCACCGGTAATTGCAAATCTGCCCCTTAGTGTCTAGCATTACGCAGTTCTGTAAACTACACTCATACATAATTTCTCAGGCCAATGAAATGAACACAAAATCGAAAACAAATAAGCATAGTAGCAACGCTACTGAGAAGGAGAGCAGTGCACCTGAAATGCACAGAAGATTTTGAAATATAATTTACCTACAATGTAATCGGCAGCATTATTGCTCTTGGTAAAAACAAAAAATTGCAATATAATAACACACAGAGCAGGAGAAAACAGAGTAGTGATGAAATAGCTACTACTACTCACCAAGCCCGGGGATCTCGATGCCGAGCAGGTCGAGCAAGTCGCGTTCCCGGTCCAGGAGATCCGTCCAACGGTGGGTGGCCTGGTTGTAGGTGCGCCGGACCCGAGAGTGAGAACACATGGCCCGGCACACCTTCTCCCACCACTTCCGGCGCTCCCGGAGCCCGTAGCCACTTGCGATCTTGCCGCCTGCCATGATGGTCCTGGGGAGGCGGCGCTGCACATAGAACACTAGTGCGGGCACCCCCTCCGCGCTAAAGATCTCCCATGGCATCACTAGCTCCTCCCTTAAACGCCCGCACGGGAGTTTGGGCACGGGGTGCGGGACTCTTCCCCTTCTCGGGCTGCTTCCTGGCTCCCTTTACCATGGTCTGGGCAGAAAGGAAGGTAAATAATAAATAAGAAATAGAATAGGGAAGAAGAAAAGAAAAGAGTTTAAAAAAGTAGTTTAAAATTAACGAAAAGTAGCAGAAAACAAAAAAATATAGAGCTAGAATAATAGAGGGATAGATCATAAGTAAAATAGATTAAAAAAACTTCAATGAAGCAAAGGATGGCAGAGATTGAGAGAGGATACAGAAAGCATGCCCAGAACCATAGCAATGAATGAAAAACAAGATGGCCGCGCCCGTTCACGACCGCGTGGGTAAGTTTGCGCGAGATTTCCCCCGCGATCACACGCGAACTTGTACTAGCGAGCCGCACACTTTGCGAGATTACACATAGCACCCTGAAACGGAAATATGTTACGCAAACAAGATGGCCGCGCCCATGTACGACCGCTAGGGTAACTTGGCGTCGTTGTGCTACCAGCGGCTTGCGAAAACGCAAAAAACCACGCGAACCAACACGCCGCAAAAAAACAAATCGCACATTCGCACAAATTCGCGGCTTACGAATTCGATCTCGCGCAAATTCGCGCCCCGCGAATCCCGCGAAATTGCAGAAAAACGATTTTTGCAAAACTGAAAGCACTCAGCAGGTGCAAAAGTTCAAGCTCATCATTAGTAACCATTCCCTGTAGTGCTTCCTGAGGGCCCCCTCCAGAGTTCAGTTGCCTACTTGCAACTATTCTATGACCCTGCTCTGACCCTCACAGCAGGCTCAGAGAATAGCTACAAGTATGCCACAAAGGTCCTGTTAAAAAAAATTACACTGCAACAGAATGCAATTACAGATAAGGAAGCAGGTGCCAGACTGGAAGTTCAAATTCAGTGACACATTATTCAACCCCTAATTCATTCATGTCAGTTGAGGCAGGGCAGGTGTGCTAACGAATTTTGCAAAACTGAAAGCACTTAGCAGGTGCAAAAGTTCAAGCTCATCATTAATCAGGAAGCACTTACAGCTAAGGAAGCAGGTGCCAGCTCAAATTCAGTGACACATTAATCCGCCCCAAATTAATTCATGTCAGTTGAAGCAGGGCAGGTGTGCTTTTCCCCCCATAATCTACAGTGATGAACCAGAGGGTGGCAGTGATGTACCAGAGGGTGGCATGGGTGAACCAAATGGTGGCAGTGGTGAAACATGGGTGCTGTAATGAACCAGATGTAGAAACAACATGGTTGCGACCGTTGCGACCCGACAAGTAAGTTCGCGTTTGTGAACCTGTACAAAACCCTCGCGAACTGGCAGAAACCCTTGCGAACACAAAAAAAGGAAAAAATCCGCAAATTCGTGAAAGTTCGTGGATTTTGCGGATTGTGAATTCGTGAATACGCGAATTTGCGAATCGCGAATTTGCAAAATTCGCCCATGCTTAATTAGTACAACGTACCTTCTAACAAAGTGCTACTATATGAATCCAGTACTGCACGAATCACGATACGAGCCATCCGCCACCACGAGCAGTTGTTAAGATCAGAAGACACCAGCACGAGGTCGACTCTGTCGTCTGTGTGGTGTCGTGTGGAGGACTGGCGGTGACGTGATGACTGCTGCGCTGCCTGCGTGTCAAGTGCCTGAAGCGCCTTCAAAGACAACCACGACTCGCAAGACTACATGTCCCAGAATCCTTAGCGCTGTGGGAGGAGTATAAAAGGGGGAATCTGCTGATGCTGAGCGTCGGATATTCTGGTTCCGGACCCGTGGTGGAGAGTTGTTCGTCGTTGGAGTTCCTGTTGTGCTTTTCCTGGTACCTTTTGCTGTTCCTTCAGTCTTCATAGTGGTTCTCTGTTTCATTGATCTTTTCTTGCACCGGCTGGTGCGGGGAAGTGTTTCCGTGTTCTGAAACTTCAACACGGCGTGTGCGGTAAGCACACTGTGTTAGCCTTTTCGTTGTGTTTTATTCGGCGTCCCTGTTGGCTGAGCCTTCTTGCACCGGCTCGTGCGGGGAACGCCAAGATTTCTGTTCCATCATTCGGCGTCCCTGTTGGCTGAGCCTTTTTTCACCGGCTCGTGCGGGGAATGCCAAGATTTGTGTTCCATCATTCGGCGTCCCTGTTGGCTGAGCCTTCTTGCACCGGCTCGTGCGGGGAACGCAAAGATTCGTGTTCCATCATTTGGCGTCCCTGTTGGCTGAGCCTTCTTGCACCGGCTCGTGCGGGGAACGCAAAGATTTGTGTTCCATCATTTGGCGTCCCTGTTGGCTTAGCATTCTTGCACCCGCTCGTGCGTGGAACGCAGCGTTATTCTTTCTTGCCGGATCCAGACCTGAGGTCCCTTTATCAGGTACTGTAGTTACATATTTAAGGGTGACGTAACCCTATCTATTTCCTTTTTTCTTGCATTATCGTACACTAGAAACCTTGGTCCTTGCAATTGGGAAGTTTGAATCACGTTCTCCGCCACCATCTGTGCATGCCTGGTATGTACTTAGTGATAGTATTTTCTAAATAACAGGAATAGGTACTATCCTCGTTAAGGTTTCGACTGCTTGTGTATTACAGGTGGAATTTATATACGCTTCATACCCATACCTCGGACCAGATAGTAGGGGGAAGAGAAGTATCTTCAGGTCCTACTCTTAGTTTTGTTACAGGTATAGGGTACAGTGGTTCTTTGAGTCTTATTTGGTTGTGTATACTTACTTCAAGAAAAGATACGATTATTGTTTATCTTTTGTCGTTACAGATCTCCCTCCCTGCTGTCCCCTTCCTTCCCTTCCTGTTTATTATTTTGCTTCTGCCCTCACTTGATCCTTCCTGGACCCAGGCTGTAATAGCTATCTGGGTTCGGTTAGATCAGGAGGTGGCCTTTATCACATCGACCTGCTGATTCCGAGGACTTGGAGGATAACACTGCGATGTAGAAGGAACGAAATGGCCAATCACTACTGCATGGCTTCACAAATAACCACAGTGATTGGCCATACAAGTGCGGCTGTGGCAATGGCACCCACCCACGCGCGGCACCCAATCTGTGGTATGCCTTCCCTCAGGCTCAGGCTGTGCGGTGTCTCAGCCAATCCTGGTGCTGCTTGCAGGATTGGCTAAGAGCAGGGTTACTTACCACCCTGTATGAAGCAAAACACCCTGTCCCTCTCTCGCCAGTCGCACTGTGGGAAGGTAGTAGTGTGCGCATGTCCCGACTGGTCATTCAAATGACCAGCCCAAAAATGGGCATGTGCACTACTGCTGCGGCTGTGCTGAGTCTGTCACTCAAGCTGCCGCAGCCCCACCCACTTCAGCACTGTCTGCGTCCGATTGCCGAGTCGGGCGTGCTCCGGTAGTGGCCTGCGGGTAGCCTGTATCTAATCAATCACCACGACAAGACTTTGTTTTTTACTTGTTTAACTAAACTTAAGGAAGTTGGTGGCAATTTTGTGATAGTCACCGGTGGGGCAACGCCCCCAATGGACGCACCACCACTGGCTAAGGCTAATATAAGCACTACACACTTAAAGATAATTTTGGACATAGAGGGGAGCCTATCACAGAAAATCCAAAGTGGAAATGGGTTGAGACAGGGGTGCATATTGGCCCCCCAACTTTCTTCCTTATTTATTGCGGACTTACCTTCAGTCTTAGGTAATGAAAAGGGGGCTAGCCCAAAGTTAGATGAGAAACATATTTCATGCTTATTATATGCAGATTATCTTGTAATAATTGACCAAACAGAGATCAGTCTGCAAAGAATGATGAATAGGTTTAACTAAAACTGTCGTCTTAAAAAAGGTGTAGTCAACATGGATAAGACAAAGATTCTAAGCTTTTGTAGAAGAAAAATAAGTTTTTTTTTAGCTCCACGAAGTTGGAAAAGGTAGACGAATATAGGTACCTGGGGATGTGGTTTGAGAAAAGTCTGTACTGGCATACCCATCTTGATGCACTAAAACTGAGGACATCAGCTTCAGTTAGTGGACTAAAACAATTCAATGGAGTCTATGGCGAAAAATCGGATAGACCGGGTTTAAAAGCTTACACAGCCATGGTACCACCATAATTCCTATATGGAGTAGAACTGCTACACCTGAGTGGTGAAAACGGATGGGACCCCGAGAGGGGAAAAAACCCTGAAAAACATATTATCATTGCCTAAGTCCTCAATGGTCCAGGCAGTGAGATTGGAAACAGGAATTCCTCATGGGGAATAACGGCTTGTATGCGCTATTAAGATTCTGGCAGCGCCAGGGAATGGGAGAAGAATATAAAATCTCACAATGGTGCAGAAACGAGATATTGAAGAGCGAGCTAACGTTGGCAAAAGGGATGTCAAATCTCGCCCCAAACAGGCAAGGTGCCACAACAACCTCTCCGTTTGCTGAGCACCGCTGAACAATAACAGACCTCCGAAGTTCAGGATGAAAACTACAATTCCCGGCATGCCCAGAATCGTGTCACACAAGGGACGCTGAACCCGTCGTAAACCCGGAAATAAAGACCGCGCTAGAACCATCGGCGGGACCGATAATTCAGAATTGTCCTGAGGTGTAGGCGGTAAGCTGTGGATGCGGTAAGCTCACGGATCTTTGTTCCCTTGTGCCCTGGATAGTTCGGAAGGCTCTTTGCAATCTCCGAACTCTCGAACACGCAGCTAGCGTGTGTTACAGACTCCCCGTGTTTCTCTCGGCTGAGAGAGTTGTTACTGTTTGAGTCCTTCAGACGAACTTTGGTAACTCTGGCCGGGGATTGCTTCTTATTCTTATTGCTTCTTATTCCTTTGCAAGGCGCAGTGGTGCTGCGTTGCCCTGAGGCTATATCGATATCAGGATTTACCTAACATATTGACTATTTACCACAGAAATAGAGGCATACAGACTTCTATCATGCAGACAACGTTAAGGAAGAATTAATTCTGTTTGCTTTATTTTGTTTTCTCCATAACTCTGTTTATTTATCTTCAAGCAGGAGAAACGAGTGAGGGGTATCAAGTTCAAAGGATTATGTTACAGCTGTATGTGCATCCATGAGATGGTATGTGTGGAGCGTTACAAGCATATAGCGTAGTTGTTTTTTGAAGCAGGTTTTCATGCAAGTTCTTTTGTTTCTTACACAGTTAAGCAGGATCCCTGGTATCACCTCACGTCCCTTCTCCTCGCACTAGTTCTCGTTATTTTCCATTACAGGTATGATGAAGTGTATGTAGTAAAAGCCTTGTACCCTGCCTTGTACCCTGCTTTTAAAAATCATTGTGACTGCATACCTGCACTCGTTTTTCGCCACATTACTGTGTTTAGAGCTGAGCTTTTTCATCAGGGAAGGGCACCACACCACACTGCCTGAACGGCAGACATCTTTGGTGAGGGCAAGGATCCAAAGCAAGGATTGGCTGCTCTAGTTGTCAGAAGGACGCTAGAACAGTATTTAAGACAGGCAAATTAGGCGGCCAACTACTTGGGAATAGCCTCTTGGACAGATCAGAGGTGTTTCTGCTAAATGTATATTACTTGTACACTTATTGAGAGCAAAATACTGAATTTTTAAAAATCCCCGTTTTGTCCGTTTTTTTTGCTGTATTATTTAGGCACTGTACCCTGCTTTTAAAATTCATTGTGACTGCATACCTGCACTCGTTTTTCGCCACATTACTGTGTTTAGAGCTGAGCTTTTTCATCAGGGAAGGGCACCACACCACACTGCCTGAACGGCAGACATCTTTGGTGAGGGCAAGGATCCAAAGCAAGGATTGGCTGCTCTAGTTGTCAGAAGGACGCTAGAACAGTATTTAAGACAGGCAAATTAGGCGGCCAACTACTTGGGAATAGCCTCTTGGACAGATCAGAGGTGTTTCTGCTAAATGTATATTACTTGTACACTTATCGAGAGCAAAATACTGAATTTTTAAAAATCCCCGTTTTGTCCGTTTTTTTGCTGTATTATTTAGGCACTGTACCCTGCTTTTAAAAATCATTGTGACTGCATACCTGCACTCGTTTTTCGCCACATTACTGTGTTTAGAGCTGAGCTTTTTCATCAGGGAAGGGCACCACACCACACTGCCTGAACGGCAGACATCTTTGGTGAGGGCAAGGATCCAAAGCAAGGATTGGCTGCTCTAGTTGTCAGAAGGACGCTAGAACAGTATTTAAGACAGCCATGCTGACGCGCAGCGGGCACGCGCGGCAGGGTCGCCGGTGCGTAGCCGGAGTCGCGCCAGAGTCCAGCCCGTCTGTGCCCGTCCGCGCACAGACGGGCTCGGGGGCAGGGACCTCTGGACTAATGCGCTCCTACACCTCGGAAGACCTACGTAATCTGGATAAGGGTGAGGCTTGCCTTGATAACAACACCCTGAAGATACTAAGAACACATGCTATCTACAAACCATTGAACATCATACATCAAGATGCATTCTCCACCCTGAAAATAGCATGTCTAAATACCAGATCACTCCACTGCCACCACGTCGAGGTCTATAACCTGTTGCAAAACAACGACACTGATATACTGACCTTAACAGAGACCTGGATGAGTGAGAGCTCAATGCCAGACATCCTGGCCGCTCTCCCCAGCGGCTATGATGCTTTATGGCAAAACCGCCCAGGAAACACACGGGGAGGAGGGGTAGCTGTGATTTTCAAAAAGATGCTGTCAGTAGAAATCCTACTATCAGAGACAGTCGACCTGGCTGATCTACTTGGGGTGAAAGTCACAGTAAACAGCTCATGCTGGGTGGTGTTAGCGGTCTATCGCCCTCCCAACGCAACCCCAACCTTCCAGGACTTATTCGCCCCCATCATATCTGACCTTTGTACTCGCTACTCGAAAATCTTAGTCACAGGAGACTTCAACCTGCACTGGGATAAACCTCACTGGGACGCTCCTATGCGCCATTTGGACACTTTGATGTCAGCGCTAAACTTTAAACAGATCGTGAATGTCCCCACGCACACCAAAGGTCACACCCTTGACCTGGTATGGACTACAGACCCCTCACTAACGCTGAAAGAAGTTGCCCCATGTATCTGGTCTGATCACTACCTAATTTCCTGTGAGCTACGTATTAAGGGCCAAATAATCAAACCAACATTGGAGGCTAGGAAAACCCGCAAATGGGCAGAGGTCGATTTGAGGACCCTGACCGAGGTATTCCTGCCCAGAGATTGCCCCCCGAACTTAGATCATAGTCTAGATCAGCAATACGCGGATTTAACGCGCTCCCTGACACTAGCTATTGATCAGATAGCGCCAATAAAAATGAAGGCGCTAAAAGGCCCGGGTAAGGATGCCCCTTGGTTCACGCCAGTACTGAGGGACCATAAAAAGAAACTTAGAGCCCTAGAAAGAAGCTGGAGGAAAACTAAACTGGACTCAGCCAGGAACCTCTACCGTGCCTCCTTGAACGCATACAAAAAACACATCATCCTTGCCAAAGCCGAGTACTACGAATCCCGTCTAAGTAAGGCAGTCAACGTGCAGAAAGAGACTTTTAAGATCCTGTCGGAGTTGACCAAAAAACCAGACAGCGTTCAGTCTCCCATAAACTGCAATTGCTTTCAGGATTATTTCTTGGAGAAAGTAAGAACCATCATCCAGGACATAAAAAATGGGCCGCTTAATGGAATGGCTACACCTATAATCCCCCAAAATCAAACTGACTGTGCTATCACACTGTTTCCAGAGATTGACATCTTGAGCCTGCAGCAGTTGATGGCCAGAATCAAATCTGGATCTCCAGCGGACCCTTGTCCACCTAAAGTTTTTCAGGCAGCTCGTCCACTATTGGAGGAGCAAGTCATCCATCTCCTAAATAGATCTCTGGAATTAGGACAACTACCAGCAGCACTTAAGGAAGCGCGGGTAAGACCGCTGTTGAAAAAACCTGGCGTAGACCCCGCAATACTAAAAAACTATAGGCCGATCTCTCAGCTACCATTCCTCTCTAAAGTACTGGAGCAACATGTATTAAAATCTTTGTCCATGTACTTGGAGTCCCACTCCCTGCTTCACGAACGACAAGCAGGGTTCCGAGCACACCACAGCACCGAGTTGGTGATGCTCTCGGTGCTGGATGAATTGAGAGGCTTGGCTGACGGTAAAAAACCGAGCGCCCTGATTTTATTAGACCTTTCAGCGGCGTTCGATACCGTCAGTCATGCGTTGCTACTGGAAAGGCTGAGTGACTTTGGCATCAAAGGCCGGGCTTTCGAGTGGTTGCAGTCCTTTCTGTCAGGAAGGACACAAAGAATACAACTCGGAGAAGAAATCTCCGCAGTGGGAGAAATAGAATGTGGGGTACCTCAGGGCTCGGCCCTATCCCCACTGCTGTTTAACTTATATCTGCAGCCTCTGATTGCCTCCCTGGCGAGTATGGGCTGCACAGTATATAACTACGCAGACGACACGCAGCTGCTGCTGAGTGTTGACAATACAAACACCGCCCAACTCCACACTCAGAATATCTTGAGACACACGGTCCAGTGGATGACAGGAAACCTCCTAAAAATCAATCCAGATAAGACTGAGGTCTTGGTTATTTCATCTACCACCTCACCATGGTTTGACCTCTACTGGCCCGCAGAGTTAGGTCCAGCCCCAAAACCCAGTTTGAACGTGAAGAGCCTGGGGATCAAACTGGATTGTGACCTCTCTATGGTCAGCCAAATCTCTTCAGTGGTGGGCAGCTGTACTAATATCATCCGACAGCTACGGAAATTAGTGCCTATCATTTCCCAATCTATGCTACGTTCCATCGTCGCAGCTACTGTGATTTCACGCATAGATTATGGAAATGCCCTCTACCTTGGCCTACCAAAAACCTTGATAAATAGGCTACAGGTGGTGATGAATGATGCCGCTCGTCTTATCTTCAGACAGCCAAGACACACTAAAGCTTCCCCCCTGCTACAAAGCCTCCACTGGCTCCCTATTAAGGAGCGAGTGGAATTTAAAAATCTGTGCATCGCCCATAAAGCCATATATGGCATGGCACCTGCGTACATCAAAGATCGCCTGGCAATGTATAGCCCAAAGAGAGCTCTTAGGTCCTCAGACTCTCAGCTATTAGTCTGCCCTCGGTACAAACTTGCCACCAAGGGTGGTAGAGCCTTTTCGGTGCTGGTTCCGCATTTATGGAACACACTACCTGAGCCACTACGAAAGGAAGGAAACCTCCTACGTTTCAGAAAGGGGCTGAAAACGCTGTTGTTCAGGAGAGCCCTGTGAGCCACGTAGGCTAGTGGACGCCCTCTGTACTGTCAAAGTTGTTGTCTACCATCGATTCCCGAGCGCTTAGAGGCCTGTAGGTGATTGAGCGCGCTACAAATCAAAAATAACAATAACAATAACAATAACAATAACAATATGTGTTTAGGAGAAGAGTTAGAGTAAGGTGGGTAAGGGGGGGATTTATTCTAATAGCTTGTTCTTTGTCATTGCAGATCTCCCTCCCCGCTGTCCCCTTCCTTTCCCTCCCCGGTGAAACTGCCTTAGTGGTCTGTGTTTTCATCCAGACATTGGGGCAGTTCTTCGGGGGAAGGTGTGGGTTTTTCAGCACAGCTCCGAAGAGACATAGACGGAGCCTGACAGAATTATCAGCCCAAGAATAATCTCTCTTCTTGGCTGTGCTGGAATATACCATGACCACTCTAGACGATGTACTGGCAGCGTTGGCGCAGGTTCAATCCGAACTCGCGGCCTCCAATAGAGAAGTGGCGGCTTCCAGAGCAGAGAATGCCCAATTAAAAGCTAGAATGGACAGAACCCCAATGCCCCAAGCCCTGGGAGGGGGGAGTCCGGTCCCTTCTACCTCAGTGATAGTGGAAATGCCCGCTCAGATCCTCCTAGCCCCACCTGAACGTTTTTATGTGGACAAAAGTAAAGTACAGGTGTTCATAACACAGGTGTTGCTGCACTTTACGTGCACACCGAAGATGTTCGCCACTAACCAAGCCAGGGTGGCCTTTCTGATCTCTCACTTGCGGGGTGAAGCAGCCCAATGGGCTGTCCCTGTCGTGAGGAGAGACGACCCTTTACTATACGCATGGGATGACTTCCGTGCCGAATTTGAAAAAACCTTTGATAGGAGGGCTGAGACCTTTACGGCTGATAGGGACCTGCTGAAACGGAAGCAGGGCAGCTCAGATTTGGTTACGGATCTGAATAACTTCTTTCGATTGGTGGCTGAAATGGACTGGCCTGAAGCCAAACAATCTGCCCTCTTTTACCAAGGCCTGAACGATGATCTAAAGGATGTGTTAGCACAAATTGATCCACAACCCTGTACCTGCTCCGTACTTATTGAGCTCGCATTGCGCCTGGATCACAGGATGAAAGAGCGAAAGGGGGATCACAAGACGAAGGAAAGGCCGGTTCTGCCTCACGAACATCCAGGGCACGGGGAAAAGACTTCCTCGGTGCCTGAAGCAATGGATATCGGAGCAGTACGTGCCTCGTTAATGCTCAGCGAAAAGAACTACCGCCGGAAACAAGGACTTTGCTTATATTGTGGGAAGAAGGGACATTTCTTGCGGGAATGTCCTGGAAAACCCAAGCCAGGTAGGGGAGAACTGGACAGGGTGCCGCAGGAATCACGGAAAAGGAACAGGAAAACTACAAATCTTGAAGGTGGGTGAAGGGGAACCCTCAAGCAGGAAAACCATCCCTTCCATCACGCCAGGAGAAGAACCCGAGAAGAATCACCTGTTTTTAGACATGTCCCTAGTAATCGCATCAAAGGAAAGGAACATCAGAGCGATGGTCGACTCGGGCGCCACCGGTTGTTTCATGGATTTTGCGGAAGCCGAACGCCTAGGAGTACGTTTGATCGCCAAAGAACATCCAGAAACGGTATATGCTGTTGACGGCAAAGAATTGAAGGCTGGGCCCATAGTGTATCACACCCCAGAATATGTTCTCTCCTATGCAGGAACACACCATGAGGAGATGTCGTTCAATATCATAGAAGCTCCTCAGTACGGGGTCATCCTGGGACTTCCGTGGTTGAAGAAACATGAACCCCAAATCCATTGGACGTCCGGCACGGTTCTTTTCCCGTCCACTTTCTGTCAAGACCGTTGCTGCTATGAAAGGATAGGCCCTTCACGGGCATTGGCTTTGGCACTGCAAATCGCCACTGCAGTTGAAAAGGACATAACCCTCCCTCTTTGTTACACAGCTTATGAAGCGGTGTTCAGTGACGTTAAAGCAGAGGCGCTTCCTCCTCATTGCTCGTACGACTGCCGGATTGACCTTCTTCCAGGAGCGGTGGTGCCCAATGGCAGAATCTATGCCCTCACGATACCAGAGAATGAAATTCTACGAGCATATCTGGATAAATACCTGGCCCTTGGATATATCAGGCCTTCTAGGTCCCCAGCGGCATTGGCGCTGTTTTTCATCCCTAAGGCCAATGGCGAGAAAAGATGCTGTATTGATTACAGAGCCCTGAATACCATCACAATAAAAAACCAATATCCCTTGCCATTGATTCCGGTCCTATTGGAGTAAGTAAGATCAGCTACAGTGTACACCAAATTAGACCTGAGGGGAGCTTATCACCTTGTCAGGATACGACAAGGTGAGGAGTGGAAAACGGCATTTAAGATGCGGTACGGGCTTTACGAGTATCTTGTGATGCCCTTCAGATTGTGTAATGCCCCGGCCGCATTTCAGTTTTTTATTAACGAAGTCCTACGGGAGTTTTTGGACCATCATGTTGTTGCTTACATTGACGACATCCTGATTTATTCGGATTTTTGGGAGGAACACGTGGAACACGTGAGCCAGGTGTTACAAGCCCTGTTATCCCATCATTTGTACTGTAAAATCACCAAATGCGAATTTCATGTTACCGCCGTGGAGTTTCTGGGAGCGATGCTTACTCCGTCGGGACAGGTGATGGTGGAAAGAAAGGTCAAAGCGGTGAAAGAATGGCCACGTCCCTGTAACGTCAAAGACATCCAGAGCCTATTAGGATTCGCCAACTTTTAAAGGCGTTTCATCCATGACTTTTCCGGAATGGTGGCCCAGCTGACCCGACTTACACGTAAGAATGTCCCCTTTGTCTGGGATCAGAAAGCGCAGCAGTCATTCGAACAGTTGAAGACCTCCTTCTCCACTGCACCAATTCTAATCCATGCCAATCCTGAATTGCCGTTTGTCGTGGAGTGGCGCTTGGTGCAGTACTATCTCAGAGAAACAAAGCCACTGGCGTGTTGCACCCCATCGCTTTTATGTCTAGGAAACTAAGCACGGCTGTGTGTAATTACACAATCGCTGAGAAGGAGTTGTTGGCCATCCGGGATGCCTTCCTGGAATGGAGGCATTGGTTGTTGGGTGCGAAACTGTTGATCACTGTCTATACCGACCATCGGAACCTACAATTCATGCGGGATGCAAGACATCTCACACCGCGACAACTGCGGTGGATGTTGTTCTTCGAGGAATACCGGTTTATCGTTACCTTCAGACCTGGCTCGAACAACAAAAAGGCGGATGCCTTAACCCGACAAGAACACCGAACGATGCATACCTTGAAACCGGACAGAGTGATCATTGAACCTTCTCGAGTGGTAGGTGTTAGGCAAACCAGGGATTTCCTCTCAGGAGTGAGAAACGGTGTCCAGACCTGTGTGTGGAGAACCTGGATCAGGCATCATCCTGAATGGAAGATAAAACACGGAGTACCCATGAGAGGAAACCAAGTACTCATGCCTACAAATACTCTAAGAAAGCTTGTGTATTCCTGGTGTCATGACACAACTTGTGCGGGACACAATGGGTAAGTGAAAACATTGGAGAAGGTGTTGAGGCAGTTCTGGTGGCCTTCAGTACGGCCGGACTTACGGAAGTGGGTGATGGAGTGTACGACATGAGCTCGGATGAAGTCCAATCGGCAGCAACCACAAGGGCTTTTGCAACCTATGCCCATGCCGGAATACCAATGGGAGAGGATTTCGGTGGACTTTATAGTCGGTCTCCCCAAAGACCAGGGGAACACCGCCATCATCGTGGTCGTGGACTACCTAACAAAAATGGGTCACTTCGTAGCTTGTAAGCAGGTCCCTACAGCTGGTCTGTTGGCTCACCTTCTTTTGGTTCACGTTGTAAGACTACATGGTCTCCCGAGGGCTATAGTGTCGGATAGAGAGGCACAGTTTACTGCTCGCTTCTGGAAAACCTGGTGCGCAGAGTTACAGATAGCGTCCTCTTTGTCCACCAGTTTCCACCCGCAAACTGACGGGCAGACTGAGAGGCTAAACCAAACTTTGAAGCAGTATTTATGTTGTTATGTCCAAAACAATTCGGATGCCTGGGTGGATTGGTTGTGGGTGGAGGAAGTCGCCTATAACAGCACCCAGCATTCGTCCACACAGCATACCCCCTTCTTTTGTGCTTACGGACACCATCCCAGGTTCACCCCTTTGTTACTGCCTAGCACGTGCAGTAAGCTGCCAGACGTCAGGGAGAGGTTTTTGCGGGTTCGCAAGGTGCTCCTCGCCACACGCAAGAATCTTATGCATGCCAAGGCTAGTTATAAAAAGCAGGTGGACAAACATCGCAGGCCAAGTCCGGTATACAAGAGTGGTGATATGGTGTGGTTGTTCACAAAGCACATTAGATTCAAGAGACACAGCGTATTCAATCCAATGGTTCATAGGGCCCTACAAGGTCGTGAGATATGTTAATCCAGTGGCCGTGCAACTGCGCCTACCAGCGTATTTCAGGATGCACCCGGTGTTTCACGTATCCCTTTTGAAGCCTTCCCGTTGCCCGCAACGTCGGTTGTCCTTGCCCATCTGGGTTCACCATGACAGGGAGTATGAGGTGCAGGGGGTCCTGGATTCCAAGAGGGTGAGGGGACGTTTGCACAATCTGATCTCCTGAAAGGGCTACGGCCCAGAAGAAAATTCTTGGGAGCCTGCCGGGGCTGTGCACGCCCCCCGGCTGGTGGCTAGGTTCCACAGGTCTTCTCCGGACAAACCTGTGTAGGGTCGGCGCCCCTTGTGAGGGGGGATGTACTGTCAAATCTCGCCCCAAACAGGCAAGGTGCCACAACACCCTCTCCTTTTGCTGAGCACCGTTGAACAATAACAGATCTCCGAAGTTCAGGATGAAAACTACAATTCCCGGCATACCGAGAATCGCGTCACGCAAGAGACGCTGAACCCGTCGTAAACCCGGAAATAAAGACCGCGCTAGAACCATCGGCGGCGCCGATAATTCAGAATTGTCCTGAGGTGTAGGTGGTAAGCTGTGGATGGGGTAAGCTCCCGGATCTTTGTTCCCTTTTGCCCTGGATCTTTTGGAAGGCTCTTTGTAATCTCCGGACTCTCGAACACGCAGCTAGCGTGTGTTACAGACTCCCCGTGTTTCTCTCGGCTGAGAGAGTTGTTACTGTTTGAGCCCTTAAGACGAACTTTGATAACTCTGACCGGGAATTGCTTCTTATTCCTTTGCAAGGCGCAGTGGTGCTGCGTTGCCCTGAGGCTATATCGATAGCAGGATTTACCTAACATATTGACTATTTACCACAGAAATAGAGGCATACAGACTTCTATCATGCAGACAACGTTAAGGAAGAATTAACCCTGTTTGCTTTATTTTGTTTTCTCCACAACTCTGCTTATTTATCTTCAAGCAGGAGCAACGAGTGAGGGGTATCAAGTTCAAGGGATTATGTTACAGCTGTATGTGCATCCATGTGATGGTATTTGTGGAGCGTTACGAGCATATAGCGTAGTTGTTGTTTAAAGCAGGTTTTCATGCAAGTTCTTTTGTTTCTTGCACAGTTAAGCAGAATCCCTGGTATCACCTCGAGTCCCTTCTCCTCGCACTAGTCCTCATTATTTTCCTTTACAGGTATGAGGAAGTGTATGTAGTAAAAGCCTTGTATGTGTTTAGGAGAAGAGTTAGAGTAAGGTGGGTAAGGGGGGAATTTATTCTAATAGCTTGTTCTTTGTCATTGCAGATCTCCCTCCCCGCTGTCCCCTTCCTTTCCCTCCCCAGTGAAACTCCCTTAGTGGTCTGTGTTTTCATCCAGACATTGGGGCAGTTCTTCGGGGGAAGGTGTGGGTTTTTCAGCACAGCTCCGAAGAGACATAGACGGAGCCTTACAAGGGATAAGAGAAACTTATAAAAGCTTGTAGAATGATGAGGCTCAAGCTGAGCCCCCTGACTTTACAAATTGAGGTTGACAAGAGGGAACTTAGGGCCTCGAGCCCGAGCCCAGGACCAAGACTACCTCTTGGGAAAAAAACCTGTACATTTTATGGCTATGGCGTGGCAAAATGAACAACACTTCCCTTATATTGATAGATTACCCTGTCGTTGGTTAAGAAGAGAATTTCTAAGGCTGATAATTGGTATTAACCCTTGCTATGCTAAGTTTTGGTACAGCCCCTGATATCGAACACGAACTCTGACAATGCTCCAGGTTATACTTCCTTCAAAAAGAAATCGACCTTCTTGCCAATCATGACACACGACAGTCTGGATTTATATCAGGATTTTGTCATAAAAGACTTAAAGAAATTATATGCTACTACCAACAAAAAACACACCATCATAAGCCGACAGAATCAGAGTTACAACAACTTGATTGAAAAACTCAAATCCAACAAAAACGTAATTGTGAAACACGCGGACAAAGGGGGAAATATTGTCCTTTGGCACCGCGAAAGCTATGTGAAAGAAGCTGAATCTCAATTGGGAGACCCGGATTGTTACAAGAAAAGCAATCTTACAGCAATAAAAACGGCTTGGTTGGAACAAAATTCAAAATTGATGGCATGGAGGAGTGGGGGTCTAATCTCGAATGACGAATTCAAATATTTAAAGAAAGACTGTCCAGTGATACCTATTTTGTATTTATTGCCGAAAGTTCACAAGAATTCATCAACTCCGCCTGGCAGACCTATTTTATCTGCAATAAATAGCTCCACAGAAAACATTTCAAAGTACATTGACTTCTTTTTACAAGAATGGGTAAAAATATTGCCTTCTTATGTGAGAGACACAACAGACTTTATTTGCAAACTGAGTAACCTAGAATGTGATGACAACTACATTTTAATGACTCTAGACATTACCTCTCTTTACACGTCGATAAGACATTGCGATGGTATAAAAGCTGCTGAGCATTATCTATCCAGACGTCCTGAGAACTGTTCCAGTCACAATCGGATGATTTTAGGCATGCTGAAACTCTGTTTGGAGCAGAATTATTTCATTTTCAATGGACAGATATATCAGCAATTGAGGGGTGTGGCCATGGGAGCTTGCTTCTCCCCCAGCTTCGCGTGCTTACACATGGGGCTGTGGGAGGAGCGGGTCCTCATGGGGTCACATGGTAACATCATGAGAACTAATGTCATGATGTATCTGAGATACATTGATGATCTCTTCTTAGTTTGGAAGGGTTCGAGATCCAGTGCTGAGGAATTTGTAAAATTGATAAATGTTAATTCCTTAAATTTGCAATTTACCTCTCAAATAGACAATGTCTCTGTAAACTTTTTGGGTGTAGAGGTGTTCGTTAGAAATCACAAAATAGGGACTAGATTACATAGGAAAAAGACAGCGGGAATACAGTACTTCACGCTACTAGCCAACACCCGCGTCACCTCATCAACAGCATCCCCTATGGGGAGATGCTTAGGTTGAGGAGAATTTGCAGCGCAGATAGTGACTGTGAGGCTGCACAACTAGCAAGCAAACAACGCTTCCTAGAAAGGGGTTATAAAGAAAAAATTCTGGACAAAGCCATTAGACGAACTAGACCCAAAACAAGAGAGGAGGCCCTGATTCCTAAAACCAAAGAACCAGTAACAAATCCCGAGAACACTCACATCAACTCCAGAATCATAGTCCCGTATAGTCAACAACACTCAGAAATCAAGAAGATCTTCCTCAAGAATTGGAACCTAGTAAAGGGGGATCCAATCATTGGAGGAGATGTCTCCATAAGACCAGAAATTACCTTCCGGAGGTCTCCAACTATGGCGGATGCCCTAGTTAACAACAAACTGGAAACAACCCTGTCGGGCACATGGGAGGCCCTGAGCAAAGCTTGTCGCTGCGGGGTGAATAAAACTCACTATGTGAGTCCATTCAGGGAGAAACCGATACCCATCACTAAACGCTTGACCTGTAAGATGGAGTTTGTAATTTACGTTTTGCAGTGCCCCTGCGGCTTAAATGACAAAGGCAGCACGCGGCCCCCAGCACACAAACGTATACTCCAACACATTAGGGCAATAACTGGCAAGGATCAGTCTTACCCAGTAGCACGTCACTTCGAATTATTGCATAATAGTGACCCTAGCAGTCTTCAATATTATCTCATTGACACAGTATTACCCTTAAAACGGGGAGGAGATAGAGAGGGCAGGTTACGCCTCTTGGAGACTAGATACAACTTAGAAATGAACAGCAAGAGCCCAGCTGGACTCAATGACCGGGAAGACTTACACACTTGCTTAAAGGAACTATGATGCTTATTTTAGAACAATGTGTTTACTTTCTGATATAATTGACAACATGTTTACTAGCTGATTTCATATATTTCTCCTCGTTGTGTGTGGTTAGTCACCTTTGACTCTGTTCTGATCAGGGAAGTTAAACATACCTCTGCTGATGCTTTAAAATAATCTAGCACAGCCATAATAGAATAGTATGAATCTTCAAAATTCCGGTATCCACAACTTCCATCTTTTCTGTGAAATGATTTTATAATAATGATGTTATCACTAGAAATCTCTTTTTTTTTCAATTTTGGCACGGGCACTTTATTTCAGACACCTCATGTATATTTCACAGCTGCCATTATGGGGTTTTTTGTAAGAGCAATATAGAACAGGCGATGGCTTCTTCTCTGTGGCTTGGATTAGTTGCTCACTTGCGCACTGCCAAGAAATTAACTAACAAAAGCATAAATTATCGTGTATAAGCCTACCAATTTGAACGGTTTGATATTTTTCCCACAAGACATATATACATGACTAACTTTTAATGTGTATATATTTATGCAGTATTTTCTTATATACATAGAGTAACATATTTCTGATATTTAGATATATATTTATATGTTTTCTGTGGAATATTGTATATAGATATATTTTTGATATCTTTGATACTTTTGACATTTTGGATATCTATATTTATGTGTAATTAACTATGTATATAGAATTAGGATGTATTTAACTCTATGTACTTGATTTTATATATTAACTTATGTGGGATCAAAATAATTGGGCACTATGCCCTCAATCATGTTTCAAATTTACAACAAGGTGTAACGAAATGAATGTGCACTGTTCACTTTAAATGAAGCCTTATATGCCGTGCCCCTATTTGGAATATTTAAACCCTTGTTTGTTTCACTGCACGTCATGTGATCAAGCCTTGTTTTGGAGGCGAAACGCGCCATGGCGGATGGCTGGCAACAACTTGCACGAATAAATCACTGAGAAATCAGCACAAATTCTGGGCTTACTCTGCGTTATTCTTCTCTGGAGAGGAAAAGACTGTGAATAACGGTTTTGTTATATATATATATACATATATATTCACAGAAAAAACCATAGGTTATAGACCATATATAGTTAGGAATTTGCATTTACAAAACCTTGAAAATTCACTGAAAAAACCATAGGTTATAGACCATATATAGTTAGGGATTAGCATTTAAAAAACCTTATTTTACTCGCGCAAAACCATTGAAATTCCATATATAGTTAGATGCACTAACTATATATCGCGGACCCGCAATCCACTGCTAATGATGTCACATATTACATCATTCATGACATGGTCAGTGACATCACTGATGACATCACTGATGACATCTCAAATGACATCACTGATGACATCACTGATGACAACACCCAGTGACTGTATGTTTCTGTAAAGTTAAAATATGTCTTACATATTGAAGAATGAGTGGATGTATAAGTGTCTGGATGAAGGATTTAGTAGGTGCATGACTGACTGTATGAGAGAATGATTAAATGTGTCTCACTGAGTGCATGGGTTAGTGATTAAAGTGTCTTAATTTGGCAATCATTATTTATGTTCTTCTGTAAACTGCTGCATGTTTAAATCAGTAGCTATATCATTAACTATATGGGTTATTGAATGGTTGCCCAAGTATTTGTATGGGAGACTGAGTATGTGTGTGGGTGGCTGGGAGGTGTATAACTCTGTGCATAGATGTGTGAGCAGTTGATTCCCTAGGTGTATGGGTTCAAAAGTGCATGTAGAAACAGCTGTATGGACAGTTGACTGTGTGCATGAGTATATTGGTGAGTGAATGGATATCTCAGTTCTACATGTTAAAGTAAGTACATATGTAAAACACACTCCATGTGAGAGTTGACATATATAAATAACTGAACATAAGAGCCAGTGAATGTGAGAGTGGCTGTATGAATCATTGTGAACTTGTATCAAGGATTGTATAAGAGAGTAAATATGTGTTAGTATATGTTTGAATAAGTAAGGTGTGTATAACTGTATAGTTGAGGAAATGGAGGTGGGATTGATTCTTTGCATGACTGACTAGGTGTGTGGGTAACTCCATGGATGTGTGACAGTCTGTGAGTGCCTGTTTACACTGAGTGTATCTAAGGTTATATTGGAGTCTGAAGATGTATTATCACATAAATGATATCATCAGTGATGTAATCAGTAATGTCAAAAGAGATGTCAGTGATGTCATCAGTGATGTCATTTGAGATGTCATCAGTGATGTCATTTGAGATGTCATCAGTGATGTCATCAGTGATGTCACTGACCATGTCATGAATGATGTAATATGTGACATCATTAGCAGTGGATTGCGGGTCCGCGATATATAGTTAGTGCATCTAACTATATATGGAATTTCAATGGTTTTGCGCGAGTAAAATAAGGTTTTTTAAATGCTAATCCCTAACTATATATGGTCTATAACCTATGGTTTTTTCAGTGAATTTTCAAGGTTTTGTAAATGCAAATTCCTAACTATATATGGTCTATAACCTATGGTTTTTTCTGTGAATTTCATTGGTTTTTTAAAAGCTAATATCTATAGCTGTAAAATATATTCTTTATTAAGTGACGTATCACGTAGCCCGTGAGACGCCTCATGATGCATCGCATAACCGTGACGTATCGTCTCTGCAGCGCAAACCAAACCCAAAACGTAAGCGCGCCAGAACACGCTTAAAGATATATATATATTTTTTTAACCTTAATTAGACAAAATCCACACGTGCACATATCATAAACGTTCAAAAAACACAATATGTCGGACTCCCGTTACGCTGCCGGTTAGCTGCCCGGTTAACGTACCAGGAAGCACCTTTACCGCGAAAAATCGCAATTTTTTTTTTCACCCCCCAGGGAACTTTAATAGCCCCCTCATCAATCCTAGGGGTTCAGGAGGGGTTTGCCTTACCCCTTTCATTCATTTACACCTTTTTTTTTTCCACCTCTTGTCTCTCGATCCCACAGAGAGACAAGATGGCGGCCGCTCCAGACTGTTTACAATGATAACAGCCAATCAGCTTCTCCTCAGACTCCCGTTACACTGGCGGTTAGCTGCCCGGTTAGCTGCCCGGTTCGCGTACCAAGACGCGTCTCTACGGCGAAAAAAACGGAATTTTTTTATTTTTTTTCTTTTGGGCCCAGCGTGGCTCTATAATATCCCCTCATCAATCCTAGGGGTCAGAAGGGGTCTACCTTGCCCCTTTCCTTCATTTCCCCCTTTGTTTTGACCTCCTCTTGTCTCTCGATCCTACCGAGAGACAAGATGGCGGCCGCTCCGGACTGTTTACAATGTTGACAGCCAATCAGCTACTCGTCAGACTCCCGTTACACTGCCAGTTAGCTTCCCGGTTAGCTGCCCGGTTCGCGTACCAAGACGCGTCTCTACGGCGAAAAAAATCGGAATTTTTTTTTTTTTTTTTGGGCCCAGCGTGACTCTATAATATCCCCTCATCAATCCTAGGGGATCAGAAGGGGTCTACCTTGCCCCCTTTCCTTCATTTACCTCTTTGTTTTGGCCTCCTCTTGTCTCTCGATCCTACCGAGAGACAAGATGGCGGCCGCGCCGGACTGTTTAGAATGTTGACAGACACCGGAGAGCCAATCAGCTTCGCTTCGCAAAGTTCCGATACGCGAAAAGTAAGCGGACCGGAGCGCAGCCCGGAGCGCTGTTACAGATATATATCTTGTTTTAAACGTTAATTTCTCAAAATTCACTGAAGCACATATATTGAGACCTAGCAAAGGCACATCGGGCTAACAGTCCCTACAATTTTGCCAAGTTTCGTGGAAATCCATTCAGCCGTTCGGGCTAAAAGTGAGTCCAACCGCCCTATGGAAATTAACATGGGAAAAACGCGTTTTGGGACCCCCCTTTTTTCTCGGCCCCCCCTTGACAAACCCCCCCAAATTTCCAGGAGCTGCTCAGAAACAAAATGTGCCATTTTCCTGAAAATTTCAGCCAATTCCGTCCACAAACGCCAAAGTTATTAGACATAGAATTTTCAGAAATCCCATAGGGAAAAAATCCTAACTTTATATACCTACTGGCTATCGCCAGTAGGTAATATATATATATATATATATATATATATATATATATATATATATATATACATACATATATATATATATATATATATATATTACCTACTGGCGGTCGCCAGTAGGTAGTTATAGTTAGGATTTTTTTCAATGTTAAATCTCAAAATTCTATTTGGAATAACTTTGGCACCGGTTGACGAATCCGCCTGAAAATTTCCTGAAAATGGCCTCGTCGAGCTCCGGTTCTTCCTTGAAAGTTTGGGGGGGATACGTCAAGCGGGGGCCGAGATAAAAGGGGGGTCCCAAAACGTGTTTTCCCCATGTTAATTTCCATAGGGCGGTCGATTTCACTTTTAGCCCGAACGGCTGAATGGATTTCCACCAAACTTGGCAAAATTGTAGGGTCTGGTAGCCCGATGTGCCTTTGCTATGTCTCAAGATATGTGCTGCAGTGGATTTTGAGTAATTTAGGTTCAAAAAAATATATATATCTATAGGCGCTTTCCGGTGCGCGCACCGGAGTGCGCTCCAGGCGCGCCACGCGACTTGCGCGCAGAAAGCTGATTGGCTCTCAGTTGTCTGTAAACATTCTAAACAGTCCGGAGCGGCCGCCATCTTGTGTCTCGGTAGGATCGAGACACGAGAGGTGGGCAAAACAAAGAGGGAAATGACCATAAGGGGGCAGGGTAGACCCCCCCTTGACCCCCTAGGTTTGATGAGGGGGCTATGAAAGGGCCCCGCGGGGCATTTAAAATATTTTTTTTTTTTCGTTTTGCGCGGGGGAAGCGCCCGGTACGCGCACCAGGTAGCGCACCGGGGAGCGTAAAATGAGGGAAAAAGATGACAGAGTTTTTAAAAAATGAAGTTTTTATTTAGAAATTGGAGGTAGTTCTAAAAAGAACTTTTTTTTTTCTTCTTTTTGTTGTTTTATATTTTTTTGTGTTTTTTGAACTTTTTGAACTTTTTTTGGCTTTTCAAAACAGTTTTATATTTTTTTTGTATTTTTTTAGGGGGAGAAACAAAAAAGGGAATTGAAACTGGCTCAACTGGAGCAAAAAAATAAAAAACCCCAAAAATTACTTCTTTTTGGGGCACTTGTGATTATCACCTGCAAGGACGATGAGCTTAACGCTTTTTTCACCGTAGGCGATAAGCTTGCCACATGCAGAACAAGTGATTTTAAAATCAGCAAATCTTGGCTGAATGCAAGGCATCATCTCGGATGTTTCTGGTCCCGATGAAGTGGGTTGGTTTGTTTCGGAGGTGGTCCTTGACGACTGGGGGAGGTTACTGGCCAGTTCCCTGAACTCAGCACGAGAGTAGTTGTTTGGGTGCTTTCTGGTCATTTGACGAATCATGGTATAGTTACCAAATGAATATTTTTTGTTTGGGTTGCCCCGTGAAAGTTCCTCATTGCAGATTAGGCAAGTTACCTTGGGCGCATTCACTTTTTTCATGCCCTCTGGGATTGAAAAAAACTCCCATACAATGTGTGGCCTGGGTTTGTATGGGGTATTTTCTTCAGGCAGCCATCTTCTCCTCCCCTCCTCCTCTTCCTCTTCCTCATCCTCCTGTTCTTGACCACCAATATAATCTTGAGGTGGTCCTCTTGGTGGTTGTGGTGGTGGTGGTGGGGCAGATGCACCAGCTGCTGCTGCTACTGAAGCCATTATTAATATCAAAAAGGTACAGAGATGTACAAACAGGTCTTCCTCAGTCAAAGGACAAAGTCAGAATAAGGAAAAAAGGTGGGGTCTTTCATCATTTAGAAAAAAAAACTGTCCTGAACCAATGAGAAGTGTTATTTTCAGGTCACAAGACCAGGGGCTTCATCATTATGAAACTAAAACTGTTATGAACCAATGAAAAGTGTTATTTTCAGGTCACATGACCCGACGCGCTTACGCTACGCGCCCCCGGGCGCGCCCGGGGGCGCTTCGGGTCGCGTAGCGTAAGCGCGTCGGATGTTTACGTTGCGCGATCGTATTCGCTCGAGTACTTCCGGGTGCGCTTACGCCGTGCGTATCACGCGGACGCGGCTACGCGATACGTCATGATCATGTTTTCGTTCGCGATATTGGCGCTTACGGGACGCTCCTCGGAGCGCGCCCGGGGGCGCTTTATAAAAGTACGCTTTTCGGGGCGCTCCCCGGGAAGCGCACCGGGAGCGCTCCAAAGCAAAAAATAAAAAAAAATTAAAATGGGAAAAATTGTAGGGACTGGTAGCCCTATTCTTAAGTGGTTTTTACGAAAATTAACTTTGATAAAATATATATTGTGCTACATTGGGCTATATATATATGCCAAAATGCCAAAATGTAACCCAAATGTAGTCCAATGTAGCCCAATGTAGCCCAAAGATGGCCACCAGAGAACAAAAAATGTAAATGTAGCCCAAATTTCAACTAGATGTAGCCCAACTGTAGCCCAATGACAGAATGTACCAGAGTGTTCTAAAGAACAACTAGAGTGCTAACAGTCTTATTTATAAAGTGAGACTTATAGTTAGGAATTAGCATTAAAAAAACCTATGAAATTCACTGAAAAAACCATAGGTTTCACACCAGTTATAGTTAGGAATTAACATTTAAAAAACCTATGAAATTCACTGAAAAAACCATAGGTTTCAGACCGGTTATAGTTAGGAATTAGCATTTAAAAAACCTATTAAATTCACTGAAAAAACCATAGGTTTCACACCAGTTATAGTTAGCTGGAAATTTTACTGATATAAAACCATTGAAATTCCCACGTTATAGTTAGTTGGACTCACTATAACTTGCGCGTGCAATGCACTGCTGATGACATCACATATTACATCACTCATGACATGGTCAGTGACATCACTCATGACATCACTGATGACACCATCCTTGTAACACAGTGACAGACCTCCTTTCACTGTAAAGTAACCTTTGAAACACATATTCAAAAATAGAAACTAACATTAACAAAAAAGTGGATATACCCATACCAGTTACAACAACCAATTCAGTAATTTCACCATCTATATACAAATTCGCACATTCACCAAAAGTTTTATGTATTCACTCATACATATACTCACTCATCATATGTAGTGATACCCCTATTCATTCTGTTACACACTGACAGTCATCAAAAACTTACTCATACATATACTCACACATGCAAATAAACTAATAAACATCCATTTATTTGCATATACAACTATACACACATTAGCACATTACTTCTAAGGAAACTTACACATACTTACTCTCTTAAACAATCACTTATAGAAACACATACTTATTTAAACAGGAACTCTTTCAATCTCTCACTCTCACATATACTTACTTATATACATCAATTCTCATATATACAAGATTTAAACATATGTAGTTACTCATAAAGACACTAGTGGGAGAGGCATTCACTCTCTAACACACACATATACACACTCATCCACCCATACAATCCTACACAAATGCTGTCTTCAAAACACATACAAACAGTGAGTCAGTCATTGATGCATCTATGTGCTAAGTAACAGCCCCACCAAACCATACAGACACTCATACTGATACTAAAAAAACATGTCATGAGTGATGTAATATGTGATGTCATCAGCAGTGCATTGCACGCGCAAGTTATAGTGAGTCCAACTAACTATAACGTGGGAATTTCAATGGTTTTATATCAGTAAAATTTCCAGCTAACTATAACTGGTGTGAAACCTATGGTTTTTTCAGTGAATTTAATAGGTTTTTTAAATGCTAATTCCTAACTATAACCGGTCTGAAACCTATGGTTTTTTCAGTGAATTTCATAGGTTTTTTAAATGCTAATTCCTAACTATAACTGGTGTGAAACCTATGGTTTTTTCAGTGAATATATATATATATATATATACATACACACACACACACACACGGAGAAGTCTCCAATGGTTACAGAAGAAGGCACGCGCACTCCAGTCAAGCAGGTATTCACTATTCGCAATTCTCTTTATTCTTGGCAAGCACATTGTCTTCTTGTTAACAAGAGAACACCCCTCATAGAGAAAACTGACATTATAAACAATTAGCATACATGTGAAATCACCAAAATACTTTCATCTACAGGCAGCGCCATCTTGGAAGGTTCAAATAACAGAAATTAAAGTAAACAAACAACATTGGTTATAATGAATGAAAACCATGAGGGTGGGTATGCATAAAACTGCGCCCTATTACAAGTTTCACCATTTGGGAACCATATGCCGTACTGTTTCCACAAAATAATTAAAAATACATTTTAAATAAACATGCGTAAATTATTGATAGTTATTAACACATCGGTAAATAGTGCCGGAGTGGGCTTGCCTTCAGTGCATCTCCAAAGATGGCACAACTAATTATGTATACAGTACTGCAAAGAGACATTATCATAGTTGTAGTACCCCCGAAACTACAGAGGGATAGGTGGTGGGCAAGATGCACGAATGCAACGCGCTGCAGTTATGCAGGGCAGCAGAGGCCTAGCGGCCCGAGCAGAGCACTCTAGAGAGCAGCCACACAGATACTCGGTCCGTGCCGTCGTGCGCTGACGTCACCATTTATTAAGTACTCCCTGGTCCGAGCCCGGCCCAGGGCGGTGCATGCAAACATTGTATCGTAGCAGCCGGGTGGCTCACCACATCCCATCCAACGTATAACTGGAACATGACAGCCATAACTGATTGTTCAACGGGCGCCTCCCACCAGCCCCAGCAGTCCAGTGTGAGCGGTGACACCCCAGATTCCAACACAGCCATTGTGGGCCAACACCTTACCGCACAAAGTCCCTAAGCCGGGTGTTCGGCACTGACTTGTCGTGGAAGTCATACCGATGTTGTTGACTCCGGCCTCCTCCATCTTCAGTCCCCTCCAGAGGGTTCCCACTACCGGGTGTTGTCTCCCAGCGCTTCTCCCTCTCTTCCTGTCTGCCCGGGGTGGCACTCATGTATATATAGCAGTTTCCATCCTCCTTCACTGGTGAATAACTTACCATTTTCACATTTTTGCGCATCTGTCGAATTTCATCCGAAGATGAATCTTGTAAGGAATCTTGTCTACAACAAAAACAAAACTATTTGGACAGAGGATATCCAGAGAAACTAATAGACAATCAAATGCAGAAAGCTTGTGTAATCCCAATGCAAAATTTACTAGCGAAAACTGAAAGACCCACTACTGACAGACCAGTGTTTGTTTCTAAATATTCGACCTCTTTGAGGGACATCAAGAGAATTATAATGAAAAGATGGAAATTATTGGAGATGGAAGAAGATTTTCATCAACTATTTAAAAACAAACCATTGTTTGCCTACACAAGAGCTAAAAATATTAAAGAAATGTTGACAAACAAAAAGGTTTAAAAAAAAACACATGATGCAGGAACATATAAATGTTGGAATTGTGTCCATTGCAACATTGCAATATTGGGAGGAACTATTTCACACCCACAATCGGGTGAAAGCATTACATTGCATAATCACACTACTTGTGATTCAGAAAATGTGATATATGTCATAAAATGTCCATGCGGGTTAGCATATGTAGGAAAAACTGAAAGAAAAATGAAAACCCACCTTTCTGAACACAAAAGTCGAATAAGAACAGGAATTTTTTTGTTATTTTTTTTAAAAGGCTGGGAAAGGGCTTTTTAGTGGAACGCTGCGCCCCACACTATTTGTGCGCTGTAGTAAGCTTATTTGGAAGGCAGAGCGCGTTTTTAAACATATCATCCCCGTTTTGCGTATTTTATTTTAAAAATTGTTTCTTAAACCTTGATTTTATCAGGATCACTCTCCACATACCTGCATTGTAATCTGTGCCCCTCACCGCTGCTTTAGCGGGCTGACCTGTGGCTCTTCGTGCTTTCCGCCATCTTGGGGGTAGCTGGGGAGGTCTGGTGGCACCATTCTGCTGAGCGCTCTAGTGCTCAGGCGTCCAGATGAGGTGAGCTCCCTATTTAAGATGAGCACTTTGGTTAGTCTGTCTTGGGAAAAGGCTTTTAGTGGAACGCTGCGTCCCACACTATTTGCGCGCTGTAGTAAGCTTATTTGGAAGGCAGAGCGCGTTTTTAAACATATCATCCCCGTTTTGTGTATTTTATTTTAAAAATTGTTTCTTAAACCTTGATTTTATCAGGATCACTCTCCACATACCTGCATTGTAACCTGTGCCCCTCACCGCTGCTTTAGCAGGCTGACCTGTGGCTCTTTGCACTTTCCGCCATCTTGGGGGTAGCTGGGGAGGTCTGGTGGCGCCATTCTGCTGAGCGCTCTAGTGCTCAGGCGTCCAGGTGAGGTGAGCTCCCTATTTAAACCTCCCATGCAGACGCGCAGCGGTGACGCGCAGCGGGCTCGCCTGACTCTCGCCGGAGTCTAGCCAGAGTCCTGCCCGTCTGCGCCCGTCAGCGCTAAGGAGGCGCCGGTGGCGGGGAACCCTGTGTTGCACCATGCCCCATGTAATGGCAATGACATGTCAGGTATGTCTGGGGAATTACTTTACTCCTATAACATCCCTCATATACATTGTCAGGAGGTTTTAAACGTAGAAAACTGGCATGGACCCGTGTGCTGTAGTCAGTGTAAGTTTATGCTGACTCCAGAGTCTGCCCTGGAATTGCCCTCACAATCGCCGGTGTTGCGAGAAGGACTTATTAATGCTCGATCTCTCTGTAGAAACGCCCAAAGTATTAATGACTTGATTGTGCATACTAATTTAGATTGGCTCCTGGTTACAGAAACATGGTTGAAACCTTGGTGTAACCCTGATTTAGCCGTAGCTCTTCCTCAGAACTTCCTGATACAGCGTTTGGATAGGAAGGAACAACGGGGGGGAGGTCTGGCTATCATTTACCACAACTCACTCAAATGTTCCACCCAGGAGTTGACAGACATCAAAGGGGCAGAGGCTTTGGTCTTTTGCCTGGGTATTCATGACTGTTACTCCTTTCCAGGCGCCCTTATTTACCGCCCTCCTGGGTCTCCCACCGAGTTCTTAGAAAGTGTAGGTGATGCTCTGAGCAATTTGGTGCTCAGATTCTCCCACTTTACGGTGTTAGGGGATCTGAATCTGCACCTCGACTCCTCCAAAGAGCCAGGAGTAGGTACCTTTACAGACATTATCAACATTCTCGGCCTCACTCTCCTCAATCAAGAACCCACGCATACAGCAGTACATTTATTGGATTGTATCTGTTCCAATTCAACCAGACTACTAGTTAAACCCCCCCCGTCCTATAATCTGGTCTGATCATCATTTTATTCCGTTCGACGTGGTGTTGAAATACAATGTCTCGGCAAACACTACAAAGAATAGAAGACCTGATAATAACCATAAACCCAACTGGAAGAAACTCTCCAGTAGACCTGACCTCGTAGGAGTGTTAAGAGAAAGCACGCCCGTTCTTACGGGCGATACTTCCACTGATAATCAGAAATTTTGCGATTGGATAGCAACTGCCGGCGCTTTATCAGGTCCAACTGGCAAGAATACTTCCGGTATCACCAAGGGCAAAATGAGTGCTCCGTGGTTCTCGCCAGCCCTGAAATCAAAACTAGGGGAAGTGAGAACATTGGAACGGAGGTGGCGCAGGAACTATGATGTAGCCGCCCGCAATGTCTATAAATCAGCCAGAAGGTAATATCATGCAGGGATCAAGTTAGCCAAGAAAGCCCATTATTTGCAGGCGATATCTACCGTGGGTAATGGACAAAAATAAATTTTCAAAATAGTAAATGATTACACGAACCCACCAGCTTTATCGCAGGAGATTCCTCCGTCTCAGAATCTTTGTAATGCGATTGCTGACTATTTTGAACATAAGATCTCTGACATTGTGAAGACCTTTCCTCCGGTATCCCCCATTCCAGGGAATCTAGAACAGACAGAGGGGGAGAAGTTACTAACTAGGTCCCCTCGCCTTGACTCATTCGATCCTGTCTCCCTCGATGATACCTTTAAAGCCATTTTGGTCAGTAAATCTGGATCTCCTTTTGATCCCTGCCCACCCTCAGTTTTGCAGACGTTAGTAGAGGTGATTAACCCTACCATCAACAGCATCATAAACTCATCGCTAGCCACGGCAGAAATCCCCAATGAATGGAAGCTTGTAGCAGTCAAGCCTCTCCAGAAAAAGGCCCTATCTGATGCGACCACCCTCTCCAACCTGCGTCCCATTTCCCTGCTCCCACTGGTATTCAAACTGGCGGAAATATTCGTGAATAGCCAACTCATGAACTTTCTGGAGGAGAATAACATCCTACACCCAAACCAGCCAAGGTTTCGGTCGAAAAACTCCACCGAGTCTGCCCTGCTGTTCACAGCAGAGACCCTACGAATGGCCATGGACCAGGTAAAGAAGGCTGTCCTGATTTTACTCGACCTGTCGGCAGCCTTCGACACGGTCTCACATACCATCTTACTGGATCGGATGGTTACTGCAGGAATAGGAGGGGTGGCTCTGGCTTGGCTCAGAAACTTTCTTAACAACAGACGCCAAGTCACAGTTTTGGGCCCATTCCAATCTGAAGCTAAAGTCATAAGCTCTGGGGTCCCTCAGGGCTCTAGTTTAAGTCCTGTACTCTTCAACCTGTACATGGTACCCCTGATTGAGCTAATTGCATCATTCCAGATTAGCACAATATCGTATACTGATGACACGCAGCTCATTCTGGTGTTGGACAAGGAACTGCCTGGTGCCGAGGAAAACTTGAAAAATTGCCAGACGGCTACGTTTGAGTGGATGACCAACAATCATCTCAAATGTAACTCCGGTAAGACAGAAATCTTGCCGTTCGGAAATAAAAAATTGTTTTCCCCGAAACACTGGTGGCCTGACGATGCTGAAGCCCCCCCCCCCCAATACCATCTCGTCTGCCCGAAACTTGGGCATCAAATTCGATGACCAATTGTCCTTTAAACAGCAAGCGGTGGCCGTAGCTGGTATGTGTTTTCACATAATTAAATCTTTGAGGAAGTTTTTTGATCTTCCTCTGCCAGCCAGGAAAACGGTTGCAGTTGCTTTAATAACTTCGAGGCTGGACTACTGTAACAGCCTATATGCTGGAACCAATAAGGCCATACTCCATAGGCTACAGATGGTCCAGCACGCAACCGACCGGCTGGTGCTACGGTGGCCACGCAAGTCATCTGCCTCGGCCGCACTCAATGCGCTTCATTGGCTACCAATTGGCAAAAGGATCTTATTTAATATCCTCTTGATCACATTCAGAGCCTTCCAAGAGCAAGGGCCCAAATATCTGTCCAGGGGCTTTAAACGGTATCATCCTACCCGTTGCTTGAGGTCTGCTAGTCAGAATCTGCTAATAATCTCCAGATTTAGGCTGGTAACTAAAGGAGGGAAATCTCTGTTTATCCTGGGTGCTAAGGCCTGGAACAAGCTTCCGCCGCATCTTCGGTCACTGTCCCATGAAAATCATTTTAGGAAATCCTTAAAAATGTGGGTGTTCTCCCTCACAGATGCTGCGTGCAGAGCACTAGTGTAAGGTATGTTTCACCGAGCGGCTTTCTTCCCTCCAATCTATTCCATCTGGGTTGGTTGAGCGCCAAAATACTCCTTGGAGTGGTAGGAGCGCTATATAAGTGTCCATTACATTACATTACATTAAACTTTATTGTGCATTTAAGTACGATTACACTCACGGGCCTACAACCACAGGGGCCGGCCGCTAGAACAAGTAGAAGCAATCAATGTTCAGCACAGATCTGTCGCCGACATCCTAGAGGTCCGGCAGTAATACAGGATAAGATTCGTAGCAACACAGGATGAAATCAGGATATAATAGTATTTTGTTTTTTATAAAAAGGAACAAAGAAAAGAAACGAACAAGTCTCAAGGCCTAAGACATTGTATATGAAGTTGTGCTCATACGGGGGTGGACCCTCAATTGCAAGATGAACAAATTAGTAAGCGGTCGAGGTGGTCAGGGGCGGGTCAGTGGGGAAGTCAAAAATTAGGAAGGAGAGTAGACTACACATGGAATGTCGGATCAGGGGGATAGGGAGAAGTCTGAATTATCCTCAGACGGGGGTGTACATATGTTCCCTCGATAGGCGTTCCACTGTCCCCAGATTCTAGTCCATGCCCCAGGCTTGCCCCTAGCCAAATACACAGTCTTCTCTCTAAACATACACCAATCCATATTCTCCTTCCATACTGACACGGTGGGCGGCCGTCGGGAACCCCACAACTGCGCAATGTCTCTCTTTGCGATCATGTTCCCAAGGGCCGCCCACCGTGTCTGGGCCACGTTGTAATCATTCGGCTCCCACACATTCAACAGACATCTCCGGGCCTCAGGCAGCAGAGCAACCCCGGTGACACACTCCATCACAGCATGCACCCGAGTCCAAAACGCGGCCACCTCCTGGCATTCCTAGATGATATGGAGGAAAGTAGCACTCAAACCACAGCCACGCTTACATAACCCATCCGCAGAGAAACTCATGGAGACCAGACGAGGACCGATAACAAACACACGATGAAGAATCTTAAGCTGGACGAGACGGAGACGGGCGGGAATGGCTACTTCCTTCGGGGAAGACAGTGCAGACTGCCAGTCTTCATCATCCAGTTCCAACCCGTGCCCAGTCCAGGCCTTCCTGAGACGCACGAGGAGATCTGCCAGATTGTTGATCAACTTTTTATATATTAGTGAAATCGTACTATCAGGCAGATGACCATAGAGTACACGGTCTTCCAGTGGGGAGGACTCAGGAATATTGGCATCGGCGGCGAAGACCGATGTCAAGGCATGACGGACCTGTGCATACCTAAAAAACTCCCTTTCACTCAGCTCATATTCATTCTGTAATGTCTCAAAAGTCTTAACAGCACCCTTAACCCAAAGGTCACCCACTCTGCTAATACCAATCATATCCCATTTCTCAAAACCTTTTGTTGTTCAGAGGCATCCCAATCTCTCCGACGCATACAAAGGAGTCGCACGTGTCAATCGATCCTTCCAACCCAGGGCAGCATTTGCTCACACCAGACGCGCACGGCAATTTAGTGGGTCCTGTTAAATTTCTCCCTGCTACTGTAGAGTAGAGCGCCTTGTTGTAATTCCCACCTGGCAACTGATACTTGTCCATCTCAAATGCCGGGTTTGGGCTGGGTGCATACATTGCGTGATTAATCGCGCTCAACTGAGAGGCCCAATAGTACCGCCTGATATCTGGGAGCGCCATGTCCCCGTCATACCAGGGGAGGGTTAGCTTAGCAAGAGCAATTCTTGCACGTCCGTCCCAAATGAGCCGCCTTTGTAAGCTTTCCACCTCCCGAAAGTAACTTGCCGGGATGATGTCGAGTGAATTCTGAAGTGCGTATAAAAAACGTGGCAGGGACATCATTTTAAAGAGCGCGGCACGACCGAGCGGTTACAGTGGCAATCTATGCCAACGAGCCACGTCATGCTTCAACCTCTGGAGAGGGGGGAGCAAATTGCGCTCATAACGAGCAACAGGGTCTAATGATATAAAGATCCCCAAATATTTAAATCCTGTCTGGGAAACCTGAATAGGAAATCTACGTGGCAAGGGAGGGAGACCACCCAAAATTACATATACACAAGATTTAGTCCAATTTATAACTAGACCTGAATTCTTGCCAAGCGAGGTGAGAACATCGAACAAGACGTTAAGCGATTTTCGGGGGGAGGTAAGGTATAAGAGGATATCGTCAGCATAAAGCGAGATCCGGTTTTCAAAATCGGGAGTCCACTGAATACCCTTTATCGATGGCTCCCATCCGAGCCAGGCTCTAAGACAAGCACAAAAAGCACCCCTGTCTCGTACCCCTCCCAAGAGTGAAGGAATTGGATACTCGGCCGTTAACGACCACCTGAGCAAACGGTTCCCTGTACAGAAGTTTCACCCACCCGATAAACTCCGAACCGAAACCAAATTTCGCGAGGGCGGCCCAGAGATAAGGCCATTCTATCGGATCACTGAAATAATATCGAGGGACAAAATATCGACTTGCCAAAATATCGTGGACAAAATATCGACAGTCAAAATATCGAGTTTGTATCTACAAACAGGTAAGTACAAAAATATCGAGTACAAAATATCGTTAACAAAAATATAGATGTAAAAAATATCGACTTTATTAAAAACAGTGTTAAATTAAATTAATATTAAATTTTTATTACTAAAATATACTTAAAACGACTTAAATTAAATTATAATAATTAAATAATAAATGTGAATAATAAAAATAATTTTTTAAAATCTTATTTGTTGACCCTGAACCCTAAAAATACCCCTTTACCCAAAAACCCAAAACTGACCCTGAACCCTAAAAATACCCCTTTACCCAAAAACCCAAAACTGACCCTGAACCCTAAAAATACCCCTTTACCCAAAAACTGAAAACTGACCCTGAACCCTAAAAATGCCCCTTTACCCAAAAACTGAAAACTGACCCTGAACCCTAAAAATACCCCTTTACCCATGAACTGAAAACTGACCCTGAACCCTAAAAATACCCCTTTACCCATGAACTGAAAACTGACCCTGAACCCTAAAAATACCCCTTTACCCATGAACTGAAAACTGACCCTGAACCCTAAAAATACCCCTTTACCCATGAACTGAAAACTGACCCTGAACCCTAAAAATGCTCCTTTACCCAAAATGTATCAATATTATTTAATTACCAATTAATTATTAATTAACAATAACAATAAAGTAAATATATTAGAACATTAGCTGTAATTATTTTAATAATTAATATCATTTTTTCAAAATTAATTACTTAAAAATAACACTAAATTATATATATTAAAAATGTACTCTAATTAATGTAATTAACTAATTACAATTAATTAATTAACAATTATTTACTAATACAAAATATGTTCAAAATTATATTAATTAATTAACTAATTAATATTAATTAATTATCAATTAATTATTAATTTAAAATATTAACAAACATATATTAATTAATTAATTATTATTAAATTACTTCCCACCCTATTCCCCTATAAACCCACAACCCGCTACAGAATTACATTACGCAATTATTATAAAAACAAAATTCATGTAATAAAATATTTTATAACATTAATACACACTATTCACACATATTATTACATAAAAATACACTATAAAATATTATATATTATTAAAAAATCGATATTTTTGCTATCTATATTTTATACAGTCGATATTACTTCACTTACCTGAAAAACGATATTTTTGTAGTCGATATTATGTCCAGTCGATATTTTGGAGTCGATATTTTGTCTCTATACCCATTCTATCGTATCAAAGGCTATTGTGGCGTCCAAGAAAGCCAAGATGGCTGGCTCTTGAAGAGACCCCACCCTCGCGAGAACACCATGCAAGCGCCGCAAGATGAGTGCGGTGTTACGATGTGGGATAAAACCAGATTGGTCCGGATGGATCAGGTCACCAATCACCGTAATCAAACGAGTGGCCAGAACTTTAGCTAGGACTTTAGGTTCAGCGTTCAACAGGGAGATGGGCCTGTACGAGGAGCAGCGATCCCGAGGCTTGCCCTCTTTAGGAATTACCACAATTGTAGCTAAACGCTGATCACAAGGGAGGGCGCCAAGATCTCGTGACTCCAGGAACATATCACGGAGATATGGTGCAAATTTATCGGGGCGCAGTTTGTATAATTCGATGGGTATACCGTTCGGGCCCATAGCCTTGCCTTGCCCGAACGAACAGAATGAATAGCGATCGCAATCTCATCCGCAGACAATGGAGCATCCATTAAATCTCGGTCCTCCTCCGATAGGCAGGGCAGCGCAATATCGCATAGCAACAAATGGGAGTCTTCCTCATCTCTATTAGCCACCGGGGAATACACAGTACGAAAATAATCCGCAAAGCACTCCACAATCTCGCTTGGGTCAGTCACACACTCTTCATTCAAAGTCTGAATCACGGGGACCACACGATTCGCCCTTTCTTTCTTATCAAGCCACACAATCAATTTACCCGCCTTGTCCCAGACATCATACAATCTGCCCTGTTGCTCCCTGTGCATTGTTTTGGCAGCAACCGTGACAAGGGACTTATAGTCAAGCTGCTTCAAACCAAGGGTGTGGAGTCTATCATGGGTAACGCCTGATTCTAAGTCATTCTGCAGTTCGACTATTTCTGCCTCAAGATGCACAACTTATTGTCAAAAAGAGGGAGGAAGGACAAACGATCACTTGATCAACAGACACTATTTACCACTCAGGGTGGTGGAAGGTCCAGTCACAGCGTGTGTCCGTATCTAGTACTGAGAATACAAAAGGGGGTTGCTGAACTGTTCCTATGAAGAGCTAGGGAAGATTTAGCTGGCGTGACCAAAGGTGTTAGAGTAACACCCTGGGGCATCCATTTTGTTGGATGGAATTGCCTCACACACCCAGAAGGGTGTCATGCTTCATCATAGGTGGTTGCTCCTCGTCGGGGAGGCGGTGCAATCCCCGACGGGCTCACCTCAAAGAGGGGCTCTTTGGCGGAGATCTTTTTATCCAACAGCCTTATGGTGGGGGGGCTAAAAACAATTGCCGCGAAAGCCTTTTGGAAGCAAAAACACCAAAGGAGGAGAGAAACGGCCAATTTGTGTGACCACATATAACACCAGTTCGAATTTAGTGACCAAAATTATCAACAGAAACTGGAAAATCCTGAACAGTGGTGGAATGCAAATACCAAAACCTTTGTTTGCACACAAAAGAGAAAAAAGCCTGAGAGATGTCTTGGTTCATACAAGACCAAAACTGAACAACAACAGTGTACAAAGAGATCCTAATTTTGTTCGGGGACACTACCCATGTGGAGGGTGCAGAGTCTGTGGTCTAACTAAGAAGAGCAAGAAGATAACCTTTAACAATGGTACCGTCTGGGAACAAAGAAGTTTCAGTAACTGCAACAGTGCCAATGTCATATACCTGATTACCTGCCCCTGCAAACTTGAATATGTAGGAATGACAAGCAGGGCAGTGAAAATCAGGATAGGGGAACATAAGAGCACTATAAAATGCAGGAAATCAAGTACAAAACTCACGAACCATTTTCTGGAAAGAAATCATAAACCGGAGGAGATCACATGGACTGTAATAGAACTGGTCAGTAATGAAAGATTCCTATTGGAGAAAGAGCAGAGATGAGTGTTTCGCATTCAGTCACACAAAACTGGGCTGAATGACGACATACCCTGGAGCCAGTTGTAATGAACTTCTCTGACTATCTTGATTCTGACCCACATTATTCACATTAAAACCCCCCTGCATCCGATGGGTTGTGTAGTTATCAGAAAAAATACAATCCACAATTGATAAGGTTATAGTCCTTACCCTTTAACAGTTAATACATATTGCAATTTGTCTATTATCAGTGTTGTTATAACGATCATTTTTTCTGAGTAACCCTCGATTGAAAGAATAAACAGCGCGGAAAGACTTCCGCTTTTGCCCCTCGACTGTGCCATCAGGTGGCAGCCATCTTGAGCGGTTCGCGCTCTAGCTTCGGCGCAGTGGGCCGCACCCTTCTGAATGACAACGCGGAAATGCAGGGCTTTTAAATAACATCGGACACACGAGCCGGGCAATCTGCAGAGTAGCACGGGGGTAGGAACAAGGATTTCGTTACCTGCCGGACATGTGAGTAATAGACTCTGACCTCGAGTCTTTAATAAATGGGTCACGGGGATAAACAAACGACTAAGAAACTCGTAATTATTCAGCAAATAATAACCAAGTGCGGTTTTGTTTTTACAGTAAACCGCGCAGAATACCCCTCGCCTGCAAGCTCATGGGGCTCTGAAAATTACTGACAAAAGTATGTATTGGTCCCTTTGATAGGGTTGTGAGTAGAGTGAAACGCTTATTGTTTTTCAGCATTTCCCTTCTCATGTGGAAAATGTGAAGGAGGGCCCCCTTTCCCCCCTGTTAATTGCTGGTTTGTTGGAAATGCATGGAGTCATGATTGTTGGTGTGTATGATGAGATGATAGTGTACCCATATCCTGAGGTCACTATATGTATCTAACGAGATAACCTTTGGCGACAGACAGCTGATCTCGATAGATGCAATGTTCTTACCTGTTTGATTACATACAGGTACATGATCGCTTTTAGAGATATAAGGCGGTTTCTCCACCATTGTGGTATATAACTATCTGTTTACATTCTCATTCAGATTGTGATGCTAATTTACGCATATATGTTGGTTTCTTTCTTTCTCTTTTTCTTTACAGAGACCACATTAGGTCCATTTTTTACTGCATTGTTTCTGCTTCACCTGGGCCAACTCATGCCCCGAAGCACAAACATTCAGCTGATTTTTGCTGATTTGTTTGTAGGACAGTAGGCACATCTTCATAGAACTGAGTACGTAAGTAGGGATCACTATTTGGTCCTGATGAGTAAGCAGTAGGGGACTGCTTACGAAACATGTCGACTAGGTAGCTAGCTATTGCTCTACCTCACAACCCCTTCTTAATGTTCCCAGCTAGAGAAGTCAATAAAGTATATTTTTTTCTACTACGCCAGGGAATTTTAAACTTTTTTTACTTTTTTCACACTCACTAGTGTTAGGTCCCTACACTCTCACTGATACCCATGCACCCACACATAGCCTCTGTCACAACTTAAGTGCTCCAGCGTAGTTCGTCTGGTCGTAGCACGCCCCGTCCCGTTATAGGGGCGGGAAGACCCCTATGATGAAGCATGACACTAACGGTTTTTAGGTCTCGGCTAGAAGCGAGCGAAGCTCGCTCTCGCCAGAGATCTATTGTTAGCGGCTCAGCTTCCGAGGAGGACAGTCCTGGCCGCGCGCAAGGCGATTTGCGCCGGCCACGCGCGCGCGAACGCGCTGTCCTCCTCGGAAGCTGAGACGTAGCTATACCTCCCGCTGCTTGCGCATGCGCCGTGCCCAATGGAAGGTTTCGGGCTTACGCATGCGCCGTGCCCCTTACTGCAGGACCGGCCGCGGCAGACTTGGCTCTTGACAAATATTAAAGGGCTAACGACATAAGTAGTTTGTTACCGAAGCCTGGCAGCATTCTTGTCAGGATTCAGGCTCATCACTATTGGATGCCCAACACACGTTGCAAACGCCTGCAGACCACATACACATGTTTTCAACTCAATCCAGCTGCTGGCACAGGGGCAGCTGTGGAACTGGTATTAAGGAACGCCCGGTTGGTTTTAGACACGGCTGTTCTTAATGTATAAATGGCATGTGAGGTCGATTCGGGTGCTCTCTTACCTTGTGAGAGGGCTGCAGCCGCGGCCAGCAGCGCCAGGATCGCCAGGCAGCTGTTCATGGTGACTTGCTGAGGACAGATGTGTGATGCACGCGGCGTGGATAGTGCAGAGAGCGCGCGGTCTGCTTGCTGCCTTCCTTCCTGATAGCCTCTTGTCTGTCGGAGCTCGTTTACTCTTTCCAATGTTCCCCACTTAGTTCTCCTACGCCTTTTATCTGTGGCAGATAGGTGACGCCCTCTCCCCCTGGAGATAGGACACCCTGGATGCTTTGCTGGGAAACTCTCAGGTTAGCAGCGTGCCCTGCGCCCACTGAGGCAGTCAGTCTGAGGAGGGAGGCGGACCCCCCCTCGAGGCAGCCTGCCAGGATGATCGCACTAGTGCTAACACGAGCTAAATGCCTGAAATCCCTTATCCGGTACACAGTATTTGAGACGTCTCTTCAAGGAACATGTATATATTTTTTAGTAATCTACAGGAAATTGATTAATTTTACAAAGTTTTATCGTAACTCTACGCAGAAAAACACATTCTGTAATGGTAGGAGCCGTGTTTTAAATGAGTAGGTGCTCTCAGGCACTATGGGGCTGATATACAAACCCATTGCGCCACTTTTGCGTCATTTTTAACATGGATATGACGCAAAAGTGGCACAAGGGGCTTGGAAATCTGCCCCTCAGTACCTGCTTTTCTTAAATTTGAAAGGGGGCAGAAGTACCAGCACCTTTTCGCACTGCTGTAAAACGTTTGATGGGAGAGTACCGTGTAGTATAGTGCGTAATGGGTAACTCAGTATCATAGTACATGAACTGTATTAATGTTAACGATCTCGAATTGTAGAATCTTATGATGTAGCAAGTATTCCCTTTGTGTCATTTGACTGCTTGTACCTTGTTCGTGTTGGGTGTCCTTTCATGCGGGGGTTGGAATAGAGGACCTACAAACTTGACACTGGTCTCGAGTCGTCAATAAGATACTACGTACCGCCACTTCTAATTGGTAAACAGGCACCCAGACAGCACCGGCTTTTGGCTTGGGCGATCTGGGCTCAGGCCCAGGGCGCCAATCTTCAGAGGGGTGGACGGAGCTGTATGTATTCAGGTTATGCAAACAGCAGCAAACCTTTCTCCAACCTCGGTGCCTCTCCGCTCTCGTTTCTTTCCGTAGAGGATATTTTTAACAGCCCATTAGCCCCCTTCCTTGCCCCCTTCACCCTCTTACTCTTGCTGACATACACCACCACCACCCTCCTCGCCGCAGCGTGACGCAATGTAAACTATGGGTGACTTGGGTGAGGTCCGAAGATATCTGTGTTTAGGGCCCTTCACTGGGCTGACAGAGACCAATGAGAAGGAATGTGAGAAAAGCTTAGAACAACAGAGACAGAGATACTTGGACAGGGGTTACCCAGCAAAACACTGTTCAACGACAAACCACTGTTCGCATACAAAAGATCGCAAAACTTAAAAGAACTACTGAACAAGGCCGCTGACAATGACATGACATCAAAAAGAATGCATAAAGGAACCCAGAAATGTTACAACTGTAAAAACTGTAACAACGTAATCCCAGGAGACACTCTGTTGCATCCACGGACGGGTGAAAAAATAAAATTGAGACACACAACCAACTGCAACTCAGAGCACGTGGTTTATTCCATAAAATGTCCTTGCGGACTGTTATATGTTGGCAAGACAGACAGAAAACTTAAGATCAGAGTGACGGAACACAAAAGCCGTATTCGTAACAAGAATCCCACTGCTCCCCTTGCTAAACATTGGAATGAAGCTGGACACTCCATCGCTCAACTAAGATTCCAAGTTATTGAAATGGTCCCCCAAAGACTGGGCGCTGACAACGCTAAGACACTAATTCAGAGAGAAACATTCTGGATCCGCAAACTTCAAACTCTTACCCCGAACGGATTGAATGACAAACTAGATCTCATATGTTTTCTATAAGCATTCCTATACGTAGGTCATCACTCACCCTTTCACAACACCTACTTTTCAACCTAACATTTTAAAGTTACCACCCCATCCCAGGTATTATTTACCATCCAATCCCACGTACTAATGTGCATTTCAATTCCATAGACATTTCATTTTCTTCCCTTTCCCACTCCACACTGGCGTCTCTGACCATAAACAGATATATACTGTATTCTATCTATAGAATGTAAATAGGCAGGCATATTTTTTCATGCTCATAATGAAATATAAGGTGTTTATTTGCTTAAGGCTATAAGTTTTGGTCGGTTCAAATCACTCATCTGTACATTCATCTAAATACCTCTTCTTCTTTTATTTTATCTAATCTACTCTGCACACCTCACACACATAGCTAGTAGCGACTTATCCCACTCCAAGATGGCGCTTGTCGCCACATTGCACAGACAACTGAGCTGCTTAACCAAGATTGTCCTCTTTAGTGTTTATACAGCGTACTCTCTAACATATCGTTTCATTAACTCACGCTTTTGTTTGCGTTTGACCCTCTGATAAATTTTGCGAAGACATGGTCGTTTCAACTAAGGAAGGACTAGCCGCCCGTTAACACTGTCTGCGGATTCGGGACCTCTATAGTCCGTTCTTGATAGCTACGCGCATTACTAGCTTTTTCAAATAAAAGAAGGACTAGTTGCCTTCGTGTTATCTCACGAAGAACGCTGATACGAAAACACCGAACACCGAGCTCCGGTAAGATCAAGTCGCGAAATAGCCAAACCTAGCATCTCTACAGCCGCCCTTATTAAAACATACGCTAGCCAGCTCTTTTTTAAAAAAAACCTCGTGTTCATTTCTTTTGGCAGATCTTTACTACAACACTGCTTGAACGCTTGTAGAGTCTGACGTCCACCTAGTAGGACTCTAAGGTAAACACCGCCACTTTTGGCACGTTTATTTATCGTAAACCACCGCTAGCTTGGGATATTGATTAGCGCTTCAATTATTTTCCACACAGGCTTCTTGTTTGAGTACCTGTGGAGCCTGACATCCACCGAGTAGGACTCTAAGGTAAACATTGCCACTCTTGGCACGTTTATTTTACTGCAACTACCACTAGTTAGCAATATTGAATAGCATTTCACTTGTTCTCCACACAGGCTCCTTATTATCAAGTCAGCACTGACAAGGTGAGGTCTCATAATTATATTTGAACCATAATCTTATTTTCAGCGTTGTGCAATGAAAGCATCCTAAACCTCCTACGCTCTCGCTCTCTTCTGTCTTCACAGACTACATCAACACATTGATACAGGTAACTTTACGTTTCATACTACATGCCCGCACACGTCTTTGGCTTAATATACTCGTAAGTCTAAACCCTGTTCTCTTTGCTATTCAGATTCACACCATTCACCTAAATTCGAGATTCGTTCAATATACCCTACCTAGTTTGCGGTAAGATGAATACACTATTCATATACTCTGTTCTACTAATGATAGTGCATCAACAGTGAAAAGATTCCTTATCCTTTTTCTTTCTTCTTTTTTCACACACAGACCCCTGACGAAGGGGCTTCGCGCCCCGAAATGCATTGGGTGAACGCTGAATGTATTGATACTCTGATGTTTATTATTTAATGATTGCAAACAACAATGTATCTGTTGGCAAATGAATATGCGCCAGAACAAATGTAACATGAAAATGAATGTTATGTTGACCTAAGCTAATTTACTGAAGAAAATCTAATAAATGTATTAACGTCTAAATTCAATTCAAGTAGTGCGTACTGGTGCCCTGGTTCTCAACCAGGCCTAATTTACTCTAGACCTCATAGTTTGCAGGCTACATACCAGCACAGCACACATACCGGATTAACGCCCCTACACGTTTAGTAAAAAGAGTGCAGTCACCCTTCCAAATCCATTTTTCAAAAAACCACCAAGCCATGACTGGGACTTAGGAAGATCCCTGGGGGGGTGACGGTCTACGGTACCAGAAACAACAGAATTAAAATCCCCGCCCATAACCAGAGTGCTATCAGGGAGTTCCAGCATCACGCGCCCAATGTCTGAAAAAGTGGAGGTCTGGAGATCCGGAGAAACATATACAGTGAGCAACGAAAGAGTCCTACCCTCCCATCTACCAGTGAGGGCGGCGTAGCGCCCCCTGTCGTCGAGGATTACATCATCCTTCTCCAGGGGGAGAGAGGACCGAACAAGAATACCCACCCCCCTAGAACCAGTGGTGAACCCGGAGTGCGCAACAAGGCGATAACCCCACCTATTCATGGCATGGCACATATTTCCCACCAGATGTGTCTCCTGTAAAAGAACCACATCGGGGGACAGGCGACGCAAGAATTGCAGCACCACTCCCCGTTTTATTCTATCACCCAACCCATTGACATTCAAGTCAAGTCAAGTCAAGTCAAGTCAAGTTAGAATTTGTATAGCGCACTACTCACCCAGAGGGTCTCAAGGTGCTTGAGGGAGGGGGTACGTTACTTATCGAATATCCAAGTTTTTAGTTGTTTTCTGAAGGAGAGGTGGTTCTGTGTAAGGCGGAGGTGGGTGGGGAGAGAATTCCAGGTCTTGGCCGCTAAGTAGGAGAAGGATCTTACCCCCATGGTGGATCTTTGGATGCGTGGAATCGCGGCGAGGGCTTGATTGGACGATGGTAGTTGGCGGGTGGGGGTGTAAAAGGTCAGGCGCGTGTTGAGGTATTTGGGTCCTAGGTCATAAAGGGATTTGTGTGCGTGGGTGAGGAGACGGAACGTTATTCTCTTGTTGACGGGGAGCCAGTGGAGGTCTTTCAGGTGACCGGAAATGTGAGCTTGGCGGGGGATGTCTAGGATGAGTCTGGCTGAGGCGTTCTGGATGCGTTGGAGTTTTTTCTGTAGTTTAGCTGTGGTTCCGGCGTAAAGGGTGTTTCCCTAGTCTAGTCGGCTTGTGACCAGTGCATGGGTGACCGTCTTTCCTGTTTCGGTGGGGATCCAGCTGAAGATTTTTTTGAGCATACGTAGGATGTTGAAGCATGATGATGAGACGGCGTTGACTTCTCTGGTCATCGAGAGGGAGGAGTCCAGGATGAAGCCCAGGTTACGTGCGTGGTCCGTTGGTTTGGGTGCGTTTCCCAGGGCCGGTGGCCGCCATGAGTCGTCCCAAGCGGAGGGGGATGATCCTAAGATGAGGACTTCCGTTTTGTCCGAGTTCAGTTTTAAACGGCTGTTCTTCATCCACTCAGCCACTTCTTTCATCCCATCGTGTAGGTTGGTTTTGGCGGTGTTTGGGTCTTTGGTGAGGGAGAGGATCAGCTGGGTGTCGTCTGCGTAGGAGATGATGTTAAGGTTGCGTTGGCGCGCGATGGATGCGAGGGGACTCATGTATACGTTGAAGAGGGTGGGACTGAGTGAGGATCCTTGTGGTACGCCGCAGATGACTTCAGTGGCTTCCGATTTGAAAGGGGGGAGGCGGACTCTTTGGGTTCTTCCGGCGAGGAACGAGATGATCCAGTTCAATGCTTTTCCTTGTATTCCGACGTTGCTGAGGCGTTGTATAAGGGTGCTATGATGACAGACTGTGTCGAAGGCTGCGGAGAGGTCAAGTAGGATGAGGGCAGCTGTTTCTCCGTTGTCCAGTAGAGTTCGAATGCCGTCTGTTGCTGCGATGAGGGCGGTCTCAGTGCTGTGTTTGGCTCGGAAGCCGTACTGTGATGGGTCGAGGGAGCCGTTGGATTCGAGGAAGGCGGCGAGCTGACTGTTGACGGTTTTCTCAATGACTTTGGCAGGGAATGGGAGGAGCGAAATGGGGCGGTAGTTCTTAAGTTCAGTGGGGTCTGCTGTGGGTTTCTTCAGGAGGGCGCTGAGTTCGGCATGTTTCCAGCTTTCCTGGAAGGTAGCGGTGTTGAGGGAGCAGTTGATGACATCTCGGAGATGGGGTGCGATAATGAAGTCTGCTTTGTTGAAAATGTGGTAGGGACATGGGTCGGTTGGCGATCCTGAGTGGATGGAGTTCATCAAGCGGATGGTGTCTTCAGTGGTGATTGGGGTCCAGGCGCAGAGGTTGTTGGAGGGGGGTTTTGGTTCGGAGGTGGGTGGGGTGGACTGGTCGCCAAAGCTGTTATGTATGTCAGCGATTTTGTTGTGGAAGAACGAGGCTAGAGAGTCGCAGAGGTCTTGAGAGGGAGTGATGGCGGTGGGGTTGGTAAACTCTTTGACGATGTTGAATAGTTCCTTGCTGTTGTGGGCGTTGTTGTCGAGTCGATCCTTGAATGCAGATTTCTTGGTGGATCGGATCAGTTGGTGGTGTTCTTGAAGGTGGCCAGGTTGTCAGTGGTTGGGTTTTTTCGCCAGGCTTTCTCAAGGGTGCGACAGATCTTCTTGGAATTCTTAAGGTCTTCATTGAACCACGGGGCTTTTTTGCTACCTTGCTTGATTTGATGGTTTTTCAAGGGTGCTAATTCGTCAGCGCTGTGGGTGATCCATTGTGTGAGGTTGATGGCTGCTTGGTTTGGGTCCGACGATTTGGCAGGAGGGCTTTGGTGAAGCGATGTGAAGAGCTGGTCGGTGGTAATTTTGTTCCAGTTTCTGCGGGGAATTGGTTGTGGGTGGTTGTGGGTCGTGGTCTTTTTGTAGTTGAAGTGAACGCAGCTGTGGTCCGTCCAGTGGAGTCCTGTGGCGTGATTGAAGGAGATGTGCTTGCTGGAGGAGAAGATTGGGTCGAGCGTGTGCCCGGCGTAGTGGGTGGGGGTGTTTACAAGTTGTTTGAGTCCGAGATTGGCGAGGTTGTCCAGAAGGGTGGTGGTGTTGCTATTGTTGTTCTTTTCCAGGTAGAAGTTGAGGTCTCCCAGTAGAATGTAGTCCTCTGAGGGGAGGGCGTGTGGGCTGATGAAGTCAGTGATGTCTTTGCTGAATTGTGTGCGGGGTCCTGGTGGCCTGTAGATGAGGGTGCCTCTGAGTGTGGTCTTGGGGTCGGTGTGGATCTGGAAGTGAAGGTGTTCGGCGGCTGCGAGGTTGTGTTCGGAACTGATTGTGATGTTGATGGTGTTTTTATGGACGATGGCGATGCCTCCTCCTGTTTGGTTGATGCGGTCCTTTCGGATGATCTTGTAGCCGTCCGGGATGGCTATGGCGATGTCGGGCGCTGATGAGGCGTTCATCCAGGTTTCTGTAAGAAAGGCGACGTCCGGTGTTGTGGTGTCTAGTAGGTTCCATAGTTCAGTTGCGTGTTTGTGGACCGAGCGGGTATTGAGCAGGATACACTTCAGGTGGTTAGTTACGGAGCTCTGTTTGGAGTTTGTGGATTTGGTGTGGGTCCTGATGCATTCGAACTTGCAGGAGTGGCAGGTGAAGGGTTCATGGGTGTGTCCTGGGGCGGCTTGGTAGCAGTCTGGGAGACGCCCGGAATTGAGTGCTGAGAGGGTTGCGGCGTCGTACGTTATGCGGGTGGAGTGGATTTTGCGGGGGCCAGGGGGTTTGGTGCTGGGCGCGGTCTAGGCACGGATGGGCGTAGACGGGCTTATCTTTGGCGCACCTTCGGCGCGCATGGGGTGCGTCCGCTGTGCGTGAACGCTGCGCGTAAGCTGTTCTGACATAAGTGGATAGTAGGGGGGCGGAGCAAGGGAGGGTCAGCTGGGAGGCGGGAGCGGGGTGGAGAGACGGGCTGGGAGGCAAAACAACAATATGGCAGCAAAACAAAAGTGGAACAGGACGAGATTGGGGCACAGGCAGGGATATTGCAATGATGTGGGCAGAGGCACCGGCACAATCAGGCACAGATTATATCAACAGGCAATGCGAACTTTACAATATAGCGCTACAGGATCAAACAAGCACTAATGATAATGCGCGCAATGTGGACTATATGCAATATAGCGCTAGGCTATTAATCAGGCACTACAATAATTCCAATCAATGAGAGCAGAGCACAAGGTATTGGCGGCAATGAGCAGTAAAGCGCTACGATACCAGGTGACCAGGGAGCGTGGGGAGCGACCGCTTCTGCACGAGTCAGGACGGTCACAGCGCTGTAGCAGACGGGTCAGACCTTTACTTTCAGTGGGAGGGAGGGTCAGCTGGGAGGCGGGAGCGGGGTGGAGAGACGGGCTGGGAGGCACAACAACAAAATGGCAGCAAAACAAAAGTGAAACAGGACGAGATTGGGGCACAGGCAGGGATATCGCAATGATGTGGGCAGAGGCACCGGCACAATCAGGCACAGATTATGTCAACAGGCAATGCAAACTTTACAATATAGCGCTACAGGATCAAACAAGCACTAATGATAATGCGCGCAATGTGGGCTATATGCAATATAGCGCTACGCTATTAATCAGGCACTACAATAATTCCAATCAATGAGAGCAGAGCACAAGGTATTGGCGGCAATGATCAGTAAAGCGCTACCATACCAGGTGACCAGGGAGCGTGGGGAGTGACCGCTTCTGCAAGATATTAACCTCAACCCACTACCCCCCATCCCAACAAGTGATGCAGAACTCACCCTACAAAGAGCACAACATTCGAATCATGGAGAAAAACAATACGTTGCCTTGAAAAAGAAAAACGAACTCACAAACACCCCTCCCCACCCCAACCAACTCCCGTTACAACTCCCCCCTCCCTGCACCCCTGCATTAGACTAGAAAGCCACCCCAACATACAGTGTGCCTGTCGCCCTACCATTTCCCAATCTACAAAAAGAGCCTGGAGGAGGAAAGAGACCCACCCCCCCGCCACCCTCGGGCGAACAACAGTAAAATACGACTGTAAGAAAATTATAGAACCCAGCTGCACAAAGTCAAGTGTTCGGAGATCAGGGGCCGAGTCATCATTTCTGTTCCGGCTCACCACCCTCGGCACCACCAGGGTGCTCAGTTCGGTCGTTCCGGGCAGGCAGAGAATCCAGCCAGTCACTCACATTCTCTGGCCAGTCAAAGAAAAATGTCCGGTCCTCGTACTCCACACGAAGTCTGGTAGGAAACAGCATCGCGTATTTCAGGCCCAAGTCACGGAGACGTCGCTTCACAGCCTGAAAACCCATCCTTTGCCTCTGGACGAGCTGAGTGAAGTCCGGGTAAAAGTTGACTGTAGCGTTTTCGAATTTCACCGGGCCGCTCACCCTCGAAACCTGCAGGATAGCATCACGGTCTCTGAAGTGAAAGAGCTTGGCGATGATAGGCCTCGGAGGGGCGCCCGGTTTCGGCTTTCCACCCGGAACGCGATGGGCACGCTCCACTGCAAAGAACTTGCTCAGTCCTGTTGGGGCAAGATGGTTCAGGACAAGGTCCTCCACCAGGAGGTCCATCGAATGATTCTCGGGGTTTTCCGGGACACCTATGACGCGGATGTTGTTGCGTCTTGCCCTATTTTCGAAATCCTCCAGCCGATGAGACATGAGATCGTTACTTGATTTCAGATTGCCAATTTCGGTTTGAAGTTCTGACACATCGGCCGTAAGGCTAGAAGTCTTCAAATCCAACGATTTCACCTTCTCGTTGGTTTTAGACAGGTCGGCTCTGATCAAGGTGACATTGATGGCAACCGTGTCGATTTTATGAGCAAGAGCCTCATACTGCTGGCCGATGGTCTCCTTCATGTTAGCGATGGGGCTCATGACGTCTTGAAGAGACGGATCAGTAGGCGCGGTTGAATCTTCCTTGGCGTCCTCCGGGGTACGGCTGGCGCCACCAGGGGATCCTTTAGATTGAGTATACCGATCCATAATGTTGGTTTGGACCAGTCCCCCGCAAAGGGGCGCCTTAGTTTTCCATTTCTCTGCGTCTGCCCTAGCCGCCATACTGGAAGATACGCCCCGGAGGGGCCCGTGAGACCTAGTGAAAATGGCCGCCTGCGGGCAAGTCACCAAAAGTCCACAAAAGCAGGCTTGTGTGGCCGAGGTAAAGACACAGTTCGACACAACTGCGTAGAGGATAGAGGCACACTCTGACAAAACAGAGACTGGACGGATCTCCGACAGAACGGAACTGTCCCGGCGTCAGACAATTCCAGGACCCAAAAGTGAAACCGAAAGTTGATGCAGGGCTACTGGGGGAAGACCCCTCAGCCGTTGTTGTTCAACTTCGTCCCGGCGTTTCTATTTGCTAAGTCCCTGACTTACCACAGGGTGGGCCTCAAAAGTTCGGATCAACGTAGCTTCGGTTCCCAAAGTCCAAATCAAAATTTTTAAAGCGCTAAGAGATCAGCTGAGGTTCCTCTTCAATAACCCATCTGAAAATTCAGGCTCCCGTCAGGATAAGTTGCGAAGAGTGGCGAGGGACCCGGGAGCTCTGAGCTCACGCGGCCATCTCGGATGCTCGCGTAGCTCCTCCGCCCAAGAGAACAGGAAATTTTACGTCACCATTGGCCACACCCTGGAAGGAACACAGACATACTATTGCTCAACTTAAATTTAAAATGATAGAACAGGTTCCTAAACAACCTGGAGGTAACAACTCAAAGAAACTGCTTCAACGAAAAGTATTCTGGATTAAAAAATTGAAAACATTATATCCGGCCGGATTAAATGACAAATTAAGATGTCGTCACTCACATCGATGACTCCCACGAGGCCAGATATTGTCTCTCTCACGGCCTCCTGGAACACCTCTGCGGCGGAGGACACTCCAAAGCTCAGCCTCTTGAATTGGTGCAGCCCCACGTGGGTGGAGAATGTTATGATGTACCGGGTTTCTTCCGCCAACAACAGCTGGTGGTATCCAGAGTTTAAGTCTACTTTTGAGAACCACTGCGCCCCATTCAGGTCAGTCACAATTTCATCGATCGTGGCCGTGATGTGTCTCTCCCTGCGAATGGCCTTATTCGGCAGCCGCATGTCCACGCACAGCCGGATGGCCCCCGGTTGCTTCGACTTGGGAGCTATCCCCAGTGGTGACACCCACGGGATGGGGCCTGATACCTTCTCGATGACTCCCTCCTGTTCTAATCGGTCCAACTCGGCTTCCACCAGAGGTCTGAGGTGGAACGGTACCCTCCTATGACAAAGTGCAACAGGCAGTACTGACTCGTCTATGTGTAGTTGAACCTCCACTCCTTTCAGGCAACCTAGTCCTTTGAACAGCTTGGGGAATTCTTCCAATATTTGATCCGCCTGAGACTGATGTATGTGCTTGGCGAATGTCACTACCCTAGATCTTTGGCCATATGACAGCTTATTATTGCCCTGCCCGGTCACAGGTGACGTAGAACCGGGTGTCCTTGATTCTGTCTTTGTACTTCACCTCTGCATCTACTACTCCTTGCATCGGGATTGGCATGTCCCCTCCATAGGTTAGTATTCGGGCTACCGTCGTTATTAGTCGTGGTGGGGGCTTGAGCCTCTTGAACTGCTCAGCGTCCAGTATGTTGACCCAGGCCCCAGTGTCTATTAGTGCCCGCACACACGTGTCTCCGATCCACACTTGGGAGGTGGTCTCTTGGTGGTGTTTGTTTTGTTTTTTTAAACAGTTTTATTGCATAGTGTTGTCACTGAAATACACAGCCAAACACCTACAACCCTGGGGCCGGTGCGTATTGGTAGGAGGTACTTTACACAGCTTTATTGCCAACAACCCGTTGGGAAGGCAGCGTCACAAGTACAAGAGAATCACTCATATAGCTCAACTGTTCACGTCTCATGTGTTTCAGCTATCATAAGTCGATATGAAATTAAAACTAACATAATCTTTTAAACGTAGTTTGTTACTGTCAGGAAAGCATACATTCTGCATCTATCCATGTCTCATAACCTGCTAATACATTCTCCCTCCTGCTAGCCATCTCCAGAGCAGTCAATTCGTCCACTAAGGTTTAAGAAGCTGATTATAAATACCAGAGCTCCTCCATTCCCACTGGTATGTATGTATGTATTGTGACTTATATAGCGCACGTATCACCCGAAGGCATCAAGGCGCTTGCCTTGGGAACCCGTCCTGGCTTTTTCCCTGTGAGATAACCCTTACTGGGCATCCCCAAGGTGAAAGCCAGGCATCCTGCAGCGGGTGGGCCGCCGTAGTGGAGATTAAGCAAGCTATTGCCCAGAGTTCTGTTCTTTACTACAGCGGAGTACTAGATGAGAGTTATCAAATACTTTTGCAAGAAAAAACTAACCTCTCTATTTACAGTAACTCCCTATAGATTTTCTGGCTTAGAGCCACTGGCCTATTTTGATCTTCCTTTTTAACTAAAGACAGACTAAAAAGAGAAATATACGTGAGGTTACTGCTTCTGCCTTACCTGTTAAGTTTCTTTTGGCCTCCTGTTTTAACAAAGTAATTAGGATTTATAGTAGAGATGATGTATAAATCTCTGACTATTTCGGCACCTTTCTGTTTTCTCCCGCAGTGCGGGGCCTCCCTCCAGAGCAGCCTGTCAGGTAGAGGTGAGGCAGGGCTATCCTACAGTTGAGGGTAAGTCCCCCCCCTTGTTTTGTTTATGACTCATAATAAGCATAAAATATACTTGTGACATAGTGACTAAGCACAATGCTCAATTTTTCATGTGATTTTTTGGCCTTTTTCTCTCTCGAAACTATCCACATTTCATGTTTCCTTGTGTTTTATGCATAGATACCTTGGGTATAAACCTGACAAAAGAAAGAAATGCAGGAATACCGGTGTTGTATAAACTTTATTATTCTTATCACATAGTTGCAGCAGCGATAACACGTTTACATCTGGTCCTGAAGAAAGCCGCTGATACATATGCTCAACAGGCTGAAACATGTTGACCATAAAGTGACAGTGGTTCTATATCCATACCACTGTGCTGTTCCATTTTAATCCTGTCAGGTAGAACACAGTAATAAAGTAATTGTCAGTGATTCTATCTAGGCAGTTTTAACTCACATCCTATTCTTTCACACAGCGCTGCAAACCCCACTACACTCATCATCTCACATATGGGATTACTATCCTGCTCCTTACCAAAAAACATCTCTGAGCTCCTTCCTTAAAATCCTGAAGTAGTAGCTCCCAGTGTCGACTAGGTTTTCCACACTGGTAAGGAGGACCCATATGATGAAGCATGTCACCTCCGGGTGAGTGAGGGTTCTTATCCTTAAGGGATGTCTTCCCCTTTAAGATCACTTTCATTCAAGTTTCGAGAGAGCCAGGGCCACCCAGCATATTTTGCTTACAGACACATGAATGAGACTATAAGTGTGTTTTTTGGTATTTGAAGTCTGATTGAGGGAACACGCACCCACTGGTCTATAAACTTTCCCTTCTGACCCCCAATCCACGGTAGTGTTATAAAGATATCAAAAATCTTCCCAGAGGTGTCAACGGAGGCTGAGAGGTGCAGGCCCAGGCCAGAGGGCCACACCATGTCTCTTCAAGCAAGGGGTGGCAGCCAAAGTGTGCGCCTGCTTGCACCGATCTCAATTCGGATGGGCCATGACCCAAGCCCCAGGACCGGCTGGCCAGGTACAGTGCAGCAGTTCCAGAGCATAGTCAAAAACTGGCAGGGCACCATTGGGGACCTCGCCGAGTGGTGAGTGGATCGTTGTGGAGGGCAGCCGCGCACGTGCCACTCCGGTGCAGCACTAAATCTGCTAGGCCGCAGGTGGGCTGTCACTCCGGGCCTGACACTTCTCCGTCACTGTTAACTGTGGCGTTCAGGTTCCCGGACATGGAGTCCCTGGTTTCTCCTCGCCGCATCATGCCAGCAGTGCTCCGAGGACGATGGAGGTGTTGGTTTAACAACAGATGAGGATTGGACAGGATATTGGGAGGATATATAAACGGGCTATCGGATCTTTCCTAGCACACGTCCGCCATGTCGGATTGCCAGGCCATGCCTAAACACCACTTTTAAAATGTAATACAAATGATGTTTCTATAACTGGACCGACTAAGAGGAACCAACTCAACTTTAATCCTATATTAATATATGAATTGTATGTATTTTCTCAATATTTTCTAATTCCAGCTACACTACTATATAATAATTTGACTTGATTTACAACATGATCCTTTTATACATTGATAGGTGTCTGTAAGACAGATGATGCAGAAATGCCAACATTGTGAGCTCTTATTAATAAGATGCAGCCCATGCCTGGTATAAAGTCAGATTACGCTTGCATGTTCTATTGAGGAAAACAAACCGATAAATAATTTTAACTAAAAACTAATTAATTCCCCCTTTATGATGATAGATATGTATGTGGCTTAAATACATATGGTTTTATGAATTTGCCAGGCATTTAGAACCCAATAACTTTCTGGTCTTTACCTTTGAAAGAAGGTATCCTCGGCTATGCCACATGCTTTTGTGAGTCTGATCTACTCACTTTACCTGATTATTTTAACTTTACTGTCTGACTTTCAGTCTTGTTAGATAAATGCATGTATCATATGATATATTTCACTATATAGACGGTGAATTACACTTTATGACAGTCAAGAATTCATGTTAATCTCTTTTGAGTTGTACAAATAACCTGTATCCAGATTATAAATGATCTTTATAACTATTGTTTATAGAGGGATACATGCATGAACACAATACTGAATTCTATAAATTGTATCTCTTCCAGTGGGAAAGTAATAAAATATTGTTGTAATTTCACAGCCTTGAAGAAGTTTACCAAGAAGGAACTAAATATGTTGGCTGATCTGGGGCTGTATTACAAAAAGTGCCTGGGGGCGTAATGTGCATGTGCCTCCAGGGCACATTGGTATTACAGAAGGGGACGCAGATGCTTGTGCGACCCCTTCTGTAATACTGGTAGTGCTGGCGCACATGTACATCAGTGCTGGTCCGAGAGGGTGTTCCCTCATTTGCATGGGGGCTTGTCCCCATTCAAATAAGGTAATTTATTTGCCTCTGCGTTGGTGCCATATTATGGACATGGGCGCAAGGGCAAAGAAGCTGTCAAGAGGTGCACTGATAGTGTGCCACAAAAATGTAGCACACTGTGAGTGCACTCCCAGTGGGCAGCCCTCAGGAGGAGGGATATGGGGTCACAGGGCTCCCCCATAAACCCTACTGTAGGAGGGCGCGGTCACTCACTGCACCCGCTTATAAGGGGATCTCTCCTATCTTGAAACTGCAGGCGGGTTGCCACCTGCACAGAGGAACATGGACCAGTTTGTAAACAGGTGCTCTGTATTTCATTTGAATGCGCTGCTCCGAGGGCAGCTCAAGCTTGCGACTATCCTGAGGACAGCGCATTCACCATAACAGGATGCACTTTCCCTGTTTACTCCTGGCACACCTTTTAAAAGGAGCGCCAGGCGTAAACAGGAAAAGTGCACCATGTGAGTAAAATGGCCATTGATGTTAAAGATGTTTTAATCAAAGAAGATGTTTCTATAAAGTATTGCTAGTGAAGCACACGTGTAAACTGAACCTTGCGTTATGAATTCGTTATAAATATCGGATTTTCTGTATGGAGCTACTGGACAAGTTACATCACTATTAGAGTGCATCTCCCAAATTGGGTTAATTGATTTTACATATTCATCTTGGGTTGGCTACCCGTTGAGTACCTTGGCAGGTGCCACAGGGAGAAGAACTCTAAAAAATAGTGGCTTTACGTGGAGAATGTGATGTGCTATCCATTGAGAATTACATTGCGCACGATGCAACGCCAAATCGGCATTGCAGTACGCAATGTAATTCATTTTATTTATGTACACAACTCCGTTCGGCCATAAGCCAGAGTTTACTACCCCTGCCCCACCGCCCAGCAACACTCCCTCGAGGAGCCGCCACTGGATGTGTATGTCCCACGAGCCAAACTCCTTTTCTGCAGCTTGGATCTGGTGGTGGTGAAGAGAGATGTGGCCAAGTGCTGGAACGCCCCTGAGATCCCGACACTCCTGGAGTGGAGTTTAGGAATGGACTTATATATGGCTGCTGGAAAGTCCACTTACTAGAGCAGAAGATGCCCGCACACGTTCTTTAAGATTTGGGGATGCTGGATAAAATATTAGGACCTCGACTTACTTGATGGTTGATGGAAATGTGACTTCGCTTACACAGGCCTAATGTTCATGCTGTGTTGCTTTTTGTATTTTTAGGATTTCTTGTCATCAACCTGGCCTATGTTCTGTTGTTTAATGACAAAAATTTACTTTCTGATACTGTGCTGCTGCTCTTCTGCTCTTCCTGCACAAAGTCAATCAATTCAGGCGATTTCCTCTTTCTATTTGTTTGCTCCAGAAGGCAGCACACATAGAAAAAGGACAAAACTAGCAGAAATGAAAACATTTCTCCTCGTTGTGCCTCCCTAACGCCTCCACTGGGGTGGCGTTAGATTCTGACACATTCCCAGGTTTACGATTTCTCGTAAATCTGGGAAGGCTTCAGATTCCATGGGTGTTGCGTGGGAACACCCACAGCAACACCCATGGAACGCTTGTTCTGTGTGAAAGGGGCACATATTTACAAGGCCATGAATAGCCAGGTAAAGTGAGTTTACGTGGCCTTGTAAATATGCTGCGGCACAGGAAAGTAAAAAAAAGTGACGTTGCAGCAGTGCAAAAGTGCCGCAAGGGGCCTCATAAATGAGGCCCAATATTTGGTAACACTCCAGGTTCATGCAAGTACGAGAAAGATTCATCATCCTGTCTGAAACCCAGAGAAACGTGCACACACTTTGCTGTACATATGAGCCACTGTGTGAGTGCTGTGTTTGACTAAACCCGTATATTTCATGATAAGCATTTGAAATATGCAGATACGACTTCCCATAATAGTGACAACAAAACAGTCTTTGTCTAAATAAAGCTCACTGTCTTCAAAAGAGGCTTAAAATGTAAAATCTGTAATTTACATGCACGCCTCCAAATCGGAAGGAAACCCGTTTTTATCTGGAACACACACAATTATCAAGATTAATGCAAAACACGTGCTGCCAGTGCCATCTCAGCATATATCTGATAGTGGAACCGTGCTCAATAAATACCTTTCTTCAGTGGATCCACAGTTATGTTGAGACACTGTGAGATGGAAAAACGTGTTTGGAGTTCCAAGTTGACTGGCTTGGGAGTGAATCCTCCAGATGGTACTGTCCATGTGATATCTACACGAGGATGAGCATGCTGGAAATTCATAAAATAAAATGAACTCCTGAAACTGCAATCCTAGAGTACAGGCGAGCGTTGATGCTAAATCTTGACAAAACGTTCCACAGAGTCAGCACGTTTGATGACCCACAAAGTTGATGTCAACCTGGTACCCTGCAATGAAGAAGCTTGCGGCAAAGTTGAAATCGCTGAAACAACATCAAGGTTTTGTGAAGCCTTACAACTAATATCCTCAGTGATGTCTTCTGCAGTGTGTGAACACTGCCCTTGTTAATCGCCATTTTTGTCAAAGAAGCAATTGCCTTCCGGGGCATTGTCAGTTCATCGAGGTGAGAGAGAGAGAGGTGAGGTGGGAGTGAAACTTAATACCCTCGGTGTTGGAGGTCGACTGTGGCAATCAAAGCCTGGCATCCGATATGGAGCCATGTAACGATGACAGAATTACTGTCCTCATGCCCTTACACGTAGATCACCTGAACACAAGGGTGGTGCACTGAGCTAAATGGCTGTTTCTCATGGACCATCTAACGCAGGGGTCTCCAAGCTCCTTTATAACGACTACGAGAGCTACATTTGATGAATGGGAATCATTCCGAGTTACTGACAAATCCTATACATTTTACTGTACTTACTACATCAAACGATGTCATCAGATTTTTTTTTACAGTAACTGCTGTAATCCCACCCTTAAGGTACACTGCTCTATCTTCATAGATGAAAGCTTACACACACACACAGTGTGACTGACAGCTGCATCAGGGGTTTTGATGCATGATGGTTGGTTATATTGCAGGCGTTAACCTGCCAATCACATTATAAGTGTATTTGAGCATGTGACTTTGCGATTGGTTTGGTTGGCTGCGACTTCGAGTGTCTACAGGTTACTGCTGCTGACTCATGCGCTAATTCGCTATACAGCAGCATAGCTACGTCTCAAATCCTTTGAATTATGTATGAAGCTGGACCCCATTTCCAAGAACTACCAACTGATAACTGGTAGTTCCCAAGCTAACTGTTGGAAACCCTTGATCTGAAGGCAAGGTCTCCAGGCTTTGGAATCAAGCAACTCCCCAATCCCACTTCAGTTTTACCTTTTCCATCACAGCTGTTCATTTCCAATTTTATTTTTACTTTCTACTGTGCTTTTATGTTTAATTGTTCTTTCTTTTTTCTCTGACTCCGAGTTATGGCAGGCAAGCATGCCCACTCCTGTAGGCTCTGTGTGGGTGTTACCCCGCACAACGTGTTTTCTGAGGTGAAAGTGGCATCACTTATTTTTTACATGGTGTGCTACCTCCCCAATATGTTGACATCAGGCCCAGATTGGGATATAGCCTGGTAGAGTTCCATCTCCACTGCTAGTATGTCCTGTACTGCATGTGCTGCAGAACCAGCAATCTGTGCTTCCAGTGGCAGGTACAGCAGGGTGGGCAGACATCCTATATTAGAATTAGAACCTGCTGCCATTGAGGAGGCTGCAACAGGTAAGAGATGTTTAACATTTTTCTATTTTAGCATGTCGCAGGAGACATACAACTGTCAGTAAAAAATTAACACATATATATTTTTTTTACAAAGGCGGCAATAGCATCTGTGAAGTTATGGGTATGTCATATTTTCCATCGGAAAGACAGTTTAAGTTTCTTTAAAACAACTTTTGCATTAGTCAGCGAATCTTTACGAAAGTTTCTAAATAAAAAGTTTATCCACTTTAGGTTCACCATGGCAAAGTGCACATCTGTTACACGTGGAAACAGAAAAAATAGCTGAACGTAAATACACCAAGCTTGGCATGAAGCTAGAACTTTACAAAAGGAAGTGCATTTCCTTGGTGGGTGTAAATCCATTACCTAGTTTTCAAGAAAGTAGCATTATAAAATTGTCTGGATGGCCTTGAATGGGTTAAAAGTTAGAAATATCTGGACCATTAGTCACAGACAGTCCTCAAGCCCAGGTTGATAGACTGTCTCTGGACCCAAATTAAAAAATAAAAGCCCCCATTGGACATCAGAATATTTGCTCTTGTCACACATTTTGGGTCCTTGGAGCCAAAGTTGTAATGTAATGTAATGTAATGTAGATATGATTTATAAAGCAGAACTCATGCCCGAGGACGTCTTGTCGCTAAAGAAGTCTGATCTAGGGCAGCAACAATAACCACCATAGGTTATGCAAGAGGGTAGGATGCGTTATCAGTCCTGTGTGAAAAGCCAGGTTTTTAAGGATTTTCTTTTTTTAAGTTTGAGTTTATTCATCAAAGGAAAACAAAAGATACACAGGAAGTACAGTATACAATATATGTCAATAAACATACATATGCAATATCTAAGGAGAAAAAGTGTAATTAATCATCAAGTGATATTAAATAACATATGAAGAAAAGCATTTATCGAAAGAAAAAAGGGATAAGGAAGGGGGGGAAGAGATAAGGAATAAATAAATAAAAGTATCTCAATCAAACTGTATTGTAAAAAGAAGAGATAACAGATGACAAAATATAATTTTAAAACATTTTAAGAGTAAAATATCATATTATATTAAGTAAAAACATAGCTTTAAAGGAGTAAAGGAGTAACCCTACAAAATAGGAAACAAGACAAGTGAAAATGACAATGCAATCCTTTAAGGAGGTTTGCGGACTTCATCTGGAGTTGTAATTAGTGTAGCATTAGTAGATGCTACCTTTGTTAAGTAAGAAGTTAAAGGGAACCATAAAAGATCTCTCTTAACAGCTAGAGGGACGGGCGTAACGTAGTTAGTGTCCAGTCTGTGATGAAAACATACAGCATTCCACCAGGCTTTTAAAAGTGACTTTTTCCGCTTGCTTCCAGTTAGAAGTTATTAGATGATAGGCCACTGCTAATATTAAGTCTACTAGTTTAGAATTAGGCGGTGTTTGAGGCCATTGAGGAGCTAGAGAGCCTAAGAATGTGGTAGAGACGGAGAAAGGTACTGAGGTAATAAACATTTTATTTATTTGGGAGCAAACTAAGTGCCAAAATTGTGAAATAGGAGGACAATCAAAAAGCATATTTTTTAAATCTGCATGGATCCAAGGACAAGACCACCAGGTAGCTGAGGTGTCTGGAGTGAAGGAGGAAAGCTTAACTGGGGTAAATAAAAGACATTGATAAATAAAATAAAGGGTTTGAGAAGTGTTAGCCGCTCTAGAGGTTTAGTGAATTTTAAACCATAGTTTATCCCAGAAGTGAGTCGACCAGTTTTCTGTTAGATATTTTTCCCAAGTCAATTCAGTCTTTGTTTTAATTCTGTCTGAGGAGAAAAACGGGCGTCTATATAGAGAGGATGCTGAAGGGGACGAGGTTAATACAGGAAAAATGGCGAGACACTTTGAAGATGGAATAGGGGTAGAGGACAAGGAAAGAAGATATTGAGTGATAGAGGAGATTGTATTGTGTTCTAGCAAAAGTTGGTAAAGAGAATTGTTCTTGAAGAACTGAGAAAGAAAGGGGGGTATTGTTAGAGAGTCGTTGTGAAATCCAGAGGAGTCCTTTAGATCTCCAGGATTGCCAATAAATTGTACGATTCTTTACACTTATTAATTAATTATGCCAAATAGGCTGTTGATCTAAGACAGAAAGAGATAGGTAAGAAGATGGCAGAAGAGGGCTAAGAATTTTACATGTGTGAGAGATAACTAGAGAACGTAATGACATAATATTGTGAGTAAAAGTAAGAGATTCAATTAACTCAAAAGGAGTTAAAAAAGCTTTTTCCATAGAAAGCCAAACATGAGGTTAGACACCTTGGTCAGAAGAGAGCCAACAAGAAGATTGTTTTAAAGAGGAAGCATAATGGTAACATTTAAAGTCAGGAAATTTAAGTCCGCCAGATATTTTGTCTTCCTTCAGAGAAGATAAGGCTATGCAAGGTGATTTATTTTTCCAAAGAAATTTCGTTAGTAAAGAATCTATTTTTTTTAAATAAAAACCTGAAATATGTATAGGGATCCTTGAAAGAACATATAAAATTAAGGGAGAGAGCATCATCTTGATGGAATCCAATCTTCCCCACCAAGAAAGAAATAATGGATGCCAACTGTCATCAGATATAGTCTTAAGGATATGATCAACATTTAATTTCAATGTGTCAGAAATATTTGAAGAAAACCATAATCCCAAATACTTTATTTTTGATGGTTTCCAAGAGAAACCGGTGAGAACAAAATCTTGTTTATGGCAAGTCACATTAAGGGGAAGAATTTCACATTTATCTGAATTAAGTCTATTTCCAGATACACAAGAGAAAGCATGAACTTGAGTAAGAAAGGAGTGGTAGGATTGGAACAATATAAAGGTATATCATCAGCATATACAGACATTTTGACATGCGAGGAGCCCAATTGAAAGCCAGTAAATTGAATGTCCTGTCTAATCTTGGATAAAAACGGTTCTATGCTACTAAGAAAAGAAGAGGTGATAGCGGGCAACCCTGTCTTACTCCTCTAAAAAGAGAAAAATAATCTGAAGTTTTACCATTAACAATAATAGATGCTTTGGGACCTGAATAAAGTAAGGAAATGAGGGAGATGAACTTTGGGGGAAATCCTATTCAATTTAAAGCTTTAAACATGAAATCCCATCCTGTTCTATCAAACGCTTTTTCAGCGTCCAAAGCTATGGCCGCAATTGGCTAATCAAGGGAGGAGGCTTTACTGAGGATGTTAAAAAAGACTCTTGAATTGTCAGAGGATAGACTGCCTTTTACAAAACCTGCCTGTTCAGGGCCAATAAGATTCGGTACAATGGGATCTATACGGAGGGCAAGAATTTTTGCAAATAGTTTACAATCTAAATTAACTAGGGAGACTGGATGGTAATTTTTACATAAAGATGGGTCTTTGTTTTCTTTAGGTATTAAACATATCATGGCTTCTTGGAAGGTACCAGAGGACGAACCAATTGTGATAAAGGAATTAATAAGCAGCAGGATATATAAAAGAAGAAGATTGGCCAAGTGAGCGTAGACTTCAATAGTAAAGCCATCTGGGCCCGGAGCTTCACCTTTTTTTTTTTTCTAAAAACATCTTTTTATTGAAAGAAAAACAATTCCACCATAATACACATCCTTAGAGCAGTGAAAGAGCAGAATTAGCTTACAATGTCAAAAGCACAGCATTCCAAACATTGACGGTTATTGGGATGATCCACCTCCAGTCCAGTGTGCCCTCTAGCCCAACTTCGGCCCTCAGACCACCTCCGCCCCTCTTACCATCCTCCCTCCAGACCCCCCTCCACCCCCTACCCCCCTTCAGAATTGCAGACCGCAGCTGAGCCCAAAACCATAGTCTCCCCAGAAGGAGGGAACACAGACTTGTCCCGGGCAATGTCCGACCAGGCAGGACCCCGCTACTCATCCTCCGAGGCATCCATCCACTCTCCCCTATACCTTTTCCAGGCCTGCCAGATCTTGTCCCATTTTCTGGGGCAGCCCCTACTGTTATAGATGACCTTTTCTGCCCTCTGGCACCAATCCAAGTCCCGCTCACATTCCTCTATTGTTGGAAGCAGGTCACTCCCCCAAACACGTGCAATATTTCTCTTGGCCACCATGCTCGCAAACGCCAACCACACCTTGTCTCCCCTGGGCCATGTTATCTCACCTGTGACTCCCAATAGGTGCCACTTGGCCTCCAGCGGTACCTCCGCCCCAACCACCTCCTCCATTATGTCCTTTAACCTTACCCAGTAGGAACAAATTTTGGGGCAGTCCCAGAGGATGTGGAAGAATGTTCCCTCGTACCCGCACCCTCTCAGGCAGAAGTGTGATGTTGTGTATCCCATTTTAAATTGCACCGTGCATGGGGTGTAAGACCTATGTAGTATACGGAGCTGTACTAAACGGAATCTCGCCCGAATCGCCACCTCCCTGGGGCACTGTAAGGCCTCGCTACAATCATCATCCTCTAGTAAGCCCAGATCGGATTCCCATTTTTCCCGCAGTGGCCCGAGTATATCCGGGAGATTATTGATCAGTTTCTTGTAGGTGAGTGATACGGCCCTGTCAATCATTGGGTCCAGAAGCAGCCTGTCTTCGAGCGGGGCGTATTCAGGTAGCTGGTCCCCCTGTGTCAAATGTGAATTTATGGCATGTGTGAATTGTTGGTAGTGGAGGAATTCGCCATTTCCCATCTGGAATTCAGACTGCAAAGTCGTGAACTCCACTACTTTCCCCCTCTTCCAGACATCACCCAAGAGATCTATACCGATGCATGCAGGTCGCGGAGTTTAACTACCTCCCTCAGGAAGTCCCCCTTCCATAGGGGCGTCTGAGCCGTGAGCCTCCTCTACCAGCCGAGCAACTTCGTCGCTCGCATCCATATCTGGACCACCACCGCGGTCTGGTGGGGCAAGGGCAGAGTCAGCCGTCTCCCAGAGTAAAGGGCCGCGGGTTAGGTACCCACACCCATGGCCGCACGATCCACCCTGTATGCCGGTTCCTCTTGCGGGGCAAAGACCCAACCGTTAACGATAGCGAGCGGGGTCGCCCAGTAGTAGAGACGAATGTCAGGAACCGCCAGTCCTCCCTCATAGGGACCGCACTGTAGATTACCAAGGGCAATACGCGGGCATCCACCGCTCCACAGAAGGGAGCGTTGTTCTGCCTCCACCATTTTGAAAACCTGGTCCGGGACCGGAAAGGGGGAGCTCTGCAGCACGTACAACAGTCGCGGCAGGGCCATCATTTTGAAGAGTACCGCTCTCCCCATAAGGGAGACCAGGAGGGTGTGCCAGTGTTGCATGTCGCCGTGGAGACGGTCAATTTGTGGCTGTATATTAAGCCGGAAGAACTACGAGGCCGTCGACGTAATCCATATCCCCAGGTATCGGAACGCCTCCTGCCACACCAGACCTTCACATCCCACTACCACGGGCGGTTGGGGTCCCGCCAAAGCATAGCCAAGGGATTTACTCCAGTTGATCTTGTATCCGGAATATTCCCCAAAAGTATGTAATATACTCATTAGACGCCGAATCGATTCCTCCGGCTTCCTGGTGTATAGCAGAATGTCGTCGGCGTAGACCGAAATGCGCTCTTCCCAACCACCATCCATTGCTATCCCCCACACCCCCGGGTCCGACCTCACCCAGTGCGCCAACGGCTCAAGTGCCAGGGCAAAGAGGGTCGGGAACAGGGGGCTTTACCTCTTTTTAATATTGAAATTGCATGAGTAATTTCTGACATAGTAATATCAGATTCTAGGAAGTTAAAGTCAATAAGATGAGTAGGAGGAGGTGGAATAGATTGAAAATAAGATAAAAGATCGCTAGAAGTCAGTTCTCTCTCAGGTATATAGGTTTTTATAGAAAGAAACAAACTCATTTAAAATATCGTATTCTTTAAAAACTGAGGTGCCAGCATTGGTTTGGATAGACTCTATTTTGGTGCGGTCTTCTCTGATTTTTAAATAATTAGCCAATAATTTCCCCTTTTTATTTTGACCTCCATAATAACGAGAACTACATTTTAAGAGATAAGACAATGCAGCTTCCGTGGATAGTTTTTTGAAAGTGATCTTAGCATCAATAAGATTCTTTAAAGATGCTTCAATGTTTGAGTGGTAGTAAGTATATTCAAGGTCCTTGATCTTAGAGAGTAGTTGGGCAGATTGGGCTTCAAATGACCTTTTCTTTTGAGAAACAAAATTCATTATGAACCCTCTGGCTGCAGCTTTAAAGGAATCCCATACCATTACAGGAGATGAGTCCGGGGTAGAATTGAAAGAAAAGAATTCAGAAGCAAAGGAATTGAATTGACTTCAGAAATTAGGGTCCAATAACAAAGCATTACTAAAACTCCATCTACCAGCATGAGAGGTAACAGGGAGTAAATCAAAATCAACAGAAACTGGGGCATGATCTGATATTAAAATAGATCCAATTTCAGAGTGGAGGACCTGTTGAGAAAGTGATTTATTAAAAAAGAGATAATCAATTTGGGATTGTGAGTGTTGAGGAAGGGAGTAAAAACTATATTCCTGGAGATCTGGGATACAAAGTCTCTAAACGTCAACTAGTGCTGTGCGATGTATGGTGGACGTGAGAATGCATCTTAGATTTAACAAATTTAACTGATGAATGTCTATCTAATAAGGGATCAAGAACTTGATTACAATCTCCGCCAAAAACAATATAATCATCATCAAAAAGAAGAAGTTTATCAGAAATATGGGACCAAAAAACATTATCAACAATAACTGGAGCATAAACGTAAAAAAATACTACAGGTATTTGATTAATGATAAGTTTAACAATTACTCAACGCCCGTCTGAGTCCGTTTCTTTTATTTTTATTTTTGGTAAACCTTTATTGATACATAAAGCAGTTACTATCACGGGCAGCAAATCAATAAAAGCCATAAGTACGCAACAGTCCGTCTCACAAATGCCCCATTGCAGCACAGGATAATGTCGGTACCATATAGATACCAGGATTAAAGAGGTTTCTTTTAAGATTTAGGAAAAAAAACAGGATCAGACGCCGTACAATCAAATAATATCATGGCAAGGGTTTCCAGTAATCAGGATCTTCGCAGTCAGGACTAGTGTAGGCAAGGCGTTGACACTAGCGCATATTAAACAGGATAGGCAATAAACAGTACAGTTCGCACGCCAATGCAGTACATGTCCGCTGCAACTTAAAGCTTTTTTAAAGAAACATCCACCCTCGTAATTCGAACCATAAGAATGTACGGTGAGCAACCTATCTCTCGGTTCCCAAAAAGGAAGGGAAAGAAAGAAGAATAAAGGGAAAGCCAAGAGAAACAAGCAAGAAAAAAGGGGCCCTAGAAACAGAAAAAGAAAAAGAAGACAGTAATACCCCTCCCCGAACCCCCCACCCTGCACCCCTGCCTACGGCCACAGCCTCCCCCTCAGCAGCGTCCTGTCGCCCGTTATATGGAACCCGAAATTTAGAAGAGAGCAGAAGAGAGCTATCGCTCAACTAAGTTAAAGGAAAATCTAAAGGAAGGAAAAAAGAAAAAAGAAAAAGAACGGAGGAGGACACCAGGACAGACCCCCAGCCCACACCTACCCCCACCGCCCCCACCACAGGAAATACCCACTCCATACAGAAACCGGAATGCAATACAATAAACTTATTTTGAGTGGGTTCGATCTTTGCCAGCCTGCCGTTAGCGCCACCATGACATAGGTAAAAAGTCCCGCGCTGGCCCCACGCTGAAAGTAACACTACGATACTCAACCGAGGCCCACCCGGTCCAAAGTACAATTGCAGCCCAGACCCTCTATTACAGGTGTAGGTGAGTCAAAGTACCAGACTGGGAAGAGGATGCCATCCTGGGGTACGGCAATATACAGTGATGTCGCTCGAAGGACGTAGTCATCCACATGTCTAAGGGCCATCAGGGAGCGCAGGTGGTGGCGCTCACTCTTCACCATTAGTCCAAAACAAAGTAAAAAGGAAATGTTGTGGCGCCACCGCTGCCCGCCGCTGTCGAGCAGTTGATCATTGGAACAAGGTAATGCTCCCAAGAAAGACACCATCATAAGATCTTCCGGCTCCTCTGTGATTGATGAACTGCACACAGCATTACTGTCGCCCTGTCGAGCGTGGGCACACAAGTTGTCTCCATCTAGCTTCGAGACCACGAAGTCCGGGGGCACCCATGAGCCGACTGCCAACAATCCGCATGTCCCACAGCCTCTAGTGATCCGTCCTTCAGGGCAGAAGCCGCTCCACCTGGACTACCCTCTCTCACCACAGCATCCAGGGCCATCCCCACGGTCTCCATCTGGTGCTGCAGTGCGAAACGCAAGTCCGCAATGGCCGCCATGACATTCCCCAGCCGCAGCTCCATTGTCTCTCCCCCAGTAGCGGCAGTCACAGCATCTAGCGAGGCTCCGTCCCACCAGGCCGATCCAAGCCATGTGTCCGATCGCATCATTTTCGTGGCCCCTACAGAGCAGTTTAGGATCGGTCTCGAGATCCCCTCAAGCGCAATTGTGTGCAAGTCGCTCCCACACGGAGCGCACCCCACTAGGCGAAGAGTGTCCCAAGGTTGCTCATCAAATGGCAGGCAAATAATCTCAGCGAGGGTTTTGGTAGACACTCACCTCCGTCGGGATCGATACGGTTTGCACGGGGCACACAGTCACAGAGTCACCAGCTGGGGGGGGACGTTACTTCAAGCATCCGCAGAAAGGCAGCAGATCAATTTCACCATTGCTGTGGTGCCGTGCTAGAATCGCAATCAAAATCGGGTAAATCCAAGTCTCCATCTCCCCAGACCAGCACTTCCGCCGCACACCCTGCCGTTGTTGTTGTGTTCGGGGCCGGGCGTTTTAGTACCCTAGACCCCGGCTTCAGGCAGGGGCGGGCCGCAAACTTCGAGACGACACATCTCCGGCTAGGGAGCCTTCAGAGCACTCTGGCGCGCATGGATCTGCGCCGCTTCGTCTCGGCCGTGCGGGAGCATAGTAAGGGCGCTGGTTAAGAAGCTGGATGTGGTGGTAGGAGACCGTGGCCGACGGAGCCGGGAGCCCGAGCGGCCATCTTGGTCTGCGACCTAACTCCTCCTCCCTGAGTCCGTTTCTTGATGATCAACTGATATCTGCAATTTCTTATGACACAGAATTGAGACACCATTTTCCTTACCTAAAGCAGGGGAAGAAAAGACATTGCCTACCTGACACCCCTTTAATTTAGCTGCTTCAATTTCTGATAAATGGGTTTCTTGAATCAAAGCAATATTTTTTTTAATTTGGCTAAATGGTTTAATACTCTGTCTTTTTATAGGGTTGTGTACTCCTTTAACATTCCATGTTATAACTCTGAATGTAACTAATAAAACGTATATGCACAACTATTATGTCAACGAGAAACTGATTAATATCTCTAAGAAATAAGTGAAAGGAAATAAGGGAATAAGAAGAGAAAAGCAGAATCAAGTATGTAAAAATTGGAGAAAGAGGGAGAAAAAAGAGATTGTGTGGTTGGAATGGAGTGTAGAAGACAAGAAGAAAAGTTTGGGAAGGGGAAAAAAGTTTGGAAAGGGGAAAAGAGAAAAAGGGTTAGGTGAGATATTGTAAAGAAGGAAGGGAGATGAAAGTATGCAGAGAGAAGGGGAAAAAAGTAAAAGAAGAGGCAGAAAGCAGAGTGAGAGTTTGAGACAAAAAAACAGAAATAAAAACAAATCAAATATAACGAGGGACTTACCACATGGAGACAGTGAGAGCGGGGAGGGTGAGGCCACAAAGCAAAGGCAGTACACCAAGCGGGAAATTCCGGGGGGAGAGACGGACGAGGAAAATCCTCCAGGAAAAGCGAAGAAAACATAAATCGAAGGACCACAACAATGCATCTAATAAAGGAGAGAAAGAAAAATGTTAACAAAAGACATTATGACAAAACAAAATCATCACGAGGAAAAGGTAGGGGAGAACATGAAACATTAGACCAATTGAAAAATAGTCAAAAGCATTTATGGCCTGGAGACGACCATGGAATCATCACTGCAAGTGTCCAGAAAGTGTTGAAGTAGAGCTGGATCTTCATAGTTTGTTGTTTTGTTATTGTAGTTCACTTTGAATAAACACGGATGAAACAAGCCATATCTGGCATTCAATGCACGAAGAGCAGGTCTCATATCCAGAAATGTTTTCTGTCGATCTGCAGTTGCCTTAGCGTAGTCCTGAGCAAAATAAAGATTCGAGCCATTCCAAGAGATTTTCCCTTTTTGTTTGGCAGTATGGAGGACTTTTAGCAGGTCCGTATATTCTAGAAAATATAGGATAACTCCTCTAGGTTTCGCGGAGGATGAAGAGGCTGAGGAAAATCGTGGACTTTGACCCAGACGATACTGAGGTTGAATATTCAATGAAGGATGATTGGGAAAACCAAGCAAAGTTGTCAGGAAGGATCGAAAAAATGACAATGGATCTGAACCTTCGAGTCCCTCCGCAAGGCCATAAATGCGTAGATTATTACGCCTATTTCGATTTTCCAAATTTTCAATTTGCGATTTACGTTGTAGTATCTCACTATTCATGTTTGAGATTTGGTTAGTAACTGCCTGAACAGACTTGTTGTCCCAAGTCCTGAACCTTTTGTTCTGTATGAAGCCAATTGTCTTCCAGAGGCAGGATTTAGTCTCAGCCATATACGGTTTAAGGGAACGTATTTCTTCCAGCAAGAGTTCCATAGAAATTAATGTGGAAGGAACCACAGGTGGGGGAGAATTCGCCTTTAATCGCTTGCCAGATGGAGTAGAAGCAGAGGGTATCTTAGAATTTGTCTTAGAGCCTGAACGTGGCATATTTGGAGATGTATTATTTGGCAGAACAGAGTCTGTGGCAACCTCCTCCATAGTGTCTTGTAGAATGCTGAAGGGATTGTGAACCTCTATTGGCGCAGAAGCAGCTTGCTGAATATGGTTGCGGTGAGAACGTGGCATTGCCATTGAAGCACAAGTAAAAAGAAATAAATGTGCACACAAAACAATAGCAATATCGTAGAAATTAAGCAGTCCCTCTGCAAAAAGAGAATGTGAGGAGTATTCAATAGAATACCAGAAAAGCTTAAATATTCCAGTCAGGCTTATCACTCTAAAAACCAGGCGAGTGCATTAGGAATATAAGCTAGCAATTTGGGTCAAAAAACTGAAGAATACGCTGGCTAAAAGGAAGGTAGAGCAGATTTTCCTTGAAGAAAAAACCTCATAAGAGCAGGCGGGAACGGGAGGATCAGGCAGAAAACAAACAAAATGGCGGCCGTGATTTTCCTTCAAGTCACGAGCGGCGTAAGTAAGTGAAAATTGTGCATTTAGCACTCACCCCATTTGGCCACAAAGAAGTCCAGCAAGGCAGGAGGTGTTCCGAAACAAAATTCCACTACCCAGTGATCCGAAAAATGTGGAATGAAGCCTAGAGATATTTTGCCGTCTCACGCCGCCACTGAGCTTCCGCGGATGGCGGCCATTTCCATCGGCGCTCAAGCCACGCCCCCTTTTAAGGCTTTTCTGAAGCTGGGTAGGGAAAGAGCTGATTTTAGAGTCAGTGGCAGGCTGTTCCAGAGTGTTACAGTGGTCCTGAAAAACTCCTCCCACCCCTGGTGGCCTTTTTTGTCTCTGAGCCCCAAAACAGGGTCTGCAGGTGTTTTAAAAATATATTTTTTAAATAGAACCACCCTGTGGTCAGCCCCTAGTATGCACTATCAGATGCTGTGTGCAGCTACAGTTGGCATTCAGTAGCCAGATGGGGCAGACCAAATCCTACTGCACACAGCCTTCAGCCTACACAAGCACTCCACGGGGGCAGGCGAACACGCTTCACATGGCCTTTGCCCCCAAAAGCACCCACAAGGGTTGTCCAATCCCTACTGAGAATGGCACATTCACTGTTACCAACCTTGTCAGATGTTGTTGAAATCTGATATCTCTGGCCTGTGGTTAACTTGTTAACAGCCTGTAAAATACCATGCTGTTTCACCTATCAGTGCCACAGAACTAGTTGTACCTTTGCTACAGGAGCACCTCTGTCACTCGTAAACACCAAATCATATATTTGGTTATAATATTTCTCAGTTAAAAATGGCTCTGTACTTGGAACTGTGTTTCTAGTCCCGCTGTAAGAATCACAAAAGTTGGATTTAACAACTTTGTGATTTTGCCTACAATTATTCTGATAAACCCTATCAGCCCATCTATAGATTTCATTCTGTTTATGATCGGATTGAGCAGTATTGCCTTCAGGCAAAAGGGTTTATCTACCAAATCTTCCAGATACTGCTTTTGTGTATATCTGGCTACTATCGGCCCAATGTTTTCAAAGACTTAAGTACATTTCTAACTATATGATGTCTGAAAAACCTCTGTTGACATTCTTCCATCTTTTGTATCTTTTGTATCCATTTAGTTCATTTGTACTTTTTGCAGACTGTTTTCCTTTTCAGTTATATTCTCGGTGTTGCAAGCAAATTCTGGCAAGATTTTGGCAACCTGATTGGTCATTAAAAGGGACAGGCCCTCCAAATAAACAACAAACAAATATGAGCTTGAATCCACAATGCAAGAGCCACAGGTTAGCATGGAATTCGGTCATGCCAAGTAAACATGACTTTCAAAATATTATTGTTACCAGTGGTTAATTTAAGCCTGGCGGTTTCCGGTGCTCGGCACCAGCACTTAATTGACAACACCAGTGCTTGTAACAGTCTGCCACCATGTGGCACTGTCTGGCTAATTTAGAGATGAACCCAACAACAAATAAATATTAATTCAATTTACATTAATTATGAGTATTTCCTGCTGCCCAAGCCATTCTTATAGCTTTGCGGGCATGGATTAGTCCGAATTGCAACACTTGTATGCATGTGGTGGTTAGTAGTCGTGTTGTTGATATCATTGGCAGCATTGGCAGGGACAATGTGTGGTGCAAGCTGCTGGCCTCCTGACGAGAGCCCTGGCACTTACATTTTTTCAAATTAAGCACTGTACATCACCATCAAACTCTCAGATCTCTGGAGATGTATTACTATACTAACCCTATGCCATGTGCTTTATTTCTGATTACGTTATATACATTATAAGTAAAATAAAAGTAAGTTTGGTTAAGTGTTTCTTGACATTTCCTTCAGAAATCATAGAACTATGGTCAAAACTTAAATTTTTACAAATTAAGCACTGTACATTACCATCAAACTCTCAGTCTGGAGATGTATTACTAACCCTATGCCATGTGCTTTATTTCTGATTACTTTATATACATTATAAGTAAAATAAAAGTAAGTTTGGCTAAGTGTTTCTTGACATTTCCTTCAGAAATCATAGAACTATGGTCAAAATACTTTATGCAGTGCTTTACATGGCTTCACTTTACTATATCTTTCTTTAACCTGTAGTGTTTGGTTTGGGAAATACAAAAACGAGTTGCCTTTGTCTTCCAACTCTTACATTTCTTACACCATTAATCTATTTGATGACACCTTGAACCATGGGAGCCTCAAATCTCTTAAAAAGTAGGACTTTAACCATGCAGTTTATTTCAAATTGCTATGAAGGAATTCAATCTGTGTAAAAAAATATTTGGCAAACTATTTCTAAACGGATCACTGACAGAATATCGAGGAGCAAAATATCGACCTGCCAAAATATTGAGGAAAAAATATAGAATGCCAGAATATCAAATTCCTATCTACAAACCGGTACGTACAAAAATATCGAATCCAAAATATCTTTGGAAATAATAGTTTGTTAAAATATCGAATTTTTTAAATATCTTAAAAGTATTGCAAAATAATTAAATAATAAATATAATTAACTAAAACATACTTAAAAATACTTAAATAACCTTAAAATTAATAAATAATTAATGTAGGTAAAAAAACATGCGTTTTTATTTTTTTAATATATATATATTAACTTAATATTAATAAAAGAGATTCAATATTTTTAGCGTAAGATAGCAGGAGGGTAAACTTTAATATTTCCTCTCCAGTGAGTGCAACAGTAGGGAAAGCGTTGGATATCAGGAGGGTAAAAATCACTATTCCCACTCCGGTGAGTGCAACAGTAGGGAAAGCGTTAGATAGCGGAAGAGTTAAAATTACTGTTCCCACTCCAGTGAGTGAAACATTAGGGAAAGTGTTGGATAGCGGGAGGGTAAAAATTACTATTCCCACCCCAATGAGTGCAACAGTAGGGAAAGTGTTGGATAGCGTATGGGTAAAAATTACTATTCCCATTCCAGAAAGTGCAACAGTAGGGAAAGCATTGAATAGAGTAGGGGTAAAAATTCCTATTCCCACTCCAGTGAGTACAACAGTAGGGAAAGTGTTGGATAGTGCAGGGGTAAAAATTACTATTCCCACTCCAGTGAGTGCAAAAGTAGGGAAAGTGTTGGATAGTGTAGGGGTAAAAATTACTATTCCCACCCCAGAGAGTGCAACAGTAGGGAAAGTGTTGGATAGCATAGGGGTAAAAATTACTATTCCCACTCCAGTGAATGCAACAGTAGGGAAAGTAATGATTTATTAGTTAAATAAAAATGAATTATCAATACAATAAAAAATTTATTAAAATTAATTACCAATTACAAAATAGTTAATAATTAATTAATTATAAATACCAATAAATATTACGTATTAAACATTAATTATCTTTTAATAATTAACAACCAATTATTTTCCATACCAAAATTGAGTAATTCAAAATTACCAATTAAATTAAAAATAATTAATAATTCCTAAAAATTTATATTTAATTTACTATAATTAAATTACTTCCCACCCTATTTCCCTATAAACCCACAACCTGAGTAACAGCCCCTCTTGAATCAGCCGGTCCCTTCCCCCACCCGGCGGGTCCCCCGGCAGACTCACCCGGCCTTTCCTAAACCCCAGAGATGCCAGGCTAGGTCCCACAAGAAAAATGACCATTGTGGGGAGGCATCTCGATCACTGGGCTCACGACCCCGGCACCCTCCCTCCCAGGCTTCAGCCAGGAGGTCAGCCACTCCCAGCCCGACCACCTCCTTGATTGACTTGAGTGATATCCCAGGGCCCTCTGACACCTTGCGTCACGCCATATCGGACTCCGACCTGTCGAGGAGCCCTGCACTCCATGGATCTGGAGCAGCCGAGGATACTTAAACGGTGACATACAGGAGATCTCTTCATCTCACTCACCAGAAGCTCCTACAGTGTGACGTATCTCGAAATCCCCATGATTGGGGCGATCCGATTTCATTGAAACCTTAAGCTCCGTGAACTACTTCCACCTTCACTCCCTAGACTTAATTGCAGTCCTTGTTGCCTAAATGTCCTACATGTAATTGCAGCTGTTGACAAATCTCTTATCCATCCACACGGAGGGGGGTCCATGTCTGCCATGTTCATGTCCGGCTAACCGTTTTAGCTTAGCACTTAGTCTCATTGTGGGGTTGTTGTTTTAAATTGTTTTCTTTTTCAGGGTGACAGATAATTCATCTTCAGAAGTGTAGGGTGGGGGAGTTGGGGGGCGAGGGGGCCATTGTCCCCTGATAGTTTGTTGTTTTTAGCCGCCTACGGGCTGCTGTTCTCTGTTTTTATTGGTAGCTACACATGCATGTATGCCGTTGATGACGACACAAGACTCACCGGATCGCACACCTTCTACCCAGAAGCCCCAGCTATGGAACTTTGTCTCCCTTGGGACCCAGGCCTACTTGCGCTTGCGTCCCTTCTTCCACACGCTAACCACCATGATGGCGTCCACCGGCCTACTGGACCGTATAAAACGCACTGCTGTCCTTCGTAGTGCCCACCGACATGTGCCAGATATCCTGTTCCTGCAAGAAACGCACCTCCTGGGCTCACAATGTAACTTCCTCGCCTGGTATGGGTTTGACAGGGTCTGGCACTTTGGTTTTACACGAAGCTCCTGGGGGGTGGTCGTACTACTTCAGAAAGGGCTTTCATTCACCCTGGCACAGGCCGAAACGGACGCACAAGGCCGCTATGTGGCCCTGACCGGTACAACTAAAGGACACCCCCTTAATCTCCTGTGTACATTTATCCCTCCCGCCACCATGGCCTCTGCCCTCCGCCGCCTCATGCTTGTGCTCTCCTCCTTTCCACCAGGTCTGCGGGTGGAAGGAAGCGACTTCAACGCCGTCCTGCATCCCTCACGCGACATGATAGGTGCTCCATCAGCTAACCGCCTTGCCTCTGCAAAACGCCTATCTGACTGGTCCTCGGCCATGGGTCTCTGTGATGCCTAGAGGGTGTGGAATCCCCGCAAGAAACAGTACACCCACACTTCGGCTGCCCACCGCACCCACTCTCGTATCGGCCTGTTCCTACTATCTGCCATGGACTGTCTACAGATGTCCGGGGCCACAGTCTTACCCAGGGGCATCTCAGATCACTCCCCCATCTCCTCTGTCTCGGGAACACCTCTAACGGCACCCGTACGACATTGCAAATGAATGCCTGGTTCCTGCAGGATGCGGATCTTGTTGAATCCCTCGGGTAGGACCTGAGGCAGTACTTCCTAACTAATACGGGTTTTTATCTCTTTGCCGGGCACGCTGTGGGAGACTGGCAAGGCCGTAATACAAGGAGTGGATAGAGGTCTGCTCCACGAAAAAACGCCTCGAACAATCCGCCAGACTCATGCAGCTGGAGGCCCAGAAGGCGCAGCTGGAAGGTGCCCAGGCTACCAAAGATAGCGATGACTCCGCCCGACAGCTTACACTGATCCAAGAAGAGATCTGCCGGATTTCGCTGGGGTCTGCTAAAATGCTTTGGCGCTCCTCTGTGGTGCACGTGTATGGATGGGGTGATAAAAATGGCAAACTTCTCCATAATCTGGTGTCCTACCACAAAGCCAATCGCATCAGTCCCAAAATTTGGGATGAGACCGGGGCTCACAGGGCATGGCTTAGGGGCTGCTGCGGATGGTCGCGTGAGCTGAGAGCTCTGCGCCAATCCTGGTATTTCTCCTGTCTGGGGGCCGATATTGCCCCTAAAAAGAATATCCGCCAACGTGTCACATAATCTTGGAGGGGCCCGCAGTGGAAGTTGGGGTAAAAGGCATCGTCCCAGGGAACCGGAGGACGAACTTGAGCAGGAACCCGGCTGCTCAAAATGGCACCGTGCTGAGGGGTGAAGAGCCGCTCTGGAGCGGAGCGCGATGGACAGCTGATGAGACAGCTGATCGGAGGACCGGCGGGCGGAGAATGCTAGTTCCAGCTAAATTGATCCTGGAGCGGCCCTGGCTGCTTGCCGCGGAGAGGATCCTGGAGTGGCGGCAGCCTAGGCAGAACACAGAGGTTTCACAGAGGTGAAATAGAGCGACGGAGCGGTTCTCCGAGGCACAGCTGGGGAGGACCGGGCGATTTGTAGCAGAGATCTCCCCTTGCTGACACTGGGAATCGCGGAGGACACAGGCTGCTTGCAGGGAACGCGAGGCCGCCATCTTGGGGTCTCTCAGGTGCGGCACGAAGAGGGTCTGAGCAGCCCCTGGCGCAGTCACCATTTGGGCCTGGGGCGAGGCCAATAAAGGAGAGGCCCCTGTGGGAGCGGCCCATACAGATGCGGGCCGGCGATTAGTGGACCAAGTGGAAGCTTCCTAGATACTACCACAGGAACCCGCGGCGCTATCTGGCACAGCTCTTGGGCAGTGAGTGGGGGCAGTGGAGAGTCAGATGAGGAGGCCGTAGGGTGGTGGGTGGACCAACTGGCCCCGGGCCTGGGCTGCCCCCCGGCAGGGGAGAGGCACTGGTGGACCCCACTATTGGCAGCCAGAAGATCACGGCTTACTCCTGTTCACAAAAGCGTACAGCCCTCCAGTGAGGTGTTGGGAGCAGTACGTAGCGGCTGGACTGTACAAGATAAGGCCAGAGTGCGGGGATTGAGGGCACTGGACATAAACGGGGATTGAGGGCACTGGACATAAGAGTGCATTCAAGGGGGGAGGAGCTACGACACCAACCAAGATGTTCGCATAGTCTCCCGGCTCCGCTGACCACCGTCCTCCGCTCGCTTATCCTGTCGAATATCCTGATCTCCTGCCCCGGATTCGTGTGGGTTAACCAGTCCGCATCCCGATGGTGTGATCGCAGAATTGTTCTGATGTTCTGGTGTGAAGTAACATCGAAAATGTTTTGAGGCCTAACTTAGACTGGAAGCCGGGGTCTCGATTTCTGGTCTACCCGGGTCCAAAGTGAACAACAACGGTCTGCCGAGGGTGGTTGGGTCCGGTCCCTGGAACTTTCGAAAATTTCTCTGAACTACTTTGCAACCATCTACTGCCTGGTGCTGTACCTGAGGTGAGGCGACGGGTGGTGCGTGGTGCTGCTTCGCGGGGGGCCCCGGCCCGGAGGCCCGGCACTAGCACCGCTGGTGCCCCGGGGTAGGGGTCCCGCCGCGCGTTGCTGCGGGTTGCTGACCTGTCCCTCACGGCCTGTTTTTGCTCCGGTGTATCCTGCCCCGGAGAGAGAGCCTCTCCGTGGGGATCGTTATGCCTGCGCCCGAATGGAACCCGGCGGAGCGGACTCAATGTGGCCCTTCCTTGCGGAGGGTAATGGCGGAAGTTGCGTCGCTTCACGCGATGGTGAGGGCCCAGGTCAATCATTGGCTGTCGGCAACAGATGGAATCATAGGACCGGGAACGAGCCCTGACTTGCTCCTTGAGACCCGGCAGCCGACTTGCCCCCTGTTGGAAGCCCCACTGGTGTGTTTGGACCCGGTGCTGGAAGCTGTGCCTGCCCCCGAAGACACGGACTTCATTGTGTGTGCTGAGATTGGTGACTCTCTTAAGTTCTCAGAAACATTGGTCCTACAGTTATTGGAGCATTTCACTGCTTCCCCCATCCTGGACACTGTTGGCCCACACTTTGATCTGTGTCGGAACGAGTCGCACCCCCTCCCCAATCGGTCTCCCAATATGGCGGATGGAACGATGCTTGGCTTCGGGGACGGGGAGGGACATCGTTGGTGCAAGCTGTGTGCGTTGGGACCTGCTATTCCTCTCCTAATTGCTGACTCAAGCTTCGGCTGCTCCTGTGTGAACTTTGACTTTTTCCGGGGATGTGGCTTCTCTTTTCCGAGGGACACGGCAACTTTGTTAGACGGGGCCAAGGCTGAGATTGTGGCTTGAATCGTTTACGATGGATCTATTGGTAACGGGAATGCTTCATCAACAGACGGATTCCGGGGTGGGGGGTTTGTTGTTCCCCCCGGGGTATTTTTGTATGGTGGACAACTTTACTTGTGTTGGCTTAGGGGGGCCCCTTTGATAGGACGGGGGGAGAGACCGGGAGCGCATAGACTATCGCCCTCCTCCGCTTCCCCGTTAGGTGGGGATTCCTTTCTTTCTCTTTTTTCTCTTCTTCTTCTATATTTCGGGTTTGGTTCTCGGGCAACAGGCACACTGCTGGGGGGGGCCGTAGTCATCGGCAGGGGTGCAGGGTGGGGGGTTGGGGAGGGGATCTTTCGTTTTTATTTTCGTTTCTATGGCCTTTTTTCTCTTATCTTTCTTTGTCTTTTTCTTTTATGGGTCAGTGCAGTGGGTTTCCTTTGGTACCAATCCCTGCGTTTTCATCTGGGCCTCAATTTTCGTGGTATTTTTTGGGTCTAAGGGCAGGTACTTGCAGGCGCGAATTGACCGTAATATTCCTTCACATCCTGACCTCTTGTTTCAGCGCCATTGATTTGATAGCTTTCTGTTTATTGTCGATACGTCTACTACTCTGCCTGCCATATTCGCTGCTAGGAATTGTTCGGCACCTGATCATCCCATCTTATATTATAAAATGAAAACCTTTTATATCCTGTTTTTCTAATTGTGCTGTTCAGTGGCCAAGAGTACGCTAGCATGGAGATTCTGCTCCCCGAGGTGCTGCATGTGATTAAAATTGCTCTCTGTTAATCTAACTGCTTAGCGGCCGGCCCCCGGGGTTGTAGGCCCATATTTGTATTTGGTTTAAATGTCAATAAAGGTTTAAAAAAAAAAAAGAGTGCATTCAAATGGAATAGTGTGAGCTGCTGGATCCCTGGACCGGGACCGTCAGTGTTGGCCACGTTTCTTCATCCAGGGCTAGGTGTATCAGAGAGTTGAGCCGAGTGAGTGGCCACTTGGGATCTCAGGAGACGGATGGGGTTCGACCCTGAGTGGATCAACGACCAGCAGGGAGTAACCAGGGGAGAACTCTGTGAGCTTTGCAGACTGAGTGGTGATCGATTGCTACCGGGGATTGTGGAGGGGCACCCCACGACAGGGAACGTCGCAAAGAATCCCGGCGAGAGCGGAAGACTAGAGAATACACAGTAGAACGTCGGGGGAACTGTTGGACCGGTGGTAAGGGTGATAATGGGAAAACCGAGGGGCAAGCAGGGGGGTGCGCCCCCGGAACATTAAGAGGAAGCAGCAGATCAGAGGAAGAAGGAGCGTTGGAATCACAGCCTGAGGGGATGATGCAACAGCAAGTGGAGGTGATCCTGAAGGCCATCCCGGACACTAGAGACACTCTCTAGCGGGACATAGCACAGGTGTCATTGGGGCTGGGCCTACTCCGGGCGGACCATACAAAGCTAGCGGACCGGGGGAAACAGACGCAGGCCACCTTGGAAGTCCTGGAACCAGCACACAAGACCCTGTAGACACAGATGGGTAAAGTGCATCGTCGGTTATAGTCTCTGAAGAAGAGAGCAAAGGAAGCTAAAGGGCGGAATAGAAGGAATAATGTAGAGGTGGTAGGACTACCGGAAGGAGTGGAAGGAGACAACATGGTGGATTATTTGGAGACCTGGTTGGGAACGGAAGTGGCCCCGGAGGGTTTGTCCCCCTTCTTCACCTTGGAGAGGGCACATAGAGTACCAGCACATTCTTTGAACACTGAGAGACTATCCAGGCCAGTGGTGGCACGCTTGCTCCACTACAAAGATAGAGATCTGCTTCTGAATAGGGCGCGCGCTGTGTGCCCCTTCGGGGTGAATAATACTAGTGTGATGCTGTTCCCTGACTATACCTTCGAGGTGCAATGACAGCGGGCCTCATTTATGGAAGTCAAGAAAGCACTCCGTGCAGAAGGATTGCAATACTCACTGATGTTCCCGGCGCGTCTGAGGGTGGCCATGGATGGTAAAACTTTTTTTTTCAATACTCCTGAAGAAGTGTGGGACTGGCGGGGAATCATTCAGGTTGAGGTGGGGACAAACTGGCCGTGGCCCGGAGGCCACCGGGGGCGCGCCACGGCGTTCTGGAAGAAGGCAGTTTGGTTCTCAGAAGCCAACAATATCTCAGACAGAGAAGGAAAGGATGGCGGCACTTCAAGCAGTGATGGAGACCTCTCAGGAGCAAGGACCGAAATCGAAGGGGGTGACTGATAATGAGAAGGGATCAGCAGGGACGGCATCAGAGGAATCAGATGCGGCGAGTGTCACCATGCCTCATGTCACACCAGGGACTGCTGATGAGATTGCCGATGCATAGAACAGTAAGACTTTTTCAAGGACTGGAGGGTGCCCTTGCTCACTGACAATCCTGTGTCGCACTGTTGGGGGTGGTGAGCTGAGCTTGGGGGTGTGGGTGGGGGGTTGGGGGTGGTTACAGGGGTGGGGCTCCCTTAAATTGGGGTGCTACGGCGGGAGCTGTTGCGTTAGTGGGAGTGGGGTATAGCGCGGGATGGTTGGGCTCTGGAGTCGCTAGGCCCTAGGAGACTTCCCCCTTCTTTTGTTTTGTATTTAGCGGGCCCTGGTAGCGGGCCCTGGTAGCAACTTAGTTGTGAGTTTGGATGGGTGCTGATTTGTTAGGACCTGTTCTGGGACGGGATTGTTGGGGAATGTTAAGTATGTTGTTTCGAGATGTAGGGGCTGCCGGTGTGTCCATGGTAAACGTACCGAGGTTCAGAGAGGTAAAAGATCACTATGGGGACAATGCTTGACTTTAAATGCCTAACTTGGAATGTGAGAGGGATGGATACAATGGGAAAACGCCACATGGTGCATTCTTATTTGGTGCGGAGGGGGGTGCATATAGCCTTTCTGCAGGAGACCCATATTAATCGAGCGGAGGGCAGGGTACTGCAACGAAGATTGCGGGGGCAAGTATATTGCACAATATATTTAGCGTTTGCTAGATGGACACTAATATGAATTAGAGCAGGGGTGCCCTTCCAGATGACCCCTCCAATTGGTTGACCCAGAAGGGAGGTTTGCAGTGGTGGGGGGGGGGGCGACTGAATGGCTCGGATGTCACATTGTTTAGTATATACGCCCCTAATGTCGTTCAGGTGGCTTTCTTTACTCATCTGTCAGGAAAACTGGCACCGTACTTGACTGGCCCTGTGATTTTGGGAGGGGATTTTATTTCAATAACTGACATCACTATGGATAGGTTGCATCCGCCACTGCCGAAGGCACCTGTACACAGAATATCTAAAGCTCGAAGGGACTGGCAGGGAAGGTGGGGGCTTGTAGACACATGGCGTATGCAACACCCAGAGGACCTTGACTACTCCTTCTTCTCTGCATTGCACAAACTACATGCACGCTTGGATGCTATATTGTGCACACCGGACGTGCATGAGAAGGTACTTAATAGGGAATGTTTGGCGAGAACAATATTGGATCATAATCCCCTATTACTCATGATTAGCTGGGTTCGGGAGAGGCCTGCAATACCAATGTGGCTCTTACGGCCGGATGTGCTGGAGGACACGGTCTTCCGTAAGGACATAGAAACGGGAATTGAGCAGTATTTTGCTGACAACGAGGGGACGGCGTCTAGTTTAGCGACGGAGTGGGACGCCTTTAAGGTGGTGGTGAGGGGAATGTGCATTGCCAAAATGGCGGGTGTGAGGAGGACATTGCTGCATGATGTTGAATGGGCTGAACACTGCTTGTGAAGAGTAGTGAGAGAGCGGCCTGAGAATCCAGAGGCGCAGGAGGAAGTATCAGGTGCCAGGGAGGAGGTGGCGACCCAGATAGAGAGATTATGTAGTTATGATTATAGGGCGTACCTAGCTCCGGTGCATGCGGGACGAGACAAGGCGAGCACGCTGCTGGCTTGGCTAGATAACCCGACACCCCGGGGCACACCTATCCTGATGTTGAGCTCACCGTCGGGTACTCCGGTTTACACTTAGAAAGGAATTAACAGTTTGTTTTTGGAGTATTATGATGACTTTTATAGAAGCCCGTTGAGTGGCACTGATGATGCTCTAGAGGAATTTTTGGCTGATATAACATTACCACAGCTAGAGGAGGAGCAGGCGGATCTATTGGGGCAGAACCTTACGCTGGAGGAAATACGCGGGGCCATTAAACACATGGCGCATAACAAAACACCGGAAACACATGGCCTCCCCATTGAGTTTTACTTGACTTATATTGATGTACTAGCTCCAAGATTGTTGATGGTTTATAAAGAGGAGCGAGCGGGGGGAGGCTCTCAACCTCTATGAGAGAAGCTATTGTTGTCCCGCTCCCGAAACCGGGAAGGGACCCCTTAGATATGTCGGCGTATCGCCCACTATCTATGCTGATGTCTGATTATAAGATATTGAGCAGAATTTTGGCGACTCGGCTCCTCCCCCACATGGTACACCTGATGCATCGTGACCAGGCGGGTTTTATCCTGACGCGAAATACGGCCTTTAATATAAGACGCCTTCTCCGCATACTGGATGCCGACCACAAGGATACCCCCAATGCGGCCGTACTATCGGTGGATATGGAAAAGGCATTTGACAGCCTGGAGTGGCCCTACCTGTATCGAGTTATGCGTTCATTTGGACTTGGGGAGGCATTTGTGGGATGGACGGGGTTGCTGTACAGTGCTGCGACAGCAAGGGTGCAGATGGGGATGGTGATATTCTCCCCCTGCTCCATAGGTCGAGGCACACGACAGGGTTGTCCACTGTCACCGTTGTCTTTTGCGTTGGCCATCGAACCGTTGGCTGTGCATGCTAGAATAGGGCGGCATTACCAGGGACTGGCGTTGAGGGGCGACAAACAGCATACATCTCTATACGCTGATGATTTCCTTATTTTCCTGGCCAATACAAATGAAGAGTTGGAGGGGGCAACAAACCTGCTGCGGGTGTTTGGAGGGATCTCGGGTCTGGAGGTTAACTGAGGGAAGACATGCCTCTTACCAGTGCTTCAGTCAGAGGTGGGCTTTGCGCAAGTAGCGGGAATTCGGTGGGAGCTGAGTTGCTTGCCCTATCTGCCGGCTAATATATATCATGCACCTACTGACTTGCTGAGAAGGGAATGTGGGAAGGGCCTTACGCGGGCTGCGGGGAAACCTAGCGTTTTGGAGTGCACTGCCCCTATCGGTAACAGGCAGGCTGGCACTCCTGAAGATAGTGGCGTTCCCCCACCTGCTATATTATTTTAGGACATTGCCAATTTGGATACCGGGGGCAACCTTTAGGCAGCTTCGATCCATGGTTAGCGTTTTTTTGTGGGGAAACGGCAGGAGAAGAGTGGCTTTGCCTATTATGATGAGACCAAGAGTGGAAGGGGGCCTGGTGATGCCAGATTTTGAACTCTATTATTTGGCAGCTCAGTGCAATGGCTCACTCAGGTGGTGGCTTGAGAGTTTCGGGCCCAGATGGACCTGAGGGCCGATGGCTTCCGCGTCACGTGCTCTCATTTAAAATAATACAGCAACGCTTGCGCTTTGGCTCGCTGACTGCTGAGGAGCGGACGCTGAGACAGTGCTGGAACAGGTACCAGCGTGGAGCCGGAATTAATCGTCTGTATGCCATGGAGATTCCATTGGGCATGTGTACTGCCCTTCCGCATGGGGGGGATTGGTTGGCGCTGGCAGAATGGGAGACGTTGGGTGTCCAGGTGATGGGTGATTTGTTCGAAGACGGGTGTTGTTACCCTTCCAGACGCTGCAAGATAGGTATGACCTGCCGCAAGAGGATTACTTGCTACATGCAGCCCTGGACTCAGGATACAGCACCATTGGAATGAAGGGCTTTTGGAACCGAAGACCTCTATGACATGTAATGGCGGCGGGGACGGTCAAAGCGCTCACCTGTGTATATAGGCGACTGGTTGCAGAAGGCCTACAGCCACTGTAAGACTTACGTAGAAAGTGGGAGGTGGATCTTGGAAAGGACATACCAGAAAAAATATGGGCGCAATTGATTTGGAGGGCCTGGAAGAGTACTAGGAATGCCTGATTCCAATTAATACACTTCTTTATATGACACAGGGCTTATTTAACCCCTGGCCAAGATAAATCGGTATTTTCAGACAGATACCGCCCAGTGCCCACGCTGCCAATTAGAGGGAGCAGAGTTGCATTACATGTTGAGGAGTTGTGGACAGTTGTGAACATATTGGGAAGAGGTGGTCGAGCTGCTTTGTGGAATTACGGAGCTCCACATAGACTCCGGACATGGGCACCTGTATACTACACTAGTTTCCGCATACTCCCAGAACAAAAATCAAGAGTAAGTTCCTGGATCTGTGCCTACTACTGGCTAAGAGAGAGATAACGGCCCAATGGAAATCAAGGCGAGGGCCTAGTATAGGGAAGTGGAAATCGGAATTACTCAAGTTGGCAACGAGCAAGAGCACGGTTAGATTGCAACAGGCGGTACGTGCTAATAATGAGAAGGCGATGGAAGCGGCGAGGGCGTGGGAGGCCCTAGTAATAGCTTTACAGATGCCTGACACTAACTCTTGCCGCTTCTATTTGCATTAGCAATGGAACCCCTGGCTTCCCTCATCCGCCAGAACCCCCTCATCGGCAGCTGGGCCTGGGATCCGAACCAGGTTGACAAGATTGCCCTGTATGCTGATGACATCCTCCTTTTCCTGGCAGACCCGGAGAGCTCCGGCCCACGATGTTTGGACGCCCTTTCTGCCTTTGAACGGGTTTCCGGCCTCCGGCTCAACCCGGTGAAATCCACACTAGTTGCCTTACACTCCTCCCGGACGTGCTTTGACTGGCAAACGACCATCCCCCTGCGTAAGCAATCATTCAAGTACCTGGGGGTGTGAGTGGCCCTCCTCCCGGAACTCAAGTGTGTCCTGAACATCACGCCCTGGTCACCAGGGCCAAGGCGGACCTCAGGAAATGGCAAGCCTTCCCTCTCAATCTCCTTCGTAGGAGTGCCCTTTTCAAAATGATGGTCCTACCCCGCTTCCTGTACATCTTACAAAATGTTACCACTCACCTCCCAGGCAGCTGGTTTCAGGAATTGGATGGTGTACTCATCCGATTTTTGTGGGGAGGAGGGAGGCCGCAAGTGTCCCTAGCACATTGCTGCATAGCCCCCTATGTTGGGTGCATGGGGGTGACTAATTTTCACCTCTAATACCTTGCCAAGGGGCTCATTTTGATCCACAACTGGTTCGCGGGCGGCTGGTCGGACCGGGCATATCGGGTGGAACTCAGGGCAATGGACTTTGCAAAGATTCAAGCCTACCTGTATGGGAGCCCCGTACCACAAGCTCTTCCCCCCACCACCAGAACAGTGCTCATGGCCTGGCAAACGGCCCTACACCACGTAAAGTGGGACCAGAAACTCACCAGACAGGCGCCTATGTGAAATGGGGCTTGGCTGAAAGAGGTCTTATCCCTCCAGGACTTCCGTAGATGGGACCATGTCGGGAGGGATGACTGGGTCAACTGGAGGACGTGGATTGAAGGGATGCCCTTATGGCACCCAAGACCTTGAAGACCTCCTCCAAGTTGCGTCTAGTCCAACTCTATTTTCTTCACACAGCATACCTCACCCCAGCGCACTTCTACAGCAGCCGCATGCGGCCTTCCCCATCCTGCATGCGCTGCAACCACGCTCCAGCAGATTTTTACCACATGGTGTGGCAATGTCCTGCCCTTCCGCCGTTCTGGGCGGGGGTGAAACTTGAGCTTACACAAACCCTAGGGTGGGAGATTCCCCACGACCCTCTACGCCTGATCCTGGGGGTGTTTGACGGCATCGATTGATCCTCGGCCGATAAGCACTTCCTGGGAATGGCAGGGGCGGTGGCAAAGCATGATATAGCGGCGCTCTTGTCCAAGGCCAAGCCACCTACCATACGAAAATGGAGACGGGGAGTGGATTGGTGTGGAACTCTTCGAGGCCCAGGGATGCCCCGAACTTTTCGGAAAAATATGGGGCAAATGGTTCAACTTGCTGCCCATTTGAGGGGTGTGTTGTTTACATGGCGATTTACAAGCAAGTGCTGTTCTCATTCCACAAATGCCTTATGAGTCTATGTTGTCTTCTATTGATTGTACTGTATCTGAATAATGTGTCTGTTTTGCTATCTATGAATTTTTGTTTGGTTATCCCAAAAAAAAACACAACCTGCTACGGAATTACATTACGCAAAAATTAAATAACATAAAATTCATTACTTTAAAAAAATTCAAACAAACATTACAAAATAATACATACTTTTAGCACATATTCCAACACTGAAAACACTATAAAAAAATTCGATATTTTTAACAACTTTATTATGACTGTCGATATTACTAACTTTGATGTTATGGAAATCAATATTTCTTACCTGAATTTCGATATTCTGCACCGCTATATTTTTGCAATTCGATATTCTGTCCATTCTATATAACAAAACTCTGTATTCTGACCAGTCGATATTTTTTTTCCGATATTATGACTGTTCACCTAGTTCATTATCCTGCCACAGTGTTTATGCTGTCTTTTATTACCTCATTATTAACAACCTATAATATTAAGATCACAAGATCTCTGGAGATGCAAAATGACACTCTGTCTTGCACTTTATTTTGTGTTAGTATATATAATTATGGAAACTGTTTCTCAATATTCTCTATAAAAATGATAGTATTATGGTGTATGCTCATGCTGCAGTGTTATGTACTGCTTCACATTGCTACATCTCTACACCACATGGCTTTGCTTGGGAAACAACAAAACTAGGTTTTTCTACGTTTCCCACTTCTGCATTTGTTACTTTATTAACCATTTAATCAAAAATGTTTCCTTGAGACTCTCAAATCTCTGGCGAAGCTAGAATTACCTCCCTGTGCATTTTAAGGCAAAGTACTATTTGCAAATTAAAATTAAAGGAATGCATTGCTAAGAATTTCTTAACATTCTCTTCAGAATTCATAGTACCATGGTCAAGGCGCCGGCACCAATGTTATTTACAACTTCACCTTTGTACAGCACCCTCCCACAGTGTTTGTGCTGGGAACAACAACATTGAGTTACCCTGGACTCCTTACTCTCTAATTTGTCAGGCCACTAAGGGGTATATTCACAAGAACGTGTGATAACTACCACAAGAGTAGCGTAACGCAACTTTCAACATTGCAGCCTATTGCGGGAAAATAACCCTGTGGCAACGTGAAATTCACAATGCGTCGGTAGCATGCTATAGTCTGCCAAAAGCGCGGACAATGTCCACGATACAACCACCTCGATGGAGACAAAAACTCAAACCACAACACCAAAAAACCTGCAATGGGCCAAAGCGCGATGAGGAAATCAGCGATAAGCAGTGCCAAGCCTGCAACACACACCTGGCATGCAGAAAAAATCACCATAAAAGTAGAAAAAACACACAAACACAAACTGACCAACATCCAAGCACCATGGAGGCAGCCAGAGCAGGCCCAGTGGACGAGCGCAACCCCACAAGCACTCCAGACGCCCAGCCTGTTATCTTGTGGAAAGGGAAGGGCAAGGACAAGAAGAAGAGGAAGACGAAGTTCAGTCCGCAGTAGAACAGGATCATAGTCCCTGAGCTGATGGAACACCATCAACAACTGTTCGCCACCTCCAACGTGTCTTTGGGAACAAAAAATTGAATCTGGTGTGACATCGTGGACAAGGTGAATGCCGTCAGGGAGCACAATGGACGAGGTCAAGAGGCAATGGAATGACATCAAGCGGAGGACCAAGGAGAAACTCTCCGACAACCAGAAGGCAGCAATGCAGACTGGAGGTGGGGGCCGAGCGCCACAGCTCGAGCTGGATGACATGGAGGAGCTGGTGTCAACATCATCAGTGTGGAGACAGTGGCCGGAGTCGGGGGATCGGACACTGCTCGACAGGACACAACACAACTACAACAGGGTGAGTGACCACCAGATACTGGGTGGGATGAGTGCAGATGGCCACAATGGCACACATGCACAATCAATCAATGCCATGCTGTCTGAATGTCAACATGTACCATGCGGCTACATACATTTGGACACATTGTAATACACCATCTCCCCTTCACATCTCAGGGGCACCGTCAACACCTCCTGCAGAGCAGTCCCAGGCACTCTTCATTGATGACGAGGAGGACAACACCAGCATCGACACCCAAATCATCCAAGACATCATTGAACTCATCCGCCCCTCACCTCCAGGACCAGGGCAGCCCAGCTACATGGAGGCACCCACAGCCCCAGCACTCCCACAAGACCCCCAGGAACAACACATGGCCTGCCAACGCTGTGTGCTGGGGAACAGCGTTTACAACGCAACTTTTACCACACACTACGTTTACCCCGCAACTTTTACAACGCAAGCCATTACAACCACTTGCGCTGGGGGCGTTGTAGGATAGGGAATGGTTTAATTTACTATCCAAAACTTTCCCTACCATCCACGGGGACTGGAGTTGGAATAGTAAATTAAACTATTCACTTTCCAGCGCCCCCCAACGCAAGTCGTTGTAACAACTTGCGTTGTAAAAGTTGCGTGGTAAAGGCATGCGTTGTAAAAGCATGCGTAGTAACAACATACATCCCCGTCTGCTGGAGTGCCAGAGGGAGACCGCAGAGCAGGTGCGGTTGGGCTTCGGCATAATGGCAAACAAACTTGATGCCATCCTTGGGTGTGTAGGCCTGCTCCATGGTCTCCAAAGAGCCCTGACTGACATTGCTGGAGTCATGACATGGAGAGAACACCTGTCCGTTCAGAGTGGCTCCAGCGATACCAGCCGGGAGCAGGCACACATACAGAGGTTCATGGAGGACATGGTGCGGATGGAGGTGGAAAGGATAGCAGTCACCGCTGCACATCAGGGGAATGTAGCTTGGATCTACTATGCCCTTCAGATCCTCATCATGGCATTGCTGCCACAAGGCGTGGCGATAATAAATGCCGCTGCCCCCTCACCATCCACATCTCCACCCCCTGGTGTGTCTCAGCCTCCCAGTGCGGCAGGCCTAACCACTCCGGCACCTGATGTCTCAGTGGCACACAGTGCGGCCGACAATCCACCTCCGGCTCATGTGTCAGTGGCACACAGTGCTGCAGCCGGTACAGCAACACTCCCAAGTAGGGCAGAGCACACATCCGGGGACGAGGACGTGCCTGTGATCAGAAGGACTCAGTAGCATTCATTTCCGCCACCTGGCCTGTTTCTGATTTGTCCCGCACATGGCCTCATGACCTTCCACTGACCCCCAATTCACACAGATGCACTCACCTACGACATGGACTGCCGCATTATGTTTGATGACCAATGACACAGCGACTAGACTGCGGACTACACCCCTCCTCTTCTGCAGTACTTGTCATCCCCGGATTGACTCTGGCTGGCCCTCCACGGGCCCATATTGTGTAGTGTGTTCGGCGTTGCCCTGTGATGTTAGTGGTCTTAGACAATGATAGAAAGATTTCTAAGTGGTAGCTGTGGAGAGCATCCTTCAGGCTTAGTCCAGAAGGAGTGTAAAGCAGCTTGTTTTACCTGTACTAATCGTATAGTGTGTTAAGCGAAAAAGAACCACATGGTGTAGTTATGAAAATATGTATTTATCATAAACACTCACTAACACATTGGTATATCTCCTACCCGGAGATAGAATTACAATACATACAATACTTCAGTAATACAACAAATACGTAGCACAAATGCACAGTGGTCTCCAGGGGGAGACCAAACAATATACTAATAAAGTGGAATGCGAACCGTGGCCGAAGTTGAGACTGGACCCAGAAGACTTAGAAGAGCTGGGAACCCAAGGAACCAACCAAGGTAAGTACCCAGGGACCCCACAGAGGCCGTGTGCAGAGTGGAAACACGACGCATACTCAATACAAGTCAATGGGGAAGTTGCGGTTGCAGTTTTTAAGAAGAAGGAGCCATCTCAAAGGACCCTGAAGATGCCACTGGCGAAGAAGGTGAAAGAGCCCGGTGGAATCCAAGGGTGGATTCTTGAAGAGGAGTACCTGCAGGCAGAGGTGACAGAGTCCATGCCTCTCTGCAGTGACCAGGAGGTATGGAAGACCAATGACCAACGATGAACAAAGATGCAGGAGAGTTGACGGTGATTTTGTTGCTGCAGATGTGAGGAGCAGGCGATGCTGTGGAAGACCAGGATCCATTCACCACCTGTCCCACGTTGGAAGTCACGAGCTAGGGGGACGGTGTCCGGCGGGACCACCAACAAGCCTTGGCGAGCAACATACGAGGAGAATGAAGAAGGTGCAGTGTTGGGACAATTACTACTAGCATCAAACCAGGTAAACCACTAAATGAATGCCATCTTGCTCATCAATGTTGAGGGAAAGTTACTTGCCAAAATACTGGCCTCTAGACTGACTAACGTGATACAGCCCCTTATTTTTGAAGACCAAAATGGCCCCAAGCCCGGTAGAACAACATCAGTGATATCCTACACTTTCCTGTGGGACCCAAGAGGCTTTCAGATTCAAGCGGGTTAAAGTTCAGCAAATTGAGACAAAGATGTTGATGTTTTGACAGAGTGTGTTGGATGTGTAGGTATTTATAAAACATAGACTTTTATAGGCCAAAATTCATACTGAACATCATGGAAAAATTTCATAGATGAGCCCTGCCAGACATCTCCCAATATTGAGATACTAGTAAGATCCCACTTGCCAAAACCTTCCATTTGATCACTATTTCTAAGCAATTTCCGCTGCCACAGAGAGTCTCCATTGTAAGAGTCCAATTCCAGCCAAACCAATGCAGAGCTGATCACCAGGACCCAATTACCATCCTTGTCACTTCTAGCAGCGACTGGAGAACAGGTAAACCATAGAACACCCGCAATATGTCATCCCAGCCATTTACAGATATTTGAGCCTGAAATACCAGATCCTCCTACCATCCACTGATCAAGTCATGCAGCGCTAGGATGTGTGATGTCCAGTAGTACAGGTGTAAATCAGCCATAGCAATCTCTCCATCAAAGGTAGATCGAGTGCATTTAATAAATGCTATGCACAGGGATTGATTGACCACCTAGAGGAAGGAGTGCACTTTAGTTGTGAGGTCTATGAACCATTTATGTGATTGTTAATGGGAAATTTTGCAAGACAAAGAGAAAACTCAGTAGGACCATTAATTTAAAAAGGGCCACTTTCCATAGCATATTTACTTGGAGGTCAGCCCATCAATTAAGTTCCTCTTTGCCCTCATAAACAGCAGGGTAAGATTGAGGTTCCATGTAAGGGAATGCTCCAGGGTAATGACCACCCCTAACGTTTGGAAACTAAGCTTGTGGACTGAGATGTTGTGCAGCCAATCTATGGTACTACTTTAAGTGGAACCAGGAGAGATTTGGCCCTTGTAGAGATTGAGCATTTGAGGCAGGGACCCAAGAGCCAAGGATGGGATTAGAATAAAACAACATCAACAGCATACAATGGAATACGATCATCCATCCTCTGTTCTCACTGGAAGCCCCAGGCCTGAGCATCCCCTCAAACCCACACTACCAATGATTTTATTGCTAATGCAAAAAAAAGCTGGGACAAAAGGCACCCTTCTCTAGTTCCTCTATAGATCAGGAAGGGAGCTGGAATAATCCAGTTTACCTTCACCTCTGCCTGGGTCTTTCATATAGCACATTGACATACGTTGTAAACTGAGGTCCAAGGCCCTTGCGTATGAGTACTTACTCCAGGAAAGACCAATCAAGTGAGTCAAATGATTTTTCAAAATCTATCAGCATAAGGGTGCAGATATCTCTGAGAGAAAGCCTAACCAAAGCAGTATGCATTAAGAATACAATGCTAAATGCTTGGATTGGGTATAAACTCACACTGGTCAGGGTGGATCAATGAAATGAGCACTCAACTGAGCCTATTCACCAGTATATTAGCATACATTTTGGGCTCAGAATTTAGAGGCGAAATTGGATGATAAAAAGCACATTGGTCTAGGCGGTGGTCCTGCTTGCAAAAACCACAATAGTTGCTAGATCCAGACGTAATGAAACCTGGCGTCTCTTGATTACTCTCTGTGCATACCCAACAAGTGTGGGGGAAAGGGCTGACTGAAATTTACGATAATATTCAAATGGGCACCAATCCGGTCCTAGAGTTTTCCCATGGTTCATCTCTTTGAACACTTACCCTATCTCTTCTAGGGTGATTTATTGTTCTAGTGTGGCTTGGCCCAACTTCCTCAGTGTTGTCAGAGGCAAGCCCTCTAAGAGGGGGAAGGAACATTTCCTTTGTAGCGCTTTTGTGAGGCATAAAGTTTCTGTTAGTAATAAAAGGACACAAACTCTATAGCGATGTACACTCAATGACCGCTGGGGTCAGATATTTCCGGAATTTTTCAAGACAGATTATTTCTTGTGACTAGGCAATATAGTAAATTCCCTGCATCTTATCTCCCAATCTTGGACCCATCTGACCGAGGCAATACAACACTGATGAGCCTCTCCCTCACAAAGCTGTTTCAGGGAGGCTCTTTCCAGTTCTATCTGCCGAAGAAACTTATCCGTTCTACTGATACTCATGTTCAAGCGTCATGATATTTGCCTCCAGTGCAACTATCAGTTATTATTTTCTCCTTGCATTCTTCTTAAGGAAGATCTTTGCAAGCATCCACTTGGTAGCCTTACCTGTGCTCCTCTTATTTTACCATCACTTAGTAGTCCTATTTCCTTTCATTTTACAGACCCCCTGAGGAAGCGCACTGTTGTGCGAAATGCATTGGGGAATCTAAAACCTATGTGGATCTTATACATGATGTATATGTATGATTGATGCTTAAAAATACGTCGTGACTGTTCAATTATATGAAGTCAATATGATATCTAACAAATAAATGGTCGAAACTTCTACAAGCATCCTGGAGTAAATACTCACCTTTCATTTGAAATACATTTGGAATACATTTTGCACATTTTATGCTCAAGAGTACTACCAGTTTTTTCTTACTCGCAGTAAGATTTTCTTTATTTCTCAATTGTCAGCACCTCGGGACCCAGGAGGTGAACACTTGTAGTACCTATAAGAATCAAAAAGTGATTACAACGTTTGGAACTTCTTTACAAGGGAGTGCAGCGGTTTTTTTCATATTCTCACAGTCCTAGAGAAGACACCCAGTTGCCTAGCATATCTAAACTCCTCATCCTGGAGGACTCAGACCCTGTAGATTCCAGGGCGAGGTTTAAACTTGCATTAAAGCCCCTTCCTTATGATAGTAGTTCCCTGCACTAGTTCTAGGACCAAAGACTTAAGTGTGTACATTGTGGATCTGCCAATCTCTGGGGAACATATACGCTTAGTAGGTTAAACTGTGCTCCTCCCAGTCAGACTTCTATTACCAGGAATCTTCCTTGCATGTCAGAGGTGGGCTGTGAGACCAATGGAGAAAGGTTTTGCTTAGTAGCATAACCACACATCTTGAGCCCAAAGTATATGCTGCATGGAATACCCTGAAATAGCTGAACCTATACAAGTAGGGGCATTTAGGATCTATGATGGGAGTTTCCTGTAGTAGAAGTGCAGCTGACTTGTGTCCCTTCGCAATCCTCAATCGCGGTCCACTTTTAATTTGTGTTTTTATCTTTTAATAATGTATATAGATTATGTAATGCTAAAAATTTGTTTTAATTTGTCTATGGAAATATATATATATATGTTCATATATATCGAATTTGTTTTGTATACATTTAGGATAGGGACAATTGAATCTGAACTTTCTAAAGTTTACAATTTTCCCTACTGTTGCTTATGCTGGAATGGGAATAGTGGTTCTGACACCCTCAAACTCCAAAACGTTCCCAACTGTTGCTGAGGTTGCAATGGGTACAGTAAATCTAACCCCTCCAAAATCCAACACTTTCCCCTACCGTTGCTCAGGTTTTCGTGTGAATAGTACATCTAACCTTTCCAAATCACAACATTTTTCCTACTGTTGCTAATGTTGGAATGGAAATGGCATATCTGACCCCTCCAAAGTCCAGCACTCTTGCTACTGTTGGTCAGGTTAGAGTGGGAGCAGTGTATTTGACCCTTCTAACTCGATTTTCCATCTTGTTACTATAATTGTTTTAATATATATTTGTACTTTAATTTTAAGTTAGATAATGAAAATGTTTCCTATTTATTTTTTGAAGAAATATTTTAAATGATTTTTTTATTTTGATGCTGTTATTGTATATGCTTGAAATGTTTTAATATCTAGTGTTTGTAATAATTTTTTATTGTTATTAATATTTTTTTTATTCATGTTTAAACATACATTTCTGTTTCAGATCTATTTTATTTTTCAGACGTAAACACAAAAAACAGGTCCGATTACACACAGCGTTAAGCCTACAACCCTACATAGGGCCGGCCGCGTAGGTGAGTGTGTCTCTAGCGACACAAAAATCCGCCACTAGGAGCAAGTCTTAACACAGCGTAACGCCTACCACCCCTGAGGGGCCGGCCGCGTGGTATGATGCATAGAATTATGTCAATAGGGCATAGCATGAAGAAAGACCTCTGTAGGGCCACAGCTGTATCGGACAGGCAACAAGCCCAAAGTTAACAGACAGATCTAGACAGACATTACAACCATTAGAGCAGGAAGTATAAGAAAAAAAAGATAGGAGAGGACAGAAGATAGAAGGGTGGTGTGTGCAGGTGGGGGGGGCATATGTCATCACATATGCTGGCAAGGGCCAAGTTCAAGGGGGTGCCTTACGCAAGCAAGCAATGCGCTTACAGGAGCAATCTACCAGGGTCCAATGGAGCAATAGCATCCTCAAAGAGGCGTAGCGCCCTAAGCTTGGTAGGCATATGACGAGCACACTCAACCGCACACAGATATTTAATCAGAGGTTGCCAGACAGCCTTAAAACGTGTATCACGTGCTTGCAGCCGCGCTGTGAAGAGCTCCATATCTATAACATTCCATAAACTCACAAACCAGGCAGCGACTGGAGGGGCCTCCATTTTTTTCCAATATAAGGCTTTGAGCTGTTTGGCCGCCCCTAGCATGTGAAGCGCCAGAGTCCAGTCGCTCCGGGTGAGCGCCTTCAGGCCAGTAGGTTTTATGCCCAATAGAATCGTGTGTGTGACCTCAGGAAGAGGGAATCCCAACACCCCCCTAATGTGGCTAAGTACCTCCTTCCAGAACATGGTCAATTCTGAACATGCCCACCAAACATGGATGCAGTCCCCAGATGCAGTCAGACACCTCCAACATAGGGGAGAAGACGCAGGAAACATCCTATGCAAACGCAGGGGTGTCTAATACCATTAAGTCATAATTTTATATGCATTCTGCCGCTGCAGGATACTGCGGTAATTTTGGGGATATCTTGCCATAACCGACCCCACTGCGCAGGATTGATGTGCGCTGTGGAAAGCGATTGCCACTGCCGTTGGTACGGGTGGGAGGACACTACAGGAGGGTGCTGCAGAATCTGATAGATCCGAGATATTAGTCCCTTGGATTTGTCAAAGGAGTGGACCAGCCGCTCAAAGTGGGTGAAGGCGCAGGTAGCTGCCTGCTGCATCTCACTCCGCGATACCCAGTGCCTCAGCTGAGCATATTGCAATCCCGCCTCCGGTGAGACACAAAACTTCTCTCTACATTGAGCAAAGGTCTTAAACGCACCCCCCTCATACAGATCACAGATCACCCTGCAACCTCCTTGTGCCTAGGCTGCAAATGCACGCATGCGATGCGCCGGCGGGAAGTGCGGATTCCCCTCCAGAGGGGTGTGCGGTGAGGGAAACGTTGTAAGACATCTGCGCTCCACCACCTTGTCCCATATATCCAGCACCGTTCTAGTAGGCACCGCTATGTATGCACTCCTCGAGCGCGCCGCCCTGTGAAGCCATGTGAGATACCAAATGGTGCGCTCCATCACCACCCGATCCATATGCAACCACACCTTCTCACTCTCCGTCGTCGTCCATTCCACCACGAAACAAAGCCCAATAATAATCCACCAAGTTGGGACAGGCCAGCCCTCCCCATCACGCGGTAACATAAGAAGCTTTTCAGAGAAACGTGGCCTATTACTGCCCCATATGAAGGCCGTAAGTTCTCGTTGGAGGCCTTGTATTTGATGCAAGGGAATAGGTGTGGGGAGACATTGAAATAGGTATAAAATTTTAGGGAGGATCGACATCTTAATGTCATTGAGCCTACCCAGCCATGATATCGTTAAGGGCTTCCACCTTCGTAGGTCTTCCAGGACCGCCTTCCGACACTCCTGCCAATTTACTTGCGTCCATGTGTCTAGGGAGGGAGTCAATTGGAGGCCAGGGTAGCAAATCTGGTTGGAGGCCCATTGATACGGCACAAGCTTCTCAAGGACAGGGATCTCCTCCTTTGGCATAGTGAGATTCAGGGCCCAGGATTTGTCATGAATAATTTTAAGGCCGGAGTCCCGCTCAAAAACCCGCAATAGAGAATGTAAAGCTGGAAGGGACTCCAGGGGCCGCGTTAAAGTAAGGATAAGGTCATCCGCAAAAAGCGCTCCCTTGTTCTCGCGTCCTCCAAGGTGGATACCATGAATGTCCGGCGCCTGCCGAATCAATTCCACTAGGAGCTCTACTACCAGGGCAAACAACAAGGGTGAAAGGGGGCACCCCTGCCTAGTACCCCTATGGATGGAGAAGGGTGCCGTGAGCTGCCCATTTACCCTAATCTTGGCCTGCGGGGCTAGATATGGTGCCATGACCCTAGCGACCCTGTTCGGGCCAAGCCCTATCTTATGCAGAACCACCCAAAGGAAAGCCCAATCCACCCGATCGAATGCCTTCTCCCCATCGAGCGACAGGCGGCAGGTCGGTATATTCCAGGGATGGGCTTTCCCCACCAAGTGTGCAATTCTATGCACGTTATCCGCCCCCTGCCGATTGTGGATGAATCCAACCTGGTCCGGTTCCACTTGTCCCGGCATGTAGGGATCCAGGCGTTTCGCCAGCAGCTTAGTATAGATTTCGAGGTCAGTGTTTAATAGGGCTATGGTGCGGTAGGATGCACAGAGTTTAGGGATTAGCGCTATCTTCGCCATACCCATATCGGACGACGGCCCATCAGTGTCAATGAAGGAATCGTACAGCCGCAACAAGTGAGGCCGGAGTTGTGTTTGAAACATGCGGTACAAAGACAGGGGCAGGCCATCCGGACCGGGCGTCTTGCCAAGGGGGAGATCCTTTATGGCCTCTGTTATCTCCTCCTCAGCAATAGGGACCTCCAAGGTTTTTGCATGGTGGGAGTGTTTCAGCGATCACGTAAATCGACTCAAGACATCCGCCACCAGACACGAAGACGGCGTCTCTGACTTGTATAGTGCAGTATAGTAGGCTCGGAATGCCTCGCATTTATCCCTTTCCGAAGTAACCCTCGTCCCGTCCGGTAGCTGGATATTGGCTTTATGGTTCTTGTCCGCCCGCGCCCTCAATCGCCTCACCGGTAGCCTGCCCACCTTGTCTCCCCCTCCAAATATCGCTGCTTCAGCACCAACAGCGCTTTTTCAGCCCTATTTGTACGCAGGATTCTAAGTTGACTCCGAAGGTTAGCAAATCGCCGCCTAGACGCCAGTGAGGAACGATCCTGGTCCCGTTTTTAGTTTTCGTGATGTCGTCTGAGAGGCTATCCTCTAGAAGCAGAGTCTCTCGCGCCCGCGCTATCGAGAGGGAGGTAATGTGGTCTCGCATCGTAGCCTTGAAGGCGTCCCACACCACTGGGAATGGCGTCTCCGGGAGATCATTATTAGCAAAGTAAGAGTCCAGGCAACCCGTATGCTTTCCACGATGGCTGAGTCCCGGAGAATACTCGGCGGCCGGTGCCACCGCACTTCGCAGGTGGGGCAAGCGGCCAGGTCCTGCAGGAGCAGCTCAACATGGGTGTGATCTGAGAGCGAGATGTCAGACATGGATGTCCCCAGGATGTCTTGTATCAGTGCATGGAAAACAAATAAATAGTCGATACAGGAGTACGAGCGATGGACATGGGAATAGTACGAGTAATCTCTTAGCTCGGGGGAGTGGTACCTCCACGTGTCCAACAAACCCAGGTCCGTAATCTGCTTGCATAGAGCTAATGACATATTCCCCACCCCGCTAAACGAGGATTCGCTGTGATCCATTCCACTGTCCCATACTAGATTAAAATCTCCCCCCAGTAACAGTGAGGGATCTCCCTGCGGCACGTGTTCCCTCAGGAGAGTTCGGAGGTATCTGTCCTGCATCTGGTTGGGCGCATATACATACAATGTAAAATGGCGTCTCCCAATCCCCACACTGACCATAAGGAAGCGCCCGTCTCCACTCCTGAAGGGTTTAGCCTCCCCCGCCTGATGCCACTTCTACATAGAATTGCCACACCTGCCGTCTTAGTATCCGCTACAGCCCAGAATTGGAGGGAATATTTAGGATGTGCCATACGCCGCACATCAGCTTGCAGGAGGTGGGTTTCTTGGAGAAATATGATGTAAGGGCTATGCTGAAGAAGATAGTGCCACGTCTGTCTCAGTTTATTGGGAGAATTTAGGCCCTTGACGTTAAGCGTCAAGACTTTCAATGGCCGAGGTAGATCTGCAGTCATGATGGATCCCAGGCCAGCCCGCTTAGCAACCCCCCATTCCACCTCAGGGAGAACATGCAGATGCTAAGGATCTCCTCCATCCCCACTAGCACAACGCACCACCGCATTAGGAACCCCCACCCGACACACCCTGAAGGCAAGATAAGATAGAGAAAGGAAGCCAGCAAGACAGAAAGATGTAGAAAAAGAAGAAAAAAAGACAAAAGCGGCCAACTGGGCCATACACTCCTATTCCAGGATCAGCCATCCTACACACAAGGTTCAGATAGTCCCGGAGATGTCACTCCTACAGGAATAGCCAAAGGAGGGTAGTACCCCTTACCCAGCATACCCAGGACAGGAGCTCCGGCCCCCCTCTAACAATGAAATCAGATCGCCAACACAGCGACTGGAAGGGAACTCATAGACCGCCCCCAACAATAGAAGGAGATAATCTCTAATGCCTAGAGTGAACATAATGCGTCTACGTGGGAGTCAATCAAGGAGTCTTTGGTTGCTGTATAGAGCCAGCTGTGTCCCCCTACAGGGACCTGATATGTTCAAAAATGTCCTGCTTTGCCTGTGATGCTGCCGGTTCATCAATGGGCGGCGACCTTGGACGATGGCGCACCGTGGACCAAGCCGGCTGAGCAGGGATCCTCACCGTGGTAGAGGGCCTCGAAGGACTGGTAAGCGGTGAGGATGGAAGACTAAGCAGTTAGGCCGCCTCCCTATAGGATCGTACCAACCTGCGCTTAGATTCCCATGCAAAGATGAGAGCAAAACGGGTGCCCCCATTGGTAAGGAATGTCCAGGCAGCGTAGCTTGTCGGTGATCGGTTTGAAGGCTCGCCGTCACCGCAGCGTGTTGGTCGCCAAATCTTGAAAAATCTGGATCCGATGGCCATCATATGTGAGATTCTGTTTGGCACACGCCGCCTTAAGGGTGGCTTCCTTCTCCACAAAGAAGTGAACTTTGGTAAGGATGTCCGGCAGAACTCCCGGTCGCCCAGCCGGGCCCGACACCCAATGAACCCGATCCAGGGTTGGCGGCGAGGCGTCCTCATCCCCCAGACCTCATGCAGCAGCTGAGCACATATGTGAGGGCGTCCTTCCTCTCCGCTCCGAGTGGAATCCCCCGGATACGGAGGTTGTTCCGACGGCTTCGATTCTCCAAATCCTCCTGCTTTAATTGTAACTCGATATGCTGCTCTTCTAGGGTAGCCAGACGCTGTCATATCTGCTCCTGTTCTTCCGTGCGGGTATCAACAGTCCTTTCTAGGCTATTGACTCAGTCACCTAAATCGGTCACTTCTTTTCTCAGCTCCTTGACGCAAGAGTTCACTTCAGTGCGCAGGGAACCTATTTCCATTTTTAATTCCGCCATAAAAGATGTCATGAACGCTTGCGTGACCGGCGGCAAGTCTCCCCCTGACAGAGGGCCGGACTTATTCGAGGCAGGTGTTTTCGTCTTGCCCCACATGGCTACCACAGAGTTGTTCTTGGGGATGGCCCCTGATGTGTCCTTGCTCCGCTTAGAGCGCGTCATCGTTGGGCAGATGTAACTCCACAGCAGGCCCACCGCCCGTCCAGGACACCAATGAACCACCACCGCGCACACCAAGGGAAACAGCTGAGAAGAGGGGCCTAAGGAATCAACTATAGAGGCCCCCGGCCAGCCAAGCCCGCACCAGCTAAATGCTGCCACCACTAATAGAAGCAAGTAGGGGATCCCACCATCCGGCCACTCCCCGGCGAGGCACCAGCGGGAGTCCAAAGGGACCCCCACCACTCTCTCCGGACCTCTCAGCCCCGGCTCTGGCCCACTCAGAGGACCCCTATCTAGGGCCGCAACAACAGCACAGGATGCATCCAGCCAAGATCAAGGTGAGAGCTGGGGGCCCGCGGGAACGCTATGTCCAGAGGAAGGCTACGGAGACCCCAAACAGCAGGCTAACAGTGTGGCAGTACAGTCGGCCCCTCTCTTAGTGTAGCAACAGACACGGGGGAACCAGGCACCTTCAGTGTGTCCCCAGGCGGGAGTCCCCGTTAGGTAGCTGCTGCCGCGCAGGTCATCAAAATTGCGGATCGCCCCCACAAAACAGTAAGGGACGGCGGGCGCGCCTACAGGCAGTCTCAGCTCTCCAGCTCGCCCGGGCCCCGCAGGCTGAATCCAGGCCCTTAGTGGCTGCTCCCCCCAGCCGCAGTCAGGCCGGCTACTGGCACCAGCATACAGGCGGGCTGATCGGGGCGCGCGCCGGGCCCCACATTGCATGGCCTGCCCACAGTCCCCACTCACCCCCGGCAGCACTGGTCACCAGGCATGTGGACCACTGGAGATGGCAACCCCAGCTTCAATTACTCAGCAGGTCCATCACGTTATATTGTAAAACCATGCAGGCAGGAGACCCTCTTTCTCCTCCTCCACGCCAGCATCCAGAGCGGGTCCCCAAATGGCGGGCGGGCGCCAAAGCAGTGCCGATGCCCCAGTCCAAGAGCGGCCGACAGTCACAGAGGAGCCCTAGCCCCCCACTCAGCGGATAATGTAAAATGTGTCCTGGAGTCCCCTACAGGCTCGCGTCTCCTGTGCACACGCGACCAGGCCTCCCCGCTTCAGTGCGGCCCCATCCGTTTGAGCAAAATCGTGGGCCGCCTCCGCACCAGGCCCGGTTCTAGAGGGTGGGCCGGGTGGGCCAGGCCCACCCAAACATGAGCCTGGCCCACCCAAAGAGGAGCCTTGGCCCTGGCAGTGAGGGCTTGAAGGCAGGCGTGCAACGCACAGGTCGTGTCTGTCTGCCCGGGCCGAGACAGATTCCCGGGCTCGCACACAGAGACAGTATTAGAGATTATCATAGCCCCCCATCCGAGTACTTAACAGGTCTTTAAAGACCATTAACATGTTAATGAGGCTTTGTTTATTTTTTCACCCCTTCATCTCTGTATGGTGAAAGGTGACAAATCCTTTCTTTGACAACGGTAACCCTTGGTAACCTTTTTCTACTGTTCTGCTGCGTTGATATTTATTTTTCTATGCAGCACAGGAGAAAAGAAGTTTGTTTATTCCTAATCACCTTTCCTGACCCCTGCAGTGGCTTATCACATCAGACTGTGACACAAAGTTGACTAATAGAGTAGGTAAGAGAATGTTTTACTACATTTTTTTCTTTTTAAAATCTGCACAGGCCCAGTAGGACACATACTTCATGTGTGCTTCATTTAAACAGTTTTTTTTATCACTATTGTGGCCAATGCAGGACAACAATAAAACGATACAATATGCCCAGATAACGCTGGTGAATAATGATCCTGCTGGAGAGCAATCATTTGTTTGTTAGTAGTTTTTAAATGCAGAGGAACTGTATTTTATGTGGAGCTCAGTGGGTTACTGCCTTTGTCACAGACATCCTTGTGTTACTTGCAGTTCGGAAGGTACAATCCTAACATAGGACAGTGACCAATGAACTGTCACCAAAGAGCTGCCTACAAACATGAATGGTATAGTTAAAACTTCGCGTTTTTTGTTTTGTGATATAGTTAGAACTAACTCAGCCTTTCATTATTCTAATGTTGCTAAAATGAGTATGTTTGGGCAGATGTACATTTTTATCAGTAAAGCTGACCCCCATGGAATACTCTTTAAATCCTAAGTTTGTGTTTCCCCATATCAAACCCTTTTAAAATATACTGACCACCAGTATGGATGACGTGATTCATACACCTTGTAATCCTCATTTGCTTAAGTAACATTCCCTATAGGCTGATTTACATACTTGTATGATTCATTGTCTCTTTATAATGTGTGTGTGATGTAAAGTACTGACACACACTACACTGATATGAGTAGCGCTATACAACAAATGAAATGCATATGAGAGAGGGGCTATGTAAAGATGAGGGGCACTGTTGGAGGATGGCAGTGAAGGAATCCGAAGAGGAGGTAGTGGGAGTGGCTATGGAGCGATGAGGGGCACTGGTAGAGGATGACAGTGAGGGAATCTGAGGAAGAGGTCATGGGGTGGGGGAGCTAGGGAGAGATGAAGGGCACTGGTGGGGGTGGTAGTGAGGGAGTCAGACGAGGAGGTCATGAGGGGGAGGGGCTACAGAGATAAGGGGTACTGGTCTTCGAGGAGGAGGTCATGAAGGGGAGGGGCTATGGGGGATATGAGGGGCACTTGTGGTGTGAGGAAATCCGAGGAGGAGGTCAATAGGGGCGGTAATGGAGGGATGAGGGGCACTGTTGGAAGGTAGTAGTAAAGGTATTTACTGAAAAGGAGGTTAATGGTGCGGTGCCAAAAAAGACTTTCGCATCAGTCATGGCCTTTCAGTTTTTGTTTATTTAATTAGCAGTCAGGTCATAAGGGCTACTGTGGAACATACTTTGAAGTGTGTGCTAATTATATTTACTGCTATTTTCAATGTTTTAAGTTTGAAGGTGATTTTACTAATGTTTTTACTGGGCAAAATGAAAGTGGAGCCCGATGGTGCCTGATATGGGGCTGGGGCCCAAGGTCAGCTGTGAGATAAGGTGCACTGGAGAGGAGTAGTGGATATTCAAGACTGTAAGGGAGTATGTTGCAGAGTCTGGGGTCAGGTGGAGGTAGTAATGAAGAGGGATTCTCCCTGAAGGCTCGCACAGGGGGAGCCCGAGAAGTGTCACTTGCCTGATCCTCCCACCTCAGAAACCTCCTCTTCCCATCAAAGGAACATTACATGGAAAAAACACTTTTTGAGAGTGAGGACATTTAGAAAGAGATTTGGAAAAGAGTGCGTTTTGCTGGGCCTTGCAAGACTAAGAAGAGATAAAGGAGGGCCGCTAAGTAGGCCTGCCCAGAAATATATGCGACAAATCGAGCCCCAGTGGCCCACCCAAATGCACCCTTGGCCCACCCAAATAAAAATTCCTGGAGCCGGGCCTGCTCCGCACCTCAGGGGAAGAAGATGGCGGGCGCGCTGACAGGCTGTCAAAGCTCCCCAGTCCGCGAGCCAAGCAGGGCCCCCCCGGCCTCCGCCGTCACCTCTCCTCACCTCCGGTGGCCTGATCTCTGGGGCCGATGAATTACATCCCACCACGGCGGCTGATCTCTCCGGCGCCCAGCTCCAACACGGCTCCCGCACCTCCCCAACGGCACCAGCCAAACACGCTGCAAGGGACAGCTACCGCTGCATCTACGTCGCCGCAGCCGCCTCCCCAGCAAGTCAGGGTCAGTCCAGCACCCGCTCCGCTTAAGCGCCGCCTCTGGTGCACCACCTCTCTGGTGTGGCTCGGAGTTCCCTGGGCCACCTAGCGGGCCCAGGGAACTCCGAGCCACACCAGACACAGGAAGGCCTCAGACCCGCAAGATGGTGACTGGGCCGCACTGGGATCAGCCACTCATCCCCAGGCAAATTGGTTTTCTCTCAAGTTCGGGGTCCACTGGAGCCTATATCAAGTTCCCAGAGACATCCACCTTACAGTGGGTTCGGTCCGCGCCCCCCCAGCACTGTCAGGCTGCTTAAATCACACTGATAACGCTGGTGGCAGAGCGGAGCTCCCGCAACACACGTCTCACTCCATTGCTGGCCAGGCCACACCCCCTAAACATACGTTTTTAATAATGTTCTTTGCAATTATTTTAAAGTTTAAATTTATGTTTGCATGTTAAATAATTTTTACAGATGTTTTATATTTTAAGTATTTTTTAATGTAATATTATTTTTTAAGCTAATATATGTTTTAAAGTTAATATGGTGTAGATTGGCAAAAATTCAATATACTTACCTATCTTTTAACAATATTGTGGTGTTCTAAATTTTTGTTGTCCATATTTTTTACTTCATGTATAAAATATGATAGTTTTTGTCCTCAATATTTGACATTTTGGGGCTGATTACGAGTACTTCGGTCCCAAGACTGCCTTACCCGCAGTGATGGTTCGACTACCACCTCCTGGGTAGTCAAACTGCCCCATTACAAGGTTGGCGGTCGTACTGCCACAAGTCTGTGCAAGACCGCCATGAGGATCCTGGATCGCAACAGGGCGGCTGTGGGGAAAAAGGCAGTCTCTGGCGGCAGTGCTGATGCCGGCCCCATCGTGAAGATTATGACCTGCCTTACCGCATGCCTTTTCATGGCGTGGACCCTGCCATGAAAAGGTCAGTGAAAAGGCAGGTAAGGGGCCCCAGAGCATTGTAGGCCATAGGGACACATGTTGTGCCCCCTCTTCTCGCTCTGTTGTGCGTGCACTGTATGCCATGTAGGACATGGTGTATGGTACACAGTGCACAGATGTGCAAGAATCGGTGCCACAGTGCTGTGCTGCATACTCCCTATGAGCCAAAGCATGCCTCCGCCATGGCACCGCCGCCGCAACACCGCCAGCCCAGAGGTTAACTTGTGATGCAGCAGTCAGGAACCCGCCTGCTTTGTGACGTACTCCCGGCCGCCGTAATGGTGGGCCGGCGGGCGGACTGTCAAAGTCATAATCGGCCAAAAGTCATACAGATGAATGTGCATACATGTGTTGTTTAGAACAGGTCTCACTGAATATTAATGAATGTTAATTACTTTCCAGCTTTACAAGAGATAATTTAGAACCTAAGTCAATCAGTATTAAAAGAGGCATGTTATGAAGCCCGATGTTGTTATCTTGCCAATAGAGAAAGTGGGTAGATGAGTTTTAGGTAGTTACTTAAAACTTTGCCATGCTCGTTTTCCGGAACTCAGCAGCTTTATATCACAGGGTTTATTACATAGAGATACCTTTAAGACATATCCATTTACTGTCACTGTCAGATACAGAATATTTACAGCAGATTATTAATATAGTGTTTGTTGCCTTTAGAAACACATTCTGACCAGCAGACATCAGTGCCGAATGGAGAAATGAATCAGTGTGTAGATATCTAGTGTTTCTGTTGTTGCTCCTATTCCTTTGCCCTTTGGCTGTTTTCACTATGGTCCAACATATTATATTGAGTGTGGTCAATGGAGGTTACTGTGAGGCGTGTAAGAGTGCATTACTTCCATTTGGTCCAAAGGGGAAGGTCAGTGCTCCCTGACAGACTGACTAGCCCATGTTACCATCCAAGTTGAACAATGGATTTTTCTGTCAAATCTTTTTCTTATTAAAGGTCATGAACGTAGGATTTTTATACCATTCTGCCTTAGATCTTTTATATCATATACAAACTCTAGCAGGTCAGTTCAGTAAGTACTGAGATGAGTACCATGCAAAGAACACAAAAGAAGGATGCTAGCCTTTGTGTTCAGAATCAAAACATATAGGTACAGCTCGGATTCTTCTGTAACCAACCCGGCTTTGATAGATGGGATACTATAGGAATCTCCACAATAGGCCACCTAGTGAAAAAGGGGAAGATACTAACATTTGCAGAACTAAGGAAGCAAAATGAACTAGCTCAGGGAGAGGCCTTCCGTTACCTACAGGTACGACATGCTCATCATGCTGCACTCTCACACATGGCAAGTATACTGGAACTATCCCCTTTGGTTGACCGGTTGCTCACGGAACCTATACTAGAGAAAGCTGTGTCTTTAACATATACGAAACTATGTAATAACCTGCCAGATATATTTCATACTCATAGAGCACTAGGAAAAGAGATTATCTTAACATCCCAACTGGGACTCCTTAACATATGGGAGGCTACAGACCTTACAGAAGTGGAGCAATAACTGACCACTCTGGGATACACACTAGTGAAATGCGCAATGAAGTGGGGCTGGATGAGAAGCCATCGCCGAGGGGTGGGGCTAAGGAATTCGACAAATGTATGAGTGCAGAAAAAGAGGTGTTCAAATCCAGAGGTTGTCTTAAAAAATAGGATGAAAAGTGTAGTAAATGGAATGTGTGGCGAGGTGAACTGTGTATCTCACCTACCACGGAGATGGTGATGAGGAAAAATATTGGAAATATTATGGGAACAAACAGCTGATTTACTACTGATTCCTATTAAATGTACCAATAATGTAATTGTACTGAAATGTATACAAACAAAGAAATGTGTGTGTTTTCAAACAAATAAAAAGATTTTTCAAAAAGAAAAACATATAGGTACGACCCTTGAATTCTCCGACTCGCAATTTGCGACAAATAGCGAGTCGCAAAAATCAATGTACGTACCCAACTGTCCCCCAAAGTGCGACTCACAAATGACTTGCATCGCAATTTAGCGAGGAGGCAAATTGCGACTCGCTAAGCGGACGCAGGTAGTGTCCACAGTGGAACAGACAGTTTAGCTTGCGCAAATAGTGTACGTGGCTGATAAGGGCATTTTGCAGGCGCAAATAGCGTACTCGGGTGAAAAGGGCATTTTGATTGCGAAAATAGCGAGGGTGAATAAAACATCTTAAAAAAAACTTCCTGGGAAGGCAGAAGGACCCCAAACCAGGAAGTGGTGTCCCTGGAGAATCTTGAACAAAATTGACAGCACATGGCAAGGTGCAGCAGCACAGTCCAATACTGCAAGCCAGCCAAGCACAGTAAAGCAAGATGTCCAGCAAGTCCAGTGAAAAGGCAGGGAAAGACACATATGGTACCAGAAGCAGAGAAAAGGCAAATCTGGTGAGATATTTAGCTGTGTATAAATGCCCTTGGTTTGGCTAACCGGTCCCTGGACGACATTAAGAAAAGGTGGTATGACTTGCGCTCCAGGTGCAAAGAGAGGGTGGCAGTGCAGCTGTGAGAAGCACAAGGAACAATAGGAGGAGGCCCACCCAATGTCCTGGAAGATTCAGTAGCAGAAGCAATGGTGGAAAGCACCCTTGAGAGAGAGGAAGAAGTGGGATTTGGGACCCTCGACACATCTCAACCTCCACAGCCCCCAGGTAAGTGTGAAATGTGTACAACAGTATGTCAAATAACTGCACCTACATGCTCCATCTACATGATCTAAAAGTCACAGCTGGTGAATTATGGGAAATGTAGTAAGTGACATAAACAATGCAGTCAGGAACTGACATGAGTTGTGAACAAAATACCACCACTGAGATAGTGATACAGAACATTTTCTTTATTTCCCCTTTTGTAACATAGATACACCTCTGGGAGAAGAGCCAAGGGGAGATGTGACTGATGCACAGCAAGAGCATGTCCAGATGGAGGAAGGGTGAGCCAAGTTGTTCACATGTCCTGGGAAGTGCTCCATCTCAGGACACACCAGCAACACAGCAGCAAGCACCATACCAAAACACTCTAGACACAAGGGTCCGGGTACAGCATTTGACACAGCAGTCAGGAAGGTGGCTTCAAGCTCGGATGCACATTCCCACCCACACCAGAGCAGGCACTCAGTCGGCGTTGGTGACCTGGAGCAATACATGTTGAAAGTTCAGAGATGCAACCAAAACAGATCAGGATGATCAATTCAAAGTTGAGCCAGGGGTTCCTTAACATCACCCAACAAATGCCTTACAACCAGGCTCGCATTGAGGGAACATTTGATGCCCTTAAATGGGCTATTGGGCAGATGTGCACCAAGTTGAAAGAGGAGAAAGTGCAGCACAGGAGAATGGAGCGCAGCAGGGCACACGGAATGCACTCCATGACCTGGGCAATTGGTAGGCTGGCAACAACGCAACACACCAAGCGCACCCTGGCTCTGCAGATAGAAATGGGCCACTACAGTGGTGATCTTTCAAGGGGGCTGCAACAAATTACAGCTGCAGTTGAGGCAGTAGGGGCAATCCAGACTAACATGGACGCTACTGGAGGAGCCAGAGAGACAGCTGATAGTGAGGTGTCCAGCCGCAGCAGTGTGTCTACAGCAGATACACCTATGCAGTGGTGAGCTGCAGTTGACAGCCAATAATCCCACGTGTCAGATCCCCACATGCTGGACGTAGAGGCAACAAATGATTTGTTGTGTAGAAAAGTGCCTGTTGTTTTCTTGGTGGTGCAGTAACCACATGATATTTCTGCTTTTATTTGGTTGTGAATGGAGCTGGACAGGTTTATCAGCATTGCGCATTGACATGCCTTTAAAATAAAGGGAAATTTCATTTTTCAGATTAACTTTTGTGGTGTCATTTGTTGTGTGGAGACTGTGAATGGTAATGATGTACCTTCAAAAATAATGACTGCCTATGTGGTCCCTGAGCCTTCTTCCCTCTGCTGCTGAGCTTCCCTCGTTTGGCTGTTGTGCTGGTGGGCCAGGGTCTACATCTCCCGAGTCTGAATCAGACACCTCCATGGGCAAGCAACGTCTGCAGGCAATGTTGTGGAGTATGGCACAGGTTGCCACAATTTTGCATACAGTCTCGGGAACATACTTCAGGGCCAGCCACTCTTGTGAAGACATATGAATCGTGATTTTAGGATGCCAAATATGCTCTCGATGACTGGTGCATTGGTGGGAGACAGGTATGGTGTAAGGATCCATGTACTCAGGGCATACGCACTGTCCCCTGGGGGGAGATTCATGATTATGGGACAACATGCAGACAGACATTTAAGTGCGAATACATTTCACTGTGGCATGTAGATTCAGTACTGAGTAGGTATCCTTCATCAAAGTCACCTCTTTTTAATTTCTGGTATATGCCACTGTGTCTGAAGATGTATGAGTCATGGGTGCTTCCAGGATATTTGGCAACAATGTATTTGATGATGTTGTTTGCGTCACAGACAACTTGGATGTTAAGGGAATGTGTGTTTTTCCTATTAAGGAATATGTATTCTATGCATGAGGGGGACATATGGGCACATGGATCCCATCTATGCAATCTACGACCTGTGGAAACCTTGCTATTCTACAAAGTTGTATTTTGGTATTTTCAATTTCCTCATCATTCCTGGGCAGGTAGATGAGTTGATGGAAGTGGTGTAGCATGGCATCTATGAAATTGTGGAAGAAACGCAAAGGTGCACTCTGCGACACACCTCTGGTCACTGCAATAGCATCTTGGAAGCTAGCAGTGGCCAATAGGTGGAGGGAGCACAACACCTGAACATGTGTGGGGATTGCATTGCTGTGCATGGTTCTGCTTTCCAATTGTGGCCTCAAGGTGTCTATGAGTTCTAGGATGACAGTGCTACTCAGCCTGTACTGGTCATAAATCTCTTCCTCTGTCTTCTCAAACAATGTCAGCCGGACTCTGAAAATCCTCTCTTGTCTCCGCATCCTCCTCGCTATCAAGTACAGGGCAGCCATTTTGGAAAGATTTCAGATGCATTCTGCGCCTATAGTTATAGGCTGGGTCTGTTTACCACCTGGTTCTGATTCATGGTAATTTGCATGCGCCAATAGGCCAATTTGCACATTTTTGCTACTTGCGACTGCTCTGTACATTGTGATTTGCAACCTGCAAATTGAGAGTCGCTATTTTCTGAAAGCAAAAATCGGTCGCATTTTTTTGTGAGATTGTATTCGTTTGCATTTCAATTTTGGGATTTGCAAGTGCCTTTCGTAAATTGGGCTCAGCCATTTTTGCATGCGCAAATCTGTTTGCGACCGATTTTGCACTCACTAAATGGTCGTGCATCTTGCCCCAAGTGTGAAGGTATGCATCAAAGAGAATTTATTTCGTCACGAACCAGAATATGCGGAAATTATTAAATGCGTTTTCCTCAGGGTCACATTATGACCCTTGTCCTCCTCATATTCTAAAGTTAGGTTCTCCTACCATAATGCCTTTCCTTTGCACTCGATTAAATTCATCAATTAAATCCACATTGGTTTCCGTTCCCTGGAAATCGACTGTAGTAATTCCCATCTTAAAGAAACCTAATGCCGATCTGTTAATTCTAGCCAAATTTAGGCCAATCGCTTTATTACCGGCCTTAACACAGAGGCTAGAATCTTACATACATTTTTTACTTACCCAATATCTAGACAACAAATATCTTTTGGATACCACACAATGTGGTTTCCGGACAGCTCATTCCATAAAATCATTATTGTTCATGGTGACGAAAAGAATGGAACGAGCAGGTACTATTCGCGTTAATAGTTTTGTGGACACAACGTAGAGACTGTGATTGCGGGCAATACTCAGCTTTCCTCGCTGCAGAGGTTGTTGACTATCTAGCGGCATCGGACTGCTTTTGGACTCAGGAGTAATGTAAATCTGGTCTACATTCGGGCAGCTCATGAAGCATGCACTATTTTAAGAACGCAACTTACTGAAAAGAGGGTATATATTAAGCATCCATTAGGATACTAGCAGCGACACATCTAGCAATAGCCTGCAATGGACGACTGATTTTAAGTTGATATTGCAGTTTTCATCAAAAATTCCGCACAGACCCCTGACGAAGAGACAATGTCTCGAAATGCATAGGGCTGGAATCTTTAAATGTTAAAATTGATCTAATTGTGTACTTACAAGAAAAACTAAGTTTGCCTTTTGACTTTGTTATATGTTCATATTATAATTCTTTATTTGATTAATGTTCAAAGTATAATGTGTAATTGACACATCGATAAAGTTGCATTAAATTTGAATGTATCATGCAAACATTTTTGTCATAGTTGCTGCATGTTGGAGTCCTAGTCGCCTAGTTAGGGGCTAGGCCACGTATTAATCAAATGAAGAAAAGTTTGAAACATATGCTAGATAATATGGCCGCTGCAGGCCTTATATTACTAGATCTTTTTGTGGCCTTAGACACTATTTACCACAAGATTCTTATTCATCACTTGGGTTAAATTGGTGTTGAAGGCAGCGCCTTAGATTGGCTTTCAGATTTTTTGAAAGAACAACAAACTGTCAGGCTTCCTCTCTACTCTTCCATCCCTGTTCCAATCAAATATGGGGTGCCACAGGGCTCAGCACTAAGCCTGACCCTCTTTAACATTGATATAGTCCCTTTAGCCAAACTCATAAAGGGTTATGGCTTTGACGTATTGTCCTCTGCTGACGACGTTCAATTGATTGTTCCACTGATTTTGTATGATGGCCAGACTAGATGTCAATTTAAACAATGTGGGACATCAGATGCCATTTGGATACCTCAAAACAATCTAAAGTTACAATCCGACAAGACTGAATTACTAATTCTCTGCCTGAAACCTCAATATTGGACAAATACTTGGTGGCTAAGAGAGTTGGGTGCCCCTCCATGTGGGGGTTGAATTTGAACGCAACTTGGGTGTAAACTTTGAATCTTAGCTATCTTTTCAGCTGCAGATTCAGTCTGTCACTGCCACTTGCTTTGGCATACTAAAAACCCCTCATAAACGTTTTCCTTTTTTTGCCTTTTTCGGCCAGGAAAACTGGATACAGAAGTTGGTCACCTCTAGGCTGGATTATACAAATGCCCTATATTTAGAGACCTCTAAAAAACGTTTTAAAAAAAAATATTTATAGATTTTAAGAACAAAATAACATTACAGTTCAGTAACTTGTACCATCTCCCAGGCCCCTAAACAGAGAGAGAGATTTGAGTCACACCATGTACAAATAGATATAAATCCATACATGGCATTGGCTCACTTAGACAGCATAATTGATACTATCATATCAAATTACAGCAGATGAGTATCACAGACACATCTAAAAAGTATTAATCAACTTTCTCCTCAACATCTTGCCCCATTCAGGATCTCCCATTTCGTGTTGTAGCCGGACTTCTACGAAATCCCATTTCAACCTTCCTCCTTGTACCACTCTGTTATAACCCAACCTGTGGCATACCCCATATTCAGTCCATACCCACCTTACAAATTCACATAACTATTGATTTTCATGTGGGCAGTCACTTGAACAACCATCTTAATGCTGCGCACTTCTTTACCGCAGTGAGGCCTAGTTCCAATACCATCTCCCCATATTTAGTATGTTTATTACGAATGATTATTCCCTGTAAACAAATCTGTATCATTAGCTGTTGTTGTAAATCGGTCAGCATTCCTAAAATGTATATTACCTCACCCCAAAAGGCACATAACACCCGGGCATGTTCACCACATGTGAATATAGGAACCCTCTGCCACTCTACATTTGGGGCTGAAGGAATCTAGTCTGTGCAGCCACTGAGGAGTGATGTCATCTCGGTTTCAGGCGTGCATTAGGCGTAACTATCCTGCAGTTATCAAATATAGAATTCCAGTTCCCTTCCCTTAACTTCATGCCCATATCCCCTCCCATTGTGTATTCAGTGTGGTTGTACGGAGAGTTGTGTGTGGTATCAACAATTAGTAAATTTGAGTGATGAGTTTGCCATCACCTCCCATCTCCGGAAGAGTCTGGTTTAACACGTGGTTCCAGTTCTCGTTAAAACCTTACCTAGGCCTGGCGAACAGCCACTGCCAAACCAGCACACACTAGGAAACATCAACCAACTATTTCCCATTTATCACAAAAATAAACTCTGACTGCCCTCTTTGTAATGGGGCAGTCAGAGTTTAAACATTGGGTGTGGGTCGGAGGCTTTCCGACCGACATCCAGATGAGGCCCCTAGTGTCATTTTTTTTGGGGGAGGGGGTATTTATTAGCTTTTTGCAGGATAACAACAAGGCTTGCCGTACAGCCACAATATTATTCCTGTAGCGTTGGCTACAGAACACCAGAGACATTTATATAGAATTAAAGATCGATAGTGATTCTGTTCCACCGGCCCCCTTTGCAAACATCACAGTAGTCGTGAGAGTCTGAATTTTGCTGTGATACATCAATCAGCGCGAGTCCCCTGCCTCCTGGCCCTCAGGTTGCATCCTTTCCAACATACTTTACTCTTTACTGCTAGCGCGCCCTCCACTTCCGTTCTAAAGTGTGCGGCGAAGGGTTCCCAATGTCTGCTGGTCTAGCACGCTCAGGCTGGAGTTCCCAGTGTGTATTGAGCTGTTCCTGACAATACGTGGCGTCATGTAACCATGAGCGAGCACGGGTGCCTGGTACTGGATCAAATGCACTGCTACTCTGCACTTTGCTAGTAAGAGTAGTATTGCCACCAGCCGGCGGCGCACCACAGGTACCTTCTCTACCTACCCCAGCAGGCAAGTCACGGGGGCGGCACCAGAGGCGCATCAATAATGCCGCCGATTGTTTCCCACGCCTTCGCCCAGAATGCCACCATCCTGGGGCATTACCAGGCTAAATGGAGGAACGAAGAGTCCTTTGCAGCGCAAAGGGTACAGTTTGAGGTTACGCGGAGCCCTATTTTGTGTAGTTGCAATGGTGTGTGCCTTTCTGTCTGCCCGCAGCAGTACGCCCATCTCTCTTCCGGGAAGTTCGCCACCCGGCTCCGGCCCCATGCCTCCCTAGCTCAGGAAACATCCTATAGGGGGGCCGCATTGTAATTGAGTAGAGTCTGGTGACTAGTTTCCTAGGGGACTGAGTAGCTTAGATGAGCTTGAGTGCCTCCAGTGCCGGGAGGTTCTGGGAAAGTGTCCCAACCGCCCTACAGGTCGCCCGCAATCTATATCTATACTACTATAATAAAGCAGAAACTTTAAGGCTTTGAGGCGGGTAAACTCGGGAACCACTGCGCCAATCTACACACCCGATACACCGTTGCAATCGGCAGGGTGTGTAGATGGTTATAGGCGACATAAATTAAAAAAATAAACGCTATTTAAAATTTTAGATTAAAAAAAAAAAGTAGTCCCTCAAAAGTAGCACCGGCCGCGACGTGCGTGGTCACGTTAGGAGCATGGGGAGGAGCGGCGTCCAAGGAGCGGCGGACATGGCGCGGGGGAGGAGCGGTGACGTCAGGAGCAGAGGACCGGCGGCGGAGGAGGAGCGGCGGACATGGCGCAGGAGAGGAGCGGTGGTGCCAGCGGACAGGCGGGAGCAGCGCCGGCGGAGGTAAGGGCACTCATGTAGGGGCAGGCGGGGGTTGGGGCAGGCTGGGGACGGGACGGGCCGGGCGGGGGACCGGACGGGCCAGGCGGGGGACGGGACGGGCGGGCGGCGGTAGGGGAAGCCTGAGGACAAGAAAGAGGAGGCAAAAGGTGCACTACAAATGCCAGACAAACGGTGCATTACAGGAGGAAAAAGTGACGTGTGGCCGGCCGGGGGACGGGACACCTGCGTCCCTTGGGTGGAGTGGAGGGAAGGGGGTGGATGACGTGTGCACGAGGAAAAAGTGACGTGTGCAGGTTACAAAAGTGGAGCGGGCGGGGGCCCTGAAGCAAAGAAAATTACAGGAGGAAAAAGTGACATCTGCAGGTTACAAAAGCGGGGCGGGAGGGGGCCCTGAAGCCTAATTGCTCTCGGGCAACGTCGGGATGGGCTGCTAGTTGGTAATAAAGCAGTGTGTATCTAACGCTGTGACCTCTTGTGTGGCAGGACTGGGCAACAAGTTGAGAAACCTTCCCTTGGGGAACAAGTCTGCAATAGTTTTAAGTCCCATCTCCATGGCCCTGGCCGCCGACCCTTTATCCCGCTGCGGGAGATACAGTGGATTATCGGATAGCTGTGCTGATGAAGCATACAGGACCGGGAGGCCAGCCCGGCATCGGAGTCCATCCCACGCCCGCCTCACACATTCCACAGGGTCTATTTCGCTCTGTGGCGCCTTTTATTTGTCAAACACCCCCGTCTTCAATGGCAAGGCAGACGCTCAATCTGCTTCTACTGCCATGTGAGGCTTAAAGGAGGCAGGATCAGGGCACAAGTCAGAAATAAAGAAGTGGGGGGACGCTCAGAGACGGAAGTGACGTCACAACAGGAAGTGGCGTCACGGAAGGTAAAAAACCTAGAAGTGGGGGGACGCACAAATACGTGAAGTGACGGCACGACCGGAAGTGACGTCACGAAAGGTAAAAAAAACTAGAAGTGGGGGGACGCTCATGCATGGAGGGGGCTATCTTTTGTGTGAAGGGGGCTTGCGGCCTCGCTGGCGTGTCGCATTCCGCCTGTGCGAACCCCAACCAGTTCAAAATTCAGTTAAAAAATAAATAATAATAATTTACAAAACGGCAACGAGTAACTAATATTGCAGAAACCTTTCATATATCATTCTACAGAGCTCATCTGAAAGCGACGCAATGACCTACTAAGAATGTCCGTAATCGAGAATAGTCTTACTTAGTAGACAAAGTTTGCAACAGCCCAACGTTTGCCCAGTGCACTCGGGTAACACTAGATGGCGGAAAAGTGAGAAAAAAAACATGAGCCTTGCAAGGCATACACTGATGTCTAATGCAGTTGCTTTTACCCACTGAGCTAGCTAACCAGACAGTTTACCCCGAAGAGGAGGAGCGCGCGAGAGGCGGGGCAAGGTTCGGAATCGCACTCCAGGAGCTTTTGGAGGGGCTGTTTGTGCTTTTGTAACCTGACTCCAACCATGACGTATCACTGAAAGGGCTTGCCGGGGGGTGCCTGTGTCGGTAATGGCTCACTTGCTGGAGTGGAGCCGCCCTGCCTGGGGCCTTAATTATACTGTCTTTGGGAACTGTCGGCTCAGCACATGACCCGGAGCCGTAGACAGCGCTAGCGCCAGCTCAGCACAGCTTTTGCACAGGGGGGATGGCGTCCACCTGGTAAGACCCCTTAAAATAAGTGGGGGGACGCCGTCCACCCGCGTGGTACCCCGACTCGAGCCCTGGGCAGGATGAGCCAATGATGCAGGTAGCTCACCTGTGCACTGAGGGTATACGCCTTCAGGTCCTACGCTCCCTTCCCACCCCTCGCTAATGGCTGCACCAGCACCTCATATCGATTCCTGGACTGACAGCCCGCCCAGGCCACCGCCACCAAGTTGGATCATTAAAAAACCTCTCAGTGAAAGGAATCGAGGTGTTTATAAAGAGGTAAAGAAATTTAGGAAGGACCACCATCTTCGCTATTGCGATGCGGCCAGCAAAACACAGCGGTAGTCTATTCCAAATCTGTATTCGTGATTCGAGCCACTCAATAGCGCAGCCAAAGTTTGCCCATCAAAGCACTTCTATATCTCGGCTCAGCCAGATACCCAGGTATTCAATGGGTTCAGTGGCCCACTTATAGGGATTGTCTGTGAGGCAGGGTGTTGTCGACTCAGTGAGTGGAAAAAGTATCAATTTGCTCCAATTGATTTGTATACCTGAGTACCCTCCAAAACGTATGATCTCCCGGGTCGTTGGGGAAATATTAGTGCAGGGGTCTCAAATATATAGTATTATGTCGTCAGCATATAGTGACACCACCAGTCCCCAAGTAGTGAATCTGATCCCGCGCTCCGCGTGGTGTTGCCGCAACCTGCCATCCAGCGGCTCCATAACGGCAGCGAAAAGAAGAGGAGTTAGGGGGCAGCTTTGCCTGGTGATCCTGGTGACCACACATTTCACTGCTATTTTCCTGTTAAGGCTCACCTGAGCCGCGGGTTGAGAGTAAAGGAGGTGGATCTTCTGTATGAAGCAGAGGCTAAATCCCATTCTTGACAAGAGAGTGAAAAGGAACGGCCACTCCAATGTATCAAATGCCTTTGTGGCGTAGAGGAGAGCCGCTACCACTGTCATATTGGGGTGTAGGTAGTGCATACTCGAGAAGATGGTTTGCAAGTTGTGTGAAGTTCCCCGTCCTGGTATAAAGACCGACTGGTCCGGGCGGGCTATCAGGGGCATGAGCGCTTGTAGACGGTTGGCCAGTAGTTTTGCATATATTTTAGCATCGATATTTATGAGGGACAGAGGCCGGTATGAGTCACACTGTTCGGACGGTTTGTCCGGTTTCACAATCATTACTATTAAGGCCTCACGTAGCGACAGGGGGATCAGCCCTACCTCCAGTGACTCGTAGTACATCTCGATGAGGTGTGGGATAGGCAGGTCTGCGTATTCTTTGTAAAAAGCAGGGGTAAGCCTGTCCAAGCCTGGAGCCTTGCTAGCCGGCAGGGCAGTAACAACACAAGCAATCTCTTCCGGGGATATTGGAGCATCTAAATATTCCCTGTGGTCTGCGCTCAACTACAATAGCTCTATAGTGTCAAAGTATGCCTGTTATTCGGTTTCATCAGCAGTTGCATCTACCGTATATAGTTTGGCATAGAAGGAAGACACCACCTCAAGCAATGCATCTGGGGAGGTGACCATTAGGCCTTTGAAATCTTGTAATTTTGCAACATATGTCGCAGCATGTGGTTTGTGCAGTAACCCAGCCAGGCTCCTGCCGGGTCTGTCACCCTATCCATAGCGTCTCGTCGTTGTTTCCTTCCCCAGGTATTTTACCTCCCTCTCTGCCTCTTCCGTGTACTCCGATACCTTCCTCTGGATATCTGCCAGTGTAGTTGGGCTAGGGTTGTCAGCCTGCGTGAGTTCCAATTTCCCAATATCGGCCTCTAGCCTACTCAGCATACCCTTCATTGCTTGTAGCACCCCTGCCTGCTTCGCATTGCACTCCCCCATATCACGACCTTAAAGGCCTCCCATAGTGTGGATGGTGATGTCACCAACCCGGTGTTATTTGCAAAGAAGTCAGTGATAGCGGCGCAGAGTTCCTCCCAAAATTCAGCATTACGTAGTCCATGCGGGCCAGGCGCCAGGAACATACGCGTGGTGGTGTCTGTGGTATTGTCAGTGTCAGGCGTACTGGGGAATAATCAGAGAGTGTCTGGGGAAGGAGGTCTACTGATACTGTCCAAGTGGCTACGTCTCTGGTCATCAGCCAGTAGTCAATGTGCCACCAGGAATCATAATGTGCAGAGCTACAAGTACCGCTCCTCTGTCCCCCATGCGTGCACTTCCATATATTCACTAGTGCTTGTGGGTGATGCTGTCTGGCCCCGGAATAGTCCAACTGATTATCTGGTACAACATTGAAGTCTCCTCCCCAAACCACAGCCATGTCTGCCACAAGCCTCCAGATCTGCGGAAAACAATTTGGGTCATCTGGGTTTGGGCCATATACCAACACCACCATCAGGGGCTGCTGATACATTCTCCCCATTACGATCACAGACCTCTCCTCCTTGTCTATTAATGTTTGTGTAGTGGTCCATGGTAGCCCCTTCCTGAACAGAATGGCAACACCCCTACAGAAATTGTAGTATACAAATGAATATGTCTCGCCACACCATCGGGCTCAGTGATCCCTATCAAATGGGTATCTTGCAGGAAGCACACATCCACCCCCTGTCTTGCAAGATAGGCATGCCCTAGTCTAGATTTCCGGTGGTAATTAAGACCACGAACATTCCATGTCAAGCAGGTGACTTTAGCCATACCAGCCTGTGCCTGCTATGGGCATGTGACATTGTGAGAAGGCGAAGAACATTGCATTGGGGGGTGTCTACAACTTTATTCCAGCACATCCCCTAGGCGCTCAGTCCGTAAGCCCTGTGTCCCACCCTGTGAACATTCCCTAATACCCCAACTATTACTCCTTTGAAATAGAACATTGTAAAAAGAACCCCAACTCACAAAAATGCCCTCCCATCCGTGCCCTCCCACACCAACCCCTCAATCCGGTTGTGATAGTCTGCCCATCCTCTTCCCTGCACCCAACTGATTAAAGACTCTCTAAAGTCTTAGGGAATTATCCCACGGGGGCCTGGCCTCTCCTAGCAGTCTCCCTCACCAACTGGGATAGGGTGGCCAAGTAATTTTTTTAGCAGACTTGTTCTCTGGGGTTGTCATCCAGAATAATGAGTGCTCTGCCCCTGGAGTGGCTATGCATAACAGTACACATGTTGGCACAGTTCCAGTATGGACAGTTTCCAGTGTGGCACAGAGCTGTTTTAATCATTGTCCCTAGAAGTGCCTTCTTCGTTGTGTTCAGGTGTCTTAGAGGAATTGCACTGTTGTTTTTCCAACTTTTTGGCAAACGCCAGTGCAGCCTTGGGGTCTATAAAAAACTGAGTCAGGGTCCCTCTTCTAACGCACATTTCCTGCTTCTGGAGAATCCGCTTGGCTGGGAGAAATTTGTGACGAGCAGCCTGGACCACAAGTATGAAGTCCGGATAAAAGCACAGTACATTGCCCTGGTCTCTTACCTCCCCCATATCTCGAGCTGAGCGCAGCATGGCGTCTCGGTCATGATAGTTTAATAGTTTAGTTACAATTGGGCGAGACGGTGCACCTGGGGAAGGTCTGGGCCCTAATAATCTGTGTGCTCGCTCCACGGTGAAAACTGCAAATTGGACATTACCAAAGAGTTCGCGCAGTAGGTCCTCAACGTAGCCTTCCATCCATGTAATGTTAGCAGATTCTGGTATTCCTGTTATGCTGAGATTGTTCCTTCTGGAACATGATTCTAGGTCTTTATTTTTGGCTTTAATTAAATCTAGCACCTTGTTCATCTGTAACAGTTTCTGCTTGTCTTCCTCCAGGGCCTCGTCGTTGTCCGACACTCTTGCCTCCTGTGCACGATTTTTGTGTCATGGGTGCCTTCCCATGACGCAAAATTATCCATTTGCGTGGATTGTTCTCCCGCTTCCAGCGGAGGTTCCTCTTGTTGGGTTTGTCTTCTATTGTCGAATGTTAATTTGGATTGTATGGCACCCGCTTTTCCCATGTTGTGCACCGGGTGGTCCCCCTAGATGGGCAGCTCCGTAAGAGACACCTTGGGCGCCTTTTCCTTTTCAGGGGCCCCTCTTTGTAATACTGTGTGCACAAGGAGTGTGGGTATCAGTTCCCGTCAACCTCAGCTAGTGGCTGCGGTCCTTCACTCTCGCAGTGCGTCCTGCTCTACCACCTATTTTATCAGCCAGCAATTTATGGGCTCCAAGCGGGGAATCTAAGCATGCCGATTGTGCAGTGTCATGTAGGGGGTGCGAGATAAGCCACAGGCGGCTCAGTTCTGTCGCAGAGGCTTGGCCTTGCAAGTGATAAGGAGCAAAGGGACCCTAGCACCTTGAGCCAACCACCACCTCATCCAGGCCTTATCTGGGTGGTAGCGGGCAGATACTTGCGTGGGTAATAGCGCTGCTTTTCCCCTGCAGGGTTTTCACTCCTATGCTCAGTACAGTATGCCTTATCCACATCATTTAGTTAGTGGAGAGGTATTAGTGCGGCCTCTGTGACGCTTCAGGTCCTATGGCGCTGCTCAGGGCCCGTACCCGCATTCCACGGGTCGCCTGCCGAGGGGGAGGGAGCGGGGAGTCGAGTGAGTGTGTTGCTCCTGCCACGGAGGCTTTTCAGGGTCCCGGGGGAGGCACCGGCCCATCTCCATCATAAACAGGGAAAGGGAATAGTGCTCTGTCCCCAGGCCCAGTCCTAGCACACACCCAGGCCTCCGAGGGTTCAGCGTCCCTGCCCCAGCTACGCCCCCACTCACCAGTGGCGTTCCCCACCCACTTACCCAGGGGGAGTCTCGTGGGCAGCCTCCCCCTCTGCTTGCGACAGCTTCTCTCGCCGCAGTGGTTCCTACTCACCTGAAACGGCATTGCGCGACAGCGGCTGTTTCAGTGGCAGTCTTGGGGGTTTGTTTGGCTTGCGCAGCCTTCATGACCCCTTGCTCACGACCACTGCAATTTCAGGCTGCTGCATGACAGCAACTTCAGTGCAAGGAAGAGAGGACAGTGCAGCCCTGATGCGCCGTCGCAGCCTGGCCGCAACCCGGCCGCAGCCCGGCCGCAGCCCGCCGGTGCAGGTTTCCGGACTCTCTGTGCCTCACGGAGCTGGAAAAATCATGGTTTCTTGCTCCCCATGGCTTCAGGCACTACAGCAGTTCATCAGGGGACCGAAGGGCGCCCCTGGTCCGCAGGAATATTTTAGATGCTGGGCTTGACCGGCAGAGCCCACTCAAGGGGCCCGATTCACAGAAGACAAAATCATAAACTTACTACCATTTTGGTATTCACAGAAGGCACTTACTCATTTTGGTATTCACAGAAGGAACTTACTCATTTTGGTATTCAGAAGGCATTTACTCATTGATGAGTAAGTGCCTTCTGTGAATACCAAGATGAGTAACTTACTCATTTTGAGTAACTTACTCATTTTGAGTAACTTACTCATTCTGGTATTCACAGAAGGCACTTATTCATTGATGAGTAAATGCCTTCTGTGAATACTAAAATGAGTAAGTGCCAACTGTCTGACACTCTATTACCTACTTTCACTCTTGCCTTGCTGGCAATATAAAGAAGCTTTACCCATCGCAAGCAATCTGCCCCTACGGCATAGCGTCGTAATGTGTGGTTCATAAATACCCAATTAACAGTATCAAAAGCCTTGTGATCATCTAGACTAGGAACTGGGCTTGAGTCCTCTATTTGCACAGCCTATTCCATAATTAGAAATGCCTTTCGGATCAGCATGTATTATCAGCATGTATTATCCCCTCTGCTGCCATTGCTAGGCACTGTGCTAATATTTTCCCCAAGGGAATCCACATTTATCATTGACAATGGGCGATATAATTTGCAATCAGTGGGATCCCTCCTAGGTTTGGGTAAGACTACTATGTTTGCCTCCCTTAGTGAAACTGGTAATACTCCCATCTCAAATGCGTCCTTTTACATAGCTACCAATGTCTTCCACAGCAAATCAACATATATCAGATAGAATTCAACTGACAGACCATTATTACCTAGCGTTTCCCCTGTGTTTATGGGCTTAATATCCCACCTGATATCCGCCTCCTCTATTGGAGCATTCAGAAGTGCCCTAGCATCCTCATCTACTATAGTTAAATGCGCTTCATCCAATATGGCGTCACTGTCATGGCACTGTGCTAATAGTGCCTAGAAGTACCTCCAGTACCTCTAGGAGTATGTCTCCAGTGGCGGCCTTAAGAGACACAACAGCACTCTCACCTTTTTCTCCATTAATTAGCCATGCTAGCAAGTGTCCTGATTTATCCCCTTGCTTGTTGTGTTTCAGTATACATTCTGTAGCCATGTTTCCCTGGTGCCCCGGAACCTCTTCTAGGTCTGCCATCAGTTTGTGTCAAGTCTTCCAAGTCGCCTCATCAGGCAGAGCCTTCTTATCTAAATCCCCTATATCCTGTTCCAATGCCGTACCCGTGCTCCCTAGCAGCTTTCAGACCCCATATGACATGGCCATACATTTCCCTCGCATGGTCGCCCTGAAAGCCTCCCACAGAGAAAGGCGGATCCGACATCGGCCCGCCGCAGGTATGGCAGGGCGCACCGGCCCCCACCCGCTACCCGCTCTCGCTGTTGGGGCGCGCCCGCATCTCGTCACCATGACGCGGCCGGCGTGCATCAACGTGGATTGGACCCCGGGTCCCCTAGCGACCCGGAAGTGATTGAATCACTTCTGGGTCATTATGGAACAAAGGCCAGGCCGGTTAGATCCGGCCTGGCGAGTGAGGGGTTAAAAGGCCGGGGAGCGCTGGAGTCTGCCTCTCTGACTCCACACTCCACGGCCTGCCCCTCCAGCCTCTAGGAGGCTGTAATTCTTCTTTTCTTGTTTTGTTTTTCAGGTCGCCGACACAGGAATCGAGGAGGAGGGCGAACGTGTGGAAGAGGGTAGAATCTGAGGGAGTTCGTGTCCATGCAGCGTCTTGAGTGACGGCTTCAGAGGCGGATTTGTATCGTTCCGGTAGGCGAGGGAGTTCATGTCCCACCGGGCAGCGTCTCGCCGTGAGGAGAGCAGCGCGGCACACCCCTGGGAACGCTAGTAACGTGCGGATAGAGGTACGGTAGGGGCGATTCAAACCGCAGTGGTCCTGTGCTGCTCCACGCGGTGGACTGGGCTGGAGACATCAAGTAAGGTGCCGGTTTTTTTATTGTGAGAGCGGGCACTGTGCTGCTCCACGCCGGTCGCTGGAGCCGTTTGGAAAATGCTGTGTGTGTCGGAACGCATTTACGTTTAGACAGAATTCGGGAATACCAATGGCATCGGCCTGGCAAGAAAAGTGCTTGGCTTCAGCATACCTTTAGTAACCATGAGTGCGCTATTTCACTGAACTTTACACTCTGTACTGTCCTTAAGTAATCATGAAGGTGCTATTACAGTCACTGTATATTCCAGGTCTATTCTTTAATAAGGGGGGCGCGCACCCGGGGAGTACACCGGAAGGGGCCGGGTACACGGTATGCTGAGCCTGTTCTGTGACAAAAGAAACTGATTGCATTCCCCTCTTGTCAGACACAGTGAGTTGGCCATGGACACCTCATTGGTGCTATGCTAGGCACCCTCTCTGTAAGCCTAATTTAAATGCTCCTCATGTGACACAACTGATGCTATGATAAACGCTTGCGGTTGAAAGTCTGATGGGAATGCATCTGGTGCTAATCTTAGCTAAGGCATAGCATGTTACAGCAACTTAATACAAGGTGAGGTCACATGAGTACATTATCAACAAGTGGGGTGTCAAATGCAGTACATCCCAGGCATGTACATTTTGGGCAAAGGGTACAGGTGTAGTATCACGCAGTGTCGATACAGCCTTTGGCCCGCATATTAGAAGTCGGGGTTGTGTCGGAACAGTACCTATGTGTAGGAGAGTTGGGTCTGCTTCCTATGGTCACACCCACTTTTTGCTGTGATTTTCAGTTTTTTTTCCTGTTTTTTCGCTTTTAGTATTGCTGTAGGCCTGCTAATCGGACCCACAGCCCAGCTGTTCTCTCTCTAAATTGATACCATGTACTTTAGGTGCATACCAGATCGGGTATTGGGTCACCTTTGTGACCCCCTGTATAGTGTACCATAGGTACCCAGGGCATCCAAGGCCTACCTGGGGCTGAAGCATGTATTATGCCACCCCTGGCTGGCCCTCCAAACTGACACCACAGGCTGATCACTCAGCTTGGGTAAGGTGGTGTAATCACCCCTTACTTAGGTATAATATACCTATATCTACCTTATATATAGACACATATACACCTATAAGTCACTCCTATGGTAGGCCTCGACAATCCTGGAGGCAGAGTTCTTGGTTTTATGTGAGAGGGTGCCCTAGCAAGAGCTGAGCCCCTCTGCAGCTTTCGGAACCATCTCCTTATAGCTGTTCTATGATATAGAGATACCATATACTCTTAAGTGCATTATAATCCTCGCGGTTAATGCTAACTTTGGGTTGGCTTTATCAAAACATGTTGTGTAAGGTGTCAAACACTTTGGAATACTACACCCGCCAATTCTGGCGGCAGGGGTAGCATTTCACCCTTCTAGAGGGAAAAGACATGTATGTTACTTCTTTACCCGTTTAAAGTTAAACAGAGCCCCAGCATCACAAAATGGATGCTGCTGCCACAAACAAAAGTCTGGCCTCCTGCTGCTGGACGAAACTCCGGCAGGGGAGGCCTGGAAAAAGGTTTCCTGTCCAGGGAGGTGCCAGCACCTCCCCAGACAGGCAGATGTGTATTGGGACAGGGAGGGCTGCATCAGCAGATGCTTTTTGAGACACCGCCTGGGGCAACAAAGGTGTTCCATGCATAGCCCAGTTCAAACCAGTTGCTGGGGCACTCCTGCCCCAGCTCTAGCGTGAAACTGGACAGAGGGAAAGGGGTGTAACCACCCCCTTCCCAGGTCCACCCATAGGAGGGACCTAGGCAGGTAATCCAGCCCCTTAGCTTAGTATAAGTATAGGAGCTGTGTTCCCAGGACTTTAGATTATCCTGGAAAGAAACTTTGACCTTCGACATTCTATTCTGACTAGAAGACGGAAGACATCTTCCTTGTGGTCGAGGAGGGACCACCCTGTGCACACAGGCGCCACCAGTAACTTGCCGGTCTGCTTTGTCGATGCTCCCGTCAGGACCCGAAGACTCAGTGACACAGGAACTAGACTCTCAGACTTCTCTATCTCCGACCCACATCCACAGCAAAACAGAGACCCGTGACGGACACAAGAGACGTGGGACCGGACACCCTGGAGATCCTGCATTTTTCTAACTGCTCAACTACCAAGATACCCTTGCAGTTGTGCATTGGGGTACAACAAGCCCCAGACCCGAGCACTATTTGCACCAAAGCTCAGCCCTCCACACTCCACGAGTGCCTCGTGGGGCCTGCTCTTGCATTTCAGCTTGATGCATCTTCCCAGTTGCTTGCCCGTTGGCTAGTGAGCCCCCTGAAGACCTATCTTTTGAACTAAACTGCTTTTCTGGTTGCTCCAAGGTTGCTCCAGCTTTTCTTCAAAGGAGAAGTGCCACTGACCTTGCTGGTCTGCAACAGAACCAATCTTGACATCCTGTGTGGGTTGCGTTTGCCAAGGCTTGTTGGGTCCAATCTGGATACCAACACTGCAGTCAACTAGATCCTTTGTGGGACAGCTCGAATCCAGCTCCTGTTTGTCGTCGATGCCTCCTGGACCTCGTGGCTGAAGAGACAAACTCATCTTCTTCACCTTCAAGCACGCAACATCGCCTGGTTCCTTCCTGGCTCCTTCCTGGTCACTGGCTAGTGACCCAGACTCTGTCCCCTCTGCTTTCAGGTTCTTCACATCACCGATCCACCCTTGGATCCACCCGTACACTTTTCCTCTGGTCGCCTGCAGCGCTTCTTTGCAGATCTCCATAGAAAACGACAACAAAACCCGACACGAAAAGACACCTATGCACCCGGCTTCCCTGGGTGAGGTAACACGAGTACTCCGGTGCTCCCATGGGTCTTGACTCTCGAAGTGTTAGCTTGTCTATAAGGTTGACTTTACAACCACCATCAATAAGGGTCGATTAGACTGGTGCAAGGTGCCCACTATTATAGTGGACATCATATGCCAGGCTAACTTCTCACACTATGCACCCTAGGTTGGGGAGGTGAGTGAAAAGAGGGGGTCAGTATCATGAAGTAGGGCTGGCATGTGTACTGTATCTTTCGTCTGAAAGCCAGAAACACTAATCATTTGTGTTTGTTTTTTTTTTTGGTTAAATTTGTACTTTATTACACCTTCAAGTCGAAAACACAGCCATCATCGCCTACAACCCGGAGGCCGGCGGCAGCAGAAGGTCATTCTCAAATCCCTGGGTAAAGGTAAAGCACACAGCCATGATACCAACAGCCCGGAGGCCTGGCGGCGTAACTGCAGGTGTAAAGGAAGCGTGCAATAGTACCAGTCCATGAAAGCAGCGGACAATTGGCTTCAATATGTCTAAGGAAAGCCCACCCGGCGGCGCCGGCGGTGTCTATCCCAAGCGCAGTACGGTGTGCCAGGATGGCATGTCCAGTGTAGACATATAATAGCAACTGCATGAAGACCCAGGGATAGAGTCTCTCAAGAAGGAGACCTGGAAAAGGTGTAGAAAGGAACCAAACCCCCATTCAAACATAAGCCCACCCACCCCAGAAACTAGCCAGACTACCTAAGACCGTCTCCACTCGCCCACTCCCACCATCCACCACTTCCACAACCCCCATTATAGGGCCATGGGTGTCGACTCACGGTCCCACGAGGGCGAAGTAAAGTTCAGTGGGGGTAACGTCTATCTCCATCCAGGACAGCCGTCCCAATCACCCCTCCAATACATAGCACAGTTAAGACCAGACATGATCCATCACTCACTCACAAGACTTAAGCCTTCAATCACCATTCTCCTCAGCCTCCGCTACCGCAACCCCATTCTCCTGCAACACATCCAACTCCCCCCCTTCGGGATCTGACTCACCATCCTCTTGCGCGTTCTGAAACGCCCTAAACAACCCCCAGAAGTTCTTGGGGCGACTCTTCGGAGGAAGTAGTTCACTGTACACCTCTGATTGCGTGCAACAGTAAAGCAAGTCCGCCTCCCAGCGTTTCTTCGTGGGAACTGGCCCCCGCATCCAGCACAAGGCAACCAGACGCTTTGCCATCAGCAACGCCATGTCCGCCAGCCTCCGCACTGCCACCTGCAGCGGTTTGGAGAAACCGAGCAATGCGAGCGCCGGGCAGGGTAAAATCTCTTCACCCAAAATTGAGCTGAGATCCGCAAAGACCTCTACCCAATACTTATGGATATTAGGACAAGTCCAGGCTATATGGAGAAAATCTGCCGTGTGAAAGTGGCAACGCTCACACTCCGCCGACTCCCTCAGCCCATACCTATGCAGCCTTTCGGGCATGTAGTAGACACGCTGTAGAAATTTAAAGTGTATCAGGTGGTGTCGACTGTTGAGCGAGATCTTTCTAGTGTTGGCAGAGCAATAACGCCACATCTCGTCTGAGATAGGAGTTTGGAGGTCAGCTTGCCAGGCCAATCGGGCCTTGGAGGGGGGGCACTGCCGATGTCTATCACCCAGTGCCCTGAGAGCCGTGATCAGTTTACGAGAAGATGGGGTCTTGATCACATAAGTGAGCTCCGGCACTTCCTGCGGTTCCGCCAGTTCCGGACCTAACGTGGCCAGCGCCGCTCTACGAACCCTATGATACTGAAAGCTATGTAACAGTGTTGCCACAGGGCAGGACTGAAGGACCTGCTGCAACGTCTTCAGGGTGCCATTTAAAAAGAGATCCCCCATCGTGACAATACCCAATTCACGTAACGCCTTCAGGACGCCTTTCTCCGTCAGCGGGGCCAACCAGACTGCCCACTTCACACGGAGCAAGGGTGAGTACAGCAGCACACTCTCTCTGGAGCTTACCAGTGCATGCCAAGCATGGTTCGTGGCTGCGATAGAGTCCAGATTGCCGACCCTTCGATCGGCTGGATAGCAGACAGTGGCCGGGAGGGGGATGGGGTCCGCAAAGAGTCGTTCCAGTTTCACATGAGGGATATCAGGGTCCCCATGAATCCATGTGTGAAGATGTACTCCCTGAGCGATCCTATAGTACCGCTCCAGGTCCGGAGCCCCAAGGCCTCCTTGCTCATACGGAAGCATAAGCGTTTGCCACTGCACCCTCGGCTGCTTTCCCCCCCACGCAAGGCGGATTAGCGTCTGAGTAAGTTGCCGGAAAAAAGCTTTGGAGAGGACCACCGGTATATTCGTAAACAGAAAAAGAAATCTGGGGAGCACCACCATCTTCATGAGCGCTATCCTGCCCATAAGAGAAAGCGGGAGTCTGCACCACACTTCGACATCATCCACCAGTTTGGAATAGGCGACCCCATAGTTCTCTCGTATCAGGACCTCCGGGTCAGTATGAATGCGAATCCCCAGATAACGGATTGATTCCGTGGTCCACTGCAATGGGTACTCCGAGTCGAATGGGAGTGTCACCGGAGTCAAGGGCAACGCCACCGATTTGTCCCAGTTGACCCGAAGGCCCGATAAAGCCCCGAATCTCACCACTTCCCGCAGCACCGCCGAGAGGTTTGTCTCCGGGTCACGGACATATAGCAGAGTGTCATCCACGTATGTTGAGATACCAATCTGGTACATCGGAAAGTTTATCCCTTCGAACCTATGATACTCTCGTATGGCACAAGCGAGGGGTTCCGCTACCATGGCGTATAACAGCGGAGAAAGGGGACAGCCCTGACGGGTGCCCCTTCCAATCTCGATTGGAGCAGTGACTAAGTTCCCTATCTTTAAACGCGCAGTGGGCTTGTAATATAGAGCTCCCAACATTTGTAGAAACGGTTCGCCGAGCCCATACTTACGTAGGACTCTGAGCATGAACGACCACTCAACAGAGTCGAAGGCCTTTTCCATGTCTAAGAAGATGGCTACAGCCTTATTCTCCTGTTTGACATGTTGTATCGTGCCCAATACCGTGCGGATATTATAAGTGAGGTTGCGTGAAGGGACGAACCCAGCCTGCTCTGGGGCCACCAGCTCCGGGACCAGAAGCGCCAAACGAGTCGCGAGCACCTTTGCATACAGGTTCGCGTCCACATTTATCAGCGACAGTGGTCGGTAAGAGCTACATTGATTAGGGGGTTTACCCGGCTTCGGGATGGTAATAAGTAGCGCCTCTCTCATAGACTTCGACATGCTTCCCTGTTGACAAATATCATCAAACAGGAGCATCAGGTACGGGACAAGTTTTTCTTGAAAGGCCTTGTAAAACGCCACCGTGAGGCCATCCGCACCAGGAGCGCTACCAGACTTCATGCCCTCCAGTGCCTCCGTTATCTCCTCCTTTTGGATTGGGGCCATAAGAAACTCTCTCTGCCAGTCGGCCAAGAAGGGCATTTGGATGTAACTTAAATAGTCGTCGATTGCCTCCTCAAGGTGGCTAGACCTCGAAGAGTAGAGCGCCGTATAATAAGAGTGGAATTCCGCTAGGATATCCTGCTCCTCTGCCACCACTTCCCCAGCAGCAGTCACTAATTCCTCAATAACTAATGGGGGCCTGTTGTTGCGCATCAGTTTGGCTAGGAGAGCACCTGGTCGCTCCCGTTCCCCGTACGCGCGCGCCGTGGCATATTTACCCATATGTTTAATTTCCCTATCCGCCTCCTCTTGGAATTCCTCCAGCAAAGACTTAAGTTTGTCTGCATCTGTGGCAGTACCCGAGTCTCCCGCCTGCCGCTCCAGCTCAGTGAGTTGAGTTTCAAGCAGTTGCAGCCGGCGACTAATAGCCTTGAGCACCCCAGAGTGTTTTGCCATCGTCATCCCTCTGATGTACACCTTAAACGCATCCCAAAGCACCTGAATACTATCCACCGATCCCACATTAGTCGAGAAGTAGGTCTCTATATCCTCGGCCAATTCCCCTCTGAAAACTTCATCCAGGAGGGAGTACGGGGGGAACCTCCAGGTGAACGGGGGAATCCTCCTAGCAGGAGCAACCAGCAGCAAGAGTAGTGGCGAGTGGTCAGACAGTGTGCGAGGCAGCACCGTACACCCCTTCACCGCATCAAGTAGGGAGCGGGAAATAAACCAGTAATCTATACGTGTATGGAGGTTATGGTAGGCCGAGTAATGGGTGAACCCACCCCGCCCTGAGTGCCTATGGCGCCACACATCCAGCAAGTCAAGCTTCACACATTTCGACAATAGAAGCAGTGCCGAAGCAGCCGGGGATCTAGGGGGGCCCGCCGATCTGTCCAATTCTGGGTTCAACACTAAATTGAAGTCCCCCCCCCATAGCATTCTAGAGCCCACAAACTGCCTACAGCTGTCTGCCAGCAAAGTATAGAAATCTGGGGAATCGTAGTTGGGGCCATACACATTCACCAACAACAAATCATGACCCTTCCCAACACACCGTGCAATCACATACCGCCCCTCTGGGTCCACCGCCACCCTCCTTAGCGACAATTGGGATTTGGGATTAGCCCAGGTGATCACCCGCCTAGCATGCGTGGTGAACCCAGCAGCAACACAAGCGGTACCAAGACCCCTCGACTGCAACATAGGACTGGACAGTGGGAGGTGGGTTTCCTGCAGCAAAGCGAGGTCAATCTGATGGCGCTGCAAATACGCCAGGACCTTCCTGAGTTTACGGAAATCGTTGAGCCCTCTCACGTTCCATGACAGCAATCGTAGAGAGCCCAGGGCGCTCTCCGGTCCTAGAGACTCAGCGGTCGACATAGCAGGTTAGAGAAAACAGTAGGGCAGAGCAGACGACAAAGCAGACACATTTCAGTAGTTGGCTTAAATAGACCCCCCTCCCAACAGTCCCCAACCCCTACACAACAGACTAGCAGCAGCGCAAAAACATGACAAACAGCTACCCACCCACAGCCGACCAACCCCAACCCGGTCAGACAGAGCATGGCACTACCCACCCCGAACCCGCCCCGAAACTACCCACCACAAACCCAAGACCCTCTAGAGAGTCAAAAGCCGAAAGCGCAGGGGCAGAGGTTCCCAGCCAGACAGTTATACGCTCAGACAAGGACCAAGTACAACCGCAGCTCCCCGCCTCACCCCCATTGCCGTCGGCACCCCGCCTCAACCCCAGCAAGAAAGCAAACAAAGTGGTGGATACCAAGTCCCATTTTTCTACGGGCTGCACCCCCCGAAACCAGAAATACAGCAGTAAATCTCAGCAAGTACACAACTCAGCAGCTCTACACAGGTCCCATGTACCGAGGTCAAGAGAGCAAAAAAAAAAAGGGTTCATCAGGCTTTTTAGTGCAACACAACCACTCACGATGACTCAGCCAAACCTGGCACTGGTGCAAAGGACAGATCACCCCTGACCATCCAAAGACGCAGCCTCCTCCTCGTCTGTACGTCGACCCCTCGGGCTATTGCGCTGTTCCTTGGCCCATTCCTTAAGTGATTTTTTCAGGTCCGCTGGGTCGGTGAAAAAATGCGAGTGCCCCTGTTTGTTGATCCGGAGTCTCGCCGGGTACAACATGGCGTAGTCCAGCCCCATGTCTCTCATCTGCTTCTTATAAGGGGCGAAGCGCTTCCGTTCCTCCTGTACTCTCGCCGTGAAGTCAGGATAGAGGGAGATGTTCATGCCCTCAAACTGTAGTTCCCCTTTCTCCCTCGCCAGCCGCAGTGCCACATCGCGGTCCCTGTAATTCAACAATTTGGCAATGATTGGCCGCGGTGGGAGGCCAGGCTGAGGTTTCGGACCCAGAGTGCGGTGGGCCCTTTCGACGATAAACATGGGGGAGAAGACGTCCTCCCCCAGCAGCGTGCGAAGCAACTTTTCAACAAACAGTTCCATCTTGCCAGTGTTGGTTGATTCCGCCACACCTGTGATGCGGACGTTGGAACGCCGCGAGCGTGCCTCCAAATCCTCCGTTTTGTCCTGTATGACCTGGAGCAGGCGACCAAACTGCTTACGGTCCTTATCCCACTCCGTCTGGGCCTCCTCCGCCCCCGTCAGCCTACGCTCCGCCATATCCAACCTCTCAGCATGCTTGTCCACTCTCTCGGACATCCGGTCCATCCTGAAGGATAGAGCGTCAATTTTTGTGCCAATCGCGGACATACTCTCCTGCAAGCCCTTTTCCATGGTACAGAGCATTTCACGAATGTCCGCGCAAAGCCAGCTATCAGCCGCCTGCGACGAGGTTTCCGGAGGAGCCCCCTCCGCGCCCCTCGGTTTCCGCTGTTCGAATGTGAGCTTCGGTTGGTTTCTGTCGCCCTTTCCCATAGCGTTGCACACAGGACGTTGATGCGACAGAGCTCAAGAGCCGGCACAGTGCAGGGGGGGCGCCGGAGAAGCGAACTCCGTTAAGCAGTCTGTTGCGTAGCAAAGAATGGAGGTTAAAATCGCGGCCGCGGGCCGCGAGGTCCGAGCGAGACCAGGGGAACGATCTCAGCCCCCAGGCACACACCACAGCGCAGGTATCACCACAGACTGTTGAAAAGCGCCAGCACACTCCAAACCACGTCCCGGCACCAGTGCCCTGCCAGTCCCCAAGTAGGCCGAGGTAGAAATGTCACCCGCCAACTGGCGTCCGTAGGATGCAGTTTCCCGCCGCCGGGCTCCCGGGCCTCTCCGGAGTGCCCCAGGCTACCGCAGTTAAGACACAGTGGACACACCAGTAGGAGCTGTGCGACAGAGTCCAATGACCAAAGCACCGGTGCAAACCAGTCCGGGAGAATCACAGGATAGAAGGCAGTCTGGAAGCCCGGGACCTCACAGGCACTCCACGCCGCACGTAGCGTTACGTAGGTCGGGCTGCCCCAAGGATAGTCCGCGGATTGCGGCCTGGTCCGCTACGCCAGACTCCGCCGGTCCGCTGATCGATGCCACCACCGATTTCGATCCGGGAAGGTGCCCCTGCCAGCACTGGGGATCGTAGAAGCGAAATCTGCCCCAGCTAGGGTCGGCAAGGCGCCAAAAAGGATGTCTTTGTCGAATATTAAAGGGGCTCAGGCGAGGAGCTCAGCTCTCACACGTCTTTCATGGACGCCAGCAAGCTCCGCCCCCCATTTGTGTTTGTTTTTCATTTATGTATGACCAGATACATGGCAGATACCTGGGACGTGCTAAACACCGCAACAACTGCAAGAGGACAGCCAAGGGGACCAGTAAATCCGGAACGTCAGTGGCATGCGACGGCATCAAGTGTGATGGGCGATCAATCAAGGGCTGAAGAGGTACCAACACTGGGTTGATTGTTTATAGGTATGTTAATCATAGGTTGTGCTAGCGGCAGTAATGTAGCAGTATGTTGCTTCACAGGCACCTTAACACCCCTTGTCGGGAAACAGTATTCTACCTTTACGGCCCCTGTGCTCGCGGGTGCCACCGTAGTCAACACTGCAATGGTTAGGACATTCCGTCGTGGAGCAAGGTGGTCTGGTGTAGGTGGTTCACGGACTTCATGATATGCTTATGGGAGATCTTGGGGCCTATGGTTCCCGAGGTAACCTTCCAATTACACCAACAATGAGTGTCTGGGGTGACGTGTCTTATCGGGCACAGCGTGATACCATCAATTGAGCCCAGTTAGTGGCCCCATGATGGTATGGTGGTATATAGGTACTTTACCAATTGGTTGTGCCAGCCGTGGTAATGTAGCAGTACGCTGCTTCACAGGGGTGTGCCTTGCCAGCTTGGCCAAACCCAGGAGTAATAGGCGAATGCAACACCTCAGCACCCCTTGTCGGGAAGCAGTACTCTGTCTTTACGGCGCCCGAACTCCCAGTTGCCATCGTAGCAGACACTGCTTGTGGGGATATTCCATAGTAAGGAAGTAGGCATACACGGAGCATTTCCCAGAGCGTAGTGGTCAGGTGTAGATGGTTCATGGACTTCACGGTATGCCAGTGGGAGATTTTGGGGCCTGTGGTTCCCTGGGTAGCCTTCCAATTGCACCAACAATGAGTGTCAGTGTCTGGGGTGCCATGTCTTATCAGGCACAGCATGATGCCATCAATTAGGCCCATCTGGTGGCCCCATGGTGGCAGGTCTAATTTCCCTGAATCAGACAGCCCTAGTATATCTATCCCGCACTTGGGAGGGGGTGTGAAAGGACCGGGTACACTGGGACGCCTGGGCAGAAGGGTGAGTCGACATGTCTGTGCCCGGGGTACACCCTGGCGCAGACATTCCAGAGCTTCCAATAGGTGGAAATGAGTCTGTGAGGCCATTGGGCCACTGGAAACAAATACCTAGTAACAAAAATGGTGAGGCTAGCTAAGGCTTGATACTTACAGACTATAGCCCAGGGGTGCATCTGGGGGGAGTTGTGCTTCTTAAAAGAGGGCGTCCATTTTGTCCACACCGGGGGATGAAACCGTTGCAGAGAATCTTCTTGCCTAGTTAGTGGCGTATAGGGACAGGACATAACTTTGCAGTGAGTTGGAAGGGCCTGATAGGCGAACTACAAAATATAACTGCTAGGTTTGTGAATTTTAGGTGTAGGGCATGACCTTTCAGTGTAGGAGGGTGGGGGGGGCAGATAGTTGGTCAACTACACTGGCCTGTGGTGGTAAGTTCATGATTGGTGAGCAGTTAATTTAAGGTCCTTAGGGGGCGGCGCCATTCTTGAATGGGGTTGCACAAAGGGAGGGGCAAGTGGTCTCTCCTAGAACTCCAGGGGGAGTTACAGCCTGTTGGCTACATGGGTGAGGGGGAGGGTAGAGTCACACTTTCTCTAGGCTTGTTGGCCACCCCGCACGTGCACAATAATGCCAGTAAACGGTGCAGAGATGCAAGGGCCCCCTTTAATGGAGTTAATAGAGCATATGGGGGCGTACGGGGTGTAATGGGGGGGGGGAGTACCCTCACTGTAAACGGGCCCTCTGCGCATGCGCACTCCGACAGGAGGGCGTGGTTTAAGTGATAAGGATCTGACACCAGTTAGTGACCTTGCCGTAGGCCCCAATAGGATACGCAGGAAAGAAATATTGTATAATGTGATTGATACGTTAGATTCGGACAGGAAATACCTTGTACCGGCGCCATTCTTGAATGGGGTCGGCCAAAGGGAGGGACAAGTGGTATCTCCTAGAACTCCAGGGGCAGTTACAGCCTGTTGGCTACATGGGTGCGGGGGAGGGGAGAGTCACGCTTTCTCTAGGCTGGTTGGCCACCCCGCACGTGCACAATGACGCCAGTAAACGGCACAGAGATGCAAGGGCCCCCTTTAATGAAGTTAATAGGGCGTACTGGGGTAACCAGGGGGGGGAGTACCCTCATGGTAAACGGGCCCTCTGTGCGTGCGCACTCCGACAGGAGGGCGTGGTTTAAGTGATAAGGATCTGCCATCAGTTAGTGACCTTGTCGTAGGCCCAAATAGGATATGCAGAAAAGAAATTTTGTATAATGTGATTGATACGTTAGATTCGGATAGGAAATATCTTGTACTAGAATTATGTTAAGGTTAGCCATCTGAAATCTGTATATATCAATTGTAATCAAATGTTGTGTAACGTTTTCTGGGTAATTGTAAAAATTGTTTATTTAAATTTTTGATTGATTTTTATGTTTTAATAAATTACGGCGGGGGTTGTAGTACCTCCGACTCCAAAGAAAAGAAATCCCGTTCATGTCCTTTTAATAATGTTTGTTAACGGAAGGGGGGGGGGGGCCTTCGGCAGTCCCTGGCCATACTACCCTGGCAGAGGCCACAGTTCCTTCACACACATCTTACTGCGCTCTTGATTTCCTCTTGAAACACTTGGTCATATAGGGCACGAGGTTGAAGCCACCATTGCGGTATCAATGCCAAAACGCATGACCTGGTAGAACTACTGCAAGCGAAGTGTGGTCCGAAAGAGTCCGGTGTAAATACCGAGCCATCCTGAAGTGCTGAGCCTATCCTGGGTGAATGAACATATATTCTGTTCTGGAGAAAGTCCCATGACGTGGGGAGAAGAAAGAATAGCCCCTCGCTTGATCATGTTGTGCCCTTCACAATTCTATCAAGTTAAGAGTGTCCATAACTTCAAGTAACGCTCTTGATGGATGACCTACCTAGTGGTAGACAGACCTGTTCAGAGTGCTGCCTAATACGCAGTTAAAATCGCCCATCCAAATGATATCACAATGTATATAAGATTTTAAAAGACGAACAAATCCCTCAAAGGAATCTGGTGTATCAATATTAGGTGTATATGTGTTTAAAGGTAGTGTGGGTTTGCCACAGATGTCCCCCACCACTCCAATATATCTGGCATCAGCAGCTTTAGCTCACACCTTAAGTGGCACACTTGCGTCCACGCACAGTAGTACCTCTCGTGCCAGTGACGTGAAGCTGGCATCCCATTTATCCTAACCAGTATTCACAGAGTAACACTGCCACCTACTGGACTTCTACGTTTCAAAACAGCAGAGTTAAAACAAAATATTAGCGACAACAATATTACAGCTAGTAAAATTAAATATTAATCATAAATGTCCGGGGAATATCTTCTTTAGAGTAACATTCATTTCGTCTGAAGAAGGGGCACCTTGTTTGGTGTTAATCTTTTTTTATTTCTATGTTATCTCTATTATTCTTCCCAACATGCCCCAAATTCTTCATACATGAAGTGGGAATAAGCCGTTGAAGCACAGAAGAGAGATAGGAGCTTAATTGCTTGGGGCCTACTCTTGAAGTTACGGTGTCATACATTAATCTCCTGCGCCATGTCGGGTGAATTACCTTGGATGCATTTTTAAAAGAGTCTTTATCAGAAACAGTACAATTTAAAATGAGTTTACTAGATACAAACGTGGTCCTATTTATTAAACTGCAATAAGGAACCATATACATGGCTCTTTTCCTCAGCGCAGGCAATAAAAGGAACATGGTTTTATTTCTTAAACGGCAGGTGGGAAAACAACCAAAGCTGTAGTGACATGCATAGATTGACACAATATTTATGGTGTAAAAAATTGGTGTGGTAATTATATTTCATTGTAAACACTTTGTGGAAAAGGCTTTCCCGGAACGTCCCAGTAGCCAGTGGTGAGGGAGGCATACAGTCTCAATCATACTTTCCAAACTGTATGTAAAAACTGGTGGTGAGGGCCTCACCACCGGTTTTTGCATACATTTTGGAAAGTATGATTGAGACTGTATACCTCCCGCACCACATCCGACTTGTGTTTTGAGTGTGATGATATGCATTCCCATCTCTCGGTCTTACATATTTAAATGTCAGCATCCCTTTCATGAACTTTAAACCGGGGTGTATGTGTCACAGTCTTGCTCCATTCTGCTGATCAGTCACTGTCGATAAACTGCAGAGCATCCTCAGCGTGGTCAAAAAATATCTCTTTCCCTGCAAATCTACTCAAAAAGTCGTGCAGGAGGTAACAAGGCCTTTGTCAGACCACGATCCCTTAGTTTCCTTTATACTTTCTCAAACAATCTACTTTTCTTTTGAGTCATTACACCGTATTCAGGGTTGAAAGTAATACGGTCCCCGTTAAATTCCACATCCCCTGTTGCAGAGCCACCACTAGAATGTTCATTTGTTATTATATCTTAATAATCTTGCAATAAGCATGCATGGTGGGGCCCTCTGCTAGGACCCCCCCCCCCCCCACTCTTGGAGTTCTGTATGCTCTGTCAACTTGCAAACCCCCTTTTCCTCTAACTCTGGGCAACTCTGTTGGCAAGCAGGTCTCCAGATATTTTTCCAACTACATGGATTCTGTCCCCTCCAGAAGACTCAGTATGCAGACATTATTGAGCCGTGACCTGTCCTCCAAATCTGGCCAATTGGCTTCCTGCAACTGTAGGCGTTTTTCCTGGTCCACGAGCGAACTGCGGGTCCCCAATATTTTCTCTGCACTGTCTGCTTTTGTGCCCAGATTCTTAGCATGCTCCCTTATTTTATCCATGTCTTGGCACAGCAGCGCTGCTAAGATAGCTACCCCATCAATCTATTCTGTAATGGCTTTATTACCTTTTTGATTTCCATAATTGTTGAGGTGTAGTGTCACCCGCAACCAGTTCCTCATTCGGGTTCACATTCTGAGCCATTCTAGCTAGACCCTCCTCTATTGAATAGCATACTTTTCAGACAGTGCCTAGACCCCTCTTGGGTTTCGATGGCATTCACATCAACAATGCATTCAGCAACCTACGGAAATCTACGCTGTGGACACTGGGAGACCGCCGGGGCCTAGGATCCTGGGCGTCCGCATTGCAGGAGGCGGTTGGATGCGTCAAATAACTTGGGGTATTCCTGACGGATGTCCCGGGGTTTTCTTGGGCATGCAACGTGCTGCCTGTTTGGGACCGCGTACAATCAGACATGAAAACATGGTCCAGAATACCCCTGAACGTCTATGGCCGCTCGGCCATATTCAAGATGGTGGCTCTCCCACATCTCCTCTACCAGCTGCAAAATCATCCCTACACTATTCCACCACAGTGGTTCCGACGGGTGAACTCGGCGCTGGGCCGGTTCCTTTGGGCGGGTGGGGTGGCGAGAGTCACGCTCCGTACTTGCTTCCTCTCCACTTATTGTGGAGGTTTGGCCACATCAGATATTTTGTCCTACTACCAGGCGTCTCACCTCTTGATTCTGAACGAATGGTGGTATGGGGATCAAGGCGACCCGGCCTATGCCCTGGAGAGATACCTGATGGATCCAGACACGCTGCACACCATTTTGTATTCGGCAGCTATACGAAAGAGGCTCCCAATGGTTACCCAGGTGGTCTTTCGGGTGTGGCGTGGAGCTCTACGCCGCATGGGATGGTGGAACAAATTGACGAGGGAGACCCCCTTATGGCACAATGGGCGGTTTCCGGCTCTGGCATCCCTGCGGGGCTTCAGCGGCTGGGACGCCATTGGAATATCGGCCTTGGGCCATGTTGTGAAGGGGACGACCCTTAAATCGTTCCAAGCCTTGAGAGAGGAATATGATATGCCCAGGACTCAGTTTTTCAGATACCTGCAGCTCCGACACGCTTTATCTCCCTCCTTGATCGGCCTAGACTCCTTGCCCGAATTTAGTCCCCTGGAGGCTAAGGTGTTCATGGGTGAATTAAACACTAAGAAAATCTCAACTATATATCAGACACTAGTTACGCACTGCTCCTCATCCTTGGACAAGCTACGATCCACATGGGAGGGGGACATAGGTGACCTAGAGGAGGAGTACTGGAGAGAAGCTTTGGAGGCCCGAGAGGGGCGGCAATTGCGGTGCGTTTGCGTTTTATCCAATTTAAATACTTACATAGAGCCTACTATACTAGGGACCGATTATGGAGAGCTGGTCTGATTGCCTCCCCTGATTGCCTGCGGTGTGGCCATGCGGTGGGCACCTTTATGCATACGGTGTGGGCATGTGATAGGCTGATGAGATTTTGGACTGGTGTCTGGGATTGCCTGTCTGAGGTACTGGGTTGGGACCTCCCCCGCTCGCCGAAGCTGGGCCTCCTTCATGTTATGGAACAAGTGGGAGGTAATATCTATAAACGTCATCTGCTGCTCCTGGGCCTCACGGTGGCTAAACGAGATATAGCCCGAGCCTGGAAAGACCCCAGGGCTCCTTTGGTGGGGGTGTGGAAGAGGGGATTGGACTTGTGCATGGGGCTGGAGCGCCCGGTGTTCGAGGCCAGGGGCTGCCCCCAAAAACATTTTTAAATATGGAAGAGATGGGCAGACTATAGAGGGCTGTGGCTGGAGCTGCCAGCGCACCGAGATACTGATGCAAGACAATTCCTTATTGACCCTGGGTGAAACGATACACACACAAACTATGTTTTTGGTATGTTCTGGCTACTGGACCACGTTGACACTGTGCGGGGTTGGGGGTGGGTTCCGGGCGGGAGAACTACAGGGAGGGAGGTGGGGGGAAGGGAGTTCCGGGATGGTCGTTTTTATCAAATGTTGATTGAACTGCTTGAAAATGGTAGTTATTTCTCTGCACACTGCTCCTCTGGCATTAAGAGGGCAGTGCCCTCTCTGTACTCCTTCAACAAAAACAATAACATTTTGTTCTGAAAAAAACCAATGCATTTAGCTCAGTTCTGGGGCATACAAAACTATTTAATAGTTCTCATATCAAGTCACCTAAGTACGTCTTTTCAAGTGTTCTAGGCTGAATCCTGCACCGGGAAACCCCGTTATTAGTACATATAATGTCTCTCTTGCTGTGCGGTCTGGTGCGCAAAGCATCTCCTAAGAATCGTGCCTTCTCTATGGTAAGAGTATCTTATACTACAAGAGGAATGTAATGTTCACAGTTCTCTCATCTGGTGGTCGCATTGAAGGATTGTAGAGTATATTTGGATGCCTAGGTATTCACGGCTTCTTCAGCTGTCCTCAATAACTGTCTAAACAGCTTCCAAAGGAACACCCACTGTCATGGAATAGTTGAGAATCAGATCATTCTGAGGCACAATCACTGCCTACTATCATCCCAAACGTGACTGTGAGAAGGCAGCCCCTGAGCCCCCTACTTACCACGAGAATGCCCCCGAGTCCATGCAGTCAATAACTGATGAACCTCGGACACCTGTAATTAAAGAAGAGAACGGGTTAAACAAGGTATATCCTTGCGACCAACGACACAAACGAGGGACCACTGTGTTTCTGGACAGGGAGGAACAATCCCTTGAGAGGGGAGTTGGAGAAAAGGATTCTGCCGTACTTCAGGAGGAGATTTAGAGAGGGTCCAGAAAGCAGGAAGAGGAAGGGATCGATGGTCGAACCAGGGAGAAGCCATCTTACGAAGCAGACATTTTGGAAGACGCCGCAGGCTTGGACGAGACCCCTGAAACCTAAAGTGAGGATTGGTAGATGACGCCGGAGGACGGTTGCAGTGTAACGGATGAGTGTTGAAGGGGAGGGTATGAGATTGCTGGGGGAGGTGGTAGAGAGAGAGGTCACTGTATAGGATGAATATCTTTGGGGCCGCACTGCTTTTGTTTTTATGCGCTTATTCAGAGGAGCTAGAGCGCTTTTAAGGTTTGACATAAAAACTGAAACAGCATTTATGAGGCACTGTGAAGGATTGTTCTGATAGAAACGATTCCTCAAATCCAGGTGACATTAACCTGGTACAAACCATGATCACTGTGGCACTAATTATGAAATAGGCGGGAGAAAGCCAGAGGCCTGTAACAAAAAGGGCATATAAAGGATAAAACATCAGCAAACTAGGTTCATGCTTCCGACACATAAGACGATTACACTTTTCTCCTGACTTGAACGCACAATATGGGTGTGGTGAAGGATTAAGAAAAGGACTATATACTTACTGCTCTTTCTTTCTTTGAGACTCTGGGCAGTGCAATCCTGAAGTAACAACCCTATAGAAAGAAAAGAGAACCACATTTCAGTATATTCTACGGACAGACAACCGTATTGTCCTTCGACTGCCATTCTTATCAGCTTTCATATTTTGTGTGTTGTATTACAGTCAGATATGACTTCTCAGCCTCTGCATTTGTATAGCCACTCAGCTGTCCCACACGTGGTGTCAGAAGTGGGATCTGGCAATATGGAGGCTGTTGTCGACAAAATGGCAGAGAGCCGAGAGAAATTAGAAAAAGTGCTTGAAAAATTACGGAGCATAACACTGGAAGACAGGGAGACACTCCACAAATCCCTGACTAGTCAAACTCAGTTCCAGGATACGGGTATTGAGAAATTTGTGGACATTCTGAGACAACAAAGGGGGCATACGGTCTTACCCTCTGTAGTGTTCCAGAAATATGTTGGAGGGGAGGATCCAGATTTGTTTCAACAATTTTGAGCATATGGTACCAGCAGCTGCATGGCCCACAGATAGGGGAGGACAGTGTTGTCAGGCAAACTCCAAACTGACTATCAGGCTGCTAACTATCAGGAGCCTACTCCTTATTGAGCCATAAAGAGGAGTAGAGACCTACCAGGTCAGACTACGACAAATCAAAGAGGGACCCCAAGAGACCCATCGGGTCTTATACTATTGCATCAAAGATATGACAGATCGTTGGCTCAAACTCCTCAATGCCTCCAAAGAGGAAATTCTTGAGGAAATGTATTTGGAGCAGTATCTTACCTCCCTTAAGCCATTAATACAGAAGTGGGTTCGTCAACATGCCCAGATGACCCTAGAAAGATCACTAGAGATAGCAAGTGTTTTAGTCGTGTTCAGGAGCTTTAGGTGTGCTGGGAGGACACCAATTGGAGGCATCTCAAAGCTGGTGCTATGAGACCACATAGACCCTCATTGGTCAAGAAATTGGAGACTGTAACCTTGCTATTTGGCCCTATACCCAGTCCTACCCTTTAGGGACCGCAATGTTTCCAGTGTGGTGGTTATAGCAACATTGCCCATTACTGTCCACGGAAGGAAGAACCTATGGACATAGGATTGGTCAGATCTCTGTACTGTACAACTTCCGAGTCTAGGCCTCCCTATAACTGTAGCCTGTCTGTGAATGGCAAACCAGTCACCACTCTCATAGATACAGGGTATCTTCAGAACATCATGATCCTCCTAGGAGGTGTAACCAATGCCACAGGAACCATGAATATCCAATGTATCCATGGGTGTAACCAGGGATATCCATTGACAGAGGTCCAAAACCAACACCAGGCTGACCCTGTGGCTCCTCTATGAGCGGGACTTATACCAAAACTGCCAGAATCATTGATTTGGGGAAATGGTTATCCCCATCCTGAAACCCAAGTTCAGGAGAATTGGAAGGAGAGGGATGCGTGGTGGGGAACCACGCCTTTTTCACAGGCGGAGGACAATGAGTGGCCTCCCCAAAAACCACAAGAGCAGGAGACAAAGTAGGGAAGAAAAGAAAGAACAGCAGCACTATAGGCGCTGACAACTATATTTGGGACAAGGGTCGAAACTTGCAGGCTGCCCAGCGAGAAGATCCAACCTTTCTAGAATCCTGGAATGTTGCTTCTGAACAAGAAACCCCAGACTAACTAGGTCCCTAGTTTTTACTATGGGTGGGGTCGTTGTATAGAAAGAAAGGGACATCCCAAAAACAGCAGCTATTACTACCTGCTCCTGTTAATGAAAAGTTCTGTTTCTAGCCCATAGCCATGTACTAGGGGAGCACTTCAGGACAGAGAAAACAGAGAAGTCCATTCTGGACAGGTTTTATTGGCCTGGGATATACCAACAGGTGAAAAGGTTTTGTAGGAAGTGTCCCGTATGTAAATAAAACTGCCAATACTATCCCTGTAAAGTCCCACTCGTGCATTTGCTGGAATGCCAGAAACCGGTCCTCGGAAGCTTGTTTCCGGTCCAGGGAAGACATGGCTTGGCAGTTTGGGCTGGACTGTTCCCATGAGGCACAGGATCAGACTGATTTGCATATAGCCATGTCTGAACTGGGGTGGCAGAGTGGGCTTAAGAACGGTGATGGATTAAACCCAGATCTTTTGACTGGGTGTGAGTGTTTGATTGATTCAGATGCTCCGTCCATCACCACCCCCTTTTGTACCCCCCTCTTGAGTGGATGGCCCACAACACAGGCAACAAAGAACGTGTTCTTCTATGGTTTTTAGCCTTGCAACCCTTCCAGTTTTTGTCTAGATAGCCCCAGGAAGCTTTTCTTACTAGTAAAAAAGAAAGGGAAGAAGGATGTGAGAAGGTAGCCCCTGAGTACCCATACTTACCACGAGAATGCCCCAGAGTCCAAACAGTCAACCTACGTAAACATGGAACACCTGTAATCCAAAGAATTAAAACAGGTTAACCAGGGAAGATCCTCATGACCAAAAACACTAATTAGGATTAACTGTGTTTCCAGACAGGGAGGAGAGACTCCTGTCGGTCCCTTGGGAGGGAGGGTGGAGGAAAGGACGCTGCCACATGTCGGGAGGAGATCAAGAGAGGGACTGGAATGCAGGAAAAGTAAGTGATCAACAGTTGAGCCAGGGAGAACCCATCCAGCGAAGCAGATGTTTCAGAAGACACCGCCGGCTTGGATGAGACCCTGAAACCTGGAGTAAGGACTGGTGGATGCCGCCGGAGGACGATGGTAAGCCGCTCAACTCAGGACAGTTTTGGCATAGCGGATGAGTGAGTTCAGAAGGGCCAGAGCGCTTTTAAGGTTGGCCATAAATTTTTTTAACTGCATTCATGAGGCAATGTGAAGGATCATTCAGATAGAAACAATTCCTCATATCCCGGTGATGTTAACCTGGTACGAACCCAGTTCACTGTGGTACTAATTGGGTATAGGGATGGAGAAAGACTGAGGCCTGTAAGAAAAAGGGCAAATCAAGCATAAAAAATATCAGCAAACTAGGTGCTTGCTTCCATTGCAAAAGAAGATGACACTCTCCCTCTGCCCACACACAGGACTGGTGAAGGATTAAGAAAAGGATTACCTCCAACTATATACCTACTGCTGTTTTCTTTCTTTGAGACTCCAGGCGGCGCCATTCTGAATGAAGACCACTTTAGAAAGAAAAGAGAACAACATTTCAGATTATTCTACTGGCAGACAATAATGTTGTCCCTTGTCTGCCATTCTTATCAGCTTTCATATTTTGTGTCTTTTATCACAAATAATCAACATTCAGAAGCCTACCCTGCCTCCACATTTGTATATCCGCCAAGCCCTCCCACAGTGACTTAGCATTGCCGCAATGTGCCCTTAAATACTGCTTCTTTCAGGTGCCATTGTTCATGAAGCGAGCCTGCAGCACTTTCTGCTTATGGATACAACTGCTTCTTCGCACGCGCAATTCAACCTGACTTCTCTGAAGGTCGTATATTGTTCCTATTCTGACCCTATGGAGCATAGGGCCACATGTATCATTTTTAGAAATATTTGCGTTTTTCTGCAAATTGCAATTAAGGTAATCGCTATTCCTAATGTATGAAACGCTTTTGAGTATCAGTATCGATTCATAATGCGTCTCAAATAGACCTACCTCATTCATATTAGTAATGTAGTTCGCAATTTGCGACCCATTAGGAATTGACGCCATCTCAAGGATGGTGGCCTGCTGAGGTCAGCAGACCACCATGTCTGTGATTACTTTTAAATAAAGCTTTTTTTAAAAAAAATTATGCAGCCCGTTTTCCTTAAAGGAAAATGGGATGCATTTAAAAAGAAAAAAAATAAACTTTACAGTATTGTTTGTAAATTTGTAAATTACAGTAAATCTTTATTTAGCATTCACAAAGCGGTAGGGCCTCCCATTTGCGAATGGGTTACCATCTCCTTCAAGGAGCATTCATACATGCAATTCAGATTCGGTATTTGTAAGGGACACCCTAAACATACCCCTTCCAAATACTGAATGGCAAATACAAATTGCAATTTGGTAGCACGTCACTGAATCACAATTTGTGTTTCATACATATGTAAAAACATTTTTGCAGTTTGAAACTGACCGTTTGGCCAATTCAAACCGCAAAAAAACTTAATTGATGTGACCCATAGGGCTAGATGTACAACCCTTCCATTTTGCAACTTGCAAATTGTGTTGTTTTGCAACTTGCAATTTGCGACTCACAAAATGGAATTTACAACCGTGTCCCAGACACTGTTTGTGATTCCCAATGGGGTTGCCAAAGACCTGTCTCATTAATATTCATGAGGGAGGTCGCAATTTGCGACCCCATTGGGAATGGCCAGCACTCACAGGGATGTGGCCGGTTGTGTCAGCAGACCACCATGTCTGTGACTGCTTTTTAAATAAAGCAGTTTTTAGGTCTTGCGCCTAGCAGTGCACTGTGCAGCAGTCCTCGGCAGCACAAGACATTTAGTGAGGGATAAACGGGGAATCTGAGCTGACCTAGAAATCGCACACGCTTGTGCGTGTACGTTTTCTTTTCAGCTACCCCATTGACCTTAACGTGGGTCTTTTAATTAAAGACTGCATGCTATTGGCCAAAGGCGGGCGCATTGCTCCGCCTACGGCCTATTGTGTCTATTACGCGCTTGATGTGCTTAATAGACACCAAAAGGCCATCACGTGGTTTCAATTATCGTGCCCAGACACTGGCCCGATACTTGAAACCGAAACCAGGGCTCGTTTTTCTTGCTTTTGGTATAAGAGCGGCACCCGCGCTTTACTTTTAATGCTATAAGTAAAGCGCGGGTGCCACGATTATACCACAGGTAAAGAAATAGAAAAAAACATCTATTTCTTACTTTGGTATAATAGCGGGACCCGCGCTTTACTTATAACATTAAAAGTAAAGTGCGGGTGCCGCGATTATACCAAAGGTAAAGAAATAGATTTTTTTTCTATTTCTTTACTTTTGGTATGATCGCGGCACCCGTGCTTTATTTTTAAGGTTATAAGTAAAGCGCGGGTGCCACGATTATACCAAAGGTAAAGAAATAGAGAAAAACATCTATTTCTTACTTTTGGTATAATCGCGGCACCCGCGCTTTACTCATAACATTAAAATTAAAGCGACGGTGCCGTGATTATACCGAAGGTAAAGAAATAGATTTTTTTTCTATTTCTTTACTTTTGGTATAATCGAGGCACCTGAATAGGTCTTGCATTACTGAAAGTTTGAGCAATTGGCGTTACAGGATACACTTAAAAAAAGAAAACAATGTTTCTGTTTCATTTTTTAAGAGAAGGCAGTGGTCAGCATGCCCACTGCCTGCTTTTCAAAATATTTCCCCTACCAATCATAAAGGAGAAGGGGTCCCCTTGTGACCCCTTTCCATTTGTGAGAGGCTTACCACCTTTTTAAAATGGGTTTTAAACGGCAAGTGTTTTGCAACCGCAATTGCAGTCGCAAAGCAATCATACATTATAGTGCAACGCGCTATTACGCAGGGATGCCCTTGGCACGCCCCTTCCCAATAGCAAGTCGCGAACTATATTTTGGGAGTCGGTAATAGGTTCCCGACTCGCAAAATATAGCTTGTACATAGGGCAGACCTAGGTCGCAAACGGGCCGATTTCCCGTTTGCGACTGCAAAAAATGGTCGTATGTATGATAGTTTTTGCAGTCGCAAACGGGCAATCGGCATGTTTGCGAATGCAAAAAAGGGTCCTGGCATGTACAAACGCTATTTTACAAGTCAGTGAGTCGCAAAATTGCATTTACGACTCTCGCAATAGCGAGTCACAATGGAATGTACTATTGTTTTGTGACCGCATTTGTGACCACAAAACACTCGTAGTTTACCAACTACTTCAAGTAAGTTGTAAGCCACTCGCAAACGGACCCCTTCCCCTTTGTGAGTGTGTACGAAAATAATTTTTAAGAGCAGGCAATGGTCCCAGGGACCACTGCCTGCCATTAAAAAATTAAACAGAAATGTTTCATATTTCTTATTTAAATGCATTCCGTTTACATGTAAAAAGGCAGTCACAGACATGGTGGTCTGCTGACCCCAGCAGGCCACCATCCCTGGGAGTGCTAGCCATTCCTAATGGGGACGCAAATTGCACCTGCCTCATGAATATTAATGAGGCAGGCAATTGTGACCCCATTCGGAATCGCAAACAGTGTCTAAAATTGGTATGGTCGCACATCTGGCCCTTAATCCCTTGTCTGTTATTCTGCTCTGTGTCTCCTCCCTGGTATTAAAGTTCTCCTCTTCAGAGCAGCTGGAGGTGCATTGGGGAATACTGCTCGTGTTAATTGCTTTGTTTGCACACTGATATTTTATTTACATTTCTTCACCTGCGATAAGGTGCTTTCAGCCTCCACGCTCTCCCTGCTCTGTCACACAATGGAGAGACTGATGGAACCCTCGCAGAGCCCCTGCCTCGGACTCTCGGCCGGGGTAACAGCCCATGAGCGCTTCACGCACAGTAAAACAGCTCTGCCTCGCTCATCCTAAATTTTGCACGTTTTGTACACAAAGGCTTCCAGCAAGGTGTTTTGCAGTATCTCAGCAGAGAGAGAGAGAGCACAGATACCTCAAAAACACGTACCGATTCTCTGCAGACTGCCCTGATTGCTTCAGCTGGGCATTCCCAAACATTGTTCAGTTTTCTTAGACTGAAGGATCGTCACGAGCTCCCAGTTTCTAAAGTATTACTTTAAAATGTGATCTCAAACCCAGAGCTGTTTATATAGCTAGTCTGACTGGTCTGCAGAACATCTTCTCTTTTTGCAGCCCCCGAATACCATTAAGGTCAATTAATGATTTTATTTAGGGCTCCCAGTTTTATGGTATTTATTTTTTTGTCATTTCCGTCTGTATATATCCATATATTTTTTTTCAACTTTATCTGTATTTCTCCATATTTATTATGGGTATTGTTAAAAAAAATAAAGCTGCAACTGGTATATTTCCACATTTATGTAACTAATAAATATGCAGTCTTGCTTGAATGCCTGCCAGATTTCAGTGACATGAACACCCACAGAAGATATATCAATGCACTTATATGAAAATATGCACATTTCAGTATCAGCCTAGTGCATATGTAGTGCTGTTTAAGCTTCTTTACTAAAATTCCTTTCATTTTTAACTCCGTTACCTATCAATCCAAACAGTTATTGGCCTGTCAGTCATGGCAAAGTGTATTTAGAATCACCCACAAAGCACCCAATTTCGGTTTTTGTCCACATTTAAAAATAAATGCAGAGCAAGAAAATAAATGGTTTTCTGCCTGTATTTATCTGTAAAAATCAGTAAAAACGGAAAACAGGGAGCCTTAATTATATTTTACAACTACCCATATTTAAATGGGCCAGACGGGGCGGTAGCTATGCTAGGTTTCTGGGAGGTAGGCTATAGGAGGGTCTGCCGTTGTAGCTAATTTTGGTTGCAGATCGGCCCTTCTTTCTTTAAAACCTCAAAATTTGTTTTTTTCAGGCAGGTTTTCAAATAGTTAGGTCCTTTGGCTATTGAGGTTCTTCCCTTTCTTTTTTTGGTTCTGCTTAGGGTGGTTTTAACCGAGTAACAGCTCCTTGACGCTCTTTTATTTAGCATTTATTTGTGCTTTATAAATCCTATTTTCATTCATTTCATTAAATAAATATATACAACTAATTTACATTATATTTCATATAAAGTGTTCTTACTAACCCTTTCCAAGTTTAATAACTTTTCCTAGTTCTCCCTATGCTTCATCACAGAGATTTTTATATTACATTACAATTATTTTGCTGAAGTTTAAATAAAAAAATAATTCCTATCTAAAGTAAAACAAATTTTATGCATTAGTAATGATTAAAACTGAAGTATAGAATTAATCAAAAATCATTAATGATAGGGAGCAATCAGTTGCTCAAGGAGATTTATTTTCTAAATCCTTTACCTTGGCGTGTGGCATCCCACAGGGGTCATTGTTAAGTCCCACAGTATTTAATTTTAACGTGGCTCCTTTAGCCAAATTAATAAAAACATTTGGCTTCTCCACTATATCCTATGCGGATGATACCCAAATAGTGGTATCCATCACCAAAGGTATTGAGGAAGTGGCAGAGTGACTTAACAACTGTAGGAGATTCATAGTAAATTGGATGAGCAACCTACTGTCTTAAGCTTAATTCCAATAAGACAGAGGTGCTGATCTTTGGTAGTGATGTCTCCTTTTGGGGCAACACATGGTGGCCCCAAGATCTGTGCGCTTTACCTACTTAGGTTCCATAATTGAGAAATGTGGGTATTCCAGACTTATTTTTGGGGAACATATAGGAGGATGACTCAGTATATAGTGTCCACCTATGGTGAGGCACTGTGCACTAAGCTCAGGCAACCCTTAGTGATAGTGTTCCCTGAAAACCAAAGGTCTCAAGGGGAAGCTGTGGTGAGTAGCTAAGGCTTATCCAGGAGGGTTGTAAAGCAGTTGAATGTAATTGTCCACGGACTCGATAATTCTCGCTTTGGTGCCCACTCTAATCACGGGTTCACACTCTGCAACTCTGGGCATTAAGCTTGCTTAATCTCCACAACGGCCCCCCGCGGCGGGATGCCTGGCTTTCACCTTGGGGATGCCCAGTACGGGTTATCTCACAGGGAAAAAAGCCAGGACGGGTTCCCAATGCAAGCGCCGAGATGCCCTAGGGTAAGTTGAGCGCTATATAAGAACACACATACATACATACATACATACTATAGTCGGTCAGTAAGCTTCTCCCACAAGAAAGAACATCAGGTGAGTAGAAAAAACGTAATATTTATTACTGCACACTAGACACTAACTAGATTTATCTCCTACCATGAGATATCAATTGCACACAAAGAATACTAGGGAAAGAGGAAAGTAGCATTGAAAAACACATAAGGCACCACCGGTGAGCACACCATATGCTTAAATAATGGAATGCAAAATGGTTACCAAAACAGGACTAGCACCTAAGGTTGGAGGACCCTAGGGGAAACAAGGAACCACCCAAGGTAAGCAGTCAGGGACCCCAAGTAGCCCAGGTGCAGAGTGGTTACACCGGGTCACACGTCCACAGGACAACACAGTATAAGTCGCGTTTGGAAAATTAGAGTTCTAGGACCCTTCCCAATGGATCCCTAAGGAACCACTTAGGTCAAGGAAGGTTGGAGAGTCCCCCCACCAGTGACTATTCAGAAGATACGAATACCTGCACCAGGGAGCCCAGTTGCATAGGGGAGAAGTGCTGTTGGAAAACTTCATAGACGCCAATGGGAGGGTCATGGAAGTTCAGCAGCTACAGCGTCTCGTGGACCAGGCCAGTGGAATCAGGACAAAGAATCCAGATAAGGAGACCCTGGAAGCAGAGGGGACAGATTCCAAACCACCCGGAGGTGACCAGGAGGCACACAAGCACAATACCAGCCATGGTTGAAGGTTCTTGGTGTAACACGGAGTAGAAGAAACAGCAGCTGTGGAGACCAGGCAATGTTGCAGAAGCCGAGGAGCCTTTCATGAGCTGTCACATGCCAGTCGACGAGTGCAGGAAGGTCAGTGGGTGGCAGGACCACAAACAAGCCTCGGCAAACACAAACAACGGTTTGCTGGAGGAGATGCTTGGTTGCAGACCAGCAAAGTCTGTGGGACTGACTCAGCAGAGGCCAGTCAGAGCTGGTCGTCAGCACGCAGGAGAGCTAGAAGGAATCGTTGGAGACCCCTCGAAGACCCTCTGCCAGCTGGACATAGAAGATGAACACTCACAGTGCAGAAGAGGCAGGCAGGATGACAGGCTTGGAACTGTGCAGTGGAGAAGTGTGGCTCAATGATTAGAGCGGCAGACCCTGATACAGAGGTCTAGCTCGGGACCAGGATTCAATTCCCCGCCTCGGTGGGTCTTGGGCTCAAAAATTCCACGGACCTGATAATTCTCGCCTCGGTGCCTATTCCAATCATGGAGTCCCACTCTGCAACTCTGGGCAATAGCTTGCTTAATCTCCACAACGGCCCCCACAATGCTAAGGATTCCTGGCCTCCACCTTGGGGGTGCCCAGGAGTGGACGCCTCACAGGGAAAGCCAGGATGGGTTCCACAGTGATATTCGTACAAGCGCCTTGAGACCCTTGCGTGTACAAGTATCAATTTTACTGGGGGCAGGGGCTTCTTGGAGCTTGAAGTTCTTCGGTGGAAGGAGCCAATAAGCCTTGGTGATGCCAATCAGATACAGTGCACAGAGAGGCGGTCTACGTTGGCTGGAGAGAGATTACAGTATTCCAGCTTGCAGGGAAGACTGGTCAGGCATCTAGAGACCCAACAAACCACCACCTTTGTTCCAGAGCAGGGCAATGTATGTGGGACAACAGGATCAGCAAACCAGCCATTGACATTGAGGGGCCTGCAGATGTCAAGGGAGATTCCTACAGATAGGATGCAGGCTGTCCTTGGTGATTCGGAGGATGCATGGTCATAGAGGTACAGATCTTTTGAGAAGCAAAGGGACAAAGATGCAGCAGGATTCCTCCTACCGGGAGCAGTCTTGTTGTGGGTCCTGGCTTAAAGAACAGCAGAGTTCCAGTGTCCACCAGCAGAAGAGTCTTTGAACAATCTTCAGCGACAGGCATTAAGGTCCAGAAGTTGTTGTGGGTATGAATCCCACCCTCAGGAGAGCCCTAAAGTAACCCTAAAACTACGGAAGTTCACGAGGCCCCGTATTTGTGGCGGAGACTTGAACACGTCGAGTTGCGGGATTATATTCCGGTCCAAATTAAAAACTTTAAAGAGAGGTGTGCCGGCCATATAGGATCTACTCTGCCATCACATTAAAGCATCTGAGGCAGAAGAAATATGGAATCAATGAATGTTTTTCGGCAAGACGCCTCCAGAACCCCCCTGTGTTCAGAGGCGTATTTCCAACCACCACGAATCGATAACACGAACCAACTAAGCGTTTGAAGGTACAGAGAGACGATATATACTGCACACGAAATATACGTGCCCCCTGGCATCACGCAAGTGAGTTATAATTTTATAACGTGGCCCGGGAGACATCAGCCCCTGGTGACTCTGTTCCTCTCGCCCTCCGCGATAGGTCGCCCACCCACAACTGTTTTGTCCTGAAGAAGACCCGTTCTGTAAGGACCACTTTCCTACATGTATTTTGGGTCGAAACGTAGACCATACAACAATCACCAACTACTACCCCAAGCAAGACTTTAGCGGCTGAAGTGGAGTTTGGTTGTCTGCATCAGTTGTTTCTGGACTCTCTATGAGCCTTATGTTGTGGCCTTAGGCTAAAGGAACCACATGTACTCAGTTTTTGAATTGTGAATAAAACCTGTCACTGAATGATTCAGGTTATCCCTTTATCCTACCCTATCCTTGACACTTCCCTCACTTCACCCCTTCCCCGTTGTGAATGTGGGCACATAAAAATAAATTTTGCTACTTAGAAAAAATGTGTTATGTGTTCTAACCAATGAAAGGTAATATGTGCAAATCTGAATTAAACTTTTTTGCATCTAATAACTTTGCTTCTTGAAATAATTGTATATTTTCTCAAACAAGTCATACTTTGAATTACCTGTTCTCTGTCTGGGACCCCTTCCTTTTGTACTAAAAAGAGGGCACGACCTCTTCTCTGGTGACCCACCTATCAGAGGGGATCAGGTACACTACTCAGATGTCCTAGCCAGACAAATGCTCCCAGAGACCAAGATTCAACATGGCAGAATCAAGTGGCCACCAGGAGAAACTCTGGGGCACCTCCCTAGGGAGGAGCTGGACAGGGGGTGGTCAATCTCGTGTCCTTTGTGTAAACTGAGGGCTCCTGAACTGGGCACAACTGGTTTATGCATGTTGGGCACCAAAAGTGCCCTTCAATGCAGTCTGGGGTGCAGCCCCCACTCTTCCTAATTCTAAAAGGGAGATGGTCACACCTCTCCATCACAGGAAATCCTTTGTTCAGCTTACCTTGCCAGAGTGAAGCTCATCATCTGGGGGGCAGAACACTGTCTAGGGTCAGCAGCAGCGCAGGCTGGCATTCAGATCCTGCAAGACCACACAGGTGGGTATTGGGAGGTTCTCTAATGAGCCCCAGTACATGATATCTTGCAACTAACACTGGAATTAGTGTCGTTGCCTGATTCCAACATGTTTGATACCAACCAGGACCAGGTTCGGACAGCCAATTTTTAGTTAGACATCTTGACTTGCCATTGCCCACTAAATACATTATAATGGCTGTACTGCACTTACAAAGCCCAGAAAATGGAGTTTGTGGTTTGTGAGGGCACTACGCTAGTGCAGGGGTGCCCACACACTTAGAACCATGTACCCGGCCCTTGGACTGAAGGGCCTACCTTAGGGGATACTTGTTGGTTTTAAGTGTAGTGATCGAGAAATAAGGGAAGCCTTATATCTGAAATGAAGAGTGCATGCACCCTGTCACGCAGACTGCAGTGGCAGCTCTGCAAACACAGTTTGCAGGGGTTCCTATGGGTAGCACAATACCTGCTGCCATCCATAGGGGACCCCTGGAGTAACAGTGCCCTGCTTCCCTCAGTACTATATACTCGGAACTTATAATGGTACCTCAGTCTGCCAACTGTAGGGTGTACAAAGTACTCCACAGTAAATTTAGAGGAGAGAGCACTGTCACTGGGGACCTGGTTAGCAGGTTTCTAGTTAACTACAGTCAAAACACACTGATACCAAGCAAAAAGTGAGGAATTATATACCATAAAGATCCTACTTTCCTACAGAACCGACCAACCAGATTATGTAATTATGCTTCTTTGTGTTAAAAACCTTAAAGAAGGTTCTTACCTTCATACCACATGATTTCAGAAAGACTATTATCATTACTCTAGTTTTTTCGAGACTGGATTACTGTAAAGCCCTATATCTGGGCATGCAGCCAGGGCTGTTACAAAAACTGCAAATAATTCAGAATTCAGCAGCACAGGTGTTTATAATATTAAGAAGTTTGAATCCCTCACGACCACTCTGGCTGAACTTCACTGGCTCCCTGTTAAGAAAAAGTTAGCCTTTAAGGTGCTTTGCATAGCCCATAAAACTCTTCATCTGACTGGTCCTGAATTTCTTAATAAATGATTTTCTTGGTATCTACCTAAGAGGAACCTCTGATCTGTGGCCTCAAAGAAAGTTATAGTACCAATAATTTATAGAGCCTCATGGGGCGGCAGAGGTTATGTATACCACACTTCAAAGCTTGGGAATTCTATACCTGAGACACTGAGAGGACAATCTAAACTGCATATGTTCTGTAAACAGTTGAAAACCTGGATTTTTACTCTCATTTTAATTTCTGACTAGGCATGGTATAGAGGGTTCGGAGCAGATGTACACCGCCAACACGTCTTTGGGCATATGTTATGCCTTATAATTTTAAAATTCACATGAAAAAAATCAAAACTAATTTATTTATACCTTATTAAAATGTTTTTCTTACAATACTTTTTTAATTTCAAAAAGGTTAGCAAAATAATTTATAACCTCCGAACATCTGTGGCAGCTGACAGCGTGATCCTGACCTCCAGTGGTGCCTGTTAACGGCCCAATCACCTCCTGTCCTTCATGCACGTCCTCCCCCTTGCACACTGTGAAATAATGAGCCAACACTGCAGAAAATGGGTCTGTGCAGTGTTTAATACATTAAGCCAAGATAGATAGATAAACTTTATTGTGTCAAGTTATTTAAACTATAGCAATACAGGGAGAGAAAGGTTCATAGGGAAATTTTAAAGACCAGCCCTAGTTCACATCCCCAAATAATACATCTAAACAACAAAAAAGAACCGGGGGTCTTTAGGCCAATATTATAGCGAGCTAAACTTAACTTCCTAATGGTAAGTTAGTACCCAAGTCAATGGAAAAGCCCACAAAGAAGAACTCATACATAGGAAAGAAAGATACTTTTATAAATTGATTGTCACTGAAATTACTTGTTGTTTTTAGAAACTCACCTTCTTGGCTAATTGAGTCGCACCACGCAGCGGATTTAGCGCTGACGCAGCGCCTCAATCCTACCACTTCTTGCCGCCATTCTGCTAGCCCGGAGGCCACGCCCCTTTTGGAGGTCACGACCCTCCCCCCCCCGGTGAGCACTACATATAGGCGCTGATTGCTGGCGCCCACCATCACAGCACTGAGCTCCTGAGGCGGAAGCCGGGAGCGCGATACTTTTAAAAATTGATTGTCACTGAAATTACTTGTTGTTTTTACAAACTCACCTTCTTGGCTAATCGAGTCGCACCACGCAGCGGATATAGCGCTGACGCGGCGCCTCAATCCTACCACTTCTTGCCGCCATTCTGCTAGCCTGGAGGCCACGCCCCTTTTGGAGGCCACGCCCCCCCGGTGAGCACTACATATAGACGCCGATTGCTGGCGCCCACCATCACAGCACTGAGCTCCTGAGGTGGAAGCCGGGAGCGAGATACTTTTAAAAATTGATTGACACTGAAACTGGGATTGACTGCCCCGCACCTTCCTCCCCATTCCCCCCCTCATCCATCCCCCCTCCCACTGGCCCTTGCCCCGACCTACCGGCTTCTCCTGCACCTACCAGCTTATCCGCCTATTATCTCAACACAAGGTCTGCAGTTAAGCACTGCCACGAACTCTTTATCTTTTTGGACCTGCACAAACCGGATCTCCTATTCCTTACTGAGACGTGGTTTCGCGACAACTCTCTTCCTTCTCTGTTGGCCGCGCTTCCCGCCTCTTACTATGCCTTACGAGCCGACCGACCCTTTGGCAAACTGGGCGGCGGCGTCGCTCTGATCGCCCGTAAAGAAATCTCCTTTCAATCCTTAGCCTTCCCTTCCATCGACTCTTCAGACTTCTTAGTATCTCGCTCACTTTCTTTTAGCACTCCGCTCACTTGTCTACTCATGTACCGCCCTCCCCCACCTTCCCAACTCTTTCTTCCCAGCTTCCAAGACTTGGTGGCCACTCTTGCAATCAATAACTCCTCCATTCTGGTATTAGGTGTCTTCAACTTTTGGCCCTCAGACCCGGCCGAATGTTCCACCTCGAAAGAATTTTCAGATACCCTTCGCTCCCTCAATTTCGACTCCCACGTTCAATCCCCCACCCACACCCAGGGCCACATCCTAGACCAGATCTGGTCCCTCAATTGCCCTGTAACTTCCCTATCTATCTCCCCCTGTACCTGGTCCGACCACTTTTTGATATCATTCTCCCTAATCCTCACCTCAGCCCCCAAGCCCGCTCTTCCCAAAAACACCTGGGCGCGCTCCTGGAACCATGTAGACGTGGCCTCTCTGTCCGCCGCTCTCTCCGCATCCAGCCCGGATCTCTACAGGCTGTCGTCTTCCGCACAAGCCGACTCCATTAACTCCTGGCTCCAATCTGGTTGCGACTCCGTCGCCCCCCTAAGGCGGGTGTCCGCCAGGCGCACAAACGACGCAAACCGTTGGTTCAATGAGGAACTGAAGGCCCAAAAACTCAGTGTCCGACGCGCGGAACGTTCCTGGAGGCGTGACTACTGCCCTAATCTTAAAAATCTGTACATCTCCCTTTTGGCTTTGTACAAAAAATCAATCTTGGCGACCAAAAATGCTTATTCCTCCTCTAAAATCCTGGCGGCCGAAAATCAGCCTACAGAGATTTTCTCCATCGTGCACGACCTCGCCTTCTCTGACCGAGCTACCCTCAAACCCTCTCCTTCCCAGAACTTATGTGATTCCCTCAACACCTTCTTCCTGGACAAAATCGCTAACATCAAAGCAAACATCCCTCCCCCCCTCCTCCTTTGTCAACCCCCAGTGTCCGCCAGTCTCAGCTCGCCTTGACTCTTTCCCTCTCTTGACAGAAGAGTCCTTCTTCTCCCTCCTGCCCATGGTTAAATCAGGCTCCCCCTTGGATCCCTGTCCCGCCCACATCCTGAAACAGATCTACTCAGCCTGTGTGCTGCCTCCTCTAACATTCCTCAACAGCTCTCTGTCCCAGGGCATTGTCATTCCACCCCTCAAATCGGCCATCATCGTCCCTATTGTAAAAAAACATGGCGCCGACCCCTCCGCTCTTGTCAACTACCGCCCCATTTCACTGCTGCCTCTTTTGGGGAAGGTCCTGGAGCGTTATGTGACCAAATCACTCAGCACCTTTGTGGAGGAGAACAGGGTGCTATCCCCCCGTCAGGCTGGGTTCCGCCCCGCTCACTCTACGGAGTCCGTAGTGCTATCGGTTCTTGACAACCTCAGAGAAGGTATGGACACCAACCAACCCCAGGCCCTGGTCCTCCTCGATCTCTCTGCCACCTTTGACATGGTTGACCCCTCTATCTTACTTTCCCGTGTCAGAGCGGCGGGGATTGGAGGTTCGGCCTTGGTCTGGCTGTCCTCCTTCCTGAGAGACCGCACTCAGGCAGTGCGCTTGGGTAACTTCTCGGCGGACTTCCGTAAAGTACAATGCAGGGTTCCCCAGGGCTCTTCCCTTTCCCCTCTTTTATTTAACCTATACATTGCCCCTCTTATCTTTGCCCTTCAACAGCTGGAGGTCTCCGTTTACAACTATGCGGATGACCTCCAGCTTATCTTTTCCCTATCCACATCCCCCGAATCCATGTCCATTTTCCAGTCTGTCATGGTCTTCATCCGGGATTGGATGAATTACAACCACCTGAAGTTAAACCCCGACAAAACGGAGCTGGTTTTGACAGGTGGTTGCTCCAGTCCCTGGACCTCTCTCTTCTGGCCCCCTTCCTTTGGTCCCCCCCTTCTCCATCGTCATCTGTAAAAACTCTTGGGGTCAAACTGAACGATCAACTCACTTTACACTCCCAAGTTAGTTCTGTTGTGTCCTCTTCTTTTCTCTCACTCCGCACTATCCGCAAAGTCTCTTGGTTTTTTTCTTTCCCCGCCCTCAAGCTCATAGTCCTGGCAATGGTAACCTCCCGCCTAGACTACGGCAACGCCCTCTACTGCGGCATGCCCGCCTACAGCATGTGACGACTTCAGTTGGTCCAAAACCAGGCTGCTCGCCTGGTCTTCAACTTGGCCACATCCCACCACGTCACTCCCCTCCTCAAGTCCTTGCATTGGCTACCCATCCACGAACGAGCCCAGTTCAAGATGGGCTGCATCACCTTTCAGACTCGGGTAGGCGCAGCCCCTGCCTTCATTTCTTCTGAAATCAAACCCTATGTCCCTGCCAGGGAACTTCGTTCATCCGCCCAACAGCTGCTGACAGTTCCTCGCTTTAAACGCAAAAAGTGGGGAGGCACGAAGTTCTCCACACTTGCCCCTGCTTTCTGGAACTTTCTCCCCGCCCACCTTAGATCATGCACTCAATACACACTCTTCCGTAAATCCCTAAAAACTTTTCTTTTCTCACAAGCTTTCTCTCCATAAAGCAGCTACTATTATCTTCCCCTGTCTTTCCTGCCCTCCTGGGCTCAGTACTCTATAGCGCCATGAAACCGCCAGGTGTACGTGCGCTTTATAAATATTTTAAACTCAACTCAAACTAAAAGTGATAAGTGGTTAGATCCAAACTCCTAGCTCTGGATTGCCATCTACTAGACATAGTTATCAGTCTTATCATTTGGTTATCCAGTTATAGCAATGCCTCGTGGGCTGGATCATGCCCCTTGTCACGTCAGAGCTACAAATGAATAGCTGAATAGTTGATAGCTCAAAAGATGGTAAAGTGCAGTGCAAACAATATATATGTGGTGAATTAAAATAGAATGTTGTGTCCGGAAGTAAATGCAAGTTTAATTGAGATATGGGTACATCCCCTAAGTAAAAACAGAACAGTGCAAACAGCAGTTTAAGAAAATGACTGCCAGGAAAGGGCCAACATGTTTCAGCTAAACGGGCAAAAGAATCCCTCGTCTTTCGTCAGGGCCTTTGCTCTCAAAACGTTGCTACTGCATACAAACGTGTTCATTCAAAAAATGTATAAACGTGAAAATAAGCAATTAAAGGTTGGAATAAATACAACCTGTAGTTTACTAATCCTCCGTGTCAGTAAATGCAGATGACATCCAGCTTGACCTGGGACTGGACCTCACCTCACCTGGACCTTGCTCAGGTTATCGAAGCCCTGCTCTGACCATCGTTGCCACAAAACTAACCTGATTCTTGGGGGAGTCAGGGACCCCAAGTAGCCCAGAGTGATTGAATGGTAAATAACTGGATAACCAAATGATAAGCGTTGATGGCAACCCAGAGCTAGGAGCTTGGATCTAACCACTTATCACTTTTAGTTTTCTTTCCTATGTATGAGTTCTTCTTTGTGGGCTTTTCCGTTGACTTGGGTACTAACTTACCAGGAAGTTAAGTTTAGCTCGCTATAATATTGGCCTACAGACCCCCGGTTCTTGTATGTTGTTTTCAAGTTATTTAACCACATCAGTGCTAAGGGAATTCCCCTGCAGTGCTGTTACTCCAGCATTCCCATTGTTCATGACGAGCTCAGCTCGTCATAAGCACACGATCAGTGTACTGCATGACGAGCTGAGCTCGTCATGAGCAGCGAAGGGGTCAAACCATCACATTATAAAAAACAGCAGTTGTGATAAAACAGATAGCACAAATCTAAAAACTTAATGCAACACAATCAATGAATTTATCAAGCCGCTCTAAATTCCCTTGCAAACGTGGTCCGCTAAAGTGCAGTATTGACTTTCTAGCTTTAAAAAGAAAAAAAGGGCTCCTCAAATTCGGCCAACATAGCAACCTGCTCCTCGTACATAAAGTTTGTGCCATTCCGACGGTTCTGTAGAAAAAAAGTCATTAGACAAGTTTTTTTATTAGTAAAGTGCAACGTGCCGATTCTTAAAAAATAAACCATGTTCATTTTGGCTGAGGTGTGCTAATCAAGTTCAGTGCTGGAAAAACTGTGGCCGCCCCCTCAAGTTATACTATGTGCAATAACAGGGGCAATGAGAACACAAGTGAGGCGCTGTTGCCAATCTAGCGTCATCATGCCTGTAATATGGATAAGGACAGATGAACATGCAATTTCATATGGGAGACTATTTTAACTATAATCTGCACATCTGAAAAAAAGTCAAAGAGCCCAATATGATCCAGCTAAAATGGGTAAAAGGGATAAATGGCCACCAACAGGTAGGACAGTTAAATACTATCCGTGGGGGACGTGGCCACGCAGCATGGCCGACAGGACGTGAGCTCCTAAGGCTCCCGCCTGGCCTGCCACTTAATTCTGCATATATCCTACAAGCGGGTGCCACCCGACGTCTGGAGGGTCTCCTCTTCCTTTGGGGCCCCTGTCGGAGTGGTCGGTGGCCCAGAGATGCCTCGTGGACAGCAGAAGCCTGAAGCGGGGCCTGCCTGGCCTGAGTAGACCCGCGTGAGGCCCAGGAATCCCAGCTGGATATTGATGGAGATCCCTGGCTGTGGGGGGGCATAGCTGAGGAGGGGGCCCCCACCTGAACAGCGGGTGTCCTCCGGGGCTGCCCGGACTGCGGGGTCTGGCCGGAGGCGCCAAGGAAATAACTCGAGGCTGCCAGCGCATCCCGATGCGGAGGTCGGGGAGGAGGGAGTGTGGCAACGCGCTCTAGTTGTTAGGAGCGTGCGCCAGTGCATTGTGGGTATGTGCCGAGTGGAAAGATGCATTTCTCGGCACTCAAGGGAGAATAAAGCATTTAAAACTTACAACGCGTCCGGCTCATATATAAAAAACCTGACCTGTATAAACTGGCAACGAGGCTATGGATCCCCACATCGCCAACCGTGTGGCATTGGACCCACCCCCGGCAGCCTCACAATAGGTTTCTTTTCATACTCCCATACAAACATCAGCAATTGTTTTTTTTTTTCCGTGTTCATTTTTTTTCACTTGAATGTTTACACTTATTAGGATTTTTTACTTTTTTTTTTTTTTGAAATGTTTAATTTTTTTATTTACATTTTGTTTTTATTTTGTTCTTTCTTTGCATTTTGCTTCTGTCCATCCATCCATCCATCCACCAAAGGTGCACAGCAGCATAACAGCATTAATTTTTCCAGTATAATTCCATTTCCTTCTGGACACCCAGGCTGCGGTGCACTGCAGACACATCAGCATTATTCATTTATTTAATGACTAGCAGCCCGTCCCGACGTTGCCCGGGAGCAATTAGGCTTCAGGGCCCCCTCCCGCCCCGCTTTTGTAACCTGCAGACGTCACTTTTTCCTCCTGTAATTTACTTTGCTTCAGGGCCCCCGCCCGCTCCACTTTTGTAACCTGCACACGTCACTTTTTCCTCGTGCACACGTCATCCACCCCCTTCCCTCCACTCCACCCAAGGGACGCAGGTGTCCCATCCCCCGCCAGGCCACACATCACTTTTTCCTCCTGTAATGCACCGTTTGTCTGACATTTGTAGTGCACCGTTTGCCTCCTCTTTCTTGTCCTCAGGCTTCCCCGACCGCCGCCTGCACGTCCAGTCCCCCGGCCGGCCCGTCCTGTCCCTCGCCCAGCCCATCCCGTCCCCAGCCTGCCCCGACCCCCGCCTGCCCCGACCCCCACCTGCCCCTACATGAGTGCCCTTACCTCCGCCGGCGCTGCTCCCGCCTGTCCGCTCGCACCACCGCTCCTCCCTTGCGCCATGTCCGCCGCTCCTCCTCCGCCGCCGGTCCTCTGCTCCTGACGTCACCGCTCCTCCCCCGCGCCATGTCCGCCGCTCCTTGGACGCTGCTCCTCCCCGTGCTCCTAACGTGACCACGCACGTCGCGGGCGGCGCTACTTTTGAGGGACTACTTTTTTTTTTCATCTAAAATTTTAAATAACGTTTGTTTTTTTTATTTATGTAGCCTATACCCATCTACACACCCTGCCGATTTCAACAGTGTATCGGGTGTGTAGATTGGTGCAGTGGTTCCCGAGTTTGCCCGCCTCAAAGCCTTAAAGTTTCTGCTTTATTATAGTAGTATAGATTATTCCAATTCCTCCAGACCACTTTGCCTGCCATAGGCGCACATTAACCTTAAGTTTTTAAAGATTATTATTCCCAATATGCATGCAGTTCCCTGATTGCAACATGTGTCTCCTTTAGAATATAAAGGCATAAGCAAACAGCCATATCAATATGTTGTGTTATCCTGATTTGAAAATACATTTTATGGTATGGTGGTGTGGTTTGACTTTAAAGTGGCTGATTTATTATTACCTAAGTAACCAACCATACTAATATGTCAGTTGTCTGTTCTAATTCAAACTGCAACAATGCCACACTTCACTAAATGTTTTTCTTGTCTATTTGCTTTTAGGTGCACAAGAGAAGAAGAGACATCACCCGCAGAACTGCCAAACAGAAGGCCTGTACAGAGACGTAAATCCACCAATCTCTTCTGCTTGAGCAGCTTAGTGCCACAGCCAACTGAGAACTTTAGGATGGCCCCAAAGAAAGTTGCTCTTAAGAAAGTGGTCAGTGGGAAGAAGCAGCTTTCCACTAGTGGTGTGCCATTCAAAACCTTTTCCGGAAGACGTGTGCCTGCCGGACCAGGCTCTGAGGAGGAACATGGGAACAACACTCCTGCATCATAGCACCACACCAACCCATGCCCAAGACGATGTCTATCAGTGAGGCAGCCACTGCAATCAAGGCGATGCAGACGAGCACTGAGTTGAATTTCTCCCTTTCTCAAAGTAGTACCTAATCATTTCAGGAAACAGAGCAAAGTGGACAGCAGCCGCACCCACCAATAGTACATCTTCCTGATGTTGGAGCAGAACAGAAGATCAAGCTTCCTGCCGAGCAAGAACCTCTTCTTTTAGAATCATTGGCTCCCAGATCTTTAGCAGGGAAAAGGAAAGGTACTACTCCACCATCTTTTCCAAGCACCACTTCTGATGATGATGATAGGAACATGGAGTGGACCCCAGCAGAGTCCGATGACAATGGAGGCAATGGAAAAGGACATTTGCTGAAAGCCTTAGAATTATGGAAGGGGATGATGAGGAGGATGGCGACAATGAGCTAGTCATTGTGGAAGGTGACACAGAGGAGTCTGACATTACTATTCAACTTGCTCAGACGGATGTGGCACAGGTAGCATCACCAACTCCCATATTTGCAAAGCCCAACTGAGACATTCACCAACCCCTGCCTCAGTAGATGTATGTACTGCAGAGAGGCAATCGACGACATGCCCACCTACCTCCAGTTCTTCTACAGGCATTGGCAGTGGCCCTGTAAAAAGTACTCCTCCACAATTTGGGACTTTTTTATGGGTAGAACACAGGGGGAGCACATTGAAGTATGCACCATTTGCCACACAAATGTTTGTCGATGTAACCTGGTACACAATATGGTGGTCAAACGACCCATATGAAAAAACATCACACAGTGGTAGGAGGGCCTTATAAAATTGCTGAACCTTGTTGTGAAGGTGAGAAGAGCCAGGGAATATCATCTACAAGTCCAATCATGGTGGGAGGTGATAAGGAAGAAGAGGGTGACATCCTCACGCAAAGCAGAGCTGTCCCCAGCAATGCACCAGCAGAATCAGCTGCCTCAGCAACTTCACAATGGCACAAAAAGACACAGAGTGAGATGGAGACACCACGGCAAACAGTGACTGCCCCACCATGAAGCACGTTGAGTCTACCGCCACCTACGTCTCAAAAGTCACTTGCGTCATTGGCCCCAGAAAAGAGGAACAAACAGGCTCCTATTACAGGCATGTTTAGGCATGAGGGGCCCTCTGACCCCAGCCATCCAATGGCACGCTTGTTCAATGGGAAGCTGGCAAAAATGTTAGCGCTCAACCTCTTCCCTTTTTCTTTTGTGGAAGCAGTGGGATTCTTAGATTTTGTGGCCACCATCTGCCCAAAATGGAAGGGTCCATGCCGGACCTGTTTTGGCAGAGTTGCTGTTCCAGCGCTGCATAACAATGTGCTGAAATTGGTTAGACAAGCTTTGCGGCAAAGTGCTGTTCACACTATATACCTGACGCCAGACATGTAGAACAGTTGTCAGGTGACTGATTACATGTGCATCACTGCACACTGGATCTCTTTTGGTGGTGTAAAGCAAAAGCTATCTAAAAGTCTTGGCCCTGAAAAGAGTTTGAAGAACATTCAGTGGCATACAATAGTAGCCATGTTCACCATAGAGAAATCACATACAGCTGCCAACATCTTGGATGAATTTAACAGCAAGGTGTCTGAATGGCTGTGACCCAGAGGTCACAGAATTGGATTTGTTGCCATGGACAATGGCAGTAACATAGTCAAGGTCACAGCAGCCGGTGGCTATTTCAGGTTTCCTGTGTTCGCCGCATTGCATCTAGCTGGTTGTGCAAGACTTTCTCAAAAAAGAAGACATAGTCAGCAATATACTGACCACCTGCAGAAGAATCTGCATTCATGTCAGCCATTCTCTTAAAGCCTGGACGCAGTTGCAGATAATGCATTGTGCAAATATAATTCAATCTATTACATGTTGCATTGTCTGTTTGAGCAGTACAAACACATCAATGACTATCTCATTCAAAAAGGTAGGGATGAAATTGGGAAAGCTATAACCATGGATGTGGACACATGGGGCCAAGTCAATGCAAGTCTGCATAATGACATCATCTTGTCCAAAGAGTACATATGTGTCACACTGCTTGATACGTGGTACTAAAACATACTGCCCACTTTCATTCCTTTTTCCGAAGGGGGGTCCAACTCTGTAGTTCTGGGGTGCCATCTTCAACTTCAAGAGAGGGTAGTCCTGTTGACTTTCAGCAGGGAACACCTACAACAACAAAAAATGTGGCAACAACATCAGGAACACAAGAATCATCCACAACCTCTGCATTGGATTGGTATTAAATGGCAGGGCTTAAGTCCAGTGCAGAAGTATCAGGAACAACCTGGGATGATGAACATTGGAACACATTCTTCTCTCTGCTGAACTCGCGGATGCAGCTGAAACCCAACAATCCCCGGACACCATTCGATGAGCACTGAACCAGAGACACCAGTGCTCATCCGATGATATAAAGGGAAGGGTGTTTGGGAACACTCAATAAACTAAAATAAGAAATTAAAATAAGAAGATGGTGAGGCCACTCAGAACTAGAATGGGTGAGGAGACCAGCTCCTGTCATGAACACATAAACACACAACAAACTTAATAACACAAATCACAAGCATGCATAACCATTTGCATTTTGCCTGAAGATGCCTTAGTGTCAAGCAGAAAATCAGTAAACATATACACCTTGATATATAATTACTAAACACACAAGACACACACACGCACACTTCAATAGGAAGTTTAGTATCCCAAATCCAACCTGTGCAGAAGCATTACCAAAACTTTTTTTCCAATGGAGACTACTGTAAAAGCAATTCTGAGCAAACAAACAGGAGAACAATACACAATGTATAATAACTATCAACAACAGACTCCTGGCTCAGACAAGCTTGTTGACAAGAACATCGCCTTGCAAGCAAATGAAAAAATGGTCAATGCAAGACACTCAAAAGGAAGTCAAGTAGTTAAGAGAGTCAAAAAACTCCATTCACCGCTAGGAAGTTCTCTATGCACAGAAAGGTACGGTATGAAGAGGAACTGCTTCAAAAGAACTAGAATGGCTGTGCTTGGACATAGCTGGGAGACTTAGGACTCGTAGCAGCCCAGGAAATGCCAACCGAAGCCTTCACAATCCAGATGATAAGCTGTGGGACCGCTCTGGGGTAAATCCTCAATCCAAAGCAATGGGACATATCTAGGGTGTGGTTTAAATACCCTCCTGACGTATCAAGATGGCCCCCATGAGGTGAACAGGTCACGTAGCGTACGCCTCAGCTGCATCAGGCCATCTTAGCTGAGGGCCGAAGAGTGCAGGTACCGCCGCTAAGGGCCTGCTTGGCCAAGAGAGGGTTCACAGCACCAGTCGCCACAGGACCGGAAATTTACTTGTTGTGTGCTGCACCCAGATCCTGCATTGCATTGGGGAGAAAAGGATAAGAAAAACAAGGACCAGGACAAGACACAGCATCACAGAGCACACCACACTCCAATAGGAAAGTTTTCCTGCCCAGAGTGAGTGTGAGGAAAAGTGACAAAGGAGTGTTTCTGGGTGGTGTGAAAAGAGTGATGGGGTAAGGGAAACCGGAGAGGAGCCCAAGCAGGTTTGCGAGGAAGAATGTACCTTATACCTCTGTGGCTCTGTGGCCCCCCCTGACTGATGATCCCAACCCTGTTGGACGGAGGACAAAGTAGGCCTCCCAGAGAATCCTGACAGTACCCCCCGTCCAAGGCCCAGGGACAGGGCCAGGTTTGTGAGGATTATGCTGGTGGTATACACGCAAAAGACAAGGGGCATGGACATGAGATGCTGGTACCCAGGTCAGTTCATGGGGCCGTAGGTATCCCAGTCCACCAGGTAATATAAGGTTACAGCGCAAATCAAAAATGGAGCTCACTTCATGTTCTAAATGACCCTCAACACCCACTGGTGACAGGGGGGTGAGGCGTCGAGTGCCAGGACGAGTTGGTTTTAGAAGGGACACATAAAAGGGAGGGTGAATTTTTAAGTGAACAGGTGAAGCCAATTGTACTGCTGAGATTTGATACATCTTTAGTAAGGGGAAAGGACCAATGTACCATGGCTGAAATGTATGCGCCCTTTTTAAGCATAAGTGTTTGGTGGATAACCACACTTGCTGACCCACCTGGTAAGGAGGGGTGGGCGTCTCTTTCTGTATGCGTACTGCTTGTACATGAGCTTTGCATGAGTCACATTCCTTTTTAGTTCTTCAAGAACCTGTTGTTGCCATGTGTGTCTACATGGTATGGATTTGGAGTAGGAGGAGTGGTCAATCAGAAGAGGTGAAATCCTAGGATGGTATCCATAGAGAGCGTAAAAAGGAGAGAAACCAATAGATGAATTAACTACGTTGTTAAGGGCAACTTCAACTAGCCACAGGTGATCAACCCATAATTTTTGTTCTATTACATAATTATGAAGTAATTGTTCGATCTCCTGGTTGGTTCTCTCAGATTGTCTATCAGACTCAAGGTGATAGGCAGAAGAGAGATCCACAGAGATGTTAACCCCTTCGGTGCGTCGGACAGCCAGGAGCCGTCCGACGCACCAGTGCTCATGTGCATTGGACAGACCCGGCCGAATGATCACATGGCACAGGAAATCCCTATGGTGTGGCTCCCAGAGGGATTCCCTTTTCCCCCTAACACCCTCGGGCAGCTGTAGAAGAGCTTCCCCAGCTCCTAAGGCTGTTCCTCTGATTTCTGTGCAATGACGATCAGCGCACACGTCGCTAGGCTCATTTCAGTTTCATTTTCATCATGCTAAGGGGGCTATCTCAGCCCCTGAGCACGTAGAAAGTCAGGAGAGGTATCATTGGAAAGGGAAAAATATTATCTTTTCAATGGTACACCTCAATAGCGGATCCTTGCTTGGGGATCGCCCCAGGAGGGCTATCCCCAAGCAAGGATCCACCCACTAGCCTCCAGCGAGGTGGGAGACGCCCCTTGGGCAAGGGCCTTTGCTCCCCCAAACATTATTTAGGCAAAATCAGTCAGTTTCAGTTTTATAACTTTATTCGAATGTTTAAAAAACATCATAAAAGTATACAATTTAAAACATTACATATACAATGTACACAAAATGCAGAAACAGAGATAACCTTGTCACATGTTGTGGGGATTGCTGCACATAAAATTACGGGAAAACCATGCTAAGTCTAGCTCTGATAGATTTCAAAATAAAAGTGGCTGTATAAAAACATATATCTGGGCTTGAAAGTGAAAAGAGAAGCCTCAAAGCGCTATCAGTGGTATACATGGAGTATTTAAGGAACATAGGCTTGAGGAAACAGGTGCGTTGCGCTTTATACAAGGGACAGAGTAATAAAAAGTGCATTGTGCTTTGTTTGGAAGAACCGTCACATGGACATGGGGTAACTGGGTGAGATTTCATAATCGGGAAAGCAACCAAGTTATGTACTATACCTAATCTTAGCCTTGAAAGAACAAACTGATGGGACTGTCTGTGGATAACATTAAGGTACATAGGAATACCCCGGCTATCATCATTCAAGGACAGGTGGAGAATATGTGTAGAATATTCTCTAGTAGCATAACTTCGCACATCCGATTTCGCCCTAAGATAGACATTTTTTAGTTCCTGTTTGTCTAGAGTGTTCAGACTGGTAGGGTCATTTCCTAGGTCCATGTCAAACAGGTCTTTAACAGTCGAAACTACATATTTTAACCATGGAATACTTAAAACTTTATCCAAGAGTAAGCAGTCTTTGATGATATCTTTGGTAAATGCTGTTTCCGTCTTGGTAAAAATGGATTTCCATACCATCAGTGGCCTCAATCCGGTGAGGTCGGACAGGTAATCCAGATCTAGTTCCGAATGGGTTAAAACAGTAGATGCCGAGGAGGGGAGACAAAGCAGCCGTTTAATGAACTTGTTTTCTTCAATTTGCAGGGCCTTGGCATTGCAATGTCCCCATACCCCCGAGCCATACAATGCTATCGAAGTACATCTGTGCTTGTATATGGTCAGCATATCAACAATACGGCGGCTTCCTACTTTGGAGGCAAAGCGGAAGACGCCTAAGGATGCTTTCCCCATTCTGGCTTTGACATTTGTTTCCTCAGGGGCCCATGATCCTCTGTCGTTAAATGTAACTCCCAAATAGCAGAAATTAGTGACAGTTGCAATATGGTTTTCCTTAAAAGAAAAAGGTTTAAAAAGTTTCAGCTTTTTCCCACACACCATGACAAACGTTTTAGAGTTATTAATTTTGAGTTTCCTATTCAATATAAAATCGTAGAACCCATCCATCAATTTTTGTAAGCCTATAGGGGTCCTGGAGAGAAGAACTGTATCGTCGGCATAAAGCAATACCGGTATAGGGGTGGTTCCTACTTGGGGGGCATCAGCATGGATTTGCTTTAATTCTTGTTCCACCGAGTTAATGAAGAGTGAGAAAAGCAACGGGGCTAATACACAGCCCTGTCGAATGCCAGATCTTACTCTAATCTTCCGTGTGCACTCACCCTCAGGACCATAACGGATTTGGGCGGATAAGTTAGAATAGAGTGTGGCTAAGAAATAGATGATATCGGGGGGGGCTCCCATACCCAGCAGAGTTGTCCATAACAGGGCATGGTCGACCAAATCAAATGCGCTTGAAAGATCTGCAAAGCACAAAAATAATGATCCCGGCTTGGCCTTGGTATACTTCCCTATTAAAAGGTTCAAGTTAATACATTGTTCAATCGTACCAAGGCCCTTTCTAAAGCCATATTGGGATGGGGCAAGAATGTTATTATCTAAGGCCCAATCCTCCAAGCGTGCTAACAGGACCCTACTCAAGATTTTTAGTGAGGAATCCAGCAGGGAGATAGGGCGGTAGTTCTTAGCCTCTCCTCTATCCCCCTTTTTATAGATTGGGATAATGATGGATTCACCCCAGGTAGAAGGGGTCCTGTTATCCATAGCAGCATTAAAGGCTATGGTCAGTAATGGGCTCCAGAGCGCTGGATCATATTTGTATAGGTCGATTGGTACCCCGTCTGGGCCTGGGGCTTTCCCCCCTTTGCTATTCCTTATTGCCAAATCCACCTCATAGGTCGTAATTCTCGGGGATTCAACTGGGGTAGTGCTAATGGTGTTAAAATTTGCAAAAGACCCTCCAGTTGGATCGAAGATCCCTGAGAAGTGGGCCACCCATCCATCTTCATTAACTTGGGCAGTGAGAACAGGGAATTCCTCTTTTTGCAGGAATGGGCTATTGATGGTACTCCAAAATAGTTTACTGTCCCGGAGGGCTGCAGCTTTGCTCAGATCTTCCCAGGCTATTTCTCTAAGTTCTTGTTTCCTGATTTTGAGCTCATTTTTGTAATTAGCCCTCAGGGATTTAACCGCTTCCCTGTCTCTCGGGGTAGTTGAGAGGGCAAGTTTAAGGGATTTTAGTGCCCTTGTACATGCTTGGTTGAACCAACCCTGTGTGGCCTGTCTGATTTTAGCCTTCTTTGAGGTGAGAGTTTGCTTAATTATGGTACCCAGCTTCTCAAAGTTATTTACTGATTGTTCTGGGGGGACTTCCGTATCAAGGCAACTAAGTATCGTGTTTAGGCCAGCTTTCACCACCCTGCGATGTAAATTCTCTGCTTTTTCCCCACTTCACTTTATGCGAGTCCCATTTGGTCTACATGGGGTAATGTCATCGACAACCCTACCGGAGAATACATCCCTATGGAGCTCACAATATAAGACCATAGTAAGTGCATTGTGGTCACTCAGGTTGTGATCTAAGATCTGGGGGACCGAACAATGGGGAGCTACCCGGTTGGAAATGATCAGAAAATCAATAATAGAGGTGGTGTTTCTCCCCGTGAAGGTGGGCGCCAGATTACCCTCATTATCAGGGGCATGTTGGTGGATTGATATATCAATTTTTAACATTAGATTGTTAAGGGAAGTGCCATATGGAGAGTGTAGAAAGTGGAGTAAATTTTCCCCATTTTCCCCATCATAACCACAAGTAGTTGAGTATGAGAGGGGGCAAGTTCTAATATTAAAATCTCCTCCCCAACCAATATCATAAGATACAGTTGTATTGCAAAGAATGGAATCCAGAGCCAATTCGAGTTCATCTACTACAGTGGTGCTGGAGGGGTCAAAGGTGTTATTATAAAGGTTAATCAACAATAGATTTCTATCCCTGCCTATCGATATTTCCAAAATTTGCGAATGGGACCCCACAATATGGCTTTTCCTTACACGTAAGGGTAAGTGTACAGAAAGTAAAATCAACAATCCCCCTTTGGCCCTCCCCATTGCAGATTCCACCGCATTACAGTTATAAGAAACAAAACCATCGAAAGCAATATCTTCCACTGACCACGTTTCCTGCAGACATAAAATATCAAAATCCACAATGTGTTCCCTCCAACCCAGTGCTGAAACCTTTTGCCGCCACCCAGCAATGTTCCAGCTCATCAATGAATAACCCTTAACCCTTTGGTCCATTACTGTATTAATGTGGTTAGTTGAGACAGAGGGTGTAGTACGGGTCGTATCTAGGTGGATCAGATCCGGTACAGTGGGGGTAGCTGGGGCAGGGGTAATGGGAGTAGTTTCGGAACATTGTATGGTAGGGGTCGTAACGGGTGAAATCTGGGCCGGATTAGTGGAGATAGCTTCGGTAGGGGTGGATAAATGGACCTTGGATGGGACATCAGGTTTAGCCGGAATGTTGGTCGGCTTCAGAGAGCGAGAGACGGGGTGTAGTCAGTCTACTCCCTCCAGGCCATCTAAACAAGCATAGCGGTTATGATCCATAAAGGGGTGGAATTGGGGTGCGTATTGAGGTTGTCTTGGTGGTCTAGCATCATATGCTCGTTGTCTGCCCCTCCGTTCCACAACGGACGAATCCCCTCTTCTTTGTTGGTAGCAAATGTTGGTTGGTGGGAAAAAATAGGAAACAGGAAGGGTTTGGATCGTTGAGTCAAAAGATCTGTTGAAACCTGCACATATATGGGATACTGTACGGGGGTCTCTAAAACTAACGGTTAGGCAGTCCCCATTGATGTTTTTAGGGGTCTTGCCTATCCATGGAACCCTCCTTACCATAATAATTTCATTATGCAGGTGGCCCGGGAGCGGTCTATTCCAGTTGAGCCATTTTATAACTTTGTTCTTCAAGGAACTAAAGGTTTCTGATTCCCTTGTTTCTAGTGGTGGTACTCCGGCTAAGATGACAGTAAACCGGTTTGCCTCCGGTGGTAAATCGGGCCGTCTAGGTCTAGGGGTATTGAGTGCCTCACTTGGTGCTCCCTGGGCCGTAGGGTCTGTTGGGTTAATTTGGCTTGGTTGTTGACTCGCCACATTGTTAGTTGTTGGATTATTGGGCTGAGATTGGATAAGGGGTGGTATGCAGGTATTAGGTGGAGGGATATTAGGTTGGTTCAAAACCGGATTGGGGGGAGCGGGGATCGCGGGGATCGCAGGGGTTATGGTAGTCGTGGGAATGTGTTGGTTCTGAAGGTTACCAAGGGTGGCTAAAATGGAGGCAGATGTTTTCTCTACATTAGATATTCTGGAGCAAAGCCTATCCAGTTTAGCCTCTAATGGGGATATGATTGATTTAAGTAGTGCCACGGCCCATTCCATGGATATTTCTCTATTCGGAGGTTGAGCATCACAGGGGGTAAAGGTGGTCTGGGGTGGTGGCGCCTCCCGTACCTTAGCTGTTTTTGCAGCCCTTCCCGATTTAACTTCTTTTTTGTTGTAAACTCTTTTCCGTTTCCTCACTGCACCCTCTCTTTCCCCACAGCTCTTAGACTCAGTAATACTCACATCAGGGTGGGATAAAATGGAGACATTATCGCTTACAGGTACACAGTTAGGGTCAGTGACAATGTCAATTGATACAACCGGGGTAGCTAGGTGGCTAGGGTCTTCCGTGGGCGGGGATATTGTATCCGCAATAGCAGGCTGATCGCTGTCTCTAATGGGCGTTTTAGCGTAAGCAAGGGGTCCTATAGATGATCGTTTAAGAGAAATAAGTTCAGTGGATAAACGCTTTTCCAATATGACTATCTCCTTATCAATAATGTTGTTAGCCTTTATGAGGAATTTCTCCATACCTCCAGCGGTTGACAGGCTGCCAGTTAAGGAGGATTTAATCCTATTGTCTCTGCCGGCCATAGTCCTTAGGGATGGGGGCGCACACAGGTTAGAGAGGTGGCCCGGTCCGGTCACTCCGGGTCACGAACGGTCACAAACGGTCCCGCCCTTGTCCCGGGCTTCTCCCGGTCGCTCCCGCGAAGCGGAGACACTGCTCTCTTTATGACTCTACAGCTGTATGATCGCGAGGTGATAGGTGGGGGACGTGGCCAGCGGGGAGAGCAGCCCAGGTGTTGCAGATTGGGCGCGCAGGGGCTCCTGGACGTTGGAGTCCCTGCCTATGCTCGCAGCCCCGCTGGTCGACTTCGCCTTTCCCCGCGCTCCTCCTATTGGTCCCTCAGCAACCAGCAGTCACCAGGAGCAGATGACGCGCTGCGTGACCCGCGAAGCGGTTCCGGCGAGATGTTGGATGGCTGGTGACGAGGGTCCGTTCTGCCAAGACAAGCAGAGATGCCGCGCTCCTCCAAGGACCAGGTAGAGGCAAAAGAAACAGCTTCCAAGGGTCTTTCTGCTCTCCCTGGGGGAGATGGGGTCAGCAACCTCCAATCTTCTCCTGGGGAGGGGAGGGGTGGGCAGAGAGCCCACTCATACCAGGGATTTTTTTCCATGTAATTTAGGGGTGGGGGGTACCCTCCCCAAAATAACAGTCTTTCTGTCCTCCCTTGGGGGCAGATGGGACAGTGTCCCCCAATATGCCCCTCCAAAGGACCAGAAAGCCCACTAGATGCCAAGGATTTTATTATCATGAAATTTAGGGGTGGGGGCCAATGCCCCCCAACAAAATTACAGTCTTTCTGCCCCCCAGGGTGGCAGAAAGCCCACTAGATGCCAGTGATTTTTTCCATTGAATTTAGGGGTGGGGACTGGCCAAAATTGGCATGTCAATGCTCCCACCTCTATGCCCAATAAAGTCCAGTCCTTCTGCCCCTCCGGGAGAGCAGAAACCCCACTAGAGGTTTGCAAGGGATTCCGGGTAACAGAACCTGGTGAGAGCCACACAAGTCACCCCATCATGGATTCCCCTGGGTGTCTAGGTTTGAAAAATGTATAGGTTTGCTAGGTTTCCCTAGGTGCCGGCAGAGGTAGGGCTCAAAATCTACAGCTAGACACTTTGCAAAAAAAGGGTCAGTTTTCACTGTAAAAATGTGGAGTGCCCACTCGGAGTTTTGGACCATGTCCTATCGTGCGCACTACGCCTACCCACACAAGTGAGGTAGCATTTTTATTGGGAGACTTAGGGGAACACAGAATTGTAGAGCAACTGTTATTACCTATTGACTTTTGATTTATTTCTGCCTTTCAAATGTAAGACAATGTTTAAATAAGAAGTCCTATAATTCACATGCTGGTAGCGAAGTAATTTAAAAAATCGCCCCCCAAAAATAAATGTCTGCAGTCTGAAATAATGTGTGATGGTAAACCATGGAGCCGTACGATGTGCCGTAAAAACAAGTTAGCCAGTTGGGGGGCATTTGGCATTTCTTTTGCTGAAAAGCAGTGACACATATTTGTCAACAAATCGACTACATCCACAACAGATGTAAACCCTTGATCTTGAGGGAAATTGACAATCAGATCTATGGATACTGAATGCCAGGGTGAGGGGGGTATTGGGAGAGGATTGAGTAGCCCGGCAGGCTTTTGGCGCTCCCGTTTGGTACAGGCACAAATGTCACAGGATTTAAAGTACTGCTGACAATCAGAAGGCAACCTCGGCCACCAGTAGTTTCTTTTTAGGAGTTCTAGAGTTGTAGTAATCCCATGGTGACCAGAAAGAGTTGCATCGTAACACCATCCGAAGACTTTGTGTTGGAGATCCGCTGTGGGAAGAAACAGGCGTTTTGATGATACAGCGTCATGACAGGGATATAGGGGGGGGCGTGGCTTGGGCGCCGATGGCGATGGTCGCCTGAGAGCTCGGCTCCGGGACTGAGCCCGGGATTATCCTGTTAATCGGAGGCCGCGGGGCACCCTAGCCCCCGCAAATCGTCGTTCGGCCCGACTGGACCCTACTGAGACACCTGGCACAGCCTGGACGGGTGGTGATCCGCCCGAAACTCGAAGTTTGTGGTCCCGAGGAGAGCGACCCAACATGGCGCCCGGACCCCTTTGTCCCCTTGGACGGGACCATTAGCCTGGAAGAACGTCGCTGGTCACAGCGTGCCCTCCGCTCTTTTGTCTTCCTGGAGAGTGAGGAGCTGGACTTTGCCCTGCTGAGACTCTGATATTGGTGATTGCGACTGGACGGTCGGAAGCCCCTACCATAGTGAGCCCCGGCACACGGACGCCTGGAGGTCCTGACGGTGGTGCCGACCCCAGACGCGGCGCTTGGCTGCATCCCCCGATTGCCCCGATCCCATGGGAAGCACAACCCCCTGGCGCCACAAAGTCTCGGGTGGTGTGGGTGGCCCTCGCTCCGGATCCTCGTCAACCAGACGGGCCTGCTCGGCCTGGCGCCGAGTGTCTCCGCCTCCTCCTCAGCGCTCTCAGACAACACAGTGGTGGTGCGAGCCGAAACTGTGGAGATCCACCGGGCCGTGGAGAAAAGGTTCACCGGCCCACACCCCGAGAGCCAACATTCGGGAGAGTTTTGGCCGGCGCCCGCACTCGGTGGCACCTTCACCTGAGTCCACACTGTGCGCTTCCCGCGACATGGGGAAGCCGAGGGGGGCTAAGGGGACTACCCCGGCCGCCTCTGACTCGGAGACCCCGGACAAGGAGGGCCATGGAAACCCGGGAAGTGCTGGTGGCGCGCAGCTGCAGCAACAGTTTGATCGCGTCCTGGAGGCGATTGCGACCACACGCTCGGCCCTTCAGCAGGACATTGCCCAGGTGGCGACGAGCCTGGGCCTCCTCAGGGCGGATCACAGCAGGCTGTCGGACAGGGTCAAAGAAGTGGAAGGCTCGGTGAAAACCTTGGAGCCGGCGCAGCGAACCTTGGCCGCGACAATGAAAGATGCCCTAACCCGGATTTCTGCCCTGGAGCAGCGAGCGGAGGATGCGGAAGGCCGTAACAGGCGCAACAACATCCGAGTGGTAGGCCTGCCGGAGAAGATCGAGGATGGCGACATGGTGGCCTACTTGGAAGCCTGGCTCCGAGACACGGTGGCCCCGGAGGGCCTATCCTCTTTCTACACCCTTGAACGAGCTCATAGAGTCCCAGCAAGGCCACCGCAACAGGGCCGTGCACCGCGTCCAGTGGTGGCGCGCCTCCTGCATTTTCGAGACAGGGACCTCATCCTCAATGCCGCTAGACATAATGGCCCCTTCAAGGTGGAGAACAGCCAGGTGAACATCTTCCCGGACTACACCTATGAAACCCAACAAAGGCGGTTTTCATTCTTGGCGGTCAAGCGCGAGCTCCGGAGCGAGGGCATCCAATATTCGCTCCTATTTCCTGCAAAGCTCCGCGTCATTGTCGATGACAAGACTCAATTTTTTGATACCCCGGAGGATGCCTGTAACTGGCTTGAACTCTATAGAGCTGGGAAAGATGGTTTCGCCTCCGCATCTCAGCCAACGGCGGAGCCGGGACAGCGACGGCGATCTACGAGGGTGCGGAGTCGCCGGGGCCGGTCGGGCGGCCCCTCTACTGCGGAGACATCGACGGAGCGGAGAGGAGTACTGGAGGTGTTGTCTGCACTGTCTGGTTCACAAGATGATACCATTGCGGAAGAAGAGAACCCTGGTGACGAGGGGGCATCGACGGACTCGGAGAACTCGGTGACAGATAGCATCAGCACACCGGTGATCACGCCGAAATCGGTTGAGGACCTTCTTGATGGACAGGGTTGACGGGGTGAGCTGCATCCTTTTGGGTGGGGGCCCGTAGCGGGGGTGGCGAGAGCCGATGGTTCAGCATGATCTCCGGAGAAGCGGGGGGTGGGGTGCCTTGCCTTTGCCCCGAGGGTTTCCGTTACTGTTTTGGGCTTGCTTTAGTCCTGGTAGCCAGGGCATCGAGGGCCCACTGCCACCACCCAGCCCGCACCTGGCCCTTAAGGCCTTCCTACGGTGGCGACCGTAGGATTAGTTGGGGATGAAGGGTTTTTCTGAGGGCATGGTTTGGATGGGAACTAGATGGAGTTATTTGGGTCCTGTTCTGGGGAGGGTGGGCAGGGGTTTGGTTAACATAAGAGTTGTTGAGTTTTGGTTGGGGGAATTGGCCGCCATCAGTGCTGGGGTGATTGTTGTTCGCTCTCTGTTGGGACCCAGATGGGGAGACTTTGCACGGACAGTGTGGGACAATGGCTGACGTTGCTAATGTGAAGTGTATTACTTGGAACGTGCGGGGGCTTCATACCATGTCTAGGCGACACAAAGTCCACGCTTATTTAGTGCGCAGGGGAATACAAATGGCGCTGCTGCAGGAGACCCATCTGAACAAGGCGGAAGGGGCGGCGCTACAGCGTAGGTGGAGGGGGCAGGTCTTCTACACGTCGTACTCCGCGTATGCCAGGGGGGCGCTAATCTGGATTAGGGCTGGGGTTCCCTTCCAGGTCACAATCTCAGTGGTTGATCCAGAGGGGCGCTACGTGGCCATCTCGGGCACTCTGGGGGGGAGGGACCTGAACGTTTGCTGTGTATACGCACCTAACATGGACCAGATTGCCTTCCTTTCTAGGTTATCGGGCTCGTTGGCCCACTTTTTCACGGGGCCCCTCCTGCTCGGTGGGGACTTCAATTCGGTAGTGGATGTGGAGACCGATCGCTCGCACCCGCCCCTCCCTGATTCTCCGGTCCGCCGTGTGGCTAAAGGTCGTAGGGACTGGCAGACACGTTGGGGTCTGACGGAAATTTGGAGAGCGCAACACCCCGACGCTAGAGACTACTCCTACTTTTCGGGCCTACACGAGTTGCACGTTAGGCTGGACGGGTTTCTTGGCTCGACTGAACTGGTTTCAGCGGCGATCCGTTCCGAATACTTGACTAGGACCATCTCGGACCCTAACCCCCTCCTGCTGGCCCTTCGCTGGTTTCCAGGGGCGCCGGCGGTGCCCACCTGGAAGCTACGCCCTGAGATCCTCGAGGACACTGTATTCAGAGCGGACTTAGGTGATAAGATCGAGGAGTATTTCGCGTCCAACGGGGGCTCTGCGAGCTCGAGGGCGCTGGAATGGGACGCTTTTAAGGTGGTGGTGAGGGGTTATTGCATCACCAAGAAGGTAGGTATGAGGCGGGTTATCCTCGATGACTTGGACGTGGCTGATCGGAGGCTACGTGAGTTGGAACTCCGCCGCCCCGGGCACCCTGAACTCCAGGGACGCACGGCAGAGGCGAAGGAGGCGGTGGCGGCAGAGGTCGAGCGGCTGCGCTGCTTCGACTACAAGGCCTATACGGTTCGGTCCCTCGCGGAAGGGGATAGATCGAGCGCATTGTTGGCATGGCTGGCCAACCCTACGCGCCAGACCTCACTGACGACGTCCATGCGCATGGCGGACGGGACCATGGTGCACCCTCAACCGGAGATTTTAGGCTGCTATCGGCACTACTATGATCAGTTATATCGCAGTCGTGCTGCCAAAGACCCTGACCTTCTCGAGGACTATCTGAGGCCCCTGGAGCTCCCAGCGGTGGAGCCTGACGTGGCGAAAGCCCTGGGGTCCGATATTGAACTGGGGGAGATCCGCAGCGCCATTAAAAAGATGGCGCGGAATAAGACCCCAGGTCTAGACGGTCTTCCTGTGGAATTTTACGCGACCTATGCCGACCTCCTAGCTCCGAGACTGGTGATCGTATATAGAGAGGCGAAGAGGCTTGGCCGACTACCCGGCTCGATGCGCGAGGCCCTGGTGGTTCCCCTGCTCAAGCCGGGGCGGGACCCGACCGATCCGGCGTCCTACCGTCCCTTATCGATGCTGACGGTCGATTATAAGATTCTGAGCAGCATCTTGGCCTCGAGACTGCTGGGCCACATGAGCTCCCTGGTACATGTAGACCAGGCTGGGTTCATCCCCAAGCGCAACACGACAATGAACATCCGTAGGTTGTTCCGCTTGCTGGGTGAACCGCTTGTGGATGCTCCGTGCCCGGTGGTCCTATCGGTGGACTTAGAGAAGGCGTTTGATAGCCTGGAATGGGACTACCTGCACACTGTGTTGCGGCGGTTCGGCCTCGGCGAGGGTTTCATCAGGTGGACCGCGGTCTTATATACCTCCGTATCGGCCAGGGTTCGGGCGGGTCCATTAATTTCCTCGCAGTACCCGGTAGAAAGAGGCACGAGACAGGGCTGCTCGTTATCCCCACTTCTCTTCGCGCTGGCGGTGGAGCCTCTCGCACTGCTACTCCGATCGGGGGCTCATTACAATGGCTTCTGGACACCTTCGGGCCCGCACCGCATTTCGTTATATGCCGACGACCTGTTGCTCTTCCTTGAGGACCCAGTCGGGGCCCTACATGGAGCTGAGACGGCACTCACGGCGTTTGGGGAGGTCTCGGGCCTACGGGTGAATTGGGCTAAGACATGCCTTTTCCCGGTTCGCAGAGGCACCCCTAGTCCAGTCCTCAATAGAGAGCTTAGATGGGAACCTGACTGCTTCAGGTACCTGGGAGTGTATATTTATCATGACCCATCTGACCTCCTGGACGGAAACATTACCAGATGCAGTCGAGCGCTACGAGGTAATATGGACTTCTGGGCTACGCTACCGCTTTCGTTGGCGGGACGGATCGCTCTCCTCAAAATGGTGGCTCTTCCCCGGCTGCTGTATTATTTCCGGGCGCTACCGGTTTGGATCCCGCCAGCCACATTTCGGCTCCTACGGTCGATGATAGTCGGATTCCTCTGGGGCTCGGGCCGCCGAAGAGTGGCCCTTAAAACCCTGATGAGGCCGAAAGCCGAGGGTGGGCTCGCGGTGCCGGATTTTGAGAAATACTATCTGGCGGCGCAGCTCCAGACCCTCACCCAGGAGATTGCCAGGGAATTCCGAGGCCCGGAGGACAGGAGAGGTATAGGGATGGCCAGGCATGTCCTATCCTTCATAGCTCTACGCCAACGTTTGACCTTGCAAGACCTGACGCTGGAGGAGAAGACCATTCGCCTGTGTTGGAACCGGGCCCACGCCCGGGGCCAATTGCGAATACCGTATGCGCCTGAAATACCATTAGGGATGTTGACGGCCTTGCCCCATGGCGGTGATTGGTCACGATTGGCGGACTGGGAGGACGCGGGGTTGCGGTTGGTGGGGGATCTTTATGAGGCTGGGGTACTCTTGCCCTTTCAGGAGCTCATTGACCGCTTCGAGATTCCCCGTGGAGACTTCCTGTTGCACTCGGCCCTGGTCCGAGCGATCCAGGCGCACTGGAAAGGCGGACGGGAGGAACCTCCTACGTCTCCGGTGTGCCAATACGTCATGATGTCTGCGGGCACGGTGAAGGCGGTCACCTGCCTCTACGGTAGATTGATCAATGAAGGGCTGACCCCCCTTACGACCCTGAGGGCCCGTTGGGAGGCAGACATAGGCAAGGAGATCCCGGAAGCGACCTGGTCTCAACTCGTGCGGCGAGCTTGGAAGGGGACGCGCCACGCCCGTTTTCAGTTGGTCCACTATTATATACTCCACCGGGCATACCTGACCCCGGCGAAAATCCAACAGTACTTCGCCACGGACTCGGCAGCCTGCCCCAGATGCCTGGCGCCGGAGGCAGACCTCCTCCATATGTTGTGGGCCTGCCCGGGTTTGTCCTCTTACTGGGTGGAAGTGGGGAAGACCCTGACGGAGGTGACGGGGAGACCCCTATCGGTCGATGCGGCGGTGGGACTTTTGCATTGTTTTCCACATACCCCCAAAAACAAAATTTCTAGTAAATTTATTGATTTGGGGCTTCTTTTGGCCAAACGAGAGGTGACCAGGAACTGGAAGGCACGAGCTGGTCCGACTGGGAGCAGGTGGCACAGCGAACTCTTGAAGTGGGCGGCGGGAGAAAGCACGCTGAGATACCAACTAGCTGGGAGACAGCGTGACGAAAAAGCACAGGAGGCAGCGCTAGAATGGGAGACACTAGTGCAGGCCCTCAGGGACTATTGCGCCCCCAGCGACTCTGATAGCGAGAATGCAGCGCGCCCCGAGTCCCGATAGGCGATTGCGTTTTCTGTTTCTGATACGCTCCTCTTGGGTCCTCCCATGAATCCTACTGCGGCTGCTACCATACACTGATGGCGGGGTTGGGTTGGGGAGGGATTTCATTGTTATTTAGTGTTTTGTGGGTGGGATTTTCTTTTGGGTTTTGTGGGCTTGTTTAGAAAAGCAGATGACGGATAGTGGATCATCCGGACCAGCTTTGCTCTCCTGCTGAGCCCCCACTAGATTTTGTCGCCCGACCTTTGGACTGAGGGCTGAATGTTTGTATATGAAAACATGCTGCGGGGGGTGGGTGGGATGCAGTTAATTGATTTTATTGGATTTATGATGCTGATCATATATGTAACAGTTTGCTGATTCCTGCAATAAAAATATATTTCACAAAAAAAAAAAAAAAAAAAAAAAATGACAGGGATATGGGTTAACCTGGTCAGCCGGATACAGCGGGAGCGATTAACGAAGCTATGTTACCTTTTCCCTTTATATGGAACCACCTGCGAGTACTAGAAAACTCAGCAGACTATACCATAACAGGGGAAGGGAAAAAAAGGACAAATGAAACAATAAAGATGCAGCAGCTTGGAAACTCAAAGAAGCGCTGGCGTGGAGTTGTGTAGATCTCACTCCTATGGTAGCCCCGTGTTTCCTGTATAAGAGAAACAATATGTCACACATAAATTCCCACACTAATTCTGGGTTTCTATCAATGTAAAATATGTGAAGCATTACACTTACATTTTAAGCTGCCGCACGCATTCCACTCAAAAAGGCACAAAATGTAAAAATAAAGGAAAGAAAACAAGCAAAGTCTTATCACTTAATCTCAGTGATAAAGTACCCTCTGTAACACAGAGATTGTTAGTTTTACAGCAACCAGATAATACTAGTACTTATCTGCAACCAGGTAGACCACTGGTTAATGAGGTCTGTGTCTTTAAGTACTCAAAAGAAGAATTTCTCCGGGATCAGCTTGCAGAAGAAAACCACCAAAGAACTCCGAGCCTCTCAAGGGCTCTTATTCCCACATAGAAACCACTCAGGTGTTATTCTCTCTAAAGCGCATACACGCGCTTTCTGTTGCACAGGTTGCGCTCCAAGCGCGAAGGATTAGAATTCAAACAGCACAACCATGCGCTTTTCACAAATGATGAGACTTTTTCTATGAAGCCCCCTAGAAGCGCTTTGGTTCGCTTTCTGTTGCTGATCTCGCTCTCCAAGCACGAAGGGTATTGTTGAAAGTGAAAGCACATCCGCGCGCTTTCTCGAATTCAAAATTGCGGCTGAACGCGAAGGGTTGTTTACTGGTTCCAGTGCAGCAATGCGTTAATGGAGATGTTCCACACTGATAAAGGTAAAAGCGCTTCCGCGCGCTTTCTGGATTTCATGGTCGCGTCTGAGCGCGAGTGATTTCCCCGGTTCTAGTGCGGCATTGCGCTAACAGGGATGGCGTCTGGGGCAGAAAATGATCCTCAACGAGGGTGGGAGACAAGTAGCTACGGCCAGGGCTGGATTGGGATAAAAAATCGGCCCGGGCACACCAAAAAAAGTGGCCCACGTTTGCAAATTGCCTTTCCGATAAAACACTGCTTCAGTGAAATTTTGTGAAAAGAAAGGTGGTGGAGGGGGCATGTTTTAACTTCACTTAGATAAAAAAAATGCACAGATTACTTCACACTGCTGAGCCGCATAATTATGCAAGTGACAAAGCATCTGCTCAGGCTCCTTGCTCCCTCTCAATAAGCATACATTAATGGGCCGGCCCAGTGAGAGAAATGGAGTGACACCTCTGCAGCTAGAAAGGCCACTCAGGTACCCACTGGGCTGTTGGCATCATCCTAACAGACAAGAGAAGCTTCCAGGCTGCCTAAAAAAGCAGCCCACGGCTGGAACTTGGCTACCGGCCCTTCGAGCATTTCCCGAGTGCCCGCGTTACCAATCCAACCCTGGCTACGGCGTGTCACAAACAACAGGAATTGCTGCTTAGTACTTCAGGGATCCGGGAACAGGAACTCCGACATTAGGTGACAAGCACCTGATAGCAATTTAGGAGGAGCTTATGTAGAGCATGAAAAGGGAGAGGGAGGACCACTACTCCTCAGAATTCTGGGAGATGTAGTTCAGAACATTCACTGCCCATTCACGCTTACATGTGCCTTCTACGCCCAAGGTGAAATGTGACATACAGTACATCTCATGATGCCTTTCTACCTGGGTGTTCTTTTATCCTTTGTGCTAGGTTCGAATGAGCAGAGGCTTGGTGCTGTTGCTCAGCCCACATTGCATCCCTGGTGTTGATGTTGTTCACAAAATTTGTTTTGGCTAACAGTGGCTCGCTTGTTTGTTCCACCTCCAGAGTGGGCCGGGAAAGAGCATAAGATTTACCATTCTTAAGCGCTGGATGAAAGGTGATGACAAAAGAGAAATCTGCAAAAAACAAACACCAGCATAATTGTCTAGGTGTGAGTGCTTTGACTGATTTTAAGAACTGTAGATTCCTATGATCCATATACTGTAACAGGATGTTTGGTGCCCGTTAGATAATGTCTCCACTCCTGAAAAGCTGCCTTGACTGCTAACAGCTCTTTATTGAAGATGGTGTAATTCTTTTCCGCTTCGGCTTTTTTACAGGAGTAAAAGGCTACTGGCTGTAACTGTCCGTGTTTTGGTGTCTTCAAGATAATAAGCCACATAGTGCAATATGAGAGGCATCAGCTTCCAGGTAGAAGGGTTGGTTAGTGTCGGGGTGCAGGAGAATAGGAGCAGGTGTAAAGGCCTTTGTGAAATGTTGAAATGCTTGCTCAGTGTCCGGGCTCCAACTAAATTTCTGACCTTTACGAAGAAGATAGGTAATGAAGGGCGAACACTCAAGAAAAATCAGTGATGACTCGCCGATAAAAATTGGCAAAGCCAATAAAGCGTTGGATTTCTTTGATGCAGGTTGCCGCTGGCTACTGAAGAATGGCTTGCACTTTGGCTAGATCCATAGCCAACCAAACCTCCCGGTGAGATGATGAACCCCAAGAAGTGTACCGTTGTGACATGAAACTCAAATTTTTCGATTTTGGCAAATAGTAAATGTGTGCATAAATACCTGTAACACTTTTCGCACATGTTCGGTAAGAGAGTTTGAAAAAATCAAAATGTCATCAATGTATAACAGGACAAAAAAATCCAGATATTCCCGCAGGAGAGTGTTATAGTCTTGAGGGCGGTCCATCACCTGAGCCAACATGTCTTTTAGCTCATCATGCAATCCACAATAGAAAAACATTGCTCTTTTGTGTTCAGGCCAGTTGACCTCCACAACTAGTCCATTAAATTTGGCGAGGTAAGCAAGGACATCTCTGTTACCTTGCCATAAATCCAGTAGTTTGTTGACTACAGTTTGAATGGCAGGTCTTATGTCAAAAATACACATGAGGTCATGCTCAAAGAGTTGTTCAAACGAATACAAAATAGGATCATCACTGGCCACGAGGGTCGTGAACTAGTTCGCCGCATCCCCAGAGAGATTCAAGAGGACAAAGGGAACCCTTGAGTCAGGTGTTGGAAACGCAGCTGGTCTACACAAAAAAAATAATTTACACTGGGTTAGGAAGACATGCAGTTTCTGAGGGTCCCCTTGGTAGCTCTCGGGAGGAGCCAAAGGACCACCTACCAGATGACATGCTTGTCAGTGAAAGGCATATGTTCCCCCGTGGAAGGGTGAGATCGGAAGTCAGTCCTCCAAGAAGAGCGCAATCTAATCTTTGGGATATTCCTATCAAGTGTGACCTCAGGGTTTTATTCTCCACTCGTGCTAACTCCACCTGTCATTGGAAATCCCTCAAGGTGTAATTTAGGGCAGATACCTCAAACATACCAGATGCCATACTGCCTGGACAAGATAAAGTGGTTTAAAGGCTTTGCATGCTATAAGGGACAAACTGGGATGATGAACTTTGGAACACATTTTTCTCTCTACTGAACTCACAGAGGCAGCTGGAACCCAACAATTCCCAGACACGATACAACAAGCACTGAACCAGAGACACCAGTGCTCATCCGATGATCTCAAGCAAAGGGGGTTTGGGAACACACAATAAACTAAAATATGAAAAGAAAATAAGAAGATAAAACAAAGAAGTAAACAACTGGTGCACGTTCGTTCTGGGAGAGAAAACAAACGATGGGTCACAGAATTGCCGTGGAAGATGGTGAGGCAACTCAGACCTGGTATGAGTGAGGAGACCAGTTTGTGTTGCAAACACACAAACATACAACTAACTTAATAACACAAATGACAAGCATGCATAACCTTTTGCATTTTGTCTGAAGATGCCTTAGAGTCAAGCAGAACATCAGTAAACATATACACTTTGATATGTAATTACTAAACACAAACACAATGCAATAGGAAGTTTAGTATACCTGAGGAGACCAGTTTGTGTTGCAAACACACAAACATACAACTAACTTAATAACACAAATGACAAGCATGCATAACCTTTTGCATTTTGTCTGAAGATGCCTTAGAGTCAAGCAGAACATCAGTAAACATATACACCTTGATATGTAATTACTAAACACAAACACAATGCAATAGGAAGTTTAGTATACCAAATCCATCCTGTACTTGTTCCAATAAACTGTAGTTCCACATTAGGCTTGGGGGCATTACCAATACTTTTTAGGTTTCGCCTGGCGATCCGCTGCGCAGCAGCGTTCGCGCAGGCGAAATCTTTTGAGAACAGTATGTGCCTTTGTCCCGCCTCTCTTTTTCATTGGCTAGCTCCATAAAAGGAGGCTAGCCATTGGAAGAGAGAGGCGTCTGTCATTGTGCGAGGCAATTCGTGGGCGTTCCGGCGATTATTTCCCTCTCCGCTGCTTGTAGAACGTCATTGCGGCGGTGGGCGGTGGTTTTTTTTCAGAGTTTTTTTTTTTCGTCCTTCTTCCAGGCCGACTGCCGCCGGAAGAAGTCCAGGTGAGTGCTCCCCTCCCTTCCCGCTGTCCGTGTGCCCGTTCCCGCCCCCCTCCTGCTGTCCGTGTGCCCGCTCCCACCCCCCTCCCGCTGTCCGTGTGCCTGTTCCCGCCCCCCTCCCACTGACCAGCCCCACTTGTAAATGCTTGTTCCTTGCCGCTCTGAACACTTTTTGAGCCGGAGGCTATGTTGTCTCCTCCAAGCTTGTTGTCGCCTTTCTGCATGCCTGCTGAGTTAATTGTTTTTAATTGTACTCCGTACATCACTATCTCCCCATGCCGTTCTCCCACCACCATCTCCTGCATGTCACTTCTTGCATTTTATTGCATCTTCCTTTATCTCCCCGTTCTGTCCCCCCACCACAACCTCCCGCCCATGGGTGGCACAACTCTCTGGGGTGTGCCACCCATAACCCCTCCCCCCCGACCCTGCTTTAACTGTTTTCTTAGTAAGCGCTCGTTCTTTCCATTCAGCCCTTTGCCTTCCATGACGCTTCCCGTGTCACCTCTTTAAGCATACACAGAACACTGATATTATGGATATTAATGATTACAGTTTAAAAATAAATCAATTTTCTACATTGAGGACGTAAACACTTTTTTCTAAACCGTACGGACATATGCGGCGCATTCAGTAAGTAATTCAAATACTTCTTGTTTTCTTCGCACTTTGGTTCTGCACGGGGACAGAGTCACCATTCTAAGATGGCGGGCGGGTTCCGGCTACAGAGGTGGATGTGACGGGGCTTGAAAGCGGGCCTGCCCGTAGTCCATCACGTGCGCTCTGGACGTAAACACTTTTTTCTAAACCGTACGGACATATGCGGCGCATTCACAATGGAATTCAAATACTTCTTGTTTTCTTCGCACTTTGGTTCTGCACAGGGACAGAGACACCATTCTAAGATGGCGGGCGGATGCCGGCTACGGAGGTGGATGTGACGGGGCTTGAAAGCGGGCCTGCCCGTAGTCCATCACGTGCACTCCTTTCGGTGGCCCGCTGCTGTCACCTTGCTGTGGCCGCATCACCATGGGCTTCCCAGCGGAGAGCGCAAAGTACCGGACCTCCCCCAAGGTCATCGGGTTCCTCTTCGGGGGTCTGGCAGTGTGAGGCATGCCTGGGGCACCCTCTGTGAGTATGAACCTTCTAGCTGGTGTAGGGTATCTTCAGGACACAGTACACTGCACCCCAATACACTATCTATTCCTTCACATCCAGCATTAGTCTGTGATACCTGTACCCAGCCCAATGCCACCCTAGAAGAACTTCCACTGTGCGTAGTTGGTAGCATGTGCCCCCTACCTCACCGTGCGTCATGTACAGCCCCCTCCACAAGCCTGCCTACTACCCCTAGAAGACACTACTTCGAGGTCCCTGAGGAAACACTACACTGCTTTGCAGTATCCCCTATGCTGCCCACTACACGCACATACTATATGCACTGGTACCCTGGACACCGCCTACTGCCCCCTACTCCTCAATACTGCATTCACTGCACCCAGGATACTGCTTACAGACCCCCAGAAGACTGTGTTCCAGGGACCCCAAGGAACACTACACTGCAACACAGTACTCCCTCTGCTGCCTCCTACACACACATTACATGGACTGGTACCCTAGACACAGTCGACTGCCTCCCTACTCCTCGATTCTGCATGTACAGCACCCATGATACTGTCTCCTGCTCCCTAGGAGACCAAACTACCCCAGGAAACTAGATACTGCCCAAGGGACCCTCTAAGAAACAATCCATGCTACCATGCTATTGGCTTGTTACGTCATCTGCCCATTGGAACCCTGACCTAGTTCATGCCTCCCTGCAGAACCCCTGCTTGTTCCACACGTGGCTCCGGAGCCCCAGCGCATTCTGTGACCTTGGGAGACTGTAAAGTCATTACACCATCAGTGTCCCACTTCTATCTGTTGTTCATAATCCAGGGTGATGTGTCTATTGAACATAGAATCTTTAACAGAAAGCTTCCAACCTTAAAAAGCATAATGTTCTGGACTGTGAGTAAATGCTTACTCGAAGTGCGGTCTATAAATGAAGTATGTAAACATGCTATGTCATGTGTTCTACTATTTTTAAAGAAAATCTTTGTTACATATTTTCTTGATAAGCTGTGTCATTTATTTAGTCTTGTGTACTCCATCACTGAGGTCAGACCAAAGGGGTTCTTTTTCTTGTGAGTGAACTCCTCAGATAGACTGTTTGCACAACTGTGATATTGCTAGTAGTATGTACCATTGTGGTGCTTCTAGAATGCCACTGGCTATATGTGTCACTGTATTCCTTGTTTTGTGAAACTTGTAGAATTTGCCATTGAAATCCTTTATACAGTATTGCTTGCATATGTATCAAGGTCCTTTGGTGTCACTGAATCAATGTACCTTTCTGGTTTTTAGATCTCGATTAGCCAGCACATGCACTGTCTCGAAAATACATGTTGTGTTCTACCTGTGGGCTTACAGGCCGCCCATCTCCTACAATTTGTAAACTTCAAGGTCGCTCTCATTTTCTTTGATGCCATTTAGTATAGGAGAGTCTAGTCGTGCAAGCGCACAATACCCGAGAGATGCGGAGTGTCCATAACAGTTTCTTTTTTTTCTCTTTACTTTTAAAGTGCAGCATTTATTCAAGAAACAAAAGAAAGACACTTTAAAAAAAAAAAAGTTTTCAGTTTCCAGCTGAACTGCATACAATTAGAATTAGAAAAACCGTGAAGGTCTGAGGGAAGAACTTTTTGCAACTGAGCACTCAAAACCATAAAGTAAATTTCACCGCTTGTAATACGTTTTTAACATGGTGTAAAAAGGAGGGGCTGGGTTAGAAATGTAGGCAATAGGAAGTCACCAGGTTGAAAAGTGTTGACCAGTACAATGGCAAGCAAGGTACACCGAACAGAGCACTTTAAATTGAATACATTGATCGACAGGAAGCCACTGTAATCTGTGTCTGGCCACTGACTAATCTGACCATTACATTTTGAAGTCACTGCAGTTTATTTAGAGTTTTGTGCGAGTAAAGATACATGGAATTTGTTAGAAAGGCGATCTTAGGGGGAGGCAGAAGTTGTCTGGCTGACCACCCCGAGACCCACCTCTCCTTCTGGAGTTGGCCGAGCGCCGTCGAGAGGCCTCCTGGCGAGGTTCCTCTCCTAGAATCGTACAGCCGAGCAATCACACCACTACAAATGGACACCACACAAGGATAGATTCTTAGAGTCTTTATCAGCAATCAAGGCAGGTTCTTTCAGCAATATGTACAAACGGATCGAGGGATCCTTAATGTCTCGGTAACTGTGAGAATAGGGTAGCGGGACAGTCTTAGTACCAGCCTGGCACAGAGATACACTACACTCAGCTCTCGGTCTTCAAGCAGGGGGGTTCCGCAAGGTCGAGCCACGACATCGTCAGCAGGGCTCCGAGATGGTTCAGCGGGGTTGGGCCGCGGCAGCGCCAGCAGGGCTCCGAAGATGGTTTAGCGAGGTCGGGCCGCGGCAACGCTAGCAGGGCTCCGAAGGTGGTTTAGCGAGGTCGGGCCGCGGCAGCGCCAGCAGGGCTCCAAAGATGGTTTCAGCGAGGTCGGCCCGCGGCAGCGCCAGCAGGGCTCTGAGGTTTCAGCGTTCAAAGTAGCGAGTTCTTCTCAGGGTCTGCCGCGATTCCACCTGCAGGGCTCTCGACTCCAGGATACAACTGCTGACCCAGTCCAGAGCTGCCCCAGATATAGGTCTGGAGTCCTTTAATGTCGGAACCCTCGCGCCTGGGGGTCAGAGGGGCCGGGATGAGAGTGTCCAGACACCCCGCAGGGGGGTGGAGCCAGCGCCCAGGGAGGCCGGAGGGCGATCGAAACTAGGCGTCCAGGGACGGCTGGAGGGCCATCGAAACTCTCCTCCTCCTTGATCCGTCAAGTGGCCGTTTTACCACCTGGTCGGATCTTGGTGCCTCGATGTCGGGGCTTCGCAGGGCCGCGGCCGAGGTCGGGCCGAGGCCACGGGGCCGGATGTGGAGGGTCTAAGATGGAGTCGGGCCTGAGCTGGTGGCCCGTGATAGGGGTCGGACCAGCAGAGTGGGGCGAGTAGGGGTCGCCGTATTCCGGAGGGGGAGAGCCGGGGGTCGCCAGGAGTGGCGGCTCTCGTGAAGGTTGGAGGGGGGTAGCTTCAGGCCGGAGGACAGGGGTCGATGTCATCCAGGGCCCGCCATGCGGGAGGAGTGGGACCACGCCATGAGGCCGGGTCTAACACACGTCCCCCCCAGCTGAAGGCAGGGAGAGTCACCCATCTTCTTGGGGGTTCTCCTCGCCGAGGCGGAAGAAGCGGGACAGGCCGTCGGCATTGGCGTGGTCGCTGCCAGGGCGATGTTCCACAGTGAAGTCCATCCGCTGTAGGGAGATGGACCAACGCAGCAACTTTGGGTTCTCCCCTTGCATCTGCATCAACCACTGCAAAGATCGGTGGTCAGTTTGCACCCGGAAGTGGGTGCCGAAGAGGTAGGGTCGGAGTTTCTTGAGGGCCCACACCATGGCGAAGGCCTCTCGTTCAATGGTGCTCCAGCGTTGCTCTCGGCCAGCAGACACACGGCTGATGAAGGCCACTGGTTGATCAACTCCTTCGGCGTTGATTTGGGAAAGGACCGTCCCGACACCGTGCTCGGAGGCATCTGTTTGGACTACGAATTCCCAGCTGTAGTCGGGGGCTTGGAGCACGGGGGCGGTACACATCGCTGTCTTTAGGGTCTCAAAGGCGGCCTGACACTCGGGTGTCCAGTGTACCTTCTGTGGCTGCTTCTTGGTAGTGAGTTCGGTGAGGGGGCCCACAATGCTCCCATAATTCTTCACAAAGCGCCGGTAATACCCAGTGAGCCTGCAGGTTTTCACAGAGAGCTTAAAGACATGTTACTCATGGGGGATTATACGTATGATGATATCATGAAAATGTTAAAAGTACTATTGCCCACGGGCATTTACGAGAAATTAAAGGAAAAAGATTGGGAGGTGGGGGAGGCAAAGATAGCATGGGCGGAAATAGAAGACGAAGAAAGCAAACGAATCCCAGGGGTAGGCCTTGGGGACAGCGGGACAGAGCACAGACAACTACGAGAACATATTTAAATCCTCGACAACGGTCCATCTGGATATAATCCATCTGGAGGACTTCAAAAGGGTGATCGGGAGGGTGAAATCCACCTTGCTCTACGGGGACGCTTTTTCCTGGATTGAACTGACAACAGATCATGCAAGTACGCACTTTCTGTTTTGCTGCTGCTCGTAAGTGTTTATTATTCCAGAGATTTTGTAGACTGTCTAACATCGCTTTCTCTCCTAGATGTGCAGGACTATGTGCTGTATTTATCATAACTTGAACCATAGAGTCAGGGAGAAACCATGTAGATTTTCCCTTCGTCATCCAACCTTGATCTGTTTGGATCCCTCCTAGTTCGATCCATTTCTTTATTTCTTCTGGAGTAGCATGTGTCTGAATGTCGATAACATCTAGTGTGGGATCCCTGACGGTCATGCAATTTGTCGGTCCTATTGTCTTTGTCGTGTCAGTTGTCTGAGTGTGAGTCAGTGCTGTATGTTTTGCTGTCTGGTCTGCCAGGTCGTTACCCTGGGAAACAGAATCTGTGACTTTAGTATGTGCTTTAGTCCTATCCCTATCAGAATCCAGGCACCTGGACTTGGTCCGGTTGGTTCTGGACAACGTTAACAGCTTGGGGATGGAAGATCCTATCCTTCCTAGGCATTGGCCTGGTCCTAGTATTCAGTTGCTGCCTGTGCCTGCAGTGTGGGCCAGCGATTTGTGGACTGTGTGCCACGTCATGTATTGAACATTCCAGTTTTCTCTCAAAACGTAAACGAAAGAAAGAAGAACAAATGATGTTACAAGAACAATCTGATCGATTCATGAGGATCGATATTTCATGAAGGGTCCGTAGGGAACAAGGAGGGAATGAGGAAATATAAATTTTTGGTCATGTTATGTTCCCTAGCGCGTACCCCACCGACTCCATGTACCAGCTTAAAGTGCATGTAACTTCCCTCCTGTACCAGCTATGAAGACGCAAATACATTTGCGTCCAACGTTAACTTGTCCTCTTTCAGATCCACCCTGAATGGATTATATAGTCCGTTCCTAAGTATGCTATGCCACCGTCTTTTTGTAGTACACTTTACATGTTTCCCTGCTCTGGCAGAGTAGGCCCTGAATTCCTGCCATCGAGCCTCTTTCCTGGCTCCTGACTCTGACAGCCTCTGCCCAGGCTACCTCTGTACCCGTGAACTCTGACTTACTTTCAGCGCGGCCCCTCGCGCTCAGCTCAGCTTGCTTTCTGCCAAGATTGACTATAACCTTCGAGTTATCTGTTCCGCTCCTCGAGAAATACATTCCTGCCTACTAGCTTCTGTAAACATCCTCTCCAGCTGCAGAGCCAAAGGGCCGACCTGTCTCAATGCAAGTAATTCATAGCCTCTGTTACCATGCTTCCATGGAAGGCCCCGTGCCCCACGCTTCTCATGCAGACACTTAGGCGCTCATACACGCATCCACAGTTAGCATAGAATAGCTTCTGCCCTAGAGACCTTTCCGCCCAGATAGTATGGTTCCTAAACATCAGATATCAGATATGATAAAAGTACAAGTTGATCTGACATGCCAGACTTCTGTCTCTTCCCGTCAGTGTAAATGTCAAGTCCCCTGCACCCCGTCAATCACACGTCATGCAGCTGCGCGCGCATCCAAGCTTCCGATTTCTGCTGACACTGCAACAATTCTGTTAGCACCACCCCTTGGTGCCACCCACTTGCGTCACCTATCAGTGACGTTTCTAGCACACACCTCTGATTCACGCCTAGTTCACGCCTCTTGATCACGTACTAGTACCACGTGTATACTGTTATCTTGTCTTCTCTCAGCTGTTAGGCCTCTTACATTACTTCTTATGGTATAAATCAAGTATATAAGCTATGTAATGTCAATAAAGTTTGCTCTATCCCTTCTGACACCCCTGTGGTGGTCAGAACATGATATCCTGGTCTTGACCATTCCTTTATGAGGAATAAAACCCTTAGAAACTCTAACACCACGGACTCTGTCTTTTTTCATTCCGATTGAGTTGCTATTGATTAAGTACTTACCTGCATAGAAATTAAGAGAGTAAATTAATTATTTACGTCATGTAATTTAGGGCAGATACCTCAAACATACCAGATGCCATACTGCCTGGACAAGATAAAGTGGTTTAAAGGCTTTGCATGCTATAAGGGACAAACTGGGATGATGAACTTTGGAACACATTTTTCTCTCTACTGAACTCACAGAGGCAGCTGGAACCCAACAATTCCCAGACACGATACAACAAGCACTGAACCAGAGACACCAGTGCTCATCCGATGATCTCAAGCAAAGGGGGTTTGGGAACACACAATAAACTAAAATATGAAAAGAAAATAAGAAGATAAAACAAAGAAGTAAACAACTGGTGCACGTTCGTTCTGGGAGAGAAAACAAACGATGGGTCACAGAATTGCCGTGGAAGATGGTGAGGCAACTCAGACCTGGTATGAGTGAGGAGACCAGTTTGTGTTGCAAACACACAAACATACAACTAACTTAATAACACAAATGACAAGCATGCATAACCTTTTGCATTTTGTCTGAAGATGCCTTAGAGTCAAGCAGAACATCAGTAAACATATACACCTTGATATGTAGGAAATATAAATTTTTGGTCATGTTATGTTCCCTAGCGCGTACCCCACCGACTCCATGTACCAGCTTAAAGTGCATGTAACTTCCCTCCTGTACCAGCTATGAAGACGCAAATACATTTGCGTCCAACGTTAACTTGTCCTCTTTCAGATCCACCCTGAATGGATTATATAGTCCGTTCCTAAGTATGCTATGCCACCGTCTTTTTGTAGTACACTTTACATGTTTCCCTGCTCTGGCAGAGTAGGCCCTGAATTCCTGCCATCGAGCCTCTTTCCTGGCTCCTGACTCTGACAGCCTCTGCCCAGGCTACCTCTGTACCCGTGAACTCTGACTTACTTTCAGCGCGGCCCCTCGCGCTCAGCTCAGCTTGCTTTCTGCCAAGATTGACTATAACCTTCGAGTTATCTGTTCCGCTCCTCGAGAAATACATTCCTGCCTACTAGCTTCTGTAAACATCCTCTCCAGCTGCAGAGCCAAAGGGCCGACCTGTCTCAATGCAAGTAATTCATAGCCTCTGTTACCATGCTTCCATGGAAGGCCCCGTGCCCCACGCTTCTCATGCAGACACTTAGGCGCTCATACACGCATCCACAGTTAGCATAGAATAGCTTCTGCCCTAGAGACCTTTCCGCCCAGATAGTATGGTTCCTAAACATCAGATATCAGATATGATAAAAGTACAAGTTGATCTGACATGCCAGACTTCTGTCTCTTCCCGTCAGTGTAAATGTCAAGTCCCCTGCACCCCGTCAATCACACGTCATGCAGCTGCGCGCGCATCCAAGCTTCCGATTTCTGCTGACACTGCAACAATTCTGTTAGCACCACCCCTTGGTGCCACCCACTTGCGTCACCTATCAGTGACGTTTCTAGCACACACCTCTGATTCACGCCTAGTTCACGCCTCTTGATCACGTACTAGTACCACGTGTATACTGTTATCTTGTCTTCTCTCAGCTGTTACGCCTCTTACATTACTTCTTATGGTATAAATCAAGTATATAAGCTATGTAATGTCAATAAAGTTTGCTCTATCCCTTCTGACACCCCTGTGGTGGTCAGAACATGATATCCTGGTCTTGACCATTCCTTTATGAGGAATAAAATCCTTAGAAACTCTAACACCACGGACTCTGTCTTTTTTCATTCCGATTGAGTTGCTATTGATTAAGTACTTACCTGCATAGAAATTAAGAGAGTAAATTAATTATTTACGTCATTTTGGCGCCCGAATAGGGACCCCTCCCCCACCTCACGTGCCGGTTGGCGCATTACAAGCTCTGTCCCCTGCCGTCAGTTAGACGGAACCTACGCGTACCGGCAGGATTTCCTGCATCTCCCTCTGACTCAAGGAGGTGACGAAGACTGCGATCAGTGCCCAGACGAGGCGGTGAGGAGTGCGGAGGATCCCGACCAGAGCCTAGCCGAAAGAAGCAAGGTCCGAGGTGTCAAGAGGCCCACCAGGTTTCCGAAGTTTTCCGAAGGTTTCCGAAGCTTTCCGAAGTTTTCCGAAGTACCGAGTCGAGTCCAGTCGAGTTTTCCGAGGCCTTCTGTTTCCGTGCTTCCCGGTGAGTACCATTGCTGGGTCGTATCTAGACGGGTTTGGGTACGCAAGTCCGGTCTGCACTGTTTTTAGGCAGTGTATCTGTACTGTTTAGCAGTATATCTAGTATTCCGAATTTTTGCACTGTTACACCAGTGTATCTGTACTGTTGAGCAGTACATCCAGTATAGGGGGGTAGTCATCTATGTTTTAAATTTCTTCTTATGTGATTAATGTCGTGGTATGAATGTGACTGTCTAAATGTGTATTATTGTGTTTCTCGTATAAACTAGCTATCAAGAGTATTAAGGAATAAGGATTGAGCATTCAGTAATAAGTAAGCAAAATGCCGTTTTTCAACAAGTTAAAACAGATAGGAACTAGGAAAGGGATACTGGAGGAAGAAATTCCTATTCCCCCTAGGGACACTCCAGGTAACTTTATGTACAACAAGCATGGCATAGATGCCATATTATATCTAGATTTATGGGCCGATTACACCAAACACCTAGACGAAAGACACAGATGGCCCGTTACCGGAACATGGGATGCCGAGTGCATCATGAAGGTAGAAGAAGCATTATGGAAAAAGAAAGCTAGACAATCCCAGAAAGACGCCATAGAATTCTGGCGTAAGGAATCACATAAGCGTGCTGAGAAAGCACTCCGTAGAGAGGACAGACTTAAAGAATCAGAAAAAGCCCAAGAAAATGAATTAGTCATTGAAGGAATCCGAGTAAAAACAGAACAAATAGACCGTGCCCGAAACAATCTTGTAAACGGTATGTACCTTGCGGCCGAGGGCACATCTGAAGGCCTATCAGAAATACCGAAAAACTTACCGCCACCATTAGTTCCAACTAAAGTAATGCATAAGACTACTAAAGACATATTCTTAAATGCTTATCTAGAGGATGTAGCACCAGCTTACGCCAATCTGCCTGTTCGTGCCCTGCCTACTGACAGGGATGGGGGTGGCACTACGCCCCCAGATCATGTTCCGCCAGTACCGCGACAGACCTCCCCTGTTCCGCCAGCTCCGCCACTTCCCGCACTCAAGATTGACCTACCGAAACAGGTCCTACCTGATCCTACTAAACGACAAATTCAGGTTCAGATACAGACTCCGCGGAGAGATAATGCCCAAGCATCCGCCTCAGGAGGTGCGACTGCGGGTCCTCAGACCCCGCCATTAACACACAGATTCAATTTAAGGGACACGCAGAATCCGTTCGTGTTCCAGTCTCCCCGTCTTGACGCATTAAAGGAAAACATGTCAGTTTGCAGATATGATCCAGTACCCGGAAATAACGATCTAATGATATTGGCATCACTACGATTAAGATCTGCCACTGATATCTTGCTATGCTATGTAGGAATGAAGGAGCGTCTTGATAGAATATACGAGTTTATACAGACAGGGAAAGACCCTGACAGTATCAAGGATGCCATGGATAAACAGAAAGTTGACATTCAAGCACAGATATTACGATTTTTCATAAATTGTCTAATAAGAGAACGAGACAGGCCCGAGACAGATCAAAGTGAATTAGATGGACTAACAAAGTGGGGTCAAAATATAGCCGAAGGAAAACATGACAAGGGGGCTTGCATAGCCAGTATGTACCAGAAAATTAGAAGGGCAGTGATAACGGCACACCAGAAAGGGAATGACAAAGCTTCCTCCGAGGAGGAAGAAGACCTTGTAGAACAAGGAAGGACTACAGATACTATAGCGTATGTAGGTAAGGGAAACTACCTTAGGAAAGGCATCCGTCCGGAAAACAAGAGAGTTTTTCTCTCTGCTTTAACAAACCAGAATTCTTCTGAACATCAGTTCCAGGAAACTGATAAAAGGCTTCGAGACCGAATGGGGTACCATGTACTCAATTCTATGGATGAACAGGAACTAGCCCGGTCAGCCGTGTTATGGGCCGAAAACCCAGACATATATAATGACGATACGTTAGCACAGACATTCTTGAACCTTTCCCCAGACGAGCAGAAATTAGCAGGTGTATACATGATTCAGCACCTCCTCATCAAGTTCAGAAACAACCATTCCGATCCAGGTCCCTTACACGAAACATTAGAAGCACTACTCATGGATAGATGGAGAGGTTTCAGTACCAAGTTAATACAAATAATTATAGAACAACGACGCAAGTATAACACCTTCATAAGTTCTGAATATGTTCCCGCCCCGCCTCCAGAAAGAAAAACATATCACATGCAATGCCTGAGTGGCATTGAAAGTCAGAACCCCTTACGAGAAGTACACCCAGTTATGGGTGCGGATCAAGTTTTGAAGCGTGTGTATGTCCACACACCACTAACTAAGTTAGAACTGTTAGAAATGAAGAAATTAGTCCCGTGTCACGATAAAGACCCTGCAGGTTTTCACAGAGAGCTTAAAGACATGTTACTCATGGGGGATTATACGTATGATGATATCATGAAAATGTTAAAAGTACTATTGCCCACGGGCATTTACGAGAAATTAAAGGAAAAAGATTGGGAGGTGGGGGAGGCAAAGATAGCATGGGCGGAAATAGAAGACGAAGAAAGCAAACGAATCCCAGGGGTAGGCCTTGGGGATAGGACTAAAGCACATACTAAAGTCACAGATTCTGTTTCCCAGGGTAACGACCTGGCAGACCAGACAGCAAAACATACAGCACTGACTCACACTCAGACAACTGACACGACAAAGACAATAGGACCGACAAATTGCATGACCGTCAGGGATCCCACACTAGATGTTATCGACATTCAGACACATGCTACTCCAGAAGAAATAAAGAAATGGATCGAACTAGGAGGGATCCAAACAGATCAAGGTTGGATGACGAAGGGAAAATCTACATGGTTTCTCCCTGACTCTATGGTTCAAGTTATGATAAATACAGCACATAGTCCTGCACATCTAGGAGAGAAAGCGATGTTAGACAGTCTACAAAATCTCTGGAATAATAAACACTTACGAGCAGCAGCAAAACAGAAAGTGCGTACTTGCATGATCTGTTGTCAGTTCAATCCAGGAAAAAGCGTCCCCGTAGAGCAAGGTGGATTTCACCCTCCCGATCACCCTTTTGAAGTCCTCCAGATGGATTATATCCAGATGGACCGTTGTCGAGGATTTAAATATGTTCTCGTAGTTGTCTGTGCTCTGTCCCGCTGGACCGAAGCATACCCAGTCCCAGATTACACTGCTCCGACCACTGCCAAGCAGCTGGTTCGTGAATTTTTCCCACGATATGGCTTGCCTCGTGTCGTGTACTCAGATAACGGTCAGCCATTCTCATCTGCATTAATGAAAGAAGTTTCCTTATTATTAGGATACCAGTGGAAGTTCCATTGTGTCCGACATCCCGAAGCCGCAGGCCTTGTAGAGAGGCATAATCAGACACTAAAGATCCGCCTTGCCAAAATATGTCAGGAGAAAGGGGTCGACTGGATAGTCGCCCTGCCAGTGGCACTATTCTACATGAGGATGGTCGCCCATTCGAGATCAGGGCTATCCCCGTACGAGGTGGTCTTTGGCAGACCACCGAATATGTGGGGGACGCCCATTCCGAAAAAGATTACTGATGTTGATTGTAACATGTTGACAGATTACCTTGCCTCCTTGATGTCTGCACTCCAATCATGTCGTTCACCGGTTGCCGCAGCCTTCCCTGACAACACTGATGTAAAGCCACACGACGTCCGTCCTGGCGACCTTGTGTTCGTCCGCAACTTCGACAGAAAGAGTCCGCTGGAGCCCCGCTGGAAGTCCCCGAAGACCGTTCTTCTCACAACAAGGACGGCCGTGAAAATCGAAGGAAGAAAGGGGTGGGTACACACGAGTCATATAAAAAAATTCTCTGGACTGAAACCTGATCGAGACTCGTCCACCCCCACCAAAGACTGTGTCGAACAAAAAGACTTTACAGAATCTGAACGAGAAAAGACTCCTCAAGAAAGTTATCGCATGAAATTACGATCTAGCAAGTCAGACAGTTTAATTGTTTAAGTCCTCCCCTAGGTGAATCGGTTAAATAGTCTCTGACATGTATCCCCTAGATCGAGATAGAGAGAGAGAGAGAGAGAGAGGCCAAGAAACGTACATATTGTAAATCACTTCGTAGTCACTGTATAGTGACACTATTAATCATGTTTATTCTGAGTATTTTAATTATTGTTGTCAGCATCGTTTTGCCTATCTATTACCCTATTTTCAAGCGTGAACATTCTGCCTATAATGTATCTGCTGAACACACTTTTAGTGAGTTACCTCCACACGAGCTTTCCTACAGACTTGCGCTGCGCAACAATACATTCATTAGTATGCTACATCATTCTCATCAAACTAACAATGCTACAAATTGCTGGATATGTGGCCGACTCCCTCCCTACCAGAATTACAAGGGAGCCCTGCCCCTCTTTCCGTATCCGTTCACTCACAATGGCTCCTGCGGAGCATGGTTTAAAATAATTAATTCCTTAGATCCTGACATTGCTGTTTTCGATGGGGGCTGGGTTTGGGGAAATCTGAACTTAGTCCTGCTAGACGTCTGTTACCCAGATAAGGAGGGACTCCCCACTAGAATAGGAACTGATCTAGAAAATGAAGTGTATGGATTAGGTAATTATACAATTAGCCTTATGATTCTCACTGTTGAATCTGAAGCTGCACCAGTTTTACCCATTATGTCAGTATTACCAGTCACTGGGGAATTATGTATCAAGAAGAAAGGTTCAGTACACTTAGGTCATAGTAAATGCACTACTGTGGTCGAATTCAGTGATCATGGAAAATCGTCCTTTAAAGCTATCAGTCATTCTTACTTTGTTTGTGGCCATACCGCATACATACGTCTACCTCCAGATTGGGATGGTACCTGTTACATTGCATTCCTTCTGCCACCTGTTTTTCTAGCTCCTCCTGATTACCACAGAAATACCAATCTAGTAAAGAATAGACACAGAAGAGATATCCCACTTGTCGACTACACAGAAACGGCATGGGAACAGTACACCGACTTTAATAAAGGATTCTTTTTCTTTTTAGGACCTGTTCAGAATAGTAAATTAATACGCAGACTAACTAGAACACTTGAAGCAGTAGTAAATGAAACTGCCTCCGCCTTAGGTAACTTAACGGAAGAGCAGTCCGCCATGCGGGTTGTTGTCCTTCAGAATCATCTTGTTATTGACGTCATCTTGGCAGATAGAGGTGGAGCCTGTAAGGTCATCGGGTCAAGTTGTTGTGTTTTCATACCACAAAACGCACCATCTGTATATCAAGCTATCACCCGTCTCCATAAAATTGCAAATCAGATACATCAGAATCCAGGCACCTGGACTTGGTCCGGTTGGTTCTGGACAACGTTAACAGCTTGGGGATGGAAGATCCTATCCTTCCTAGGCATTGGCCTGGTCCTAGTATTCAGTTGCTGCCTGTGCCTGCAGTGTGGGCCAGCGATTTGTGGACTGTGTGCCACGTCATGTATTGAACATTCCAGTTTTCTCTCAAAACGTAAACGAAAGAAAGAAGAACAAATGATGTTACAAGAACAATCTGATCGATTCATGAGGATCGATATTTCATGAAGGGTCCGTAGGGAACAAGGAGGGAATGAGGAAATATAAATTTTTGGTCATGTTATGTTCCCTAGCGCGTACCCCACCGACTCCATGTACCAGCTTAAAGTGCATGTAACTTCCCTCCTGTACCAGCTATGAAGACGCAAATACATTTGCGTCCAACGTTAACTTGTCCTCTTTCAGATCCACCCTGAATGGATTATATAGTCCGTTCCTAAGTATGCTATGCCACCGTCTTTTTGTAGTACACTTTACATGTTTCCCTGCTCTGGCAGAGTAGGCCCTGAATTCCTGCCATCGAGCCTCTTTCCTGGCTCCTGACTCTGACAGCCTCTGCCCAGGCTACCTCTGTACCCGTGAACTCTGACTTACTTTCAGCGCGGCCCCTCGCGCTCAGCTCAGCTTGCTTTCTGCCAAGATTGACTATAACCTTCGAGTTATCTGTTCCGCTCCTCGAGAAATACATTCCTGCCTACTAGCTTCTGTAAACATCCTCTCCAGCTGCAGAGCCAAAGGGCCGACCTGTCTCAATGCAAATAATTCATAGCCTCTGTTACCATGCTTCCATGGAAGGCCCCGTGCCCCACGCTTCTCATGCAGACACTTAGGCGCTCATACACGCATCCACAGTTAGCATAGAATAGCTTCTGCCCTAGAGACCTTTCCGCCCAGATAGTATGGTTCCTAAACATCAGATATCAGATATGATAAAAGTACAAGTTGATCTGACATGCCAGACTTCTGTCTCTTCCCGTCAGTGTAAATGTCAAGTCCCCTGCACCCCGTCAATCACACGTCATGCAGCTGCGCGCGCATCCAAGCTTCCGATTTCTGCTGACACTGCAACAATTCTGTTAGCACCACCCCTTGGTGCCACCCACTTGCGTCACCTATCAGTGACGTTTCTAGCACACACCTCTGATTCACGCCTAGTTCACGCCTCTTGATCACGTACTAGTACCACGTGTATACTGTTATCTTGTCTTCTCTCAGCTGTTACGCCTCTTACATTACTTCTTATGGTATAAATCAAGTATATAAGCTATGTAATGTCAATAAAGTTTGCTCTATCCCTTCTGACACCCCTGTGGTGGTCAGAACATGATATCCTGGTCTTGACCATTCCTTTATGAGGAATAAAACCCTTAGAAACTCTAACACCACGGACTCTGTCTTTTTTCATTCCGATTGAGTTGCTATTGATTAAGTACTTACCTGCATAGAAATTAAGAGAGTAAATTAATTATTTACGTCATGTAATTTAGGGCAGATACCTCAAACATACCAGATGCCATACTGCCTGGACAAGATAAAGTGGTTTAAAGGCTTTGCATGCTATAAGGGACAAACTGGGATGATGAACTTTGGAACACATTTTTCTCTCTACTGAACTCACAGAGGCAGCTGGAACCCAACAATTCCCAGACACGATACAACAAGCACTGAACCAGAGACACCAGTGCTCATCCGATGATCTCAAGCAAAGGGGGTTTGGGAACACACAATAAACTAAAATATGAAAAGAAAATAAGAAGATAAAACAAAGAAGTAAACAACTGGTGCACGTTCGTTCTGGGAGAGAAAACAAACGATGGGTCACAGAATTGCCGTGGAAGATGGTGAGGCAACTCAGACCTGGTATGAGTGAGGAGACCAGTTTGTGTTGCAAACACACAAACATACAACTAACTTAATAACACAAATGACAAGCATGCATAACCTTTTGCATTTTGTCTGAAGATGCCTTAGAGTCAAGCAGAACATCAGTAAACATATACACCTTGATATGTAATTACTAAACACAAACACAATGCAATAGGAAGTTTAGTATACCAAATCCATCCTGTACTTGTTCCAATAAACTGTAGTTCCACATTAGGCTTGGGGGCATTACCAATACTTTTTAGGTTTCGCCTGGCGATCCGCTGCGCAGCAGCGTTCGCGCAGGCGAAATCTTTTGAGAACAGTATGTGCCTTTGTCCCGCCTCTCTTTTTCATTGGCTAGCTCCATAAAAGGAGGCTAGCCATTGGAAGAGAGAGGCGTCTGTCATTGTGCGAGGCAATTCGTGGGCGTTCCGGCGATTATTTCCCTCTCCGCCCCTTGTAGAACGTCATTGCGGCGGTGGGCGGTGGTTTTTTTTCAGAGTTTTTTTTTTTCGTCCTTCTTCCAGGCCGACTGCCGCCGGAAGAAGTCCAGGTGAGTGCTCCCCTCCCTTCCCGCTGTCCGTGTGCCCGTTCCCGCCCCCCTCCTGCTGTCCGTGTGCCCGCTCCCACCCCCCTCCCGCTGTCCGTGTGCCCGTTCCCGCCCCCCTCCCACTGACCAGCCCCACTTGTAAATGCTTGTTCCTTGCCGCTCTGAACACTTTTTGAGCCGGAGGCTATGTTGTCTCCTCCAAGCTTGTTGTCGCCTTTCTGCATGCCTGCTGAGTTAATTGTTTTTAATTGTACTCCGTACATCACTATCTCCCCATGCCGTTCTCCCACCACCATCTCCTGCATGTCACTTCTTGCATTTTATTGCATCTTCCTTTATCTCCCCGTTCTGTCCCCCCACCACAACCTCCCGTCCATGGGTGGCACAACTCTCTGGGGTGTGCCACCCATAACCCCTCCCCCCCGACCCTGCTTTAACTGTTTTCTTAGTAAGCGCTCGTTCTTTCCATTCAGCCCTTTGCCTTCCATGACGCTTCCCGTGTCACCTCTTTAAGCATACACAGAACACTGATATTATGGATATTAATGATTACAGTTTAAAAATAAATCAATTTTCTACATTGAGGACGTAAACACTTTTTTCTAAACCGTACGGACATATGCGGCGCATTCAGTAAGTAATTCAAATACTTCTTGTTTTCTTCGCACTTTGGTTCTGCACGGGGACAGAGTCACCATTCTAAGATGGCGGGCGGGTTCCGGCTACAGAGGTGGATGTGACGGGGCTTGAAAGCGGGCCTGCCCGTAGTCCATCACGTGCGCTCTGGACGTAAACACTTTTTTCTAAACCGTACGGACATATGCGGCGCATTCACAATGGAATTCAAATACTTCTTGTTTTCTTCGCACTTTGGTTCTGCACAGGGACAGAGACACCATTCTAAGATGGCGGGCGGATGCCGGCTACGGAGGTGGATGTGACGGGGCTTGAAAGCGGGCCTGCCCGTAGTCCATCACGTGCACTCCTTTCGGTGGCCCGCTGCTGTCACCTTGCTGTGGCCGCATCACCATGGGCTTCCCAGCGGAGAGCGCAAAGTACCGGACCTCCCCCAAGGTCATCGGGTTCCTCTTCGGGGGTCTGGCAGTGTGAGGCATGCCTGGGGCACCCTCTGTGAGTATGAACCTTCTAGCTGGTGTAGGGTATCTTCAGGACACAGTACACTGCACCCCAATACACTATCTATTCCTTCACATCCAGCATTAGTCTGTGATACCTGTACCCAGCCCAATGCCACCCTAGAAGAACTTCCACTGTGCGTAGTTGGTAGCATGTGCCCCCTACCTCACCGTGCGTCATGTACAGCCCCCTCCACAAGCCTGCCTACTACCCCTAGAAGACACTACTTCGAGGTCCCTGAGGAAACACTACACTGCTTTGCAGTATCCCCTATGCTGCCCACTACACGCACATACTATATGCACTGGTACCCTGGACACCGCCTACTGCCCCCTACTCCTCAATACTGCATTCACTGCACCCAGGATACTGCTTACAGACCCCCAGAAGACTGTGTTCCAGGGACCCCAAGGAACACTACACTGCAACACAGTACTCCCTCTGCTGCCTCCTACACACACATTACATGGACTGGTACCCTAGACACAGTCGACTGCCTCCCTACTCCTCGATTCTGCATGTACAGCACCCATGATACTGTCTCCTGCTCCCTAGGAGACCAAACTACCCCAGGAAACTAGATACTGCCCAAGGGACCCTCTAAGAAACAATCCATGCTACCATGCTATTGGCTTGTTACGTCATCTGCCCATTGGAACCCTGACCTAGTTCATGCCTCCCTGCAGAACCCCTGCTTGTTCCACACGTGGCTCCGGAGCCCCAGCGCATTCTGTGACCTTGGGAGACTGTAAAGTCATTACACCATCAGTGTCCCACTTCTATCTGTTGTTCATAATCCAGGGTGATGTGTCTATTGAACATAGAATCTTTAACAGAAAGCTTCCAACCTTAAAAAGCATAATGTTCTGGACTGTGAGTAAATGCTTACTCGAAGTGCGGTCTATAAATGAAGTATGTAAACATGCTATGTCATGTGTTCTACTATTTTTAAAGAAAATCTTTGTTACATATTTTCTTGATAAGCTGTGTCATTTATTTAGTCTTGTGTACTCCATCACTGAGGTCAGACCAAAGGGGTTCTTTTTCTTGTGAGTGAACTCCTCAGATAGACTGTTTGCACAACTGTGATATTGCTAGTAGTATGTACCATTGTGGTGCTTCTAGAATGCCACTGGCTATATGTGTCACTGTATTCCTTGTTTTGTGAAACTTGTAGAATTTGCCATTGAAATCCTTTATACAGTATTGCTTGCATATGTATCAAGGTCCTTTGGTGTCACTGAATCAATGTACCTTTCTGGTTTTTAGATCTCGATTAGCCAGCACATGCACTGTCTCGAAAATACATGTTGTGTTCTACCTGTGGGCTTACAGGCCGCCCATCTCCTACAATTTGTAAACTTCAAGGTCGCTCTCATTTTCTTTGATGCCATTTAGTATAGGAGAGTCTAGTCGTGCAAGCGCACAATACCCGAGAGATGCGGAGTGTCCATAACAGTTTCTTTTTTTTCTCTTTACTTTTAAAGTGCAGCATTTATTCAAGAAACAAAAGAAAGACACTTTAAAAAAAAAAAAGTTTTCAGTTTCCAGCTGAACTGCATACAATTAGAATTAGAAAAACCGTGAAGGTCTGAGGGAAGAACTTTTTGCAACTGAGCACTCAAAACCATAAAGTAAATTTCACCGCTTGTAATACGTTTTTAACATGGTGTAAAAAGGAGGGGCTGGGTTAGAAATGTAGGCAATAGGAAGTCACCAGGTTGAAAAGTGTTGACCAGTACAATGGCAAGCAAGGTACACCGAACAGAGCACTTTAAATTGAATACATTGATCGACAGGAAGCCACTGTAATCTGTGTCTGGCCACTGACTAATCTGACCATTACATTTTGAAGTCACTGCAGTTTATTTAGAGTTTTGTGCGAGTAAAGATACATGGAATTTGTTAGAAAGGCGATCTTAGGGGGAGGCAGAAGTTGTCTGGCTGACCACCCCGAGACCCACCTCTCCTTCTGGAGTTGGCCGAGCGCCGTCGAGAGGCCTCCTGGCGAGGTTCCTCTCCTAGAATCGTACAGCCGAGCAATCACACCACTACAAATGGACACCACACAAGGATAGATTCTTAGAGTCTTTATCAGCAATCAAGGCAGGTTCTTTCAGCAATATGTACAAACGGATCGAGGGATCCTTAATGTCTCGGTAACTGTGAGAATAGGGTAGCGGGACAGTCTTAGTACCAGCCTGGCACAGAGATACACTACACTCAGCTCTCGGTCTTCAAGCAGGGGGGTTCCGCAAGGTCGAGCCACGACATCGTCAGCAGGGCTCCGAGATGGTTCAGCGGGGTTGGGCCGCGGCAGCGCCAGCAGGGCTCCGAAGATGGTTTAGCGAGGTCGGGCCGCGGCAACGCTAGCAGGGCTCCGAAGGTGGTTTAGCGAGGTCGGGCCGCGGCAGCGCCAGCAGGGCTCCAAAGATGGTTTCAGCGAGGTCGGCCCGCGGCAGCGCCAGCAGGGCTCTGAGGTTTCAGCGTTCAAAGTAGCGAGTTCTTCTCAGGGTCTGCCGCGATTCCACCTGCAGGGCTCTCGACTCCAGGATACAACTGCTGACCCAGTCCAGAGCTGCCCCAGATATAGGTCTGGAGTCCTTTAATGTCGGAACCCTCGCGCCTGGGGGTCAGAGGGGCCGGGATGAGAGTGTCCAGACACCCCGCAGGGGGGTGGAGCCAGCGCCCAGGGAGGCCGGAGGGCGATCGAAACTAGGCGTCCAGGGACGGCTGGAGGGCCATCGAAACTCTCCTCCTCCTTGATCCGTCAAGTGGCCGTTTTACCACCTGGTCGGATCTTGGTGCCTCGATGTCGGGGCTTCGCAGGGCCGCGGCCGAGGTCGGGCCGAGGCCACGGGGCCGGATGTGGAGGGTCTAAGATGGAGTCGGGCCTGAGCTGGTGGCCCGTGATAGGGGTCGGACCAGCAGAGTGGGGCGAGTAGGGGTCGCCGTATTCCGGAGGGGGAGAGCCGGGGGTCGCCAGGAGTGGCGGCTCTCGTGAAGGTTGGAGGGGGGTAGCTTCAGGCCGGAGGACAGGGGTCGATGTCATCCAGGGCCCGCCATGCGGGAGGAGTGGGACCACGCCATGAGGCCGGGTCTAACACACGTCCCCCCCAGCTGAAGGCAGGGAGAGTCACCCATCTTCTTGGGGGTTCTCCTCGCCGAGGCGGAAGAAGCGGGACAGGCCGTCGGCATTGGCGTGGTCGCTGCCAGGGCGATGTTCCACAGTGAAGTCCATCCGCTGTAGGGAGATGGACCAACGCAGCAACTTTGGGTTCTCCCCTTGCATCTGCATCAACCACTGCAAAGGTCGGTGGTCAGTTTGCACCCGGAAGTGGGTGCCGAAGAGGTAGGGTCGGAGTTTCTTGAGGGCCCACACCATGGCGAAGGCCTCTCGTTCAATGGTGCTCCAGCGTTGCTCTCGGCCAGCAGACACACGGCTGATGAAGGCCACTGGTTGATCAACTCCTTCGGCGTTGATTTGGGAAAGGACCGTCCCGACACCGTGCTCGGAGGCATCTGTTTGGACTACGAATTCCCAGCTGTAGTCGGGGGCTTGGAGCACGGGGGCGGTACACATCGCTGTCTTTAGGGTCTCAAAGGCGGCCTGACACTCGGGTGTCCAGTGTACCTTCTGTGGCTGCTTCTTGGTAGTGAGTTCGGTGAGGGGGCCCACAATGCTCCCATAATTCTTCACAAAGCGCCGGTAATACCCAGTGAGCCCCAGGAAGGCTCTGACTGCTGTCTGGGTGACCGGGGGCTCCCAGGCCAAGATGGCGTCGATCTTGAGCTGGAGGTAGGCCACCTGGCCGCTTCCCACTTGGTGTCCCAGATAGGTCACGGAACCTTGGCCGATCTGGCATTTGCTGGCTTTTATGGTCAGTCCGGCCCGGCGGAGGGCCGCCAAGACCTCCCGGAGGTGCTGGAGGTGCTCGGCCCAGTGGAGGATGTACACGCAATATCGTCCAGATATGCGGCGCTGAACTCTTCTAGCCCTGCCAGCACCTTATTCACCAGTCTCTGGAACGTTGCGGGGGTGTTCTTCATCCCGAAGGGCATCACCCTGAAGTGGTAGTGGCCATCGGGGGTTGAGAAAGCGGAGCGCTCTTGGGCGCCCGGTGTGAGTCCGATCTGCCAGTAGCCGGAGGTTAGGTCGAATGTGCTCAGGTAGCGGGCCGCTCCTAGGCGGTCGATCAGTTCATCGGCCCGGGGAATGGGGTGGGCATCGGTCCGAGTGACGGCGTTCAGTCCCCGGTAGTCGACACAAAATCTTAGTTCGGGAGAGGCGCCCGGGGCAGCGGCTTTTGGGACCAGGACGACGGGACTGGCCCATGGACTGTCAGAGGGTTTGACTACCCCCAGGGCCAGCATCTTGGAGACTTCCGATTGAATGCAGGTCCGAACTCGGTCGGGAACTCGGTAGGCCCGGTGTCGCACAGGCGGGCTGTCCCTGGTGTCGACATCGTGGACGCACCACTGGGTGACTCCGGGGGTGAGAGAAAACAAGTCTGCAAATTGACTCAACAGCTTTTGGCAGTCTTGGCGTTGTTCTGGAGTCAGGGTGGAGGAGAGGGGGACTCCCTCCACGGAGCCGTCTTTCTCAGAGGTGCTCAGGAGGTCCGGTAGGGGCTCGGAGTCATCTTCAGCCCCGCCATCAGTAGCCATCAGGAGGCTAAGTTCCGTTTGGACAAAGTGAGGTTTGAGCCTGTTGGTGTGGAGGACCCGGAGGGGGTTTCTGGGGGATTCCATGTCCACCAGGTAAGTGACAGGGCTCTTGCGCTCCACCACTTTGAAGGGCCCAGTCCACTTGTCCTGGAGGGCACATGGTTCGACCGGGGATATGACCCAGATCTGTTGGCCCGGCTCGAACTTAATGGAAGAGGCGTTTTGATCATACCAGCGTTTCATCTCTTCTTGGCTGGCCTCGAGGTTGTCCTTGGCAAATTCCCGGAACCGCCGAGTCTGGTTTTGGAGGGTTAGGAGGTACCAGTATACGTCGGGGGGAGCATCCTGGACGGCAACCTCCCAGCCTTCTTTGACCAGGCTGAGGGGACCCCGGACGGGGTGCCGGTACAATAGTTCGAAGGGGCTGAACCCCAGGGACTTCTGAGGGACCTCCCGTTAGGCGAAGAGGAGGCAAGGCAGCAACACGTCCCATTGGCGTCGCAAGGGCTCTAACAGGCCCATGATCATCCCCTTGAGGGTTCGATTGAAACGTTCCACCAGGCCGTTCCCTTGGGGATGGTAGGGGGTCGTGAATTTGTACGTGACCCCGCATTGTTGCCACAGGGACTTCATGTATCGGGAAATGAAGTTCGTACCCCGGTCACTGACGACCTCTCGGGGGAAGCCCACCCGGGAGAAGATCCTCATCAGCGCCCGGCCCACCACGGGGGCCGTCACGGTCCGGAGAGGGATGGCTTTGGGATAGCGGGTGGCATGGTCCACCAGGACGAGAATAAAACGGTGACCCTGAGAGGTTGGGGGCTTCAGGGGCCCCACAATGTCGATCCCAACCCGCTCGAATGGGGTGTTGACGACTGGGAATGGTTGAAGGGGGGCCTTGTGCTTCCCGCTGCTCTTCCCGCTGGCTTGGCAGGTTGGGCAAGTCCAGTGATTGTTCACATCATTCCTCATTTTTGGCCAGTAGAAATGGGTCCCCAGGCGGCTGTATGTTTTGTCCTGCCCCAGATGCCCGGCGAGGGGCACATCGTGTGCCAGGTTGAGGAGGAAGTCTCTGAACCGGAGGGGGACCACCAGCACCCGGCTGGCCCCCAGTTCGGCAATCTTTTGTTCGCTGTAGAGGAGATCGTTGTCCCAATAGACCCAGTGGGACCCCGATGGGTCTCCGGCGGCTTGAGCGGCGGCTTGCTGTCGGGTCCCCTCGAGGGAGGTGTGAGAAGTTGAACTGATATATGATGCTCACTAGTTCTAGTGATCACCTTGCATCAGTCCAAACAACCCTTATGGTGATTGGTTGTAAGTCAACCTTATAGACCAGCTATCCTAATGGTCTATAGCCGAGCAGTCTTAGGCTAAACTCTATTGGCATGTGAAGCCAGCTGTTTTACCACATATAACCCCTTGAATACCACATGAAAGGACACCACACAGGTAGTTATGAAAATAAACAAGTATTTATTAACTAACAACACCTCAGAACTCTTTATGAGGTCCGAGGCTGGATGGAGGGAAAACAACAGTGGACCTGAACACTAGGATAGTGAACACGTACTTCACCATCTAGAAGCTTTAGTTACCTAACCCACAGGCTGCGGGTGCATAGGGCTGAAGTGGTGTCGGGTTTGCTGCGTTGATCCTGGTGATACCTGAAACAAGGAGTTGCTGGCAGGCAGACGGATGGAGAAGTCCGGTGGTTCCAAGGATGGAACTAGGAAGAAGAAGTCCTGAAAGGGAAGGGGACAGAGTCTCGGTCACTAGCCAGTGACGGTGCTGGAACCAGGAGGGAACCAGATGCTGTCGCCGCAGTCAGGTGAAGGACGGGACACTTCTCTCTGTAGCTGCGCGGACCAGGAGCTGTTCTCTACGACCAGGCTGGAGGCACGAGCTGTCCCACGTAGTCTGCTGCTGTTGGCGGTGTTGGATCGTCGATCTGGTCAACAGGCCTTGGCAAGTGCAAGCCACGCAGTGGAACAAAGATGGCGTCTGGTGCGGACCAGGAGGGTCCGGGGTGCTTCTCGTTCACAGGGAAGCAAGGGCCAGTCTGGGGGACCAGACCAGCAGTGTTGGATTCTTCGGGTCGTCGTCTCAGAGATCACTAGCCAGCCGGCAAGTGACCAGACAACAGGACAAGCAGCAACCAGGCAAAAGGGCCCCACGCAGATCTCGTGGATGCTGGGGGGCTGGTCTTTGGTGCAGGAGCTGCGTCGGTGTGGGGCTTCTCAGACCCCAATGCACTCACTCGAGGATCCCTTGGCGGTCGTGCTGGAAGCGCTGTACAGGTTTCTCAAGATGGCCGTCTCCAAGTTGCTCGTCGCACCCACGGGTCTCAGCTGTGCTATGGATGTGGGTAGAGGTCAGAGGAGTCTGGAGGTCCAGGTCTCGTCGATCTGGGTCATCGGATTCCGGGAAGGAAGGACTTGCAGCAAACCGCACAAGAGCTTGATGGTGCCTGCGAAGCAGGATGGTCACTCCCTGACCATAGGGGAGATTCTTTAGTCTTCTGATGTTTAGGAGGGTGAAGGTCAAGAGTTCTTCGTGGAAGTTGTCAAGATTAATCTGATTTGGAATGGGACCAGCTCCTACCTTTATTCAGCTAAAGGGGGCTGCACTACGACTAGGTCCCTCCCCTGGGTGGGACCAGGAAGGGGGGTGGTTACACCCCCTATCCTTTGTCCGGTCTTGTGCCAGCTCTGGGGCTGGAGTGCCCCAGGAACTGGTTTAGACCGGACAATGCACGGGGACACCTTGTGTGCCCCAGGCATGTCTCATTCCTTTCAGCCCTGTCCTACCTAATACACAAAATCCTGTCTGGGGTGGTGCTAGCACCTTCCAAGGCAGGAAACCCTTTGTCCAAACCTCCCTCACTGGAAGGACTCCCAGCAGCAGGAGGTCAGACTTGTGTCTGTGGTGGCAGCATCCATTTTGTGATGCTGAGGCTCGAGTTAACTTTAACCGGGGTTCACAGTTACACACATGTCGTGTCCCTCTAGAAGGGTGGAATGCTACCCCCATCGCCAGAATTGGCGAGGGGGTAGTATTCCAATTCGTATGACACCTTACTCGACATGTTTTGATAATGTTATACCAAAGTTAGCATTTGACCGCGAGGTTCATAATGCACTTAAGAGTATATGGTATAGCGTTATCATGGAACAGCTATTAGGACTTGGTTCCGCAAGCTGCAAACGGGCTCAGCTCATGCCAGAGCACCATCTCACATAATTCCAAACACTTTGCCTTCAGGATTGATAAGGCCTGCCATAGGAGTGACTGATAGGAATATATGTGTCCATTTTAGGTTTAGATATAGGGATACTATATCTAAAGCAAAGGGTGATTACACCACCTTGCCCCAGATGTCGTGCAGCCAGTTGTGTCTGTTTAGTTGGCCAGCCAGGGGTGGCATAATACATGCTTCAGCCCCTGGTAGGCCCTGGGTACACCTATGCCCTGGATACCTAAGGTATGCTGTACAGGGACTGATAAGGTGGCCCAGTACCAATTGGTAAATGCACCTAAGGTGCATGGCTGTCAATTTAGAGAGAGAACAGCTAGGCTGGGGGTCTGATTAGCAGGCCCACAGCCAGGGAAAGTCGTAAACCAGTGAAGCAAAAAGCAAAAATCGTGGGTGACCATAGGATTGCAGACCCTACTCTCCTACATAACCCCCCCCCCCCAAACTTAGGGACATTAAACTAACCTTGACCAGGTGAGTCTTCTTGTTCTAAGTGGAAGTTCCTGGAGAGACCATCTGCATTGCCATGGTCAGTCCCTGGTCTGTGCTCCACTGTAAAGTCCATCCCCTGTAGGGAAATGAACCACCTAAGAAGTTTGGGGTTTTCACCCTTCATTTGATTTAGCCATAAGAGGGGCTTATGGTCGGTCTGAATCTTGAAGTGAGTGCCAAACAAGTATGGCCTCAGCTTCTTCAGGGCCCAAACCACAGCAAAGGCCTCCCTCTCAATAGCTGACCAACGTTTCTCTCTAGGGGTCAGCCTTCTACTTATAAAAGCAATGGGCTGGTCATGACCATCAATAGTCAGTTGAGATAGAACAGCTCCCACACCCAACTCAGAAGCATCTGTATGGACAATGAATGGCTTGGAGTAGTCTGGACTCTTGAGAATAGGTGCAGTGCACATGGCCTGCTTTAGGTCATCAAATGCCTTTTGACAGCTAACTGTCCACTGAACTTTCTTTGGCATTTTCTTACTTGTCAGGTCATTAAGTGGAGTCACAATGGTTCCATAATTTCTGACAAATTTCCTATAGTAACCTGACAGGCCCAAGAAATCTCTGACCTGTGTCTGGGTGGTTGGAGGAGCCCAGTCCTTTATGGCCTGTATCTTGCTCTCCAAAGGTTGAACTTTGCCTCCACCTACAAGGTGGCCCAAGTATACAACTTGACTCTGCCCTATCTGGCACTTGGTAGCCTTGATAGTGAGGCCTGCCTTTTGCAGGGCCTCCAAAACTTTCCTCAGGTGGATCAGGTGATCCTCCCAGGTGGAGCTAAAGACAGCAATGTCATCTAGATATGCTGCACAGAAGTCATCCAGCCCAGAGAGGACTTGGTTCACCAACCTTTGAAAAGTGGCAGGTGCATTTTTCAAACCAAAGGGCATCACCACAAACTGGTAATGACCTCCTGGGGTAGAAAATGCTGTCTTGGCCTTGGCATCCTCAGCTAACCCGATTTGCCAATAACCAGCTGTCAGGTCAAATGTACTCAAGAATTTGGCAGAAGCCAATTTATCTATGAGTTCATCTGCTCTTGGTATTGGATGGGCATCTGTCTTAGTGACAGCATTGAGAGCCCTGTAGTCTACACAAAACCTCATCTCTCTCTTACCATCCTGGGTGTGAGGTTTAGGCACTAGAACTACAGGACTAGCCCAAGGGCTCTCTGAGGGTTCAATGACTCCCAATTCCAACATTTTCTGTACTTCTTGTTTGATACAGTCCCTGACGTGGTCAGGTTGCCTGTAGATTTTACTCTTTATAGGCAGACTGTCACCAGTGTCCACCTCATGGGTGCACCAGTTTGTCTGACTGGGTGTCCGAGAGAACATTTGTCTGAAGGATTGAAGAACCTGTTTACAATCCTCTTGTTGATGTTCAGAGAGGCTGTCAGAAAAGACTACACCATCTACTGACCCATCATCAGGGTTCTGAGTGAGCAGGTCTGGGAGAGGGTCACTCTCTTCCTCCTGCCCCTCATCTGTAGCCATGAGCAAGCCCATGTCTTCCCTGTTGACAAATGCCTTGAGCCTGTTCACATGAAGTACTCTGTGAGGGCTCCTGGGAGTTCCAAGGTCCACCAGGTAGGTGACCTCTCCCTTTTGCTCAATAATGGTATGGGGTCCAGACCACTTGTCTTGGAGAGCTGCTGGGGTCACTGGCTCCAACGCCCACACCTTCTGTCCTGGGTGATACACAGTCAGGACAGCCTTTTGGTCATGCCAAGCTTTTTGGAGTTCTTGGCTGGCCTCAATGTTTTTAGATGCCTTCTCCATGTACTCTGCCATCCTGGAGCGGAGACCAAGTACATAGTCCACTATGTCCTGTTTAAGCTTTTTGAGAGGTAACTCCCATCCTTCCTTCACAAGACACAGGGGTCCTCTTACAGGATGCCCAAAGAGAAGTTCAAAAGGGCTGTAACCAACCCCCTTCTGTGGGACCTCTCTGTAAGCAAACAGAAGGCAGGGTAAAAGGATGTCCCATCTTCGCCTAAGCTTTTCAGGTAACCCTTTTATCATCCCTTTGAGGGTCTTGTCGAACCTTTCAACAAGCCCATTGCATTGTGGATGATAGGGGGTGGTGAACTTGTAGTTGACACCACACTCCTTCCACATAGCAGTCAAGTATCCTGACATGAAGTTTGCACCTCTGTCAGAGACAACCTCCTTAGGAAACCCCACTCTGGAGAAAACTCCAAGTAGGGCCCTGGCCACAACAGGAGCTGTAGTGGTCCTAAGGGGAATAGCTTCTGGATACCTGGTGGCATGATCCACTACCACCAGTATAAATCTGTGCCCAGATGCTGTTGGGGGGTCCATTGGTCCAACAATGTCAATCCCCACTCTTTCAAAGGGTACCCCGACCACAGGTAGTGGTATAAGGGGGGCCTTTGTAGTGCCACCTGATTTGCCACTGGCTTGACAGGTGACACATGAGCGACAAAACTCTTTAGTGTCTTCAGACATATGAGGCCAGTGAAAGTGTGGGGCAAGCCTGTCCCAAGTCTTGTTCTGGCCTAAGTGACCTGCAAGGGGAATTTCATGGGCCAAGGTGAGAAGGAAACCTCTCAGAGACACGAGGATGACCAGTCTCCTGGTAGCACCAGGTTTGGGGTCTCTTGTCTCAGAGTAAAGGAGTCCATCATCCCAATACACTTTATGGGCACCTGTGGCATTCCCTGCAGCCTCAGCAGCAGCCTGCTGTCTGAGGGTTTCAAGAGATGAACAGTCTAATTGTGCCTGTCTCAAGTCTGCCCTGGAAGGTCCCCCTGTCCCAAGAAACTCAACCTGTTCAGGCTCAAGTTCTTCTAGGACAGTTCCTTCTGGGGTCTTTGGTTCAGTCTCCTGTGAGATCTGATCCTCACCTTGAGGCAAGGGGAAGGCATTGCCTTAACTCTACTGTTCTTACTCTTGGTTAGTGTCTGGTCCATTGTTCCAGGATCCAGCACTAGTTCATCTGGCATTTCTTGGCCTGTGACCTAGTCACAGCAAGGACATGTGCTGACAAACCTAACATCTCCACACGAGTCCTATACTCCACATCTGACCATAGAGAGGATTCCAAATCATTGCCCAAATGACAGTCCACTGGGAGGTCTGAACTAACAACAACCCTTTTGAGGCCATTTACCCCTCCCCAGGAGAAGTTAACAAGTGCCATACTATGGGTGGTAGTGACATTGCTAGCGTTGGTCACTAGGTAGTCTGAACCTAGTATTACCTGTCCAGGGTCCACAAAGTTTGGTGTCACCATAGTGACACTGGCACAAGTGTCCCTGTAGGCCTGAGCCAATTTTCCATTATTAAAGGTGTTTGCCTGTACTTGCCCAGGGTACTGGGACTTATTGCAGGGGTCAAATCTATGTCCCCAGTACAAACAAGAACAGCCTGGGTAGGTACTCTGACTAGGTCAGAGCCTGCCTCAGATCCCAATGTCAACCCCACTATAGCCTTAGGGGGAGCACTAACACTACTAACTGAACTAGGGGTTGCAGGTGCCTTAGGGGCAATAGTGGTAGGAGCTGGGCCTTTCTTGGTGCACTCACTAAACCAGTGGGTATTACTTTTACAGTATTGGCACCATGGTTTCTTCTGACCATTGTTCTTTTTCTTTTGGGAATTCTGGGACCCACCCTCCTTAGATTGTTGGGGCCCTGTTGAATACTTCTGGTCATTTTGCTTATTCTCATTACCCTTCTGGTCTGCTTTCTTCTGGCCACCACCCTGGTTCTGGTTCTGCTGCTTGACCCGTGTCCTGACCCATCTGTCTGCCTTCTTTCCCAATTCTTGGGGAGAGGTCAGATCTGAGTCAATAAGGTGCTGATGCAACAACTGATTTTGACAATTACTTAAGATTTGTTCTCTCATAATTAGGTCATACAATCCTGTATATTCAGTAACTTTACTTCCCAGTAACCAGCCTTCAAAAGCCTTAGTGGCACAATCAACAAAGTCAGCCCAATCCTGAGACTGAATTTTCTGGGTGTCTCTGAACAGCAACCTGTACTGCTCAGTTGTTAAGCCAAACCCATCAATCAGTGTATTCTTCAGGACTTGGTAATTGTTAGCATCCTCAGCTCTAGTAGTGAGGAGCTTATCTCTGCCTTTACCTTCAAAGGAGAGCCACAGAATAGCTGCCCACTGACTCTGGGGAATGCACTGACAGTGCAGGCCCTCTCCAAAGCAGTCATCCATTTGTGGATGTCATCCCCTTGTTTAAAGGGGGACACTATTTTACTCAGGTGTCTAGTATCAAAACTCCTGTCCTTATCTCTAGGGATAATGCTGCCACCAGTGGGGTCTGTCCCACTCAATTTCTGCTCTCTGGTAAAGGCAAGTCTTTCTTTGGCAAGGGCAAGTTCTTCCCTCTCAATTCTCAGATTGACTACCCTCATCTTAGCTTCATGCTCTCTTCTCTGAGGGGATGTCATCCCTCTCTGAGAAGATGCCTGAGAGACATGGGTATGAATAGATCTGTTAGAGCCTCTGGAGTGAGACCTAACTCGTCTATTTCCAATGTTAAGCCTTCCTGAGAGTGGTCCTGGGGGTCCCCCAGTTCCATTCTCATGGATGCTTAAGTTGGTCCTGGTGAGCCTACTGACTACTACTGGACCTTTGTCTGCCTCGTCCCCTGATAACTCCTGATCCTCTTCCTCCTCTTCACTTTCTGCTCCATGGAGGTTACGGTCAGGTTCACCAAGGGTTCCCTCTAAGGAGGGCATACTCCCATCTGGATTAGAGGGGCCTGGGTTAGAAGCCCTTCTGGCATCATATGTCTCTAAGAGACCTATCAGAAAAGGAGTGGTAGGGTTAGAACCCTGTTTTAGTTTCCTGGAGGTACACAATTGTCTCATCTCCGGAAAGCTAAGAGCTGCATATCTTGACATGACCTGTGGAGGGTCAACTGACACAAGGGGAGCCACTGAGTTTTCTCCTGTGTCAGACATGCTTTTCTAGTGAGGTGTAAGTGGTGCACTTACCTACACTATGGGTTTACCTACTAATCCCTTGCAAGAGTTGTAGACAGGGTGTGCTACTCCCTTTCTACTACAACAGCTGGTTCAGTAGAACTCAGAGTATTTCTAAGCTTGTTATATGTACCTAAGGTACCTTATGTGATTTTTCAAATGATATCTCAGATTATATTTGGTAAAAACAACAGCAAGCTCAAATCCCAACCGCTGCACACCAATGTGAGAAGTTGGCCTGATATATGATGTTCACTAGTTCTAGTGATCACCTTGTATCAGTCCAAACAACCCTTATGGTGATTGGTTGTAAGTCAACCTTATAGACCAGCTGTCCTAGTAGCGTGGACAAAAGCAGTCTTTAGGCTAAACTCTTTATGGCATGTGAAGCCAGCTGTTTTACCACATATAACCTTTGAATACCAAATGAAAAAGACACCACACAGGTAGTTATGAAAATAAACAGTTATTTATTAACTAACATACACCTCTGAACTCTTTATGAGGTCAGAGGGCTAAGCACATGACAAACTCTTAGGAGAAATACGTTTAAGTTGCACGATTTACAATGGTGCCCTAGGGGCACGACAAACCATATACTAAATAAATGGAATGCGAAAGTCAATTAAAGGAATGGAGCTGTCCAGAGGTTGTAGGATCGCTGGGACCCCGATATACTAACTTGAGGTAAGTAATAGGAGGCCCACGGAGCGCGTGTGCAGAGTGTGAACTCACACGCGAGATGCGTACAAACGTCTATGGACAGTACAGTTAAAAGAAAAGGTGAGTACGGACGTTCCTGACTAGATAGGACTGAAACGACAATGGAACTGGACACTAGGACAGTCAAGCTACCCTTGAGCACCGAAATGCTCGTGTTACCTCACCCACAGGCTGCGGGTGCATAGGTGCGAAGTCGTGTCGGGTTTCCGCGTCAAAGTCTATGGAGCCTTGAAAAAAGATGCTGCAGGCAGCCAGGAGGAAGTTGTCCGGTGCAATCCAAGGGTGGATTGGTGAAGAGAAGAACCTGAAAGCAGAGGGGACAATGTTCAAGGTCACTAGCCAGTGACTGGAGTGGAACCAGGAGTGGAACCAGATGTCGTTGTCGCGATCAGGTGAAGGTGGACGCTTGTCTCAGCAGCCACGTGGACCAGGCGATGTCTTCGACGACCAGGATGGAGGCACGAGCTGTCCCATGCAGCCTCTCGCTGTCGGCGGTGTCGTCTCCGGATTCGGGTTCAACAGGCCTTGGCAAAGGCAACCCACGCGGTGAGTGGAAACGGCGTCTGGAGTGGACCAGTAGGGTCCGGGGTGCTCCTCTTTTGGAAGGGAGCAAGGGCCAGTCTGGAGCAACCAGACCAGCAGCAAAGTTGTCGGTGTTCGTCGTCTGGGAGGTCACTAGCCAGCCGGCAAATGACCAGACAATGCGTCGAGCAGCAAACAGGCAGAAGGGCCCCACGCAGATCTCGTGGATGCTGGAGGGCTGATCTTCGATGCAGGAGCTGCTCGGGTCGGGGCTTCTCAGTCCCCAAAGCACTTGAACGAGGAGGCCTCGGAAGTTGTGCTTGAGCGAAGTGCTGCTTCTTTCAAGATGGCCGGTCCCACGTGTCTCGTCGCACCCATGGGTCTCAGCTCGGCTGCAGATGTGGGTTGAGGTCGGAGAGGTCTGGGAATCCGGGTCTCGTCGGGCTCTGAAGTCTGGATCCTTTGCAGGAAGAAGACAAAGGGAAGTCACGGTACGCTGATGGTGCCTGCAGATGCAGGGTTGACACTCCTTGCCCACAAGGGAGATTCCTTCTGTCTTCTGTGGAGCAGAACGTCGAGGTCCAGAGTTTCTTCTTGTGAAGTTGATCAGGATAATCTAATTTGGAATGGGACCAGCTCCTACCTTTATTTGGCTAAAGGGGACTGCACTACGACTAGGTCCCTCCTCTGGGTGGGACCAGGAAGGGGGGTGGTTACACCCCCTTTCCTTTGTCTGGTCCTGCGCTTGGTTTGGCTGGTTTGGACCGGCATATGCAGAGGGACACCTTGTGTGCCCCAGGCATGTCTCATTCCTTTCAGCCCTGGCCTACCTAATACACAAAATCCTGTCTGGGGTGGTGCTAGCACCTCCCAAGGCAGGAAACCCTTTGTCCGAGCCTCCCTCGCTGGAAGGACTCCCAGCAGCAGGAGGTCAGACTTGCGTCTGTGGTGGCAGCATCCATTTTGTGATGCTGAGGCTCGAGTTAACTTTAACCGGGGTTCACAGTTACATCCATGTCGTGTCCCTCTAGAAGGGTGGAATGCTAACCCCGTTGCCAGAATTGGCGAGGGGTTAGTATTCCAATTCGTATGACACCTTACTCGACATGTTTTGATAATGCGATACCAAAGTTAGCAAATAACCGCGAGGATTATAATGCACTTAAGAGTATATGGTACGCGTTATCATGGAACAGCTATTAGGACTTGGTTCCGCAAGCTGCAAACGGGCTCAGCTCATGCCAGAGCACCATCTCACATAATTCCAAGCACTCTGCCTTCAGGATTGTTAAGGCCTGCCATAGGAATGACTGATAGGAATATATGTGTCCATTTTAGGGTTAGATATAGAGATACTATATCTAAAGCAAAGGGTGATTACACCACCTTGCCCCAGATGTCGTGCAGCCAGTTGTGTCTGTTTAGTTGGCCAGCCAGGGGTGGCATAATACATGCTTCAGCCCCTGGTAGGCCCTGGGTACACCTATGCCCTGGATACCTAAGGTATACTGTACAGGGACTGATAAGGTGGCCCAGTACCAATCGGTAAATGTACCTAAGGTACATGTTTGTCAATTTAGAGAGAGAACAGCTAGGCTGTGGGTCTGATTAGCAGGCCCACAGCCAGGAAAAGTCGTAAACCAGTGAAGCAAAAAGCAAAAATCGGGGGTGACCATAGGATTGCAGACCCCACTCTCCTACACACCACATCATGTGGGAGAGAAAAAGAATTCAGGTTGCCCCGTTCAATCCCCAGGCATGAAGGTGTAAGGTCTGGAGGTGGGGGTGTAGAACCTGCCCCTCCATCTGAGAGAGGAGATCTGACCTGAGAGGGAGACGGAGCGGCGGGCACGAGGAGAGGTGGAGAAAATCTGTATACCACACACTTCTTGGCCAATCGGGGCGATCAATATGACTTGGGCCCTGTCTTGGCGAATCTTCCTCAGAACCCGAGGAATCAAGGGTGTGGGAGGAAACGCGTAAAGGAGTTGTGAGTCGCAACTCAACTGAAACGCGTCCCCCAAGGCTCACTGCATCGGATACTGGAGGCTGCAGAACGACAGGCAGTGGGCGTTCTCGTGAGTGGCGAACAGGTCCACCTGAGGAGTTCCCCACATCCGAAAGACGTTACGAACCACCTCCGGATGAAGCCTCCACTAGTGGTCGGCTGAGAACTGCCGACTGAGACTGTCTGCACGCACGTTCAGAACTCCGGCCAGAAGATTTGCCATCAGACAAATCTGGTGGTCCTGAACCCAGGACCAGAGACGCAGAGCTTCTCAGCAAAGAAGATGTGACCCCACTCCTCCCTGCTTGTTGATATACCACATCGCGGTTGTGTTGTCCGTCAGGACCTGAACTGACAGACCATGAAGGGAAGGGAGGAAGGCCTTGAGTGCCAAAGGAATCGCTCTTAGCTCCAGAAGGTTGATGTGAAGCAACCTTTCCTCTAGAGACCAAAGACCCTTGATCTCCAGATCCCCCAGATGAGCACCGAACCCTAGAGTGGATGCATCCGTTATCACCGTGGCAACCGATGGAGACAGATGAAAGGGCTTTCCTTGAGACAGATTGCCCTCCACGCTCCACCAAGGCAGATCCGCTGCAGTTTCTCTGGAGATCCTCACAGACTCCCTGAGATCCCCGTTGTGCTGATACCACTGCCTGCGGAGGTACCACTGGAGTGCCCTCATGTGCCAGTGTGCATGGTTGACCAGGAGAATACAGGAAGCAAACAGACCGAGCAAGTGAAGGACCTTCAGGACTGGAACAACCGCTCCATTGTAAAATAATGGAATCATTTCCTGTATGTCGCGAATCCTTTGAGGAGGAGGGAATGCACAACATACTGTTGTGTCCAGTACCGCACCTATGAACAGGTTGCGCTGGGATGGCACCAGGTGAGACTTGGGTACATTTATCGAAAAACCCAATCTGTACAACAACTGAGTTGTCTCCTGCAGATGATGTAGCACCTTCTCTGGAGACTGCTTTGATCAGCCAGTCATCCAGATAGGGGAAAACCGGAATCCCCGACCTTCTGAGATGTGCTGCCACCACTGCCATCACCTTGGTAAAGACTCGAGGTGCAGTAGTAATTCCAAACGGAAGGACTGCAGGTTGGTAGTGCTGCGAACCCACTGTGATTCAGAAGAAAAAAGGGGACCCGGTCACTGTTTTTGTTCTGCTAACTTTTTTATTTAGAGCAGAATCATACACTAAGGTGTTTAATCCTTAGGTGTATATCTTTTTTTTAAATGTTAGAAAACAGTAAAACAATTTTTACATTATTGTGACAGTCCGAAGGTTTACTTGCTATCTTACACACAGACAATTGTATTTACAAGTGCTACAAACAATTGTTACTATGAAACACAAAAATTCAACATTTATAACAATTTTTAACAAAACATTCAACAAACAAATTTCTTTTTTGTGGAAGTACCCTGTCCACCACTTCTATAAGGCCACTAGGATGCAACTATTGCTCAATATTTAGCCTAATAGCGCAAAGGCAAGCAGTACATTGACATTCAATTCTATTTCATCATTTGAAAAAAAGCCTTATGCGCAAAAAAACATTCGGATTTAAGACGAATGAGTAATGAGCCGACGCGTTTCCGAGCCTGTCTTTCTACTTTGTCAGGCTCTTCTTCAGGGCTTCAGGCTGGGTACCTGTGTAAATGTAAGTGAAGGGCATATTTTAGTTTGGGACCTTCACCTGTGGTGTCACTGACTTAGGTAAGTATCTACATTATTATTACCTTGTTTTCGGATTAACAGTTGTCTTGATCGTATCTCTGAACTCTTGGAGGACTCACTGTGTTCTGCAAAAAAAGCAGTAATATATCGTCTATTTATTCCCTGATGGCATTGTGTGGTGCTATTTTATGACAAAGTAGAAAGACCGGCTCGGAAACGCGTCGGCTCATTACTCATTCGTCTTAAATCCGAATGTTTCTTTGCGCATAAGGCTTTTTTTCAAATGATGAAATAGAATTGAATGTCAATGTAATGCTTGCCTTTGAGCTATTAGGCTAAATATTGAGCAATAGTTGCATCCTAGTGGCCTTATAGAAGTGGTGGACAGGGTACTTCCACAAAAAAGAAATTTGTTTGTTGAATGTTTTGTTAAAAATTGTTATAAATGTTGAATTTTTGTGTTTCATAGTAACAATTGTTTGTAGTACTTGTAAATACAATTGTCTGTGTGTAAGACAGCAAGTAAACCTTCGGACTGTCACAATAATGTAAAAATTGTTTTACTGTTTTCTAACATTTTAAAAAAAGATATACACCTAAGGATTAAACACCTTAGTGTATGATTCTGCTCTAAATAAAAAAGTTAGCAGAACAAAAACAGTGACCGGGTCCCCTTTTTCTTCTGAATCTAGATAGTGTCCTACCCGGCCACAGTGCAGGACAAAACCCCACTTGTAATAAAGCGAACCCACCGTGAAGCGGAGATACTGTGCGACTCCAGGATCGGAATGTGAAAATACGCGTCCTGCAAGTCGAGCGACACCATCCAGTCTTCTTCCAACAGTGCTTGAAGAACCTGCGCAAGGGTGAGCATCTTGAACTTTTCTTGTTTCAGATAAAGGTTCAAGATCCTGAGATCCAGGATTGAACGCAACCTGCCATCCTTCTTAGGAATCAGGAAATACCAGGAGTAGCATCCCTGACCCCTCTCTTGCTCTGAAACCACCTCTATCGCACCTTTCTTTAACAAGGTCAGAACTTCCTCCTGTAGGAGACTGAGATGTTCTTCTGAGCAAGCCCCTTGGCAAGGAGAGTAATTTGGTGGAAATTCCAGAAAGGGAAGAGCATACCCATTTGCCACAAGATTGAGAACCCATGGGTCTGTACTGACCGATTCCCAATCCTGCAGAAAATGGGTAAGCCGAACCCCCACAGGACCAATATGATTGAGAATGGGGAATCTAGGGCTGCTTTGCTGCGGTAATAGGAGGTGAGGTAGAATAAAAAGAGGATGAGGGTTGACGACCTCGTGGACGACCTCTACCTTTTCCCCTATAGGACTTGTACAGCGTGTTCTGTTGTTGCTGTTGCTGCTGTCGAGGCTGTCCTTGCGGACGAAAGGACGACTTTCCAAATCCTCTATACCTTCTGAAAGATCCTCTAGATTGAGTTTGTAAGCCAAGTGATCTTGCTGTGGCCCTACAATCTTTGAATCTCTCAGGAGCGGCATCTGCCTTCTTACCAAATAGTCCCGTGCCATCGAAAGGTAAGTCTAACAGAGTAGCTTGCACATCAGCAGAAAAGTCTGAGGACTTCAACCAAGCCGCCCTTCTTGTAGCTACTGCAGAGCCCATTATCTTTGCCACTGAGTCTGCCGTATCTAGGCAGCTCTGGATAACTTGACGAGCAGCAGCCTGGGTGTCATCCAAAACTTCCTGAAAAATGTTTCTATCTTCATCAGACAGTTTTGGCAGCAACTGCTTAGAAAAATCCATCAAGGCATGGATATATCTTCCCATCAAGCAGGTAGCATTTGTGGATTTTAGCGCTATGCTTGCAGATGAGAACACCTTTTTGGCAGATTGGTGAATGCGCTTTGAATCCCTGTCAGCCGGAACCTGAGAAAAAGCCCCTGAAGATTTCTTTGAACAGGCCGCCTGCACTACTAGGCTCTCAGGTGAAGGATGAGCTGACAAAAACTCTGGATCTTCAGGTGCAACCCTATACCTCCATGCCACTGTTCTGGAGACCGCAGGAGCAGACAAAGGCTTCTTCAAACCTCCAACAATAGAGGTTCAGACACAGATGAGGGAGAATGCAACACCTCAGTCAGAATATTGGATTTAAACTCCGTAGAAGGCAGAGTAATGTCCAATAATTCCACAGCTTTTCTCACCACCATATGATAGGGAGCTGCATCCTTAGAGGGAGCATCAGGGCCAGGAGAAAAATCCCACTCAGGTGAGACATCAAGGCCACTTGCGTCCTTTAACTCTGCAAAATAGTCCTCTGATTCAGGAAGTTCACCTTCCTCCATCTCTTGCCGATAGCATTCCTCCTCTACAGCCCTCTGGGCTTCCCTCCTGGAGCGCATCCTAGGGGCTGGAGTCGATGGCTCCACGACCGACTCCGTCGACCTTGGGATCGGCCTCGAACGCGGATCCGATGGCGCCACAGATTCCAAACGAGGACGCCCAGACGGCGCCGGAGAATCTCGATACCGCGCCGGAGCTTCTTGATACGGCGTCGGTGCTCTCGGCGCCGGAAAGTTCCAGGACGGCGTTGCTGGCATAAAGCTATGTATTATGCCTGACACCTAACTGGCTGCCAGGACTCTAGGGTGCACAACATAAAACTGAGTAAGCTCTTCATTCATTTAAACTTCTTTGTTTATATTTCAACCATTAATTCTTTATGCTATATACATTTCATAAACATGTTTTTTCATCATCAAACACAACTTATACTTTGCAAATCAGTGAGGGTTACAAACTCAACAAAAAGGTGACACAAAATAATGTTACACAATATGAACACATAAGAACCCAATGCATTTCGGGACCTTTCGTGGCCCCTTCGTCAGGGGTCTGTCGAAAAAAGACAAAAATTAGTGGAAAGAAAACTTTTTCCTTTTGATGTTTATGAGTTTCTCAGTTATTACTAGTCATGCGAAATTATTCTATAGTTATCACTATATCTCAGTACCTGGGATTCAAGCCTTTTTAATTTTCAAAAGAATTATATTCCTCTTTATTTTAGTTGCGCTTATTTGGTTACCTTTACAAAACGAAATGACCATTAGCTACACGTTAGAAAACTGTTCTGTGTTTATTTTCATTGATAATTTAAACTATCAACTAAGCCTACCTACCGTAACTGACAAGTTGCTTGAAGCAATGAACGGTGTTCCTATAGAAAAAGATAAAGTTGAGCGCAATGCTCATAAATATATTGTATTTAAACGTTGCTTCTGCACATTTTCCCTATTTCAAAAAAAGACGGGTGAAATAATTACCTGCGAGCCTATGCGTGACGCGTTGGTCTCGCTTCTATGGCCAAATAAATTAATTTTATGCTGAAAGAAAATGGAAATAAAGTTGCAGTCTATTTCCCTTTGACAACGAGAAAATAGTCTATTTTACGTATAAATGCAATAAACCAATTTTATACCTGTTTAGAAAAGCGTTTCAAAGTCTTTCTTGTTCTTTGGGCTAACTGCCCGCACCAACCTGTTAAAAGGTTGAAAATATTGTTTTAATATCATGATCGTTTTTCTTGTTAACACGTTCTGTTGGAAAAGAGTTTTAATTTACCTGCGGTCCTACGCTGTGGCGCTTTGGTCCCGCAGTATTAGCACCTCGGATGTTTTAGCTGTGGAAAAAAACACATAATTAAGTTACGCTACTTGGGTTTGTTTTAAAATGCCGTTTTATTTTAGCATTTTAGAAGAGCGAATTATGCGGCTTACCTAGATCACAAGTTTGCTGGCCATGTATTGGGATTCCACTCTGGCGTGTTTGCTGCCGCCATTAGAGTATTAGTCCTTTATCCAGTATCAGTGCTTAAGTTTGCAATAACATAAAAAGGGGACTTTAGCGGTTCTGTCGTAGTTTGCTATGAGCGACTAGGAGCAGCCATTTTGGAGTGTTCTTATAAAAACGATCGAATATAATTTAAGTTTCTATGTTTTTACAATATTAAGTATGACTTTGAGCTTTAAATTAACTTGTATTCAAGAAAAGAAATTTTTTTTGCGTCTTTTTACTAGTCTAGTGAACATAGTCTAAAAAAAAATGAGAAAAAATGAGAAAAAATGGTATGAATGCATAGCATGTGTGCAAAAACAATAATAACGTTTCCGAACATATGTTCAATCAATTAGATATTTACAATATCTGTACATTCTATGGCATTACCTGCCTATTTACAATCTTCTGTTTAATGTATGTGTGTGTGTAATGTGAAATAAATTATTGATAGTTTGTATCTCTATGAATTAATTGTGAATTTTCAGTTGAATCGCGTATCTGAATTCGCGGGGTGTCAGAACTGACCATCCAAATTGGCTGTTTAGAGAAAACATGCCATCTCAATTTTATCGTTGAGCCCAAATGGGACTAAAGTCTGCAATTTACGCATCCAGAAAGCTTCTCTCTGGAGAAGAATCTTTGCATTGTCGAATCCCAATCTCTGTGGAACCTGTTCGACTATTTGGAATCTCAACTGCGCTATGGTGTGCCTTGCTTCTGTCCAGTGCTGCGCCAAAGGTGATGTAGGTAATATTTTTCAATCGTATCCTACTCTTGTGTTCCGTTAATCTCACTTTTAGCTTTCTATCTGTTTTTCCTATGTAAAGGAGTCCACACGGGCACTTGATAGCATATATCACGTGTTCAGAATTACATGTTGTGTTATGTTTAAGTTGAATCTTTTCTCCAGTTCTTGGGTGCAGAATTATATTTCCCGGAATGATGTTATTGCAATTTTTGCAGTTATGGCATTTCATTGTCCCTTTGAATGATGTGTGGTCTTCAATGGTATTTGCTGACTTGCTAGGTTTGTTAAGCATTTCTTTAAGATTTTGTGCCCTTTTGTAGGCGAACAAAGGTTGCTCATGAAACAAAGAACCAAAGTCCTTTTCTATTTGCAGTATCTCCCATCTTTTTTTGATTATTTTCTTTATCTCCCAAGATGATGTAGAGTACTTCGATACAAATACCATTCTTTTGTTTGTTTTTTTCAACTTTTTCACAAGTAATTCCTTTCTAGGAATAGTTTTAATCTTCTCTACATGTGCCTCCAGGAGTTTTTTCGGATAACCTCTGTCCAAATATTTTTGCTTTTGTTCATCAATGCTTTTGTCACAGATCACTGGGTCTGATGTGATTCTCTTGATTCGCATGAATTGCGACACTGGCAAGTTGTTGATTAAGCTCGCTGGGTGAAAACTCCCAAATAGCAGGGCATTGTTTTTGTCTGTTGTTTTTTTGTAAACACTTGTGTGTATGGAGTCTTCTTTAATTTCCACTAAGACATCGAGGAAAGGCAGTGCTTCAGTGCTTATGTTGTGTGTGAACTGGATCCGAGAATCAATGTTATTAAGATTTTGGATGTTCTCCAGTATTTTCATTTGTGAATCTTTCCAAAGTATAAAAATGTCATCTATATATCTTTTGTAGTAAACCAGTCCTTGTTGCCACTCTGGATTTTTCAAAATGTGATCATCTTCAAATTTGGCCATGTAGATATTGGCGTAAATACAGGCTCCGGGAAAACCCATTGCTGTGCCGTTTAATTGTATGTAAAAATCATTTTGCCATGTGAAATAGCTGTTTTCCAAGCAAAATTCAAGTAACTTGAGGGTCATGCATTTGACTTCTTCAGATTTTTCACCCTTTAGGAGCGCCCATTCCATGGCTTCCAGGCCTTGTTTGTGTGGTATTGAAGTGTACAAAGATGTAACATCTATAGTGCAGATGATCCACTCAGTTGCTCCTTGCGTATCAATGGTGTGAAGGTTCCTTAGGAAGTCTGAAGTGTCTTCCAAATATGTTGACCAGTTCTGTATGAATGACTGCATGTGAGTATCGATGAATATTCCCAGATTTTCAAAAATTGAAGAGCACCCAGACACTATCGGTCTGAATGGTGGATTTTGGAGACTTTTATGAATCTTAGGTAGAAAATATATCCGCGGTCTTCTTGGATACACTTGTCTCAAATAGCGTTTTGTTGTTGAATTGATCCAGCACAACTCCTCTGCTTTATTTAATATTTCGTCCAAAGCATGTGCTATTTCCATTGTGGGATCTTTGTCAAGTTTTGCGTATGTAGTTGCGTCGTCTACATGTTCTGTTCCTTTTTGTAGATAAAACGTGGAGTCCATAATGACTAGACCCCCTCCTTTGTCCGCTTTCTGGATTACGATTGTTGGATTTTTCGCTAAGGATTGCAGTGCACTGTATTCAGCTTTTGTCAAATTCTTTAGTTTACTCTTGAAATGAATTTTGCTTAAATCGGCCTTGACTAGTATCTCGAAGGTGTCTAATGTCTTGTGTGATATTGGGGCTAAAAAAGTACTCTTAGGTTTAAATTTGATGTCATCGTTTTCTTCGGTTTGAATTGGATTTACTACAGTGAAGAAATGCTTGAGCCTTAATAGACGCATGAACTTGAAAAACGCTATCTCAGTTTCTAGCTCATTAGTTTGGTATGTCCTCACGAAAGTTGTTCCTTTGTTAAGTAAATCTGTTTCAAATTGTGTCAAAGGGTACTTTGATATATTGATCACAAGATTTTGGCTTGGCTCCTGAGGCTTGCTTTCCTTTCCCTTTCCTTTTCCTTTTCCTCTTCTCGTTTTCTTTCCACCTGTGATGTAACTATTTGATCCGGTGGTTTGCTGGGCAATTGGCCCTCCACTAAAAAAGAATCTGAACTCAAATTGGTGCTGCTGGCACCTTCTGTGGAAGTTGAAGGGGTTGCTTGTTGTTTATTTAAGGGTTGCCTCGATGTGCTGGTGTCACTATCTGAAACGCCACTTTCATCTGATGTTGTAGGTTGCTGTTTTTTATTCGTGTATCTTGCTGGCATAAAGGGCATAAACGGAGCCTGGGCATAGGTTTGGGGAACACCCAAATTAAATGTAAAAGGACCCATGGGACCCGCAGGTGCACCAGATGGGTATATTGCCCTCACAAAGACGCCATACATTGCGCTAAGGTAATGTGAAGGGTCCTGACCTGGAGCCGGGAATGGAGGATAGTTACACGGCATCGTCCCTGAAGCCGGTGCTTCTGGAGTCGGGCCAGCCGGCGCCAATTAAGGAACCTCCTCCGGTTGCTCTTGATCCTCATGCTCTGGCTCAACCTCACCAAGATCCGGAGAGTGGACCGAATCCGAGGGAGCCGACGTCGGAGATCAAGAGACCTCGACTTCGGGAGACACAACCTTCACTGGTGAAGCTGGAATCAATGGCAATGGATCGACGACATCTCTGCAACGCCGAGGAGAAGATGACTTCAGCGCCGATTCTTTATCAGACTGACGCCTTGAAGAATGTTTTTTCTTATGCTTCCTCGACTTCGAAACCGACCTGGATTCGGATCGAGACCTCGACCTCGATCTTGATCTTGATTTTCTTTTACTCGCCTTCTTCTCTTTTTACTTCATATTGGCCATAAATAATTTCGCCTCCCTTTCCTTCAATGCCTTCAGGTTCATCTTCCTACAGCACGCACATTCTTCGACGTCGTGATCGGAAGATAAGCACCAAACACAGTCCTGATGCGGGTCAGTAATAGACATTTGCTTCCCGCACTCTCTACAGGGCTTAAAACCGGACTTTCTTCCCGACATTTTAGAAAGGAAACAAGAAGAACAGACGAGAACATTGAAACTACAATGTAACTACGCAGAGTCCCAAAAAAACGTTGGCGTCGACGGCGCGGAAAAAAGGGAACTGACGTCATCACGCCGACGAGGCCCTATTATGGATCCAATGACGTCAGCGGGGTCGCGAGCGGAGTCGTACCCTCTGTGACGTCGTCCATGACCTCGCCGGCGTGGAGAGCTACAAAAGTTTCCGATTGGCTGCTGCGCAGGGGATATTCACAAGGTGAGGAATCCACTGGCAGATGTATCTATCAGAAATATTGTTATGCCCCTCATTACGTGGACCACATACCTCATGGCACATGTTTTTAGTTATCTATTGTGACAATGCTGTAATGGTACTGGAATTACCACTTTATATGGCACACGTTCATGTTTTAAGACATTGCTCTGTTCCAGCTTTTGCTAATGTTTTCGATTTTAATTATCTATTGTGACAATGGGGTAGAGGTACTCGAATGACTACTAAATATAGGTCGCCACAGTATCTTTAACTCTTGTAAGGGACCAGAAACAACATTTAAATCTGAGGCAGGTCAATTGCGACCCCATTGGGAATTACTGATGTGTTCGAGACACATTAGTACATTTCGTTTTGCGAGTCACAAAAATCGCAATGAGAGTCTCGCAAAATGAAATGGATATACATCGGCCCCTTAATTATTTGCACCCAATGGGTATGGTTGGAGGTACTGTAGGTGGAGGTTAACCACATAAGGAGTTGTATAAAACCCAAAGTGGCACTGGGCGAGGTTCTGACCCTTGAGTGAGTTGGTTAATTGTATATATGTTGATTTTTGGCAAAGAATGTTAAATGTGATTGCAGGTTACCTACATACTATGGTCTTGAAGTAGCTTTCCTGAAGAAGGCACCTGGGGGCCAAAACACGCGTAGAGATAAAACAGAGGACAAAAATCATAAGACACATTTATTTATTTCCCTAAGCTGTACTCGGAATTGAATAAACCACGCACTAAAGGCACATAAAGAATAAATTGTGTCATTTATCATAGAATTGATTGGGATATAAAATTATAATTAATTGTAGTACACAAGACCTATCTTGGGGTCTAAACCAATCTGGAGCCCTTGTCGTGGTGCAAGCAGTGGCTTGGTGGCGGCGGCGAGTGGCGTTGTCAGTGAGTTCGGTGGTAGCGTCGAGGGGCATTGTCGGTGAGACTAGGGTTGCGATGCAAAGTGAGGCCATGCCCTCTGCAGTGCCTTCAGGACACGGAGTTGGCAGCGGCGTCGTTGACGGCATTCGGTTACTTTTTCTTCTGTTGCAGCACAAAACACACAGTCCCCAGTGCTAGTAACAGATGATCAGGGGGCAAGCTCTAGCTCAAGCCCTTGGAGAAACACACAAAAAGAAGTTGCAGAAAGTTCAGTCCAGTCCTTTCACTGCCCAAGACAGAAGCAGCCTCTGTGGTCCAACACAGCAAAGCACACAGCAAGTTGGTAGTCCCTCCTCACAGCGTCTCCAGCTCGTCATCTTGGCAGTCTTCTTGGTTCCAAAAGAGTTCTTTTAAGTCTTTTATAACCCTGAGACTTCCAACAGGAGGCAAGCTCTAGACTCTCCCACTTTTCAACCTGGAATCTAGTATATTATACACCTCATATTCTGCCTCATCCTCAAGGTCCATTGGTTTTGGTCTCTCAGGTAATCTAGTATGTGGTTAACAGGGGCGTAGCAAGGACACATGAAACACGGGGTGTGTATGCCAAAAGGATGGAGGGGCCAATCTCATAGCCACAGGATTTATGACCCTAATGATAGTGTATGCCCCCCCCCCACTCAGAAGTACAAGTATCTGTTGGTAATTGTGTGCATTTTCAGCAAATGGCCTATCCAACAAAGAACTGTGCTGAACAAACAGTTGCCAAATGCCTTTTAAAAGAACCTATCCCGCACTTTGGGATACCAGTACGTTTGAGCACAGACAATGGGCCTTCATTCATTTCCCATGTGATAGGGGGGATATGCAAAGGGCTTGGGGTTACACAAAAACTGCACTGTGCCTACCACCCACCGACAGCAGGAGCTATGGGAAGGAAAATGGGGTGTTGAAAAACAAAATAGGGAAGATGTGTGCTTCCACTGAACGATTCTGGGTAGACGCACTACCTTTGGCTCTCTTGGCAATAAGAAGTGCCCCAGAAAGAGTGAACAAGTTAAGCCCCCCTGATATTTTGTTTTGCTGCCCAATGAACATTCCAGGCCACATATCCGCTGCTCTACTGTCAATATCAGACGATTTACTTTTGTGCTATTGTAAGAAATTAACGGACACATTGCGTTATCTTCATCGTCCTGCAGGCTCTTCCAGAAGCCGCCACATCAACATCATACGACCTATAGCCAGTTGACTAGGTTTGGATAAAACCTCACACCAGACGGTACTGCCTCCAGCCATGGTGGAAAGGCACTTACCAGGTTCTCCTGATGACAGCAACGGCCATCAAGTGTGAGGGGCTAACATCCTGGAACAACAGCTCCCATACCAAGAAAGCGCCAAGGCTGGAGCATGAAGGATGGCCTCCAACTGCACCACCAGCTGCATCAGAGGCACCCTACAGGTACAACCTTCGCTCCAGCAAAACAACAACAGCAAGTTACACCCAAAGAAGCAGATCCCTGCTGCACGTCATTGACGGACCAGGAAAAAGCAGCAGGCTAGGCCTCTGGATATCATCTTTTCAAGGATCTTCATGTTTTTTCAAGTGCCTGGTAACGTCACGTACTGGTGACCTCTGACAGTACAAAACCAAGGGGATGATTGATGGAGTGTTGAACATTGCAAGCACTCACCCCCTGTCAATTGATCTGGGTTTAATCCCTCATTATTCTTTAGCTCACTCCTCCACCCCAGTTCAGACATGGCCATATGTAAATCAGTCTGACCCTGTGCCTCATGGGAACAGTCCAACCCGAACTGCCAAGCCATGTCTTCCCTGGACCGGAAACAAGCATCCTGGGACCGGTTTCTGGAAATCAGTCGTCATCAGCCAGGGTAGCTTAAATCCAGAGGCAAAGTGAGCAAGAGACCGCGTCCGGGCATACCCTGCCAACTTAGGCCCAGATTTCTGTACTGGGGTGAATCTATGACATTGTTCTGCATTCTGTCCATCAACTGTTGTTTTTGCATTTGTCACCCAGAGTGGGACGTGTATGCCCAGACGTGGGTCCTGTGCTCTCCATGCCACTGGAATCAAGCTATGCTGGACTGTTCCCATGAGGCACAGGGTCAAGACTGATTTGCATGTGGCTGGGTTCAAACTGCAGTGCTGGCTCCTGTAAAGCGTTCCACCGGGCGGTGACGTGGGGCGGGGGAGGGGCAGGGTGGGGTGGGGGTGTAAAATACAGGAACAATTGATTACAGGTAAGTAACGTAAAAAATAAATAAAACTAATTTCGTTGCATGCGCTGCATCACATTTTGCCCCTTCCCCGCCCCACGTCACTGCCCGGTGGAACACCTTACACGAGCCGACACTGTCAAACTGGAATGGCATGGTGAGCACAAAAAAACGATGGATTTAAGCCCAGATCTCTGTACTGGAGTGAATGTATGACATTGTTCTGCATTATGTCCATCTACTGTTGTTTTTGCATTTGTCACCCCGAGTGGGACAGGTATGCCCAGACATGGGTCCCATGCTCTCCATGCCACTGGAATCAAGCTATCCTGGCTGAAGAAGGGGTGAAAACCTTAAACAGGTCCTAGGATGCCTGTTTCCAGTCCAGGGAGCACCTGGCTTGGCAGTTCCGGCTGGACTGTTCCCATGAGGCACAGGGTCAAGACTGATTTGCATATGGCTGGGTTCAAACTGGAATTGCATGGTGAACAAACAAACAATGGATTTAGGGCCAGATCTCTGTACTGGGGTGAATGTATGACATTGTTCTGCATTCTGTCCATCAACTGTTGTTTTTGCATTTGTCACCCCGAGTGGGATGGGTATGCCCAGACGTGGGTCCCGTGCTCTCCATGCCACTGGAATAAAGCTATCCTGGCTGAAGAGAGGTGAAACCCCGAAACCAGTCCTAGGATGCTTGTTTCTAGTCCAGGGAGAACCTGGCTTGGCAGTTCGGGCTGGACTTTTCCCATGAGGCACAGGGTCAAGACTGATTTGCATATGGCTGGGTTCAAACTGGAATGTCATGGTGAGCAAACAAACGATGGATTTAGGCCCAGATCTCTGTACTGGGGTGAATGTATGACATTGTTCTGCATTCTGTCCATCAACTGTTGTTTTTGGACCTCTGACAGTACACCACGGAGGCACCAATGGTTTCTTTTGAATATAGTAGTGCAGGACCTGCTAGGTAGATACAAAGATTAACTACTTTGCCAACAAACCACAAGGTTTTCCAATTACAAGAACTTGTGACAATGCTAGGGCAATGCCAAGAACAAGGAAAGAAGAAAGAAAGTGGACAGTTGTGCTGACAGCAATACTGTCCCCAGTTCCGGGAATAATATTAGCAGCACTTGTTGTAACATAGGCAAAAGACATTGAATACAGTGTCTCAATGGTAAGGTGGGAGGTGAGAACAATTCCAAGATAATATTTGGGGAACTTAAAATGCACACCACAAAGCAAGACATCATGGGAGAGTTTGAAGTTAAAGGAGAAAAGGAGAAGGGAAAAGAGAACAATGGGATAAGTACCAGAGAAATAAATATGTGGAAAGGCTAAATATTTATGTATGTATTTTGAATATAGTATGAGTTACAATGTGATACCCTTCTCTAAGTATGTGGGATGTGTTTTAATTAGGGACATGATCCTTAGACAGCACAATAGTCCATAGCGGTGGGACCTCCTAGGAAAGGTGACATTGCTACTGAGCAAATAAAAGCCACGCCTAAGACAAAAAGGGTACAATGCATGAACATGCAACAAACAAAAAGGGATCAGGTGATGCTGACACATTTGACAGAACCTAGGAATGAGGAGTAGAAGGATATGACATGTTGGGACAACTTGGGAATGGAACAGGGAGGAGAGCTAGGTTCAGGGTGGAACAACAGCTTACTGCCCTATCCTGCATCCAGAATGACAAGGCAATGCCCCTTAAGCAACAAGATGTGTGTGTATGGTCACCAAAGGAACAATGCACAATTCAACAGTTAGGAAAGGAGGAACAGAAGAAATGCATGTTCGGGTGAAGTCTAATGGAATTAGCAGGCGGTTAGCAAGGACTAAACAGACAGTACACCTATTTTTGTAGGTGAAAGCAACTGCTCACATGTAGTAAAGATATAACAGATCAGGAGGAGTGAACAGTGGTCATCACCAGGGTTAGTGGTATATAAAGGATTGTTCTTTGTCTGTGGTCAGTGGGCATATTTCGATCTGACCCCAGCTCCTACCTTGCTTCCATCCTGCCTCAAATGACCCATGTCATTGACTTGGCACAGATTGAATACTAAGGTTACTGCCCAGAAAGAGCTAGGACAGCAAAATGGGAAGACCACATGATGACAGGATTTGAAGTGATGATACCGGGTGCAGGGAAAGTATACACAACATTGAGGATACACCAGCTAGCAAGGATGATTGAGGATATAGCAGACTCAACAGCAACAGCCTAGGATTAGAATAGCGTTGGGTTTGTGTTGGGAACCAGCCCCTGGCCTGAGCGAGCAGTTGTCAACCACTACCCCTTACCGGCCCGACCTTCTTTCTTCCCTGCAGCCACGGCTTACAGATCATTATGTGGAAGCCCAGGGCAAGAACCAAGATCTGCAGGACTGGCTCTTTAATCCCCTTCAGCTGGATAGATTCGGCCTGCCCCCTGGGGGTGGGAACCAGCGAAGCCGGCTTCGGATAAGGCCGCTTGGGGCAGTGAGGGGTGTGCCGATCCCTGGAAGGAGGAAGAGATCCACGCCGGAACGAGCGAGTCGGGCCGGAGAAAGCGACGCCAGGTGATGGAGGAAGAGATGGGAGCCACCCGGACGAAGGAGTGCCGGGGAAGGCCGGAGGCCCATGACCCCGCTCAGTGCCCAGACACGTTCCAGGAGGGACGTGGTTCGAGCAGGTATTAGCCCGCCTCTTGGGAACAGGGAGGAGGGTGGAAACAGCATCAGCCAGGGCTGTGCAGGCTTCGGTGTTCTTGCAGCATTTAGAGGATGCGTCCCAATATGCCGCAACTCGCCCTTAACCAGCTTTCTTTGGTGACGGTTCTCTCCCCCCCTTCTTTCCCAGACACCACCTCTGTTTAAACGTGTGAAGAAGTCCTCACTCCCTTTTCCCCACTTACGTGCCGAAACAAGGCACTAACCACCGTGCTTTCTCTTTTCTCCCGTTTATACTCTGAGAAACCGGAGGAAGGCCCGAAGTAAAAGACGCCAAGGAGGGTGAAGAAGAAACCCCTGAAGACGATGTCGGATTCGAAAATCAACCCCCCCCCCTTGTTTTTCATGAACGTAATGAAGAGCTGTGTCCTCGAAACCTAAATAAAACCAGTTTCAAGCATACCGCGGTGTCACGCCTATTTCCTGCCCGCCAACAGTTAGACATTGTAAGGAGTTAGCCTGGCATATGATGTCCACTAGTTCTAGTGGGCACCTTGCACCAGTCTAATCGACCCTTATTGATAGTGGTTGTAAACTCAACCTTATAGAAAGCTATCCTAGTTGTAGCATGAACCAGCAGTCTTCAGGCTAAGACTTCAGTAGGCGAGTTAAGCAAGTTGTTTTACCAATTATAATCCCTTGAGTACCAAATGAAAGGACACCACTCAAGGTATATATCAAATATATATGTATTTAATCTAAACACTACCCCTCTGCACTCTTAATGATGTCAGAGGTCAAAATACAATACAAGTCAGTATACGTCATGCCCTAGTACCATATACTAAGAAAGTGGTAGAAGTACCAAGTGAGAATTAGAAAGCAGGCCTAGGGCCTGTGGAATCACTGAGGCTACACTAATAGACCAAATGTTAGGAAGTAGGAGGCCCACGGTAGCCGCGTGCAGAGTCTAAACACAGGCGCGGGTTACTATTGACTTTCTATGGAGTTCGTAAAAGTTACAAATATGCAATTTAAGGACACTTCCGGATGGACTAGGATGGAACCCTATTAAACTAGGACACTTTGAGAGTCAAGACCCACGGGAGCACCGCAGTACTCGTGTTACCTCACCCAGGGAAGCCGGGTGCGTAGGAGTATTTTTGTGTCGGGTTTCGTCGTCGTTTTCTATGGAGAGCTGCAAAGAAGTGCTGCAGGCGACCAGAGGAAATGTGTCCGGGTGGATCCAAGGATGGATCGAAGAGCTGAAGAACCTGAAAGCAGAAGGGACAGAGTCTGGGTCTCTAGCCAGTGACCAGGAAGGAACCAGGCGATGTTGGGTGATTTCAGGTGAAGTAGTCGAACTGGTCTCTTCAGCCACAAGCTCCAGAAGGCATCGACGATGACCAGGCGCTGTATTCGAGCTGTGCCACAATGGATCTAGATGACTGCGGTGTCGGTATCCGGATTAGATCCAACAAGCCTTGGCAACCGCAACCCAAGCAGGATGTCGAGATTGGTTCTGTTGCAGACCAGCAAGGTTTGGGGCGCTTTTCCTTTTCAGGGAAGCTGGATCAAGCCTAGAGCAACCAGGAAAGCGAGTTAGTTTCAAAATGGAGTCTTCAGGGGGCTCACTAGCCAACAGGCAAGGAACCGGGAAGACGCATCAAGCTGAAATGCAAATGCAGGGCCCACGGGACACTCGCGGAGTGTGGGGGCCTGGGCTTCGGTGCAAATGGTGCTCAGGCTGGGGCTTCTTGTACCCCAACGCACAACTTACTGAGGCTTCAGGAAAGGAGTGCAGGTAGCAAAATGCAGGATGTCCACGGTGTCTGGTCAGACTCATGTCTATGGCAGAAGCATCCATTTTGTGATGCTGAGTCTCTGTTTAACTTTAACCGGGTAAAGCAGTAACTACATGCCTTCTCCCTCTTTGAAGCGTGGAATGTTACCCCCGCTGCCAGGACTGGTGGGGGGTGGGGGGGGGGGGGGGGGGTAGTATTCCAAAGTGTTTTACACCTTAAACGACATGTTTTGATAAAGCCAAACCAAAGTTAGCATTAACCGCTCACAGACTGCTGCCATTACTGAGCCATTTTCCTTGTGGATTGCGAACAGAGGACGTCGTGGGACTTCATTGCAGCCGTCACCTTTTGCTGCCTTGTGCGGGTCCTGCAAGGGGGAGAGTGTTCCGACTGCCCTAGACGCCGAGGGACTGCGAGGTCCAGCAGGCTCTCTGCTATTCAGCTGCTGCCTCTTCCCTCGGCGTACCCGCCCGGACACTTGATAACCTTTCGCGGGTGCCGCTCACAGACTGCTGCCATTACTGAGCCATTTTCCTTGTGGATTGTGAACAGAGGACGTCGTGGGACTTCATTGCAGCCGTCACCTTTTGCTGCCTTGTGCGGGTCTTGCAAGGGGGAGAGTGTTCCGACTGCCCTAGACGCCGAGGGACTGCGAGGTCCAGCAGGCTCTCTGCTATTCAGCTTCTGCCTCTTCCCTCGGCGTTCCCGCCCCCCCCCCCCCGCCTGTAGTGACTTAATCTCCTTTCTAATCCCGCGACGCGGGACGCGCGCAGGACTTAGCCCGGGGCGAAGCCCGGGCAAAGGGCGGACCCTCTGAGGCCCTCCGAGGCCAGAACAGGCCGGGCTGGGTTCCTCATTTTTCTCCTGCAGACTTGTAAGCAAGGAACGCTTATACCTGGCGCCCTTTGTTTCTTTCATATTGACTTACATCACTGCCAAAACTTCTATTTCTGCTTTTTCTTATGGTTAACAGTACTTTTTATCTCCAGCTCCTTCTTGTGTGATTTTGTTATACATCATTGAAATGTCTTCACCCATTCCTAATTTGACTGTTGAGGGGGGAGCTAAACGAGGCACGCTTGATAATTTTGTTATTAGGACGGTCTCCTCGGTCGATAGGGACCTAGCCTTAGCCGAGCGACGTGCCAACAGGCGCCGCTCGATTGAACACATTAAGAACAAAAGATCCTCAGAGGGCCCCACTTTCTTAGTTCTGCCTCTGCTAACTGATAGAGCTGAAGGTCCTAAGAGCCCAGAGCCTCCACTTGATTCCAGCATTCCCCTACTACTCCAGGAGAGGGTTACCCCCCCCCCCCCCCCCCCAGATTCTTTGGCTGTTTCCAATTCTGTTATCAATCTTTCCGCCTCGCTGGTTAGCATTCTAGACGAGGTGGAACTTTTGACAGACACCCTGCCACTAGTGACTGAGCCATCTCCCAAGACTAATAAACGGCCCGTAGATGCGGATGCACACAGCTGTCATGATCCTCCGCCTAAGAAAAGGCGAAGGAAGGGACATGGTACAGCTAGGAAAAAAGCTACGTCCTCCCCCTGTACTAAAAAGCCAGACCACCAACCTTTAGGTTCACTCTCTCCGCCTGTTAACACTATTCTTTCTCAAGATCAGCAGGGACTAGACTTATTGGGGAGCATTGAGAAAATGATCAGATCTTTTACTTTGCCCTTGGTGGAGAGACTCAAGAGGATAACTGTTCAGTTGGATGAGTTAGAGAAAGTCTTTAAGGGGTCCCACAAGAGCACTAAGGGTTCAACTGGGGCGCCCTCTGCCCCTACTTCCAGTGTCGTCCCCCTGGCTCCTGCGCCCCGGATCCAGGATAAATACCCCAAACAACCGAATAGTATCGCGTCACAGGTTACTACAACTCCTGGACACAATACTAACAGGCAGGATAAGGAAGTTACGGGGTGCGTGACACCTAGTTGTCCATTACCCAAACCCACAGTTGCAGATGTCACTGTTAAGCCCGACATTTCCAAAAGACATAGAGTCAATTTGCTCCCTGAGGCAGCCCCTTTCGTGGTAATTTTAACGGGTGTCCCAGTCCTATATGTAGGCAAGAGAGAAGACCAAGTCCAACTTAAAAATAAAGCCATTCACTGGCTAAAACAGAACCGGCCCCTACCCCTTCACTTAAATGGTGAAATACTTATGGTTCGGCGACTTGCATGGTTGGGTCCCAGCCCAAAAGCATTATAGGGGACATCGTTATAATCAGTTTTAAAGATAAAAGGGCGGTTAGCCACATTCTGAACTAGTCCTCCCTCACAGGCAGTAGCTCGATTACCCCAAGAGAACTACCTTATTTCTATCCCAGAAATTTGTTAAGTCCAGTGGTGAAGCCAAGATCGTGGGCTCCCAATGTGGAAAGTCTAGTTAGACCATTTAGGCACCCGCAGGTTAACTGTATGAGGAGACAACGCTATCTTCCTGAGGGCCATCATCACGTGCTTAGACCCCCATTTGTCCCGCTGTTTGTTAATCCTGCACATTCTGCCCATCTGGCCTATTCGGATCCTTGGAACCATCAGTATCTAAACGACCTTCATGCTCCACCCGATCCTTGGTCATTTAACCAGTTCCAAATTCCCCTCCATAATCGATACGATAGTCTGCGAGACTTGGAGGGCGTGGACTGACTGAGTCGCAAATTCTACGCACCAATTTGTCCGACAAATTTTTCATCTCCAGCACCCATTAACAGCAGCCCAGATATTTTAGCTGGGCTGCGCTATGTAATTGCCCCAGTCATTGCTTCAGGGTTGCCCGATGAAACTGATTTAGACACCACTTGCAAATTGGGCCTTGTTATCCCCGAAGTTCCTGATACCTGTATTGAATCTACCACTTGTAATCCAGGCCCCGTTATTCCTGAAGCTCTTGATGCTAGTACAGCTAGGCAGATTTGTGAGTTTCCTACTGTTCGTAGCAATAGAGTAACAGCTGCTAATTCTAGTTTACAAGGGAATACCGAGTTTCTATTCTGGAATATTGCAGGGATTAGGGACAGGGTTTTGGATTCTTCCTGGGTTGAGTTTGTTAGTTCATTTGGATTTCTGTGTTTCCAAGAAACCTGGACCACTGAGCCTGTTCACATAAACGGGTACAGTACTTTTCATGCTGCTGCTCTACCATCTAAACGTGGGAGGAACAGCGGAGGGCTCTGTATATATATTTCGAACCTGCTGGGTGTTGAGAACATTAAGGTAGTCAAAGTGGGAACCTGCTATCAGATTTTATTAATTCGGTTGGCTTCTAAGGTTGATATCATCTTGATCAACATTTACAACAACTTGAACAAATGTTTAGTCGCAGATGTGGTTTCTTCACTGAGCAAGGACTTATATGGGGCTATCACTCCAAATGGGAGGGATTGTATTATTGTTTGCGGGGGGATTTTAACCATAATTTGTGTGATCTAGTGGGGGGGGCTGTGGATTTACCGGGGCAGGTGTGGAAGCTCCATCTCCACACTTTTCCCACTTGGATGGGGGCGAATCACTGAAGGAAATGTTGGCATCTTTTAACCTCGATTTTGTCAATAGACTGTGCTCCCCTTGTGTTGATTTCAGTGCAACCTTTGTGGGGAGAGGGCACGGTACTATTATAGATTACATTGTTGCTTCTGAAAGTCATGCCACTTGGTATACAGATTACACTACTCACCCTGTAGGGTTTAGTGATCATCTTCCCCTTTCCTTCGCCATCAAACTACCACAGGCCCAGCATAATACATTGATAGAAAGATTGTCATGGTTAAAATTTTGTGATATGCCTAGACAAAATGGCTATATTATCAAATGGAGTCATATTGATGTGGAGGCCATGCACAACAAGATTGTCAGAGGATCCCTTGCCGCAATCGAGAGGTGCTTAGATGTCGAGGCCTCCCACGAGGAGACCATGGCAGCCTTTGAGACTATCAGACGAAACATCCGAGATAGTTTGTCCCGAAAGGGGAGAGGTTCTATTTCTAGGCCGACGACCAATTCTTGGTTCGACGCTCCCTGTTCTAAGGCACATTCCCATCTTAAGGCTGCATTACATAAAAAGAACTGGGACCCGGCTGAGGTGGCTACTTGTAGAAAAATCTACCGTCTATCCCGAAAGAACTACAAGAAAAACATCAAACAGGAGGCCTGGAACAATTTGGTTTCTGCTGCTCAATCCAAGGATAGTGCCCAATTTTGGCGTGCAGTTAATGCACCTTTTTTTAACGCAACAAACAATGCTAGGATAGAGGTCGCCATTAGTGAAACTTCCTGGATCGACTTCTTTTCGGAAATTTACAATCCAGGGGAGACCTCAAAGCTAGTTGATATGGAGGGCATAGAAAAGGAGGCATCTCGGATTTTCCAAAAAGTAAACCTGGGAATTTCAATTGGTGAAATGTCCACCGCCATTGAGCAGAGTAGGGGAGGTAAAGACCCAGGAATAGATGGGGTTCCAATCGACTTGTTCAAATACTCAGCCGACTTATGGTCCCCTATATTGAAGAGAGTTATGGATGCAAGTAGCGAGCTGGGTTTTCTCAGGACCTGGTCTGATTCTATCATCATTCCCATTTTCAAGAAGGGAGATAGAGAGAGCCCCTCATGTTACCGCCCTACCTCTCTTCTTGATTCTTTCATGAAGATTGTGGGAAGGGTTGTTTTGAATCGACTATCATCCTGGGTAGATAAAGCAGGAGTTCTATCCCCGGTGCAGTACGGATTCCGAGAAGGGATGGGTACTGTGGAACAGGTGCTGAACTTCACACTCCTCCAAGGGAAATACGTCCAGGCCAAGGCTGGAAATGTTTATGCAGCATTTGTTGACCTAAGTGCCACATTTGTCTGCGTTAGGCACGATCGATTGTGGAAGGTGCTGGAAAACCTCAAAATAGAAGAGCCTATTATCTCTTTTTTAAGGCAACTTTATGCTGGGGCTAGGGCAAGGGTGAGATTCGGAACCAGTGGGGAATGCACCAAACCCTTTTATGTGAAACGTGGAGTGAGACAAGGGTGCGTCCTTGCGCCTCTCCTTTTTAATCTATATACGAATGAACTAGAGGATGTCCTGGTGTCCAAAGTTATTGATTCACCCAGAATCAACTCCAAACAAGTAGTGTCCCTAATATATGCAGACGACGCTGTTATTATGGCCAGGACAGAGAGAGGATTGCAGTCAGCCTTAGACGCTTATATTAATTGTAGGAAGGTACATCCTGACTATGGTTGCCCCCAACTTTTTGCCCTGTGTTTTAGCTGGTTTTGGACATAGTCGACCTGGGACCCTGCCAATCAGGACCCCAGGCCTACTGCTCTCTCTTTAAAATGGATTCCATGTACCCTAGGTACATTTCCAATTGGTACTGGGCCACCCTATCAGACCCTGTAACTCAGGGCATAGGTGTACCCAGGGCTGCCAGGGGCTGCAGCATGTATTGTGCCACCCCTGGCTGGCCTCCTAAATTTGACACAACTGGCTGCATGACAGCTGGGGCAAAGTCGTGTAATCACCCTTTGCTGTAGGTGTAGTATACCTATACCTAACCCTAACATGGACACACAGATTCCTATCAGTCACTCCTATGGCAGGCCTTGACAATCCTGAAGGCAGAGTGCTTGGAATCGTGTGAGATGGTGCTCTGGCATGAGCTGAGCCTGTCTGCAGCTTGCGGAATCAAGTCCTAATAGCTGCTCCATGATATCGCATACCATATACTCTTAAGTGCATTATAATCCTCGCGGTTAAATGCTATCTTTGGTATTGCTTTATCAAAACATGTCGAGTAAGGTGTCATACGAATTGGAATACTAACCCCTCGCCAATTCTGGCGACGGGGTTAGCATTCCACCCTTCTAGAGGGACACGACATGTATGTAACTGTGAACCCCGGTTAAAGTTAACTGAAGCCTCAGCTCCACAAAATGGATGCTGCCACCACAGACACGAGTCTGACCCCCTACAGCTGGGAGTCCTTCCAGCGAGGGGAGCCTGGACAAAGGGTTTCCTGTCAGGGGCGGTGCTAGCACCGTCCCAGACATGGTTTTGTGTATCCTGGGTAGGCAGGGCTTTACAGGAAGGTGACTGCTGAGTGGCACCCCGGTGCTCACTACGCATAGGCCGGTCTGAACCAGTTCCAGGGGCACACCAGCCCCTGGCCTGGGGAAGTCCGGCATGGCTGAGGGGTGTAACCACCCCCCACCTAGTCCCACCCATAGGCAGGACCTAGTCACCGGGTCAGCCCCCTTTTTTAGTATAAAGATGGGAGCGGGCCCCCTGTTAAAATTAGATCATCTTTGGAATCAAGATACCACTTTCTTCGAAAGGACTTCACGATTTCTTCTTCAAGATTCTCCCTTGTGGCTAAGGAGTAGTCACCCTGCATCCGCAGGCACCATCCTAAAGAACACTGCGGTCTGCTGCAAGTCCTTCATCACGAATCCGACGACCCAGCTCGACGAGACCCGGCTTCCCTGGCCCCTCTGACCTCTACTCACCTCTACAGCCCAGCTGAGAACCGTGAGTGCGACGAGACCTCAAGGGACCGACGATCGCCAAGACTGCACGACATCTTTACTGCAAGCCCACCGTGTCCTCCACTGGTGAGTGCTTTGGGGTCCGAGAAGCCCCGACCCTGCGCAGCTCCAGCACCCAAGATCAGCCCCCCTGCATCTCCACGATCTGCGTGGGGCCCTTCTGCTGTTTGCTGTGCACCGCGTTGTCTGGCTACTAGCCGGCTGGCTTGTGGCCCTCTGAACGACGCCCAACGACTTCACGACTGCTGGTCTGGTTGCTCCAGGCTGGCCTTTGCTTCCTTCTTCAAGAGAGGCACCCCGGACCCTCCTGGTCCACTCCAGACGCCATTTTAGGTCCACCGCGTGGGCTTGAATTTGCCAAGGCTTTGTTGCCCAATCCTGGGTCCAGCGACGCCGACAGCTTCTATCTTCGTGGGACAGCTCGATCCTCCATCCTGGTCGCCGACAACGCCTCCTGGTCCGTGAGATCTTCGAGTCAAGCGTCACCCACTCACCTAGTCGAGGTGGCTACCATCCGGTGCCCTCCTGGTGCCCACTGACTACTGGCTAGTAGTCTCGAACTTGGTCCCCTCTGCTTTCAGGTGTCATCTATCTTCAAGATCCAGGCTTGGATCCGACTGAACTTTCTTCACTGGTCACCGGCCAGCATCTTTTCTTCCGGCTCCTGGTCCGTCTACGAGGATTCCCGACGTCTTTTCAGACCTATGCAGCTGCAGCCCCTGGGCTAGGTAACTTCGGCATTTCGGTGCCCCAGCATAGCCTCACTATCCAAGGGTCAGAATCTACTTTCGTTTTCTCCCTACCAGGTCGGGTTCGCCCGAGAACACTAACTTTCTAATTCCTAGCTACCATAGACTTTTGTCCCGCATCTCGCGTGAGAGTGCACACACTGCACCCGAGTCCCCTAGGCCTCCTAGACATAATCTAACGATTCCCTAGTCAAGTCCTAGCGATTCCAAAAGCTATTAGTACTGTACTTACCTGCTAGGAATTTCGCATTCCACTTTCAGAGTATATGGTTTTCCGTGCCCCTCGGGCATTTGTATATACTGTGCTAACTTAAGTATTTTTGTAAGAGTTTTGGTTTGTGCTTAGTACCCTGTCCTCATAAAGAGTACAGGGCTGTTGTGATCTTTAAATAAATAACTGTTTATTTTCATAACACTTGTGTGGTGTCCTTTCACTTGGTATTCAAGGGGTATATGTGTGGTAAACAGCTGGCTTAACGCGCCCTCTCGAGTCTTTAGCCTTAGACTGCTCGTATCCACGCTACTAGGATAGCTGGTCTATAAGGTTGACTTACAACCAATCATCAATAAGGGTTGCTGGACTGATACATAGTGTTCACTAGAATAGTGAGCACTGCATATCAGGCCACCTTCTCACATTGGTGAGCAGCGGTTGGGATTTGAGCTTGCTGTTGTTTTACCACACGTATCCTAAGAATATCTTGTTGAAAGATCACATAAAGGACTGTTAGGTACATATAACTAAAGCTTAGAATACTCTGAGTTCTACTGAACCAGCTGTTGTAGCTCCTCAAGGCTTAGCACACCTTGGCTGCAACTCTTAGCAAGGGATCAGTAGGTAAACACATAGTGTAGGTAGGTGCATCACTTACACCACACTAGAAACAGTATGTCGGACAAAGGAGGAAACACTGAGGTTCCCCTTGTGTCAGTTGACCCTCCACAGGTCATCCCTTCAAGATATACTGCGCTTAGCTTCCATGAGTTACGACAAGTGTGTACCTCTAGGAAGATTAAGCAGGGGTCTAACCCCACAACTGCCTTTCTGATTGGTCTCTTAGAGACTCATGATGCAAGGAGGGCTGGTAACCCAGACCCTTCTAATTCAGATGGCAACATGCCCTCCTTACAGGGTCCCTTTGATGCCCAGGACCATCCTCTTCAGGAAGCAGATGATGCTGATGATGAGGATGATGATTTGGTATCAGGGGATGAGGCAGAAAAGGAACAGGTAGAAGTCAGTAGACTAACCCGGACCAACTTAAGCAGACATGAGAGGGACTCTAGGGGAGCCCTGGGGCCACTCTCAGGTCAGCTTAACATTGGGAATGGACGAGTTAGGTCTCTATCTAGAGGCTCTAACAGATCCCTTCATACCAATGGCTCTCAACGTTCCTCTCAAAGGGGAATGACATCTCCCCAGAGGAGAGTGTATGAGGCAAAGGAAAAGGCAGCCAATCTGAGGATTGAAAGGGAAGAACTTGCCCTGGCCAAAGAAAGGCTTGCCTTTGCTAGAGAGCAACAATTGAGTGGGGCAGTCCCCACTGGTGGCAGCAATAATCCTAGCAATAGGGAAAGGAGTTTTGATAAAAAGCACCTGAATAAGATAGTGCCCCCCTTTAAAGAAGGGGATGACATCCACAAATGGATTACTGCTTTGGAGAGAGCCTGCACTGTGCAGGGTGTTCCCCAAAGTCAGTGGGCAGCTATCTTGTGGCTCTCCTTTGATGGTAAAGGTAGAGATAAGCTCCTCACCACAAGGGTGGAGGATGCTAACAATTACCAAATCTTGAAGAATACACTGGTTGATGGGTTTGGTTTAACCACTGAACAATACAGGATGCTGTTCAGAGACACCCAGAAAACTCAGTCTCAAGATTGGACTGACTTTGTTGATTGTGCCACTAAGGCTTTTGAAGGCTGGCTACTGGGTAGTAAGGTTACTGATTTTAAAGGATTGTATAATCTAATTATGAGGGAGCAAATCTTAAATAATTGTCAGAACCAGTTATTACATCAGCACCTGGTAGACTCTGATCTGACCTCTCCACAGGAATTGGGTAAGAGGGCAGACAAATGGGTCAGAACCAGGGTTAGGCCTAAAAACCAGGGTGGTGACCAGAAAAAGGAATCAACCAAGCCTCAAGAGAAGGGTGGGGATAAATCCACAGAGAAGACTTCCCTAGGGCCCCAAAACTCCAACAAGGGTGGTGGGTCCCAGAACACTCCTTCAGAACAGAAGAAACCTTATTGCCATACCTGTAAACAGGTGGGCCATTACAAAAGTGATGCCAGTTGCCCTAAAAATGGTAATAAGGGAAATACACCCCCAGGTAATACTCCTAAACCTCCTGTTACCACTAGTGGTAATCCCCCAGGTGGTGGGAGTGCCCCCAAGAATGTGGTGGGCATTACTTTGGGCAATCAGGAGGACTATGGCTTAGCCAGGTTCCCTGGCCACACTCTTGTCTGTGAGACTGGCATGGGGTTTGCCAACTTCACTACTGGACCCCACATTTTGGGAAAGTATAGACAAGAAGTGTTAGTGAATGGTCAGAAAGTTGAGGCATTCAGAGACACAGGGGCCAGCCTCACCATGGTGAGTGACCATCTGGTCCCCTCTGCTCAACTGACCCCTGGTTTTACTTATCAGGTGACAGACATTCATGGAATGAAGAGAAGGCATCCCATGGCAGTAGTCAAGCTCAGCTGGGGTAATGTCACAGGGCCCATGAGAGTGGCAGTGACAGATAACCTACCTGTAGATTGCTTACTGGGGAATGACCTGGAACTCTCAGCATGGGCTGAAGTGGAACAAGAAACTCATTCCAGAATGATAGGCCTATCCAGACAGGTTAGTGGGGCAGTAATAGCTACAGCCCCAGTCCAAGCACCAGTCCTCCCTGAAAAGGTTGGCAAGGTTGAAATGGTCTCAGCCTCTACTCAGACAGATAGTGAGGTTGTGAAGCCTGAAACAATGGATCACTCCACTCAAACAGAGAGCCTTGAGGAGGAAGAAGAGTCTCCCCCCTCCCAGACACTAGGTGAGAGCCAGCCTCCTCAGGGAACTGACTCTACCCCTGTTGAAGGAACTGCCCCAGAGGTAGTCAGGCCTAGCCTGGCAGAGCCCCTGATGGCAGTGGACCCTTCCCAGGTGGGACCCAGTCTGGAGCAGGTAACCTGCACCTCTCTACCCTGCCTCAGTCAGCCCAGGGCTGAAGAGACCAGGGAGGCCAGTGGTGGACCCCAAAGGGCCCCCTGTCCAAAAGAACCACTTAATCAGCAGATTAGGGTCACTGAAGCTGGTAAACCCAGCCAAGTGAAAATAAGTCAGACTCCTGAGGGATCCCCCTTAAAAGTAGTTAGGGAACTCCCACAGCTGGACACTGTTGGGCACAGCCAAACATGGGGCCTAAAAACCCCAGACCTGACCTGTCCCTCCAGTAAGCCAAACAGAGGGACCCAGCCTCCAGCTTTAGGTAGCCAGAGGCTGACCCTGAGAGCTCAGTGCATCTCAGCTAAAGAAAGAAAGGCACATATGATGGATGGTGATTGGAGGAAGTTGAGCCCAAAGGTAGAGGAGCCTCACTTCAGTACTCCATCCCAGCATCAGCCTTCTTCTTTCCCAAGACACACCAGAGACAGAGATTCCCTATGGTGGAGACCCTCAGATACCCTTAGGGTGAGGGGTTGCCTAGTGGACCATGACACAGGGGGAAACCAAGCCAGAGCTGGTCCTTCCTTATATGGCCACTTAGGTAATAGAGGCTTACCTGGACAAGGATAGCCTTATCTCCTTTCGTTTGGGGGGGGGTTGTGTAGGAAGGTACATCCTGACTATGGTTGCCCCCAACTTTTTGCCCTGTGTTTTAGCTGGTTTTGGACATAGTCGACCTGGGACCCTGCCAATCAGGACCCCAGGCCTACTGCTCTCTCTTTAAAATGGATTCCATGTACCCTAGGTACATTTCCAATTGGTACTGGGCCACCCTATCAGACCCTGTAACTCAGGGCATAGGTGTACCCAGGGCTGCCAGGGGCTGCAGCATGTATTGTGCCACCCCTGGCTGGCCTCCTAAATTTGACACAACTGGCTGCATGACAGCTGGGGCAAAGTCGTGTAATCACCCTTTGCTGTAGGTGTAGTATACCTATACCTAACCCTAACATGGACACACAGATTCCTATCAGTCACTCCTATGGCAGGCCTTGACAATCCTGAAGGCAGAGTGCTTGGAATCGTGTGAGATGGTGCTCTGGCATGAGCTGAGCCTGTCTGCAGCTTGCGGAATCAAGTCCTAATAGCTGCTCCATGATATCGCATACCATATACTCTTAAGTGCATTATAATCCTCGCGGTTAAATGCTATCTTTGGTATTGCTTTATCAAAACATGTCGAGTAAGGTGTCATACGAATTGGAATACTAACCCCTCGCCAATTCTGGCGACGGGGTTAGCATTCCACCCTTCTAGAGGGACACGACATGTATGTAACTGTGAACCCCGGTTAAAGTTAACTGAAGCCTCAGCTCCACAAAATGGATGCTGCCACCACAGACACGAGTCTGACCCCCTACAGCTGGGAGTCCTTCCAGCGAGGGGAGCCTGGACAAAGGGTTTCCTGTCAGGGGCGGTGCTAGCACCGTCCCAGACATGGTTTTGTGTATCCTGGGTAGGCAGGGCTTTACAGGAAGGTGACTGCTGAGTGGCACCCCGGTGCTCACTACGCATAGGCCGGTCTGAACCAGTTCCAGGGGCACACCAGCCCCTGGCCTGGGGAAGTCCGGCATGGCTGAGGGGTGTAACCACCCCCCACCTAGTCCCACCCATAGGCAGGACCTAGTCACCGGGTCAGCCCCCTTTTTTAGTATAAAGATGGGAGCGGGCCCCCTGTTAAAATTAGATCATCTTTGGAATCAAGATACCACTTTCTTCGAAAGGACTTCACGATTTCTTCTTCAAGATTCTCCCTTGTGGCTAAGGAGTAGTCACCCTGCATCCGCAGGCACCATCCTAAAGAACACTGCGGTCTGCTGCAAGTCCTTCATCACGAATCCGACGACCCAGCTCGACGAGACCCGGCTTCCCTGGCCCCTCTGACCTCTACTCACCTCTACAGCCCAGCTGAGAACCGTGAGTGCGACGAGACCTCAAGGGACCGACGATCGCCAAGACTGCACGACATCTTTACTGCAAGCCCACCGTGTCCTCCACTGGTGAGTGCTTTGGGGTCCGAGAAGCCCCGACCCTGCGCAGCTCCAGCACCCAAGATCAGCCCCCCTGCATCTCCACGATCTGCGTGGGGCCCTTCTGCTGTTTGCTGTGCACCGCGTTGTCTGGCTACTAGCCGGCTGGCTTGTGGCCCTCTGAACGACGCCCAACGACTTCACGACTGCTGGTCTGGTTGCTCCAGGCTGGCCTTTGCTTCCTTCTTCAAGAGAGGCACCCCGGACCCTCCTGGTCCACTCCAGACGCCATTTTAGGTCCACCGCGTGGGCTTGAATTTGCCAAGGCTTTGTTGCCCAATCCTGGGTCCAGCGACGCCGACAGCTTCTATCTTCGTGGGACAGCTCGATCCTCCATCCTGGTCGCCGACAACGCCTCCTGGTCCGTGAGATCTTCGAGTCAAGCGTCACCCACTCACCTAGTCGAGGTGGCTACCATCCGGTGCCCTCCTGGTGCCCACTGACTACTGGCTAGTAGTCTCGAACTTGGTCCCCTCTGCTTTCAGGTGTCATCTATCTTCAAGATCCAGGCTTGGATCCGACTGAACTTTCTTCACTGGTCACCGGCCAGCATCTTTTCTTCCGGCTCCTGGTCCGTCTACGAGGATTCCCGACGTCTTTTCAGACCTATGCAGCTGCAGCCCCTGGGCTAGGTAACTTCGGCATTTCGGTGCCCCAGCATAGCCTCACTATCCAAGGGTCAGAATCTACTTTCGTTTTCTCCCTACCAGGTCGGGTTCGCCCGAGAACACTAACTTTCTAATTCCTAGCTACCATAGACTTTTGTCCCGCATCTCGCGTGAGAGTGCACACACTGCACCCGAGTCCCCTAGGCCTCCTAGACATAATCTAACGATTCCCTAGTCAAGTCCTAGCGATTCCAAAAGCTATTAGTACTGTACTTACCTGCTAGGAATTTCGCATTCCACTTTCAGAGTATATGGTTTTCCGTGCCCCTCGGGCATTTGTATATACTGTGCTAACTTAAGTATTTTTGTAAGAGTTTTGGTTTGTGCTTAGTACCCTGTCCTCATAAAGAGTACAGGGCTGTTGTGATCTTTAAATAAATAACTGTTTATTTTCATAACACTTGTGTGGTGTCCTTTCACTTGGTATTCAAGGGGTATATGTGTGGTAAACAGCTGGCTTAACGCGCCCTCTCGAGTCTTTAGCCTTAGACTGCTCGTATCCACGCTACTAGGATAGCTGGTCTATAAGGTTGACTTACAACCAATCATCAATAAGGGTTGCTGGACTGATACATAGTGTTCACTAGAATAGTGAGCACTGCATATCAGGCCACCTTCTCACATTAATTTTATGGAATCTAGGGGCTTGACTCTAAATGTTAAAAAAACCTTTGCGATGGTGTGCACCAGGGGCAAGTCCAAAACCTGCAAACTGTTTGCACGCAGGGAAAAAGTGCAGACCACCAAAACCTTCTCATATTTGGGAGTAGTCCTTGAGGGCGGGGAACACTGGGGCCCAGCAATTAGGAGCAGAATCCTGTCGTTTAAAAAAAGCCACTGCAGCACTCATGGCTTTCTCACGTAAGATGGGAAAAAGACCCCCTGCAATCTTACTTAAGATCTACTCGGCCAAATGTGTCAGTACAGCCATTTATGGGGCAGGTGTCTGGGGTATCCTAGACACCAGGGAATTACAAACCGTAGAAAAATGCTTTTTTAAGGTTTATTTTAGCTGTACCCTTTAGTTTATCTGTGTTTAATTGCCACGCAGAGCTGGGGGTCCGACATATCAGTGACTTGATTGCGATGCAACCATTATTACTTTGGCACAGGGTCTGGACCGCAGTCGAGCTAGAATTAAACAGAGAGATCATTCGTGATGTTATGGCTCTTGACAAATCTCACAAAATAGCGTGGTTATCATACATTCAAAAGTTTTCTCCAGATATGGGGAAACCCGAGTTTTATACCGCACCAGAGGAGCTTTGTAGGATCTCGAGGAAAGATCTGAAGAAAGATTGTTGGTTTCATCTGGAATCCCTGCGGCTAGGGGTAGAGCTGAATAAAGTTTCGGTAGCGCGGCACCAATTGTTGCTTACATCGGGCAATATGCAACCCTATCTGAATTGGTGCACCAGGGGTTTTGACAGGTTCTTACGTACTAGGTTCAGATTTGACATCTTTTTCCGCCTAGTCTCATTTCCTCATACCAATGACTGGTCAAAAAAGCGTATTAATTGTCCATGCGATGGGAGTGCTGAACAATCAACACTTCATGTGATTTGTTTTTGCGGTTTTTACCAAAAAGAGAGAGCCCGATGGATTAAACCACTCTTGAAACACTATGGTCCGTGGCACCACTGCCGCCCAGCTTTATTGTATCTCCAACTTTTAAATGATGAATTGTGTGTGGCTATCATGACCGGATTTTTAAAGAGTGTTTTTAGAAAAAGGAAAAATGTAATATGTTCTTAAAACTATTGTATACAGAGTCACTTTTCTTTTTTCATGTATTGTTATATATGTGTACATTATGTATCGATTTATGATGATGTTGCTTTTATGATTTTTTATTTTACAAAAATCGAATAAAGCTTTTCTACTAATGCACTTAAGAGTATATGGTATGGCTATATCATAGAACAGCTATAAGGAGATGGTTCCGAAAGCTGCAGAGGGGCTCAACTCATGCTAGGTCACCCTCTCACATAAAACCATGCACTCAAGGCCTACCATAGGAGTGGCTTATAGGTGTATATGTGTCTATAAATATATGTAGATATAGGGATACTATATCTAAGTAAGGGGTGTTTACACCACCTTACCCAGGCTGTGTGAACAGACCTGTGGTGTCACTTTGGAAGGCAAACCAGGGGTGGCACAATACATGCTGCAGCCCCTGGTAGGCCTAAGGTGCACCTATGCTCTGGGTACCTATGGTACAATTTACAGGGGCTTTCAAGGGTGACCCAGTAACCAATCTGGTATGTGCCTAAAGTACCTAGTATCAACTTAGAGAGAGAACAGTTGGGCTGTGGGTTTGAATAGCAGGCCCACAGCCACACTAAAGTCGAAAAACCAGAGAATCACAGCAAAAAGTGGGGGTGACCAAAGGAAGCAGACCCTACTCTCCTACAGACATCATCCTGGCAATAGAGGGTGGTGTATGCCGCATCATTCATCAGACTAGCTGCTCTTATATCCCTGATAAAAGACATAATATCAATAAGGCGATCAATAAAATAAATAAAGTTGGGATCAAACACACGATATGCACACAGGAAGCATGTGGGAGGAAGTCATGGTATGGGTAGGTAGCGGGGGATCATGGATATGGGAGGTGATTATAATTGAGATAGCAGTACTGATCTCCCTTTGTATAATGCCCTGCATGTTTTGCAGCTCTAGTATCCACTCTGTGTGCCAACATTCAAAATACAAGAACACCACAAATTCAGAGCTGACTTGAGGTATGAAGGCACAGAGATGATGATGAGACATGACAACAAGTAAGATATAGTGATTTGGTATCAGATGGGGTAATGTGAAAACCATCTTTCTGAGTTGATACCAAATGTCTAGAGGCCTGCATAACATTGACATAAAATAATTAGACAGATGCTTGTACTTTTCCAGGGCACAGAAAATAAAATGCTTTCGCAACTCACGGTTTGCTCAAGAACTACAGTAGAACAAGCACCGGAGGCAGGCTTAGCTACAAGCGCTTCAGCATACCATATTTAGAAGTAGCACTGCTATGTGCCAGATATTGCAAAATTTATTTTGAGAAGTACTAAGGCTGCTACATTTTATTAGGCTGGACAGTCCCAAAAGTGCCACGTACTCCGGACATGGGCAGCAATAGTATATCTCAGACCTTAAAATGGTATCATGCAGTTTAGGCCTCCTCTGATTGGACAAATATTCAATGCCTAATCTGTATCACATACATAATGACGCTCTTTCTTTCTGTGGTTTGTATCAATAAAAACTGTCAGAAACTTCCCCTCTTAAGACACTCCGTGGTTATGCTGACTGTCTCTGTGCACGTATTTGCATTATCTGGTTGACCTTATTGTTTATTGTTTGTTTTAGCCTTCTACACTGGACACCGTTGTCACTAAGGATGCTGGAATAAATGAAAGTCTGATCTAACAATCCTAACACTGAATCCGTATAGGCCACATCCACTACTTTATTCACTGGCCATTCAGTGAACAAATCCCCCACACAGTGATATATTTCTGGGAAATTCCTATTGGACCCATTATAGCAATGGCCACACATAGCCGAGGAAACCTAGAAATAGTACCTACGCACATTGGTGGTTGTAATGTGTATAATGATTTGTCTGCCATTGAACAATTTTCAATTCCTCCCAAACCTCTCAATAAATATGTCCATTCCAGGCCACTAAAACTATTTATTTACCACGGCCTTCATTCGGTTTATTTCAAAATGGCATTCATGGCATAATTCCATAATTACACCACGTAACCAGTCAGGTGATATAATTCAGCCACCTCTTAGTAAGAATCCATTCTCCATGGATAATTCTGACCCCCCTTGCAAAAAAGATTACATTACTTACTTAGACTTTCTTTTTTAGGCCATCCATTCTGAATAAACGACATCACATCTTGCAACATGACATTATTCTCATATTCTAAAATCCATTTGTTCTTTTTAATGGCTGTCAAATCATTATCATGCACAAATGGAACTTTGAAACCATTAAATTTTCCATCCTCACATTCTTCCAAATAAACTGGCATTCTAGAAAGGAAGTCTGCAATGATATTATTCTTCCCAGGAGTGTAAACAATTTTGTACACAAAATCTTGCATACGCATAGAAATTCTTACAATTCTGGCAGAAGCATTCACAGTAACCTCAGTTGTCAACATTTTTACTAGGGGTTTATGATCACAGCGAATAGTGAACAGTTTACCCCAAATGAAAGATCGAAAATATCCCAAAGCCCATGCACAGGCCACACCCTATTTCTCTATAATGGAATATTTCTCTTCAGAGGGAGTCAAAGACCTAGACGCATAAGCAGTGACCAGTTCTTTCATCCCATAATCAATCTGCATTAATACTGCACCCAAACCTTTGTTGCTTGCATCAGTGTTGACCACACAGTAGGCACAAGGATCAAAACTCTTCGTGGAGTAATTTTAGTTATTGCCATCTGTTAGATATTGGGTCTCTAGTTGGAAGATATGCACCCTGTTCAAGTAGGGACCCTGATCCTAGTCAGGGCAAGTCACAACATAATCCTAAATTATCCTGGGCTCACCCTTTGGCAGCTTGGCACAGAGTAGCAGCTTAACTTGGAAGGCAATGTGGAAAGTATTTTATCAATAACTCATACAACAACACGGTAAATACATTGTAAAAAGACTCCACAGCAGTTTAGAAAAATAGAGAACAGTTATCTGATTAAAATAAATACAAAAAGACAAAACTCTAATGGGTAGAAGATGAGATATTGCATTTTGAAGAATTAAATGCAGTAAAGAGCTTAGAAGCAAGTAGCGCAAAAAAGGTTACATTAGGTCATGCTGGAATGGGGCAAAGTCAAAGTTCGAGCTGACCATAATGGGGTGCCGGCCAGCTACAGGACTCACGCAGACCCCGGTGAACAAAGTACCTTTCCTGGACACAAGCAGTGGGATGAGTCAATCTTCTCCACGCAGTGATGGCGACGCATCAGTTCTGAAGATGGGTGTCAGAGTCAAGAGGCATTGAGCGATGCTCCGCATACTGCCATGCAGTAGAGGGAATGTGTCGATCTCACTAAGCTGCAGCTGTGGCAATAAACTGTCCAATGCATCGATCTTTAGTGGTAAATCACAGGTTCTGAAGCGGTACGCCGATTTTACTCCTGCAACCGGGTCGACACATCAGTTGTGCTACACACAGAGAGGAGATGAGTCGAAATCTGTGTTGTAAGTACCTGGACCACTTCAAGTGAGTCAGGCACAGGAGCAGAGGTAGATCCTTCGATTTCCCAGAATCTCAAGCAACAGGAGACAAGCTAATAAGTCCTTAGAGATCACTTGGAAGAAGGCGGAGTCCACCTCTCTTTCAGCAGAGTCAGAGAGCAGCAAGCAGCAGGACAAAAAGCAGAAAAGCAGGGCGGAAGGATCAGCAGTTCAGTTGAGTCCTTTGAGCAGCACAGCAGTTCTTTTGACAGAGTCCAGTTGTGGGTCCAGTAGCGTTTGATTTTAGGGGGTCAGAGACCCAGTACTTATACCCAAAATTGCCTTTGATGTAGGGGGTGACTACAAAACAGCTCTCTGAAGTGGACAAGGGTCCCTTTCTGTGGAAGGTAAATCAGTGCTTTGTGCGTGGACAGGACACTACCTATTGCTCCCTGCCCTTGAAGACACATCAGAATGCAGATGAATGTAGATGATGGATTTCACCCAGATCTCTTGACTGGATGTGAATGTATGATTCATTCAGCATTCCGTCCATCATTTGTTTGTGTAGCAATTTTCACCCTAAGTGGGCTGGGTACGCCCAGAGGCGGGTCCCTTGCTTGCTGTGTCACTGGATTTAAGCTAGCTTGGCTGATGAAGGGTACTACCCGGAAACCGGTCCCAGGATGCTTGTTTCCGGTCCAGGGAGGACCCGGCTTGGCAGTTTGGTCTGGACTGTTCCGTTGAGGCACAGGGTCAAGACTGATTTGCATATGGCTGGGTCTAAACTGGGGTGGCATGGTGAGCAAAAGAACGATGGATCTAACCCAGATCTCTTGACTGGGGGTGAATGTATGATTCATTCAGCATTCTGTCCATCATTTGTTTGCTGTAACACTTTTCACCCTAAGCGGGAGGGGTATGCCCAGACGTGGGTCCCTTGCTCACTCTGCCACTGGATTCAAGCTAGCTATCAGGTTCTGTGATTCCGTCCCTGGCGTCAGGACTGAGTGAGTCTAAATCCACGGGAGCGAAGATGTCAGCTCTTCACCCTAGTAGGGTATAGCCACCTCATATCGTAAGTAGTTACTGAGGATACCACTACCCATAAAGAGTGGAGAGACACGGGAGGACCACCTTGGCGTTCTTTCAGGAGAGGTTAGTTGAGGAAAGGCAGTCCTGTAGAGGAATGAGAGAATAGTAGAAAGAAGGTTTGTCAGTGGTAATTGAATATTCAACATAAATATGTATTTTGCCTTGTATACCAACCCAAACCTACCTTCATCTGGCAGTAAGGTGCTTGAATCCAATGCCTAGATACCTTGGCAACTAGGTTCTTAATTAGTAACACCTTGTATCAGAGCACAGTCTCAAAAAGGCAAGTTTCCGGAGAGAGTGGAGAAGATCCGTAGCAGAAAGGAGTAAACAAACAAGCATTTACAATGCAATGGTTTTGCCTTTGTTAAAGTTAGAGCTATTGGCATTGCTCTTGACATTATTTTTATTTATGTTTTTTTTAACATAAATAAATGGCATTGTCATTTACAATGCCACTAGCTTTATCTATCGCAAATGACACACAAACACACACAGAGCCCCCCCACACACACCCCCACACAGAGCCCCCCACACACAGCCACTTAGAGCCCCCCACACACACAGAGCCCCCCACACACACAGCTACACAGAGCCCCCCACACACACAGCCACACAAAGCTTCCTACACACACAGCCACACAGAGCCCTCCACACACACCCACACAGCACAAGCAGGCAACAGGGGGACACGGAGGCACAAGCAGGCAACAGGGGCACACAGAGGCACAAGCAGGCAACAGGGGCACACAGAGGCACAAGCAGGCAACAGGGGCACACAGAGGCACAAGCAGGCAACAGGGGCACACAGAGGCACAAGCAGGCAACAGGGGCACACAGAGGCACAAGCAGGCAACAGGGGCACACGCAACAGGGGCACGAAAACGGAGGCACAAGCAGGCAACGGGGGCACAAAAACGGAGGCACAAGCAGGCAACAGGAGCACGAAAACTGGCACCTTCCTGTCCTCAGATGGCACCTCACTCTTCCGAGCTGCCGAACGCGGGGAGTCCGGCAGCCGGACTGTCAGAGTTTAGTGTGTATTTATCTTATTGCCAATGTCCGCGTCCCTTCCGGGCACTTAACTCAGACACTTCAGCTTGTCACGGAGGGAAAGACGGATAATTAGCGCCGTGCGCTGCTGCACAGTGTGTTTCTGCGCTGGGCGCAGGAGGAGAGCATGTCCCGGCAGTTGTGTGGCAGACAGTTGTACATAAACCGAAAAATACAGACCCCCAGGGTTTAGCACTGTTGTTACCAAGCTCTCCCAATTTTTATAAAAGATGAAACTGGAACAGTTTATCCCTGAATTAAAAAATGCAGCGCGGAAGCATGTGGGGTGGCACCTTGAGAAAGCCCTGTTTTTTTGTTCAAGCGCATCTTGCGCGCTGGGGGTTGCGTTTCTTTCTTAATCTTGACTATATAGGCTCAGAACTCCCAGCATGCAGGTGGAAAGCCAGGACAGGCGGGAGGTGCCACGCTTAACATCTGGCCAGAGGGCAGCAAAGTTGGGCAGGCAAGCACGAGGCTCACTGTACTTTTCACCTATAAGGGCATTAGCTTAAATAGCAGTAAAGGTGAACCTGCGATATTAAAAGGCCAAACAACTCTCCAATGTGTCTTTTCCGTCAACACAACTGATAATAACTCTAATAATGATGATACTAATAATTCCAATGGCAATAGTTTGGTGTGTATATAGCGCCCACCGTTTCTATGCGCTGGATTAGACCCAAAACAGTTTCTGAGTACCTTTTCTCTGTTAAGAAATACATTCCAATTTCGAATAGCGGGTAGAACGGCAACGGGGCAGCGGCTCTACAAGGCACTGCGGGGGAGGGGGGGGCAGCTTTCAGTATTGGGAAGCAGTTGTCGGTTCTATCCTGTGTCTTGAGGGTGATCTCAGAGGTTGCTGCAGCGCGGGCACTCGGTCAGACGTTCTCTCTGGGTGGGTGGAAGTGGCGTGTATGTGTGTGTGTGTGGGAGGGGGGGGGGGGTCCTCATCTTGTCTCGTGCATTCATCTGCTCTCTTTGCTTCACGAGGACGTTAGGTAAAGAATCCCTCCTCGGCGATGCCTGCACGCCCCCTCCCTCCTCTCATGTTATGCAGACTGTTTGAGCTGTGCCGCCCTCTGTGTGTTGAGTCCTAAACGAGGCTTTCTTTCTCTACCTGCACAGGTGGTGACGAGGGGCTGGGACTAGCGCAAGGTGCACGATTGATGCCGGCTGTCCGCGCCACGCCCCCGCAGTGACAGCGCAGCCCCCTCCGAGGACAAAAGTAAACACTTCTCGTCGCTTGCCTTGTGCTCACTGTGGGGGACTTATGGCTGAAGGAAGAAATTGCGGTGTGCCTTTCGGTGGTGGCTGGTCGCTTGGCCGTGTGATGTGTCCATCCCCAGTAAGCTGGGTTGCCTGTCTACATGTGTTCACCCCTCTGTCCCCCCAAACCCCCTGGCCGACCCTCTTATGCGTACTGAGCCTCTTACATATATGGTGCTGACTGTGGGACATTTTAAAGGGCGCGTGGTTCCCTCACACTCTATTCTCTGTACACCTGTGTATGTTTCTAGGGAGAGGAGAGGCATTAACGGCCGTACCCTAGGGCTGTCTCTGTTCACGTGTGTGTGTGTGTGTGTGTGTTTGTTTCTGTAGGCACTCCTCTGTGCCTTCTGTGTACACCTGTGTGCACGGGAAGTGTGTATGTGGTTAACTCACGTGCCTGCTGTGTGTACATTGCCTGTGTACACGCGTGTGTGTTGTCTGTGGCTTCTATACACATCCGTTTGTGGTTACCTCACAATGCCTTCAGTCCTGTGCCGTATGATAAGGGTGCAATTGCTAGGTCTGCTGACTTGACTGCCATGCCACACTGACGGGTGAGATTTTACAGAGAATGAGGTAATGTCACAGTGCCATCTGTTTACAACTATGCATGCGTGCTTGTGCGCGCGCGCGCGTGCTGTGCGCCTGTGCCTTCCCTGCTGTGCACCGGCGATGGCTAAGATTCCAGTGTGTGAGGGAAGCTCAGCTGGCATGGTGTCTTTAACCCTCTCAGTGCCACACTAGAAGGATGCTCGGTGCTCGTGCGTATATCCCACGTTGTTCTCCATGTTAAGGAAAGCCTGTGTGCGTTGCAGTGTGGTGTCTGATTGTTTGGTGTTCGCGACACGTGCCTCAGCTCTGCTTGGTTCATGAAACGTTAAGTCCCGGCGCTGTCCCCAGTTAACCACCCGCAACTGGAGAATATCCAGTGCGCTACGTGTGGGCGGGATTGCAAGCAACATTGCCAAGAACCCTGGGCACCATTACCTGCTGTGGCGTATGTCTGCACCAACACTGCATTGCTTTCTCCACTAGCCTTGGCACACACTTAATGTACCTAGTGCTATTCGACGTTTCTGTGTCTTGTGATTTAAAAATGCAGTTAATACATTTCTTTCTTGGAGAGTGGCTAGATTTTGCTTTACTACTGAAATGTTTTTGATATAACGGAATGCGCAGCTTCTCTGGTTGCTGTTAATACATGTTAACAACATTCACATAGCCTGTCGTTTGGCCAGTGTAGTGTCACGAGGGAAGGAGGAGGCGCACGGGGATGCACGGGACAGAGGCACTCACCTGCACCTTGCGACGGCGGCACTTCTCCGGTCTCCCTCTTCGGCATGGGAGACCGGCAACGTCCTCCGCATCTCCCGGGGTTCCCTCCAGGCCACGGGAGCCCCGCGGGCGCCGCCATACTTTTTGCCGTCTTCCTTCTTCCCCCGGGCTGCCGGGGGCGGGCACTTCCGGCCGGCCGCGCTAGGATTGGCCGGCCGGCCAGTCACGGGGCGGGAAACGGGGGAGGAGAGACGCAGAAGTGCCGGCAATGCCGGAACAGATTCGGGGGCGTTCCCGGCTTTCGCCTGACGTCGCGTGACGTCGGCAAAAGCCAAAGAATGTCGGGAACGCCCCCGTGTCTGGTCCGGCATTGACGGACAGGCCCCTCGTCCAATGGCTAGGCTCCATTTATGGAGCCAGCCAATGAATGACGAGGGCCGACCCAAAGCCACACTACAGTTCTCATCAGGTTTTCGCCTGCGCGATCTTTTTGGCGAGGCAAAACCTAAAAAGGGCTCTTCAAGGACTCTTCAAATAACGAGAGTTGCAGGCATCTTGGCAGAGTTATGATAAATAACTGTCTCTCCAAAGAAAGTAAACCAGTTCAACAAAAGAACATTCTGTAATCCGATAGGACGACAAAATAAGTTTCCAAAGAACAGGAATGTTTTATTAAAAAATCAATCCTTCGATAGTAGCAGGCATACATAGGATATCTTAATTCTATTCACAAAAGTAATCCAGAGTACAATCCGACTCTATAGTTTTACTCGACTCTCCAAAACAAAAAATTAAATGCATGCATAAAACAAAAAACAAAAAAAATAATTACCTGAGGCTCAGTGGCGTTATTTGGAAACAATCCCAAAAGGAAAAAAAACACGACGATACTCACATTATACAAAAAATTAAAAGGCAGACACGCCTCAAGTCCGAGGCGGCAGGAAGCGGAGTTAGGAAAACAGCTTCGCGTTCAGGAAAGCCAAGCGGGTCCTGCCGAACGGGGACATGGCTCAGAACGCGATCGGAGAGTGAAGGGAAAAGTCCAAACAAAAAGACCGTTAATTCAAAAATAATGTGGGTGAAAGAGGAGGGAAACCGCAATTCACTCCAAACGGGAAACGACTTGAATCAGGATAAACACAGAAGTCTCCGGAACTGAAGTCTTCAGAATTCACTCGAGAAGAGCTGAAAAAGGGGCGTGGTCCCAAACAGGTAAAGAAGCCAAGCACGTGATTGTTGAATGCTGATTGCTTATATGCTGAGCTAGGTCAGCTGATCACCACATAGTAGTCTGGGAAGGCATACAAGGCAAGAGCTTTTTTTTTTTATATATATTTTTATGGAGATGGTTCCGGGTATCACATAAATTCATAATTTAACAGGATAAAATCAGGTTTAAAAAGTACAAAAGACATTTTATAAATACAGTCGTAGGAATCATAAAGCCAAAATTGTTACAAACAATAGTACATAAGGGAATACTTTCAGTGTCATAACTGGATCTTTAAATTCTTGTTCATCTAGTTTCTCTCCAGTTTTTCAGCGGAGCCCATATCTTCTTACCAAATTCCCTCAACCTCTTTCCTTTAAAGTCATACAAACATTCCTCAGTAATGTGGGTTCCCAGCAATTTAGTTAACCACATCTGGAATTTAGGAGCTACAGAGTCTTTCCAACCAGCCAATATTAAAATCCTCAAAACAGCCATAGATATAAAAATAAATGCTTCAGCCTCATACTCTAGCTTTAAGCTTTCGTCCCTGCCGATCAAAACAGTAGTAGGGGATAGAGTGATCTGTTGCTCTAGCAGCCCCGTTAAAAATCTTTCAATTTCTTTATGTACAGGATTTAGGTTCTGGCAATTATAAAACATGTGAGGTAAATCTGCAGGGCCTTGATCGCACCTAGGGCACCTATCATTTTCTCTCTTACCCATCTTAAACAACTTAACAGGCGTGTAATATAAGTTAAAAATAGTCTTATAATGCTGTGCCTTTAAATTTGAAGCTCTTAATATCTTTTTATTCATTGCTAGGGCAAAATCAATATCTATATCTGGATCCCCAATTCTTTCCGCCCAATCTGATTCAATTTGTCCAATGTCATCCCCCAAGCCCTGCAAAAGGTAGCTATAACCGATTTTAATCCTCTTGCCGCCGTTCATAACATACTTCAAAATTGGGTTAAGCTCCTGAATTGCAATCCTAGGTCTGATAGACTTAACTGTTTGTTCCACTTGTCTGTATAAAAGCCAATGGGTAGCAGGTATACCAAATTTTTGCTGAAGCATGTCGAATCCGAGTAATTCATCCTCATACATAACATCACCCAGACATGTAATCCCCGACTCCTTCCATAACCTACTATTACTGTTCAGTCCAAGATGAGCGAAAGGATTTGACCGCCATATATCTACCATACTATTAATTTTCGGAATCTTCAGATACCTCATTATTGATTTCCATGTGCCCCAAGCACTCAACATCACTCTACTTTTACCCCTTTTAAAATACCTACAGTTAATTTCTCGAGTAAGTAGGCCCACTGCTTTTCTACCTACTAGTAATTCATAAATTGTAGGGCTTCTATCTAAATCATTCGATACATCAATATCATCATATTTAAACAGTACATTCATTTGCAATATTAGACAAGCCCAATGATACAGCCTTAAATTTGGTGCAGTCAAACCCCCTCCCTCCAATGGTGCTGATAGAGCCAGAGATCTACATATTTTCCCATATTGCCACACGAATTGTGAGAAAACAGCTTCCATTTTCTTCAGGAGACCCTCTTCTACTAGCAGAGGTATGGCTCAAAAAAGGTATAGTATTTTCGGAAACATGGACATCTTCAAAACGTTCACACTACCAATCAGAGATAAATGTAAAACGTCTATTCTTCTTAGCTCTTTATCTATTGCTGTGATCAAAGGTACATAATTTTCTTGTATGATTTTCTCCACATTCGCATTGATCCTCACCCCAAGATAGACTGCTGATTCCACATATCTCCGATCGGCTTTATAAATATTATTAGTGCTAATTATAATAGTTTTTTCTTCGTTCAGCTTATAGCCAGAGCGGAGTCCAAATGTTTTAGCTAGTTGACTCAATTCTACCATAGCCGTCTGCGGGTTGGTAGTAACTATTGCCAAATCATCCGCATAAGCCAATAATTTGGTAGTATGTCCATTTAATATAACAGGGGTGATTTGGTCTGAATCTAAAATTTCCCTTATTAATGGATCAATGTAAAGTGAGAAAAGTATAGGGGAGCAGGGACATCCCTGACGAGTACCTCTCCTAATTACCACTTCCTCTGACTGTAGTCCCATAGTTGTAATTCTAGCTACTGGATCTACATACCTAGATTTTATTGCTTTCCTACACTTCTCTCCGAAGCCTCTACTGTCCAAAACCTCCCACAAGAATTCCCAGACCACACGGTCGAAGGCTTTTTCAGCGTCTAGGAGGATCATGGCCATTTCTCCCCCCATGGCAGCTGTCGCGTCGAACAACGAGATCGCACGCGAGGTGTGATCTGTCGTGCCTCTCCCTTGAACAAACCCATGCTGCCATGGGGAGACAAGTTGACCAATAAACCCCCCCAGCCTCTTTGCCCACACCTTAGAATACAGTTTGGTATCCGCATTTATCAATGATATTGGCCGATAAGAGCCTGGATTTTCCTCTGGTTTGCCTTTTTTATGAAAAACCACAATATTAGTCTGTTTCCATGAGTCTGGAATCTTCCCTGAGCATATTATTCCGTTAAAAAGATCTAAAAGTATAGGCAGAATTTCCTCCCCTACAATTTTTTATAGACATCTATAGGTATCCCATCTGGACCTGCAGCTTTGCCTGCTGAAGATCTTGTAATGCTATCCTAATCTCCTCTAGGATATGTCTTTTTCCAGCTGCTCTCTATCCTTATCGTCTAACGTCGGACATGCAGTTCCGGAATCTTGTCTAGATGGTACCCACCTGCCCTCCTGATCATATAGTTTTTGGTAAAATCTTTGGAAAACACCCATTATCTCTCTAGGATCCGTATATTCTATACCATTCTCTTCAATCTTCTGGATATTGTTTTTATTGGAATCTTACAAGGCAAGAGCTATTGCAAGGCATTCTGGGATCGGTAGTCTCTGGGTCTAATGGGAAAGAAAAGGGTGCAAGAAGCCTGATGGCTGAGAGTTCGCCCCCTAAAGGCCTATTCACAGATCTAGGTTTAGTAGGATGCAATGCATGGAACCTCCATACTAATGGAGGGGCATGAATGTTCCCAGCAGGTTCCCAAGTCCTATCTTCCGGTGTGTATCCCATCCAATCTACAAGATATTGTAATTTTCCTTTATGTCTGCGTGAATCTACAATGCGTCTAACTTCGTACTCTAACTCCCCGTCAATGGAAATGGGAGGAGGGGGTGGTTCAGGATATGAAGGAGGGACATAAGGCTTGAAGGGGGAAGTATGAAAGACAGGATGTATACGCATGTCTGATGGCAACTCCAATTTCCTAGCTACAGGGTTAATCACCTGTACAATTGTAAAGGGACCTAAGAAGCGTGGGTGAAGTTTGCGTGGACCGGGTAATTTAAGGTTCTTTGAAGACAGGCATACCTTATCTCCTACTACATAAGCACGTGCTTCCTGTCTACGTGTGTCAGCGTATTTTTTCATCTGTTGTTTGGCCTCTTGCAATTCTAGTTTAGCCTGCTCTCATATAGACATAAGGTTTTTGTGATGCTCTGTGACCGCCGGTACATCTAACATCTCATTCGGGAGGTGTATAGGGAGGTATTTAGGGTGGCAGCCTGTCACAAAGTAGAAAGGAGAGACTTTAGATGCGGAATATGTAGAATTGTTATAAGCGAACTCCGCTAAAGGAAGGGACTTAATCCAATCACTAGTAATGGTGCTTAACAGACATCGGAGAAACTGTTCTAAGGTTTGATTAGTTCTTTCCGTTTGACCATCCGTTTGAGGATGAAAAGCTGATGAAAGTCTATGATCTATGTGAAGCACCGTGCATAGTCCTTGCCAGAATTTAGACACGAATTGAGGATCGCTATCTGATATGATAACAGAAGGTAATCCATGTAACTTTACTATGTGTACAATGAAAAACTCAGCAAGGTCTTTAGCTTTGGGTATCTTTTTTAGAGGAATGAAATGTGCCATCTTGGAAAACATATCCACCACTACTAGTATAACAGAAAACCCTCTAGTTACTGGGAGATCTGTGATGAAATCCATACTAATACAGGACCAAGGGCAATTGGGAACAGGCAAAGGCTGTAAAAGCCCAGCAGGGGCACAATGTAGTGGTTTCTGTCTAGCACATGTAGGACAGGCTTTTACAAAAGTGGAGATGTCTTGTTCCATCCCCTTCTACCAAAACCAGCATTGACAAGTCTGCAGGGTCTTCTCTGCACCTGGATGTGCGGCCATAGGTATAATGTGACACCATTTTATAACTAGCTGTCTTAATTCTTCAGAAGGAATGAACAAACAGTTGTTGTGGAAAAACAGCCCTTTAACTATCTTGTTTACGGGATCGATCAACCATTTGTCACGATCAAGGTTGACACATTCTTTTTTTTTTTTTTTTTTGTGTCCTCATATATGCCACCAGTAGATATTAGCTCTAGATGGGCTTACTCCATTCTTGTTCTAACTGCAAGAGAAAGGAATCAGAATTTTCTACTTGATTCTCACCCACAGCTATAATTGTATGCTCTGGTATGATGGGTACAGGAGTTTCTTCTATGTATTTATGATCTTTACCTAACCGGGATAGGGCATCCCCTTTTCCATGCTTGGTCTCTGGACGAAAAGTAATAACAAAATCATATTCGCTAAATAAGGATACCCATCTCATCTGTCTAGGAGTAAGGGCTCTGGCAGACCGAAAAAAACTGGAGGTTCCTATGATCAGAGTAGATGGTTCTAGTGTGGTGAGAACCTAGCAGATAATGACGCCACTCCTGGAAAGCCATTTTAATAGCCAAAAGTTCTCGTTCCCCTATGGTATAGTTCTGTTCTGCTTGTGATAGGGTCTTCGAGAAATAGGCAACTGGATGTAGAGCACCTGTTTTCACATCTCTCTGTGATAAGACTCCCCTTACGGCATTTTGAGAGACATCGGCTTCAACAAAATATGGTTGTGTCTCATCTGCGTGTCTCATAATGGAGGCTGATGTAAATCTGCTTTTTAAAGTACGAAAAGCTGTCTCCGCAGCATCATCCCAGATGAAAGATACTCCTTTTCTTAGTAACGTGGTTATTGGCGCCACTAAATCAGAGAAATGATGTATAAATCTGCGATAAAAATTTGCAAACCCTAAAAAGGATTGCACTTCTTTGACTGTCTTAGGACTAGCCCAAGTGGTTATGGCTGATACCTTAGCAGAATCCATATGGACCCCCTCAGGGGAAATAACAAAACCTAAGAAGTCTACCTTTTGTGTATGGAAAAAACACTTAGCCAATTTAGCAAAGAGATGGTTCTCTTTTCATTTTTGTATTATTAACCTTACATGCTCTACATGCTCTTGCTCATCTTGCGAATAGATCAGAATATCGTCAATGTAGACAATAAGAAAGATATCAAGGTATTCTCGAAGGATCTTATTAACACAAAATTGAAATGCCATAGGGGCATTACATAAGCCAAAAGGCATCATACAATATTAATAAAGCCCAAACTTAGTGCGAAAAGCCGTCTTCCACTCATCTCCTTCACGCACTCGAATCAGATGGTAGGCCCCTCTTAGATCTAGCTTGGTAAAGATCTTGGCCTTACGCACCTGATCCAAAAGAGTGGAGATGAGTGGAAGAGGGTACTTGTTTTTTATCGTCACCTTGTTTAGGGCTCTATAGTCCAGGCAGGCTCTCAATCCTCCTTCCCGTTTAGGTATAAAAAAAATGGGAGAATATACTGGGGGTGTTGAATGACAGATAAATCCTTTTTTTAGCGTGTCTTGCAGATATTCAGAGAGGTATTTAGACTCAGACTCTGTTAAAGCGTATACCCGACTAACAGGCAATTCAGCCCCAGGAATCAGATCTATTCTACAATCATAGGCTCTTTGCGGAGGCAGTGCCACCGCCTTAGCCTCGTCGAACACATCAGAAAAGTCAAGATACTCTGAAGGTAAGCTAGATGTTTCGGTAGTAGACAATGCGCAACATAGGGGAGCTTGCCATAAGGCTGTTTCTTTATAACAGTGTAACATGCAGTGTGAAGATTTCAGTGTTTCCTTTCGTGAGACCCAATCTATTATGCAATTGGAGCCAGGGAACTCCAAGTATAGCCCCAAAGTTTTGGGGTATCAATCAAGTAAAAAAAGATCACCTCTGAATGGCCGTTGTCACAGACCATGTCTAGATCAGGGGTATGATATTCTATTAATCCAGAAGACAACTCCATTCCATCCACTGCTCTTACTTTTTCAGGATGAGACTTCGGAATAAACTCTAAACCCAGAGCTGTAGCTAGAGAGACATCTAGAAAATTTCCAGTTGCTCCTGAATCTAACAAAATTGACATAGATTTCCTATGCTGAGAAGGTAGCATAAAGACTACCGTAATGAAAAAATGTTTGGGTACAGATGGAAGAGTGGTAGGCAGCGACTGAGAGACCTGAGACAAGGAGGAACTTGGAGAAGCGGTCTCGGGACTCTCGAAATCTACTAGTTTTCCGACAACATAGCTGCTCCAGAACCTATTGCAGCCTTTAGTTTTATGGGGCAGTCTTTGCCACAATAGAGACCGAGGTTCAACCTCCTTCTTTTATCTCGTTCCTCTTTAGATAGGGGACCTCTTACTCCACCTATTTGCATAGGTTCTCCCAAATCTTTATTCTCTTTCTTTTCACTTCTGGGGAGGAAAAGACGTGGATAGTCTCCCTTGTTCTTTTCCCCTTTCCTTTCTGTCAACCGATGATCAAGTTTTACCACTAGATCTATGAAAGCAGAACAGACTTCTGGAGGGTCCACTATTTGCGATAAGATATCTTTAAGTTCATCTTTTAACCCTCTATAAAACAGGGACGTTCTCTTTTCCTCAGGCCACTAGGTTTCCGTAACTAGTCTATTAAAGGTGGTGATATATGTCAGTAGATCTTTTGAACCTTGTTTAAGTCTATGTAATTAATTATCGCTGGCCTGCATGTAAGAATGTTGTGCAAAAAGACTCCTCATCCGCTTCTTTAACTGGGTTAAATCATATAAATTAAGATCATTGTTTTCCACAAGGGGTACAGCCCAAAGAACGGCATTGCCACTTAAATAAGATATAATAAAAGCTATTTTAGCTGAATCATCAGGAAAAGAGGATGCACGACATAGGAATTGCAACTGGCACTGATTCATGAATGCAGCATTCTTGCTGCTGTCTCAGTTGAACCGCTCGGGCATGGCTAAGGGTGTCTGTGGTGGGGTGGCAACAGTTACATTAACCGGGTTGGTGGTAGGATCAGGCAGTGCTGTTGTAGAGACAGGGGAAGGGACCTGAAAATGACCTGGTTGAATATAACTAAGTTTAGGTGTAGACACTGTATTCGTCACAGAGGTCTCTAATTGTTTTGGGGTTTTTAAAACATTGAGTTCGGTCACCAACCGCTGATTTTCTCCCTTTACAAGCCTAAGTTCTGCCTGGAGATTAACTGCAGCGGCTGCTAACTCAGCCATGGTGACTTCAGAATTATCTAGAGATAGGGAATCAGACATGAGAGCGTCACAAGAAGCGCCTTTGTCCATCTTCGCTCAGGGAATTTTTACTTCGTGGGCTTGTCTTACTATCAGGTTCTGTGATTCTGTCCCTGGCGTCAGGACAGAGTGAGTCTAAATCCACGGGAGCGAAGATGTCGTCTCTTCACCCTAGTAGGGTATAGCCACCTCAGATCATAAGGAGCAACTGAGGATACCACTACCCATAGACCTGGAACACCCTGCCTCTCCATCTCAGGAAATCCCAGTCTCTGACCCAATTCTGAGAGGTTCTCAAGACCTGGCTCTTCAACTAAATCTCCATGCCCAGACGGATCAGCAGCCCCCCGCCCCCCCTAGCACCTTGAGACCCTCATGGGTGAGTAGCCGCGCCACAAACCTCTGATTGATTGAATATATAGCTGGGTCAGGCCAACCTTGTAAGCACAAAGCCACCATCCTTCTGATTTAGGTTTCAACTGCTCAGCGCTTGCACTGTGCTTGTGCAATCTATTGTATTTAATATAACTTAAAAGGGGTTTACATCCCACCTTCACTTCTTATTGGTCCGCGTGCTTGTCACTCTACTGTTTCTCATTTTTATTGATAGTAGGCATTCTATTTTCTTTTGCTCTGTGTGTGTTTCTCTTATCAGTCTCCGCTGGCCCAAGTACTCGTTCTCCTCCGCCAGCTTTGATGGGAAATTTTTTATTTTATTTGCTTAGGACTGCACAGATTTTATTTGCATTGTCTGACGAATGCATGCATTTAAAGTGTGCTTTCTGACACTTTTTTCTGCTTTCTTTGATTTAACTTTTGGGGTTAGCATGCATTTCAAGCGTGCTTCTGAGCCAACGCTGAGACTCCAGCCCGGTTCCCCAGCTCCAAGGACGGTAGCTCTGACCGTTATTCCACATCCCCTGTCCAGCCCTTTCTCTTCTATTTCCATTAATCTTGTTTCTTCTATAAATACATTCTTTATCAAGAGCAGGGATTTGGTAAAAAAAACTCCAAAGGGAGCCAGTCCAGGCGAACAGAGCGAGAGCAAAAAGCTATTTCCACCCAGCACCTCTCAGCTGTGGTGACACATTTACGAAAGCTCAAAGTACACTCTCTTGGCAAAACTTCCACTTGGAAGAGTTAATCTATCACACATCAGAGGCTGCAGACCAGGGCAATGCTGTCACCTACTGACACATGTTGGTTGACTTATTTCACTTCTAGAAATACGATCTTTTTAATGGAAATGTTTATTTAGCAATGAGCTCCAAAGAGGATAGGAGGTGAGAAGTCTTCCGAGATACATATTTAGGACTAAGTCAGTGGAACAAAAAAGTAGCGCTGGTGCAATAAACAGGACAAACATGAGTTGACCTTTCTTAGCAGTGCGTGCAATATGGATTGAAGCAAATACGTTTTCTTTTATCTCATATCAGAAAAGATTTTTTGTACCGGGAAAAAGTAGGAGGAACTTGATTCGAACACCAAATGTAGCACATGTATGCCTATAATTAATTTTAAATGAGAGCTTATGCTTTGAATAAACACATTTCCCTGCAATAACTTCCCAAAAGAAAAGGGAGAACAAACGTAATTTGTTGCATTTTTAGGTTTTGCCTGGCGTTCGCTGCGCAGCAGCGATCGCGCAGGCGAAATCTTTTGAGAAGCAGTCTGGGGCTTTGTCCCGCCTCTCTGTTCTATTGGCTAGCTCCATAAATGGCTAGCCATTGGAACAGAGATGCGTCAGTCATTGTGGGAGCAGATTCGTGGGCGTTCCGGCGATTTTTTCGCTCTCCGCCCCTTTGCGAACGTCATTGTGGAGGTGGGCGGTGGTTTATTTTATTTTTTTGTAAGGTTTTTTTGGGTCATTCCTCCAAGCCGACCGCCGCCGGAAGAAGTCCTGGTGAGTGCTCCCCTCCCGCTGTCCGTGTGCCTGTTCCCGCCCCCCCTCCCACTGTCTGTGTGCCCGTTCCCACCCCCCCCCCACCCCTCCCGCTGTCCATGTCTCCGGCCCCACTTGTAAATGCTTGTTTCTTTGGAGTGAGGTACAAAAAAAGATGCTCCGATGTCTGGTGTGCCCCACACAGCCCTGCCGTTGTGGGTTCAGAGGCTGTACAAATTGAGAGGGAAAGTTTCTTTTTGTAGCACAAAGTCTGCTGTGAATGTGGCAGATGGTGTCATGAAGGCGTTGCGCTGCCACACACCACACTTTCACCGGGTCCTGGTGTTTTCTTGTGTGAATTCCGGTTGGGCCGCTCCCAATCTCCATGGCCCATACATGCTTTGCTCTCCTATATGAGGCGAGAGTTCGACGAGGAGACACACTGAAAGCGTTGTTTCCAAATCTGCAATAGTTGAGAGTAGTTAAACTGCGTTCCAAAGCCAGCGCGTTGAAAACGTGCGTTGGTGTGTTGTCTTGTTCTGGGCACTGGTGTCTGCGTTGTTTGTGTCGGTATATTTTATCTTATGTTTTTCATTTTGGTGTAGTGTGAGGTACATGTCTGTTGTTAAATTTATGTAGATGGGAGATGACGAGTGTGGATATGTGTGTTTGTTATTATGACCATATACATTTTTGGGGTAAGGCCGCTTGTATTTGGGTGTGTGTATATGTGTAATTTGTGTGCATATAAGACACTGGTAGTCGGGTTTTGCCACACCGGGGTAAGCGTTGTCCTACGGATATTGCCATGTGTGCTCATGTCTATTCTGCGCATTTTGTACATACAAGTGTTACTATTGTGACTGTGGGGGCTATGCTTATAAATCTATAGTTAATGGTTAGATAGCGAGTTGTCTGCAAGATTTCACATATGTACTTGTGTATTGCTGCACGCTACCCGCGTGTATTTATTTCTTTATGATGTTACAGATATGCAAATGTATTGTTCCGTTCCAGTTTTCCTTGTTTTTTTTTCATTTAATTTTTTTTTACTTCTTAGTATGGCCCGTTGGTTCCCTTTTCACAGGCGCTCTCGGCGCCCCACCCCTCCCGTGCATTGCTGCCGCGTTCGCGAGCCTCGGTGTCTGCTCTGACGCATTTGTTATTTCTGTCTACCCTCATGCCCCTTGCATTGTCTGATCGAACACTGAGATATCAAGGCTGCAATAATGTATCTCCAGATTTTTATCGCAAGCCAACCTAAAAACTACCTTTTTGACATAAATATGTCTGTCGGAGAGAGTGCCAAGTCGGTGCTGTGTCCAGCAGCAGGAATTAAAGTATTGCAACACTGCCGAGACCTTATAAAACCATCGTAAAGATGGGTGTACGTGCGTGCTCATTTATGCACAAGCATCTGTGACCATCTAAAACTGTTTTTATAATAAAGTTTTGCAAAAAAGTTACATTGGCTGCTACACGTGTTCACCAAGTTTTTTTTTTTCTTCTTCAAAAAAGCACACCTTGCCACTGCAACCCCTGGCACTGAAGAGGGCTGCTTTTGTGTAGATGTGCTCATTGTGAGAGGCCTGCAAAACATGCTCACGGTGAAGTTAGCCAATGGCTGAAGAGGGCTACCCGCTGCTGTATGGCATAGTGGGTGGAAGAAAAGTGGGAATGTAAAAGGGTACTGCTGGGAATTAACTGGTGTATTTGAACAGTTGTCTTATAGTCCTTATAAGTAAGTACAATATTTGCATATATAAAATTAGACGAAAAGGTCTTGGCTAAATTCAAACTTAAATCAGCCTTTTGACTTTGGCATTTAGCTTTTTACGTCATGGTTTGAAAAAAACTTTAGGATTAGGGGACCTGCCAGGCCATCACCAATAAAAAAAATACATTGGCTGAAGGCACAAATATATTGGAGTATTAAAAAACTCTTATTGCCGTACTAGTTATAGGACATGTGCCCTGCGTCTGGGTGATGTTGCTGTGGCTCCCAGTGAGTTGATCCTTAAGCCAGGTGTCTTGAGAGAGTGTGATGATGAGGATGATGGTACATACTGAGCCAGTGTCTTCTGGACCTCCCCTCGCCCCTGCAGCAAAACTAAAGTTTAAAGTTCTTTGTACCATGCACAAGGCTTAGTGGTGCAGAGTCCAGGAACCCTCCAGCAACGGGCCGCAAACTAGTTGAAGCCTGCCGCCCCCAGCGGCAAACATCATATCCCACTGATCCTTCAGACACAGAAGCAGGTCCGTGGTGCCCAGACTGAAGAACCCTCCTGCACCCCGGCCTCAGGGCAGAAGTAAACTAGAACTTTTTCAGGGAAGGCCTGAAAACGGAAGTGTACGTCATGCAGTTGTCTAAGCCCAAGGGTCGTTGCCGAAGAAAATCGGCTAGAGATCCCCCCCACTGACTGATAAAAACCTTGTAGTCACTTGATTTCTCCTACTCTAGCATTCTGGTATAACCAAACGAAGGCACCTACTGCTCTACAAAAACTATAATTACATCTCGGACTCAGGATGAGGTCTATGTGGTGCTTCAGTGCTGCTTTTCAAACCCGCGTTGAGCTTAAAACAAAACATTAAATGAGCAAGAGTTAATTGTGACTTCTTGTGTATTTTAAATTAGACCATCCTCCTCATTAGGTCACGTGTGAAGATCAGGTGGTCCACACAGTAGCAGGTAAGGAACTGGTTTTGTTTGGATTAAAGTCCACACCAGGATGCAGGTTACAGATGACACTGAAGTACAGGCCCAGGCTCAGTTGCAAAACAATGATGATGCTTGCTCATCCCTTCTTGGAGTGACTTCACCCAACTGATAGATGTGGAGCGCAGATTGTACATGCCACGTGCATCACATGTTCTCAACACTGATATCACTCATGCAGGTGTAGGCAGGCCAGACACAAGACATTGCCATCTGTTGCACATAAAATAAACAAGGTAACATAATGACACACTTGCCACATTCAGCCACACGAGACAAGCATACAAACACTCTCAAATTAGCACAATTAAAGCTGCACTCCACAGTGCAAACAGTAACGCAGCATGGTGGGAACCACCAAAAACATACATCAACCAAGGAATAGTGAATGGCGCACGTGACAGGACACATGGACACAGGTTGACAATTAAAACCCCTGTCACCAGGCACATGGAAGAAATGTGAGAAGAAACAAACTATTACTAGTGAAACTTCAAGGAGCACCCCAGCCACAGCATGAGGCCACCACATCCCCTGGTACAGCAGACACAAGCATCAGCCATCTTGGGCAGATGGATACTACCTGGACACCACCCTCCCACTGGTGAATCCAGAAGACAATAGCAAAGTGCACAGGATTGCGTGGAGTCCACTGCCCCGCCAGTGAAGAAGAAATGTCGATTTCACGGATATGAGAGAAAAAAAACATACAATTGCAGAGAAACATTTTTCTTGATTCCAGCATCTTTTGGTTGTTTTTCTTGGACTGAAACTGCAGAAATAGAGAGATCCAGACTTAACTTCTTCAGATCACTTCTTCAAATTCACTGATGCCTCTTTCCCTCTCCACCAACCCTCGCTCACTGTCCAGCCCCTGCAGATATCCCCCTCCTCACTGCCGTCCCGCAGCCCTCTTCCTCACCCTGTCCACCCCCACAGTCCGCTCCCTCACCACCTCCCGTCCAGCCCCCTTCTGTGTATGTGGGGGGGGGTTTGGCTGTGTGTGTGTGGCTGTGTGTGTGGCTGTGTGTGTGTGGCTGTGTGTGTGTGTGGCTGTGTGTGTGTGTGGCTGTGTGTGTGTGTGGCTGTGTGTGTGTGTGTGGGTGTGTGAGAGTGTGTGGGTGTGTGTGTGTGTGTGGCTGTGTGTGGCTGTAAGGCTGTGTGTGGCTGTGTGGCTGTGTGTGGGTGTGGCTGTGTGTGGGTGTGGGTCTGTGTCTTTGTGTGTGGCATTTGCGAGAGATTAAGCTATTGGCATTGTAAATAACAATGCCATTTATTTATCTATTTTCAAAACCAACACAAAAATAAAAATGTTGTCATTTACAATGCCAATAGCTCAAACTTTTGCAAAGACGAAACCGTTGCATTGTAAATGCTTGTTTCCTTCCTGCAGTCCCTCTAACACTTTTAGATGGACTCTAGAAAAGCGCATGTGTCTGCTGTTGGTCTTCCTCCACTGTGTTGCTTGTTCACCGCTTGTCCTCCTCCCACTGTCCATTGTGGTGCTCCCTCCCTTGTGTTATGTCCCTGCTATCCTCCTGTCAGTTGCCCTCTGGTGTTATTTCTGACAGGTGTACATCATAAAAGCACGGTTTGTTGTTTACTTTTAGTATTGCACTCCATCAGAGTGCATGTTTTTGCAGGCCCTCTCTGTTAGACTTGGCAATCTTGGCATGGTTTCCCCTGACGTTTTGCCTCTACCTCCTGCATTTTTGAATGAGTGCTTGATTTCGTTTTTGCTGGCATAGGTGCTTTGGGCACTTTGCCACTGCTCATCAATGTCAAAGTGCACTCTGAGTGCTCAAGGCATGTAAATCAAATGCTACTAGTGAGCATGCAGCACTGATTGTGCCACACACACCAGTAGCCTTTCAAATGGGTCTCAGACCTGCCACTGCAGAGTCTGTGCGCACAGTTTTTAACTACCATGATGACCTGGCAAGTGCACCCACTTGCCTGGCCCTAACCTTCCCCCCTCATACATGTAAGTCACCCCAAGGATAGGACCAAGGTACCCCTAGGGGTCGAGTGCAGTGTATGTTAAGGGTAGGACATGTACTAGTGTGTTTTACATGTCCTGATAGTGAAATGCTGTGTATTTCATTTTTAGGTCTCGCTCGAGACCTATTGCTGTCAAAATTCCTCTCAAGGGAGACAGACCGGGGCACGAGCAGATTGTGGTCTGTGGTCGCACACGTCCAGCAACGTGCACATCTCTTGTCCCGAGGCAAAAGCATGCAGTTTCACTTTTGTGTACACGTAAACAACACAGCATTCAACATGCAAGTCTTTAAATGTTTTAAATGTATATATACCCCACTTACCAGCAATTGTGGTGACTTTGCGCTGGTCTTGTGTCTTCATCGGCATACTCCATCTTGATCAGAGAAGCCCCCTCAAGTTTGCATTGCCGCCACTGTGCACGAGCCGCAGATCCAGCAACAGCACATGCGGGAGCAGCCCTCGCGCTCCTATTCCCCCCCTGTCTCCTCCCCGGCCCGGATGTGGAGCACAGGTGCCGCGATGCTTGTTCTAATGTACGGCCTTGCTCGTGACTGCTTATTACTGTTGTCGTCATCCAGGGGAAAAAGCCATTTACAATAAAGAGATTTTTCCTGATATAAGGAGGTTCTTTGCAGAAGGGGGCCTTGAGAGGCGGGGAGCCTCTTCTCCGACCTCCTGCCTTGGATCGGGGTTCGCGCTCAAGATCTGGTTTCTTATTTGGGTATTTAATGCTAAAGTGAAACCTCTGAAGAACCGAGGCAAAAGTAGCTTTTACTTAGCGTCGGCACGTTCCAGTGCAGCTCTGACAGGGTTCCCTCCGAGGCTTTGTCCCCGTCTGCCACCGTCTCCCAATGCACCAGTTTAATGGTTTGCAGGGCGCGGTGCACACTGCAGCCCGCGCCAAGGGGCACAGAGGCTGCCTCGCCGAATTATGAGAAGAGTTCAATTACACAGCTGATCATTACACACAAAAGCAACAGATTTGTTTTCCGGTTGTGTTTTTAATTTGTCTGCGGCATCTTGCGGGCAACAGTGACGTAGATCTAATGTGAGAAAATTGTGAGAATTTTGTTTGCACTCCATGCACTTCCGTGTCTGAAAGGACCTTTCTTTGCCTGTTCCCGTCTAATGCATGTTCACCCACTTATATATGGAAATAGATTTACACATCCATTAGTGTGTATGCATATTATATATATATATATATATATATAAAACAAAAGATGTTGCGATGCCATACCAAAGGTATATTATGCGCTAAGCAAGTGTAAATTGTATAAATGTGCATATATATATATATATTTTTTTAAAATCATAATATGATTTACTGTGATATAATCTGCAAGACGCCAGCGCCTAAGGTAGAATGAATTTGGTATTTAGAAAGTCTTTTCACCATGTTCTCTACCTGTCAGGTGACACCTTAGCACATGATTGGTTTAGTGATGTTTTTAAATATGGTTGGGTTCCAAAGCACTGACGTTGAGTGAGCAAGGCGACTGAGTTCGCCAAAACGTGTCTTATCTTTCAGCACATGCAGTTCACCATATATTTGTCTGCAAGGGTTTCTGGTAAAAGGAATTTTATGCAATCCCGTTTCATTACTATGTGCCTGCTCTCTCTTTGTTCTTCCATGACCCACCTGCTTCAGGTGTTTCCTTTTATTTGTATTCCCATTTCATTCAGTATGGGCCTGCTCTCTCTCTCTCTCTCATTTTCCGTGGGCCATCTGCATAAGGTGTTTCTTTTTATCTGTATTCCTGTTTTATTCGGTATGTGCCTGTTTTCTCTTTGATTGTCCGTGGCTCACCTGTTTCAGGTGTTTCCTTTTATTTGTATTCATGTTTCATTTTATATGTGCCTGCTCCTTCTCTTTTATCTTCCGTGGCCCACCTGCTTCAGCTGTTTCCTCTTATTTGTATTCCAGTTTCATTCCCTATGTGCCTGTTTTCTCTCTTTGTTCTTCTATGGCCTCCTGGCTTCAAGGGTTTCCTTTTATTTGTATTCCTGATTTATTCGGTATGTGCATGCTCACTCTCTTTGATCTTTCATGGCCACGTGCTTCAGGTGTTTACTTTTATTTCTATTCCGGTTTCATTTTATATGTGCCTGCTCTCTCTTTTTGATATTACGTGGCCCACCTGCTTCAGGTGTTTCATTTTATTTGTATTCCCGTTCGGTTCCGTATGTGCCTGTTTTCTCTCTTTGATCTTCCATTGACTTCTGGCTTCAAGCATTTCCTTTTATTTGTATTCCTCTTTCATTCGGTTTACGCCTGCTCTCCCTCTTTGATCGTCCATGGGCCACATGCTTCAGGTGTTTCTCTTTATTTGTGTTCCTGTTTCATTCGGTGAGTGCCTGCTCTCTCTCTTTGATCTACCATGGCCACCTGCTTCCGGTGTTTCCTATTACACACTTACGGCGAGGAGGGGGGCTTCTCCTTAATGACTTCTAAAGTGCAGAATTCTCGGTTTCTCCCTCTGCGTCAACTCTCTCGTCATAACTACTTCCGCAAATATTTGGGATTTACTTTTTCAGCTGTGAAATGAATCTCAACATTGACCCCTTTTTTTAAGCGCAGTATACCTCAGTGAGGTGATAGTTTGCACTCTGTGCTCTTTCATTCATTAGCTGTTCCCTCTTATCCACATCTGATTTTAGATGTAGATCTGTTTTCCCTCTTCCTCCCTCAATAGGTTCTAGAAAAATGCAGACTCAATGCAAAACTTTTCATATACTTTGGAAAGTAGTTCCCTCTTAAGCTTGTATTAATCGATATGATGAGTTTGTTCCAGAGTTCAGCTCTGTGCACCGTCAGGGGATGACCCCAAAGCGTCCCTTCATCAGTCCTGCTGCTGTCAGGAGGAGAGTCGAGCCAGCCGAAGGAGAGGGGGGTTTGTAGCCACGGTTTGACAATCTAGATTTCCAATTTGTGGTTCTATGATACCGCAGTAAAATGATCTGGAAAATGGCGTTTGTTTACATTCCCCAAGGAAACTCAAGAGTCTGCGAACTGTCCTACCTTAATGTATTTCTCAAATTACTTCCTGTAGCTTCTACACCCTCTCTTGCTTCAGAAGTTATAAAAAATTACGGAAGAGGGAAAAATCTATGTGTAAAAATATATGCAAGTAAGAGCCGAGTGTAGGTGAAACTGGGAGCAGCAAGGCCATTCATAGTCGGAGGGGTCTTTGTCGCCCTAGACAAAATAACATTTTACTTCCCCATCACTGACACGTGGGTCAGATTTGAAGTCTGCGGCCTTTTATTGGCCTCGCAAGATGTCTCCGATATAAAGAGGATTTTACAAAAACCATGAAGGGATCCAGAAGAGGCAAATAAATAAGTTGCACTGCATCCCCTTATTTTTAGGTCTCGACCTGCCATGAATGCGCAAGCGCATTGCAGCTCGAGTCATATAGAGGTGGATCAGGAAGGCTGATCAAGGGGCTTTGGCAGGCGGATTACACACAGTGCATGTGCCCGTGCTTGCCATTTGCTCCTGAGCCGCCTCGCATCCACGCAATTGACATTTGCACGCCAGCCACGTCACACACGCCCTTTGTCTGAGCCTCAAGGCATCAGACTTCAAAGGCTGCCGCTCCCCCGCCCCCCCCCCCCCCTGCATGCATATCGCCCACCACCATTTGTCTGTGCCAAGCCCTAGGCATCAGTCTTCAAAGGCTACAGCTCCCCCGCCTCTCCCCCGCCACAGCAATGCTGCAGGCTTTTTTTTTTTTAAAGTTACAAGCCGTTAAGTGTTTTTGCGCGCACCACTACCGAATACACCATGACTGCACAGACTTGCATGCAGAAGACAGCATTATACTGGCCTGGGTTCTCATCAAGTATTTTACCAGAAAAGTCCCAGCAATGGCTCCGTTTTTCACCGTACTCGTCTCCTCTGTGCACATCGGACGCATTATTTCACCGTACTCGACCCCTTAGGAATACATCCACCTGTTCTTTCACCAACCTCTTCCTCTTCAGCACTCGCAGAACACGTTACTTCACCGACCAGTACATTACAGATGGGACATGCTATTTCACCTCCCTTCAGCACCCTCACACACCCTCAGCCACCTCACCCTCACCCTCACACACCCTCACTAACCCACACACCCTCACTCACCCTCACACACCTCACCCTCACACACCCCACCCTCACGCCCCCTCACCCTCACACCCCCTCAACCTCACACCCCCTCACCCTCACACCCCCTCACCCTCACACCCCCTCACCCTCACCATCACACACCCCCACTCACCCCCTCACCCTCAAACCCCCTCTCACCCTCACACCCTCTCTCACACTCACACCCCCTCTCACCCTCACACCCCCTCTCACCCTCACACCCCCTCTCACCCTCAATCACACCCTCACCCACCTTCTCACCCTCATCCACCCTCTCACCCTCACACACCATCTCATCCTCACACACCCTCTCCCACCCTCTTACCCCCTCACCCTTGCACACCCTCATCCTCACCCTCACACCCCCTCACCCCCCCTCGCATACCCTCACCCACACCCCCTCAACCTCACACCCCCTCACCCTCACACCCCCTCACCCTTACCCTCACTCACACTCTCTCACCCTCACACCCCCTCTCAGACTCTCACCCCCTCACCCTCACACACCCTCTCACCCTCACACACCCTCTCACCCTCACACACCCTCTCACCCTCACACACCCTCGCCCTCACATCCCCTCACCCTCACACACCCTCACCCTCACACCCCCCCACACCCCCACACACTCACACCACCACACACTCACACACCCCCACACACTCACACCCCTCACCCACCCTCACACCCCCTCACCCTCACACACCCTCACCTCCCTCACCCCCTCACAACCCTCACTCATCCTCACACCCTCACCCTCACGGCCCCTCACCCTCACCCTCACACCCCCTCTTACCCTCACCCTCACATCCCCTCACCCTCACCCCCCACACCCTCACACCCCCACACACTCACACCCCCACACACTCACACCCCCACACACTCACACCCCTCACCCTCACCCACCCTCACACCCCTCACCCTCACCCACCCTCACACCCCCTCACCCCCACACACCCTCACCTCCCTCACCCCCTCACAACCCTCACTCATCCTCACACCCTCACCCTCACGCACCCTCACCCTCACGCCCCCTCACCCTTCACCCTCACACACTCACTCACCCTCTCACCCATGCTCACCCACCCTCTCACCCTCACCCACCCTTTCACCCTCACACACTCTAACCTCACTCACCCACACACCCTCTCCCCCACCCCTTCACCCTCACACACCCTCTCACCCTCACACACCCACTCACCCCCACATTCCCTCACACCCCCCTCACCCTCACACACCCCCTCACCCTCACACCCCCTCACCCTCACACCCCCTCACCTCCCCTGACCCTCACACCCCCTCACACACCCCTCTAACTCACCCTCACACACCCTCACACACCCACCCTCTCCCTCACACGCCCTCCCTCTCCCTCACACACCCTCACACGCCTTCGCCCTCACCCTCCCTCACACCCCCTCACACCCCCACCCACTCATACCTCCTCACCCTTACATGCCCTCACTCACACACCCGCACCCCCACACACCCTTACCTTCACACACACCCTCACTCTCACACACCCCCACACACCCTCACCCTCTCACACACCTTCACACACCCGCTAACACACCCTCACCATCTCACACACCCCCACCCTCTCACACATCATCACTCTACCGCCCTCAGTCTACTGCCCTCCCTCTACTGCCCTCCCTCTACTGCCCTCCCTCTACCGCCCTCCCTCTACCACTCTACTGCCCTCAATCACTCTACTGCCCTCAATCACTCTACCGCCCTCAATCACTCTACCGCCCTCACTCACTCTATCTATCTATTGCCCTCCCTCACTCTATCGCCCTCTCTCTATATCGATAGCCCTCCCTCTATCTATCGCCCTCTCTCTACCTATCGCCCTCCCTCTATCGCCCACCATCCCTCTATCTATCGCCCTCCCTCTTTTCCACCCACCTCCTTCTCTAACTCCCTGTTCTGTTCTCCTGTGCTGATCTGCTGCTCTCTTCCACCCGCCTCCTTCTTTAACTCCATGTTCTCTTCTGCTGCTCTCTTCCACCCGCCGCCTTCTTTAGCTCCCTGTTCTCTTCTCTTCTCCTGTGCTGATCTGCTGCTCTTTTCCACGCCGCCTCGTTCTTTAACTCCCTGTTCTCTACTCCTGTGCTGAACTGCAGCTCTCTTCCACCCCACCTCCTTCTTTATATCAATGTTCTCTTCACCTGTGTTGATCTGCTGCTCTCTTCCACCACGCCTCCTTCTTTAACTCTGTTCTTTTCTCCTGTGCTGATTTGCTGTTCCCTTCCACCACCTGCTTCTCTAACTCCCTGTTCTCTTCTCCCATGCTGACCTGCTGTTCTCTTCCTCCTGCATCCTTCTCTAACTCCGTTCTCTTCTCCTGTGCTGATCTGCTGCTCTCTTCCACAACGCCTCCTTCTTTAACTCTGTTCTTTTCTCCTGTGCTGATCTGCTGCTCTCTTCCACCGCCTCCCTCGCTAGCTCCCTGTTCTCTTCTCCTGTGCCGATCTGCTGTTCTCTACCACCCGCCTCCTTTTTTAACTCCCTGTTCTCTTCTGCTGCTGTGCTGATCTGCTGCTCTCTTCCACATACATCCTTCGGTAACCGCCCACACACATACAACCACACACACAACCACACAAACACACACAACCATCACCCCACACACAAACACACAACCACATGCTCAACCACGCGCTCAACCACACACACACACAACCCCACACACACACAACCCCACACACAACCACACACCTATCGCGCTCACTCTATCTATCGCCCTCACTCTATCTATTGCCCTCACTCTATCTATCGCCCTCACTCTATCTATCGCCCTCACGCTATCTATCTATCGCCCTCACGCTATCTATCTATCGCCCTCACGCTATCTATCTATCGCCCTCACGCTATCTATCTATCGCCCTCACGCTATCTATCTATCGCCCTCACGCTATCTATCTATCGCCCTCACGCTATCTATCTATCGCCCTCACGCTATCTATCTATCGCCCTTACGCTATCTATCTATCGCCCTCACGCTATCTATCGCCCTCACGCTATCTATCACCCTCACTCTATCTATCGCCCTCACTCTATCTATCGCCCTCACTCTATCTATCGCCCTCACTCTATCGCCCTCACGCTATCTATCTATCTATCGCCCTCATGCTATCTATCTATCTATCGCCCTCACGATATCTATCTATCGCCCTCACGATATCTATCTATCGCCCTCACGCTATCTATCTATCGCCCTCACGCTATCTATCTATCGCCCTCACGCTATCTATCTATCGCCCTCACGCTATCTATCTATCGCCCTCACGCTATCTATCGCCCTCACGCTATCTATCTATCGCCCTCACGCTATCTATCTATCGCCCTCACGCTATCTATCTATCGCCCTCACGCTATCTATCTATCGCCCTCACGCTATCTATCTATCGCCCTCACTCTATCTATCTATCGCCCTCACGCTATCTATCTATCGCCCTCACGCTATCTATCTATCGCCCTCACGCTATCTATCTTTCGCCCTCACTCTATCTTTCGCCCTCACTCTATCTTTCGCCCTCACTCTATCTTTCGCCCTCACTCTATCTTTCGCCCTCACTCTATCTTTCGCCCTCACTCTATCTTTCGCCCTCACTCTATCTTTCGCCCTCACTCTATCTTTCGCCCTCACTGTATCTATCTTTCGCCCGCCCTCCCTCCCTCTAGCTGCAGCAGACCATCAGACAGGCCAGTTCATGGACCCGTTTCAGAAAGAATCTGAAAACCTGGTTGTTTCCTATGATGGAAAACTAGTTCTTTCACTGCCTATTACGATCTGGTAACGTGCTGACCATCACCATTTCTAAGAGCGCCAGGATACCCGTAGGGTGACAGTTTTTGCGCTATATAAGTGATTTTTACATTACATCTATCGCCCTCCCTCTAGCTATCTTTCGCCCTCCCTCTAGCTATCTATCGCCCTCACTCTATCTATTGAACCACCACAGCATCACTCAGGGGCACCACAACATCACTATGCGCTACCACAGCATCACTGAACGCCACAGCATCACTCGTCGGACCACAACATCCCTCAGCGCCACCACAGTATCAATCTGTGCAACCATTCAACAATAACTGGTTCAAATATTTTCTCTCAATGTTTCAAGCTTTATTACAAATGTCATAAAAAGATGTTAATATTTCACTTCTGTTCTTGGATTTTTGTCACAATAAAATACACTGAACATAATCTTCACAAAAGTTATTTACAAAAGTTTAAGCTATTGCCATTATAAATTACAATAACTTTTATTTAAGTATTAATTTATGTAGAAAAATTAAAAGCCATTGTTATTTGTAATATCAATACATCTAAGTCACGTAAATACAAAACATGTTGCATTACAAATGCAATAGGTGTCACATTTGCAAAAGATAAAAGTATTGGCATCGTAAATGGCAAAGCTATTATTTTCGCTATTTTCAAAACCAACACATAAATAAAAAAATTGTCATTTACAAGACCAATTGCTCAAACTTTCCTAATGCGAGACCTATTGCATTGCAAATGCTTGTTCAATATTGCAAGGACTAGCTCTCTCATATGCGATCATTGGAGCTGCCTTGTAACATTTTACAGGTGTATCTTTCAATTGGGAAAAGCTATAGATTTTGAGTGTAGGCTCTCTGAACTCAGAATTCATTAGCACACCTTTTGAAAAAGGAGGTTTTTAGATTTGTGTTTGAAAATGGCACTTTCTTGTTTAACCATCCTGTGTGCCTCTGCCTGTTTGTTTATTGGCCGTCCGGTTTTGGTGTGACAGGAGCTGGAGATGCGCATTCACTCTAGTCACAAGGAAGTATGAGGTGTGTCCTGCCTTGCCTGGGTGACTCATAGCCAAGCTGAATAAACCTTTCTGCATTAAGATTGGTGCGTGGAGTTTCCACTAGCACCTGAGTAGGCTGTGTTTTTTCAGAAGTTTAAGGGACACAAATAATTCATCTGCATCATCCTTGTACTCCACTGATGGGTGTTCTTTTTTAAAAAAAAAAATCTTTTTATTAAGTAGACAAACAAAGGACCTGGCAGTGTGTTCATTAACAAATACATTCCATACATTTTCAAGGTTGTTCGTCATAACATCTGAGTCTTATTGTATGCAATGTAGAGACATAGTAACAAGATCAATCTTGGGTACATTACAACACAGCACAGTAAATGTTTTTCTCCCTTCGTTCCTCTTACTTATTGCTCCCGCAGATCTCTCATAGTCCTGTATATTGTGTCCATCTACCCATATTTTGTCCAATTTCTTTGGGCATCCCCTACCCTGAAACACCACTTTTTCATCCTTACAACACCAGCCCAAATCTTTCTTCCACTTCACTACACTCTGTGGCTGATTCGCACCCCACTCCCTTGCTATGTTACGTTTGGCTACTATGCCGGCAGTCATGAGCCATATTTTGGAATATATGGGCCAGTCCTGACATGATCTCTATTATTCCTCTACAGAATAGTTGTATTATTGGGCATGCCCACAAAGTATGATAAAAGGTCCCCGCCTCCCCACAGCCCATTGCGTACAGATCTGAGTCGTTGTGTCCTATACGATACAGTAGCGTTCTTGAAGCATATGACCTATGTAGTATACATAGTTGTATAAGGCGATACCTTGCCCTAATTGCTACCTCCCTCAGACTTTGTATTGCTTCGGTCCAGTCATTGTCTTCTAGCGTCCCTAGGTCTCTTGCCCATGTTTTCCTGAGAGTTGTGAGAGGGTCTGGGGAGTTATTCATTTTTTTGTAAACTAGAGAGACAGCTTTCTCCGACACAGGTTTCGGGAGTATTCTGTCTTCAAGTGGAGTATGTTCCGCTAGTTGTTCCCTGTCTGAGACATGTTTGTGTATGTCGTGTTTTAGTTGTAGATATCACAGAAATTCTTTTTCAAAGATTTGATATTCTTCTCTTAGATCTTTAAAGCTTATTAGTGTTTGCCCCCTCCATATGTCCCCAAAATATTCAATCCCTATGATCTGCCATTTACGGAATCCCTTTAGCTGGCCCACTTTACGCAGTAGATCACCATCCCATAGTGGCGTTTGTTCAGTCAGTTACTCTTTCCAACCTAAGAATACGGTCGTCTCCCTCCACAATTTTACTGTTAATTGTGTGTGCATAGGTAGTGCGTTGCTTGTGCGCCGGTTGTACAATGCAGCTAAATATCCCCCTGCCCCATGTAGTGATGGTAAACTCTGCATGCTGGTTCCCACCTCCCCGCAAACACCCACCCATTTATAGTTATTAGTTGTGCTGCCCAGGAGTATTTATTTATATCAGGGATTGCCAGTCCACCCTCATACACACTATGTTGCAGCTTTAGCAGTGCTATTCTGGATTGTCCTCCATCCCATTGGAGTTGCCTTAGTTCATTGTCTATCTGCTTCAAAAAGCTGGGTGGAATTTTGCAGGGAGTGGTTTGCAAAATGTACAAAACTCTTGGCAATGCCATTATATTGAATAAGGCCGCCCGTCCTATTAGGGACAGGGAGAGTTTTCATAAGTGTAGTGCATATTTACGCAGTCTATCTAGCCGAGTAGGTAGGTTTCTATCTAGAAATGTGCTGTAGTCTTTTGGGATTGTTATACCACGGTACTGGAATTTAGCTCATATCGCTAGGGATTGAGCAGATTTGGGGTCTCCCCTTCTAACACTAATAGTAGGGCTTTGTTCCATTTTATCCTATATCCCGAATAATGGGATAGCATGGGGCAAAAAGGGCATTCCTGCCTTGCGCCTTTATCACTGCTGGGAGTTCTGACCTGCCTTGTCATGCCAAGTACAATTCCAGACCCTTGAAGGTTGTTCTTGCTGCATAGATCTACACAGATCTGTAGAAATCTGCAAAATTGAAGCGTTGCTCTTCTTGCAGCTGAAATTTCTGATGAAGCACCGACATGCGGGAGAAAATTCCAACACACAGACCCGTGCGGCCGAGGAATTTGAAGCATTGCTTGCCTGCGGCCCGAAGAATCATTGCACGCTGAATTTAACACACTGGCCTCTGAAGTCCGAGACCCCCGCAACAAATCTGTCACAGGCCCTGCTGTGCAGCTACAAAAATCAATACATCATCTGTGTGCGGCTACAAAAATCAATGCAGCGCCTGTATCGCCACTGCATCAACCTGTAGCAGCTGAATTTCCTCAAACATCGCACCTGTAAGCCACATTTTTCCGACGCAACTTCCCCAGACCAGAAACACTTTGGATATCAATGCCTCACTTCCCCCTATCATCAGAATTTGATGCTCCACTTCTCCTGCGTGCAGCAGAACTGCGGCCTCGCCTCCCCAAGGACTCTGGAACTGACACATCGCTGTTTTCCAGTGCTTCCTCTCTCTGCAGCTGTTTTGCTTTGTGGATTTTGACGCAGTTAAGGTACTTTGTGTAAAAATCACACATTCATTATAGGTTTCTATGGAAAGAATTGCTTGAAATATTCTAAAGTCATATTTTGAGTTGTGTACATTGGATGTTTGTCATTTTGGTCTTGTTCGGCTTAGATAAAGATTCTTTATTTTTCTAAACTGGTTTTGTGTCTATTTGTAGTGCTTTCACAGTGTTACTGTGTGCTATATACAAAAGCTTTCCACATTGCCTCTGAGATAAGCTTGTCTGCTCGTGCCAAGCTACAAAGGGGGTAAGTAGAGGTTATCTAATTGTGTAATCCCCTTCTCTTGACTACAAGGAAGGGCCGTACTTGAACAAGGTGCATACCTCTGCCACCTAGAGACCCCTATTTCACACTCTCTACCACTCCCTGTACATCCCACGCAGTCCTTGATTCATTTCTACACCATTTCTAGTTGGTGTCAGTACACCATCAGCCATCGTGCTGTAGAGCAAGAGTGGACTGCTGCAAACATTTTTATTTTCAGATGACTTCCCCCACACAGGAAGGCTAATTTTTTTGGCTCCTCTTGTCAAACTTTAAAAGTCAAGCCCCCCATCTTCCTCTTTTCACTCTTCACTGAAAAAGCTGAATTCTGAATTCAGTTCCCTCTTTCAGCCCCCCGTCTTGCTTCGCCTTCCAGATAATACAGAATCTCCCACATGGTGGCTCAAACACAGCAAAGCAGGAGACATAAAACACAACAACTCCTAGAAAAGGGTTTTATTTTACAAAATGCAAGGACTCTCTTTTTAGAATAAGGCTTGGGGTTTATTTATGCAATGATCTCTAACAGAAAGGCTTTCCCTGATGCCAAATGAATCACATTCAAATACACATAGAGATATATATGTATATGCATGCAATAATAACACACTTGATAAATGCAGTTAAATGCATGGATAATAATCCATACTAATAATATAAAGAGAGAGACTAAACCTTTGAGGCGGGTAAGCTCTGGAACCACTGCGCCAACCGGAACACCGCATACAGCATTGGAAAGGTGAGACAAAGCAGATGGACATAGGCTATACAAAAGTGCAAAATGTAGTTTGGAAGCGACAAAGCACGTTGTGGGACAAAGTAGTCTGTTGGATGTAGCACCACCTCTTAGGTGGGCGTGTGCGTTCAGAATTGTATTACGTTTGACGCGTGAGAATAGCGTTCTATCACATAGAAAATGTGTGGTGTCTGAGTAAGTCGTCGGATGACGCGGCGTGTGGCGTCTCAGTGCACCATGCCGTGTTGTTGAAGTGTGTGAAAGTATGCGCCATGTTGTTTAAGTGCGTGAAAGTACGAGGCCAAACAGAAGATACCAGGGCACGATGTGCACGGCAGGACGGCTGTGCCGCATTTGCAGACTGTGAGGCCAGCGAAATTGGGAGCGGCCATGTTGCGTGTTTATCTAGGTTCCTGATCGATACTGTGACCTTATGCCCCTATTTGGCTATAAATCCATTTATTCCCTATATTGGCATAACCGTTCAAGTGCGATTTTCAGAAAGTCATCTCTGGCCTCACACGAACAGAGCCACATTCCAGCATAGTTCTCTGTCACTTCCTTTGCAACCAATTAGTGCAATGACAGAGCAGAAGTCACTATCTGATATTCCTAGATTAACACTCCGAGTTCTTCAACAAGATAAAAACTCAGCAAACCTGGAAATCCCCGCTTGCTGTGTTTTGATTAGTAATGGAACTCTAATGAGCAACTGATAGCTATCACTTCCTAGTGACATCTTTAATTGACGTCTTATGTCCAGCAAACTTGCGTCAAACCCGGCACCTGTCAGGTATAAATATTACCAACGTTGCCTTAAGCAATAAGCTGTTGTGCTGTTGTATGCTGTGTGCACCCTGTTGTGCATCCCATTGCTGCTGCAGGCAGTACGCTGCTGCTGCTGTCCCTTGGTGGTGAAGCTACTGATACCATTATCGCTGCTAAAGCGCGAACGATGGTGTGGTATGCTTAGGAGCTGAACAGCCGTCCCTCTGCGAAGAGCCCAGCAGATTCCAGCTGCCGCGGACGCTGTCCCCCCTCCTCCTCCCGACGCGCTGAGAAGAGAGCCGCTGCCTTTCTCCTGCAGAGAAATCCAGCTCCAGCGTTTCCGGTCTGCCCTCACGGGTGACTGGGATATTGAGTGCCCCCTGAAGGAGATACCAGACCTCCATCATTCTATTCAGAGGTATGGTGTTGACTAAACCCTTAGATGAGAATTCTTGAAGCAAACCTTGGCAAAACCAACTTAACTTAAAGCTACTTACTTACTCCCCTTCCACGTGTTAGGCTTAGGTCAGGCACACTGGGGTAGGCGTAGTTAGAAGCACCAGTTGAGTATGTTAGCCTAATGTATATATGACTGTATATATGTTTTATTACTTTTAAACCATTGTATGGCTAAGAAACCATATCAATGCTTTTACAGTTCTATTTCGCAATACTTATCTTACTGTACGTACTTTTTATAATAACAAGTCTTGCAATTGTGGCAATACATTTCTCTTGTACGAGAAGAAAGACTGTTCAATAAATGTTAACCCTTTATTGACAAACGCCCGTCTCTCTATTCTCTACATATCGTGAAAGTAAACTGCACTAAACTGACTGAGTGAAATACCTGTCTATTGTTTCACACGACCCTAGAGATTGACTCTTGATCTGAGGAGCAAAGTTGTTATGTTGCACGGTTGTTGGAAAACTGAATCCCTTCTTGTCTGTGCCAGGGATGCTGATCACTTCCCATGCAGAGAAGAAAGTTTCCAGTGACCTCTAAGCTAGTTGGTAACACACCCAATTAAGTTTAGCATAGTCAGTGGAGGCTTGGAATATCCGCAGTTCCACGTCGATACTACTGTTTATGTTATTCCAATGCGCAGGGCCTAGTGGGAAACTAGGAACTACACTACAGCCACACACGTTCAACCGTAGCGCCATACATAGCGGATGCGTGACGAATCACAGACGCATGCAGGTGTATGAACATCATCGCTGTGCCGCTTTTGCACATTGTGAGGCCAGACAATTTGGGAGCGGGCACACACGCTCAACGTAATCGCTGTGCTGCATTTACAGACTGTGAGGCCACACACATTGGGAGCGGGTAATCGCTGTGCCGTATTTGCAGACTGTGAGGCCACACAAGTTGTGAGCGGACACACAGGCTCAACTTCAGCGCCAAGGCCAGAAAACTTCAGAGCAGGCACACACGCTGAACGTCGGCGCCTTAATCAGCGGATGCAAAAGCACATGAGCATCGCTGGGGCGCATTATCACATTGAACGGAGACATTTGGAACACGCACAGCATCGCAGTGCCGCATTTATACACTGTGAGGCCAAGGCACTAGACAGCAGACACACACGCTGAATTTTGGCGCAGTAATCATCGGATGTAGAGGCACATATCGCTGGGGCGCTTTCTGAGAGTGGCTGGACACATTTGGAGGACGCACACACTGTAAACATTCACAAAGTGATCAGAGGCTGCAGAGGCACATGCAGCCGCATGCTGATCAGGTGATACAGAGGCAAATACAAGCCCATGCAAACAGAGCATTGTTGGGGCGCATTCATTCATTGTGAGGACCCATCTATAAGAAAGGGCGGAGGTGCGGGCAGAGACTTAGTGCGCTGCCACAAAGGTAAGCAAGGACAACTGAGTCACGGGACTGTGAGGTGCGCAGGAGCACAAAAGGGAAAACGTTCCCAGATGAGCCACTAACGGCCACAAGTTCAGCTGCAAGGAACACCCAGCATTAGCGTGTCAGCACGGATCTGAAACACAGGTAACAAACCATTTCTAAAATTGCGACAAATAGCGTGTTATTCTTCAGAACAACTACATGCTTTAGGACCTACTTACCCTACAGCTTTAACGCCTGCAGCATCCAAACGGGACTTTATTACAGGGGTCAAAAATGTTTCCCCCATTTATGTACATAATCAGTACACGCACGTTCAGATTAAGGGTCCCACAGGTAGCCACTTACCAGGTATTGTGATTGGCTGCAGAGGGAAAGACAATTAACACTATCTAATCAGTGTCACACAGCTACTCATAACAGCCACAAGTAAACGGCACAAACCATTGTAACACCATGTACATGTAACACCAAAGTGCGCACAATAGGTGAACATTGAAGTATGACAATTGTGCAACTTCCAGGCTCTACTCATACTCATTACGGAACCTTACACACAAGCTGAAACACACCATCCCACCCTGCCAGTCATTCTAATGCTAATTAACCACACAACTCCTGGAACAACCAAACAGGGATAAGGGGAAAACACAACTTGCCAGAGGCACCTCCAAAACACGGGCACACAAAAACAACGGCTGCACAAAAGCAAAGACTGGGCTAATGTTAGCTCACATTTCTGCTCCATCAACGTCTGCTTTATGGAGTGAACCAACTGTGCGCCGTTCTGTGCGGCTTGCTAACAGGAGTGAACGCATCACCACCTCAAGTGCTACAGAGCCTCACTCACACAAACTACTAACAGACATACCTGCCAGTTTGCGTAACGTTAACGAGCACAACACATCGATCTAACACACAGAATTAGAGGGACACCAGTACAAAGTAACCTCCACCAACCACTGAAAGACAACACCCTCACATTGGACACACTGTAAGATCCGCCTTCCAATACAACCCAGGTTGTGACTACATCAACCATAAAGATATCAACATTGGCAACATGGACAACATCTGTAACAAGTGCAACGCCCTTAAATGGAAGGGTGAACCTCAAGGTCTTTGCTGCTCCTCTGGAAAAGTACGTATACTTAACATTCAACAACCACCACTACTTATTAAACAACTACTTAATGGGACTCATCAACTTTCCACACATTTTTTAAATAATACACGGCGTTACAATACTGTGCTCCAAATTACATCCTTTGGGGCTAATGAAGTGAGGGAATCAATCAATCAATCAATGACATTTATAGTGCGCACAACATACCCGTAGGGTCTCAAGGCGCTGGGGGTGGGGGGGTGCCGCTACTGCTCGAACAGCCAGGTCTTCAGCTTCTTCCTGAAGGAGAGGTGGTCTTGGGTCAGGCGCAGGTCGGTCGGGAGGGAGTTCCAGGTCTTGGCGGCCAGGTAGGAGAAGGACCTTCCTCCTGTAGTCGCTCTTCGGATGCGGGGGACGGCGGCGAGGGCGTGGTTGGCTGATCGGAGGTGGCGTTTGGAGGCGTAGAAGTTGATTCGGCTGTTGAGGTAGCTCGGGCCTTGGTCGTGTAGGGCTTTGTGTGCGTGGGTGAGGAGGCGGAAGGTGATTCTTTTGTTGACGGGGAGCCAGTGAAGGTCTCTCAGATGTCCGGATATGTGGCTGGTTCGTGGGATGTCGAGGATGAGTCTGGCTGAGGCGTTCTGGATCCGCTGGAGTCTCTTCTGGAGCTTGGCGGTGGTACCGGCGTAGAGGGCGTTGCCGTAGTCCAGTCGGCTAGTGACGAGGGCCTGGGTGACGGTGTTCCTGGTCTCGGTGGGGATCCACCAGAAGATCTTCCGTAGCATGCGTAGGATGTTGAAGCACGCCGAGGAGACGTTGTTGACTTGCCTGGTCATGGAGAGGGAGGAGACCAGGATGAAGGCCAGGTTGCGTGCATGGTCTGTTGGTTTGGGTGCGGTGCCCAGGGCGGGAGGCCACCAGGAGTCGTCCCAGGCGGAGGGTGAGGAGCCCAGGATGAGGACCTCCGTCTTGTCCGAGTTCAGTTTCAGGCGGCTGGTCGTCATCCACTCGGCTACCTCTTTCATCCCTTCGTGCAGGTTGGCTCTGGCGGCGGCGGGGTCGTTGGTCAGGGAGAGGATCAGCTGGGTGTCGTCGGCGTAGGAGATTATGTTGAGGTTGTGTTGGCGTGCGATGGCCGCGAGGGGGCTCATGTAGACGTTGAAGAGGGTGGGGCTCAGAGAGGATCCTTGAGGGACGCCGCAGATGACTTCGGTGGCCTCTGACTTGTACGGTGGTAGACGGACTCTGTGTTCTTCCGTCGAGGAAGGAGATGATCCATTCCAGCCCCTTGTCCTGGATTCCGACGTTGCTGAGGCGCTGTACTAGGGTGCGGTGGCAGACAGTGTCGAATGCCGCGGAGAGGTCTAGGAGGATGAGGGCCGCTGTTTCTCCGTTGTCCATCAGGGCTCGGATGTCATCGGTGGCGGCGATGAGGGCGGTCTCGGTGCTGTGATTGGCTCGGAAGCCGGACTGTGAGGGGTCGAGGGATCCATTCGTCTCGAGGAAGGCGGCCATCTGCTTGTTGACGGTCTTCTCGATGACTTTGGCTGGAAACGGGAGGAGTGAGATGGGGCGGTAATTCTTGAGTTCGGTGGGGTCCGCTGTGGGTTTCTTGAGTAGAGCGCTGAGTTCGGCGTGCTTCCAGCTCTCAGGGAAGGTGGCGGAGTCGAAGGATGTGTTGATGATGTCTCGCAGGTGGGGTGCGATGACAGCGTCAGCCTTGTTGAAGACGTGGTGAGGGCAGGGGTCGGTCGGTGATCCGGAGTGGATGGAGTTCATCGTGCGGATGGTGTCTTCGGTGCTGATCGGGGTCCAGGCGTGGAGGGTGGTGGTGGGGGGTGGTTGTTCGGTCTTGGTGTGCGTTGGTTGGTTGTTGAAGCTGTTGTGTATGTCCGCGATCTTGTTGTGGAAGTATGAAGCGAGGGAGTTGCAGAGGTCTTGCGATGGGGTGATATCGTTGTTTCCTGCGCTGGGGTTGGATAGCTCTTTCACGATGTTGAAGAGTTCCTTGCAGTTGTGTGCGTTGTTGTCCAGCCGGTCCTTGAAAGCAGTTTTCTTGGCGGCGCGGATCAGCTGGTGGTGCTTCCGGGTGGCTTCCGGGTGGCCAGCTTGAAGGTGGTCCTGAAGGGAATTTTATGCCTACCTTTCAAATTCATGGCCAGTTATACCACTTAATTGGCAGTCTACTTCCACAGGAAGGCAACACTGCTCAGTTTTTGCAAATTTATTTCCAACTAGACACACGGTCACACATGGTGCCACATTGAAACATACAGCTTATTGAACAACTACAGGACACATTACACACACATAACAGTTACATTCAGTCCCTAAAGTACAACTATGAAATTAATATACATAATAAGGACTTGCACCTCATAATCCAAGCAGATCAACGGCCACCAAATACACATCAAGGGAGGTATAATGCACCTACCACGGAATAGGTTGCTGTTCTTTTAGTAAACGAGAACAAAGGACCTCGCGACATTATATTACATACTCGGGATGGCCTATTATGTAGAGTGTCTGAATTACATAGATCACATGACCCTTTACAATACCCCATTCTATTTACAAGAGGGGAGGATGGGTATTGTCTAAATATACCCCAACACCTTTCTGCTCCTCACAAAACGGTGACATGCAAGCAGTACTATGCCTATACACTTAGGGTTACATCCGGCAGCTTCAATACATTGCATTGGTTCCACAATCTGTTTAATCAATACATTGTGGATATGATGGCAAAGATGATTACGGAAAGACTTGATTTTAACCGTCGTAATCAAACACAACTACGCGTAGATAACTACATCCATTTAAAGGATGCGGTTAATCAGGATCAGAACGTCAAAGCTCACAATATTGGACAACACGTTATATTACCCTCTACCTTCACCTGCTCACCCAGGTACACGCACGAAAAAACACAGGATGCCATGACATACGTCAGACAGTATGGGAGACCAGATTTGTTTATCACCTTCACCTGCAATCCCGAATGGCCAGAAATTAAACATCACTTACTACCTAAATAAAGATCCTACGATGGGCATGACATCGTAGCGCGTGTGTTCAATTTAAAGGTGAAAGCACTAATGAAGCTGCTGAACAAAAGAGCTATTTTTGATACAACAAAAGCTTACATCTTTACAATAGAATGGCAAAAAAGAGGCCTACCTCCCGTACACATTTTATTGTGGCTTTAAAATAAAATACAGCCTGACTAAGTCGATCACATCATATCAGCCGAGCTGCCTGATCCTGTAACCAATCAACTACTATTCCAAATTGTCAAGAAAAACATGCTCCATGGCCCATGTGGGGAACACAACATTCATTCACCCTGTATGATAAATGGTATTTGTACTAAGAAATACCCAAGGGGTCTCACTGATGAGACAGAAACAGGTGTTAATGGGTATCCCGTTTACCGTCGAAGAAGCCCTGAGCATGGTGGGTATACTGTCACAATCACAGTTAGAGGAGAAGAGGTCACTGTAAATAATAGGTGGGTTGTTCCATATTCCCCTGTACTGTGCCCAGTTTTAATGCACACATTAATATTGAATACTGCCAATCCGTAAAAGCTATAAAATATATTTGCAAATGTATCAACAAAGGGTCTGATCAGGCAACAGCTTCGATACAAAACAAACACAATGAAATAGAAACATATGTAAATGGCCGTTATATTAGCACATCCGAGGCCGTGTGGAGGCTTCTCGAGTTTAAAATTCATGAAAGGAATCCCACTGTCACACATTTAGCCGTACACCTACCTAATGGACAAACAGTGTATTTTAATGAGACAAACCTTAAACACATTTCACAAAACCCTCGTGCAACAACCCTTACTGCGTTCTTTCAGTTATGTGGGTTGGACAATTTTGCTAAAATTTTGCTATACCACGAAGTTCCACAGTACTACACATGGGCTCATTCCACCTTTAAACGTCGGAAACGCGGCCAGGAGGTACTAGGTCTCCCTGGGGTTAGGAAAGACTCTGCTCTGGGTAGGATGTACAGTATTCACCTAAATCAATCTGAATGCTTCCATTTAAGGATTCTTTTACAACATGTTCGAGGGCCTACTAATTTCCAGAGTCTTTTAACTGTTAACGGGCAACTAATGCCAACCTATCAGGCGGCCTGTAAACAACTCGGTCTTATTGAAGACGACGAACATTGGAAGCATACGTTAGCCGACGCTGCACTTTCAGAATCTCCATCAAAACTCCGGGAATTGTTTGTTACAATTTTGCTATTTTGTCAACCATCTGATCCAATGGCTTTATGGGAAGAAATTAAAAATGATCTATGCGAAGATATACTACACAGAATGCGTCAGCACTCTCATAATAACAGTATGCCAATCACAAATGATATCATTAACCAGGTACTAATAGAAATAGAAGACTCAATGTATCTATTAAGCGAGAAGTCCTTACAAGTTTTCAGCCTACCGCCAGCGGTCGGGACAAACCAAACTGGATACCCCAATATAGCTAACGAACATAGTATAACAGACCTACGTGACTACCTTGCTCAACACTTGCTAAACTTAGTTCCCGATCAACAACTCGCCAACAACACCATAGTCGATAGTGTTGAGAACAACCAAGGCAAACTATTGTTCAGACGCCCCAGGTGGAACTGGAAAAACGTACTTAATAAACCTCATACTAGCCAAAATTCGAACTACAGGGAAATTGGCTCTTGCAGTTGCTTCTTCTGGAATAGCTGCCTCTTTGCTTACTGGTGGCAAAACCACACATTCAACTTTCAAACTACCTTTAACTGTTTCCCTTGAAAAGGATTCTATACGCTCTATTCGGAAAAACGGACCATTAGGCATACTTCTTCAAAATGTGTCTCTTATCATGTGGGACGAATGTACAATGACACACCGCTCACATATAGAGGCAGTAGACAGAACTCTAAAAGACATAAGAAATTCCAGCAACATCATGGGAGGCGTTATTTTTGTGTTTGCTGGTTACTTTCGCCAAACTCTTTGTTATAAAGTGAACGTAGGTTAACTAACCTCTTCAGCCGGATACAGCAGGAGCGATGACTTGAAGATTGTTCTCCCTCTCCCCCTATATGGATCCACCTGTGAGTACTCATATATTCATACAGATTGAACCATACCAAGTGAAGGGGAAAAAGGGATAAATAAACAATAAAGTTGCAGTAGTTCGAATGGTCACTTTTTAATCAGATGACACTGCAGGGGTTTCTCACCTCTCTCTGGCCCGTGAACCCTGCATAGGAGAGAGAGAACACATCAGATATACCATACACACTTCTTGTGTTATCAATATGACTATGTGTGTAATATAAACTTACTTGGCAACTACCACATGTATTCTTCTAAAACAAGATCAAAAGGTAAAAATAAAGAAAACAAAAGAAAAATAGAAGTCCTATATAACCATCATCTTCTTGTTAATATAGACTGGTTTCATTTGGTCCAAAACCTAAAGTTTCTGTATTTTCCTTATCCTGCGCCTGACAGACTATTCCTTGTAGTCCAGGTGCGTATAGAACTGGTGTGTCACAAATGCGTCAGTAGGCTTTCAAAACACAACAACTTCACTCAGCGTGTAGGTTTCTTAAACATAAACACGAGAGCTCCTGCTGGCCCCAAAAGAATCCAAACAATATAGTCTCGAACCAATACCGCGCTCCCAGCGCTTTAAATCCAATGACACTTTCCCTAATCCAGCGCGGCAATGCGCTATCTAAATGACCCTAGATCAGGTTCGAACCAATACCGCACTGCCAGTTCTTCAAAGCAAACAAAACCCTTTCCCTAATCCAGCGCGGCAATGCGCTATCTAACTATCCCTAACGGCCCCCATGTCTCCAGCGCGGAAATGCACTTACCTGGCCTCGGCGGCTCCCGGCTCTCAGTTGCGGAAGTGCGGGTAATCAGCAAGCGCGTACCTGCGCTTCGTGATCCAGCGCGGCAAATGCGCTATCATGAACTCGGCTTGAATGTTTCAAAAACAGGGTTCCTCACTAACGTGCAAGGCCAGCACTGTCCTCCATAGACTTCAGGTGACAAGCACCGGAGTAACGGAGAGGAAGGGCCTAAGTAGGCAGCATACTAGGAAAGGGGAGGAGGCTCGCCTTCCCTCAGCATTCTGGGAGATGTAGTCCCATCAGTCACACGAGATCCATTTCTCCCGTGTGCATTCAATGTGGTACGGAACGTGACACTCTTCCTGTGGTGCCTAGAGGGACGCGTGCTGATATATTAAAAGCATGCTTAAAAGCATCACACTTATGGAACTCAGTACAATCAATTACCTTACGCACTAACATGAGAACACAAGTGGGTAATGGAGAAATTCCTGACACAAATGGTATGATCAACATACATAACTTAGGTAAGCCTCTCTGTACTTTACATGACCTCATACGAGGTCATGCGGCAGTCGATGTTCTGACTGCCGCAGTTCTTCCAAATTAGCACTACAATCTTGGCGCTGTGACTACAACAGCAACAAAGGCTGAACAAGGTTTAAAAAAGGAAGTTACGCTTTTAATATTGTATAATGATATGTTCTATGTACCTTGAAGCTGATTACTAGTACCGAGGTGGTATATGGGGTTATTTTAAAAACTGGGAACTCTCGCAAGAGATATCCTGTCACGCACTTACCTGCACACTGCTCTAAGCCCACAGCTCTCCCCAGTCACCCCGGTCCGTCACGGCAAGTGCCGATTTTACGGAGGGTGCGGCGGGAACCAAAGAAAAGCACACTTCCGGTGCAGGGGCATTTCCGGCTGAGCGGTCTAGTCGCTCAGGCCACTTCACAGAGCCCTACTTAAACCATGATTAAACGGACACGCAGCAGACGCGTGCAGAGGGCGCGCCGCCGGCGCGCCTAAAGCAAGCCTGTCTGCGCCCGTTCGAGCCTGGCCCGGGCCAAGGGCCAGGACCCCTGCGCAAACTATGTCTAACGCAAACAGGAAGGTATATAGCGGTTCACAATTGAGGGCACTACGGACAAAACCGACTTGCGCAACCCTTAATCCCAGGGAAGAAGATATACACTGCACTAGCTGCTCATTACAGCTTTGTTATACGCTATGCAGGACAGCAGCTCAACACAGTGAGCAGGTGGAGCTCACTACAAGCATACAGTTAAAAGCAGCGCTAATTAATACTAGGTCCCGGGTGAAACGTAACACGGAAGTAGCCAATATGATAGACATGTACCATCTAGACCTGCTTTTCATAACATAAACGTGGGCCGATATATCCTCAGAAATTGACCTGGCACTGGCAGTACCGGTGGGGTACTCTATCCTTCGCGCAGACAGAATTGGTAAGCGGGGAGGAGGGCTGGCCATTATCAGCAAAGAGGCATTCCGGGTGAGGGGCTTGGAGGGATTGAACTCCCCGGAGTGTGAAACCCTACCATTTAAAATCTGCATTACCAAAAACTAAACATTCAACAGCCTTTTGCTGTATAGGCCTCCATAGGCTAATGCCCCTTTATCACAACTGCTGGGCCCTGTTCTGGAGTCCAGTTTAACCGGGGCAGATTACACGATTCTGGGGGATTTTAATATCCACTTGGAAAAAGCGGATGACAGCAACACAGCACTTATCACAGAGGCCATGACCAGCTGTGGCATGACCCAACTAGTACAACAAGGAACTCACTCCGCGGGTCACACTTTGGACGGGATCTTCTCCTCCAATTCTAACAACTTTATCAGGAAAGTGATGCCGGTCCCTTGGTCGTATCATAAAGTGGTTCATTTCATTCTAACCGTTGACAACGCAAAAACGTCAGGCCCCAGTGGGGGGGGGGAACCACCCATACCAGGATTGGGATAAGATCGACATTGCCGAATTACAAGCACAGCTTGGTGCAACTATATCCAGCTTAGATCAAGACTGCGATGTCGCTACAACCCAAGTAGAGAATTGGATCAAATCAGCAGTTCTCACTGTGGCTCCTATTAAAATTAAAAACCGTAAAATAAGAAATTTCTCTGAGCCATGGTTCTCTGAGAAATTAAGAATACAAAAACAGCATTGCAGGCAGGCAGAAAGGAGATGGAGGGTCAATTATGAGGCTAGGGAGAAAGAACATTACTGCAAAGCATTAGCCACCTATAAGAAACTGATAGCGGGAGAAAAATCAGCTTTTTTTATAACAAAAATCAACGAGGCAAAAAATAAGAGTAAAGAACTGTTTGCCACTGTAAAGAAACTCACGGAGCCCGCGGCCAAACAGGTTGTAGGTAGCACAGATCTATGTAATGAATTAGGGCTATTTTTTACCGATAAGGTGAGACTCATCTATGATTCCTTCACTCCGCCGCACTATGATGTACAAGGAAGGGGAAATCTCCAGCCTAGTCAGGGCATGCCCACAGTCTCTAGCCCCCCAAAATTCAAATTCTCAGTTCCTTCAACTGATCAGATCAATCATTTAGTTCTGTCAACAAATTCTGGGAGCTCTTTGGACCCATGCCCTCCCAAGGTCATGCACTTGTTCCCAGAGCTGCTCAGTACCCAACTTCAGCTGCTCCTCGCCAACATAATTCAGTCCAACTGCTTCCCCAAAGCCTGGAAGGCGGCTTCCATGTTGCCACTCCTTAAGAAACCTAACTTCAATCCTTCCATCCCGCCAACTTTAGGCCAATTTCAAGAATCCCATTCCAGACGAAGATCTTGGAAAAACTGTTGAACTCACAACTTGCGGGTTTTGTCAGGGACTCCCATGCTTTAGATGTTTACCAATATGGGTTCCGAGAGGAACATGAGACAGAAACTGCCTTGGTGATGGCAGCGGAGGAAATCAGGAGCATACTAGACGCAGGGTGGAAGGCCGCCCTCATTTTGTTAGATCTGTCGGAGGCCTTCTGTTAACCATGAGATTCTCCTAACACGGCTGGAGGAAATAGGCCTACATACATCGGCAATTGCTTTGCTGGCCTCCTTTCTGGGAGAAAGATCTTTCTCGGTTCAGCTTGGGGAATTCACTTCAAGGTCCTTAAGTCTGCCTTGGGGGGTACCCCAGGCCTCCTCGCTGAGCCCTTCCCTTTTTAATATTTATGTTGCCCCCTTAGCCAACATCATTAGAAATTGTGGGTTCATCCCACTCTCCTACGCGGATGACACCCAAATAGTGGTGGCAATTTCGTAAAACACTACTGAGACTGCGGAAAGATTTAGGCATTGCATGGACCAGGTCAGCCATTGAATGCAGGCTAATTGCTTAAAACGTAATGGCGACAAATCAAAGGTCATGCTTCTGGGGGCTGAACCCAACATCTGGTCTAGCAAATGGTGGCCCGACAGTCTTGGCAGATGTCCATCGCCAGTGGACAGTGTAAGGAACCTGGGGGTTATATTCGACTCCAAACTCACCTTTAAGGCGCAAATAAACAAACTTGCCTCCCCTGTATGGTACACGGTAAAATTAATCAGGAAGCTGCTGCCATACATTCCACCGGAAACATGCAAAACCCTGGTCACCTTGCTGGTCCTCTCAAAATTAGATTATGGAAATGCACTTTATGCAGGGTTGCAAAAACAGCTATTATTAAAACTACAGCGGATGCAGAACGCTGCAGCCAGGATGGTACTAAACATTCCAAGGTTCGAACCAGTGGCCCAAAAAATGAGAGGTCTCCACTGGCTCCCTGTAGGAAAAAGAATCAAGTTCAAGTCAGCTTGCCTGGCTTACAAAACACTGCATGGATCTGGCTCTCACTTCCTAAAGAGAAATCTAAAACATTACGAACCATCCAGGTCACTAAGATCTAGTAGCACAAAGCTTCTCATAACCCCCAGATTTAAACAACTAAGATGGGGGGTGGGAGAAGCTTCCTACTAAACACAGCAATAACTTGGAACAAGTTACCCGTGGAATTAAAAAACAGCCCCTCACTGTTGGCCTTTTGGAAGAACCTGAAAACCTGGCTTTTCTTGGCTTAGTCCAGTATGTGGGCCGCAAGGCTCTTTCACTTCTGCAGCACAGATCATCAGCGCCAAGAAGCCCTTGGTCATTCGTGCGCTCTATAAATCCACCAATCAAATCAAATCAATCAAAATCAAAATCATACTACATGTTTACCCGGACATTGAGCATCTTCTATCCAACGATTACACATGGATTTGCGAAAGATCTGTAGTTGCGTCCCGAAACTCTGCAGTACATCATATCAATGAACACATCCTACAACTAATCCCTGGTGAAACCAAATTTTATAAATCCATTGATACAGTATTAGATACACATGACGCCATGCATTATCCACAAGAATTCCTCAACTCACTTAACCCTTCCGGACTTCCTCCTCATACACTCAAAATTAAAGTCAGTGTTCCTATCATGTTATTAAGAAACCTACATCCACCTAATCTCTGCAATGGTATTTTAAATTATGTCATTGAGACTACTATTCTCACTGGCCCTGCTGCTGGACAGTTAGCTCATATTCCCCGAATACCCATGATCCCAACAGAACTACCATTTCAATTTAAACGCTTGCAGTTCCCTATTAACATTTCTTTTGCATCTACCATCAACAAATCACAAGGTCAGACATACAAAGTCAAAGTCATTGGGATAGACTTACGAGAGGACTGCTTCACTCAGGGGCAGTTATATGTCGCCCTCTCTAGGTCCGGGAATGCCGAAAACCAAGTTATTCTAAATCCAAAATCTCTCGAAACAAGGAATGTGGTATACCATGAGGTTTTGAAATAAAATATTCATACCTATTCTAACCATTGCAGACATTTTTGTCATACCCGGACAACGTCGGGACGGGCCGCTAGTATTGAATAAACAAGCAGGAAATAATATGAGATAAAAATCAAGCAAATATAATGGACGTCCTGCAAAAGATATATACACTAGATACATCAAATTATTACTTTGGGTGTGCACTCTGACTCATTTACACATCACAAAGAAAACACCTCAAATTACCACAGCCACTGGAACTACGCATCACAATGGCACTAGTCAAAACGCAACACTTTACCTGGTGCAAACACTGTATCTTAGCCCACTTCTGACCAGGGGATTTAACAGCCGGCGATAAGAGCCTCAGCAACCAGGGTTCCGCTGTAACGAAGTAAACGCGTCCATCCCCATTCAGATTCCAAAATCCTGGTTTCTAAGTCAACAACCCTGAGCTTTATAGTCTCAAAACACACACTAGAAGGTTTGAGAGTGTTCCTCCCTGCGCAAGGAAACTTTCTGGAACTGGCCAGCTTCCAAGCAATCATTCTACGGCAGGAATGAGTTCCTACGTCCCCTCTACATTCTCGCATGTTCCAGCCTTTACCTTAACGAAGCTCACAAAAGCCTTCCAAGGTACATTAAACAATCTCTCAAAAACATAATCCTTGAATGTGATTAACCCAAACAACTTGCAAGCGTGTCTGTGAGCGCAGAAAAAGCTCAAGCCAGGCAGAGTCAGAATTCAGGTTGACACAAGGCCATGTCAAAGCAAATAGTAAGAAATTAATAATACTTTCCAGTGTACAACACAGTGCACATTTGTGCACCACTGCTTATAGCATTACATACTTCATCTCTCAATGTACAACACAGTGCACATTTGTGCACCACTGCTCATTACACTGCACTTCAAGACCATAAAGTACATACACATCCCTCTCTGTGACAGCTACCACTAAAAGACTGCAAGATTCCAAGAAAGAAACCTTTAAGAGAAACAAGGCATATGCAGGACATCGTACATTCAGGCTAGGGTAAAATAACACACCAACGTCAATTAAAATAATGGTTGTCAAAGGTCATCAAAAGGTGCCAGACCACAAGAGTGCCTCTAGCACTACATCACCATCAGTTGCCTCACACTGTCATTTCAGAGCAGTATGCAGAAAGGTAAGAAACTGAACCGTTGCATATTACGCGATTAACACTGTTTGCTTTGAGCGTGTTTCATTTACGTGTGACACAGAGAGCGAGAGTTGTTTGATGCCACCTTTTTATTTGTCAGTACAAGAGCACTACTGGGCAAAGATGGAACATTGTGCTGAAACTATTTTCAGAATGCAAATGTCTCGTCATAAAGGGTTTCAATGCCTTGTTTGGGTCCCTACAGTCATTCTCCAACTGCAGCACGCACGTATATGTTGATTACGTAAGGCTGCTGCTTTCCCTGGCCAACGTATGTCTTTTAGGATACTAAGATGGCTGCGCCAGCAGCATCTGCTGATGTTGGGTTTTCCTAGAGCCACTAGGTCCCAGCGAGTGAAACCACATTTCCACGAGTTAACGCTACCGCTGTGAACACTTGTGGGATAAATTCATGCATAAGGGTCACGATTTAATAGTTCTTCACGGTGCACAGCTCCAGGTCGGGTCAGGTGCACTCCTCTATAACGTCTGCATCTCACCAGTGTTTACCATAATAATTATTTTTAAAATTCCTCTCAGACAGAGAGGGACAGTCTGTCTTCTTCAGTGATGACCATTTAGTAACTGTGAAGTTCAAAAGTGGTACTAAAATTAAAAATGACTGGCTTCCACCAAAAAGGGCTTCCGTTTACCTCCTCTGCCGTCATTAAATGTGTAGTCTAGTGTCAAGACAGGCTAAGGTTGCTGGTTCAACTACATGTTTGCGCCTCTGTTATAAACATTAAAGATCATTAATTGCTTGACCCACTTCAATGTTAACAATAACTGTTGGATATCTTGGTAGTCATATTTGCTTTCTAGGATCTTCCAATTTCATCAGGCCTCTTTTGTGAAGCATGCCAAGTGACATGATTGCATTTGCTTGATGTGCACAGAAACACCAGTGAGCTTTTAAAACTTTTGTCATGTTCGCATGAGGCTGTGCCTTTTAATATAACTTTTCGGAGACTCTGAGGTACAGAGCTTGCCTGACTCAAAGATGGCCGCTGCTTGAGCGAGCTCCGTAAGCCATCTTCACTATCTTGAAGGAATCCTGGTGTTTTCGTGGTCTAATCATCTGATGACCACCGCCACCTGAAGCGCTAAGTGGACCCTTCCTGTCGGTGTCTTTATCTATGCGAGTCGTGCTATTGAAATGCGGCATTGGGACGCGAATGTTGGAGGGCCACTGGGAAGGCGTGGCGTGGCCTGTAACTGCGGCGAGTCCGGGATGTTCCCTATGGTGCCATCAAGTCCTGGAGCCCCCAGCAGGTGATAGCTGGGATGCGGTGAGTGCGACTGGCTGGGCCAGCCAGATCTGTTGAAGGCGGCACCGCATAGCCCGTAGCGAACTGAGGATTGCGCAGGCTGGCCTGGCGAGAGCCACGGCCTGAGGCCTACCGAGAGTGGGGCCTAGCACTCGATTACTAACTCAAAGTAGGAGTAGGGCGCGAGGATCTTGCAAGTGCGTCTGCACCATGTGCTGCAGCGGTGGGGAGCGACTGGCCATTGCGGCCCCAGCGGCTGCAGCGGACAGCATTACTGTGCCCGACATGGATCCAGGCCACTGGTGAGAGCTGCCCATTACTGGTGATTGAAGGAGAAGTGGCTCCATCTAAGCGGGTCGAGGAGCTAAGCTATTAGCTGGGCACTGTATGTTGGGGAACTGATAAACATTGCATTTGCATCCCTGCGGGCCTGTGAGGTAAGCAGAGCTTTCCTAACCGGTGAGAGGGCGTATCTCCGTAGGTCTACTACTCCTTTGCTTTGTGCTGCCAGTACGCTGGGAGTAGATCATAGCTGCTATTTGAGGCAAGTTGTGTTGAGGGTGACGTTTGGCCCTGCAGTCCTCTGACTATAGGAGGCTTCTCATTGCGGACTGAAGGGTCATCGCTGAGTCTGCCAGGCTAGAGGGGACAAGGTGTAGTTTGAGCAGCGAAAGTCGAGACATAGGGATGAAGGTACAGACAAGGCAGGCACTGAACAAAATAGCACTACTGAGGAGCCCAAGGGAGATATTTGTCGGATACTGACTGCCATGCAGAAAAGCTTGTCCACCATAGACAGGAAAATCAACTCTCTAGCCTATCGGATGAACCGTATGTCTGAGCGCATTGACAAACACGCTGAGCGCCTAGACATGGTGGAGAGATGGGTGTCTGAGGTTCAAGACTCCCAGATGGAGACAGACAACACACAGAAGCAGATGGGGAAGCTGCTCACAGCCTTGCAAGGCGGAGGATTTGGAAGCCAGGTCCAGGCACTGTAATATTCACATCACGGGCCTCCCTGAAACAACGGCTATGGGCAACATGGAGATGTTTTTTGAGCAGCTTCTGGTGACTCTCTTAGGCCGAGACATATTCTCTGCTATGTTTGTTGTCACGTGCGTCCACCGATCCCTGGGCGCTGTGCCCCCACCAGGCGCTTCGCCTCGCCCTGTGATTGCTAAATTGCTCAATTACACAGACAGGGACGCTGCACTAAAACGTGCAAGGGAACTACGTGACCTGAAGTTTGAGGGGTCATTGCTCTCACTTTTCCCCGATTTCACCATAAAGGTGCAGGAGGCGAGGCGGCAGTTTGCACCTTTGAAGCAACGGCTGCGGGAACATGATTTTGAGCATGCTATGCTGTATCAGGCCAGATTCAGGGTCACAATGAACGGGAAATCAAGAATATATACGGACCCTAAGTCTCTACAGAATGCCCTCAAGGAATGTGCCAAGCCGGATGCCAGGAAACGAACAGCAGAGGAGCAGCCCGAGATGACCTGGAAGAGTAGTCTGATATGATTGAGTGCTGGTCTGTCTATGTTTGCTTCTGTAGGTATGTTATATATATTTTGCTGTCAGTTGTGCCTGATGGATGGCTTGAGCTGCCCGGCCGCTGGTGCATACCAGCAATGACTACTTGATGTGGCTATTTACAGCGTTGGGACATAGACTGTGACATTGCTTGCCCCATCAGTTGCTGTGGATCCGCTTTGGTCCTGCTGAGGGACTTACATGATGGTGTGTGATCAACTAATTTCACTCCTCTGGAGCCCAGCTAACTGATCCCAATTGGAAGTACACAATATGTGCAGATGGCTGCGACGTCTTACTCTGCTTGTACAAATTTAAGTACATTGCCGGTAACATCCGCCCCTGTGTGTTACCCGCTGTATGGCGATATGCCGGAACTGTAATTTTGACTTAGTCATTTTTGTTAGAAGACAATGGGCTATAAGTGGGGAGGGGAAGCATCGTCCATGCCAAGTTGGGCTTTGCATGGCCTGGGAGTGGGGGCGAATTTTGCTATTTTTGCTCATGCAGTGTGCGCACAGTGTATTTTTGATATTCAAGAATCACGCGACCGCCTGGGAGGGATTCGAAGACACAAGATCAATGTAGACTGCGCAACCTTGACACGGGTGCTTTGCTATGGCACAGAGTAGCGGTAACAGAGTTTGTCTACAACCTGGAACAGTAGGGGACTCAACGATTTTAGAAAACTGAGTAAGGTAGCTGCATATCTAATGCGACACGGGACTGATATCGCCCTAGTGTGAGAGACCCATTTACCCATAGGCAGTAGTATGCTCACGCGCGGATCATTGCACTGCCTCTTCCATGCTGCGGGGTTCACTACACACGTCAGTGGGTACTTACCTGGGTTAACCCGAGATCGGGGATTGTGCTAGAGGTGCTTGAGGCCAACCCAGGTGGCAGGTATATCATTTCGAGGTGTGCTGGGAAGGGAGATGACTTGTGTATAGTAAACGTTTACGGGCCTAACTATGACAATCCACAGTTTTATCATGAGTAACTTGAATACATTTGTGCGAAGGTCAACATGCCGCTACTGTATGGGGAGGGTTTAATCTGTGTTATGGAGCCGTCTCTGGACTGCTTCGGGGGTCCGGTTTGTCGCCCTATGGCCGCGGCCAGAGCTATATGTGAAGCTGCTACTCAGCTGGATCTTCTAGATGACTGGAGGGAACGCTCCCCAGGAGTGGGGGGATTCACCCATTATTCCGCCCCACACGACCTACACACAAGAATTGATTACTGGTTCATCTCGAGATCCCTGCTTCCGCAGGTGCGCGCCTGCACGATACTACCCCGCACATTTTCTGATTACTCCCCAAAAATGTTGGACATCAAGAGCCTGAGGAGGATGCCTGCTACCTTCACATGGCGATTTCCTCTATACTCACTGATGGATAGCGTTTTTAAGTCTGAATTAGCTGAGGCCATTGAAAGCTTTTTTGATACGAATATTGGTTCCGTCTGACAGTTTTCCACTATCTGGGAGACGTTTAAAGTTTTCATTAGGGTGATGGACATGTCTAAGCATTCGGGGGTCTTCCGATCAATTAGAAAGTGATTGACTGTTCTAGAGGAACGATCGGCTGATTTAGAGCAGGCGGTTCTCGATGGAAGTGACTCCCATGCGTCGGAAAACTTGAAGGAAGCTCTGGAAGAGTACCATGAGGTTGCAGATAGTGAGAGAAAGCATATAGGGAAGTATGCAGTTGCTAGGACATATGGGGAAGGAGAGCGGCTGAGTGCAGTTACTGGCTGCTCTGCTGTGTGGCAAGAGGGAGAAGGAGAGGGTGACAGAGTTGCGAGCTGCAGGCGGTAGCTGCTGAGCAAACCCACTGAGATTGCAGATAGATTTAGACAATATTATTCAGAGTTGTATCGCACTAAGACGGAGTCGGATGGGGCAGTAATTCTAGAGAATCTAGAACATACACAGATGCCATGGCTGTCTAACGAGCATAGGGAGCTCTAAGAAACTGTTAGACTCCAGTGAGGTGTTAGCTGCACTCAACGCAATGCGAGTCTGGAGCGTGCCAGGGCTGGACGGCCTCACTGTAGCATTTTATAAAGAGTTCAAAGAGCTACTCATCCCGCATCTCATCACCATTTTTGGAGCGATGGCGAGGATGGGATGATGCCCCCCTCAATGTGGGAAGCTCTCCTGGTAACATTATTAAAACCAGATAAAATAATTCTGAAAACATATTTGTCCTTTAGGCCCTCACCGCTCCTGAATGTTGATAAAAAGCTCTTTGCACAAATATTGGCTAATCAACTAGCCCCGCTGGTGCCAATTCTGGTTGGACTGGAGCAGTCAGGATTTGAGCCGGAGCGCAATTTGTCATACAATCTGTGTTCGTTGCGATACAACATGTTACGCCTTAGATTAAAGCGGCTGCTGTCTTTCTGGATGCAGAAAAGGCCTTTGATTCTGTAGAATGGACCTTTATGTTTGCTGTGCTGAAACGCATGGGGGTAGGAGACGTTTTTCTTAAATTGGTGGCAGTGCTGTATAACTCCCCTGTTGCTAGGATACGAGTTGGTGATATAGTCACTGCCCATATCAAAATATCGAGGGGCACCCAGCAGGGTTGCCCGCTGTCCCCATTGCTATATGCCTTAGTGGCTGAGCCTCTTGCATGCGCCCATGCCTGCTGTCCCCACTGCTATGTGCCTTAGTGGCTGAGCCTCTTGCTTGCACCCTAAGGGAATACCACGGCCACAGGGAGATTAGATTCCCTAAATATAACCTTGTTGTGTCAGCCTATGTGGATGACACGCTTCTGTATGTCAAAAATCTGGGGTCTAATTTGTCTCCAATCCTAGCAGAGGTTGCGCGGTACGGGGATCTATCTGGACTTAACATCACTTGGGCTAAACAAACAATTTTTCCACTAATACCAGCCATAGTGCCCATCGATCTACACTACTCCCTTCAGTGGGCTTCAGACCCAGTACGCTATCTAGGCATAGAGGTCCATACAGACTCTGAGCTGGTTAAAACTAATAGAAAGCGATTGCTAGGCTAGAGGAGGGTGTAGATTGATGGATACGCCTTCCCTTGTCCTTATTGGGGCGCATATCCCTTATGAAGATGGTGGTGCTCCCCAGATTTTTATTCTTATTCTTAAACATCCCGATGGTGATCCCTGGGCATATGTTTAAGATAATTCGCTCTATGTTAGTGATATTGGCCTGGGCAGGGAAACAACCATGTGTCAAATGGGAAGTACTCACATTGCCATACTCTATGGGAGGTCTAGGGGCTCCAGATCTAGAGTTATATTACAGAATGGCACAGGGCTCCCACGCTTTCCCCTGGATTCACAGTGAAACGGGCCCTCCGCACCTGCTGATCGAAAAGGAGGCGGCGGCGCCTGCTCCTCTTCCGCTATTGTTTCAGGCTCCCTCCAGGAGGACTAGTATTCTAGACCCTATCAACTCCGTAGTGCATGCCTGGCAGAATCTATTGAAGAGACAGGTGGGCACGGTCCTGTACTCCCCCCGACTCCAATATAGTGGTGTCACTGGCTGCAGATCTGCGGTGAAAGGGGGATGGTACTTGCCCTTCTGACACTTGATATCACCAAGACTGGTGACCTGTTCTCTGAGGTCAAAGCCCGCAGATGGGCTAAGACTGAGATCAAGAGGCACGAATATACGCCACTAGCTCAATTTCACTTTCACAGTGGGACGCATGCACCGCGTGAGTTACTAGGTGAGGCCATGTCAAAACAGCCTGAGTTAGTATCTCTCTCCCACCTTTTGCGTTTCACTTCTCCCGGAAAGATTGTCTCTATCGTCTATGATATAACGCAGGACTATAGAAGAAACCACTACACTAAAGCTAGATTGGAATGGCGGACTGACTTGGGGGTGGCACTTGGTGAAACTACTTGGCGGTACTGTTGCGAGATTAAACAGCATGTCTCCCAAAACGGTAGGCATCACCTTATCCACTTTAAATTCCTCATCAGAGTTTATTATACACCGGAGAGGCTGTTTCGATATGGTCTTTGAGATTTTGCAGACTGTGAGCGTTGTGGAGCTGGTTCGGCCAGGTTCGTGCATATTGCCTGGACATGCCCAGTGATAGCGAAGTACTGGGGGCAGATTTTTCAAACACTGAGTGAAATCATTCACCTTTCACTGCCATTGGACCCGCTGCTGTTATTACTGGGGTACACTGGGAAATTGTAGAAAGAGATGCAACGAATATTAGGCATGGGATTGTTGCTTGCCAAGCACAGGATTGCGATGCGCTGGGCGCGTGAACTGGCGCCGTCAGTAATTGACTGGGCCAAAGATATGGTGTATTGTAACTAAGGCTCCCTCCGTTTTTGCTGATTTTTACTGATAAATACAGACAGAAACCATTTATATTCTTGTCTGTATTTATTTTTAAATGTGGATAAAAAAGGAAATTGGGTGCTTTTTGAGTGATTCTAAATACAGTTTGCCATGCCTGCCAAGCCAATAACTGTGTGGATTGATAGGTAAGGGGGTAAAAAAATCGTTTTAATAAAGAGGCTTAAACAGCAGTAAATATGTACAAGGCGGATACTGAAATGTGCATATAGTTATATAAGTGTATTGATGTATCTTCTGCAGGTCTTCATACCACTGAAACCTGGCAGGCATTCAAGCATGTTTATTGGTTAAATAAATGCGGAAATGTACCAGTTGCAGCTTTATGTTTTTCACAAAATCCATAATAAATATGGATAAATAAAGATACGTTGACAAAAAATAAATTTGGATAAATACAGACGGAAATGTCAAAAAAATAAATACCATAAAACCGGGAACCCTAACTGTAACACACAATCTGAATTGTTTAATGACTTGTTGCCTCCCCAGATCCGCCTCAAGAGTTTTAGGGGTCATTACCAGCAGTACCTCGTTGGAAAAGCAACAGGAGAGGCTGAAAGTGAATGCCTCATTTACCCATGATAATTTGGAGGGAATATTGCAAGGTATCATGGGTTGTCTCCTGCCTGATGTGTTGATAAGTGATGTAATGCTACTAATGATTAATGTTATGTGGGGGGTGGTGTGAGAATTGTGAGCCCTTGGCCAGTACTAGCATTATACCCCTGGAAGATTTGCTATATACTTGTGCCACATGAGGTGAGATTGCTTTGTAATAACTCATGAGAAGTGTGCACTGTGTGATGTTAATGAGTCAATGTAATCATTTTCTTTTTAATAAAACGTAATTCAAAAGTTTTTTTAAATACTTTTCGGAGGCTCTCTGTCTTTTATCAGCCTTCCATCATTGCCCCTCCTCTGTTCCCTTTATCTATGATTACAACACTGCACCAATGGAAGTGTCGTACCACATTTTGAACATTCGTGCTTACACTTACTTCGGAATCTAATACACGCTCCCTCGCCAAAAAGCATACGCACAGATACTGGTATACAGCAGAAAAACAGAAGTCCGTGTGTCTATATCTGTGGCGCTCTTGGTCGACTAGCCAACTCAAGTTCCTCAATCTTAGACCCTTTGTACTGTGTCTTCCTGTGAAGTAGATAACAACAACTGTAATCATGCATGTTCTAATTGATTCTGTCATGAGCGCCCTAAAATACTGTTATACCCACGTATGGCAAGTTATTTGTATTTAGTCACCATTTCACATTCAAATGCCCACCCCGTGACCCCCCCTAAGCAGAGCCACCAAGATATCCGCTCCTACAGACAGGTCCTTCTCAGTCTTTACTGCACAGTCGCAATTCTGTAAAATTCTTCTTTAGCCCTTCTGCAGGGACTCCAGCCACCACTCCAACAACGTTCTCCCACATCTTCTCTGCCCTACCTTTCCCTCATCCTCAGCTTCCTTTCCCATTTGTTCCAAGTATTTATCCCATAATCTGTGATACCTCATAAACCGGTCCACTAGCTAAATCTCGCCCAACCCTTCTACGCTGTTACTCTGAATGCTAACCCCTTCCAAACTCTCTTCACCTTTCTCCCACATCCCCAGTCCACACTATTTCTGTTTTTGCGTTTCACCTAAAAACTCTGTCCTGAAGCTGGCCGCTTAACCCGTTACCTATTCCTGTTATCACCGCAACATCTGTGCCACTGACACGTCTCCCCCCCCCCCGACCATTAAGTGCTAGGCATCTTTAGAATCTCCCTCCATGCCTTTCCCTTCAACATTGAACACTCTCCTCTCACCAAACCAGTCCACGGCACCACTCCAGTACAGCTATTTGGTTTCCAGGTTACACCTAAACATCCAGATACACTAATACACATCTTAAACATACATTCCCACATACATCTCTGTCTTTCACGCATACATGTCAAGCCATCACACACGCACACAGCGAAACGCCATCCCACCAATATATGCAATGACAGCATCACCCGTCATAAGGCGCCCGTGTGCACCATCATGTTAACACACTCACTATTATATACCCATCAAACAATTAAACAAACATGGGAGCCCATGTACTGTATCACCAACACATACCATAACTTACAAAAGGACAAATAACAATGTCACATACAAATCATCACCAGACACTAAAGCTATCTCTCTCACACACACACATGTGCAATCCCACAGACATTAGACAAAGCTTGCACTGCTTCTGTTTCTGTATTGTTGTATGTACATGAGGGATGCTTCCTCTGCTGATGCGTTCTCTGTGCAGGTACTGTTCTGTGCAGGAGAATATGTACTTCTGAGCAACTGCTTTTATCTGTACGTCAAAGGGGATCTTACGTCATTAATTTTCCAGGCTTCTCTTGCAGCTGGTTTTTGCTTGACAGAATGTTGTTCCTCAGTAAAGCTGTTTAGAGATACTTTGGGTTAGTATACCCATCCTTTGCTTTGTCTCTGTGCCACAGCATAAGCAAGTACCACAGTTACTGCACAATATATTGGCTTTCTCAAGGAAAAAGTCCTATCATTTTTATGGAGTTTCAGTAACTTAGATTGCATATCTGCTGACCAAGCTAAAACTTACAACAACAACAATTATTATTAATCATCTAGGCGAAATCTATTGCATTTAACAATGCTTGTTTTTCTTTTGTTAGGTTGCATTCTAGGATCCTCCTCAGTTGAGCTAACTTGTCACAATATGCAATGATTACCTTACTCCAGTTTTTTTCAGTAAAAGTGAGCTTATTTAACTGAGGACTGTAATACCGAACCACTCTCCAGTGTCTCTTCCCCACTGTCCTATGTCTTTGGAATCGAATCCCTATGACACCATTCCATTCCCCAGTGATGTAAGCATCCCACCCAGGTTCAGACACCTTGTTGGATTGCAGCAGGCCTGTTTACTGCGACCACTCCTGTAGGAAGCTGGGTGTCTGCTGCAGTACCCCCCCCCCCACACACACTTTTTGCCAGACTACTGATGCACTTTGACTTGATATGCCCTGGGTCCCTGCCAATCAGGTTCCCATGGCCTGTGTTCTTTCCCCAAAATTTTTACTTGTACCCCCTAATTGGCACCTGTCTGGCCACACGTAAGTCCCTTGTAAAAATGTACCATGCGTACCAAGGGCACTGTGGCCAGGGAAGGCCTCTAGGGTCTGCAGCAACAATTGTGCTACCTTTAGAGGCCCTGTACCTTTACATACACACACACACTGCCAATTCAGGCTACATGTTTTGGTGCCCTGCCTACAACCCACTGCCCTGGCATAGGTCAGTCACCCCTCTAGCTGGGTGCACTATACCAGTGGTGAGGGTACAGGTGCATGAGCCCTTAACCCATACAGTGTCTAAGCCAATTCTTAGACATTGTAAGTGCAGTAATGCCATTAAGAGTACATGGTACTGGGAGTTTGTCATTACGAACTCCATAGCACCATAATGGCTTTATTGAAAACTGGGAAGTTTAATATCTAACTTCTCAGCACATTAAACCGACACTGATGCCAGTGTGGAATTTAATGAAAAATGGCCTCAGAGGGCATCCTAGATATGCTCCCTGAAAAACAACCACCCTCTGGTGGGTTCCCTGACAGGTACACACCAGTCTGCCACCACGAGACATGTTTCTGGACCCCTGGGGTAGGAGCCTTCGCTCTCTGGGCCCAGAAACAAAGCCTTTCCTGGGTGGTGGTGTTCACACCTCCCCCAGGCAAGGAAGAGCCTGGGGAACTTCAAAGGCCTTGCAGCCTTTGTAATATAGCCCCCAGCCTCTCCTGCTGTCAGGAGCAGGCCAGGTCCCTTTCCTGTCTCCCCTGTTTTTCGGTGGGAAAAATTAGCCAGCCCAGAAGGTGTTCCCACCTCTGCCAACTCCACCACTCAGGTGGGGGTAGTGAGGTGAAGCCCACTCTTCAATGCCTGCCATCTTGCTGATGGCAGGCACTCCCAAATCAGGATGAGGGATTGTGTTCACTCCCCCACGTGGGGTGGGCACACCAAGGGTGTAATCATCCTAAGGTCAGTAGCCCATTGGCACTGACCTCGAGACCCTTAAAATACCCCCTAAATACAGTATTTAGAGGGCATTTCGAACACCGGATTTGTTCACCCACAGACTCCAGCTCCGGCAAAATCTGTGAGTCTGCACCACTCTGCACCCGTCCCCCACGGCCCAAGTTCGAGTGGCCCAAAACCATGAGGAGGTCTCCCCGGAAAATCCAGACCCGAGATCCAATGATCCCTGACCTGCCTCAATCCTCCAGCCTACGCCTGCAGCCTCAAACCAGAAGGTTCCCGCAACCATGACCAGGAGCTGGTAAGAAGATACTACCCTAAAAGACACCCCTGAACCTGAAACCCCACTGCCTTGGGTGGCCCAACCGACAGTGTCTAGCCAACCCCCAACATCCCAACTTATCTCTCCAAGTAGTGGTCGTTCCCAGAAGACCTTTGTCCCTGAGCCTGTAGTGTGTTTGCAAATCGGAAAATCCCCATTGAAAGTAACAGGGGACCCGACGACAAACCAGCACCCTGCCACCCTAGTGACACTGAGGGTGTACCTTTGGTGCTAACTTGAACCCCCATTTGCCCTGAGCTTAAGTCCAGGAGCTTTGCTCCCACAACCTTGTGGCCTGCTCGTAAGCAGCCAGTAACCGGAGGTCCCTATCCACCATTAGATAACATTGGGCCTCAGCACTCTGTACCCGGTCGCCTTAGGGACGCTGAGGGTGCTTTGGGAGTGCATCCTTGACCCGGGTGACCCCTGAGTCTAACCCCAGAAACCCAACTCCCACAACAAAGTGCTTACCCCTGAACCGATAACACTATTTTCTCCCATAGGATAACATTGACTGTTTTCTGTGAAAAAGTTTTAGTGTGGAGTTGGAAACATATAAAGTCTGTAAAACTGTAACCAAATAACCAAAACACTTTTACTTACCTGTTTACAGGACATGTCCCAGTGCAGAATCCATGTATACTACACTGGGTAAGAAAGGTAATCTGTAAAGTAATCGACTTAACATCCTATTGACAAGCCAATACAATGTATATGTACAATATTTCAAAGGATTGCATTACCAGTAATTCTACTGCAATCAAATCAATGTATATATACAACTGCAATTCAAACTATATTATTACTGCAAAGTATAAATCACTTACCTGTGCCAGGCTTGCATGGTTCTAGGAAATAAAATAACTGAAGTTCGGTCTTTGAGTGTGTGCAATCATTTGCTGATTGAGTGTGTACAACAAATGCTTAACACTACCCTCTGATAAAGCCATACTGCTTGCCCACACTACCACAAATAGAGAGTAAGGTGCTATCTACTTTTACCTCTGCCTACCTTTGGGGTTCCACGGGACTCTGTGCACACTATACCTCACGTTGGTATAGTACATACAAAGCCAGCTTCCTACAACTCCCACCAAACTTGATCATATCCTAACATGCTTTACATTACCCACAGTCTGGTTGCTGACTTAACGGGGGAAATGTGGCCTAACGGCTAGAGTGGTTTACCTCGAAGCTGGGAAACTGGGCTCGAGCTTTGGCAGGGACTCTCAACATCCTGCATTTCTGGGCATTCACTCAATCTCCCTGTGGAATGGTAACAAAATGAATATGGCTGTCTATAATGCAACGGGAGCTCATGTAAAGAAAGCACTTTTGATACCTTCGGGTCGAGTTCACACTATACTTAGAAAAAAAAGTGGCACACACCTAGGGTGACCTGACAGCCCAGTTATCGAAGACTGTCCTGACACAATTCTTTATTTTGAAGAAATGTCCTAGATTTTGGGACAAAGGTCAGGTAATTGCAAGGAATTTAGAGGGTATTCTCTCCTTACTCTGGCGCTTCAGAAGAATGAAAAACATAAGCAATTTTTTCTGTTTCACTCAGGCGGCACAAGAACAGTTTGGCTGCATGCTCCCAGCAGAGGGGAGACAGGGTGGGGGCAAAGGGTGGAGGTTCTGTCATGGATAATGCTAAGGAAATGTAGCCTTGTCCTGTATGTGTGCGCACATGAGTGCACATACTTTAAAAGCCTACCCCTCTGCTGCTGGGGCGGTTCAAATATTGTTTGTGAAATATTTTGGCTGTACCAATAGTTGTGTTCTTTAGCTTAACTATCTTTCACATTTGTGGGGATAAATAGCAGGGCATGTACCAAAATCCTAGCAGCTTAATTATTTTAGTATTCAACTTCCAACGTGATGTATTTTGTGCTTACTAGTGTGCTCAGATGGTATGGGTGTGGGGTAGTGATTTTGTAGATGTCGGCTAAAAGCTTGGTGTTGTGTGGTCTACATGTGCTGCATGTGGCTCTTGTTGTCAGAGGGCTTATTTGGGATAGGGCTTCCTATTAGACTTGGCAATTTGGGCTTTGGCTTGTCTGTTCAAGTTAAGGCTGTGATTAATAATGTGTACACTGCAAACCATACAGATTTCAATCTGTATTGAACCTCTACAAAACACCTAGACAAATCTAACTCCACTACACTATGGTGCCTGTATTCTCACAAAACAGGTTGGTCCTATACCACGAACACAGCCACACAAGGGTCACATGCATAACTTTAATGCATTCAGACATGCACTCCATGTCATACAAAAAAACAGCTCTAGCCTTTACTTACTCCCAACAGATCTCCTTTTATCTTGACAGCCTATACTAAATCTTACATCCACCACTTAATTTTTTTTAAATTACACACAACCATTCAATCCTTGCACACCACCACACTAGCTAATCCAGTAATCAAATTAACACATGACTCTAGTCCATCCCCTCTTACACATCAAATACGCTTCTCCAAAACACATCACCCCTGCACTATTCAAAATTCACTCCCCAGCAGTACTGCACACACAAATCTCAGAGAACCACAACATCAATACCTCCCTACTCCACAAACAAAACACACAAATCTCATTATGTTCCACTTAAATGTCTTTACTATGTAATCATGTATCCCTATATTTTAATCCTTTTATACAAAAGTACACTTAAAAGCTTTACTGTCCTACATCACCCTACACATATCAATTTATCGTCTTCATTTCAAACCCTTCCTGCTACTGTGATCTCCAAAATAACCCTTCCAGACTCCTCATACAACACCTGCCTCACCCCAAACATCAGTTTACTAACTCCTCCTACACCTCCTGCCTCACCCCAAACATCAGTTTACTAAGATCTCTCAAACCCTATTAAATTCTTGCTTATGTTCTCTCCTTTGACTCATCCCAAACCTCATGTTTCTGCTGATTATTTCTATAATCCCTTTGTATAGGCTATTCCCCTCATTTACTCATCCCAGACTTTAGCTTACTACTATATCCCAATAAACACTTCTGGTTTTCAACTTCTGTCCCTCAATTACTCTATGTAATCCAATTAACACATGTCCTGTGCTCAAATTAACTCCTACCTCCCAATACTAAAATTGTTTTCCTCCTAGTAATCCACCACTATTCTCTTTGGTTTCTAGAGTAGTGCGCTACTGGCCCAAAAGCGCTTCACTATCTCACCAGGGGGTAGATAAGCACTATATAAATTCAGTTACAATCTAGGGCGACAAATACACTCCCTGAGCTTCTGTACTGATCAATCTTGTGAGTTGCAGTCTACATGTGCCCCAAATTGCAGTGAGCAGAGTCCAGGAAGTGGTAAGGAGACAGACTAGTGCTGTCTCCTCCCAAAACAAAAGTTGTTTAAAAAACGATTTTCCCCTTCTGTGATTACTGTCTTTGCCTGTGGTTGTTACAGTTTAACATGGTAGTTTTAACCTGCCTGTGATTGCATATTCTATCACCTGTTTTGTGTTTTAAACTTGTGGTTTTCCCTGCCCATGATTGCTTCCATTTAACGTGTTGAATTGTGAGATTTGCAGTCCAACCTCTGTAGTTTATCCCTCTCATTCCTAGTGACAATTCAGTTTTCCCTCCAAATACATTTCTCCTTTGCTCTGTGCTAAGGCCTGTATGTTAAAACAGTGCACCCCCGGCCACCATTTTGTGTTCACAAGCCAGTGAAACCAGCCCCCCTGCCTCCCCCCCCAGCAACAGGGATATTCTACATCAGAGGGTGCTTCTGTGAGCTGTTTAAACAGTGTTTACTAGGGCCTGTGCACTTCGATTTTTGGCCAGCAGAGAAAGTAAAGTTTTATTCAAACAGTATTGTTAGATTTCAAGTTAGTGAGGCCTTTACCTGCAGAAGTCCAAAGTGTGGATTGAGCCTGTCTGTCTCCTAGGAGATTCTGAACCGGAGAAGCAGCTCCCCCGCCCCTGCCAGCAGACCACTGGTTATTCAGTTACCAGGCAACTCAGCCCTCCTCTCACACCTGCCCAGGCCCCTTAAGGCCTTGCTGGGTGCACCCCAAATCATTCTCCTCCATCTTGTGAGTTGCAGCCTATCTGTGCCCCAGATTGCAGTGAGCAGAGTCTAGGAAGTGGTAAGGAGACATACTAGTGCTGTCTCTTCCCAAAACAAAAGTTGTTTAAATACGATTTTCCCCTTCTGTGATTACTGTCTTTGTCTGTGGTTGTTACAGTTTAAAATTGTAGTTTTAACCTGCCTGTAATTTCATATATAATCAACTGTTTTGTGTTTTAAACAGCATTGTTAGGTTTCAAATTAGTGAGGCCTTTACCTGCAGAAGTCCAATGTGTGAATTGAGCCTGTCTGTCTCCTAGGAGATTCTGAACAGGAGAAGCAGCTTCCAACTCCCTGACCAGCAAACCTTGTCTGAGGTCGCTGGCATTGTATATGGTCTTCTAGTGGTTGGTACATGTTTACACTGATTGGTAGTTGTGTCTGGTGTTTCTACTGGATTAGGGTTAATGTCCTCATTGGTTGGGTATTTGAGGGTTCTTATTGGTTTCTGGGTCTGTGATTCAATCATTGTAGGGTTGGGACTCTGGCTAGGGTTAGGATTTCTATTGGAAGTAGGGACTAGGGCTCCCTATGTTATTGGTTGTTGGGAGTAGGGTGGGACTAGGGCTAGCATTGGACCTTTAATAGGAAGCAGCGATTAGGGCTTCTGGTGTGATTGGTTGCTGGACTAGTTGTGGGACTAAGAGTAGGGTTAGGCTTTCTATTGGAAGTAGGGACAAGGGCTACCTGTGCCATTGGTTACTTGGACTTGGGTTGGGACAACCGGTAGGGCTAGGGCCTTTATTGGACGTAGAGATCAGGGTTTTGAACTGATTGGGTGCTTGGACTAGGGCTAAGATCGGCTGTAAGGTCCTGGTCTCCTATTGATTCTATATTTTAGCGCTAGTGTTGTGATTCGATAGCGTTAGGGCTAGGGTTCCCATTGGCTGAAGGGGTCACCTGATTACTAGGGCTATAAAAGACCAGGGTTACGGCGTCTCAGCCCGGGCGTTGAGGCTAAGGGTGGAGAGGACAAGGGCATTTGCCTGTTTGAGCCTGTTAACGGCAAAGAGGACAAGGGCAGTTGCCTTTTTGAGCATGTTAAGGGCAGAGAGGACAAGGGCAGTTGCCTGTTTGAGTCTGTTAAGGGCGGAGAGGACAAGGGCAGTTACCTGTTTGAGCCTGTTAAGGGCAGAGAGGACAAGGGCAGTTGCCTGTTTGAGCATGTTAAGGGCAGAGAGGACAAGGGCAGTTGCCTGTTTGAGCCTGTTCGAGACTGGTCGGGTCCAGGGCCAGAAATACTGCACATTTTCCCATTTAGCAATGCTCAGCCCCCACCATCCACATACACAAACAGAACAACACACTCACACCAAATGGGGCGGGCGACCTTTGACCCTGTCTTCAGGCAGGTCGCCCCCCCCCCAGCCGCCACGCGGTCATCCAGTGTCGCCGCTCCCGCCTGTGATGTCGCCCTGCTCCTGCCGCTGATTGTTGCTATGTGAGTCCCCTGCCCCATGTCTTGTCCCTCGTTCACTCGCTGCCTCTGTGCATTCTGCTCTGTTTTATTGATTTGTACCCCCCTTTGCCTTCTGTGCCCCTTTGCTGCCCTGTTGCATTCTGTTGTTGTACTTTGTATTCCCTTTTTGCCTTCTGTGCCCCCTTCCCCGTTTTGCCTCCGTGTCCTTCCCCCGTGTCCCTCTGCCCCTCCTCTACCTCCCCTGCGTCCCTGCGTCCCCGCCCCCGCTGTTCTCATTTGCCACCCCGATCCCGCCTTCCAGCTGCTTCTCCCTCCCACAGCCCTTGATATGGAGGCCGCACAGCGGTGAAGGGAGCGACCTTTGACCTTGTCTTCAGGCAGGTCGCCCCCCCCAGCCGCCACACAGTCCTCCAGTGTCGCCGCGCCCGCCTGTGCTGTCGCCCTGCTGCTGCCGCTGATTGTTGCTACGTGAGTCCCCTGCCCCTGGTCTTGTCCCTCGTTCACTCGCTGCCTCCCTGCATTCTGCTCTGTTTTATTGATTTGTAACCCCCTTTGCCTTCTGTGCCCCCTTGCTGCCCTGTTACATTCTGTTGTTGTCCTTTGTATTCCCTTTTTGCCTTTCGTGCCCCTTCCCCGTTTTGCCTCCGTGTCTTTCCCCCGTGTCCCTCTGCCCCTCCTCTCCCACCGCTGCGTCCCTGCCCCCCACTGTTCCCATTCGCCACCCTGCTCCTGCCTCCCAGCTGCTCCTCCCTCCCACAGCCCTTGATATGAAGGCCGCGCAGCGGTGAAGGGAGCGACCTTCGACCCTGTCTTCAGGCAGGTCGCCCCCCCAGCCGCCACACGGTCCTCCAATGTCGCCGCCCCCGCCTGTGCTGTCGCCCTGCTCCTGCCGCTGATTGTTGCTCGGTAAAGCCCCTGCCCCTGGTCTTGTCCCTTGTTCACTCGCTGCCACTCTGCATTCTGCTCTGTTTTATTGATTTGTACCCCCTTTGCCTTCTGTGCCCCCTTGCCCTGTTGCATTCGGTTGTTGTACTTTGTATTACCTTTTTGCCTTCTGTGCCCCCTTCCTCGCTTTGCCTCTGTGTCCTTCCCCCGTGTCCCTCTGCCCCTCCTCTCCCGCCATTGCGTCCGGCGGCCCCGCCCCCACTGTTCCCATTCGTCACCCCGCTCCCGCCTCCCAGCTGCTCCTCCCTCCCACAGCCCTTGATATGGAGCCCGAAGGCACGCCAAAGGCAAGCTCGTTTGCACCCGTCCATGCCCAGCGCCAGTACCCCTGGCCCTCGCCGGAGCCAGGGCACCCGACTGAGATATGACAACACCACCCTCAACACACTCAACACCGGACGACCACCCGCCTGCTACCGAGCCACCCCAAAGCGAACCCACGGACCCTTCACCTGCCAAGCCTGCAAGTTCACCTGCCTCCCAACCTACACCCCGCCCGTCACACCCAGCAACAACAACAACAACAACAACAACCACCTCAAGTGCATCCTCCTCAACACCCGCTGAAGTCCACAAACAGGCCATCGAACTCTGGGACCTCCTCGACACAAAAGCACCGGACGTCGCCTTCCTCACAGAAACCTGGATGAACGCCTCCTCGGCCCCTGACATCGCCATAGCCATCCCGGACGGCTACAAGATCACCCGGAAGGACCGCATCAACCAAACCGGAGGAGGAATCGCCATCGTCTATAGGAACACCATCAGCGTCACGACCACCGCCGAAGACACACTCTCCACCGCTGAACACCTACACTTTCAGATCCGCATCGACCCCAAAACCACACTCAGAGGAACCCTCGTCTACAGACCCCCAGGCCTGCGCACACAATTCAGCGAAACCATCGCCGACTTCGTCAGCCCCCACGCACTAACACCACCCGAATACATCCTCCTAGGGGACCTGAACTTCCACCTAGAGAACAACAACAACAGCAACACTACCAACCTGCTCGACAACCTCGCCAACCTTGGACTCAAGCAACTGGTGAACACCCTCACCCACTACGCCGGCCACACGCTGGACCTCATCTTCTCCGCCAGCAATCACGTCTCCTTCAGCCACTCCACCAGACTACACTGGACCGACCACAGCTGCATCCATTTCACCTACAAGAAAACTACAACACACCACTGCACGCTACAGATCCCCGGCCGATGCTGGAGAAAAGTCACCACAGACCAGCTTACCACATCACTGAGCCAGAACCCACCAGCCGACACCTCCTACACCAACCACGCAGCTCTCAATCTCGCACAGTGGATCACCAACTGCGCAGACAAACTCGCTCCGCTGAAGAACCCCCCAAGCCAGACCAGCAATAGAAAAACGACATGGTTCACCGACGCCCTCAAAGACTCAAAGAAATCATGCCGCACGCTCGAAAAAAAAAGCCCTCAAGAACGCCACTCGCGAGCACCACCAGCTGATCCGCACCACCAAAAGGACATCGTTCAAGGAACGCTGGACAACAACACCCACAACAGCAAGGAACTCTTCAGCTTCGTGAAAGAGCTCTCCAACCCCAACGCCAGCACAGCAACAACGACATCACACCATCATAAGACCTCTGCAACTCCCTCGCCACGTTCTTCTACCGCAAGATCGCAGATATACACAACAGCTTTGACGCCCCGACGCCGCCTCCAGTCACCAAACCAATGACCCCCACCACCACCCTAAGCGACTGGACCCCCATCAGCACAGAAGACTCCACCCACGCCATGAACACCATCCACACCGGCTCTCCCTCTGAGCCATGCCCCCACCACATCTACAACAAAGCAGACGCCATCATCACACCCCACCTCCGGGACGTCATAAACAACTCCTTCGCCTCAGGCACCTTCCCAGAGAGCTGGAAGCACACAGAGATCAACGCCCTTCTGAAAAAACCCACAGCTGACCCTAAAGACCTCAAGAACTTCAGCCCAATCTCTCTTCTTCCCTTCCCGGCTAAAGTAATCGAGAAGACCATCAATAAACAGCTGACTGCATTCTCGAGGCAAACAACTCGCTCGACCCATCCTAATCCGGATTTCGAGCCAACCACAGCACCGAGACAGCCCTCATCGCAGCCACCGACGACATCCGGACCTTGATAGACAACGGGGAGACCACCCTCATACTCCTAGACCTCTCAGCCGCCTTTGACGCCGTCTACCACCGCACCCTAATAACCCGCCTCTACAACACTGGGATCCAAGGAAAAGCGCTGGACTTGATCACCTCGTTCCTTTCCAACAGAACCCAGAGAGTCCGCTTCCCGCTGTTCCACTCCACGGCCACCAAGATCATCTGCGGCGTACCCCAAGGCTACTCGCTCAGCCCGACCCTCTTCAATATCTACATGAGCCCCCTCGCCGCCATCGCACGCAAACACAACCTCAACCTCATCTCCTACGCTGACGACACCCAGCTGATTCTCTCCCTTACCAAAGACCCAACCACCGCCAAAACCAACCTCCAGGAAGGAATGAAGGACGGCGCGGAATGGATGAAGCTCAGTCGGCTAAAACTGAACTCAGACAAAACGGAGGTCCTCATCCTCGGACAATCCCCATCCGCCTGGGACGACTCCTGGTGGCCTATAGCGCAGGGCACCGCACCGTCACCCACCGACCATGCACACAACCTGGGATTCATCCTGGACTTCTCCCTCACAATGACCAAACAAGTCAACGCCATCTTATCCTCATGCTTCAACACCGTGTGCATGCTCCGAAAGATCTTCCGGTGGATCCCCACAGAAACTAGAAAAGCGGTCACCCAGGCCCTCGTCACCAGCCGACAGGACTACGGGAACGCCCTTTACGCAGGAACCACAGCTAAAATTCAGAAACGACTTCAGCGCATACAGAACGCCTCCGCACGACTCGTCCTTGACATCCCTGGCCACAGCCACATATCTGCCCACCTGAGAAACCTGCGCTGGCTCCCGGTCAGCAAGAGGATCACGTTCAGGCTCCTCACCCACACACACAAAGCACTCCACAACATGGGCCCCGAATACCTAAACAACCGCCTCTCGTTCTACACACCTACCCGCCAGCTCCGCTCCGCCAGCCTCGCCCTCGCAACAGTCCCACGGATCCGCAGAGCCACCACCGGAGAAAAATCATTCTCCTACCTGGCCACTAAGACATCGAACTCCCTCCCCGCACACCTACGACTGACCCAGGACCATCTCACCTTCAGGAAACACCTCAAGACCTGGCTATTCGAGCAGTTGCGCCCCTTCCCCCCTCTCCCTCCAGTGCCTTGGGACCCTCGCAGGTGAGTAGCTCCCTCTATAAATGTACTGATTGATTGATTGACACCATGCACATCACTATGCACAGATTAATGTACCAGCATGCACTACGAACCCAACCAAACCACATCTACACACCCTACTATCCCAACTACCATACATATCCACCATCACCTTCAAACAGTACACAACTCTATCGTATACCACTAACCAATACACTCATCACTAACGCAACCCCAATCAACACCACACATAACTACATCCCATTCAGACATACTCTACCTGCTGTAATTAAACCTTACAGACCACCTTTTATCACTAACAAACATATAATCATCAATCCATCAGTTGTCTAACAAACACCCTCTTCTCCCTTCTACCATAACACTAACGCACAACACACACACACTGCACACCACCACACTTTGTAACTCTAGCAACAAACCATTCTAAAATAAACACTCTCACCTCTACTTCATTCCCTCCTACACACAACATGCACTCTACTCATAAACACATCACCACCCCTTCTACGTCACAACCCCCTCTCACAAACAATACTATACAACCAAATCCATTGCATGAAACATATACATCAGCACCCCTTTTCACTACTCCTCAAAAGCAAAACATATCACACACACCAGCACAACAAGATCTTCAAAGTGCAACACCTCATAATACTTACCATCACAAAATACAAACATATACCTACTTTTCAAACCACACAAAAAAGGAACAAACTCCAATGCCAAGCTTTCCCTCTTCCACCACACCTAACACAGATACAGCAATACAGCAACGCTCTTCTAACCGCCTCTCATCCATTGGACAGTTTAGAACATGACTACATGACCCACATGCTGCACCACCTCCCCTGACTCATACACCTTCCGCCTTAAACACACACAAAAAATATAAGCAACATGCCACACCTCACAACTTTGCTTCCCCATGTCTACTTCACAACAATGTTACATCACAAAAGCAACACAGTACTCCATCTCACTCTCAAACACCATCTCCAACACATACACACCCAGACCCATCAAAATGCCTTCTTAGAATGCTGGATGAGGAACACAATACAGAACAGCTACACGATTGTTATCCTAAAACAACTAATACCAGCACTAAAAACACACCTGCTGCAACCCTACACAATACTGATCACTCTTCTACAAAAAAAGTCCAACTATCACCAAAGGCCACTCACTAAATTGTCTACTAATAAATACTCGATCCAACTGTAAAAAACAAGCATCCCATCTATGATTTTCTCACTGATGCAAAACCAGACATACTATTCATAACTGAATCATGGTTGGGAGAGGATATGGCTCAAGTCCTGCATGAAACCATCCCTCTAGGCTATCAAACAATCACCCAAAATCGTATAACCAAAAAAGGAGGTGGTATAGCTGTTGTATTCAGGCAAACAATACATATCACTAAAATTGACAACATCTCCATAAAGAATTGTGAGGCTCTTCTAACAAGATGCAATCCTACACCGTCTTCCTCCTGTAACTTCCTGCTCCTTTACAGACCTCCACCTAGCAAGGCAGCATTCCCAGACACACTTCTAGACAAAATTTCAAACGTGATAACAATACACTCCAACATATGCGTTCTAGGTGACCTTAACATTAGGTTTGATAAATCCACTATGACCCATCCAAAAACAATAATCACTGGCCTAGACGCATTGAACCTGCATCAGATTGTCCACAATCCGACACACACCGCTGGATATATCCTAGATGTCATTTTTGCTAATACTGAACAAGTTACCTTTCAAGCTATAACTCCATGACCACCACTTGCTTGCCTTCCAACATAAAACAACACTAAGCGACTCACCTAAAACTACCTTACATCCATCCACGTATCGGCCGTGGAACAAACTCAATTTGGAACACTTAGAATCACAACTAACAATCAGTACACATCTGGAAACCATAAATTCTGTTCAAAATCTATATGAGTGGCTACAGGAAGCTTTTGACACCCTGATACCACTCAAAACCACACAACAGAACCAAAGAAAAAAAGCGCCTTGGAGAAACATAGAAATAAAAGACATAAAACAACAAATTAAAAAGCTGCTCAAAACAAACGCCAAACAAGACAAACTTCACCTACAGAAAATTAACAGATTATACAAGTCAGCTATCAAATCAAATAAAATCGAAGCACACTTTATTCGATTTTAAAAAAATCATAAAAGGCACATACAATACATATACAATAGAATCGCAGTTCATTTATGTACAAAATCAGTGAAGGCCATAATTAAACTGTACTACATCTTGTTTGGCTCATAGAATTAAAATCTATTAAAACAATACCATATTTACAATAAAATGTTCAGTGGTACACGTTTATTCCTAGTTCTAAAAGCTTCCGCTAAAAAGTAAAAGTAATGTAAATATTGCCCAACATCTGGAGGTAGATTAATGCGGGTCTGACTTGGATAAAGCCAGCCTCCCTCAAAACAGGTAACAGGTGTTTTTTCCTAGCGGCAGTATAAAACCCACAAAACATCATAAAATGCATGGTATCTTGCTTTGAAAAATTATCACACTCACAAGGAGGGGCATCTTCTGAATTGTCCCATGATGGGTAGCAACCTAAAGAGAATTGAATCAGATTAAACCTAAATCTTACTAATAGGAGTCTATGAAGAGGTCTTGTAACACATTTCAGGTATGGTTCCAGGGAGGGAGTAGTGATTAACATAGAGTGTGCTCTTACAGATGGTTTCATTATTTCCTTTTCCTCTCTATTAAGACGGACTCTCTCTATAAAATGGACCTTGATCCACTTTACATCTTCTCTCCTGATATTAGACGGAGATAAAAAAAGTTCTGGTCTACCTAGAGCAGAAAATGTGTTTTTTAAATACTTCAGCCAAGGTATTTTCATGGCATGGTCCAAAGAAGTGACATCCTCCAGAATAAGATGATTCAAAGTTAACTCTGGATTTAGCCATGTCTTTGGCCAGAATAAGAGGGGTGCCACGTTCAACTTGTCTGCAATGTAAGGCAAACCCACTTCCTCATGGATGGAAAAGGTAGGGGTCGATTTGGGGACTGAAAGCAGTTGTCTAATTATCCCATTTTCTGCCCTTTGGATTTTGTCTTGGGTAGCGTAGCCCCACAAGGCGGCCCCATAGGTGGCAATGGGAATACACTTGGTGTTATAAACCTTCAAAAGCGCTTCCATCGGCCTAGCCCCCAGCCTTTTAGTAAAACCCAACAGTGCAGATGCCGAGCGCGCCAAGGATAAACTCTTCACCTTTATCTGGGGGGCCCAGGACCCCCTTTCGTCAAAGAGGACCCCCAGGTAAGGGAAGACCGGGACCCTTGAAACCACCTCGCCCTTACATATGAAGGTTTTAGATCTAAACTTTCCTCTCTGTTTACCCACTAACATATGTAGGAAAGTAGGGTCTGCAATCCTATGATCACCCAGATTTTTGCTTTTTGCTTCACTGGTTCATGACTTCCCTGGCTGTGGGCCTGCTAATCAGACCCACAGCCTAGCTGTTCTCTCACTAAATTGACACGTGTACCTTAGGTGCATATACCAATTGGTACTGGGCCACCTTATCAGACCCTGTAACTCAGGGCATAGGTGTACCCAGGGCCTACCAGGGGCTGCAGCATGTATTATGCCACCCCTGGCTGGCCATCTAAATCTGACACAATTGGCTGCACGACAGCTGGGGCAAGGTGGTGTAATCACCCTTTGCTTTAGATATAGTATACCTATATCTAACCCTAAAATGGACACATATATTCCTATCAGTCACTCCTATGGCAGGCCTTGACAATCCTGAAGGCAGAGTGCTTGGAATTATGTGAGATGGTGCTCTGGCATGAGCTGAGCCCGTCTGCAGCTTGCGGAACCAAGTCCTAATAGCTGTTCCATGATAACGCATACCATATACTCTTAAGTGCATTATAATCCTCACGGTTATTTGCCAACTCTGGTATCGCTTTATCAAAACATGTCGAGTAAGGTGTTATACGAATTGGAATACTAACCCCTCGCCAATTCTGGCGACGGGGTTAGCATTCCACCCTTCTAGAGGGACACGACATGTATGTAACTGTGAACCCCGGTTAAAGTTAACTCAAGCCTCAGCATCACAAAATGGATGCTGCCACCACAGACACTAGTCTGACCTCCTGCTGCTGAGAGTCCTTCCAGCGAGGAGAGCTTGGACAAAGGGTTTCCTGTCAGGGGCGGTGCTAGCACCATCCCAGACAGGGTTTTGTGTATCCCAGGTAGGCAGGGCTTTAGAGGAAGGTGACTGCAAGTGGCACCCCGGTGCTCACTGTGCATATGCCGGCTTGAACCAGTTCCAGGGGCACACCAGCCCCTGAGCTGGGGAAAGTCCGGACAGGGGAGAGGGGTGTAACTACCCCCCTTCCTGGTCCTACCCATGGGCAGGACCTAGTCGCGTACCAGCCCCTTTCTATAGAATAAAGGTAGGAGCGGGGACCCTTCCAAATTAGATCATCTTTGAATCCTAAAACAACTTTCTACGAAAGGAACTCAAGACTTCTTCTCAAGATTTCTCCCTTTTGACTAAGGAGTAGTCACCCTGCAGCAGCAGGCACCACCTAAGTATCTTGCGGTTTGCTGAAACGTTCTTCCTCCGGAACCAGACTGCCCAGCTCGACGAGACCTGTACTCCCTGCCCTCTCTGACCTCAACCTGCCTCTACAGCACAGCTGAGAATCGTAGGTGCGACGAGACCAGAGGACCCGGCGATCATCAGAACCAGCACGACACTGAACCAGCACGACCACCGAGGGACCCTCGAGTGGGTGCACTGGGGTAAGAGAAGCCCCAACCCCGAGCAGCACGAGCACCGAAGTCCAGCCCCCCAGCATCCACCAGATCTGCGTGGGGCCCTTTTGCTCCTGGGTTGCTGCTACGTTGTCCGGTCACTTGCCCGTTGGCTAGTGACCCCCCAGACGACGTCCTACATTTGTTTCACCGCTGGTCTAGCTCCTCTAGACTGGCCCTAGTCTCCTCCTGAAGGAGACCCTCCTCGGACCCTCCTGGTCCACTCAAGACGCCATTTTGTGTCGCCACGTGGGCTTGCCATAGCCAAGGCTTGTTGCCTCCTTCACCGGATCCAGCATCGCCAGCAGCAGACATCCGACGTGGGACAGCTCGCAGACCTCCAGCCTGGTCGACATCAGCGCCCTGGTCCGTGCAGCAGCAGAATCCTGTCTCACCTCTTCGCCTGGCTGAGTGACCTCGTCCGGTGCCATCCTGGTGCCCACCTAATCACTGACTAGTGATTCAGAACTTGGTCCCCTCTGCTTACAGGTACTTTTCTTCAACTGATCCAGTCCTTGGATCAGCCCGGAACATCTTCACTGGTCGCCTGCCAGCAACTTCCACTTCAGGCTCCTGGTTCGTCAACAAGGATTCCCGACGACACTTGAACCCTATGCAGCCGCAGCCCCTGGGCTAGGTAAACCGAGTACCACGGTGCTCCAGCGTAGAACCACTCTCTAAGTGTCTCGATCCACTTTCGTTTTTGACCTACCTAGTCGGGTTCGCCCGAGAACACTAACTTTTGCATTTACTAGTATCCATAGACTTTGTCCCGCATTACGCGTGAGAGTTCCCACTCTGCACACGACGTCCCTAGGCCTCCTGCTTCTAATCTAAGGGTTCAGCATTGTAGGCCCAGCGTTTCTAAAGTCTCTGAGAGTAGTACTTACCTGCTAGTAATTTCGCATTCCACTTTTGTAGTATATGGTTTTTCGTGCCCCTCGGGCATTTGTGTAAATTGTGCGACTTTCAGTATTTCTTTAAGAGCTTTGTATTGTGCTTAGCGCCCTGTCCTCATAAAGAGTCCAGGGCTGTTGTGTTATAAATAAACATCCTTTTATTTTCATAACAACTTGTGTGGTGTCCTTTCACTTGGTGTTCAAGGGGTATATGTGATGGTATAACAGCTGGCTTAACACGCCCTCTAGAGTTTAGCCTAAAGACTGCTCTTGTCCATGCTACTAGGATAGCTGGTCTATAAGGTTGACTTACAACCAATCATCAATAAGGGTCGTTTGGTATGATACATAGTGATCACTAGAACAGTGAGCACAGCATATCAGGCCAACTTCTCACAACATAGAATGAGATTTTTTAGCATTTACTTTCAGGTCAAGGTTTTCCATGAAGGAACCAAAAAGATCCAATAATGTCTGTAGGACGATACCTGTGCGGGAAATCAGTACGGCATCGTCCGCGTATAGGAGGGCCGGAACCTGCAGTCCTCCCACACGCTGAGCGTCTACCCCCCCCTCCTCTAGATGTTTTCCCAACCCGTTTATGTAAATGGTGAAAAGGAGGGGGGCCAGGATGCACCCTTGGCGGACCCCTTTCTCTGTCCTAAAAGTGTCCCTACACCTCCCCTCATTTGTGACCCTAACCTTGGCGAATAGCTCCTGATGTAAAGAGGCCATGAAAGTGACCAGGGAAGGATCTATCCCCATCTCAAGAAGGATTGACCACAATTTGGACCTATTTACCAAATCGAAGGCCGAGGAGAGGTCCATGAAAGCCAGATAAAGAGACCCCTCCCCGGCCACCGCATATTTGGCGATTAATAGGTGCAAGTTCAAACATTGGTCCAGGGTACCTCGTTTCTCTCTCAACCCGTATTGTATGTTTGAAAGCCCCCCACAGACCTCAAGATTTCCACTAAGTTTAGACAATAAGACTCTGCCTAGGATTTTAATGGCTGAGTTAAGGAGGGAAATGGGTCTGTAGCACCCCGGGTCCTCACGTTGTCCCTTTTTAAAGATTGGCACTATAATGGAGGTTGCCCCGGTATTGGGGAACACGTTGTCATTTGCTGCCCTAAAAACTTTGGTTAGTACCTGAGACCAAGTTATCGGAGGATGACTATATAGGCCTGCAGGTACGCCATCGCACCCGGCGCCTTGTTTTTGAGGTCTCCAAAATGGCCTTCTACACTTCCTCCTCAGAAAACTTAACCAGGGGGGACACCCGAGCAACCATTTGGCCGTGTGGGGCTGTACTATTCTTGTCACCATAGACGTCTTTGAAATGAAGGACCCACTTCTCGTCCGGAATGACGCAGTCAGTGGTTGCGTTATGTGCCCCGGCAAAAAATGGGTGATTTATGATCTCCCAAAATTTCTTGCTGTCTCGCAAGACGTCGATAGAGAGACGTTTGTCCCACGCTTCACTTTTAATTACATCTTTTCTCCCCTTTAAGGTCAGTTTGTATTCCCTCCTCAAGTTGGCAATAAGAGCCTTGTCCCTCGGTATGGCTTTTAACGCACGCTTCAAACGAGTATTTACTCGTGAACAGTCGGCGTCAAACCACTTTGATGTTCTAGGCAATCTCTTGGTGGGCTTGACTGTCAGGTCCCTCGATATTTGGACACATATAGATTCAAAAGCCTGTATGATTGTACGATTGGGGGCCTCTTGATTTAAGCATGTCTGTATGTCTCCCTCGATTTTAGGCAATAAAGTTGCCATAAAATCATCTGGGATCACCTAGCCCCACTTGAGCCGCCTACCCTGATCAGTAGGCACAAGTGCCGCCTGCACATGGGGGCGGCCCAAGCCCTCATGTTTAAGGTCTCCCCAACACATCACCAAAAGCACAGGGTTATGATCACTATAGGATGAGGGAATTGTCCTATAGGTTTTCACCTTGGTATTTAGCCCAGGGGTGGTGAATATATAATCGATTATGGACCCTTGAGGCGTTCCTTTATAGGTGGGTACTCTATCCCCCCCACCTGTATTGAGAGATTCATAGAGATTAAAACTGGCCAATAGTACTTCCAGCGCTTCACCTGATTTTGTATGTTCAAAGTGGGGAATAGATACCCCTAAAGGACCTGCGTGTTCACCCATATAACAGGGAAGGTTACATAAATGGGTATTACAATCGCCCAACACAATGAGCTCAAAAGCAGTGTGCTTATTAAGACTGAAGTTATGTAAAAATGTCTCTAGGGGTGCAATGTGATCAGTGTCCATTGCCCTCTCCCAGGAGTTATAAAAATTAATTAGTAGGATGGAACAGATCGGTGAAACAGTCCATTCCACAATCAAAAGATTAGGGGAGTGTAGGAAGGTGGCTACCTGCCTATGGTTACCCCAGATTTTTTTGCCTTGTGTTTAGCTGGTTTTCGACTTAGTTGGCCTGCTTCCCTGCTAATCAGGGCCCCAGGCTATCTGCTCTCTCTGTAAAATGGATTCCATGCACCCTAGGTGCTTAACTAGATTGGCTTGGGTCACCTTATTAGCCCCTGTACAGAGCACTATAGGTGCCCAGGGCATAGGTGCATCCAAGGCCTACCAGGGGCTGCAGCATATCTTTTGCCACCCCTGGCTGGCTATCTAAAATTGACACAACTGGCTGATCACTCAGCTGGGGCAAGGTGGTGTAATCACCCCTTGCTTAGATATAGTATGCCTATATCTAAACCTATCTGGACACATATATACCTATCAGTCACTCCTATGGCAGGCCTTAACAATCCTGGAGGCAGAGTGCTTGATTTTATGTGAGATGGTGCTCTAGCATGAGCTGAGCCTGTCTGCAGCTGTCGGAACCAATTCCCTAAGCTGTTCCGGGATAATGCCATACCATATACTATTAAGTGCATTATAATCCTCGCGTTATATGTTAACTTTGGTTTGGCTTTATCAAAACATGTCGCATAAGGTGTCATACGATTTGGAATACTACCCCCTCGCCAGTCCTGGCGACGGGGGTAGCATTACACCCCTCTAGAGGGAGACGACATGTTACTTTGCTAAAACGCGGTTGATTTTAAAAGAGCCTCAGATCCACAAAATGGATGCTTCTGCCACAGACACAAGTCTGACCTCCTGCTGCCGACCGAAACTCAGCACAGGAGGCCTGGACAAAGGCTTTCCTGTCGCAGGGAGGTGTTACACCACCCCAGGCAGGAGATAGTGGATTGTAGCAGGGAGGTTTGAAAGAAACCAGACACTGCCTGGGGAGCACAAGGCTTCCCCTTGCATAATCCGGCCAAACCGGTTCTGGGGCAGACCAGCCCCAGTCCCAGCGCGGCCTGGATCAAAGGAAAGGGGTGTATCCACCCCCTTCCTGGGTCCCACCCATAGGAGGGGACCTAGCAGGTAATCCAGCCCCCTAGATTGTATAAGAATGGGAGCAGTGCCAACGCACTGAGATTATCCTGATGAAACATTTGAAACAAAACTCTGGACCCTTCGACATCCTACTCGACGTAGAAGACTGAAGAATCTCCCTTGTGGTCAAGGAGTGACCACCCTGTGCAAACAGGCACCATCCAGCACCTCGACGTCTGCTTTGTTGCAGTTCCCGCCGGAACTCGAGCGACAGAGATCGACGAGATCAAGCTTGCCTGCCTTCTTACAGCTCGATCCACAGTCCCTACAGAGCTGAGACCCGTGGAGGCGACCGGAAGCGTGGGGCACACCATCTTGAAAAGACCACAAGACGCTGACTGTGCAGCCCACTAGTGACCCTCGAAGCTGTACACCGGGGTTTGAGAAGCCCCAACCCTGAGCTACTCTTGCACCGAAGCTCACCCCTCCACACTCAACGAGTGCTGCGTGGGGCCCTTCTGCTTTCTTTGGCTCGACGCGTTGGCCCGGTCACTTGCCAGCTGGCTTGTGGCCCCTGTGCTGACGAAAAACTAAAACCGACACTGTGATTCTGGTTGCTCCATACTTGCACCCGCTCCTCTGAAAAGGAGCACCCGCTCTGACCCTCCTGGTCCGAGTGAGAAGCAATCTTCCAGTCCTGAGTGGATTGCTCTTTCCAAGTGTTGTTTGCTCCGATCTTGAAGCCGACAGCGCCGACGGTGAGAGCCTGCGGGAGACAGCTCGTGACCCGCTCCTGGACGTCGCAGATGCCCCAGAGCCCACGTGGCAGCGGAGAGAAGCTCTTCGACAACCACCTGATTGCGCCCGACATTGCCTGGTTCCGTCCTGGTTCCACCCTGGTCACTGCTGAGTGACCCAGACTCTGTCCCCTCTGCTTTCAGGTACTTTTCTACTCTGATCCACCCTTGGATCACACCGGACACTTCTCCTTCACATCGCCTGCAGCATCTTCAGCTTCAAGCACCAACAACCTGCGTGACGAAACCTGACGCCACTTCGACCCTATGCACCCGCTTCCTGTTGGTGAGGTAACTCAGCAACGCCGGTGTTCCCACACTGGTACACACCTCTAGGGCCTGTGTCTAAAGTTTTGTCCATCTAGGTGGTTCAGCGGAAGTATCCTTAAACTCTATTTGTGTAACTTTTACGCACCATTGACTTTGCATTGGTACATGCGTGTGCTTTAAGCGCTGCACCCGAATCCCGCGGGCTTTTCCCGACTTCAGCATTGCTTGTCCCGACTGCTCCCAGCGATTCCCTAAGCCCTAGGTCTAACCACTGTTCGATTGGTATCTCATATACCACTTTCTTAATATATGGTTTGAGTGGCCACCCGCCCTCATCCATAATTGTGCAACTTTATATGTTATACTGTGCTTTTGATTTAACGCTTGTGCCCCTTTGCTCATAAAGAGTACTGGGGATTATTTTAGAAATAAACACATATATTTTTATAATATATACTTGTGTGGTGTCCTTTCATTTGATATTACAGGATTGTGATTGGTAAAACAGCTCGCTTAACACGACCTCTTGAGTTTAGCCTTTAAGGCTGCTTAGTCTATGCTACCATTAAGATAGCTTGTCTATAAGGTTGACTTACAACCAGACACCATAAGGGATTGTTTGGACTGATACAAGGTGGTTCCAGAGTTGGAAACATCATATATCAGGCCAACTTCTCACAGGGAGCCTGACTCTAGTTGCTTAAACGACCCCGCAAGATGTAGGGAGAAGAGGAAAATTAGACCCCCCCTTAGCTCTCCCCACCGAACTGGGTGTCGCTGGTACAAAGAAGCTAGCAAAACCATCTAGCCAGATGTTTACTGAGGTTTCCCAGGATTCTTGGATGGCTATCACATCAAAGGAAGAGATAAAATTGATCCATAACGGATCTTCCCTTTTAGCTCTCAAGCCTGCAACGTTCCAACTAAGGAGTTTGCATAATGCTTTGTCCTCCTCCTGCGAAGTCCCAGTTATGGAGGCAGATGGTGTAATAGTGGAATTACTAGAAACTCGCCTCAACTCAAACCTGTTAACAGGGGACCCCAACCGTCATTCGCAGTCATCCAGGCCGGAGAATGCTTCAAATCTGTTAGTTGTCTCAAAGGGCGTAAAGGGCAAAAAATGGTCCATTCCCCTAGTTCCTTGCGGGTGGTCCGAACCTCTGTAGTTATTCCCGTGCCCCCTGTGAGGTACGGTATTCCACCCGAATACATTTTTTGGCATTGTGGGATTGGGGGCCTGCCACATATATTGGTTGTTAAGTGTTACGGGAGGATTATTCAAAAGGCCAAAAGGTACCCCAAAGGACATTATGGGAGTCACCTGGGATCTTGGGTAGAAGTAAGTTAGATCGCAAGGAACGATGGTTGAACCAGGGGTCCTTGGCATCCAGTTTAGGATGTGTCTGACCGCACCTGGGTCTCTAAAATTTATGATTATTAAATCACCCTCTATATCTTTCACTCGGCTCCCCAGCCAGGAGAGTCGCCGCACGTGGACAATCTCTCCGTTGATGTTACATGGGAGCGGTCTGTGCTGGCTGAGCCAGTGCATGGTTTTATTTTTTAATTGACTGAAGCCTTCCCTCTTAGCGTCTTCTAAAGTAGGGACACCCATAAGTACAACCACATAGGGGACCGCGTCCGGTGGTAGTTCAACTTGGCGGCCCCTCTGATTTCCTGCTCTATCTGGATGTGCCCTCCCACCTGCCACCTGCTTATTTCCAGCGACAGCTATACCCGCCTCCTTCGGGATTTCCTTACAGATGTGTTGGGCGGGTTGATGAGTTGCCTTAAGTGGATTCACCCCTTGGTGGTTACAGCTCACAGGGTTGCTAGATGGATTTGAATCCTTTTGAATTGAAGGGGTAGAGGTTGGGACTACGGCTGCGGGGGGTAAGGCTGGCTTTGCTGGTTCTTTCAAATGACCTGCTTTGTTGGTAATGGCCGTTTCTATGTCCCCCAGTCGCTGCTCCAACCTCTTCAGCCTCTCTAATATGGGAGATGTAAATGCCCTGAGTAAATGTTCAATGCTGTCGAGGGAGAGAGTAGACAATTGTTCCTTGGGTGTATAATTTCTGGTAGATGATAAACCAGGTCTAGCTCCAGACATTGTAGGGGTATTTATAGGGGATATTGTTTCATGTAATACCTCCTGGGCCGGGTCAGGAGATAATGTAGCGTTTATAGTGGGTGCAGGTGTAGCAGTAACCTTTCTACCCTTTCCAAAGTCAGTGTGGCTGATCTTAACTTTTTGTTGAACCCCTCCTCTGTCTCTTATTTGGTGGTAGTCCAACAACTTTGACAGCTTCCCGCTTCCCAGCTTTCTTTTTCCCCACTGCTACTCGAGGATTGTCCTGTTTTTAATAGATTCAATAGAACGGTGACGCTCAGCCCTTCGTTCCGCCAGTTCGCAATCCCTTTCCATGTCGGGAGCAGGTTTTCTAAAATAATTATCCAAGGTACCTTTGCTGTTTCCCCCTACGTCAGGCAGCAGGATTTTTTCGTGGATAGTAGCCATGGGGACTAAGAGAATCAGTGTTGGTGGGAATGTATAGCAGGGCTAGTGTTGTTTAAATTAATTACTTTGATTTTCCAAACAATAGCCTTAAGTAATAAAAATACAAACCCCAAATAAATACCCCTCCAACCTTGTACCCAATATATGGATATTATTAGTGGGGCAACCACGGAGGAGGTCCTATGAGTTAACGCTGGGTATAAAGGACTCGATGGAGTAAAACAGTAAATGAACAATTCCAATGGATAGGTGCGGTATAAGCGCATAGCATGGGTGCACAATGTCAAAAACGGGACAGTCTTACTTGTTGAAGTAGAGATGAAAAGGTGGACAGTAGATGTTAGAGACCTGGCCCAGCCCAGCCTCCTTCAGCCACCGAACGGCCACAAAACGGCCCGCCCTTTGCCCGGGCTTAGCCCCGGGCGCTCCCGCGCAGCGGGCTGCAGCGTTAGTTATAAAGAGGTGAAGGTGGGGAAGGGGCGTGGCAGCAGGGAGAGCGGGCCAGGTGCAGATGGTTTCAACCTGCAGGGACTCCGGGGATTTCGAGTCCCTGCGTCACCGCTCGCAGCCCTGCAGCTTTCACAGGCCTCCTAATCTCTGCCCCAAGTCGGGTGCACGGAAGACACCCCTCCAAGCAGCGAAGCGGGACCCGCGTAGCGGGTCCAGCAAGCTGTAGCTGCGATGACAGATGGCAGGCAAGTGCAAACAAAAGTTCCTCGTGGGCCAAAACAGCAATTCCTTTTCGCGTCCCACAGAGTTCAGGAATACAGGGCACTAAATACACCTCAGGCGGGGGCGTAGCAGCAGGGAGAGCGGGCCAGGTGCAGATGGTTTCAACCTGCAGGGACTCCTGGGATTTCGAGTCCCTGCGTCACCGCTCGCAGCCCTGCAGCTTTCACAGGCCTCCTAATCTCTGCCCCAAGTCCGGTGCACGAAAGACACCCCTCCAAGCACCGAAGCGGGACCCGCATAGCGGGTCCGGCAAGCTGTAGCTGCGATGACAGATGGCAGGCAAGTGCAAACAAAAGTTCCTCGTGGGCCAAAACAGCAATTCCTTTTCGCGTCAGCTATCAAAAAAGCTAAGAAAAGGTACTATTCAGACAGAATTCAAAACGCTAAATGTGCAAATAAAGAATTCTATAAAATACTCAATGAATTCTCGCAAACCAAATTGCCTAGAAGGAACTCATCCTGTTACTCAAGATTTCACAGACAAACTGGCAAATCATTACACAGACAAAGCAGACACGTTGGACTCGTACATAAAACAGAATCAAAGCACCAGCACTAACCTTTGTACAAAACAACAATCCAAGAATGCTCTAATCAAGCCTCTCCGTTCCTTCAAACACATCGCACACAATGAATTTATGGACCTGGTCAAAGCAAGCAGGCCTGCCGGCAGCCCTTCTGACCCCTGTCCGCCACAAACTTTCAAGACAATTCTTTTAACAACCTCTGCTGTCATTCCAGTAAGAAGAATCATCAACAATGCCTTAACTACTGGAATATTTCCAGAAGAACTTAAAAAGTCATACATACGCTTTTTACTGAAGAAAACAAACTTGGACCCGCTGAACCCTGACAACTACAGACCCATAACAAAGGGACCTTTCCTGGGCAAACTGATAGAAAGAGCAGCATTTGCCCAGATGTCACAATTCATTGAAGAGAATGACATACTTTCAGACTTCCAAACAGGATTACGTCAATGGAAGAGGCACTGAATCTGCCCTCTTTGCCATCTGGGATGACCTGAAGAATACAGTTGACCGCAATGGGATTGCTGCGCTACTCCTCTTGGACCTCTCAGCTGCCTTTGACACGGTTGACCATGACGCTCTGAAACAAAGACTCTATGAAGCCGGCATAGAGGGAACTGCTCTAGAATGGATTCCATCCTAACCTCAAAACAGAACTAATGTCATCCATACCCCACATTTCTCTTCCAAACCGTACTCCACAAAAGCAGGGTTCCCTCAAGGTTCTATCATCTCGCCATTGCTTTTCAACATCTACATGAAGTCATTACCTGTACTGATCAATAAATTTCACCTCACGTGCTATAACTCTGCAGATGACATGCAAATACTCCTTCAACTGCAATGCCCCAAAGACATTGGGAAATCACCAATATTCAGCTCCCTCAGAGCCGTGGATCAGTGGATGCGGGTCTGTCTGTGGCAGCGACAGACGCATCCACTTGGAGAACGCTGCATTTCTGAATTCTGGCACGTGAGGCTCCCTGAGTACCGCTCACTTGTTCCGCTATCTTGCTTTCTAAAAATAAATTTTTTAACATTTACTGTCTTAATTGGTAGCTTGAGTGTGTGTTTACAGACCTGCTGTTTCTTTGGCCCGCCCGTTCCGCAGCGTCCATTGTGGGCGTTTGTTTGCGGAGGGTGAGGTAGCCCAGCACTTCCGGGCACGGCAGGAAACAGGGTAACGCTCTAGTCGCGCTGTCCTGCCCCTGACTTAATGAGGGAGGGACAGCGGCCGCGCAGCGGACGCACCGCCGGTGCGCCAAAGGCAAGCCCGTCTGCACCCATCCGCGGCCGGGCGCGGCCAGGGGCCACAACCCCTACCCAAATGAACACCGAAGGATTAAGCAGACGGCAGTATACACGAGAACTGCTGTTTAACTGGTGCCCAATTCTTAAAGAAGCATGCAGGCATAAGATGCAGGTGGAAGCGCTGCCTCAACAGTGTAAGGAATGTTCATATGACCCTTCTGCATCTTGGGGCAACGCGAGGGAGGTAGAAACTATTAGCATGATACAGGTGAACTGCCGCTCCTTGAATAAGCACAAACTGGAAATCCATGATCTTCTAATGGATTACCAGCCGGATGTGCTGTTTCTAACAGAGACGTGGCTTGATGAGGCATCTGCCCCGGAGATTCTGGAAGCCCTTCTGTAGGAGGGTGGATACCTGACTATGGTTGCCCCCAACTTTTTGCCTGGTGTTTTGCTGGTTTTCCGACTTAGTTGACCTGGGACCCTGCTATTCAGGGCCCCAGGCCTACTGCTCTCTCTGTAAAATGGATTCCATGTACCTTAGGTGCATTTACCAATTGGTACTGGGCCACCTTATCAGACCCTGTAACTCAGGGCATAGGTGTACCCAGGGCCTACCAGGGGCTGCAGCATGTATTATGCCACCCCTGGCTGGCCATCTAAATCTGACACAACTGGCTGCACGACAGCTGGGGCAAAGTGGTGTAATCACCCTTTGCTTTAGATATAGTATACCTATATCTAACCCTAAAATGGACACATGTATTCCTATCAGTCACTCCTATGGCAAGCCTTAACAATCCTGAAGGCAGAGTGCTTGGAATTATGTGAGATGGTGCTCTGGCATGAGCTGAGCCCGTTTGCAGCTTGCGGAACCAAGTCCTAATAGCTGTTCCATGATAACGCATACCATATACTCTTAAGTGCATTATAATCCTCGCGGTTATATGCCAACTCTGGTATCGCTTTATCAAAACATGTCGAGTAAGGTGTCATACAAATCGGAATACTAACCCCTCGCCAATTCGGGTGACAGGGTTAGCACTCCACCCTTCTAGAGGGACACGACATGTATGTAACTGTGAACCCCGGTTAAAGTTAACTCGAGCCTCAGCATCACAAAATGGATGCTGCCACCACAGACACAAGTCTGACCTCCTGCTGATGGGAGTCCTTCCAGCGAGGAGAGCTTGGACAAAGGGTTTCCTGTCAGGGGCGGTGCTAGCCCCATCCCAGACAGGGTTTTGTGTATCCTGGGTAGGCAGGGCTGAATAGGAAGGTGACTGCAAGTGGCACCCCGGTGCTCACTACGCATAGGCCGGCTAGAACCAGTTCCAGGGGCACACCAGCCCCTGAGCTGGGGAAAGTCCGGCATGGGAGAGGGGTGTAACCACCCCCCTTCCTGGTCCCACCTGTGAGAAGTTGGCCTGATATTCAGTGTTCACTATTCTAGTGATCACTATGTATCAGTCCAAACAACCCTTATGGTGATTGGTTGTAAGTCAACCTTATAGACCAGCTATCCTAGTAGCATGGATACGAGCAGTCTTCGGGCTAAACTCTAGAGGGCGTGTTAAGCCAGCTGTTATACCATCACATATACCCCTTGAACACCAAGTGAAAGGACACCACACAAGTGTTATGAAAATAAACAGTGTATTTATTTAGATCACAACAGCCCTGTACTCTTTATGAGGATAGGGTACTAAGCACACAACAAAACTCTTACGAAAATACTTTAAGTTGCACAATTTACACAAATGCCCGAGGGGCACAGAAAACCATATACTATGGAAGTGGAATGCGAAATTACTAGCAGGTAAGTACTGGACTAATAGGCTTTGGAATCGCTAGGACTACGTTACTGAACCTCATGATTACTAGTAGGAGGCCTAGGGGACTCGGGTGCAGAGTGTGCACTCTCACGCGGGATGCGGGACAAAGTCTATGGAGGCTAGTAAAAGCAAAGTTAGTGTTCTCGGGCGAACCCGATAAGGTAGGTTGAAAACGAAAGTGGATCTGGACCCTTGGATAGTGAGGCTATGCTGGGGCACCGAAATGCCGAAGTTACCTAGCCCAGGGGTTGCGGCTGCATAGGTCTGAAAAGACGTCGGAAACCTTCGTTGACGAACCAGGAGCCTGAAAGAAGGAGTTGCTGGCAGGCGACCAGTGAAGATTGTTCGATGGATCCAAGCCTTGATCGAAGATGGAAGACACCTGTAAGCAGAGGGGACCAAGTCCTGAATCACTAGCCAGTGATCAGATGGGCACCAGGATGACACTGGATGGAGTCACCTCGACCAGGTGAGTGGGCGACGCTGGGCTCTGCAGTCTCACGGACCAGGAGGCGTTGTCGGCAACCAGGATGGAGGTGCGAGCTGTCCCACGATGGTTGATGCTGTCGACGTCGCTGGACCCAGGATTGGGGCAACAAGTCTTGGCAAATTCAAGCCCACGCGGTGGACCTAAAATGGCGTCTGGAGTGGACCAGGAGGGTCCAGGGTGCTTCTCTTTTGGAAGGGAGCAAGGGCCAGTCTGGAGCAACATGACTAGCAGTGGTGATGTCGTCGGTCGTCGTCGGGAAGGCCACCAGCCAGCGGGCTAGTAGCCAGACAATGCGGTGAGCAGCCAAAAAGCAGAAGGGCCCCACGCAGATCTCGTGGATGCTGGGGGGCTGGTCTTCGGTGCTGGAGCTGCTCAGGGTCGGGGCTTCTCGGAACCCAAAGCACTCACCAGAGGATCCCTCGGCGGTCGTGCTGGATAGAAGTCGTGCAGTTCTGATGATGGCCGGTCCCTCGAGGTCTCGTCGCACCTACGGTTCTCAGCTTAGCTGTAGAGGTAGGTAGAGGTCAGAGGTGCCAGGGAAGCCGGGTCTCGTCGAGCTGGTCAGTCGGATTCCGGAGGAAGGACGTGCAGCAAATCGCAGAGTTCTTAGATGGTGCCTGCGGATGCAGGGTGACTACTCCTTAGTCACAAGGGAGAAATCTTGAGAAGAAGTCGAGAGTTCCTTTCGTAGAAAGTAGTTTCTTTTTTAAAATTTTTGAAAACCTTTATTGTGCATCAAGTAAAGAACAAATGCGGGCCTACAACCATCCGGCCGGCCACAAATACTCATGAAGCACCAGTGCATGCAATACGGCGACACAGTAATACGTCATATCATCGGCAAATATTTAGAAATCAAACTGGAGAGCGTCGCAATACCGTGTCACAGGAGCAATGAAGGTTAATTTTAAATTTTCTGTGCAGCTATTGAGTTCAGATCGTATTGTTTCTTGTAGGAAGGTACCTCCTGACTATGGTTGCCCCCAACTTTTTGCCCTGTGTTTTAGCTGGTTTTTGACATAGTCGACCTGGGATCCTGCCAATCAGGACCCCAGGCCTACTGCTCTCTCTGTAAAATGGATTCCATGTACCTTAGGTGCATTTCCAATTGGGACTGGGCCACCTTATCAGACCCTGTAACTCAGGGCATAGGTGTACCCAGGGCTGCCAGGGGCTGCAGCATGTATTATGCCACCCCTGGCTGGCCTCCTAAGTTTGACACAACTGGCTGCATGACAGCTGGGGCAAAGTCGTGTAATCACCCTTTGCTGTAGGTGTAGTATACCTATACCTAACCCTAAAATGGACACACAGGTTCCTCTCAGTCACTCCTATGGCAGGCCTTGACAATCCTGAAGGCAGAGTGCTTGGAATCGTGTGAGATGGTGCTCTGGCATGAGCTGAGCCTGTCTGCAGCTTGCGGAACCAAGTCCTAATAGCTGTTCCATGATATCGCATACCATATACTCTTAAGTGCATTATAATCCTCGCGGTTAAATGCTAACTTTGGTATTGCTTTATCAAAACATGTCGAGTAAGGTGTCATACGAATTGGAATACTAACCCCTCGCCAATTCTGGCAACGGGGTTAGCATTCCACCCTTCTAGAGGGACACGACATGTATGTAACTGTGAACCCCGGTTAAAGTTAAACGAAGCCTCGGCTCCACAAAATGGATGCTGCCACCACAGACACGAGTCTGGCTCCTGCAGCTGGGAGTCCTTCCAGCGAGGGGAGCCTGGACAAAGGGTTTCCTGTCAGGGGCGGTGCTAGCACCGTCCCAGACATGGTTTTGTGTATCCTGGGTAGGCAGGGCTTTTCAGGAAGGTGACTGCTGAGTGGCACCCCGGTGCTCACTACGCATAGGCCGGTCAGAACCAGTTCCAGGGGCACACCAGCCCCTGGCCTGGGGAAAGTCCGGCATGGCAGAGGGGTGTAACCACCCCCCTCCTAGTCCCACCCATAGGCAGGACCTAGTCACCGGGTCAGCCCCCTTTTTTAGTATAAAGATGGGAGCGGGCCCCCTGTTCAGATTAGATCATCTTTGGAATCAAGACCCAACTTTCTGCGAAAGGCATCAAGATTTCCTTCTTCAAGATTCTCCCTTGTGGCTAAGGAGTAGTCACCCTGCATCCGCAGGCACCATCCTAAGAACACTGCGGTCTGCTGCAAGTCCTTCTTCACGAATCCGATGACCCAGCTCGACGAGACCCGGCTTCCCTGGCACCTCTGACCTCTACTCACCTCTACAGCAAAGCTGAGAACTGTGAGTGCGACGAGACCTCGAGGGACCGACGATCGCCAAGACTGCACGACTTCTTTGCAACAAGCCCACCGTGTGCTCCACTGGTGAGTGCTTTGGGGTCCGAGAAGCCCCAACCCTGAGCAGCTCCAGCACCGAAGATCAGCCCTCCAGCATCTCCACGATCTGCGTGGGGCCCTTCTGCTTTTGCGTGCTCACCGCGCTGTGTGGCTACTAGCCGGCTGGCTTGACGCCTTCTTCACGACGCCCGACGACATCACTGCTGCTGGTCTGGTTGCTCCAGACTGGCCCTTGCTTCCTTCTTCAAGAGAGGCACCCCGGACTCTCCTGGTCCACTCCAGACGCCATTTTGAGTCCACCGCGTGGGCTTGAATTTGCCAAGGCTTTGTTGCCCAATCCTGGGTCCAGCGACGCCGACAGCTTCATCCATCGTGGGACAGCTCGCTCCTCCATCCTGGTCGCCGACAACGCCTCCTGGTCCGTGAGATCTGCGAGCACAGCGTCACCCACTCACCTAGTCGAGGTGACTACCATCCGGTGCCCTCCTGGTGCCACCTGACTACTGGCTAGTAGTCTCAAACTTGGTCCCCTCTGCTTTCAGGTGTCATCTTCCTTCGATCCAGGCTTGGATCCATCGAACTTTCTTCACTGGTCGCCTGCCAGCAACTTCTTTCTTCCAGGCTCCTGGTCCGTCTACAAGGATTCCCGACGTCTTTTGAGACCTATGCAGCTGCAGCCCCTGGGCTAGGTAACTTCGGCATTTCGGTGCCCCAGCATAGCCTCACTATCCAAGGGTCAGAATCCACTTTCGTTTTCCTCCTACCAGGTCGGGTTCGCCCGAGAACACTAACTTTGTCATTACTAGCTACCATAGACTTTGTCCCACATCACGCGTGAGAGTGCACACTCTGCACCCGAGTCCCCTGGGTCTCCTAGAAGTAATCTGAAGATTCTATAGTCAAGATCTAGCGATTCCAAAGCCTATTAGTACTGTACTTACCTGCTAGTAATTTCGCATTCCACTTTCAGAGTATATGGTTTTCCGTGCCCCTCGGGCATTTGTATATACTGTGCTAACTTAAGTATTTTCGTAAGAGTTTTGTTTTGTGCTTAGTACCCTGTCCTCATAAAGAGTACAGGGCTGTTGTGATTCTAAATAAATATCTTGTTTATTTTCATAACACTTGTGTGGTGTCCTTTCACTGGGTATTCAAGGGGTATATGTGTGGTAAACAGCTGGCTTAACACGCCCTCTCGAGTCCTTAGCCTTAGACTGCTCGTATCCATGCTACTAGGATAGCTGGTCTATAAGGTTGACTTACAACCAATCATCAATAAGGGTTGCTGGACTGATACATAGTGTTCACTAGAATAGTGAGCACTGCATATCAGGCCACCTTCTCACATTGGTGAGCAGCGGTTGGGATTAGAGCTTGCTGTTGTTTTACCACACGTATCCTAAGAATATCTTGTTGAAAGATCACATAAGTACTGTTAGGTACATATAACTAAGCTTAGAATACTCTGAGTTCTACTGAACCAGCTGTTGCAGCTCCTCAAGGCTTAGCACACCTTGGCTGCAACTCTTAGCAAGGGATCAGTAGGCAAACACATAGTGTAGGTAGGTGCATCACTTACACCACACTAGAAACAGTATGTCAGACAAAGGAGGAAACTCTGAGTCTCCCCTTGTGTCAGTGGACCCTCCACAGGTCCCCACTTCCAGATATACTGTTCTTAGCTTCAGGGAGTTGAGACAGGTGTGTACCTCCAGGAAGATAAGACAGGGGTCTAACCCCACAACTTCCTTTCTGATTGGTCTCTTAGAGGCTTATGATGCCAGAAAAGCTGAGAAACTTCTTAGCTCTTCTAATCCAGATGGAAGCATGCCTCCCCTTGAAGGAACCAGAGGAGACCCTGACCTAATCCACCTCTCAGCTGAGACTGAAGAGGGGGAGGAGGATGAGGATCCCTTTGGGGATGAGGCAGATAAGGGACAGGTAGAAGTCAGTAGACTAACCAGGTCCAACTTAAGCAGACATGAGATTGGTACTGGGGGACCCCTGGGGCCACTCTCAGGTCAGCTTAACATTGGGAATGTACGAGCCAGATCTCTATCAAGAGGCTCTGGCAGATCTATTCAAACCAATGGCTCTCAAAGCTCTTCTCACAGAGGGATGACTTCCCCTCAGAGGAGAGTGTATGAAGCTAAAGAAAGGGCAGTCAATCTGAGGATTGAAAGGGAAGAACTTGCCCTGGCCAAAGAGAGGTTTGCCTTTGCTAGAGAGCAACAGTTAAGTGGGGTAGTCCCCACTGGTGGCAGCAATATACCTAGCAATAGGGAAAGGAGTTTTGATACAAAGCACCTGAATAAGATAGTGCCCCCCTTTAAACAAGGGGATGACATCCACAAATGGATTACTGCTTTGGAGAGGGCCTGCACTGTGCAGGGTGTTCCCCAAAGTCAGTGGGCAGCTATCTTGTGGCTCTCCTTTGAAGGTAAAGGTAGAGATAAGCTCCTCACTACTAGAGTTGAGGATGCTAACAATTACCAAATCTTGAAAAATACACTGGTTGATGGGTTTGGTTTAACCACTGAGCAGTACAGGATGCTGTTCAGAGACACCCAGAAAACTCAGTCTCAAGATTGGTCTGACTTTGTTGATTGTGCCACTAAGGCTTTTGAAGGCTGGCTACTGGGTAGTAAGGTTACTGATTTTAAAGGATTGTACAATCTAATTATGAGGGAGCAAATCTTAAATAATTGTCAGAACCAGTTATTACACCAGCACCTGGTAGACTCTGATCTGACCTCTCCACAGGAATTGGGTAAGAGGGCAGACAAATGGGTCAGAACCAGGGTCAGGCCTAAGAACCAGGGTGGTGACCAAAAGAAGGAATCAACCAAGCCTCAAGAGAAGGGTGGGGATAAATCCACAGAGAAGACTTCCCAAGGGCCCCAAAACTCCAACAAGGGTGGTGGGTCCCAGAACACTCCTTCAGAACAGAAGAAACCTTATTGCCATACCTGTAAACAGGTGGGCCATTACAAAAGTGATGCCAGTTGCCCTAAAAATGGCAATAAGGGAAATATACCCCCAGGTAATACTCCTAAACCTCCTGTTACCACTAGTGGTAATCCCCCAGGTGGTGGGAGTGCCCCCAAGAATGTGGTGGGCATTACTTTGGGCAATCAGGAGGACTATGGCCTAGCCAGGTCCCCTGACCACACTCTTGTCTGTGAGACTGGCATGGGGTTTGCCAACTTCACTACTGGACCCCACATTTTGGGAAAGTATAGACAAGAGGTCATAGTGAATGGTCAGAAAGTTGAGGCATTCAGAGACACAGGGGCCAGCATCACCATGGTGATTGACCATCTGGTCCCCTCTGCTCAACTGACCCCTGGTTTTACTTATCAGGTGACAGACATTCATGGAGTGAAGAGAAGGCATCCCATGGCAGTAGTCAAGCTCAGCTGGGGTAATGTCACAGGGCCCATGAGAGTGGCAGTGACAGATAACCTACCTGTAGATTGCTTACTGGGGAATGACCTGGAACTCTCAGCCTGGGCTGAGGTGGAGCAAGAAACTCACTCCAGAATGATAGGCCTATCCAGACAGGTTAGTGGGGCAGTAATAGCTACAGCCCCAGTCCAAGCACCATTCCTCCCTGAAAAGGTTGGAAGGGCAGTGGTAGCCACTGCCCAGGCTCAGACAGACTTTCCAGAACAGGATAGGAGGGCTGTGACAGTCACAGCCCAAACACAAACTGAGTGCCCTCCTGAAAAGGTTGGCAAGGTTGAAATGGTCTCAGCCTCTACTCAAACAGATAGTGAGGTTGTGAAGCCTGAAACAATGGATCACTCCACTCAAACAGAGAGCATTGAGGAGGAAGAAGAGTCTTCCCCCTCCCAGACACTAGGTGAGAGCCAGCCTCCTCAGGGAACTGACTCTACCCCTGTTGAAGGAACTGCCCCAGAGGTAGCCAGGCCTAGCCTGGCAGAGCCCCTGATGGCAGTGGACCCTTCCCAGGTGGGACCCAGTCTGGAGCAGGTAGCCTGCACCTCTCTACCCTGCCTCAGTCAGCCCAGGGCTGAAGAGGTCAGGGAGGCCAGTGGTGGACCCCAAAGGGCCCCCTGTCCGAAAGAACTCCTTAATCAACAGATTAGGATCACTGAAGCTGGTAAACCTGGCCAAGTGAAAAGAAATCAGACTCCTGAGGGATCCCCCTTAAAAGTAGTTAGGGACCTCCCACAGCTGGACACTGTTGGGCACAGCCAAACATGGGGCCTAAAAACCCCAGACCTGACCTGTCCCTCCAGTAAGCCAAACAGAGGGACTCAGCCTCCAGCTTTAGGTAGCCAGAGGCTGACCCTGAGAGCTCAGTGCATCTCAGCTAAAGAAAGAAAGGCACACATGATGGATGGTGATTGGAGGAAGTTGAGCCCAAAGGTAGAGGAGCCTCCCTTCAGCACTCCATCCCAGCATCAGCCTTTTTCTTTCCCAAGACACACCAGAGACAGAGATTCCCTATGGTGGAGACCCTCAGACACCCTTAGGGTGAGGGGTTGCCTAGTGGACCATGACACAGGGGGAAACCAAGCCAGAGCTGGTCCTTCCTTATATGGCCACTTAGGTAATAGAGGCTTACCTGGACAAGGGTAGCCTTATCTCCTTTCGTTTGGGGGGGGGGGGATGTGTAGGAAGGTACCTCCTGACTATGGTTGCCCCCAACTTTTTGCCCTGTGTTTTAGCTGGTTTTTGACATAGTCGACCTGGGATCCTGCCAATCAGGACCCCAGGCCTACTGCTCTCTCTGTAAAATGGATTCCATGTACCTTAGGTGCATTTCCAATTGGGACTGGGCCACCTTATCAGACCCTGTAACTCAGGGCATAGGTGTACCCAGGGCTGCCAGGGGCTGCAGCATGTATTATGCCACCCCTGGCTGGCCTCCTAAATTTGACACAACTGGCTGCATGACAGCTGGGGCAAAGTCGTGTAATCACCCTTTGCTGTAGGTGTAGTATACCTATACCTAACCCTAAAATGGACACACAGGTTCCTCTCAGTCACTCCTATGGCAGGCCTTGACAATCCTGAAGGCAGAGTGCTTGGAATCGTGTGAGATGGTGCTCTGGCATGAGCTGAGCCTGTCTGCAGCTTGCGGAACCAAGTCCTAATAGCTGTTCCATGATTCGCATACCATATACTCTTAAGTGCATTATAATCCTCGCGGTTAAATGCTAACTTTGGTATTGCTTTATCAAAACATGTCGAGTAAGGTGTCATACGAATTGGAATACTAACCCCTCGCCAATTCTGGCGACGGGGTTAGCATTCCACCCTTCTAGAGGGACACGACATGTATGTAACTGTGAACCCCGGTTAAAGTTAAACGAAGCCTCAGCTCCACAAAATGGATGCTGCCACCACAGACACGAGTCTGACCCCCTGCAGCTGGGAGTCCTTCCAGCGAGGGGAGCCTGGACAAAGGGTTTCCTGTCAGGGGCGGTGCTAGCACCGTCCCAGACATGGTTTTGTGTATCCTGGGTAGGCAGGGCTTTTCAGGAAGGTGACTGCTGAGTGGCACCCCGGTGCTCACTACGCATAGGCCGGTCAGAACCAGTTCCAGGGGCACACCAGCCCCTGGCCTGGGGAAAGTCCGGCATGGCAGAGGGGTGTAACCACCCCCCTCCTAGTCCCACCCATAGGCAGGACCTAGTCACCGGGTCAGCCCCCTTTTTTAGTATAAAGATGGGAGCGGGCCCCCTGTTCAGATTAGATCATCTTTGGAATCAAGACCCGACTTTCTGCGAAAGGCATCAAGATTTCCTTCTTCAAGATTCTCCCTTGTGGCTAGGGAGTAGTCACCCTGCATCCGCAGGCACCATCCTAAGAACACTGCGGTCTGCTGCAAGTCCTTCTTCACGAATCCGACGACCCAGCTCGACGAGACCCGGCTTCCCTGGCACCTCTGACCTCTACTCACCTCTACAGCAAAGCTGAGAACTGTGAGTGCGACGAGACCTCGAGGGACCGACGATCGCCAAGACTGCACGACTTCTTTGCAACAAGCCCACCGTGTGCTCCACTGGTGAGTGCTTTGGGGTCCGAGAAGCCCCAACCCTGTGCAGCTCCAGCACCGAAGATCAGCCCTCCAGCATCTCCACGATCTGCGTGGGGCCCTTCTGCTTTTGTGTGCTCACCGCGCTGTGTGGCTACTAGCCGGCTGGCTTGACGCCTTCTTCACGACGCCTGACGACATCACTGCTGCTGGTCTGGTTGCTCCAGACTGGCCCTTGCTTCCTTCTTCAAGAGAGGCACCCCGGACTCTCCTGGTCCACTCCAGACGCCATTTTGAGTCCACCGCGTGGGCTTGAATTTGCCAAGGCTTTGTTGCCCAATCCTGGGTCCAGCGACGCCGACAGCTTCATCCATCGTGGGACAGCTCGCTCCTCCATCCTGGTCGCCGACAACGCCTCCTGGTCCGTGAGATCTGCGAGCACAGCGTCACCCACTCACCTAGTCGAGGTGACTACCATCCGGTGCCCTCCTGGTGCCACCTGACTACTGGCTAGTAGTCTCAAACTTGGTCCCCTCTGCTTTCAGGTGTCATCTTCCTTCGATCCAGGCTTGGATCCATCGAACTTTCTTCACTGGTCGCCTGCCAGCAACTTCTTTCTTCCAGGCTCCTGGTCCGTCTACGAGGATTCCCGACGTCTTTTGAGACCTATGCAGCTGCAGCCCCTGGGCTAGGTAACTTCGGCATTTCGGTGCCCCAGCATAGCCTCACTATCCAAGGGTCAGAATCCACTTTCGTTTTCCTCCTACCAGGTCGGGTTCGCCCGAGAACACTAACTTTGTCATTACTAGCTACCATAGACTTTGTCCCACATCACGCGTGAGAGTGCACACTCTGCACCCGAGTCCCCTGGGTCTCCTAGAAGTAATCTGAAGATTCTATAGTCAAGATCTAGCGATTCCAAAGCCTATTAGTACTGTACTTACCTGCTAGTAATTTCGCATTCCACTTTCAGAGTATATGGTTTTCCGTGCCCCTCGGGCATTTGTATATACTGTGCTAACTTAAGTATTTTCGTAAGAGTTTTGTTTTGTGCTTAGTACCCTGTCCTCATAAAGAGTACAGGGCTGTTGTGATTCTTAATAAATATCTTGTTTATTTTCATAACACTTGTGTGGTGTCCTTTCACTGGGTATTCAAGGGGTATATGTGTGGTAAACAGCTGGCTTAACACGCCCTCTCGAGTCTTTAGCCTTAGACTGCTCGTATCCATGCTACTAGGATAGCTGGTCTATAAGGTTGACTTACAACCAATCATCAATAAGGGTTGCTGGACTGATACATAGTGTTCACTAGAATAGTGAGCACTGCATATCAGGCCACCTTCTCACATTTCTCAATCATGAAAAATAATAAAATAGAAGAGCAAGGTCCATGCAGGTGGGACATGACATTAGCTACAGTTGTCCACTCGATCTAACACCCCAACAGTCAAGTCCCCACCGGGCAGGATGGCAGCTAGATGATCACTCTACAGGGTATCAGTCCCAACATCCCATCCTTATATCCGCCGCCACCCATCCCCAGTATGCCTAAACACGGGCTAAGATGAAGAAGGAAAACATAAAAGAAGAGCAAAAAAAGGCACCATAGAAACTAAAACAGAAACTGAAATTTAACCCCCCACCCGACACACATGCAGAGGCTATGGCCTACACCCCCCCCCCCCCCCCCCCCCCAGCAGAGTGTCTGTCGCCCCGTAAACCCGAAATATAGCAAGAGAAGAAAAGGAAGAGAACAGAAAAGAAGAAAGAAAAAGCAAAAGAAGAAATATAAACCAGTGATATAGGGAGCAAGAAAACAAATTCTTTTCTATAACTCCCACTAAAGAAGAGGCCGGGATGAGGGCCAGGTACACGTATGCTCGGACACCGCCGGCCCAACAAGCATTCTCCACCCCAATATCAGCAGCAAGTAGATTCAGCAAAAGTTTAACAATTAGGGAGCGTGTCTCTCTTGGTCAAAAACCCTTCCGATTCTTACAAGCGACAAAAGTTACACAACAGGGAGAGCAAAGTCCCCAAGGAAGGAGCAGATGAGGGGGCGAGAGGACAGGCTTCTAGTGTCCAAAGCAACGGAGATGTTGTACGAGGCAGATAGTCAGGCACGGGACAAAGGGGAAACAATGTCGCAGCAACAGACCTGGTGGGTGGCAGCGAGTCGCTACAAGTAGCAGCAGTAGCTACATTAACCTCGGCAGTAGCACTGGGAGGCAGCGGTTTGCTGGTAGACTGTAGCAAAGGCAAATCCAAATTCTGTCGGGGACGGATCCCCTGCTCCCGATACAGAGCCTGGGCGTGTGCGTCAATTTTCTCACCCAATATGCAGCAGTTACGCATCATCTCAGATCGTAGTTCCCCCAGGATCGTTAACACGTCCTTGTAAGTCCATTCAGGCTGCGGGTCCCTTAGCTCTGCATCCCCGGAGGATGAATGAGATCCGGCCCCCTGCACGAAAATGAGCTTGCAATCCCATGGTGAGGGCGTGCAGCCTTCCCCACATAGCAAAATAGCAGGCATCGCCATCTTGCCCTCGATCCACTGGAAGGTTGGGGGGGAAGGGGGTCGCAGGGCACGACCGATCAACAATTGTCCTCCCCGGAGTACACAGTGTCACCCTCGGTCTGCGGTGTAGGCAGGGAACCGCGGCAGTTCGGTCAAGCAGGCAGAGTAAAGGGGGGGCTCACCAATGTCGGGCAGAGCAACAATGGGAGCCAAACAACATCATAGCGGCTCCGGACAAAGGAACCGTAAACAAAGCACGTCTCCCGCTTGTCCTCGCGCTGCACAGTGAATACGCGGTAAATCCTTGGCGGCAGGCGTCGGCCGGTCGGTATCCCGGTGTAGGCAGCACTTCCCAGTTTTCGCCTCCTCAGTAGGCGGATCGGCCGCCTCGGAGCCCGCGAGGTCCGGCAAGGCGCTGTGTTGTGAGCGGGGTCCCAGGCTGAGGGGCGATCCGTCCGATATCTTCCGTCGCCGGGCGGGTGGAGAGCTCAGAGGAACGCTGTCAGAGCCAGCTCCGCTTCCCGCACATTTCGGTCCAGGAAACTTCAGGATGGCAAGCAGGATTTCGGTGCGGGACTCAAGGGCCGGCGGTGCCGAGAGGCTACACGTCCGCTCAGGTCGCCATCTTGGCTCCTCCCCCAGAAAGAAAGTAGTTTCTTGATTCAAAGATGATCTAATTTGGAAGGGTCCCCGCTCCTGCCTTTATCCTAAAGAAAGGGGTGGGTACGCGACTAGGTCCTGCCCTAGGGGTGGGACCAGGAAGGGGGGTGGTTACACCCCTCTCCCATGCCAGACTTTCCCCAGGCCAGGGGCTGGTGTGCCCCTGGAACTGGTTCTAGCCGGCAGATGCGTAGTGAGCACCGGGGTGCCACTTGTAGTCACCTTCCTGTAAAGCCCTGCCTACCCAGGATACACAAAACCCTGTCTGGGATGGTGCTAGCACCACCCCTGACAGGAAACCCTTTGTCCAAGCTCCCCTCGCTGGAAGGACTCCCAGCTGCAGGGGGTCAGACTTGTGTCTGTGGTGGCAGCATCCATTTTGTGATGCTGAGGCTTGAGTTAACTTTAACCGGGGTTCACAGTTACATACATGTCGTGTCCCTCTAGAAGGGTGGAATGCTAACCCCGTCGCCAGAATTGGCGAGGGGTTAGTATTCCAATTCGTATGACACCTTACTCGACATGTTTTGATAAAGCGATACCAAAGATAGCATTTAGCCGCGAGGATTATAATGCACTTAAGAGTATATGGTATGCGTTATCATGGAGCAGCTATTAGGACTTGGTTCCGCAAGCTGCAAACGGGCTCAGCTCATGCCAGAGCACCATCTCACACGATTCCAAGCACTCTGCCTTCAGGATTGTCAAGGCCTGCCATAGGAGTGACTGATCGGAATCTGTGTGTCCATTTTTAGGGTTAGATATAGGTATACTATATCTAAAACAAAGGGTGATTAAACCACCTTGCCCCAGCTGTCGTGCAGCCAGTTGTGTCACATTTAGATGGCCATCCAGGGGTGGCATAATACATGCTTCAGCCCCTGGTTGGCCCTGGGTACACCTATGCCCTGAGTTACAGGGTCTGATAAGGTGGCCCAGTACCAATTGGATAATGCACCTAAGGTACACGTGTCAATTTAGTGAGAGAACAGCTAGGCTGTGGGTCGGATTAGCAGGCCCACAGCCAGAGAAAGTCGTAAACCAGTGAAACAAAAGCAAAAAATCTGGGTGATCATAGGATTGCAGACCCTACTCTCCTACATGACCCCCCCCCCCAAACTTTGGGACAATAAACTAACCTCGAGCAGGTGAGTCTTCTTGCTCTAAGTGGAAATACCTGGAGAGCCCATCTGCATTGCCATGATCAGTGCCAGGTATATGCTCCACTGTAAAATCCATCCCCTGTAGGGAAATGGACCACCTAAGCAGTTTGGGGTTTTCACCCTTCATCTGATTTAGCCACAAGAGGGGCTTATGGTCGGTCTGAATCTTGAAATGAGTGCCAAACAAGTATGGCCTCAGTTTCTTCAGGGCCCAAACCACAGCAAAGGCCTCCCTCTCAATAGCTGACCAATTTTTCTCTCTGGGGGTCAGCCTTCTGCTTATAAAAGCAATGGGCTGGTCATTACCATCAAAATTCAGTTGAGATAGAACAGCTCCCACACCCAACTCAGAAGCATCTGTTTGGACAATGAATGGTTTGGAGTAGTCTGGACTCTTGAGGATAGGTGCTGTGCACATGGCCTGCTTTAGGTCATCGAATGCTTTTTGACAGCCTGCTGTCCACTGAACTTTCTTTGGCATTTTCTTACTTGTCAGTTCATTAAGTGGAGTCACAATTGATCCATAATTTCTGCCAAACTTTCTATAGTAACCAGTCAGGCCCAAGAAAGCTCGAACCTGAGTCTGGGTGGTTGGAGGAGCCCAGTCCCTGATTGACTGTATCTTGCTCTCCAGTGGCTGAACTTGGCCTCCACCTACAAGGTGGCCCAAGTATACAACCTGTGTCTGCCCTATCTGGCACTTTGTGGCCTTGATAGTGAGACCTGCTGCTTGCAGTGCCTCTAACACTTTCCTCAGGTGGACCAGGTGATCCTCCCAGGTGGAGCTAAAGACAGCTATATCATCAAGATATGCTGCACAGAAGTCATCCAGCCCAGTGAGAACATGATTCACCAGCCTTTGGAAGGTGGCAGGTGCATTTTTCAAACCAAAGGACATTACCACAAATTGATAATGCCCACCAGGGGTAGAAAATGCTGTTTTGGGCTTGGCATCCTCAGCTAACCTGATTTGCCAATACCCAGCTGTCAGGTCTAATGTACTTAAGTAGTTGGCAGAAGCCAATCTATCTATAAGTTCATCTGCCCTTGGTATTGGGTGGGCATCAGTCTTAGTGACTGCTTTGAGACCCCTGTAGTCTACGCAAACCCTCATCTCTTTCTTACCACCCTGGGTGTGAGGCTTTGGCACTAGAACTACTGGACTAGCCCAAGGGCTATCTGAGGGTTCAATGACTCCCAACTCTAACATTTTCTGCACTTCTGTTTTGATGCAGTCTCTAACATGATCAGGCTGCCTGTAGATTTTACTCTTAACTGGCAAGCTGTCACCAGTGTCAACCTCATGGGTACACCAATTAGTTTGACTGGGTGTTAGAGAGAACATATGCCTGAAGGATTGAAGAACTTGTTTGCAATCCTTCTGTTGATGTTCAGAGAGGCTGCCACAAAAGACAACACCATCTACTGATCCATCATCAGGATTCTGAGTGAGCAGGTCTGGGAGAGGGTCACTCTCTTCCTCCTGTCCCTCATCTATGGCCATGAGCAAGCTCATGTCCTTCCTGTCGACATATGCTTTGAGCCTGTTTACATGGAGCACCTTGTGGGGGCTTCTGGGAGTTCCAAGGTCCACCAGGTAGGTGACCTCTCCCTTTTGCTCAAGGATTGTGTGGGGCCCAGACCATTTGTCTTTGAGTGCTGCTGGGGCCACTGGCTCCAACACCCACACCTTCTGTCCAGGCTGGTATACAGTCAGGACAGCCTTTTTGGTCATGCCAAGCTTTTTGAAGTTCCTGGCTAGCCTCAAGGTTTTTGGATGCCTTTTCCATGTACTCAGCCATCCTGGAGCGGAGACCAAGTACATAGTCCACTATGTTGGTTGCAGGCTTTTTGAGAGGTCTCTCCCATCCTTCCTTCACCAAACACAGAGGTCCTCTTACAGGATGTCCATACAAAAGTTCAAAAGGGCTGTAGCCAACCCCCTTCTGTGGGACGTCTCTATAAGCAAATAAAAGGCAGGGTATCAGGACATCCCATCTACGCCTGAGCTTTTCAGGTAGTCCATGAATCATCCCTTTTAGGGTCCTGTTGAACCTTTCAACAAGCCCATTGCATTGTGGATGATAGGGTGTAGTGAACTTGTAGTTGACACCACATTCCCTCCACATAGCAGTTAAGTAGCTTGACATGAAGTTTGCACCTCTGTCAGAGACAACCTCCTTAGGGAAGCCCACTCTGGAGAACACTCCAACTAGGGCTCTTGCCACAACAGGTGCTGTAGTGGTCCTAAGGGGAATAGCTTCAGGATACCTGGTGGCATGGTCCACCACCACCAGTATAAACGTGTGCCCTGATGCTGTCTGGGGTTCCATTGGACCAACAATGTCAATCCCCACTCTTTCAAAGGGCACCCCCACCACAGGCATTGGTATAAGGGGGGCCTTTGTTGTGCCACCTGACTTACCACTGGCTTGGCAAGTGACACAGGAGCGACAAAACTCCTTGGTATCTTCATTCATATGAGGCCAGTGAAAGTGTGAGACAATTCTGTCCCAAGTCTTGTTCTGGCCTAAGTGTCCTGCAAGGGGAATCTCATGGGCCAAGGTGAGAAGGAAACCTCTCAGAGACAAGGGGATGACCAGCCTCCTGGTTGCACCAGGCTTGGGGTCTCTTGACTCAGAGTATAGGAGTCCATCTTCCCAGTATACCTTGTGGGCACCTGTGGCGTTCCCTGCAGCCTCAGCAGCAGCCTGCTGTCTGAGGGGTTCAAGAGAAGGGCATGCTAACTGTTCCTTCCCCAGGTCTGCTCTGGAGGGTCCCCCTGAGCCCAGAAATTCAACTTGATCAAGTTAAAATTCTTTAGGCTCAGTTTCCCTCAGTTCCTGTAGGTCAGCCTCCTCTGAGACTTGATCCTCAACCTGGGGCAAGGGGGAAGGCAATGCCTTAACCCTCCTGCTCTTCTTCTTGGAAGGTGTCTGGTCCATTGTTCCAGGATCCAGCACCTGTTCAGTGGGGCATCTTCTGGCCTGTGACCTAGTCACAGCAAGCACATGTGCTGGCAAGCCTAACATCTCCATGTGAGTCCTCTGCTCCACTTCTGACCATTGTGATGACTCCAAATCATTGCCCAACAAACAATCCACTGGGAGGTCTGAACTAACTACAACCTTCTTTTGGCCATTTACCCCTCCCCAGGAGAAAGCAACAATCGCCATACTATGACTGGTAGTGACGTTGCTGGCATTGGTCACCAGGAAATCTGTACCTGGCATGATCTGTCCAGGGTCCACAAAGTTAGGTGTCACCATGGTGACACTGGCACAAGTGTCGCTATAGGCCTGAGCCATTTTGCCATTTATCAAAGGTGTCTGCCTGTATTTGCCCAAAGTATTGGGACTGACATCAGGGGATATATCCATATCCCCTGTACAGACAAGGACAGCCTGAGTGAGTGTGCCAACTAAGTTGTCATACCCCTCAGAACCCAAGGTTAACCCAACTAATCCCTTGGGAGGTGCACTACCACTGCTGACTGTACTAGGGGGTGCAGTTGCCTTAGGGGCTGCAGTGGCAGGAGTTGGCCCTCCTTTCTTGGTGCACTCACTAAACCAGTGAGTTTTACTTTTACAGTATTGGCACCACATTTTTGACTGGCCTTCTTGAGTCTTCTTCTTCTGGGAAGCCTGACCCGCACCCTCTTTGGATTGTTGGGGACCTGTCGAAGACTTCTGGTCATTTTGTACACCTTTAGTATCTTTACCCTTCTGGTCTGCTTTCTTTTGACCACCCTGGTTCTGGCTCTGGTTCTGCTTAACCCTTGTTCTGACCCATCTGTCTGCCTTCTTTCCCAATTCTCGGGGAGAGGTCAGATCTGAGTCAACAAGGTGCTGATGCAACAACTGATTCTGACAATTGTTTAAAATCCGTTCCCTCATGATCAGATTGTACAATCCTGTATAATCAGTAAACTTACTGCCCAGCAACCAGCCCTCCAAAGCCTTAGTGGCACAATCTACAAAGTCAGACCAATCCTGAGACTGAGTTTTCTGGGTATCCCTGAACAGCAACCTGTACTGCTCAGTGGTTAGGCCAAACCCATCTATCAGTGTATTCTTCAGGACTTGGTAATTGTTAGCATCCTCAGCTCTAGTAGTGAGGAGCTTATCTCTACCTTTACCTTCAAAGGAGAGCCACAAGACAGCTGCCCACTGACTCTGGGGGATGCACTGGACAGTGCAGGCCCTCTCCAAAGCAGTTATCCATTTGTGGATATCATCCCCTTGTTTAAAATGGGCACTATCTTACTCAGGTGTCTAGTGTCTAAACTCCTGTCTTTTTCTCTTGGGAGAATGCTGCCACCAGTGAGATCTAACCCACTTAACTTTTGCTCTCTAGCAAAAGCAAGCCTCTCTTTGGCCAGGGCAAGTTCTTCCCTTTCAATCCTCAGATTGGCTTCCCTCATCTTAGCTTCATGCTCCCTTCTCTTAGGGGATGACATCCCTCTACGAGAAGAGGTCTGAGAGCCATTGGTTCGAATGGATCTGTTAGAGCCTCTGGATAGAGACCTAGCTCGTCCATTCCCAATGTTAAGCCTGCCTGAGAGTGGCCCTGGGGGTCCCCCAAATCCATTCTCATGCCTACTTACGTTGGTCCTAGTGAGTCTGCTGACTTCTACCTGCCCTGTTTCTACCTCATCCCCTGATAACTCATCTTCCTCCCCCTCCTCAGCACTATCTGCTGCCTGGAGGTGTCGGTCAGGGTCACCATGGGTTCCCTCTAGGGGAGGCATGTTCCCATCTGGATGAGAAGGTTCTGTGTTAGCAGACCTCCTGGCATCATAAGTCTCTAAGAGACCAATCAGAAAGGGAATGGTAGGGTCTGAACCCTGTTTTAGCTTCCTGGATGTACAGATTTGTCTCATCTCCTGGAAGTAAAGAGTAGCATATCTGGAAGTGACCTGTGGAGGGTCCACAACCACAAGAGGGGTCTCTGAAGACTCTCCGTGGTTAGACATGCTTCTAGTGTGGTGTAAGTGATGCACCTACCTACACTATTTGTTTGCCTACTGATGCCTTGCTAAGAGTTGTAGTCAAGGTGTGCTAAGCCTTGTTAAACTACAACAGCTGGTTCAGTAGAACTCAGAGTATTCTAAGCTAAGTTATATGTACCTTATACTTATGTGATCTTTCACAAAGATATTCTTAGGATACGTGTGGTAAAACAACAGCAAGCTCAAATCCCAACCGCTGCTCACCAATGTGAGAAGTTGGCCTGATATTCAGTGTTCACTATTCTAGTGATCACTATGTATCAGTCCAAACAACCCTTATGGTGATTGGTTGTAAGTCAACCTTATAGACCAGCTATCCTAGTAGCATGGATACAGGGAGTCTTCGGGCTAAACTCTAGAGGGTTTGGTAAGCCAGCTGTTATACCATCACATATACCCCTTGAACACCAAGTGAAAGGACACCACACAAGTGTTATGAAAATAAACAGTGTATTTATTTAGATCACAACAGCCCTGTACTCTTTATGAGGACAGGGTACTAAGCACACAACAAAACTCTTACGAAAATACTTTAAGTTGCACAATTTACACAAATGCCCGAGGGGCACGGAAAACCATATACTATGGAAGTGGAATGCGAAATTACTAGCAGGTAAGTACTGGACTAATAGGTTTTGGAATCGCTAGGACTACGTTACTGAACCTCGTGATTACTAGTAGGAGGCCTAGGGTACTCGGGTACAGAGTGTGCACTCTCACGCGGGATGCAGGACAAAGTCTATGGAGGCTAGTAAAAGCAAAGTTAGTGTTCTCGGGCGAACCCGATAAGGTAGGTTGAAAACGAAAGTGGGTCTGGACCCTTGGATAGTGAGGCTATGCTGGGGCACCGAAATGCCGAAGTTACCTAGCCCAGGGGCTGCGGCTGCATAGGTCTGAAAAGACGTCGGAAACCTTCGTTGACGAACCAGGAGCCTGAAAGAAGGAGTTGCTGGCAGGCGACCAGTGAAGATTGTTCGATGGATCCAAGCCTGGATCGAAGATGGAAGACACCTGTAAGCAGAGGGGACCAAGTCCTGAATCACTAGCCAGTGATCAGATGGGCACCAGGATGGCACCGGATGGAGTCACCTCGACCAGGTGAGTGGGCGACGCTGGGCTCTGCAGTCTCACGGACCAGGAGGCGTTGTCGGCGACCAGGATGGAGGTGCGAGCTGTCCCACTATGGTTGATGCTGTCGACGTCGCTGGACCCAGGATTGGGGCAACAAGTCTTGGCAAATTCAAGCCCACGCGGTGGACCTAAAATGGCTTCTGGAGTGGACCAGGAGGGTCCGGGGTGCTCCTCTTTTGGAAGGGAGCAAGGGCCAGTCTGGAGCAACCAGACTAGCAGTGGTGATGTCGTCGGTCGTCGTCGGGAAGGCCACCAGCTAGCGGGCTAGTAGCCAGACAACGCGGTGAGCAGCCCAAAAGCAGAAGGGTCCCACGCAGATCTCGTGGATGCTGGGGGGCTGGTCTTCGGTGCTGGAGCTGCTCAGGGTCGGGGCTTCTCGGACCCCAAAGCACTCACCAGAGGATCCCTCGGCGGTCGTGCTGGATAGAAGTCGTGCAGTTCTGATGATGACCGGTCCCTCGAGGTCTCGTCGCACCTACGGTTCTCAGCTTAGCTGTAGAGGTAGGCAGAGGTCAGAGGTGCCAGGGAAGCCGGGTCTCGTCGAGCTGGTCAGTCGGATTCCGGAGGAAGGACGTGCAGCAAACCGCAGAGTTCTTATTTTATTTTATTTTTTTTAAATATATTTTTATTGCAGGAATTAGCAAATTGTTACATATACGACCAGCAGTATAGATCCAATAAAATCAATGAAATGCAACCCACCATCCCCCAGTAGCATGTACCCATATACAGCCATTCAGCCCACAACCCAACGGTCGGGCGGCGAAATCCAATGGGGGTACACAGGGCTCGACAAATCTGAAAAATTGTACTAGTCCTGCAGGTCTAGTAACTTGGAAAATCCCCTCGACCCAACTGCAACCTACTTGACCTCTGTCTCTGAAAACGGAGCAAAGGTGACAAGTTAACAAGATTTAAAGGCATCTTTATTGCTTAGTTCCTTTGTGAGCAATAAAAATGCCTTTAAATCTTGTTATCTTGTTACTTTTGCTCCGTTTTCAAAGGCAGAGGACAAAAGTTAGTTTGTTTCCTACTCGCCAGAAAGGGCGAGTAGGACCTAAAAATAGCTCGTCCTCATCCATTCTCCCTCGCAAATGCGAGCGGGCGAGTGGATTTGTCGAGCCCTGGTACAGCAGGGAAGCAAAGCTGGTCCGGATAATTCACTGTCCGTCATCTGCTTTTCTAAACAAGCCTATAAAACCCCAAAGAAAACCCCTCCCATAAAACACTATAACCCAAATAATTCCCCACCCAACCCAACCCCGCCATCAGTGTATGGTAGCAGCCGCAGTAGGATTCATGAGAGGACCCATGAGGAGAGTATCAGAAACATGAATTGCAATCGCCTAACGGGACTCGGGGCGCGCTGCTCCCTCACTGTCAGAGTCGCTGGGGGCGCAATAATCCCTGAGGGCCTGCACTAATGTTTCCCATTCTAGCGCTGCCTCCTGTGCCTTCTCGTTATGCTGTCTCCCAGCTAGTTGGTATCTCAGCGTACTTTCACCCGCTGCCCACTTCAAGAGTTCGCTGTGCCACCTGCTCCCGGTCGGACCAGCCCGTGCCTTCCAGTTCCTGGTCACCTCTCGCTTAGCTAGGAGAAGCCCCAAATCAATGAATTTACTGGAAATTTTGTTTTTGGGGGTATGTGGAAACCAATGCAAGAGTCCCACTGCCGCATCAACCGACAAGGATCTCCCTGTCACCTCCTCCAGGGTCTTCCCCACTTCCTCCCAGTAGGAGGACAATCCCGGGCAGGCCCACAACATATGGAGGAGGTCTGCCTCCGGCGCCGGGCATCCAGGGCAGTTCGCCGAGCCCGTGGCGAAATACTGTTGGATTTTCGCCGGAGTCAGATATGCCCTATGGAGTACGTAATAGTGGACCAACTGAAAGCGGGCATGGCGCGTGCCCTTCCAAGCCCGCCGCACGAGTTGGGACCAGGTCGTCTCCGGAATCTCCTTGCCTATGTCCGCTTCCCAACGGGCTCTCAAGGTCGTGAGGGGGGTCAGCCCCTCATTGATCAGTCTGCCGTAGAGGCAAGTGACCGCCTTCACCGTGCCCGCAGACATCATGACGTATTGGCACACCGGAGACGTAGGGGGCTCCTCATGCCCGCATTTCCAGTGCGCCTGGATCGCTCGGACCAGGGCCGAGTGCAATAGGAAGTCTCCGCGGGGAACCTCGAAGCGGTCAATGAGCTCCTGAAAGGGCAAGAGCGCCCCATCCTCATAGAGGTCCCCCACCAACTGCAGTCCCGCGTCCTCCCAGTCCGCCAACCGTGACCAATCACCGCCATGGGGCAAGGCCGTCAGCATCCCTAAAGGTATTTCAGGCGCATACGGTAATCGCAATTGGCCTCGGGCGTGGGCTCGGTTCCAACACAGGCGAACGGTCTTCTCCTCCAGCGACAGGTCTTGCAAGGCCAAGCGTTGTCGTAGCGCTATGAAGGAGAGAACATGCCTGGCTGTCCCCGTACCTCTCCTGTCCTCTGGGCCCCGGAATTCCCTGGCGATCTCCTGGGTGAAGGTCTGGAGCTGCGCCGCTAGATAGTATTTCTCAAAGTCCGGCACCGCAAGCCCACCCTCGGCTTTCGGCTTTCGGCCTCATCAGGGTCTTGAGGGCCACTCTTCGGCGGCCCGAGCCCCAGAGGAATCCGACTATCATCGACCGTAAGAGTCTAAACGTGGCCGGCGGAATCCAGATCGGTAGTGACCGGAAATAATACAGCAACCGGGGAAGCGCCATTTTGAGCAAAGCGATCCGCCCCGCCATCGAAAGCGGTAACGTAGCCCAGAAGTCCATACTACCCCGCAGCGCTCGACTGCATCTGGCAATGTTCCCGTCTAGGAGGTCAGATGGTTCAGGGTAGACATACACTCCCAGGTACTTAAAGCAGTCAGGTTCCCATCTAATCTCTCTATCGAGAGCAGGGCTGGGGGTGCCTCTGCGAACCGGGAAAAGGCATGTCTTAGCCCAGTTCACCGGGAGGCCCGAGACCTCCCCAAACGCCGTGAGCGCCGTCGCAGCTCCATGTAGGGCAACAACCGGGTCTTCAAGGAAGAGCAACAGGTCATCGGCGTATAGCGAAATGTAGTGCGGGCCCGACGGTGTCCAGAAGCCATTATAATGGGCTCCCGACCGGAGTAGCAGCGCGAGAGGCTCCACCGCCAGCGCGAAGAGAAGAGGGGATAACGAGCAGCCCTGTCTCGTGCCTCTCTCCACCGGGTATTGTGAGGAAATTAGCGGGCCTGCCCGAACCCCGGCCGATACAGAGGTATATAAGACCGTGGTCCATCTGATAAAACCCTCGCCGAGGCCGAACCGCCGTAACACAGTGTGCAGGTAGTCCCATTCCAGGCTATCAAATGCCTTCTCTAAATCTACCGATAGGACCACCGGGCACGGAGCGTCCACGAGCGGTTCCCCCAGCAAGCGGAACAACCTACGGATGTTCATGGTCGTGTTTCGCTTGGGGATGAACCCAGCCTGGTCCTCATGTACCAGGGAGCTCATGTGGCCCAGCAGTCTCGAGGCCAAGATGCTGCTCAGAATTTTATAATCGACTGTCAGCATCGATAGGGGACGATAGGACGCCGGATCTGCCGAGTCCCGCCCCGGTTTGAGGAGGGGAACCACTAAGGCCTCGCGCATCGAGCCGGGGAGTCGTCCAAGCCTCTTCGCCTCTCTATATACGATCACCAATCTTGGGGCTAGGAGATCAGCATAGGCTGCATAAAATTCTACAGGAAGGCCGTCTAGGCCCGGGGTCTTATTCCGCGCCATCTTTTTAATGGCGCTGCGGATCTCCCCCAGTTCGATATCGGACCCCAGGGCTTTCGCTACGTCAGGCTCCACTGTTGGGAGCTCCAGGGGCCGTAGATAATCCTCGAGAAGGTCAGGGTCTCTGGCAGAGCGACTGCGATACAGATGGTCGTAGTAGTGCCGGTAGCAGCTCAGAATCTCAGGCTGAGTGTGCACCACGGTCCCGTCCGCCATGCGCATGGACGTCGTCAGTGAGGTCTGGCGCGTAGGGTTAGCCAGCCACGCCAGCAATGCGCTCGACCTATCCCCCTCTGCGAGGGACCGAACCGTATAGGCCTTGTAGTCGAAGCAGCGCAGCCGCTCGACCTCCGCCGCCACCGCCTCCTTCGCCTCCGCCGTGCGTCCCTGGAGTTCAGGGTGTCCGGGGCGGCGGAGTTCCAACTCACGGAGCCTCCCATCGGCAATATCTAAGTCATCGAGGATAACCCGCCTCATACCTACCTTCTTGGTGATGCAATAACCCCTCACCACCACCTTAAAAGCGTCCCATTCCAGCGCCCTTGAGCTCGCGGTGCCCCTGTTGGACGCGAAGTACTCCGCGATCTTATCTCCTAAGTCCGCTTTGAATAAGTGTCCTCGAGGATCTCGGGACGTAACTTCCAGGTGGGCACCGCAGGCGCCCCAGGAAACCAGCGAAGGGCCAGCAGGAGGGGGTTATGGTCCGAGATGGTCCTAGTCAAATACTCAGAGCGGACCGCCGCTGAAACCAGTTCAGTCGAGCCAAGAAATCCGTCCAACCGAACGTGTAACTCGTGGAGGCCCGAAAAGTAGGAATAATCTCTAGTGTCGGGGTGTTGCGCCCTCCAAATATCCGTCAGACCCCAGCGCAACTGCCAGTCCCCACGACCTTTAGCCACACGACGGACCGGAGAGTCAGTGTGAGAAGTTGGCCCGATATGCAACGTTCGCTATTCTAGCGACCGCTATGTATCGTTCCAACGACCCTTATGGTGTTTGGTTGTAAGTCAACCTATAGACCAGCTATCCTAGTAGCGTGGATACGAGCAGTCTAAGGCTAAAGACTCGAGAGGGCGTGTTAAGCCAGCTGTTTACCACACATGTACCCCTTGAACACCCAGTGAAAGGACACCACACAAGTGTTATGAAAATAAACAGTATATTTATTAAGAATCACAACAGCCCTGTACTCTTTATGAGGACAGGGTACTAAGCACAAACCAAATCTCTTTAGCAAATACTTCAAGTGCACAATTTAGAAACAAGTGTCCGAGGACACGGAAAGATTAAGGTCTCGGGCGGACCCGATAAGGCAAGTCGGAAGCGAGGGACTCGGGACCCTAGAGTAAGGAGGCTATGCAGGCACCGAAATGCCGAGTTACCTAGCCACGAGGGCTGCGGCTGCACAAGTCTTACAGGCGTCGGGGTCTTCGCTGACGAGCCAGGAGCCGGAAGAAAAGGAGTTGCTGGCCGGCGACCAGTGCTGAATAGTTCGTAGAGATCCAAGCCTGGATCGGAGATTGAAGAAACCTGAAAGCAGAGGGGACCAAGTTCGTACTACTAGCCAGTAGTCAGAGGGTACCAGGAAGGCACCGGTTGGCCGTCACCTCGACCAGGTGAGTGGGCGACGCTAGGCTCTGCAGTCTCACGGACCAGGAGGCGTTGTCGGCGACCACGGTGGAGGTGCGAGCTGTCCCACGAAGGATGATGCTGTCGGCGTCGCTGGGCCCAGGATGGGGCAACAAGCCTTGGCAGTTCTCAGGGCCACGTGGTGGGCCTAAGAGGGCGTCTTGAGTGGACCAGGAGGGTCCGGGGTGCTTCTCGCAAAGATGGAAGCAAGGGCCAGTCTGGAGCAACCAGACCAGCAGTGATGATTCTCGGATGTCGTCACAGAAGGACACAAGCCCGCGGCTAGTGACCAGACAACGTGCTGAGCAGCGAGCAGAAGGGCCCCACGCAGATCGTGGAGATGCTGGGAGACTGCACTTCGGTGCTGGAGCGGCTCAGGGTCGGGGCTTCTCGGACCCCAGAGCACTCACCAGAGAGTTACCTCGATGGTCGTGCTGGTTTTTAAGAGCGTGCAGGTTCTGATGATGGCCGGTCCCTCGAGGTCTCGTCGCACCCACAGATCACAGCTGAGCTGATGACGTGGGTAGAGGTCAGAGGTGCCAGGGAAGCCGGTTCTCGTCGAGCTGGGCCGTCGGATTCCTTGAGGAAGGACTTACAGCAAACCGCAGAGTTCTTAGTTGGTGCCCGCTGATGCAGGGTGACTACTCCTTAGTCACAAGGGAGAAATCTTGAGAAGAGTCTTGAATGTCCTTTCGTAGAAAGTAGTTCTTGAATCAAAGATGATCTAATTTGGAAGGGTCCCCGCTCCAGTCTTTATGCTAAAGAAAGGGGTGGGTACATGACTAGGTCCTGCCCTAAGGGTGGGACCAGGAAGGGGGGTACTTACACCCCTCTCCCCTGTCGGACTTTCCCCAGGCCAGGGCTGTCGCCCCTGGAACTGGTTCTAACCGGCAGATGCGTAGTGAGCACCGGGGTGCCACTTCGCAGTCACCTTCTCGCCAAAGCCCTACCTACCCAGAATACACAAACCCTGTCTGGGACGGTGCGAACAGCGCCCTCGACAGGAAACCCTTTGTCCAAGTGCTCCTCGCTGGAAGGACTCCCAGCAGCAGGAGGTCAGACTCGTGTCTGTGGTGGCAGCATCCATTTTGTGGAGCTGAGGCTTCAGTTAACTTTAACCGGGGTTCACAGTTACGTACATGTCGTGTCCCTCTAGAAGGGTGGGATGCTAACCTCATCGCCAGAATTGGTGAGAGGGCAGCACCCCGATTCGTATGACACCTTACTCGACATGCCTTGATAACGCGACACCGGAGTTACCGATATGGTACGCGTTATCATGGAACAGCTATTGGGTCTTGATTCCGCAAGCTGCAACCGGGCTCGGCTCGGGCCTGAACCTAGCTCACACGAGCCCACGCACTCTGCCTTCAGGATTGTCAAGGCCTGCCATAGGAGTGACTGATAGGAACTCGGGTGTCCATTGTATGGTTAGATATAGAGCTACTATACCTACAGCGAAGGGTGGTTACACGGCTTCGCCCCAGCTGTCGTGCAGCCAGTTGTGTCAAATTTAGGAGGCCAGCCAGGGGTGGCATAATACATGCTTCAGCCCCTGGCGGCCCTGGGTACACCTATGCCCTGCGTTACGGGGTCTGATAAGGTGGCCCAGTACCAATTGGTAAATGCACCTAGGGTACATCTCGTAATTTAGAAAGAGAACAGCCAGGCTGTGGGTCTGATCAGCAGGCCCACAGCCAGAGAAAGTCGTAAACCAGTGAAACAAAAGCAAAAAATCTGGGTGATCATAGGATTGCAGACCCTACTCTCCTACATGACCCCCCCCCAAACGTCGGAACAATAAGCTAACCTTGACCAGGTGAGTCTTCTTGTTCTAAGTGGAAATATCTGGAGAGCCCATCGGCATTGCCATGATCAGTACCAGGTCTATGTTCCACTGTAAAGTCCATCCCCTGTAGGGAAATGGACCACCTAAGCAGTTTGGGGTTTTCACCCTTCATCTGATTTAGCCACAAGAGGGGCTTATGGTCGGTCTGAATCTTGAAGTGAGTACCAAACAAGTATGGCCTCAGCTTCTTCAGGGCCCAAACCACAGCAAAGGCCTCCCTCTCAATAGCTGACCAATTCTTCTCTCTAGGGGTCAGCCTTCTGCTTATAAAAGCAATGGGCTGGTCTTGACCATCAAAATTCAGTTGAGAAAGAACAGCTCCCACACCCAACTCAGAAGCATCTGTTTGGACAATGAATGGTTTGGAGTAGTCCGGACTCTTGAGGATAGGCGCCGTGCACATGGCCTGCTTTAGGTCATCGAATGCTTTTTGACAGCTCGCCTTCCACTGAACCTTTTTTGGCATTTTCTTACTTGTCAGTTCGTTTAATGGTGTCACAATTGAACCATAGTTCCTGACAAACTTCCTATAGTAACCAGTCAGGCCCAAGAAAGCTCGAACCTGAGTCTGGGTGGTTGGAGGAGCCCAGTCCCTGATTGACTGTATCTTGCTCTCCAGTGGCTGAACCTGACCTCCACCTACAAGGTGGCCCAGGTATACAACCTGTGTCTGCCCTATCTGGCACTTGGTGGCCTTGATAGTGAGACCTGCTGCTTGCAGTGCCTCTAACGTCTTCCGCAGGTGGACCAGGTGATCCTCCCAGGTGGAGCTAAAGACAGCAATATCGTCAAGATACGCCGCACAGAAGTCATCCAGCCCAGTAAGGACTTGATTCACCAACCGTTGGAAGGTGGCAGGTGCATTTTTCAGACCAAAGGGCATCACCACGAACTGGTAATGCCCACCAGGGGTTGAAAATGCGGTTTTAGGCTTGGCGTCCTCAGCTAACCTGATTTGCCAATACCCAGCTGTCAGGTCAAACGTACTTAGGTAGTTGGCCGAAGCCAATCTATCGATAAGCTCGTCTGCCCTTGGTATTGGGTGGGCGTCAGTCTTAGTGACTGCATTGAGACCCCTGTAGTCTACGCAAAACCTCATCTCTCTCTTACCACCCTGGGTGTGAGGTTTCGGCACTAGAACTACGGGACTAGCCCAAGGGCTATCCGAGGGTTCAATGACTCCCAACTCCAACATTTTCTGCACTTCACTTTTGATGCAGTCTCTAACGTGATCAGGCTGCCTGTAGATTTTACTCTTGACTGGCAAGCTGTCACCAGTGTCAACCTCATGGGTGCACCAATCGGTCTGACTGGGTGTTAGAGAAAACATATGCCTGAACGACTGAAGAACCTGTTTACAGTCGCTCTGTTGATGTTCGGAGAGGCTGCCACAAAAGACAACACCATCTACCGAGCCATCGTCAGGATTCTGAGTGAGCAGGTCGGGGAGAGGGTCGCTCTCCTCTTCCTGTCCCTCATCTAGGGCCATGAGCAAACTCATGTCCTTCCTGTCGACATATGCTTTTAGCCTGTTGACATGAAGCACCCTGTGGGGGCTCCGGGGAGTTCCCAGGTCGACCAGGTAGGTGACCTCTCCCTTTTTCTCCAGGATGGTGTAGGGCCCAGACCATTTGTCCTTGAGTGCTGCTGGGGCCACTGGCTCCAACACCCACACCTTCTGTCCGGGCTGGTAAACAGTCAAGACAGCCTTTTGGTCATGCCAAGTTTTTTGGAGTTCTTGGCTGGCCTTAAGGTTTTCAGATGCCTTTTCCATGTACTCAGCCATCCGCGAGCGGAGGCCAAGCACATAGTCCACTATGTTGGCTGCGGGCTTTTTGAGAGGTCTCTCCCATCCTTCCTTCACCAAACACAGGGGTCCCCTTACAGGATGCCCGTACAGAAGTTCAAAAGGCCTGTAGCCAACCCCCTTCTGCGGGACTTCTCTGTAGGCGAACAAGAGGCAGGGGATCAGGACGTCCCATCTACGCCGAAGCTTTTCCGGTAGTCCATGAATCATCCCTTTTAGGGTCCTGTTGAATCTCTCAACAAGCCCATTGCATTGTGGGTGATAGGGTGTAGTGAACTTGTAGTTAACACCACATTCCTTCCACATAGCAGTTAAGTAGCTCGACATGAAGTTTGCACCTCTGTCGGAGACGACCTCCTTAGGGAAGCCCACTCTGGAGAATACTCCAACTAGGGCTCTTGCCACAACAGGTGCTGTAGTGGTCCTAAGGGGAATAGCTTCAGGATACCTGGTGGCATGATCCACTACCACCAGTATAAACTTGTGCCCTGAGGCTGTAGGTGGTTCCATGGGACCGACGATGTCGATCCCCACCCGTTCAAAGGGCACCCCCACCACAGGCATTGGTATAAGGGGGGCCTTTGTCGTGCCACTTGACTTACGACTGGCTTGGCAAGTGACACAGGAGCGGCAAAACTCCTTGGTATCCTCGTTCATGTGAGGCCAGTGAAAGTGTGAGACAAGCCTGTCCCACGTTTTCGTCTGGCCTAAGTGACCTGCTAAGGGAATCTCGTGGGCCAAGGTAAGTAGGAAACCACGCTGAGACAAGGGTACAACCAGCCTCCTGGTCATGCCAGGCTTGGGGTCTCTTGACTCAGTGTACAGGAGTCCATCTTCCCAGTATACCTTGTGGGTACCTGTGGCGTTCCCAGCAGCCTCAGCAGCGGCCTGCTGTCTGAGGGGTTCAAGAGAAGGGCAGTCTAACTGGTCCTTCCCCAGGTCTTCCCTTGAGGGTCCCCCTGAACCCAAGAATTCAACTTGATCAAGTTTGAATTCCCTTGGCTCAGTTTCCCTCAATTCCTGTAGGTCAGCCTCCTCTGAGACTTGATCCTCGACCTGGGGCAAGGGGGAAGGCACAGCCTTAACCCTACCGCTCTTTTTCTTGGGAGGTGTCTGGTCCGTTGTTCCAGGATCCAGCACCTGTTCAGTGGGGCATTTCCTGACCTGTGACCTAGTCACAGCGAACACATGTGCTGGCAAACCTAACATTTCCATGTGAGTCCGGTGCTCCACTTCTGACCATTGTGACGACTCCAAATCATTGCCCAACAAACAATCCACTGGGAGGTCTGGACTAACTACAACCTTCTTTTGGCCAGTTACCCCTCCCCAGGAGAAAGCTACAATTGCCATACTGTGATTGGTAGTGACATTGCTTGCATTGGTCACCAGGAATTCTGTACCTGGCATGATCTGTCCAGGGTCCACAAAGCTAGGCGTCACCATGGTGACGCTGGCACAAGTGTCCCTATAGGCCTGAGCCATCTTTCCATTTATGAAAGGCGTCTGTCGGTATTTGCCCAAAGTATTGGGGCTTACGTCAGGGGATACGTCTGCGTCCCCTGTACTGACAAGGACAGCCTGAGTGAGTGTGCCAACTAAGTTGTCACGCCCCTCAGAACCCAGGGTTAACCCTACTAAACCCTTGGGAGGTGCACTACCACTGCTGACTGTACTAGGGGGCACAGGTGCCTTAGGGGCTGCAGTGGCAGGAGTCTGCCCTCCTCCTTTCTTGGTGCACTCACTAAACCAGTGAGACTTACTTTTACAGTACTGGCACCATCTTTTGGATTGGCCTTCTTTCTTCTTTTGGGGAGCCTGACCCCCACCCTCTTTGGGTTGTTGGGGACCTGTCGAAGACTTCTGGTCATTTTGTTCCCCTTTAGAATCTTTACCCTTCTGGTCTGCTTTCTTCTGACCACCTTGATTCTGGCCCTGGTTCTGCTTAACTCTTGTACGAACCCATCTGTCTGCCTTCTTTCCCAATTCTTGGGGAGAGGTCAGATCCGAGTCGACAAGATGCTGATGCAACAACTGGTTCTGACAATTGTTTAAAATTTGTTCTCTCATCATCAAATTATACAATCCTTGATAATCAGTAACCTTACTGCCCAGCAACCAGCCCTCAAAAGCCTTAGTGGCACAATCGACGAAATCAGACCAATCTTGAGACTGCGTTTTCTGGGTATCCCTGAACAGCACCCTGTACTGCTCAGTGGTTAGGCCGAACCCTTCAACGAGTGTATTTTTCAAGATTTGGTAATTGTTAGCATCCTCCACCCTTGTGGTGAGGAGCTTGTCTCTTCCTTTTCCTTCAAAGGAGAGCCACAAGATAGCTACCCACTGACTCTGGGGAACACCCTGCACAGTGCAGGCCCTCTCCAACGCAGTAATCCATTTGTGGATGTCGTCCCCTTGTTTAAAGGGGGGCACTATCTTACCAAGGTGTTTCGTATCGAAACTCTTTTCCCTATTACTAGGTACATTGCTGCCACCAGTGGGGACTGCCCCACTTAACTGTTGCTCTCTAGCAAAGGCAAGCCTTTCTTTGGCCAGGGCAAGTTCTTCCCTTTCGATCCTCAGATTGGCTGCCCTTTCCTTAGCTTCGTACACTCTCCTCTGAGGGGATGTCATCCCTCTTTGAGAAGAGTTGTGAGAGCCATTGGTTCGAAGGGATCCGCCAGAGTCTCTTGACAGAGATCGGGCTCGTCCATTCCCAATGTTAAGCTGACCTGATAGTGGCCCCAGGGGTCCCCCAGTACCGCTATCATGTTTGCTTAAGTTGGACCTGCTTAGTCTGACGACTTCTACCTGTCCCTTATCTGCCTCATCCCCAGAGAGATCCTCATCCTCATCCTCCTCCACATCCTCGTTCTCAGTTGCGAGGTGAATGAGGTCAGGATCGTCTCGGGTTCCCTCGAGGGGAGGCATGTCTCCTTCTGGATTAGAAGAGCTACGAAGTTTCTCAGCTCTCCTGGCATCATAAGTCTCCAAGAGACCAATCAGAAAGGACGTTGTGGGGTTAGACCCCTGCTGAATCTTCCTGGAGTGACACAGTCGTCTTAACTCCTTGAAGCTCAGCACAGTATATCCTGAAGGGATGACCTGTGGAGGGTCAACTGACACAAGGGGAGACCCAGAGTTTCCTCCTTTGTCCGACATACTGGTTCTAGTGTGGTGTAAGTGATGCACCTACCTACACTACGTGTTTACCTACTGTACCCTTGCTAAGAGTTGTAGCCAAGGTGTGCTAAGCCTTGAGGAGCTACAACAGCTGGTTCAGTAGAACTCAGAGTATTCTAAGCTTTTAGTTATATGTACTAACAGTACTTTGTGCGATCTTTCAACAAGATATTCTTAGGATACGTGTGGTAAAACAACAGCAAGCTCAAATCCCAACCGCTGCTCACCAATGTGAGAAGTTGGCCCCGTCTTGCAACGTTCGCTATTCTAGCGACCGCTATGTATCGTTCCAACGACCCTTATGGTGTTTGGTTGTAAGTCAACCTATAGACCAGCTATCCTAGTAGCGTGGATACGAGCAGTCTAAGGCTAAAGACTCGAGAGGGCGTGTTAAGCCAGCTGTTTACCACACATGTACCCCTTGAACACCCAGTGAAAGGACACCACACAAGTGTTATGAAAATAAACAGTATATTTATTAAGAATCACAACAGCCCTGTACTCTTTATGAGGACAGGGTACTAAGCACAAACCAAATCTCTTTAGCAAATACTTCAAGTGCACAATTTAGAAACAAGTGTCCGAGGACACGGAAAGATTAAGGTCTCGGGCGGACCCGATAAGGCAAGTCGGAAGCGAGGGACTCGGGACCCTAGAGTAAGGAGGCTATGCAGGCACCGAAATGCCGAGTTACCTAGCCACGAGGGCTGCGGCTGCACAAGTCTTACAGGCGTCGGGGTCTTCGCTGACGAGCCAGGAGCCGGAAGAAAAGGAGTTGCTGGCCGGCGACCAGTGCTGAATAGTTCGTAGAGATCCAAGCCTGGATCGGAGATTGAAGAAACCTGAAAGCAGAGGGGACCAAGTTCGTACTACTAGCCAGTAGTCAGAGGGTACCAGGAAGGCACCGGTTGGCCGTCACCTCGACCAGGTGAGTGGGCGACGCTAGGCTCTGCAGTCTCACGGACCAGGAGGCGTTGTCGGCGACCACGGTGGAGGTGCGAGCTGTCCCACGAAGGATGATGCTGTCGGCGTCGCTGGGCCCAGGATGGGGCAACAAGCCTTGGCAGTTCTCAGGGCCACGTGGTGGGCCTAAGAGGGCGTCTTGAGTGGACCAGGAGGGTCCGGGGTGCTTCTCGCAAAGATGGAAGCAAGGGCCAGTCTGGAGCAACCAGACCAGCAGTGATGATTCTCGGATGTCGTCACAGAAGGACACAAGCCCGCGGCTAGTGACCAGACAACGTGCTGAGCAGCGAGCAGAAGGGCCCCACGCAGATCGTGGAGATGCTGGGAGACTGCACTTCGGTGCTGGAGCGGCTCAGGGTCGGGGCTTCTCGGACCCCAGAGCACTCACCAGAGAGTTACCTCGATGGTCGTGCTGGTTTTTAAGAGCGTGCAGGTTCTGATGATGGCCGGTCCCTCGAGGTCTCGTCGCACCCACAGATCACAGCTGAGCTGATGACGTGGGTAGAGGTCAGAGGTGCCAGGGAAGCCGGTTCTCGTCGAGCTGGGCCGTCGGATTCCTTGAGGAAGGACTTACAGCAAACCGCAGAGTTCTTAGTTGGTGCCCGCTGATGCAGGGTGACTACTCCTTAGTCACAAGGGAGAAATCTTGAGAAGAGTCTTGAATGTCCTTTCGTAGAAAGTAGTTCTTGAATCAAAGATGATCTAATTTGGAAGGGTCCCCGCTCCGGTCTTTATGCTAAAGAAAGGGGTGGGTACATGACTAGGTCCTGCCCTAAGGGTGGGACCAGGAAGGGGGGTAGTTACACCCCTCTCCCCTGTCGGACTTTCCCCAGGCCAGGGCTGTCGCCCCTGGAACTGGTTCTAACCGGCAGATGCGTAGTGAGCACCGGGGTGCCACTTCGCAGTCACCTTCTCGCCAAAGCCCTACCTACCCAGAATACACAAACCCTGTCTGGGACGGTGCGAACAGCGCCCTCGACAGGAAACCCTTTGTCCAAGTGCTCCTCGCTGGAAGGACTCCCAGCAGCAGGAGGTCAGACTCGTGTCTGTGGTGGCAGCATCCATTTTGTGGAGCTGAGGCTTCAGTTAACTTTAACCGGGGTTCACAGTTACGTACATGTCGTGTCCCTCTAGAAGGGTGGGATGCTAACCTCATCGCCAGAATTGGTGAGAGGGCAGCACCCCGATTCGTATGACACCTTACTCGACATGCCTTGATAACGCGACACCGGAGTTACCGATATGGTACGCGTTATCATGGAACAGCTATTGGGTCTTGATTCCGCAAGCTGCAACCGGGCTCGGCTCGGGCCTGAACCTAGCTCACACGAGCCCACGCACTCTGCCTTCAGGATTGTCAAGGCCTGCCATAGGAGTGACTGATAGGAACTCGGGTGTCCATTGTATGGTTAGATATAGAGCTACTATACCTACAGCGAAGGGTGGTTACACGGCTTCGCCCCAGCTGTCGTGCAGCCAGTTGTGTCAAATTTAGGAGGCCAGCCAGGGGTGGCATAATACATGCTTCAGCCCCTGGCGGCCCTGGGTACACCTATGCCCTGCGTTACGGGGTCTGATAAGGTGGCCCAGTACCAATTGGTAAATGCACCTAGGGTACATCTCGTAATTTAGAAAGAGAACAGCCAGGCTGTGGGTCTGATCAGCAGGCCCACAGCCAGAGAAAGTCGTAAACCAGTGAAACAAAAGCAAAAAATCTGGGTGATCATAGGATTGCAGACCCTACTCTCCTACAGTCAGGGAGGGGCGGATGCGAGCGGTCGGTCTCCACATCCACTACTGAATTGAAGTCCCCACCGAGCAAGAGGGGCCCAGTGAAAAAGTGGGCCAACGAGCCCGATAACCTGGAAAGGAAGGCAATCTGGTCCATGTTGGGTGCGTACACACAGCAAACGTTTAGGTCCCTCCCCCCCAGAGTGCCCGATATGGCCACGTAGCGCCCCTCTGGATCTACCACTGAGTTTGTGACCTGGAAGGGAACCCCAGCTCTAATCCAAATTAGCGCCCCCCTGACATACGCTGAGTACGATGTGTAAAAGACCTGCCCCCTCCACCTACGCTGTAGCGCCGCCCCTTCCGCCTTGTTCAGATGGGTCTCCTGCAGCAGCGCCATTTGTACTCCCCTACGCACTAAATAAGCGTGGACTTTGTGCCTCCTAGACATGGTGTGAAGCCCCCGTACGTTCCAAGTGATACATCTCACATTATCAACATCAGCCATTGTCCCATATTGTTTGTGCAAAGTCTCCCCATCCGGGTCCCAACAAAGAACGAACAACAATCAACCCAGCACTGATGGCGGCCATTTTCCCCAACCAAAACTCAGCAACTCTTATTCTAACCAAACCCCTGCCCACCCTCCCCAGAACAGGACCCAAATAGCACCATTCAGTTCCCATCCAAACCATGCCCTCAGAAATCCCCTTGTCCCCAACTAATCCTGCGGTCGCCACCGTAGGAAGGCCTTAAGGGCTAGGTGCGGGCTGGGCGGTGGCAGTGGGCCCTCGATGCCCTGGCTACCAGGACTAAAGCAAGCCCAAAACAGTATCGAAAACCCTCGGGGCAAGAGCAAGGCACCCCACCTCCCACTCCTCCGGAGATCATGATTAACCATCGGCTCCCGCCACCCCCGCTTCGGGCCCCCACCCAAAAGGATGCAGCTCACCCCGTCAACCCTGTCCATCCAGAAGGTCCTCAACCGATTTCGGTATGATCACCGGCGTGTGGACGCTATCCGTCACCGAGTCCTCCGAGTCCGTCGGTGCTCCCTCGTCACCAGGGTCCTCTTCTACAATGGTACCGTCTCGTGAACCAGATAGTGCAGATAACACCTCCAACACTCCCTTCCGCTCCGTCGAAGTCTCCGCAGTTGAAGGTCCGCCCGACCGGCCCCGGCGACTCCGTATCCTCTTAGACCGCCGTCGCTGTCCCGGCTCCACCGCTAGCTGAGATGCGGAGGTGAAACCATCTTTCCCAGCTCTATAGAGTTCAAGCCAGTTACAGACATCCTCCGGGGTATCAAAAAATTGAGTCTTGTCATCGACAATGATGCGGAGCTTTGCAGGAAATAGGAGCGAGTATTGGATGCCCTCGCTCCGGAGCTCGCGCTTGACTGCCAAGAATGAAAACCGCCTGCGTTGGGTTTCATAGGTGTAATCCGGGAAGATGTTCACCTGGCTGTTCTCCACCTTAAAGGGGCCATTATGTCTGGCGGCATTGAGGATGAGGTCTCTGTCGCGAAAATGCAATAGGCGTGCCACCACCGGACGCGGTGCACGGCCCTGTTGTGGTGGCCTCGCTGGGACTCTATGAGCTCGTTCAAGGGTGTAGAAAGAGGATAAACCCTCCGGGGCCACCGTGTCTCGGAGCCAGGCTTCCAAGTAGGCCACCATGTCGCCATCCTCGATCTTCTCCGGCAGGCCTACCACTCGGATGTTGTTGCGCCTGTTACGGCCTTCCGCATCTTCCGCTCGCTGTTCCAGAGCAGAAATCCGGGACAGGGCATCTTTCATTGTCGCGGCCAAGGTTCGCTGCGCCGGCTCCAAGGTTTTCACCGAGCCTTCCACGTCCTTGACCCTGTCCGAAAGCTTGCCGTGATCCGCTCTAAGGAGGCCCAGGCTCGTCGCCACCTGGGCAATGTCCTGTTGAAGGGCCGAGCGTGTGGTCGCGATCGCCTCCAGGACGCGGTCAAACTGTTGCTGCAATGGTGCTCCACCAGCACTCCCCGGGTCTCCACGGTCCTCTTTGTCCGGGGCCTCCGAGTCAGAGGCGGCTGGGGTAGTCCCCTTGGCCCCCCTTGGTTTCCCCATGTCGCGGGAAGCGCACAGTGTGGACCCAGGCAAAGGCGCCACCGAGGGCGGGCGTCGGCTATGACTCTCCCGATTGCTGGCCCTCGGGCGGAGGGCTGGCGATCCTCTTCTCCAGGGCCTGTTGGACCTCCACAGTTTCGGCTCGCGCCACCACCGCGTCGCCGGAGAGCACTGAGGAGGAGGCGGAGACACTCGGCGCCAGGCCGGGCAGGCCCGTCTGGTTAACGAGGACCCGGAGCGAGGGTCACCGACACCACCAGAGACTTTGTGGCGCCAAGGGGTTGTGCTTCCCATGGGATCGGGTCGATCGGGGAGATGCAGCCAAGTGCTGTGAAGGGGGTCGGTGCCACCGTCAGGGCCTCCAGGCGTCCGTGTGCCGAGGTCCACTATGGTGGGGGCATCCGACCATCCAGGCGCAATCTCCAGTGCCAGAGTCCCATCAGTTCAAAGTCCAGATCCTCACATCCCAGGAAGACAAAAGGGTGGAGGGCGCGCTGTAACCAGCGATGTTCCTCCAGTCTAATGGTCCCGTCCGAGGGGACAATGGGGTCCGGGCGCCATGTTGGGTCGCTCTTCTCGGGACCACAAACTTCGATTTTCCGGCGGATCACCACTCATCCGGGCTGCGCCAGGTGCCTCAGCAGGTTCCAGTCGGGCCGATCAACAGGTTGCGGGGGTTAGGGTGCCCCACGGCCTCCGATTTACAGGATAATCCCGGGCTCAGTCCCGGAGCCGAGCTCTCAGGCGACCATCGCCATCGGCGCCCAAGCCACGCCCCCCCAAACCGCAGAGTTCTTAGATGGTGCCTGCGGATGCAGGGTGACTACTCCTTAGTCACAAGGGAGAAATCTTGAGAAGAAGTCGAGAGTTCCTTTCGTAGAAAGTAGTTTCTTGATTCAAAGATGATCTAATTTGGAAGGGTCCCCGCTCCTGCCTTTATCCTAAAGAAAGGGGTGGGTACGCGACTAGGTCCTGCCCTAGGGGTGGGACCAGGAAGGGGGGTGGTTACACCCCTCTCCCATGCCGGTTCTAGCCGGCAGATGCGTAGTGAGCACCGGGGTGCCACTTGTAGTCACCTTCCTGTAAAGCCCTGCCTACCCAGGATACACAAAACCCTGTCTGGGATGGTGCTAGCACCGCCCCTGACAGAAAACCCTTTGTCCAAGCTCCCCTCGCTGGAAGGACTCCCAGCTGCAGGGGGTCAGACTTGTGTCTGTGGTGGCAGCATCCATTTTGTGATGCTGAGGCTTGAGTTAACTTTAACTGGGGTTCACAGTTACATACATGTCGTGTCCCTCTAGAAGGGTGGAATGCTAACCCCGTCGCCAGAATTGGCGAGGGGTTAGTATTCCAATTTGTATGACACCTTACTTGACATGTTTTGATAAAGCGATACCAAAGATAGCATTTAACCGCGAGGATTATAATGCATTTAAGAGTATATGGTATGCGTTATCATGGAACAGCTATTAGGACTTGGTTCCGCAAGCTGCAAACGGGCTCAGCGCATGCCAGAGCACCATCTCACACGATTCCAAGCACTCTGCCTTCAGGATTGTCAAGGCCTGCCATAGGAGTGACTGATAGGAATCTGTGTGTCCATTTTTAGGGTTAGATATAGGTATACTATATCTAAAACAAAGGGTGATTACACCACCTTGCCCCAGCTGTCGTGCGGCCAGTTGTGTCAGATTTAGATGGCCATCCAGGGGTGGCATAATACATGCTTCAGCCCCTGGTAGGCCCTGGGTACACCTATGCCCTGAGTTACAGGGTCTGATAAGGTGGCCCAGTACCAATTGGATAATGCACCTAAGGTACACGTGTCAATTTAGTGAGAGAACAGCTAGGCTGTGGGTCTGATTAGCAGGCCCACAGCCAGAGAAAGTCGTAAACCAGTGAACAAAAGCAAAAAATCTGGGTGATCATAGGATTGCAGACCCTACTCTCCTACACCACCCATGGGCAGGACCTAGTCCCGTACCAGCCCCTTTCTTTAGTATAAAGGTGGGAGCGGGGACCCTTCCAAATTAGATCATCTTTGAATCCTGAAACTACTTTCTACGAAAGGAACTCAAGACTTCTTCTCAAGATTTCTCCCTTGTGACTAAGGAGTAGTCACCCTGCATCTGCGGGCACCAACTAAGAACACTGCGGTTTGCTGCACTTCCTTCCTCCGGAACCAGACCGACCAGCACGACGAGACCCGGCTTCCCTGGCACCTCTGACCTATACCTGCATCATCAGCCCAGCTGAGATTCGTGGGTGTGACGAGACCTCGAGGGACCGGCCATCTTCAGAACTGCACGACGCTTATCCAGCACGACCGCCGAGGGATCCTCGAGTGAGTGCTTTGGGGTTCGAGAAGCCCTAACCCTGAGCAGCTCCAGCACCGAAGTCTAGCCCCCCAGCATCCACCAGATCTGCGTGGGGCCCTTCTGCTCTTTGCTGCTCACCGCGTTGTCCGGCTACTTGCCTGCTGGCTTGTAGCCCTCCTGACGACTAACGATGACACTTTCACCGCTGGTCTGGTTGCTCCAGACTGGACTTTGCTCCCCTCCAACAGAGGAGCACCCCGGACCCTCCTGGTCCACTCCAGACGCCATTTTGAGTCGACCGCGTGGGCTTGCATTTGCCAAGAGTTGTTGCCCCAATCCTGGGTCCAGCGACGTCGACAGCAGATACCTTTGTGGGACAGCTCGCACCTCCATCCTGGTCGCCGACAACGCCTCCTGGTCCGAGAGACTGCAGAGCCCAGCGTCGCCCACTCACCTGGTCGAGGTGACTTCGTCCAGTGCCATCCTGGTGCCCATCTAATCACTGGCTAGTGATTCAGAACTTGGTCCCCTCTGCTTACAGGTATCCTCCATCATCGATCCAGGCTTGGATCACATCGAACTTCATTACTGGTCGCCTGCCAGCAACTTCTTCTTTCAGGCTCCATAGACTGCAACGAGGATTCCCGACGTCTTTTCAACCCTATGCAGCCACAGCCCATTGGATAACACTAACTTTACGAAATCTAGCATCCATAGACTTTGTCCCGCATCCAGCGTGAGAGTGCACACTCTGCACCCGATCTCCCTAGGCCTCCTGCTCGTAATCTGAAGGTTCAGTAGTCCAGTCCTAGCGATCCTAAAGCCTTTGAGACTAGTTACTTACCTGCTAGTATTTTGCATTCCACTTTTGTAGTATATGGTTTTCCGTGCCCCTCGGGCATTTGTGTAAATTGTGCGACTTCCATAATTTCTTTAAGAGCTTTGTATTGTGCTTAGCGCCCTGTCCTCATAAAGAGTCCAGGGCTGTTGTGTTCTAAATAAATATCCTTTTATTTTCATAACAACTTGTGTGGTGTCCTTTCACTTGGTGTTCAAGGGGTATATGTGATGGTATAACAGCTGGCTTAACACGCCCTCTAGAGTTTAGCCTAAAGACTGCTCTTGTCCATGCTACTAGGATAGCTGGTCTATCAGGTTGACTTACAACCAATCATCAATAAGGGTTGTTTGGACTGATACATAGTGATCACTAGAATAGTGAGCACTGCATATCAGGCCAACTTCTCACACCTTCCTTTAACATATGGCCTGTTGAGGATTGACAGTGGGGTCCAGCGAGGGGGTGGAATAGCGCTGGTCCACAAACTAGAGCTATCATGCACTCTAGAATTAGCAAACATTACGAATAGTGAAGCAGGCTTCTTCGCTATCAAAGTATCCCCGAATAACACTATTAACGGCTATCTAATTTATCGTCCCCCTGGGACGGCTACCCAATTCATAGATAGCCTGATGGAAGTGGTAACTCAACCAGCATTACGCTATAGTAGGCTCTTAATCTTGGGCGATTTGAATATACATTTTGAGGATGCCAGTTGTAAAGAGGTACAAGGGGTTATTACCTCTATTTTCAACGTCTACATGAGCCCCTTCGCAGACATCGCACGCCAGCACAACCTCAACATCATCTCCTACGCCGACGACATCCAGCTGATCCTCTCCCTTACCAACGACCCCGCCACCGCCAGAGCCAACCTTCACGAAGGGATGAAAGAGGTAGCCGAATGGATGAAGAACAGCCCCCTGAAACTGAACTCGGACAGGACGGAAGTCCTCATCCTAGGATCCTCACCTGCCGCTTGGGACGACTCCTGGTGGCCCCCTGTCCTAGGCAGCGCACCCAAACCATCAGACCACGCACGCAACCTGGGCTTCATCCTGGACTCCTCCCTCATCATGACCAGACAAGTCAACGCCGTCTCCTCGTCGTGCTTCAACATCCTGCGCATGCTACGTAAGATCTTCCGGTGGATCCCCACCGAGACCAGGAAGACGGTCACCCAGGCCCTCGTCACCAGCCATCTGGACTACGGCAACTCCCTCTACGCCGGAACCACCGCCAAACTCCAGAAGGGACTCCAGCGGATCCAGAACGCCTCAGCACGACTCATCCTGGACATCCCCCGCCGCAGCCACATCTCCGGACACCTGAGAGACCTGCACTGGCTCCCGGTCAACAAGAGAATCACCTTCCGTCTCCTCACCCATGCACACAAAGCCCTACACAACCAAGGCCCAGGATACCTCAACAGCAGCCTCAACTTCTACGCTCCAAAACGCCAGCTTCGATCGACCAGCCACGCCCTCGCTGCCGTCCCCCACATCCGAAGAGCCACCACAGGGGGACGGTCCTTTTCCTACCTCGCCGCCAAGACACGGAACTCCCTCCCCACCCACCTCCGCCTGACCCAGGACCACCTCGCCTTCAGGAAGCAACTCAAGACCGGGCAGTTCGAGCAGTAGCGGACCCCCCTCCCCCAGCGCCTTGAGACCCTCTGGGTGAGTAGCGTGCTATATAAATGCGATGATTGATTGATTGATTGATTATGAAGTCCCTGATGCTTGATCTTCAATCACTGACACCCACTCATCAATTGGGCCATCTTTTGGACCCTATTTTTGCTAATTGGGAAGGAGTGGAAGTACAGTCCCCCATCAGGGTTCCCTGGTCCGACCACTGCCTAGTACGGTTCTCCGGGTTATATAGATCAATTGAACACTTAGCGAGGAAACCCTTATTCCCCAAACGGAGGAATTGGAAAAAATTTAGTCACGAATCCTTTGCGCTGGCCTTGAAGCTTGATTACCCCCCGTTAAGTGATTCCCTTAGCGAGGCTTGCAGAGTATATGAAGAATGGATGATTAAGGCACTAGACAAAGTGGCACCATGGACAAATAAGGCCCCTGTAAGGCATACTAAAACGGCCCCATGGTTTAATAAGGAGTTAATGGCAGCCAAATCTGCCTGTAAAAACTTGAAACGTAACTGGCGTAAGAATTATGGCTTAACCCATAAGCGGCAATATAAGGACAGTTTGAGGAATTATCACAAACTGATAAGGATAGCTAAAAGAGAATTCCTTAGGATTGAGTCAGCTGAAAATTCCTCCAAGGAATTATTTGCTATATAGAAGGAGCTTACGGTTCCCAACAGGACGGTGGCCCAAGATACTTTCTCCGAAGAGATCTGTGAGTCTATTGCAGACCACTTCGCGAGGAAGGTTGAGATGATGTATGCTTCCTTCTCGGCCGGGGCGGGTAAGGACATATGCGTCCCTGAGGGCTGCACGAGGCACACAGAGGACAAATACTTTAACTGCTTTGAAGTTCCTTCCATAGGGGAATTGACGAGAATTGCGTGCAGCATTCAATCAGGATCCCCTATGGATGCTGCCCCGCCCAAGTGTTTTAGGAACCAGTTGGAAGTATTAATTAACCATATAGGTCATATGGCCTCCCTTTCCTTTCAGGAAAGCCATGTGCCTGATGATTGGAAAAGGGCCCAGGTTATCCCTTTAAAAAAGAAAGCAAACCTTAATATATCTCAATTAGAGAATCTCCGTCCCATTTCACTCCTTCCATTTTGTATGAAGGTAGTGGAAAAAATAGCTAATATCCAGCTTATGAAATTTATGGAAGAAGGCCATCTTCTCCACCCATCCCCATCTGGCTTTAGGGCTAGTCATTCAACAGAAACAGCACTCTTCTTTTCTACGGAGATTCTCCGGCAAAAAGTAGATGAGGGACAGACAGCGGCCCTGGTATTATTAGACCTGAGTGCGGCTTTTGATACTGTGTCGCACACCACGCTGTTCACTCGCCTTACTGAAATTGGAGTGGTGGGACCGGCTCACAAGTGGTTACGTTCTTTCTTAATGGATAGAAGTTTCCAAGTGCACTGCACCCCGTTCAAATCAACATCTCAGTGGCTAAGGCAAGGGGTTCCACAAGGCTCGAGTCTGAGCCCAACGCTATTCAACCTTTAGATGGAGCCCCTGGCACGGATTGTGGAATCATACGGGGTGGATATTGTCTCATACGCCGATGATACACAATTGGTGATTACCTTATCCCAAAGCCAGGCTGAGGCCGCAGCTAATTTTTCGACCTGTCTCACGGCGTTAGCTGGATGGATGAATAACAACTGCTTGCGCCTTAATGGGAATAAAACCGAGCTATTAGTGATCGGGAGGGCACCTACCATTTGGTCATCGGTTTGGTGGCCTTCTGAGCTTGGGCCTATACCTACCCCTTCAGTTCTTGTGAAGAACTTAGGCGTCCTCCTGGATACTAATCTCTCGTTTGGACAGCACATTGGTAGTTTGTCAGGCAAATGCTATGGTATTCTGAAAACCATACGCAAAGTTCTAGATCTTCTTCCCATCAAAGCAAGGAAAACGTTGATACACGCCCTAGTCACTCCCCACCTGGACTATGGGAATTCTTTGCTCATTGGTCTGAACACAAAAAGGATGCAACAACTCCAACGTGTCCAAAATGCGGCGACCCGACTTGTCCTGAACTTGCCCAGAAAGACATCAGGGAAGCGAGCCCTGGCGACTCTTCACTGGCTCCCCATACGGGAACGTATTCTGTTTAAAACGATGTGCATTGCCCACCGCATTGCACAAGGAAAAGGCCCTATCTATCTTCAAAAGCTCTTGACCATTTATCGCCCTAAACGCAATTTGAGATCGCTTGGAAGCATGCAGTTCCAGGTCCCCGCATCCATAAGGAGCGAATGGGAGGTCTTTCCTTTAGATACCTAGCCTGCAAACGATGGAATGAACTCCCAATTGAACTCCAGATGGAGCCGTCGGAAGCAAGGTTCCGCTTAAAACTTAAAATACACCTCTTCCCGAAGGACTAACCTCCGGATTGGTGCTTTCCCTCCTCCACATGTTGCCGTTTCTTTTGAAGTTCTGCCCTCTTGTTGGACTGCATCCACAGCGCGGGGACACACTGCTATAGTGTAACCAGGCGCTCTATAAATGATTTTATTATTATTATTATTATGACTTGGAGCCATCTCAAAGTAAATGCTTCAAAAACTGAAATACTCATGTGTGGCGATCGGAAACATTACAACTTGCTTTCCGCATGGCCTAATGAACTGGGATCACTGCCTAAAGTATCAAAGGAAGTAAGAAACCTCGGAATGACCATGAACTCCAAGCTGTCGATGAATGCCCAAGTGGATAAACTAGCAAGATCAAGCTTTGTCACTATAAAAACACTGCGACGAATTTTCCCTCATTTGTGATTCCCACACAAGGTCCAAGCTATCATCTCCCTTGTTCTGTTCAAACTCGATTACGCCAATAGCCTCTACCACGGATCAGCTTTAACGACCAGGAAGAGACTACAACGGATTCAGAACTCGGCTGCCAGACGACTCTTGCATATCAAACCGCGAGGCCACATCTCCTTGCCTTGAAAGCCCTGCATTGGTTACCGGTTGCCAGAAGATCCTCGTTCAAGCTGCTTTGTATCACCCAGAAACCAATACATGGAATGGGACCACTCTTCATCAGGAATAAAATCATCAAACACATTCAACAAAGGAACCAACGCTCTAAAGGAGCATCTCGCCTCAAAATCCCACCATACAAGAAACAAGCATTTGGAAAGCAATAGGTCTCGCATTTACGCAAGTTTGAGCTATTAACATTTCAAATAACAATGCCTTTTATTTTTGTTTTTCTTTTAAAAACATAAATAAAAGGCATTGTCCTTTACAATGCCAATAGCTTAAACTTGTGAAACTGCGAGACCTATTGCATTGCAAATGCTTGTTCCATTTGCGGACGTGAAGTCTTGTTGACTCCATTATAAAACGCAACAAGTCCCAGAGTTCAAATAAAAAACCTGAACTGGAGTTAACACTTTAAGCAGCACACCATGCACAGACCTGGAAAACGAGGCAGGGGTGATGCAGGTTGGGGTCTAAGACTTGCGACCAAGAACGGGTGATACAGCAGGATGGATTAAAGACACTGGATAGTGAGTTTCTCAAATTGCTATTGATATTTAATTTGTTAGTGAAATTGGAAGGTGAATATCCTAACATATCAAACTTTGTAACTTCATGGTGCCTGGTTGAGAAGTTAATTCTTCTCATTTAATAGTATGTGTGCATGTAATCCATATCAAAAGTGATCGCCGTTAGTCTAGTCTTAACACTAGAACACAGGATGTGACCAAAAGGTTCAGATAGGAGTAGGCTTAGAATATAGATGAGTTGCATGGTGCTATTGGGCCTACTTGCCCCCATTGGCTACTCCTGTAAATAGGATAGTCTGTGCGCATGGTTGTCCTCCCATTTGCTGCTTTAACAAAACTGTCTTCCTATTGGCTGCTCCGGTTACTTAACTGAGTGAGGAGAAATTCGAGGAGGTCGGGCTGGTCCCTTTTGAAAACAAGAGACAATGGGATGACCTTTCACTCAGTAGCAGCAGGAGACTGCCATTGGCTGAAACGTGAGCCAATAGCCTATGGCAATGCTTCCGCACAGAACACAGTACCATGGACCAGGTATTGTTAACATGCGGGAAGCCAGGGTCCATTCACGATAAATTAAAGTAATAGTTGGGAAAGAGAATACAAAAGAAAATCCTCCAACCATCGTTCACAGAGGCCTCATTCTGCTGCTGCTACCGACAGCAAACATTAGCCGTCAATACTCAAGGCCCCCAATTTCATGAGTTAAAATTTTATTTATTTAGTGTATTTTTTATAAAGCGCAGACATTACCCTAAGGTGTCAGAGTGCTGTAAATCGGACGTCAGCGAGGCAAAAATGCACCCCTCCCCCAAAATCTCCCTCTGGCCTGCTTTCACATAGGGCATGTGCGTTTTAGTGGTGTAAGAGACAGGCCCTTCTCCCAAAGTATTAAAACATTACGCGCTGCAGGACTGTCGAGTCATCGCACTGCACCAAGCCCCGGCACCATCACTGGGTGCGGTACACGACCCTCCGAGGAACACTCGTCTACAGACCACCCGGACCCCGACGACAGTTCAGTGACACCATCGCCGACCTAGTCAGCACCCACGCCCTCGCCTCCACGGACTACATCCTCCTTGGGGACCTGAACTTCCACCTCGAGAACAACAACGCCAACTCCATCGACAACCTCGGACTCAAACAGCTCGTGACGACACCCACCCATGCCGCTGGACACACGCTGGACCCCATCTTCTCCGCAAGTCCCCACGTATCCTTCAACCACACCAGCGAACCCCACTGGACCGACCACAGATGCGTCCACTTCACCGTCAGGAAACGCACCACCGCACCCAACATTTGCCACACCGCTGCTGGGGCAAGGTCACCAAGGACCAACTGACCACCACCCTCGCTCTGAGACTAACCGCAAACCCCATTGACCCCGACACCGCCGCTACCAACTTCAAACAGTGGATTAACGACTGCGCCAACACCCTCGCCCCACTCAAGACCTCCACAATCAACCACACCAACAAGAAAGCCGTCTGGTTGACCGAAGTTCAAGTTCAAGTTCAGTGATTTGTATAGCGCACCACTCACCCAGAGGGTCTCAAGGTGCTTGAGGGAGGGTGGGTGCATTACTTATCGAATAGCCAGGTCTTTAGCTGCTCTCTGAAGGAGAGGTGGTTCTGTGTAAGGCGGAGGTGAGTGGGGAGAGAATTCCAGGTTTTGGCCGCTAAGTAGGAGAAAGATCTTCCTCCCATGGTGGATCTATTGATGCGCGGAATTGCGGCGAGGGCTTGATTGGATGAATGTAGTTGGCGGGTGGGTGTGTAGAAGGACAGTCGTTTGTTGAGGCATTCGGGTCCTAGGTCGTAGAGGGCCTTGTGTGGGTGGGTGAGGAGACGGAACGTTATTCTCTTGTTGACGGGAAGCCAGTGGAGATCTTTCAGGTGACCAGAAATGTGAGCTTGATGGGGGATGTCCAGTATGAGTCTGGCTGAAGCGTTTTGCATGCGTTGGAGTTTTTTCTGTAGTTTGGCTGTGGTTCCGGCATAAAGGGTGTTTCCATAATCTAGTCGGCTAGTGACTAGTGCGTGGGTGACTGTCTTTCTTGTTTCGGTGGGGATCCAGCTGAAGATTTTTTTGAGCATGCGTAGGATGTTGGAGCATGATGATGAGACGGCGTTGACTTGTCTGGTCATCGAGTGGGAGGAGACTAGGATGAAGCCCAGGTTACGTGCGTGATCTGTAGGTATGGGTGCTGTACCCAGAGCCGGTGGCCACCATGAGTCGTCCCATGCAGAGGGGGATGATCCTAAGATGAGGACTTCCGTTTTGTCCGAGTTTAGTTTTAAACGGCTGTTCTTCATCCATTCGGCTACTTCTTTCATTCCTTCGTGTAGATTGGTTTTGGCGGTGTTAGGGTCTTTGGTGAGGGAGAGGATCAGCTGGGTGTCGTCTGCGTAGGAGATGATGTTGAGGTTGTGTTGTCGCGCGATTGATGCGAGGGGACTCATGTACACGTTGAAGAGGGTGGGACTGAGTGAAGATCCTTGTGGTACGCCGCAGATGACTTCGGTGGCCTCTGATTTGAATGGGGGGAGGCGGACTCTCTGGGTTCTTCCGGCGAGGAAAGAGATGATCCAGTCCAAAGCTTTTCCTTGTATTCCGACGTTGCTGAGGCGTTGTAAGAGGGTGTTATGACAGACTGTGTCGAAGGCGGCGGAGAGGTCAAGTAGGATGAGGGCAACTGTTTCTCCGTTGTCCAGTAGCGTTCGGATGTCGTCTGTAGCAGCGATGAGGGCGGTTTTGGTGCTGTGTTTGGTTCGGAAGCCGGACTGTGAGGGGTCGAGTGAATTGTTGGATTCAAGGAAGACAGCGAACTGACTATTGACGGCTTTCTCAATGACTTTGGCCGGGAAGGGGAGGAGTGAGATGGGGCGGTTGTTCTTAAGTTCAGAGGGTGTGGGTTTCTTCAGAAGGGCGCTGAGTTCGGCATGTTTCCAGCTTTCTTGGAAGGTAGCGGTGTTGAAGGAGCAGTTGATGACATCGCGGAGATGGGGTGCGATGATGGAGTCTGCTTTGTTGAAGATGTGGTGGGGGCATGGGTCAGTTGGTGAACCTGAGTGGATGGAGTTCATCAGACGGATGGTGTCATCAGTAGTGATTGGGTTCCAGGCGCAAAGGTTGTGAGAGTGCTGTTTTGGTTCGGAGGTGGGTGGAGTGTGTGAGAAGGTGGCCTGATATGCAGTGCTCACTATTCTAGTGAACACTATGTATCAGTCCAGCAACCCTTATTGATGATTGGTTGTAAGTCAACCTTATAGACCAGCTATCCTAGTAGCATGGATACGAGCAGTCTAAGGCTAAAGACTCGAGAGGGCGTGTTAAGCCAGCTGTTATACCAAACATATACCCCTTGAACACCCAGTGAAAGGACACCACACAAGTGTTATGAAAATAAACAGTGTATTTATTAAAATCACAACAGCCCTGTACTCTTTATGAGGACAGGGTACTAAGCACAAAACAAAACTCTTACGAAAATACTTAAGTTAGCACAGTATATACAAATGCCCGAGGGGCACGGAAAACCATATACTCTGAAAGTGGAATGCGAAATTACTAGCAGGTAAGTACAGTACTAATAGCCTTTGGAATCGCTAGGACTTGACTATAGAATCGTTAGATTACTTCTAGGAGGCCTAGGGGACTCGGGTGCAGAGTGTGCACTCTCACGCGTGATGCGGGACAAAGTCTATGGTAGCTAGATTTCACAAAGTTAGTGTTCTCGGGCGAACCCGACCTGGTAGGAGGAAAACGAAAGTGGATTCTGACCCTTGGATAGTGAGGCTATGCTGGGGCACCGAAATGCCGAAGTTACCTAGCCCAGGGGCTACAGCTGCATATGTCTCAAAAGACGTCGGGAATCCTCGTAGACGGACCAGGAGCCTGGGAGAAAGATGCTGGCAGGCGACCAGTGAAGAGAGTTCGAAGTGATCCAAGCCTGGATCTTGAAGAGAGATGACACCTGAAAGCAGAGGGGACCAAGTTCGAGACTACTAGCCAGTAGTCAGGTGGCACCAGGAGGGCACCGGATGGTAGTCACCTCGACTAGGTGAGTGGGTGACGCTGTGCTCTGCAGATCTCACGGACCAGGAGGCGTTGTCGGCGACCAGGATGGAGGAGCGAGCTGTCCCACGATGGATGAAGCTGTCGGCGTCGCTGGACCCAGGATTGGGCAACAAAGCCTTGGCAAATTCAAGCCCACGCGGTGGACTCAAAATGGCGTCTGGAGTGGACCAGGAGGGTCCGGGGTGCTTCTCTGTTGCAAGGAAGCAAGGGCCAGTCTGGAGCAACCAGACCAGCAGCAGTGATGTCGTCGGGCGTCGTGAAGAAGGCCACAAGCCAGCCGGCTAGTAGCCACACAACGCGGTGAGCAGGTAAAAGCAGAAGGGCCCCACGCAGATCGTGGAGATGCTGGAGGGCTGATCTTCGGTGCTGGAGCTGCTCAGGGTGGGGGCTTCTCGGACCCCAAAGCACTCACCAGTGGAGCACACGGTGGGCTTGTTGCAAAGAAGTCGTGCAGTCTTGGCGATCGTCGGTCCCTCGAGGTCTCGTCGCACTCACAGTTCTCAGCTTGGCTGTAGAGGTGAGTAGAGGTCAGAGGTGCCAGGGAAGCCGGGTCTCGTTGAGCTGGGCAGTCGGATTCCGGAGGAAGGACTTGCAGCAGACCGCAGTGTTCTTAGGATGGTGCCCGCTTGATGCAGGGTGACTACTCCTTAGCCACAAGGGAGAATCTTGAAGAAGAAATCTTGATGTCCTTTCGCAGAAAGTCGTGTCTTGATTCCAAAGATGATCTAATTTGAACAGGGGGCCCGCTCCTATCTTTATACTAAAAAAGGGGGCTGACCCGGTGACTAGGTCCTGCCTATGGGTGGGACTAGGAGGGGGGTGGTTACACCCCTCTCCCATGCCGGACTTCCCCCAGGCCAGGGGCTGGTGTGCCCCTGGAACTGGTTCTGACCGGCCTATGCGTAGTGAGCGCTTGTATGCAAAGTATTTCTCTTCTAGGAGCGATTGTGTGCTCTGGGGTAACAATTGAAATTGGCTGCATTATCATTGCCCTTGAGATCGCTAGCGCGCACATCCTGGCTGTGTTTGCATAAGAGATAGAATATTTAAAGTGCGTCCGTTTAGTCTGCTGCATACCTTGTTGTTATTGCTGCCCTGTTGTTGTTTCTGCCATTTTGTTTAGCATCCCCTGGCCCTTCCCCCACCTCGCTCCCGCCTCCTGGCTGACCCTCCCACCCACGGAAACCACTAGCCGTCCTCGCACCCTCCTTGGAGCTGTGACCGTCCTGTCCTGGACACGAACGGCCGCTCCCCTTGCCTCCTCCTGCACAGACGTGGTATTGTAGCGCCTGACTCTGCTGCCCTTTCACCACCACGCTGATATTGTAGCGCTTGTCTCCGCATTTTGGATCGTAGCGCTTGTATGCAAAGTATTTCTCTTCTAGGAGCGATTGTGTGCTCTGGGGTAACAATTGAAATTGGCTGCATTATCATTGCCCTTGAGATCGCTAGCGCGCACATCCTGGCTGTGTTTGCATAAGAGATAGAATATTTAAAGTGCGTCCGTTTAGTCTGCTGCATACCTTGTTGTTATTGCTGCCCTGTTGTTGTTTCTGCCATTTTGTTTAGCATCCCCTGGCCCTTCCCCCACCTCGCTCCCGCCTCCCGGCTGACCCTCCCACGCTCCGCCCACTCCACTATCCATTATTGCCAGATGTCCCAACGCGCAGCGTCCACGCCGAAGGTGCGCCAAAGGTAAGCCCGTCTACGCCCGTCCGCGCCTGGACCGCGCCCAGCGCCAGACCCCCTGGTCCTCGTAATGCCCACCCCTCCCGCATTACTTACGATGCCACCACCCTCCTAGCCCTTAACCCCGGCCGTTCCCCCAACTGCGCTCCTGGACACACCCATGGACCCTTCTCTTGCAACTCCTGCAAGTTTGACGGCACCAAGAACAACTCCTCATCTACGAACACACAACAGATATCCGACCCCAACCACCTACAATGCATCCTGCTCAACACCCGCTCGGTCCACAGGCACGCCATCGACCTCTGGAATCTACTAGACACCATCTCTCCGGACGTCGCCTTCCTAACAGAAACATTGATGAACGCCACATCAGCCCCAGACATCACCATTGCCATCCCGGAAGGCTATAAGATCATTCGCAAGGACCGTACCGGCCAAACAGGAGGAGGCATCGCTATCGTCCATAAGAAATCCATCCGCATCTCAACCAGCTCAGTCGTCAATCTCGCCAACATTGAACACCTTCACTTCCTGATCTACATCGACCCCAAGACCACACTCAGAGGCACCCTCCTCTACAGGCCACCAGGACCCCGCGCACAATTTAGTGAAGACATCACGGACTTCATCACTCCACACGCGCTCCCCTCCGAGGATTACATCCTTTTGGGAGACCTCAACTTTCACCTTGAAAAGAACAACGACCGCAACACCACCACCCTTTTGGACAACCTCGCCAACCTCAGACTTAAACAACTTGTCACTACCCCCACCCACATCGCAGGTCACACACTCGACCTTATCTTCACCTCCAGCAAACATGTCTCCTTCAGCCACACCACAGCTCTCCTTTGGACTGACCACAGCTGCGTTCACTTTACCTACAACAAGTCCACATCCAACAACCACCCCCAACCCACTCTGCGAAGAAACTGGAACAAAATCACCATCGACCAGATCTCCTCATCGCTTCTTCAAACCCCCCCGCCCACTCCTCAAACCCCGACCAAGCAGCCACTAACCTCACCCAATGGTTATCCAACAGCGCCGACATCCTAGCACCACTGAAAAAACGACAAATCAAACTAGGCAGCAAGACGGCCTCCTGGTTCAACAATGATCTTAAGAAATCCAAGAAACTCTGTCGCTCCCTTGAGAAGGCCTGGAAAAAAGACCCAAACACCAGCACCAAGGACGCCTTCAAAAACGCCACCCGCATACACCACCAACTGATCCGGAATGCCAAGAAAGCCGCTTTCAAGGACCGACTAGATAGCAACGCCCACAACAGCAAGGAATTATTCAACATCGTCAAGGAATTTACCAACCCCTCAGCCAACTCCAACGACATCACCCCCTCTCAAGCCCTCTGCGACTCCCTAGCCTCATTCTTCCACAACAAAATTGCAGACATCCACAACAGCTTCGACAACCGACCCGAAGACCAACCCACCCAACCCTCTGCAGGACCCCCACCCCCCTTGAACATCCTCAATGACTGGAACCCAATCTCCACTGAGGACACCATCCGTCTGATGAACTCTATCCACTCAGGATCCCCCACAGACCCATGCCCTCACCACATCTTTAACAAAGCAGACTCCATTATAGCACCGCACCTCCGAGACGTCATCAACTGCTCCCTCAACTCCGCAACCTTCCCGGAAAGTTGGAAACATGCCGAACTCAGCACCCTCCTGAAGAAACCCACAGCTGACCCCACCGAACTCAAAAACTACCGCCCTATCTCGCTCCTTCCATTCCCGGCCAAAGTCATCGAGAAAGCGGTCAACAACCAGCTCGCCGCCTTCCTCGAAACCAACAAATCCCTCGACTCCTCACAGTCCGGCTTCCGAGCCAAACACAGCACCGAAACCGCCCTCATCGCAGCAACAGACGACATTCGAACTCTACTGGACAATGGAGACACAGTCGCCCTCATCCTCCTCGACCTCTCCGCAGCCTTCGACACAGTCTGTCATAGCACCCTTTTACAGCGCCTCAGAAACGTCGGAATCCAAGGAAAAGCACTGGAATGGATCACCTCGTTCCTCACCGGAAGAACCCAGAGAGTCCGCCTTCCACCATTTAAGTCAGAGGCCACTGAAGTCATCTGCGGCGTACCACAAGGATCTTCACTCAGCCCCACCCTCTTCAACGTATACATGAGCCCCCTCGCGGTCATCGCACGCCAACACAACCTCAACATCATCTCCTACGCCGATGACACTCAACTGATCCTATCACTCACCAGAGACCCTAACACTGCCAAAACTAACCTGCATGAAGGAATGAAAGAAGTACCCAAATGGATGAAGCACAGCCGTGTGAAACTGAACTCAGACAAAACAGAAGTCCTCATCCTAGGCACCTCCCCCTCCGCCTGGGATGACTCTTGGTGACCAGAGGCCCTTGGAAAAGCACCCATCCCGACGGACCACGCACGGAACCTGGGCGTCATCCTGGATTCCTCACTCTTGATGAACAGACAAGTCAACGCCGTTTCTTCATCTTGCTTCAACATTCTTCGCATGCTCAAAAAAACATTTCGCTGGATCCCCACCGAAACTAGAAAAACGGTCACCCACGCACTGGTCACGAGCCGCCTGGACTACGGAAACACCCTATACGCCGGTACCACCGCAAAACTCCAGAAAAAACTCCAACGCATCCAGAACGCTTCAGCCAGGCTCATATTAGACATCCCGCGTAAAGAACACATCTCTGGTCACCTGAAAAACCTCCACTGGCTCCCGTCAATAAGAGGATTACTTTCCGCCTCCTAACCCACGCACACAAAGCACTTTACGAAATTGGACCCGAATGCCTCAACACACGACTGTCCTTCTACACCCCCTCCCGCCAGCTACAATCCTCCAACCAAGCCCTTGCCACTGTACCTCGCATCAACAAAACCACCATGGGAGGCAGATCCTTCTACTACCTGGCAGCTAAAACCTGGAACTCACTTCCCACTCACCTTCGCCTTACTCAGAACCACCTAACATTCAGAAAGCAACTTAAAACGTGGATATTCGACAAGTAATTCCCCACCCTTCTTCAAGCGCCTTGAGACCCTCTGGGTATGTAGCGCGCTATATAAATCTCTTGACTTGACTTGACTTGACATGGAGCACCCTGTGGGGGCTCCTGGGAGTTCCAAGGTCCACCAGGTAGGTGACCTCTCCCTTTTGCTCAAGGATTGTGTGGGGCCCAGACCATTTGTCTTTGAGTGCTGCTGGGGCCACTGGCTCCAACACCCACACCTTCTGTCCAGGCTTGTACACAGTCAGGACAGCCTTTTGGTCATGCCAAGCTTTTTGGAGTTCTTGGCTTGCCTCAAGGTTTTTAGAAGCCTTTTCCATATACTCAGCAATTCTGGAGCGGAGACCAAGTACATAGTCCACTATGTTGGTTGCAGGCTTTTTGAGAGGTCTCTCCCATCCTTCCTTCACCAAACACAGGGGTCCTCTTATAGGATGCCCATACAGAAGTTCAAAAGGGCTGAAGCCAACCCCCTTCTGTGGGACCTCTCTGTAAGCAAACAAAAGGCAGGGTATCAGGACATCCCATCTACGCCTGAGCTTTTCAGGTAGTCCATGAATCATCCCTTTTAGGGTCCAGTTGAACCTTTCAACAAGCCCATTGTATTGTGGGTGATAGGGTGTGGTGAACTTGTAGTTGACACCACATTCCTTCCACATAGCAGTCAAATAGCTCGACATGAAGTTTGCACCTCTGTCAGAGACAACCTCCTTAGGGAAGCCCACTCTGGAGAACACTCCAACTAGGGCTCTTGCCACTACAGGTGCTGTAGTGGTCCTAAGGGGAATAGCTTCAGGATACCTGGTGGCATGGTCCACCACCACCAGTATAAACGTGTGCCCTGATGCTGTCTGGGGTTCCATTGGACCAACAATGTCAATCCCCACTCTTTCAAAGGGCACCCCCACCACAGGCATTGGTATAAGGGGGGCCTTTGTTGTGCCACCTGACTTACCACTGGCTTGGCAAGTGACACAGGAGCGACAAAACTCCTTGGTATCTTCATTCATGTGAGGCCAGTGAAAGTGTGAGACAATTCTGTCCCAAGTCTTGTTCTGGCCTAAGTGTCCTGCAAGGGGAATCTCATGGGCCAAGGTGAGAAGGAAACCTCTCAGAGACAAGGGGATGACCAGCCTCCTGGTTGCACCAGGCTTGGGGTCTCTTGACTCAGAGTACAGGAGTCCATCTTCCCAGTATACCTTGTGGGCACCTGTGGCGTTCCCTGCAGCCTCAGCAGCAGCCTGCTGTCTGAGGGGTTCAAGAGAAGGGCGGGCTAACATTTCCTTCCCCGGGTCTTCTCTGGAGGGTCCCCCTGAACCCAGAAACTCAACCTGATCAGGTTCAAGTTCTTTAGGCTCAGTTTCCCTCAGCTCTTTGAGGTCAGCCTCCTCTGAGACTTGATCCACAACCTGGGGCAAGGGGGAAGGCACAGCCTTAACCCTACTGCTCTTCTTCTTGGAAGGTGTCTGGTCCATTGTTCCAGGATCCAGCACCTGTTCAGTGGGGCATCTTTTGGCCTGTGACCTAGTCACAGCAAGCACATGTGCTGGCAAGCCTAACATTTCCATGTGAGTCCTCTGCTCCACTTCTGACCATAGGGATGACTCCAAATCATTGCCCAACAAACATTCAACTGGGAGGTCTGAACTAACAACAACCTTCTTTTGGCCACTTACCCCTCCCCAGGAGAAATCAACGATTGCCATACTATGGTGGGTAGTGACATTGCTGGCATTGGTCACTAGGTACTCTGGACCTAGCATGATCTGTCCAGGGTCCACAAAGTTAGGTGTCACCATTGTGACACTGGCACACGTGTCCCTGTAGGCCTGAGCCATCTTGCCATTGATAAAAGGTGTCTGTCTGTATTTGCCCAAAGTATTGGGACTGGCATCAGGGGATATATCCACATCCCCTGTACAGACAAGGACAGCCTGAGTGAGTGTGCCAACTAAGTTGTCATACCCCTCAGAACCCAAGGTTAACCCAACTAATCCCTTGGGAGGTGCACTACCACTGCTGGCTGTGCTAGGGGGTGCAGTTGCCTTAGGGGCTGCAGTGGCAGGAGTTTGCCCTCCTTTGTTGGTGCACTCACTAAACCAGTGAGTTTTACTTTTGCAGTATTGGCACCACCTTTTAGACTGGCCTTCTTGAGTCTTCTTCTTCTGAGAAGCCTGACCCCCGCCCTCTTTGGTTTGTGGGGGACCTGTTGAAGACTTCTGGTCCTTTTGTTCACCTTTGGTATCTTTACCCTTCTGGTCTGCTTTCTTCTGACCACCCTGGTTCTGGCCCTGGTTCTGCTTAACCCTTGTTCTGACCCATCTGTCTGCCTTCTTTCCCAATTCTTGGGGAGAGGTCAGATCTGAGTCAACAAGGTGCTGATGCAACAACTGGTTCTGACAATTGTTTAAAAGCTGTTCCCTCATGATCAGATTGTACAATCCTGTATAATCAGTAACCTTACTGCCCAGCAACCAGCCCTCCAAAGCCTTAGTGGCACAATCTAGAAAGTCAGACCAATCCTGAGACTGAGTTTTCTGGGTATCCCTGAACAGCAACCTGTACTGCTCAGTGGTTAGGCCAAACCCATCTATCAGTGTACTTTTCAGGACTTGGTAATTGTTAGCATCCTCAGCTCTAGTAGTGAGGAGCTTATCTCTACCTTTACCTTCAAAGGAGAGCCACAAGACAGCTGCCCACTGACTCTGGGGGACGCACTGGACAGTGCAGGCCCTCTCCAAAGCAGTTATCCATTTGTGGATATCATCCCCTTGTTTAAAGGGGGCACTATCTTACTCAGGTGTCTAGTGTCTAAACTCCTGTCTTTTTCTCTTGGGAGAATGCTGCCACCAGTGAGATCTAACCCACTTAACTTTTGCTCTCTAGAAAAGGCAAGCCTCTCTTTGGCCAGGGCAAGTTCTTCCCTTTCAATCCTCAGATTGGCTTCCCTGATCTTAGCTTCATGCTCCCTTCTCTTAGGGGATGACATCCCTCTACGAGAAGAGGTCTGAGAGCCATTGGTTCGAATGGATCTGTTAGAGCCTCTGGATAGAGACCTATCTCATCCATTCCCAATGTTAAGTCTGCTTGAGAGTGGCCCTGGGGGTCCCCCAAATCCATTCTCATGCCTACTTAAGTTGGTCCTAGTGAGTCTACTGACTTCTACCTGACCTTTGTCTGCCTCATCCTCTGATAACTCCTCTTCCTCTTCCTCCTCAGCATCATCTGTTGCCTGGAGGTGGCGGTCAGGGTCACCAGTGGTTCCCTCTAGGGGGGGGGCATATTCCCATCTGGATTAGAAGAATCTGGGTTAGCAGTTCTCCTGGCATCATAAGTATCTAAGAGACCAATCAGAAAGGGAATGGTAGGGTTAGAACCCTTTTTTAGCTTCCTGGAGGTACACAATTGTCTCATCTCCTGGAAGCTAAGAGCTGCATATCTGGACATGACCTGTGGAGGGTCAACTGACACAAGGGGAGACTCAGAGTTTCCTCCTTTGTCTGAAATGCTTTTCTAGTGTGGTGTAAGTGATGCACCTACCTACACTATATGTTTGCCTACTGATCCCTTGCGAAGAGTTGTAGTCAGGGTGTGCTAGGCCCTGTTGAACTACAACAGCTGGTTCAGTAGAACTCAGAGTATTCTAAGCTAAGTTATATGTACCTTAAATACTTATGTGATCTTTCACAATGATATTCTTGGGTACGTGTGGTAAAACAACAGCAAGCTCAAATCCCAACCGCTGCTCACCAATGTGAGAAGTTGGCCTGATATATAATGTTCACTATTCTAGAGAGCATTTTATATCAGTCCAAACAACCCTTATTGATGATTGGTTGTAAGTCAACCTTTATAGACCAGCTAACCTAGTAGCATGGATACGAGCAGTCTTCGGGCTAAACTCTAGAGGGCGTGTTAAGCCAGCTGTTATACCATCACATATACCCCTTGAACACCAAGTGAAAGGACACCACACAAGTGTTATGAAAATAAACAGTGTATTTATTTAGATCACAACAGCCCTGTACTCTTTATGAGGACAGGGTACTAAGCACACAACAAAACTCTTACGAAAATACTATAAGTTGCACAATTTACACAAATGCCCGAGGGGCACGAAAAACCATATACTCTAAAAGTGGAATGCGAAATTACTAGCAGGTAAGTACTGTACTAATAGGCTTTGGAATCGCTATGCTATGCTATGCTGGGGCACCGAAATGCCGAAGTTACCTAGCCCAGGGGCTGCGGCTGCATAGGTCTGGAAAGACGTCGGGAATCCTCGTTGCAGTCTATGGAGCCTGAAAGAAGAAGTTGCTGGCAGGCGACCAGGGAAGAGATTCGGATGGATCCAAGCCTGGATCGAAGATGGGAGACACCTGTAAGCAGAGGGGACCAAGTTCTGAATCACTAGCCAGTGATTAGATGGGCAGCAGGATGGCACCGGCTGAAGTCACCTCGACCAGGTGAGTGGGCGACGCTGGGCTCTGCAGTCTCACGGACCAGGAGGCGTTGTCGGCGACCAGGATGGAGGTGCGAGCTGTCCCACGATGGTATCTGCTGTCGACGTCGCTGGACCTAGGATTGGGGCAACAAGTCTTGACAAATGCAAGCCCACGCGGTGGACTCAAAATGGCGTCTGGAGTGGACCAGGAGGGTCCGGGGTGCTCCTCTTTTGGGAGGGAGCAAGGGCCAGTCTGGAGCAACCAGACCAGCAGTGGTGATGTCGTCGGTCGTCGTCGGGAAGGCCACAAGCCAGCGGGCTAGTAGCCAGACAACGCGGTGAGCAGCAAAAAGCAGAAGGGCCCCACGCAGATCTGGTGGATGCTGGAGGGCTGAACTTCGGTGCTGGAGCTGCTCAGGGTTGGGGCTTCTCGGACCCCAAAGCACTCACTCGAGGATCCCTCGGCGGTCGTGCTGGGCAAGCGTCGTGCAGTCTTGAAGATGGCCGGTCCCTCGAGGTCTCGTCGCACCCACGGATCTCAGCTGAGCTGACGATGTGGGTAGAGGTCAGAGGTGCCAGGGAAGCCGGGTCTCGTCGTGCTGGTCAGTCGGATTCCGGAGGAAGGACGTGCAGCAAACCGCAGTGTTCTTGGATGGTGCCTGCGGATGCAGGGTGACTACTCCTTAGTCAAAAGGGAGAAATCTTGAGAAGAAGTTGAGAGTTCCTTTCGTAGAAAGTAGATTCAGGATTCAAAGATGGTCTAATTTGGAAGGGGGCCCGCTCCTATCTTTATACTAGGAAAAGGGCCTGGCACACGACTAGGTCCTGCCCATGGGTGGGACCAGGAAGGGGGGTGGTTACACCCCTCTCCCATGCCGGACTTTCCCCAGCTCAGGGGCTGGTGTGCCCCTGGAAGCCGGCAGATGCATAGTGAGCACCGGGGTGCCACTTGCAGTCACCTTCCTCTAAAGCCCTGCCTACCCAGGATACACAAAACCCTGTCTGGGATGGTGCTCGCACCGCCCCTGACAGGAAACCCTTTGTCCAAGCTCCCCTCGCTGGAAGGACTCCCAGCTGCAGGGGGTCAGACTTGTGTCTGTGGTGGCAGCATCCATTTTGTGATGCTGAGGCTCGAGTTAACTTTAACCGGGGTTCACAGTTACATACATGTCGTGTCCTTCTAGAAGGGTGGAATTCTAACCCCGTCGCCAGAATTGGCGAGGGGTTAGTATTCCAATTCGTATGACACCTTACTCGACATGTTTTGATAAAGCGATACCAAAGATAGCATACAACCGCGAGGATTATAATGCACTTAAGAGTATATGGTATGCGTTATCATGGAACAGCTATTAGGACTTGGTTCCGCAAGCAGCAAACGGGCTCAGCTCATGCCAGAGCACCATCTCACACAATTCCAAGCACTCTGCCTTCAGGATTGTCAAGGCCTGCCATAGGAGTGACTGATAGGAATATGTGTGTCCATTTTAGGGTTAGATATAGGTATACTATATCTAAAGCAAAGGGTGATTACACCACCTTGGCCCAGCTGTCGTGCAGCCAGTTGTGTCAAATTTAGATGGCCAGCCAGGGGTGGCATAATACATGCTGCAGCCCCTGGTAGGCCCTGGGTACACCTATGCCCTGAGTTACAGGGTCTGATAAGGTGGCCCAGTACCAATTGGTAAATGCACCTAAGGTACACGTGTCAATTTAGTGAGAGAACAGCAAGGCTATGGGTCTGATTAGCAGGCCCACAGCCAGAGAAGTCGTAAACCAGTGAAGCAAAAAGCAGAAATCTGGGGTGATCATAGGATTGCAGACCCTACTCTCCTACAGACGCCACCGCCCGGCCCCGGGCGACCCATGTTTCCTGTCCTCCCACCCCACCCCCGAGAGTCTGGTCATCCAGGCCTCTAACTCCCAGACCGCCTTCCCGACGGCCCCGCTGGACAGGGAGTCCAAGAGGTACGAGAACTATGGTAAGAAGATCTTCTCGTCCCTTAGCTTGGGACTGCGGTTTTCCAAAACCGCATGCCTCTTGGGCCGTTACACCCACTCTCTGTGGGAAACGGTGGCGGAAGTGCTGCCAGAGTGCCCGTTGGAGGTACGGGCCAAACTCGGCCAAGCCCTTGTGGAGGGCCGGGACGCAGCCAAGTATTCAATCAGGTGTGGACTGGATACTACTGACCCGCTGGGCAGAGCAATGGCTACGACGGTGGCGGTACGACGCCACGCCTGGCTGAGATCCGCCAATTTTTCGGCAGACGTCCAAAACACCCTCATGGACACGCCGTTCGATGGCCTTCGCCTCTTTGGCGACAAGGCAGACCACGCGCTTGAGCGCTTTAAGGACTCCAGGGCTACGGCCAAGTCCTTGGGCCTCTCGGGCCCGCGCCAGCAAATGGGTGCCTTTCGCTCCTTTCGTGGCCAAGGAAGGGGCATCCCCACACGTGCCGCCAGCCACTCGCCGCAAACGGTCGTCCAGCGCGGCGGCGGCCGTGGGAACCGCCGTGGAGGCGGTCGGGGGAAGAAGCGTCAGTCCACATCTGCCCCCGCGGCATCCACCTCTAAACCCTCCTAGTCCGTGCTTTTCGGCCCATGTGACACCAGTGGGAGGCAGGGTTCGCCATCACCACTCTCACTGGCGCACACTCACTTCGGACAGGTGGGTGCTGCAGATCGTCCGAAGGGGCTACTTCCTCCCCTTCGAGACGACCCCTCAAGCCATGCCACCGCAACACCACCGCGTATTGGGGGATCATTTGCGGCTCCTGCAGGAGGAAGTTTCGGCCCTCTTGGCCAAGGGGGCCATCAAGCGCGTTCCTGGGCCAGAAGTAGGACGTGGTTGCTACTCCCACTACTTCCTGGTACCCAAGAAGGGCAAAGGGGGCCTACGCCCTATCTTGGATCTGAGGAACGTCAACGGCTTCCTCTGGAAGGAGAAGTTCAAAATGCTGACATTGGCAGGACGCGTATTTCCACATCCCCGTCCTGCCAGCCCACCGGCGTTACCTGCGGTTCACGGTAGGCCTCGAGCACTTTCAGTTTACCGTGCTTCCCTTCGGCCTTACCAGCGCCCCACGGGTGTTCACGAAGGTGATGGCGGTGGTCGCAGCTCATCTGCGCAGGTTAGGGGTCTCAGTCTTCCCCTACCTAGACGACTGGTTGTTGAAGGCGGGCTCGCCCCAGACAGTCGTCCGCCACCTCCAGACTACGGCGGATCTCCTGCACCAGCTGGGATTTTCCATCAATGTGCCGAAGTCACACCTGTGCCCCTCTCAGAAGCTCCTTTTCATCGGACCGGTTCTCGACTCGGCACAGTTTCGGGTTTATCCGCCCGAACAGCGGGTTCGGGATATTCAGGCTCTGATTCCGATCTTCGGGCCGTTATCCCGAGTTTCGGTGAGGTTGACGCTTCGGCTTCTGGGGCTGATGGCCTCCTGCATCCTTCTGGTGCATCACGTACAGTGGCGGATGCGGGCTCTGCAGTGGGACCTGAAGTTTCAGTGGGCCCAGCACCGGGGCAACCTGTCCGACCATGTCCTGATCTCGGAGGGCACTGCGAGACAGCTGCAGTGGTGGCTCACGGACCGCGAATGGGTCAACAGCAGATCCCTCTCCCTTCCCCAACCGGAGCACGTAGTTGTGACGGACGCGTCCCTCCAGGGCTGGGGAGGCCACTTGGGAGAGGCGGTGATCAGAGGACTCTGGTCTCCGGCGGAGTCCCGGCTCCATATCAATCTGTTGGAGCTGCGGGCGATTCGTCTGGCACTGAAAGCATTCCTCCCGTCTGTCCGAGGGAGCGCAGTGCAGGTGTTCACGGACAACACCACCGCCATGTGGTACTGCAACAAACAGGGCGGAGTGGGGTCGTGGACCCTTTGCCAGGAGGCTCTGCGTCTCTGGCAATGGCTGGAACATCAGGGCGTGACTCTGGTTGTTCAACACCTGGCAGGTTCTCTGAACGCCAGGGTGGACGAACTCAGCCGTCGGTGCTCGATGGATCACGAATGGCGTCTGAACTCAGACGTGGCGCAAGGCCTCTTTCTGCGATGGGGAGAGCCTTGGTTAGATCTATTCGCCACAGAAGAGAACGCGCAATGTCATCAGTTCTGCGCGTTGGAATTTCCAAGGCGGCATTCGCTCGGAGACGCTTTTCGTCGCGAGTGGAGTTGCGGTCTGTTGTACGCCTTTCCGCCTATACCACTTCTGCTCAGAAGGCTGAAGAAGTTCAAGCGCGACCGGGCCCAAGTCATCCTTGTGGCTCCGGACTGGGCACGAAGGTACTGGTATCCCGAGCTACTCAGTATGTCAGTCGATCCCCCGGTTCGTCTGCCTCTTCAGGGGGACCTTCTGTCGCAGCAGCAGGGGACGGTCCTCCACCCGAACCTGTCCAGTCTCCACATCCATGCTTGGAGATTAAGCGGCGACAGTTGAGGCCATTTGACTTGCCTCCTGAAGTTTGCAACATCATTCTGGCAGCCAGGCGTCCCTCCACAAAGTCGGTATACGCCTGCAGGTGGAACAGATTTGTGGCATGGTGCACAGCAAAGGCTGTGGAACCCCTCAATGCCCCTCTTTCTGAGGTTCTCCTCTTTCTTCTCTCTCTTGCCCAGCAGGGCTCTGCTCTGGGCACTGTCAAGGGCTATCTTTCAGCTCTTTCAGCCTTTCTAAGGCTGCCTGACCAACCTTCTTTGTTCAAGTCCCCTATCGTTAATCGATTCCTGAAGGGCATCACTCATACCTTTCCTCCTGTTCCCTTCGTGATGCCTCAGTGGGACTTGAAGCTGGTTCTAACGTTTCTGATGTGCACTCCCTTTGAGCCACTTCACAACTGTCCTCTTCGCCTTCTTTCTCTGAAGACTGCCTTCCTGGTAGCCATCACCTCTGCCAGGAGAGTGAGTGAGCTCCAGGCTCTCTCTTGTAAGCCTCCTTTCCTTTCAGTCCATCCGGACAAGCTTGTTTTAAGGACTAAGCCCTCCTTCTTGCCTAAGGTAGTCACGGCATTCCACATTGGGCAATCCATCACATTGCCCACCTTCTTTCCGCCTCCGCACCCCTCGAGAGAGGAGGAGAGGCTCCACCGTCTGGACCCAAAACGTGCGCTCTCATTTTATCTGAATCGCACACAACAGTTCCGGGTGGATGATCAACTCTTTGTTGGGTACGCGGGCGCTAAGAAAGGGAGAGCGGTGCACAAACGGACCATCTCTCGGTGGATTATCTTGTGCATCCAAGCGTGTTACTCCTTGGCTAAGAAGGAACCCCCTGTTGGGCTGAGGGCTCATTCCACTCGAGCCACGGCCACTACTACTGCCTTGGGCCGAGGTGTGCCCTTGCAGGACATTTGCCAGGCAGCTACGTGGGCCTCGCTGCACACGTTTGCAAGGCACTACTGCCTGGACAGTCAAGTCCGGAGGGACGGCTACTTTGGCCGTTCCGTCCTCCAGGACTTTCTGGTGTGATTATTGGTTTGCAGGGATGGAATTGCTGGGGTATCTATTCTAAGGTAAGGAATCTATCACTAACGTGTCTCTTTCAGATGCACAAGTTACTACTTGTGTAACGATATATCTGTAAGAGACATTAGTTAGTGATAGATTCCTTACCGACCAACCCATCCTCCCCGTTCTGCGAACCGATATCTAGGGTTAAGGTCATCCCCTTTCTGGGCCCTAGTTTCTTGGCACCAGTGTTGGTTTTTGTCATGGCTCTGCGCTTCTGGCGCGGAAAAGCTGTGGCTAAGAACTGACGTCAGCACACGGAGGCGGCGTCTAAGTACTCCGACGACGTCATCACGGCGCCCACGACGGACGCGGAGCCGCAGACGACGCCTACCGACGCGCAAGGGTACTGCTACGCAAAACTTTCCGGATCCAGTCTGACGCCTGGGGAAATTCTATGGTAAGGAATCTATCACTAACTAATGTCTCTTACAGATATATCGTTACACAAGTAGTAACTTGTGCATCAGGCACAGATGATTTCAACAGGCAGCACAACACAATTGAGAATATTGTAAAAGCACTCTATGGCAATCTAGCGCTACGATTAAAATCAGATTGGCAAATATTAAACAAACGGGTAATCTAGCACTGTGATGTAACTCAGATTAGCAAATATTAAACAAAACAGGCAATCTAGCGCTGCGATAAACTTCTACTGATCAGTCAGGCAATAGCAAGTCTTGCGGTGTAGCGCTACGATACCAGTCGGTAGGTAGAGCAGGGAGCTGCGTGAGGAGCGGGCGCTTCTGATGGGAATCAGGGCGGAAAGAAACCGAAGACCTCCGGAACTCCAAGCGCACCTGTCGGAAGCTGGAGAAGAAATGGCTCCGCGACCAACACCAGACAGCCACACAGCCCACAAGAACGCCACCCGTAGATACCACCAACTCATCAGGACCGCCAAGAGGACCGCCTTCAAGGACCGCCTAGACAACAACGCACACAACACCCAAGAGCTCTTCAGCATCGTGAAAGAACTCTCCAACCTCAGCTCCAAAACCAACGACATTCCACCATCACAAGACCTGTGCGACTCACTGGCCACCTTCTTTCACCGCAAGATCACTGACATCCACGACAGCTTCAACTCAGACACCCCCGCACCCACTGCCGAGACCACCACCCCTGCGATGTCCACCCGCACCAGTCGCCTGACCGCCTGGTCCAACGTCAGCGACGAAGACACCATCAAAACCATGAACTCCATCCACTCCGTATCCCCTTCCGACCCTTGCCCTCACCACGTTTTCAACAAAGCCAGCACAGCCATCGCGCCCCACCTCCGGAAAACAATCAACATCTCCTTCGAGACAACAACCTTACCGGAAAGCTGGAAGCACGCCAAGATCAACGCCCTACTGAAGGTACCCAAGGCGGACCCCAAGGACCTCAAGAACGTCCAGCCCGGGAGGAGCTACGACAGCAAGCAAGATGGCCGCATAGCTTCCCGGCTCCGCTGACCCCCGTCTCTCGCTCGAAGATCCTGTTGTATATCCTGATTTCTCACCCCATACCCGGGTGCATGAACTACTCTGCGAACTGATGGTGCAATCCCGAGGATTTTCCGACATGGTGGAGTGGAGTTATGTTGAGGTTTAATTTGAGGCCTAGCCCAGTCTGGAAGCCGGGGTCTCAAGTGTTGGTCTAGCCGGGTCCTAGTTGAACAACAGCGGACCGGAGAGAGCGGCAGGGTCCGGTCCACGGAACCTCCGACATCTTTATGATTGATTTGCTGCCGCTCTGCTGCCTGGAACTGTACCGGAGGTGCGGAGACGAGTGATGCCCGAGGTGGTGTGTGTGGGGGTCCGAGACCCGGGGGCCTGGCGTTCGTAGCGCCGGTGCCGTTGGATCGGAGACTTGGTGCGCACTGACGCCTACTGACGATAGGTCCCTCACGGTTCATTCCTGCGTTCATTCCTGCTCCGCCTAATCTTACCCCGGGGAAGGCGCCTCTCCGTGGGGGCCAATATGCTTGATGCTATGCGAAACCCGGCGGAGCGGATCCAGTGCGGCCCGTCATTGCGATCAGTGATGGCGGCCCTTGAGGCACTTCAGGCGACTATGAAGACCCAGGCCTGGAATCTGATGTTGGCGGCGGACGGACTTAGAGGGTCGGGACCGGACTCTAACTTGCTGCCCGGAACCCGGTGGCCTGTTCCTTTCCCTATTGCTACCCCAGCGATGCCATTTGACCCGATGCTTGGAGCTTTCTATGCCCCTACAGAAGTGGAACGGTTCAAACATGTGGAGATTGGCGATGCACCTACAAAGTCGGAATCTTTGGAACTGCAATTGGCGGAACATTTCACTGCTTTTCCCGATTTGGAGACGTTTGCTCGTAATTGTGATCTGTGTGGGACTGTGTCGCACCCCCTTCCCAGCTGGTCCATCAAAATGGCGTATGGGATAGTGCCTCGTCTTAGAGTCGGGAAGGGGCATCGTTGGACTCGAGCGTCTACTTTGGGATTTGCCATCCTTTTTTCGACTAATAGACTATGTCTCAACAACTTCTGTTTGACCTTGGACAATTTTACGGTGGGGCGCTCTTTATCGGAGGGGATTAGCAAATTTGATCGACGGGGCCAAGGCTGAGACTGTTGTTTGAGGTTTCACAATATTGATTTATAGGTAACAGGACTGCTTTATTTGGTTAACGGAGTCCGGGGCGGGATATCTGGTTTCCTCTGATGTACTGTTTTATTGTGGCCTGCTTGATTGTGTTAACATTGCGGGGGATTCTTCGTTAAGACGGGGGGAGAGTCCGGGAATGCGTATGACATAGCCCTCCTCCATTTCTCCTTTTTGGGTAGGGTTTTAGTCCCTTCTTTCTTTCCCCTTTCTTTTTTTCCCTTTGTTCTTCTATATTTCGGGTTCATTTACGGGGCGACAGGCACGCTGCTAGGGGGGTAGGCCGTAGTCATCTGCAGGGGTGCAGGGTGGGGTGTTGGAGGGGGGGAATTTTGTTTTTACTATTTGTTTCTATGGCTTTTTTCTTCTTATCTTTCTTCGCCTTTTCTTTTGTTTCTTCTTTTTCGGGTCAGCGTAGTGGGTCTATTCTTTTGTCAAATTGTCGACTTTTTATCTGTGCCTATACTTTCACGGTACTTCAGTACCATCAGGCGGGCGCTCCACTGGTGCGAAAATTAATGGTATGCTTGTTGATCCTGAATCGTATGCCTCAGCGCCACTGTTTTGAATGATATCGAACTCACTATGGACCTCCTACTGTTTTGCCCGCCCTTTATGTACCTTTGTGATATTGTATGGCACCTGATCCTTCTATCTTTATATTATAAAATGGAACCTTTATTATCCTGCTATTCGTATAGTATGCTATGCTGCCAGTTTTAATTGAAGTCGTGCTGTATTCGCCTCCCGGAAGTTCTAATTGCTTGATTGAAATGATATTGATTAGCGGCCAGCCCTGGTAGTTGTAGGCCCATACTTGTAACTGGTTGAAGTATCAATAAAGGTTTTCCCAAAACAAAATAAAAAGAACTTCCGGCCCATCTCCCTGCTCCTGGCGAAAGTCTCGAGGAAGATTGTCAACAAACAGCTAACCTGCTACCTCGACGACAACAACATCCTGGACCCTTCCCAATCCAGTTTCCGCAGCAACGACAGCGCAGAGACCGCCCTCATCGCCGCCACCGACGACATCAGGATTCTGATGGACAAAGGAGAAACAGCCGTCCTCATCCTCCTGGACCTATCAGCAGCTTTCGACACAATCTGCCACCGCACCCTATCAGCACGCCTCCATGACGCCAGAATCCAAGAGAAGGCCCTGGCCTGGACCACATCCTTCTTCTCCGGCAGAACCCAGAGCGTCCGCCTCCCACCCTTCCCCTCTAAAACCACCAAGATCATCTGCGGCGTCCCACAGGGATCTTCCCTCAGCCCAACACTGTTCAATATCTACATGGCACCACTCGCCCAACAACATAACCTCAACATCATCTCCTACGCCGACGACACCCAGCTCCGGGATGTGGAATTTTTTTTAAAGTCTACTTGTCCAGGGGACTAAAAGTAACAGAAATCTACTCGTCCTGTAAAAAGATCAACTTGTCCCAGCTGTTGCCTAAATGGATTTGCTGGTCTATGGATGCTAAATCTATTGGTTCCTTTGTTCTCTCACACCAAAGGCTTAAGTATCCCCATACACCTGACACAGACCTGTGAGTTCCATCCCTCAACTCTTACAGGTAGCATACATTACCTTCACCCTCTATTTTTTTAACACTCCATGCTTTCCTCCTGCTCTCCCACAACAACCTGTGTGTTCCCTTTCGTCTATCCTCTCACAATGCTGTCTTCCATTTTTGCTTCACTATTCCACAATGGAGGCTCAATTCCTTTTATTGCCATTTTCTCATCACAGGTAGGCCCAAGCTTGCCTTATGGTTTCTACTCTGTCACCAGCAGCGCCTTTCTCCCTTTGCTTCCAATCCGGAGCCAGCCTGTGGTGAAGGAACTGTTGCTATATCAGTCACCTTGCTTTAGCTACATACCTATTTTTCTTTCAATTTCTAATCATAGGCAGGCTCTCTTCTTTCTGCACAGCTACTCTACATGCTCCCTTTTCCTCCACTCTTTTAACAAATGCTCCAGTCCACTTCAACTTCTTCCCGTCATCACAGACTCAATTTCATTTCCACAACACACCAGATGCCAGTTCCCATTCATTCTTCTGTTTCGTGGCAACTGTTTCTGTTCCCGTGCCACCTACTCACAGACCTTAGGATGCTTAGAAGCTCCTTTTTCAGCATGTGAATTGAGCTGTGCTTGCCAGTAGTAAGACTTCTTCGCAAAGTGGAATGCAGTCAGAGGGGAAAACTCTTGCATCCCAATGACCTACTATTGCACTGGAAAGAACGCCAAAAAGTAATTTTTCAATAGTCATCTGAAGTGGTAAAAGCCACCATGATAATACCCCAAAATATACTTGATCTCTTTTTTTGGCACTAGACTAAGTGGGAAAAAGTAGACTGTGTTTTGGTGTATTGGACTTGATAAACAAATACCAATCATTTACTTCATTTATTCCAACAACATGGGTTTGAGAAAACTGGCCCACGGTAGTTGCTGATACAGTTAAAACAAAAATTTGAATGAAGCTGTAGGTGCAGGGATTTTTTTAACGCTATAAAGGACATTATCCTGACTGCAGTTAGAAATGGAAAAGGCATGCAAATGTTGCAGCTATAACATTTTCTGATAGTCACAATCCCCTCCATCAATCATGACACATTAATGTAGATTAACGAATGAGAAAGAACACTCCACTCTGTGCCAGATTAGCATTTGGAAACCGTGCATAAGATTTTTTTTTGTGTGCATATTTAACAGTAACACAAATTGGCATACTCTTAAATAGACCTTTAAAAAACGTACTTCCTTTTTAGTTCGGATTACACAGGTTGACCTGGAATTTACCCTGCATGTAAAAATGTGTCAAGTGCACTTTTGGCAGTCCTTGATTCTTGCATCCTCTGTTTACAATGTAAGGCAAGACGGGGGTCGGAGCTGTAGTCAATATGGAAACTGCAAACAATCACAAGGCAGACAGACATATGGGTTTCCCTTGGCAGACTTGGTTAGCTAATGATAAAGCAGTGACGGTGGCAATTAAAGATTGACGGAGTCCGTTCCTTCCAACCCTAGAACAATCCCGTTTTTCTGTATTACATCAACAAATCTTTCCTATTGCCTCAACTACTTTCATTTTTTCTTGCACCAATGCTTCACGATCAGTGGGAATAAATAAAAATCAGTATTTGGTTCTTTGAAAGTGAGAAGAGTCAACGGTGTCATGTGTAACGTCCTTGTGTTTCTCCAGTGCTCTTGTGTATCCACTGCCCCCTGGGCTCTCTGATTTTCTGCGAGAAAGGGCGCTTACCCATAAGACTACGTAGCCTCAGTACTTTTCAAAATGTGGAGAAACATATTTAAACAAAATAGGTAAACTGGGAAAGAAAAAAAACTAGTGGTACACTTTCTTAGTAGCAGGCAGTTTACCCTCTGCGCTGCCTTAGGACGAGTCAAACTTTCCACTAGAGAAACCTCCGGTTTCTTTCTAGGAAGCCGATTAATCACTGGACTTCTCTTGACATTTTAATTGATGTCTGGAAGCTGCTGGAGGCCAGGAATGAGGCAGCAGGTGTATTTGGCCCATGCCGAGGAGGAGAGCAGCAGCGAGTTCACAGAGGGAGGTGGACGACTGGGAAATAAATGGAAAAACTCGGGGCAGTGGCATGCACCAGAGAAACGGACAGTCGGGCAACAAGAATTCAAGGCAGTCAAATATGCCATTAAGGCTTGAGACCACTGCAGCTTGTTTCCAATACTGTGTTGTCTCCGGGCCGATCCATCGGCAGTCTCTCTCCTAGGCCCTTGGTCAGGCTGGGTCGAGTTTCATCTTATTTCGGATCCCCCAGTCCTGCAGCTTTACTGGGCCCACTGCTTTAGCGCTGCCCCCGTGTTTTATGCTGTCTCAGTCACGCTCCAAGAGCAGCAAAGAGACCCCACGCTTTCCGCAGCCACACAAGCTGCATAACATTAGATACGGTCCGTCACAGCAGGTGCACCAGTTCTAATTTCAGAGCGATCTGCAAACTGAGTAAATTAGAACATTTTTGAACACTCCAGCAGTGCTATGGCGGGCACTATGGCAGTGCTTATTTTTTTACTTTATCTGAAAGTATTTCCTTGCGGTGGCCATGAACAACAGCTTGCTGAGATTGAATGACGTTTCCCTCCCTCAACCAATCACTGCCCAGAGCTCAGGTGCTAGCCAATGAGAGGCCTCCAAAGGCTCCTGTCAAGCTTTTCTGGTTGGTTGTGAGCCCCAGAGTGCCTGAAGCCTGTTTTATTTACGAGATTTAATGTCCACTAGTCCGTTGGACAAAATAGACAGTAAATCTTCTTGCCCATCAATAAAAACTGCATGGTTCGGGCGTCGGGCGATATGATTCCCCCACCCCTGCCAGCTGATCATATCCCTCACCGAAGACCCCCACACCGCCAAAGCCAACCTCCACAGAGGAATGAAGGCCGTCGCCGACTGGATGAAGGACAGCAGGCTGAAGCTGAATTCAGACAAGATGGAGATCCTCATCCTTAGATCCACCTCATCAGCCTGGGACGACTCCTGGTGGCCCACATCGCTAGGGACAGCCCCAGAACCCACCGACCACGCACGCAACCTGGGGGTCATCCTCGACTCCGCCCTCTCCATGACCAAGCAAGTCAACGCCGTCTCCGCGTCCTGCTTCAACACCCTCCGAATGTTCCGAAGGATCTTCAAATGGATCCCCTCCGACACATGAAAAACCGTCACCCAGGCCCTCGTCAGCAGCAGACTTGACTACGGGAACGCCCTCTACTCTGGAACAACAACCAAGCTCCCGAGACTACTAAAACGAATCTAGAAGGCCTCGGCGCGACTGATCCTCGACGTCCCCCGACGCAGCCACATCACACCCCACCTGAGAGGCCTGCACTGGCTCCCCGTCAACAAGAGAATCACTTTCAAACTCCTCATCCACGCACACAAAGCCCTTCACAAAGCCGGACCAGCATACCTCAGCGACCGACTCAGCTTCTACACCCCCACCCGCAGCCTCCGCTCTGCCAACCTTGCCCTCGCCACAGTTCCTCGTATCCGGAAAACCACCACCGGCAGCAGATCCTTCTCCTACCTCGCCGCCAAGACCTGGAACACTCTCCCTACCAACCTACGACAGACCCAGGACCTGCTGGCCTTCAGAAGACTTCTCAAGACCTGGCTCTTCGATCAGTAGCACCCCTCCCAAGCGCCTTGAGACCCTCACGGGTATGTAGCGCGCTTTAGAAATGCATTGATTGATTGATTGATTGGGGAGGATTAACAATCCAATCCATGGCAGTGAAGTCTACAGCTGTGTGTGGGGGTGTAATACACGGGGTGTTTAATGGTGCCCATCGCATTCAATGGGCAGGTACTGATGATTGTCACTGTAGTGAAAGATCAGCCCGGATTACTCACATGAATTGCGGTAATTAGCACCCGGCATCAAAATGAATGGAGTGGGAGCTCCGCCCCTGCCTGTCGGTGCATTGCGGGAAGGGGGAGGTTTAATCTGTCATGTCATTAGAAGAAGTACTTCAGGGTGTGATGGGGGGGGGGTGCAATCACTCTGGCATGGACAGATTTTGCCTTTCCTGGTGTCTCATGGTGAGTCAGTGTTAAGGTTGTGAAGGGTTAGGGGTGAGGGTCAGCAGGTGCGCTACTCAATTCGGTACAGCAGTTCCTGCGTGAAAAGCGTTGTGACCTGATGGGTTAGTCATGGACATGCGGGCAGTGCAAGAGTCAAAGTGTCATGCCCCGGTGCCACTGCGCCTGCTGCACTCTTGACAGCACCCTCTCCGGTTCACTCGGTTTTTCAGGGCTGGGCGCATGCGCAGAGACTTACCTTACCCAAGTTTCCCACGACGAGGTGGGCGCTGGATCAGGATTCCCTAAAGGTGTCCAGGGCGCGCACACACGAAGATCCGTCACTGGGGTGGTGTGGGGTAAACAGACAGGGAGCGCCGAGAGGCCCATTCCTCACCCTTCCAGGCACTCTGCTCATGGCAACTCCCAACATGCCAACTCAAATGTCATTCAAAAGAAAGAACAAGCACGTTCCGCACGCCTAAAGGAGGCAGCAGGGGGAGGGGTGAGAGGAGGGGGCGAGTGAGTGAAAGGGTTTCACTTGCGGGAGTGTGCTGCGCCAGGACCGATAATTGCTCCCATATGGCACTGCGCGCTCCCGCAAGTGAAACGCCACACGTGCACGCATTGCCATTGAAGACAAATGGAACGCGTGCATGTCTGTGGCTGAAGAGGTCTTTTGCCTATGCAGAGCATGTGCGCTGCGTAGGCGAGACCTAAAAAAACATGGGTGGCACATCCTTCTCTGTTCAAGCAGCCAAACTATGGAACTCTTTACCCCCCAACATAAGGTCCACCAACAACCACCTTATCTTCAGGAAACTACTCAAGATTTGGCTCTTCCCCACATAAGCACCATACGCAAACAGAAATCTACAGCATATCCCTCTGTATATAAACATTTGTTTTCACTATAGATATGTACCTATATTTGTGTATTACTCTGTATAAACATGTAAAATAATGATGTTGTTGAGAGAAAAAAAATAATAATAAATAAAAATCATCTTTTTACATGTACATACTTCCATTGTGCATCTATGTACCTTCCATGTACTTGGATCTGTGTTACTTTCCTCCTGAAAAAGCATATCCAATGCACTACCCTATTTCTCATCCTGTGCCTCCTATCAATATCTTTAATCTACATATACTTACCTCCTTTATGTATCTCTATACTTTCAATGTACTTATGGGTCTATATATTTATCACTTTCTTCTAATTTAGCATTTCCAATGCATTACCCTATTTCTCAGCCTATACTTCGCTCAATATATCTTCTAGCCCAACCTTCTGGTTCATCTTAAACTTCTTTCTACTACTCTTTCCAATGAACCACCCTATTTCTCATCCTATACATCTATCAATATATCCTCTATATCCACTCTCTCATTTATCCCAAACCCCATACCACTACTATCAATATCTTTAATCTACATATACTTACCTCCTTTATGTATCTATATACTTTCAATGTACTTAAGGATCTATAGGTTTATTACTTTCTTCTAATTTAGCATTTCCAATACACTACCCTATTTCTCAGCCTATACTTCGCTCAACATATCTTCTAGACCAACCTTCTGACTCATCTCAAACTTCTTTCTACTACTCTTTCCAATGCACTACCCTATCTCTCATCCTATACACCTATCAATATATCCTCTACATCCACTCTTTCATTTATCCCAAACCCCATACCACTACTATGATCGCTAAAATAACCCTTTCTAGACTCTCTCCTACTCTACCCCTCCTTGCATCATCTGACACCTCTTTTTACTATACCGATCCCCTAAAACAAACCTTTCTAAACTCTTCCCTCCGACTCCTCCCCTCCAAAACTCCATTTGACTCATCCAAAAGCCTCCTCCTACTGCTAAGACCTAAAAAAAAAAGCCTTCACTCTTTTTATACCTCCACTATCATTTTCAATTAAGATTAACAGACTAACATGTTCACTTCTCGAATTCCATATTCAATTATACTAATTCACCACTAATCCTTTATTGGGTTCCAGAGTAGCGTGCTAATCGCCAATAAAGAGTCTCAACACCCCATCAAGGTTACAAGTGCTACATAAATAAAAACGTTTTCCTTTTCTACCCCTCCCCAACCCTTCTCAATCCAAATAACTGACTAATATATCCACAAGTAAATTTACTCTCATGTTCCACCATACTAATTCAACACTAATCCTGATGGGTTCCAGAGTAGTGTGCTACTTGCTCTTCAAAACCCCATCAGGGGTAGCAAGCGCTATATAAATACAAACATCTTTCCCTCTTCTATCCTTATTTATTTATTTATTTCCAAGGTTTTATATAGCGCTACTGGACCCGGGGGTATCAGAGCGCTTTACAGGATAGGTAAACAATTACAACAAAATAAAACAATGTTCATTAAAACATGAGTTACATAAAATAGGGTAATTGAATGAGCTGGGGGGGCTAGGGGGATGGAGATCAATAGGGGGGGTGTCGAAGTTCAGAGGGAGAACGGAGTGTAGAAAAGGGTAGAGGAAGAATGAGAGGCGGGGACGGGGTTGAGGAGGAGGCGAGAATCAGGGAGGAAGGAGTGTAGAGAGTCAGACACCAGTGAGGTTATGTTCCTTAATATTTGTTGTGAATGAGTATTTTGAGGCTCTTTTTGAACAGAGGGTAGGAGGGGTTGCATCGAAGATCTTTGGGGAAAGAGTTCCAGATCGTGGGGGCGTTCCCAGAAAAAGCACGAGATTGGGTTTTTTTGTGCTGGAGTCTGGGAGGGATTAGGACAAGGGAGTTGGTGCTCCTCAGGGACCTGGAGCACCCCGCTTTTTGCAGTTTCTCAGCCAGGTAGGAGGGGGTTCTTAGGTGAATGGCTTTTTGCGTGATACATGCAATCTTGTAGGTGGATCTGCCTTTTATTGGGAGATAGTTGAGGTTTTTTAGGACCGGAGAGATGTGGTCGAATTTTTTACAATCATAGATAAGTCTGGCGGCAAGGTTGAGGACAAATTTGAGCGGTGCTAGGTGGGCTTTAGGGGTGCCAGCGAGTGCGGCGTTACCATAGTCAATACGGGAAAGGACAAGCGATTGGACAACGGTTTTAAAGTCGTCTGCTGGTATGAAAGGTTTGAGTTTTTTGAGGTGGTGGAGGATGAAGAGGGCACCCTTAGCGGCATTTTTGATGCGTGGGATGAGATTCATGCTATGGTCACTGCTGATGCCTAGGGATTTGACAGTATTCGAGGGGGAGAGGGGGCAGTTGAGAGCTGTAATATCCTTGATCCAGAGGTGAATGGGGAGGGAGTTATTTTTAGGAGTGAAAAGAATGATTTCAGTTTTTTGGGGGTTTAGTTTGAGATGATTAAGATGGAACCAAGCTTGTATTTTAATCAGGGTCTTGTTGAGGTGAAGGATGTCATTGCGAGATATAATTCTGCAGTATAGCTGGGTGTCATCCGCATAGAGGTGGTAGCATATTTTAGCTTGTTTAAGGGTGAGGGTGAGAGGTTCCATGAATAGGTTAAATAAGGTAGGGGAGAGGATGGAGCCTTGCAGAACACCAAGTGAGACAGGTTGGGGCTTGGAGAGGCAGTGGCTGAGCTTAATTTGTTGGGATCTATTTTGAAGGAATGAGGAGAACCATTTGAGAACGGTGCCCTCGAGACCGAAGCGAACTTCGAGGGTGTTAGAAAGGTTGGGATGATGGACAGTACCAAAGGCAGCCGACAGGTCAAGGAGGATTAGTAGAGAGGAGTCACCTTTGTCTAAGGAGCGATGGATGTCATTTGTAATATTGAGCATGGCAGTTTCAGTACTGCATCCTTTTCTGAAACCGTATTGGAATATGTCTAGGAGATTGAATGAGGCGATATGGTTATCTAGTTGGGTCAGGACACATTTTTCCAGGGCTTTAGAGAGGAAAGGTATGTTAGAGATGGAGCATAGGTTGTTAAGGTCGTTAGGGTCAGCTGAGGTGTTTTTGAGGATGGGTGAGATTTGGCCTAGCTGAAGGGAGGCGGGAACACAGCCCGTGGAAAGAGAGGAATTGATGATGTTAGTCCAGACTGGAGCAATGACATGTTTGAGTTCTTGGACCAGGTGTGAGGGAAGAGGATCTTTAGTGTGAGAGGAGGGTTTTAGCTTAGAGGTGATATTGTTGACCGCGGATTCGGAAACAGGGGAGAATTCGCTCCATGAGGCATGGTTTTTAGCCTGGTGGTGCGTGACAGTGGAGACAAGTTGGGGGCGACCGGTTAGGGAGTTAGGGGGACTTTGAGGCGGGGAGGAAGAGGATGGACCGGTGTTAGTGATGTTGTGGGGGGAGAGTTGATTGAGGGGAGGTTGGGGTGGAAGAGGGGTGGAGGTGAAGGAGAGTTCAATCAAGTTGACTTTATTAGAGAAGAAGCTGGCGATTTCTTCACATCGTTCAACAGACGCTAGCATTTTGGGGGGGGGAGGATGTTTGTTTTTTAACAATGTTAAATAGTTCTCTGGGGCGGTTTCTGGCCTGGTCCAGTTGGGACCGGAGATAGGAGGCTTTTTCATGGAAGATGTGTTTTTTGTATAGGGCTCTGGACTTTCTGAGGAGGGCCAGATTGTCAGAGGAGGGATGGTTCCTCCAGGTCCGTTCTGATTGTCTGAGGGCCCGTCTTACGTTATTTAAGTCAGAATTGAACCATGATTTGGGCTGAAAGTTTTTTTGTTGTTTGATTTTGATTGGGGTAATTTGGTCAAGGGCTTCAGTAATAGAATTATTATAATGGCCGGCTAGGTCATTAGTGCTGAGGGAGAGAGGGTCAAGGAGTAAGTGAGTTTTAATAGTGGATTCCAATTCGCCCAGCGGAATAAGGTGAAGTTTACGAGTAGGTTTCAGACCTAGACTGCCGATGGAAGTGGGGCGCGTAATGGAGCAATTCAGGGTGAAGAGCATGAGGTGGTGGTCGGACCAGTTGACAAGAAGGATGTTTGAGAGGGAGGCCAGATCCTTGCAGGTCAGAATCGCATCAAGGGTGGCCCCTTCGGCATGTGTTGGGGATTTGCAGAGTTGAGTCAGGTCAGTGATGCCCATGATGCCGTTGAATAAGGAGACTGTAGGGTTGTCATTTTTATTCCAGTGGATGTTGTAGTCCACAAGAAAAAGATTTTTAGAGTGGGAAAGTGATGCTTGGGTAATAAAATCAGACATCTCTTCAGTGAAGGCGATACAATTACCAGGAGGGTGGTAGATAGTGTGAAGCCTAATGGCAGGGGAGCCAGGAAAGTTGATCTCAGCGCATAGGTACTCGAATGTGGAAGGGTCTTGCACATGGACTGTTGAGAGATTTAGATCATCTTTAAAGATTAGGGCAAGGCCACCTCCTATTTGTTCGCTTCTATCTTTCTTAATGATGGAATAACCAGGGGGGGGGGGGTCAGCAGGTCGAGGATAGGAGTGGAGTGAGGGTTGAGCCAGGTTTCGGTAAGGTATGCTATGTCAATGTTATCGTGGAGAATGTTTTCCACAATCTCAGTCGCATGGCAGGAGGAGGATCGGCAGTTAAACAGCATGCACGAGAGGGGGGTGGGGTTGGACAGTTGGGAGGGGGAGCAGGGGGAGATAGGTCTGAGTAGTCGGGAGTGTCTAGGGGACGCCAGAAGTAGGGGAAGTCTGCTTGTACCAACTAGAACTGGGATAGTGGACTGATGGTTAAGGGGAGTGAAGGGAAAGGATGAAGATGGGCAGATGAGAGAGCTTGTAAGAGAGTTAACTTCTAGGGCTGTCGTGCAGGTGTCAAGTTGTGATGGGGGAGCGTGATGGCATAGAAGGGGGGGATGATTTTGGTAATTTCGGCGGGTTCAGATGGGGTAGAGCCGTTCAAGGGGAAGGGTGGGCAGGGGGAATGTCGATATTGATATTGGTAGCAGCGCCAGGAAGAGTGTAGGTGTTGGCAACCATGCCATGTGGGCCGTTAGTATGGGGGTTGAGGGGAGGGATGTTGGAGTGTATGGAAGAGTGTATAGAAGAGGGGATGGTGTATTGTGAGGGGATCGATGTGTGGGTATGAACCACTGAGTGGGCTTTGGTGAGGAGAGAGACATCAGTTCTAAGGGAGGTGAGTTCAATGGCAAGGGATGATAGAAGTTCAACATTAACGATTGATTGGGTAAGAACTGAGGAGTGAAGTGGCTCAATAGGGTTAATGAAGTTAGAGGGGTAGGAGTAGTCTAAGGGTCAGAGATAGAAGAGAGGATGGGGGATAGCCTGGGGGAGGATCGTCGTTGGGTAGAGCAGGGGTCCAGGAGATAGACGGGGATGAGACGTTCAAGTTGGGTAGAGCAGGGGCACAGGAGATGGACGGGGATGAGGCGTTCAGGTTGGGTGGTATGATTGGAGAACAGAACAGGGAGATCGAGGGGGTGGCGTTTCTGGTGTCTTTTGTGTTGCATGCGAGAACAGGGGGGTGTGTGAGGAAAGAATCGGAGGAGGGACGCAAATAACTGAATAACATATCCACTACTCAAATTACTTCATATTTTACTATACTAATTTTCCACACTAATCCTTTCTGGGTTCCAGAGTGGAGTGCTACTTGCCAGAAAAGGGCTTCAACACCCATCAGAGGTAACAAGTGCTATATGAATGCAAACCTGTCTTCCCCTTTTATCCCTCTGCTATCCTTCTCACTCCAAATAACTGACTAAATATCCACCAATGAAATTACTTCATATTTCACCATATTAATTCACCACTAATCCTTTAAGGGCTTCCTGAATAGCGTGAGTCAACAATTGCTATATATATATATATACAAACCTTTTTCTTCCTCTATCCTTCTGCTATCATTCCAAATTCAACTAACTGACTAACCTATCCACCACTTAAAATGTACTTGCATGTTTCACTATACTAATTCAACACTAATACTCTATGGGTCCCGGAGTAGCGTTCTACTGGCCGATAAAGCGCTTCGACGCCTCGTCAGGCGTAGTAAGCGCTATATAAATGCAATTACAATACAATACACACACGCACACAGAGAGGCCAGATATAGAAATTAGACAAAAGCCTTTAGTCCTACTTTTATTTCAGGAGCGTCCCTGTTTTTGATTATCAAAATCTGGTCACCCTACACCACCACAAAATCTGCGTCCTTAGCAATTTGTTCAGAGAAAACGGTGTCCGTCAAAAATCTGGTACACGGAGTAAGCTTGGGTTGGGCCCTTGCCTTTTGCAATCTTAGAGAGATGTTAAATAGCCTGTCCTCGTGCAACTCGCCTTTTACCCAGTGAAACCGCCCCGACAACATACCCGAAATTCGGGTCTAGTTCCGCGCTCTTGTCCCTTACGGAACTCCCAGATTGTCGCGGAAGCCAGTACGACCCTGTTCCGCTTCACGCTGGTGGGCAAGAATATTACGCTTGTACTGTTTCCGTTTAAACAAGGAGACCCACATCAGGTGCGAGCCTACCAAACGTAAAAGAAGCGTTAAGAGTTTATGAAACCCAAAAAGCGTGGCTGCCCTCGCAGGGTGCCAAAATCTTTCGGTTTCAGATGTCCGCGGCTCTGCCTTTCCCGAGAAATACCTGCAGGTGGCGTTCTCGCACAGACATCAAGAAACCAGAGAGCACATGCGTACTTATCCGGACTGCTGGAAGGTGGCAAGTCAGTTGGAAGGTTCGGGAGTAGGCGGGCTTTCGGAGATTGACGCGTGACGTCGACAACCGTCAGGAGGACGAGCATCTCCTCTTGTCGCCATCTTGGAAGCGATATCTTTGCGCCTTAACAGAGGCATCGTGACACTCGGCTTATTCTGAGGCACCGCAATCCGAGTATTTACCACGCTGCCATGTCCATGTACCGTGGCGCCCCCGTCGGCCGCAACCAGGGCCGATACGATTACAGTTCTGGGGGGCCCCGTGGGAAGCGTGGGCCCGAGCCGGCCATGCTGCGGCGACCTGAAGAGGAGGAGGTGATAGAAGACAGGCGACCCGAAGATGAGGCCGAGCCGCTCGAGGAAGCGGAGCCTGAGGAGCCGCGGGTGCCCATTAACTTGGATATTAAGAACCTCCTCAAGCCTGGAGAAAAGCCTTTCACCCAGCGATGTCGCCTCTTCGTAGGCAACTTGCCACCCGACCTGAACGAGGACGAGTTTAGGAAGCTCTTCAGCAAGTACGGCCAGCCCAGCGAGGTGTTCATCAATCGCGACCGCGGTTTTGGTTTCATCCGCCTGGTGAGCATCCTCTTGGGGCGGGAATGGAGGAGGCGCGATGTGCTGATGCCGGCGTGGTCGCAGAGTTCCCTTTGTAGGCCTCCCCGTGTAATGTACACATTGTGTAGACCATTCTGCAGCTCTATGCCCTTCCTGTACTTCTGTAGAGTCCACGTGTAACGACCGCCCTTCCATTGTGCGGCACGTGTATCTTTGTGTAGTGCGCTGAGGAACATCCTGCCCCCAACAGAATTTATTGTGCGTCAGATGACCCCAGGTATAAAGGGGATTATGTAAACCGGTTCTCTTTGGTACAGGTCACGACGTAAACCATAGTGAAGTCCAGGGAATGGTTGCGCTTAATTTTGGGTTTTCTCTAGTGTGCTGTGTGGGATGCGGTGCTACCTTTTTGTAGAGCTCGCAGTGCAACTACTTTCAGCTAGATCCCAGCACAGCCAGGTACTGGGATAACACTTTTCTTTAGTGTTATATTCCATGGACTCTTCTCGTAATGCAGCTCCCTCTTTACACTAGACATTGTGTACTGTGGCACGTGTTTAATTACGTGAAGCCCACTTAATACGGAGTCTTTTAATTCTGAAATCTGCCAAGTTTAAGCCCCCACTCGCGGCTTTCGACTATTTCTCTAATCCAATACATATATAATATCTAACTTAAAATGCCCCTTTAGCGTAGATCAGTGGTCTTCAGGCTGGGGGTGCCAGTTTTCTGGGGGCGAAAAACAACGATTATGCTGATAACAGTGCTTTGTTTTTGTTGAAAAATGAGCAAAGTAGGGAGTTCTGTAATGGGCCATCACTAACCTATTTTATCATTTATTTCCCAGCTGGGAGAAGGTGTAAGAGAAGGGGCTCCAATTATTCTTCATTACTAAAAATCACATTGTAGTTACTTAACTGCAATGATTATGTATGTCTAGACATGTGTAAACATTGTTAATTAATTTGATAGAATAATTGTGAAAAACTCATAAGGGGGGGGGCAGTTTATTTTTCTCCCACGGGAGTGGTGAGGCAGCATTGAAGAGGTTGAAGACCACTGGTGTATGTGTTGCAACATGTCTTGAGGAGCATTGTACTCCGGCCAGTAAACCAGAGCTCAGTGGGGAATGTTACGGTTATGGCTGGAGAAAAGTGAGGATGGTCAGTACGGATATCAATGTTTCGTATTGTTAACGGCTGGGCTTCACTGGCTTGACAAGTATATTGCAGAACTTCCAGGTGGTAAGCAGCAGTTGTTTTAGAAGTAGGTAGTTTCCGAAGAGTTTGGCTTTTGGTAGTGTAATATATGTTGAATTTCCTTATGTGACCGGTTTTGCGCCCACGTGAAAGACCTCTTGTAGCTGGGCTATTTGGGTAGCAGGGCCAGCAGAATGTTTGGTCTAATACGTCGATTGTGGTTGCTCCTCTTCACTCCAATGTCTAGCAACTCCCCTAACCGTTTATATATAGTATTATAGAATTTGTGCAGTAAGCAGCTCCCCCCCCCCCCCCCCCCCCAAACAAGCTTAACGGATACATTTTGGCTCGTCAGCCCCGCTAAAAAAAGTAATGTTTGGTAGATACCTTGCCATTTTTAGAAGGGAGGGTGTTGTCATGAGCACCAAAATCAGCGTGTTATTCTCTATTTCCAGACAGGCACTCTTTATTGCACCTGATACATTTCTATCTCTGTGGTTTTAGAATAAGCTGGGTGCAATCCATCACACTTGACTCTGAAATGGTGTTGGCACCAATAACATCTTAGGTTATGTGTGTCTACATTTAGTCTGTTTTCTAGTATGAAGTCCAGTGATTTAGTATTTTGTGTCAGTTTGGAGCAAACGTTTCTTTGAGTTGTGAAACCCAACAGTGCATAGTATTGTATTCAGGGTTGCCTCTGATTTGCTGGGATCAGTTTCTCTTTTTTTTCGTCTGGACTTCCAGCTTTGTATATTATATTACCAAACATTTATTTAGCTTGGGTACTTATTACAGGTGCTACAGTTGATTCTTAGCCACGTTTTTTAAATATATTTGTGTAGCTTCTGTATATTAGTGTAAACAGTGAGATGGTAACTTTTTCAGGGGATCTAGATAAAGTTGATTTTAACCATTTGACAGTGATCATGTTGGTAAAATATGCATATCGGACCACACCTGAAATGTGAGGAGACTGTGTTAAGCAGGTTGTTTGTAAGAAAATTACATTTTTATATGGCATTTGATGGATGCTATCTTGGGTGTCAACAGATTTGTGCACCGTGGCAGTTGCAGACCTGTAGTTATAGTTACCTCAAAGTTTCCATAGTAAGGCTGTTTATTTGTTTTTCTTATAACTTTGGCGCTGTTTCACAAATTTGCACACAACTTTACCAAAAAAAGTGAATCCGTTTTGCCTTATTCATAGAAAGTATTATGCCCCTGTCAAAAGGATATGGGGGTTGGCAGAGTCACAACTCTTCTTTATGTTAATTATCCTAGGAAACTGCTATGTAATGCAGAAAAAAAGACTGGGAAAAAACAGTGCCAAATTTTACCTAAAAAAAGTCATCCTTTATTCGGAGAGCATTCTATTTGTGATTTGGTGTCAATGCGGTCAGCTGCTTTTCAGAAATTTGTGTTTGAAGTCATGCCTGGTCCTGCATGACACGTATGGTACTGAACATTGAAACAAATAAGCCGGGCTTTTGAGAGAGCTTTCTGCGTGCAGCCATTTTGGTTCCGTGGGACGGGGGTGATCTGATTTGCTGGCTGCTGCTAAAGAACATGTTGCTGCCGGCATTACAGGAGTCCATCGAAGGTTTTGTATATAAGGCATTAGGGACAGCTTGACCCAAGTACTTGTTGCGGGGTAAATCAAAGGGACTTAAGGTTGTATTGAGGTGGGAGAAAGGAACATACCTTAAAACATTTCAAACACACTTCTGCAACTCACTCCAGGGGTGCTCAGTTTTTACATGGTTTATCATGGAATAACGCTAGTACCACAAACTTCAATAATTTTAAAATCATGCGACCTATAACTTTCAACGTGCACAGTTGGACTTTCCTGCAAGGCTTCGGCTATTTCAAAGCTTCGGACCCACATGTGTACACTCAGTAACTCGATACTGTCTGTATATGACTTATCATCTCATCGGTGATCAATTTTAATTTGAGAAGTCAACGGGTACAATTAGTAATTATGGTCAATTTAATTCTTTAATTTTGTGCATTGTTACTCGTCATTATTTGGAAATCCAGAATCAGATCCTTTGTGGTAGTCCTTCCACTGCCCCTATACCGTATGATACGTTGCAGGGCGTCCCCTTGATTTCTAGACCATTTTCTCCACACTTGCACAAAAATCCTTTCAATCTGCCTACTGTCACAGAACATGGCCTATGTAACTAGTAGCTCATGGAACCAATTGCCTCGCACTTCTCAGCTGCGGCAGTGCCCCCTACTTCCTCTACACATGATCTTAGTGTATCATGCATGGATCATGACCAATGCATTGGTGTGGCTGTGCATTTTCAGGTGGTGCAGAAGAAGGTTTCTCCTTTTATTCTGCCGAGCCTGGTGGGCCAGGTTTGCCAATATTTAAGATATAAAAGGCATGTCAGTGATGGGGCAGTTGTTTTCGTTGGAGTCAGCCTTGAGTTCTTTGCGTGTTGGGATGACTATTCATCTCTTTGAGAGAAGATTATTCCTTGGTCAAGGACGTTCTTCCATATGGGACATAAGCATGTATTTGTTAATTGCGCTAGGTAAGGGGCAGTTTAGTTCTATTTGTTAACTAAAAGTTTGATTGTTCTCACTCATCCTATTTATGGAATATGACAGTATTATCACAACTGGCAATGGGTATGCATGAGCATCCGTTGCTCCTACCACAATAATTAACTTCGTGGTGCATGATTCCCTCAATGTCTGTCATAAATTGTTCTATTGATGTGCACTAAGGCATGAAATATTGTTAGTATTCCTGCACCCGCGAGTGTTGTGGGTTAACTGGACCTCATTCCTTTAGGTACGTGCTGAGTTAAAAAGTTTCTGCTGTTTGACTTGTGGGTGTCAAACAAAGGTATTGCATAGTTTCAGAAAACAGAAATTTGTGTTAAGCACTGTGCGTGTGTGTGTGTGTGTGTGGAGGGGTGGAGTTATTTCGATAAATCTTGGCTGGTGTGAGTTGAGCTGAAATGTAGTACTACCTACAGAAGTTTGCAGCTTTATGGAGACTTGGGGCTCCTCAAAAATTTGGTTTAACCAAAGCCTTCGGTCCCTTGACTACTTCAGTGATGTGGATTCTTAACAGTACAGCGCCTACGTTTGCCAGAGACTTGACATAATTGCAGGATATACACATGGGATAAACTAAAATACGCTTAATGTAGGTATAAACAATTTACTTAGCCTGTGGTTATCGTAAGCAAGTAATGGCTCTGTCACGCCTGTCAAATATTTCACTCGCATGGTGTAATGACATAATTTGTGATTAGATTTGTACTTAATTTCCATTAATGTTACTAGTTGCTGCACGTCATATTATCTCGCTGCCATGGAACAGTGCCTCAGACAAAGAAACAGCGAAACATTTTTCATAAGTGCACATCTGATTGTTGAAACAATGCATCTCTTAGCCCAATGAGTGAGTTGGTGCCTCGCTCTCCTTTTCTACCTGCAAAAGAAAGCACAGCTTGGTGCAAAAAAACGAATAGTACTTTTGTATAGCAAAACATATTTGTGCGTCGTGGAAGCAATGGATAAACTGTTGGGGGTGGTGAGTATGTGGTGAAGCATCAGACTTTAGTTTACACACATGCATTCTATCATGAGTACATTCTATTATAGTACCAACAACCCAAACACCAACGGCGGACTAGTTAACTGCACCTCACACAAAGTTCCAACCAATTAGGACCTGGTGTGCTTCTTTTCCAGTGCCCGCCTATATACCGCTGCCAAGCAGAAATCGATTTTCACAAAGAAGTGGAATGGTGCACCTGGAAATATAGCAATCCACAAATCTTCAGTTGTGTTAAAAAAAAATCTTCCTTTATTTCATATTAAAAAAAAGTTAAAAAAAAGTCTTCCTTTATTTCATATTTAAAAAAATTCAATTTAAATGGACATCCAGCCAACGCGTTTCGTTCAAACAAACATTTGAACTTCATCAGGGCTCTCGTATCTTAATGTCCTTTATACTCCTGGTGCAGAAATTAATGAGAGCAGCCTTCAAAATTCATTGGTGAAATCAAGCGGAATCTGTAATTGGATGATCTACATATTCCTGCTCCCAAATCCGCCAAAAGCATACTAGACTGCTTCAAAAATAAAAGGCGTAATAGTGTCCCCATATGATACCTGAGTAAGAGGTATGGAGGGTCAGGTTTGATACGGGCTCAGATATCCTACACCGTATTGTGTAAGGTTACAGAACATTTCCCTGAAATAGTTACCTCTTTTGTGTATCTGTTCATAATTAGTTTATTCTTATCTGATTTTGATACTTTGCATTGTCAATTTTAAAGAGATAATTTTCTTTAGCATTACTTGCAAATACATAGTTCTGTTGCATGTTTGTTATAGTTTGATTTGCCAGTAAAGATATCCTAATTGATCTCATTTGTGCTTTTCTAAGTATTCTTAGGCAAATGCTTTTTCTTTTGAAGCATCTCGGGTATTCATGGATTGAAGTGTAACGCTTTTTCCCGTAGACAAGTTAAATGCGACAGGGCAACAGAATGCATTTACAGCACATCATTTTGCTTACCTGAATAATTGCTTCATCTGCCTCCTTTATAATGGCACACTATATTTTCTATTCCTCTTTTCCATACGTTGAGTCTTGTATTAAATGGATTCCGTTATTTGATGTGAATTTTTAGGTCTCGTGGCGTAACCGCGCGTTAGCACTGTGTCCGCCAGGAGATCTCTTGTCACTGACACTGCTTCCCAGGAGACAGCTTCTGGCCGCGCGCATTGCCTCTTCAAGGAGGCGATTTCCGCGGGCCACGCGCTCACGAGCGCGCTCAGCTGCTGTCTCCTGGGAAGCTTCAAATGCGCCTACACGCACGCATGCACATACACACACATCCACCTTTTTTCTCCACCGAGTCCTTCCTCCGAAAACAGAGCCCCACCAATACGAGAGCCGCCCCCCCCCTGACAGATGCGCACCTCTAAAAACTCTCCAGCAAACGTGCCCCTCATGCCGTTGCTACTCCGCTAATCTTGTGGGAAATGCTCTTCACCTCGCTGATCTTCAATTGCCCACTATGCCGGCACCTCTCGCCCCCCTTCGCATGCCGCCCAGTGCCTCGCCCGCTCTCTCCTTTGCCCACTATACTGCACCCACCCCTCCCCACCTCGCCTCACACTCTGTCTACGCCGCACCTCTTCCTCTGACAATTCCCCCAAGCGCCCATGCACGCACGCACATACACAAACACACGCGCGCACACACACGTGCACCAAGGCCCCCCCATCGCACACATACATACACACACACGAGCGCCCCCCTGCCGCCCCCTACAAGTAAGGGCACTTACCGCCACTCCGGAGATCTGCAGCCTCCGCGGGGCTCTCCTCGGGCAAGGCACTCGTGGGTGCGAGCTTCGCGCACAAAGCGGAAGTCCCGCCCCCAGCATAGCTTTCGTTTTCAGGACTGGCGCGCGCCGTAGCGTCCTCCTCAGTGTCAGCAACTCGGGGCTTTTCCCGTCTAGTTCCGCCGTCCTCTCTGTCCAGATAGGAGCTCAGATGCAAACTCAGAACAGCTTGTGGCCCCTCGGAGCTTGGTGCCTTGCTGTGACACAACAGCGCTCATTACCGGCGTCCACAGACACCTCCTGCTCCACTCGCAGACAAAAAACGTAATCGGGCGAAAATGACCATGGCCGGCTCGATTCCTCACAGCAAAACCTCTGTGACCGCAGTAAGAGCTCAGGATTTTACTGGCACTTTAAGAAGGCTATTTCAAGCGCTTCTTTTAGTTCATGAACCCCTGCCAACTGCCTAAGTGCTAAAGGGATTCCAAAGTGGCATCAAGTCACCCCGTCGCTGACGCTACTGACCTGCCCTCCTTTTACAGTGCTTACCTCACTTCAAGATGTGCTGCAGGCTCCTCCACTTAGCATTACATGGTGCTATATATGCTCTGGTCAGAGAGGTACACAATCGAGAATGTTCCCCATAGCGCTGCTTTGTTTCCCAGCCACTCTGCAAGCTAACCACGGCTCGCGCCGCTGGTGCATGGACCCGCTGTGCGCTGCATTAGCAACTGCTTCCTTCCCACCACCACAATCTGAGTATTTATACTTTGCACCAACCTCTGTTGGGTTCACTCACAGTTTTAAACAACGCAGCTTTGAATGTAACAACCACTGTTACACTGACACAGCGTAAATATACATTTTTCCTGGAAGAGTTTGATATGCTTGTTTTATTTATTTATTTATTAGTTTTTACTTTTATATGGAGCAAACTTTACCCGCAAGTATCAGAGTGCTTTAAATCAGCATGCTTATAACAAGCAAGACTAGCACTCTATATTACTGCCAACTTTGCTTAGCATAAGCAACAGCTAACCATTCACAAACAATGTTTATATACCAATTGCAAATTAAAGGAAAAAATTAATGCAAAGCATTGTCATTTACAATGCCAGTAACTCAAACTTTAATGCTGCGAGACCTATTGCATTGCAAATGCTTGTTTTATGTGCTAGTGATATTGTATTAGTGATTTTAACCTGGTTTTTGAAGGCTATCTTCTAATGCTAGTCTGTTGTCCCTCAACATGTTTACATTGTTAGTTGGTCTCTTCTGCTTTCTGCTTTTATTGTGCTATTTGCTTATCTTCTTGTGCTGCCATCTTGATGGGTTTCAGCTTTCTTGTACTGTTCCAGCTCTCCAACCTGCAAGGATATAATAGTGATGTGTGGCCAACTAGTAGGTCTGCTAGTGGCAAGCACGTCTGTTGGTAGGGGGCACATATGCTAGCTGTAAGCACTTCAGACTGGAACTTCTTGCTCTGTCATCAGATTAACACCAGCTTGTTACCCAAACGTCAAAATATTAATCCGTCAGTTAGGGAGGTGGAAAGATGTTGGTTTCTCGGGTACGCTATAGAGATTCTTTCAACTTAAAACAAGCCTCTGATATAACTAAAGATGTTTTTGCTGTTCACTATTTTTGATAGGTTCCTACGTGATGGAATCAATTGCAGTGTACTAAAAAAAAACAGCGAATACGCGCTGCTCCAGGGAAATGGTGCTACTTGGCCAGTTGGTGGTTTGACAAATTAGACCATAAAATCCAGCTGTCATGTCTGAAATATCTATGTTTTCAGTGCTTTGCTTTTTCCTAGATTCATTTGTATTGACTAAAGGAACTAGTCAAGTTCCAACCTCTATTTCCATGGGTGATCAATCCTCTTGGGTGGAAATAAGCATGAGTGCGCTCAAGGAGTACTGCTTTAAAATCTGTACTTAACGCAGCATTCCCACAGTTTACATGCTGGAATCAACTTTCGCAGTTAGACACCCCATGAGCCTCATGATTACCTACATTATATATCAGAAGTGCAAAGAACCAGAACAGTTATAAAAGCCTGTAAGGGGTGTGATCAGTTGTACAACCTGAACCTTCCCATTGGGGGTCAGACTCCATGTTCAGCTGTCTGGGGTTGTATGGGGCAAGGGAGATGGGTACGGGTGAGTGGAGGGGGGAGAATAGGGAACTGCTGGAATAGATGTTGATAAAATTGCTGTAAGAGTGTACATTTCTCCAGCAGCGCCCTGATTGCCTTTTTTAACCCCCCTCCATCTCCAATTATCCACAAAGGACCCAGTATGGCCTTGGTCTACTGTGTCTTCTGAGGGGAAGCTGTCCAAAGAGGGCCTCCGAAACTTGGTATCCATTGAGGGGTTTCTTAGTCCTGCCTGTCTTGTCGCCCAGCCTGAGATAGGGGGGCGTAATCCGATTCAGAGGCGCCTGAGTATCGGGGTTCAACGAGGTTTCTGTGTTCATCGAGGAAGTCTCTCCATATGTCCCTAAACTTGCCACGTTGGTGGTTCAAGTCGGCTATTGTTTGTATGCAGCTATATTGTACATCTCCTGTAGCAAGGTGTTAGGCGTAGGGATAGTTTGTTTCGGCATAGTGGTAGTATACAGATATTGGCCAAGGCCATACCAAACCATCTGTATTTCTAGTTTGCAATAAATGGATATTGATCAGAGTTGTAAAAAAGTTATTCTGTGTTATTAGGGTGCCTTTGATGGTTAGTCTGTCTGAATGTGGTCGTAGTAGAAGCCTAGCATGTGGTCCAAGTTCGGCATCCCCCCTACCCCCCCCCCCCCCCCAAACTGAATGTTGTCCCCCTTCGGTGATCCACACCTCCAACACGCTTTAGGGTTTATCAGGGACCTGCGGGGTGGCCCGTGCCATTTGTGCAGCACTTTAAACATGCTTCCCTGAGGCATTGGTGGTCTTGGGTAGCTAGGTCTGCCAAATCTTTTTCTTTGAGTTTGTGATCTATAGCCTAGCTTATCTCCAAGCCTTCAACAACTGAGACTGGGACGAGTGCTGGTGGTCTATCACAATCCGATACAGTCCGGAAACAACCCCTGTTTATGTGCCTCATTTCTGCAGATCATCCATAATCTATGAAAATTGCAGCTATTGAATAGGGCGCCGTGGGCCCTCCACAAGCTGTGCAGAAGTAGTATGTTGTGCAGAATGTACCTGAGGGGCTTGAGTTGTGATGCCAGCCAATACTTTTGAAAGCTGGGTAATCGCATTCTACCTCTGTGGCTGCAAACAGTTTCCCAAGTTTCAATCCATTTTTTAAAAGAATTTTTTTGATGGCCGCCATCAAGTAGTTGGCAATTTTACATGGGAGGGTCTTTCATAATTAACATAGTTTAGTCTAGGCATCGCAGTTATTTTGATTAGCAGTGCTTTTCCTCAGAAATAACTCATTTTTTTTAGTTCTGAGCAGTGGTGCAAATCTGCCTTGATTTTGTGTGCGCAGTGGTTCAGGATCAAGTTATGTTTAAAAGACCATGGACGACTTCTGTCTCGAGGTATCTCGGGGTAGTCGTCTGCCATTTGATCAACAGTATAGCTATGGTTGCTTGTGTGTGTTATCAGTGAACGGTAAGACTCCACACTTAACCCAGTTCACCTTGTGGCCAGACAGGGAGGAGAACTGAGAGATGAGATCCACGGGGGCCCTCAAAAAGTTGTATATTTTGTGAGGGTTACTAGATTGTCATCCGTGTAATGTGATTTCTTATGTTCCCCCTCCTGGTGATGGCATACGGGGTATGTCTGGGGAGGTTTGAATTACAATGACTAGAGGCTCTAAAGCAATTATACCTAACAAAGGGGAGAGGCGGTCCCTTTCTTGTACCTCTTGATTGTCGAAAGGTGCAGAGATGTGACCATTACAAGTGGCCCTGGCTGTCAGATGTGTATAGGCCAGTAGTCCTTAAAAAATATCCTGCCCTCATAACGTGACTTAACTTAGCAAGTGGGCGAGTAGATTTCTCGAGGCCTGGAGCAGAGGATTTGTTAAAGCCTATTCTGCAAGATTTTGGCCCCAGGATCTTTATATTGACATTCAACAGTGAGTTAGGCCAATATTGGCATAGAATTTGGGCTTCTTACTCCGATTAGGCAGGCGTATTAGGTTAGCACTTTAGACCTCAGTGAGTGGGGGTTGATTTTCGGCATAAACTTTACATAACAAGGGGACTAGTAAGTACTTGTACATTCTGTGGTACTTGATCTGTTAATCATAAATACCAGAATTTACCCTATGGAAGGCAATTCGATTACATACCTAATCTCCACCTCAAGTGTTGGTCGCTGGCCATGGGTGAGACTGGGGATCTCATGTCATGATAAAAAAGCTGTTATGTCCTCCGAGGGTTCTATGTTTTCAAGAGTACAGGTTTTTATAGTAGCCTCTAAAAGTTTCAAGAATGTTTAGTTGGTGAGTGAGGAGTATACCTTCAGTGTGAAGTGTCCCTATGGTATGCGAAGAGTCTTCTTGCTGGTGCCAGAAGACAATCCGCCTATTCTCCTGCTTGTAATGTCTCTGGGGAAGAAGGAACAAGGCTGTTTCTGCTTTGGAAGTGTATAGTGCGTTCTGTTAGTGCTTAGCTTGTAGCAGTGCAGTCGGTGGGTGTGCAGAATAGTATTGGGCCTTGGGTATATCTCCAGTGACTGCTGGCGGCCTCAATGACCCCAGGTTGAGCCATTGTCGTGGACCCCCGTTGGCATCCATTAAATAGGCGAGGATGGGTGTATTGGTCAGAAAGAAATCTAGTTGGGCGTGGATACTGTGCACACTTGTGGCGTATGGTTAGTCTTTGGTCGTGGTGTGTAGGAGTCTCCAGGGGTCCAACGTTTAAAATTCTATCATCATGATGTCCTTGCAGAGGCTATGTTGAACAAGAGATGATCTGATTTGCCCTTTTAGATGTCCTGTACCATGTTCCAGTCTCTACAGAGTAGTGTGTAGTTTTTATGCTGTTTTTAAGATTGTTAACAATGCCTCGCATGGTTTCTTGGATTGTGTTGGGGCGTATATGGAGCCTTTTAAGAACGCCTGGTAATGTAGAGTGGCTCTAATGACTGTGATGGCCAATGATGTTCTTTACAAACTTTATGGGTTTTTAGTGGAAGATGTTTTGCAAATCGAATCGTGAGCTAGCCCTTACAATATAGTTTGTCAGAGTTGGTTTAATTGTCTCCCAGTGGGTTACCTTTACTAGCATGGTATTCTCTTCCCACCCATTCCCTGTGTAGTTTGACTTTCTGCGTGCAGTGGGTGTACGGGCTGCTTTGAGGCCCTTGGTCAAGGACTAGAGGGTCCTGCTGTGGCTGGGCGGGTGCGTGCTGAGCGTGAGAATTCCTGGGACCTCGTAGTGCTGGAAGTGTGTGTCTGCATTATGTCTAGCCCGGGTAACAAAATGAAACTAAGAAAGGGTGGGGAGAACAAGTGTGTGTAGGCATGGGGATGTATTCTGAAGCCTTCTATCCATGCAAGGTTATTTTGAAGCCCCCTGTTATGTGGGGCGAGACTGTTGGGTCATGTTGTCTCCAGTGTGGGTCAAGATTTGTCTCTTGCTTGGGGTTCCTTGCGGGTGTGTCTGGGTTGTGGTGTTCCAGACCATTACTTGGTGACTTCTCTCAGCGGAGGTGAGTCGTGGGTTGGTTTGGGGGGGATCTTGGGCCTCCAACGTGAATGTTTGTCAGCCCCAATGTCCATTCCTCTGGCAGGAAATGTCACAAAGAGTTCTTCTAATTATCCGGGGGCCAATACGTTTAGAGGTTTTGTTCTGAGTGGTCAACATGCACACCATGTCCATGAGAACGTATTGAATGCCCTGTTTAAGATGAGGTATAGCAGTAAGAAAATTTGAGGTGAACCTGTTTTCTTGGGAAAGTCCTGCAAGATGTAGATCTTGTGGCCTTCGTGGAGAAGCCGACCCTTCTTTCTGGCCTTCAGAACTATGGTGTGAGGCTGTTGGTGGTAGAGAAAGCAGGCAATTATTTGGCGCAGTGATTCTTTAGCTGTTGTGCATTGTTGTTCAGTGCTTTGCTTTTTCCTAGATTCATTTGTTATTGACTAAAAGAACCAGGCAAGTGGCGAACCTCTATTTCCATGAATGATCAATCCTCTTGTGTGGAAATGTGCATGAGTGCTCTCAAGGAGTACTGCTCTAAAATCTGTATTTAACACATCCTTCCCACAGTTTACATACTGGAATCAACTTTCGCCGTTAAGACACCCCATTAGCCTCATGATTACCTTCATTATATATCAGAAGTGCAAAGAACCAGAAAAGTTATAAAAGCCTTCAAGGGGTGTGATCAGTTGTACAACCTGCACCTTCCCATTGGGGGTCAAACTCCATGTTCTTATTCTGTGAGCCAGTTGTTACGCTTGGGGTGGGTTGAAAGAGGGCTTTGCCAGAGTTCTAATGCACTTTTCCTTGGTGTGCCATGGGTCCCTGCCAATCGGGTTTCCATGGTGAGAGACTGGTTCCCATGGTGAGAATGGGGTTGGCAAGGAACCTTGTGTTGATATATCCTTCCAAATTTTCAGGCACAATGACGTTCGGAGGGAGGTTGCTTTGGCTGTTCTGGTTTTCCAGCCCATCGATTTTCTTTAAAAGGTACCAGTGTCCTTGTTCCCAGTCTATGGGTGTCGCCATCTGCTGGTCTATGCCACTAATTCTGGTCTCCATACTTTACAATCTATGGTTCAAGGAGGTGTCCTTGCGATAAGTTTGGACATCTGCAGCAAGAGCTGTGTCTTGCTGTATAACTGCCCCCCCCCCACCCCCTCTTCCCATAACTTCCTCTGAAGATGAGCTGTCCGGGAGATTTTGACATTGCTAAAGGTCATGGGGTGACACCATTTACAAGCCACATATTATGCAGCAGAGGCTGTTCACCCCTGTGTTTGGTTCCCGTATTCCTTTTGGTACTCAGATTCCGCTGTCCCAGACCTGCTTGAACAGCTGCCCGAGTTATGTCGAACAAGACCATGCCAAGTTTAATGGAGGGTGGATAGTGTGCTGCCCAATATGTAGCAAGTTGCTATACTTTCAGTATCAGGATCTTCTCAGTTATTTTGCCACTACCAAGCTTTGTGTAGTTCGGTGTATTTCAGGGCCCATTGTCGTCGTCACCTCTGATGGGGGCTGGGCGTTACATATCTCGCTCTTTCTCCGTAGTATGTCTCGGGCTGCATGTTCACTGAGGGGTAATCAGCTGGTGAGTGGCCTTTTGAATCTGGGAATGCTTCTGGGGGTACCTCTGAGGTGAGATGGAATTAAAAATAACTTCCTTCATCTCAACACTGTCAACCCAGACTCTTTGCAGTGGGTGGGATCTTGTGGCTGCTCATTCAATACTTTTTCCAGCTTGTGCTTGCAAACTTTGAGGTATGAGTACCCAACTCGCCACACGAAGGATGACTCGTGCATCATCCACATCCATTTAAAACTAGAAGCCACGAGGGCAAGGAGGGGTCATGAGAGTTGGATGGTTCTCAAGAGTCTAACGCAATGTTTAACAAGTTACGAAAGAGAAGATTTGTGGGGCTCTCTACGAGGAAAACCTTTTTTTACCCTAGATGTAAAACGGAACAGGTAAATTACCTGCACACACTACTGATCAGGAAGGACAATGTGCTGTGTTCCTGTGAAGTGGAGCTGGTCCAGTAGGTGAACGTTAATGATGTAAGATTGAGTAAGAGACTTTGATTTCTTTTCATTACATTATTATAACATACACAATGCCCTATCCATAGGATCTAAGCTTGCGCGCAGACTTGTACTGTAGAATTTATGGTTGTTGGCAATTGACATCGGAAATTCTACAGAGCGAGTTTATTTGCAGAGATTTACTTATGTTGACGCACTCTGGGCTTTGTTTCCTCTGCGAAGACCTATTGAGTTTTTAGAATATCTGAGCCTGAGGCGCCAGGGAAACAGTAAATGAGTCTCCCTGCTATTCAGCCACAGTTTCCAGGTTGGATTCCAAGAGTGTTCTTATAGAGGGAATGCAGTTTTCAGACTGTTTGCTACTGGGCACCCTCTTCATAACCTTGCTTCTGACGACCTCTTACACGGTGCCTAGCATTTTTCTCATTCTTATGTATGCATTCTATGATGATCATACAGCACCCTTTCCATAGAATTAACCATTTCTTATCATGTAAATGTCATTCTGCAGATTTTCATCTACCTCTATCTTTGAATAAGAACAGAACTGTCCCTAGATTGCCATAGTTAGTCTTCTTGGAAGCTTAGGATCTCTGTGAATACAATTGCTTGTCTATGGCACGCACTGCATGCTTTCTCTGGCATTTCGGCCAAGGATTAGGATGCTGGATAACCAAAGAGATGGTGAGGGGAGTCACTGATGCTGGTAATATGGTAAATTTGTGTAGGTAAATGGGTTTGTTGCAGTAACCCCCCATCCCACTGTTGGCCAGAGTTCTAATGCACGTTTCCTTGGTGTGCCATGGGTCCCTGCCAATCAGGTTCCCAGGGCCTGTGTTCTTTGCCTAAAAACTAACCCAATTGGCATCTCTCGCCACGGGTCAGCCCCTGGTAAATGGTACCATAGGTATCCAGTGCACTGTGACCAGAGAAGGCCCCTAAGGGCTGCAGCACTTCGTGTGCCACCCTTAGAGGCCCCGTTCCCTGACACACACACACACACTGCCTTTGCAGGCTGCCTGTCTTGGTGCAGAACAAAGAGTCGACAAGGCACACATACCTGTGTGCCATGCCCACAAAACACTGCCCTGGCATACATTAGTCACCCCTCTGGCCGGGTGCCCTATGCCAGTGGTGAGGGCACAGGTGCATGAGCCCTGTACCCCTACAGTACCCAGGTCCATTCCTGGGCACTAAGTGCAGTGCTGCCATTAAGAGTATATGGTGCTGAGAGGTTGTCACTACAAACTCCATGGCACCATAATGGCTACACCTGAAGACTGAGGTTTGGTATCAAACTTCTCAGCACATTAAATCCATACTGATGCCAGTGTGGGATTTAATGTAAAATGCATGACATAGGGCATCTTAGAGATGCCCCCTGAAACTAACCCACGGCCAGCGTCCTGACTGAGAGGCTGCCACCCAGCAGACATGTTGCTGGACCCCTGGGTCGAGAGCCATCGCTCTCGTGGGCCTGCAACAATGCACATCCTGGGGCGAGGTGCTAGGCCTCCTCCCCCAGGATGGGCAGGGGTAGCTTCAAAGGCATGCCACCTTAGTGAGCTTTTCCAGACCCCTTGCTGTACTCAGAAACCGGTCCTCACCGGTTCTGACTCCCACTCTGGCGGGTAGACTAGCGGGAAAACCCAAGTGAGGGAAGGGGGTATGCCATCCGCTGCTAACCCCACCCCTTGGGTGGGGGAGGCGAGGTGAAGCACAACTCTGGGCTCTCGCCATCTTAAAGATGGGGTACCCTACCCAATCAGGACTAGGCTCCTGCCTCCCTCCCACTGGAGAGTGGTAGGATAGGGGGTGTACTCACCCCAGGAAAGGGACCCGTTGGTCCCTGATCTTTCCCTACCTGTAACACCCCTAAATGTAGTATTTAGGGGCACCCTGAACCTTCCTTCCTCAGATCCGGGACTATAAAGAAGAACCAGAAGAAAGAAGACCTGCTGTGCAACTTACAAGAGTACGACACCAACTGACTTGGCCCCAGCCCTACCGGACTGTCAACCCTCGAACCTGCTCCTCATAAACCCTGGCATCTCCTGTAGTCAGCAACCTCTTAAACCCCGGAGGACCAGACTGCCTTGCTCATCCAAAGACTGGGACTCCCACAAGCAGTAGTTCTGCTCAAAGATCTACAACCCCTGGTGCCAGCCAGGAACCGCGAATCCAGCACACACTGCAGCAGCCGAGCCCGGCCCCTGCCTGAGTGGACAAAGACCACATGGACGACCCCCAGGCGACTGTGACCCAGCACCCAAGGACACTCCTCGACGCTCCTGACGATGCCTGCAGCCACACAAGGGACCCCTCCAACCACGACCAGCAGAGGTTAAGATTTCCCGGGCCCCCCTGTGCGCAGCTCCTGGGTGTCTACCTAACCTACAGCTTCCCAACTTACCTCTCGAAGTGGTGGTCTCACCTGAAGATTCTCCGTTCCTGAGCTTGCAGCCTTTGTTAGTCTTGTAGCTTTCCCATTGAAAACCATTGGGCGCACGACTGCCCAAATGCACCCTGCACCCAACCTTGTGTTGCATATTGCAACAACTGTATCTGTTGCTTTGAAAAGTCTATTGCTATTTGAAAGTATTCAACTGTAGCATCTCATTTTGAGAAAGTATATTTTGATACCTTGTTGGTTCTAAAATAAAACTTTATCTTTTGATACAAAACAATTGGCCTCGAGTTCAGTTCTTGTGTGTGAGACCATCTGCTGACTGAGTGTGTACAACAAATGCTTTACACTGTCCTCCGATACTGCCTTACTGCTCGACCAAGCTACCACTTTAAAGAGTAAGGTTATATCTAACTTTAACCTCCGCCAAACCTCTGGGGACTGTGAACTCTGTGCACACTGTACCTTACTTTGTTGCAGTATATACAGGGCCACTTTTTTACAACTAGTCCATAATACACCGTGTAGGAACTGCGTTCACTAGGGCGCTAGGGGTAGCCTGGCACGAGCAGGTAGGCATCCGAAAGCTTAGGTGTTAAGTGACTACACAGCTTACGCATCCACTGAGATAATAAGTACACACAAAGACTGAGACCACACCAGTATTGTTGATTCAAATAATTACGTTTTATCTAAATCAAGGCAATCGGAATATGCAGTAGAAATAACTTATTACTTTTCCTTAGAAGCACAAATCCGACATTGCTTGGGCATAAATACTTAAATATTAAATAATTGTTGGGCTGGCACCAGCCTTGCTCCTAGTCTGCACCTGTAAGGAATTCTTTAGGAAGCCATTTAAATAACATTGCATTAAGCTTCAATACCCATTTCATGGAGTGAAGAACAGTTAATCAACAGAGATAAAACCTTTCCGTGGGTCAGGGCAAACATTAACACATTCCCTTGTAAAATATCGGAAATACCCTTCTTGTAAAAGTTACTCAGCATTTCCTCAGAAAGGCATTCGTGCATTAGGCCATATTGACCAGTGTATGATCAGAATTCCACACTCCAGCGGAACAGGACTCCATAACCATTACCATTCCTTCCCTCCAACCAGCCAGGGATCATTCGTTTAATTAGCCAGTCATAAAATCCTCCCTGGAGCTCTACTGTTAGTATCAGGCTCCAGCTCAGTTCAATAAGAAAGCCTGCGGCACAACGGAAGTCAATGACCGCCTCCGCGGGGAGGGGGCGTTTTCCGGGCCTCCCCGGGAGTTTACCTCTTTATCGGCCCGCTCGGGACCCCTGCGTAGACCTCAGTTGCGGGGGCGCGTTGATCAGCCAGAGGAGGCCCACACTACTCCAGCGTTCTTCACGGGCCTCCCTCAGGCCCCAAGGCCGTCCAGTTTCTCTTCTGGCGGGGTGGGAGGGCTCTCGGAACTCCCCGAGCCCTCCGGTATGAGGATTCGCCTGTTCCTGGGCTCGCGGTGATGTGAGCGGCCCAGGGACCAACCAGTGGGTGAGAAAGGCGGGCGCAGGCAGCGTCGGCCAATCGCTGCGCCAAGTGGGGGGGCGTGTCCAGGGACGTGTCTGCGTTCTCCCCCCCCCCCCCCCCCCCCCCCACCACGCGACAAGGGTAAAGCAGGCTTCAGGCCTAGTCGGGCCTAGTGCGGCCCGTCAGGAATTCCGGCGGCCCTCTCCTGACACCAGGGGCCGCCCCGGGGCAAAGTTGATGGAGCTGGCCCTGAGGAGGGATCGTCTGGCTGCGGCGCTGACGGGGGAAGCCCTGAGGACTCACGGGACCGTAGCGCTGGCAGGTACAGCGCCTAAGAGACAGAAAGCGCTTGAGGTGAATTAGAAACAAAGTAGGGATGGCTCTAATCAGCAAGGCTGAGCCTACATATCAAATAACAAAAGAAATTGCCAATACTGATAACATTATTTCAATAATTAAACTCATTATCCACATCAAGAAAACTGATTCAAGATAGGGTATTGCTACTTAGTCGCAGTTTTATTTTATAGAAATTCAACGGTCATAACATAATTTATCTTTTCATAAAAAAGAGAAGCATTAGAAAAATCAAGAACACACCATACTACATTCAATAGAAACTTCAATCATCCTAAAACCTCAATCATATCACAGTCAAAAAGCATTCAACACATTCATACCTGATTAACATCACACATACCACATACTGATACTACAGTGAAAAGGAAATACAAACTGGATCTGAAAAAAATATGCACTAATTCAGTACAAATATTTGAAAACCGTACAATCCAATGAATCTTTCAAATTTTGCACCATTCATTAAGATTAATTCAATGATAGGTAATGTACAGAGAATAAGGGATCCAAGAGTAGTAATAACTCCTAGATGCTCAAGCAGACCAGTTGAGACATGGCCTACGCGTTTCGAATCCCCATCTATTCGTGAGGGATTCTCGTCAGGGCCTCAAACACTGCAAAAGTGGAGAGAGAAAAACATAGAAAAGAATTTTAGAACAGAGAAATAATGAAGTATTACTACCGTGTGAAGAGTATTTGATTCTAAGAACACATCAAGAGTCTCAAAATTGCAATACACCTGTCATAGGCTGGGGCTAAAATTTGATTGTAACTATGTGGAAGAGTGTTCAAAAGGAAACCCTACTAAGAACCTGATGGATTACAGTGTTAGATGGGTTAACGAACAACTTTCCTAGATTTAAATCCTGGGGATAGAGACTGTACCTTAATTGACACTATACTTTTACCAAATATTTACCACCCAAATGACGGAAAATTAGTCACAGGGGGGTCAGATAAGAATAGGCATCTCTGGAATGACAATACCTGAAAATGAAGGATTGAGAGGAGTGACTCTGGCATCTGGGGTGAAATCCGAGCAATTTACATGGAAGATCAAAACAAAACCTTACCACTACGAGGCAAAATGTGAACGTAAGTGGCTCGAGGGAATCTGCTGGTAACGCGGGACAAACAATGGTTGAACCTACACAGAGGAATGGAATAAAAAGACCCTTACTATAAGGCCAATTAGCCTAAGAAACTACACAGGGTTCGAACTTGCTAGGTAGAAAAAATAAATGGAATGAAATAGAATACCTCGTGTGGAACAAATCAAGCAGCGGAAGGTATCTGGCATTTGTCTTTAAGAACCGAAAGCTGCGCTGGGCGACAAGACGCTGTTTTTCTGCAATGGGGGAGAAAAGGAAAGATAGAAGCCCTGTTATTGAGCCAATCGCGTGGGGCCCCAGAATGATATAAAAAATAAATACACAGTCCTTGGACCCTGTTATTGAGCCACGCTCTCGAATTATCTCTGAAGAATCTAAGCTCGTTCGCATTTTGCACATGTCCCTGTACAAATTCCCCTTTAAGTGTTCAAAGCCATCTATAGCCATGTTCCCCTGTAGCGTATGCAGACACAAGCGCCTTCGTTAGTCCGTAACACCATCGCATCACTCATTAACCCTACCCTCCTGTTTACTTCATTCTTCAACTTCCATTCTACTAAGCTAAGATATAAAAACATTTTTATAGAAAATATCTTCATAAGGTTTAAATTGAATGTCAAAACGAGGCTGTATGTCGAGAAATGCTCCGAAAAAGTCTTCATACATTGGGTGGGGGGGGGATCTTTACCAGGAAGGCACTTTTAAAGATCAATAGGAGCTTCTGGCGGGAGAGGAAGTCACTCCGTTTGAGGTATTTTTATACATTCGACTAAAGCATGAAGTTGGGGCCAATATCCCTGGCTTTCCGCAGGAGCCCCCTATGCTAGATACCTTGCACACTTTGTTGAAAAGTCTGGACTATCATGCAGTGTCCAGAATCTATCGCACTGCGGGTCTGGAAAAACCACAGTCTAAACTCAGGGCTAGGGAGACATGGGACCAGGACCTTGACTCGCCACTGACTAAGATGCAATGGGTGTACTGTTGCTCCCAGACACAAAGCCATCACGGCAAGTAGTTACTTGCGGTTCATACACTTTAAATTCTTACAGAGTTTATTATACACCTATGCGACTACGCAAATATAAATTGAGCGAAGATGACTGTTGTGAGAGGTGCCGGCAGGAGGGGGCGGGGTTTTTGCACCTTGCATGGCAATGTAGTGAGATTTATGGCTACTACCCTCTTAACCATGATTAGCGCTTCCCTTCCTATTTCCCCTCATCCTCTCACTTCTAGGTTATACGGCTGAACAACAGCCCTCACATAGAAACCTTGTTGCGTTGGGCCTGTGGTTGGCCAGACGCAAAGTGTCCTGCAGATGGGGAAGAGGACGAGCCCCCAAATTCAAGGACTGGCTGTCAGATTTTATTTATTGTAAGGAGCAGCTGTTGATTTACCAGGAACCCCTGCTGCATCTTGTCCCCCAGGTGGAATGTTTACTGTGTATTCTTGCTGGGATGATGATTGAGAGAACAAAAATACATTTTGAATGTCAAAAATAAAATGGACTAATTGACTTTTTCATTTTTATTTCTTATAGGAATCAAGGACATTGTCTGAAATCGCCAAAGGAGAACTGGATGGTACCATTCTGAATGGCAGACCACTTCGAATCCGTTTTGCTACACATGGTGCTGCCCTGGCTGTTAAAAATCTTTCTCCAGTAGTATCCAATGAGCTGTTAGAAGAAGCATTTTCCATGTTTGGCCCAGTGGAGAGAGCAGTTGTCATAGTTGATGACCGTGGTCGGGCTACAGGGAAAGGTTTTGTGGAATTTGTTTCCAAACCTCCTGCACGGAAAGCCTTGGAAAGGTGTAGTGAAGGTGCACTCCTATTGACCACGTAAGTTGATTTAGTTTCCCTTGAAATTGTGCATTCTAATGCATGTCAGAAGCCGTGCTTAAGCTTTTTCACGAATGCTTTTAAAAATGTGTAACTAATGTAAAACAAGCATTGGCAAAGCCATTCGGTTTCGCCTGTGCAAGAGCTATTCGCTTTTTAATTTTGTTTTACCCATGTTGTACACCAGCATGGCTGCTGTTCAGAGCATGGCTAAAAATTAGTGGATTTGCGTGGTGTGGCGTAGTGTTGTGGTGTATGCATGTTGTAGTAGTGCACTGCCATTGCTGCAAATGCCTTTTTTTTATTGAAATGACCATTACATTTGCACAGACATACTATACAGCGCACAAACGATAATTGTGCAAATCTGCATCCCCTAGTGTATTGATTTGTTACTATTAAAATATTTGTTTCCAACACACTTAAAAATATTTCAGGTACACTTTTTTTGTAATTTTATCGTTTATTTACTGGAATTTACATTTTGTTGTGTGCTATGAAAAACCATTCAACATCCTTTTTATATGCCCAGCAGGATTATCACATAATTCCTCTGTTTGCATTGGAGAAAGAAAAGTAAACACCAAGCTTCCTGGGATACAGAGCTTACCATTTGACTTCTGTCTCTGAAAGCACAGCAAATGTGACAAGATAAAATAAATACAATTAAAGGCCTGTTTATTGCTCATTCACTCCTGAACTCCAGGTATTTGAGTGTTTCTGCACCCCTGCTCCTCTACTTCCGGTGCCTATGGCATGGGCATGAAATTGAAAGAGTATTGTTGTAAGTTACACTATTTGTAAAGAGCAATGGTCAAAATAAACAATGCTCTGCCATAGACTGATCATTGTTCTGCAGAGGCATCAAGTTGTGGTAGAGATCAATATAATTTAGTTAAACTGATAGACCGTAAGCAGGGAAACTTTTCAAAGAAATACTGCAGTTCATACAATATAGGCGCTTGTACTTTTCTGGAGTGCCTCACAAAAAGAGAGGTGATGGTCAATAGGAGAGGCAAAGAAATGTGGGGTAGCCTAAAGCAAATGAAGCCAGCAAATAGAAAGCAAACACCATATGAGTTGCAAACCATAAAGCCAGTAGGAAGCAAAGGGCAGACTGCATTCCCAGTGAAGCAGTCAGAATGTCCCTAAGAAGTCTTTCACAACCAGACAGCTGCACTTTCAGGTAGACTTTGACCATAAAAGTGGTATTGTTGTATTCATGCTTTTCTCCTCTCTCTGCTGCTGTAACAGAACCTATTATCTGAATGTATGGTTAGCGAATTAATTTTCATGGCCAAAAAGCACTTTCCGCCGTGTTTAAATTACATTTTAAAATGTAAGATTTTATTCCCTTTTCATATTCAAACCCTCAACCATCCTCAGCATTGTGTGCAAGATTGTAGCCCCTTTACATGCCTGAGTAGAGCATTGAAAAGGAAAGGATGAGCATTCAAAAAAGTAAAATCGGGAGGTAGGGATTTCTGCACCTCTGCTGCACGACTATGGAATAATCTTCCATTCGAGTTGAGACAACTGGAAGATCTTCTGTTTAGGAAGAGAGTGAAGACCTGGCTCTATCCTAGGGCATAACTCTACTAAATTGGTGAGACCCCCCTCGTAATATGAGCCCAATTGTTAGAACCAGGATGCCCATACGTGCTCTATAGGTGTCGAATAATTAAACAATGCAAACGAACAAGCCAAAGAATTTGCACCCTATGTGCAGCGGTTTTCTTGAAGTCAGGTGGGGTGGTATAAGGCCAACATAGAAAATTAATTTTATTTAGAACAGGCCATATCTGAAGGAGACATCTAGCCACAGATTCCTTAACTTCGAATATCCCCAGGCGTCAGACTGAATCCCCATATCTTTTTCCCCCGCAATACTTCTGCACGCTGGGAGGCGGCGCTGCTGGGCTCCGTCCTGACGTTGTCCATGGAAGTGGCGTCAATGGAGCCATATAAGCCCCTCAACGTCAGTTTTCTTCTTTTCCACGTCTTAATGTGGATCCGGGAATGTAAAACCCCGGGCCTGTTTTTGTTAATTTCCGGCGGGTTTACCCTCTGCTCCAACAGAGTACCCTGACTCTGACACCAGAGTCGCTGCAACGTCTGGACATGGCCCGGAGAGGCATCCTACCACGTCTGGCCCTTACGTAGTGCTGTCGCACAGCCTTCCGAGGGTCTCTGCGGCATCTGTCACCGGCTCTACTCCAGGCCTCTTGGGAGGTCGCCGGCTTGAAGGGCCGAGGCCTCTTGGGAGGTCGCCGGCTTGAAGGGCCGAGGCCTCTTGGGAGGTCGCCGGCTTGAAGGGCCGAGGCCTCTTGGGAGGTCGCTGGCTTGAAGGGCTGAGGCCTCTTGGGAGGTCGCCGGCTCGAAGGGCCGAGGCCGCTTGGGAGGTCGCCGGCTCGAATCGGGCGGTCAGACTTTTCCGAGGTCGCTGACGCTTGCTCCACTCTGCCAGTCGGTGCCTTTTCAGAGGTCTTTGACACCAGCGCGATGTCGGTACAGTCTCCAGCTTTATTGGTGGAGTATGTGGTCCCGGTGGGTTCACAATCTCCTGAGTAATTTCACTGCTCTCCAGAGCAGGCGCCAGTAGAGCATTGGCCTACTCATCCTGCTGCTGAGCCCCTGTTAAGTGGCCGGTTTAGCTTGCGTCCATCACCTACTGATGACTTGCTCTCACCGCCTCGTGGGGCCACCGGGCTAGTGGGACGTTCGTCAGGGCTGCAGACATTTTAAGGATGGAGCCTTTGCTGGATATTCTCCACCAGGGCGCGGGGAACATGGAACTATTGATCGGTGTGCCACGGACACCACAGACTCTGTGGGTCGTACTAGAGCCATGTCGGTTGCCATATGCCGCCACGCGTTGTATATGCATCTGCCTCGGTTTTAATCTTCGTGGAGGATTTTTTATTTCGTGGCGGTGCTGTCCCTTTCTTTTCTATTACCCGTTGTGGGCTGCAATCAATCAATCAAAGACATTTATAGAGCGCACTACTTACCCGTAGGGTCTCAAGGCGCTTGGGGGGGGGGGGGCCGTTACTGCTGGAACAGCAAGGTCTTGAGCTTCTTCCTGAAGGAGAGGTGGTCTTGGGTCTGGCGCAGGTCGGTCGGGAGGGAGTTCCAGGTCTTGGCGGCCAGGTAGGAGAAGGACCTTCCTCCTGTTGTCGCTCTTCGGATGCGGGGGACGGCGGCGAGGGCGTGGCTGGCTGATCGGAGGTGGCGTTTGGGAGCGTAGAAGTTGATGCGGTTGTTGAGGTAGCTCGGGCCTTGATCGTGTAGGGCTTTGTGTGCGTGGGTGAGGAGACGGAAGGTGATTCTTTTGTTGACGGGGAGCCAATGCAGGTCTCTCAGATGTCCGGAGATGTGGCTGTTTCGTGGGATGTCGAGGATGAGTCTGGCTGAGGCGTTCTGGATCCGCTGGAGTCTCTTCTGGAGCTTGGCGGTGGTTCCGGCGTAGAGGGCGTTGCCGTAGTCCAGTCGGCTGGTGACGAGGGCCTGGGTGACAGTCTTTCTGGTCTCGGTGGGGATCCACCGGAAGATCTTCCGTAGCATGCGCAGGATGTTGAAGCACGACTAGGAGACGGCGTTGACTCGTCTGGTCATGGAGAGGGAGGAGTCCAGGATGAAGCCCAGGTTGCGTGCGTGGTCCGTCGGTTTGGGTGCGGTGCCCAGGGCGGGGGGGCCACCAGGAGTCGTCCCAGGCGGAGGGCGAGGAGCCCAGGATGAGGACCTCTGTCTTGTCTGAGTTCAGTTTCAGGCGGCTGGTCGTCATCCACTCGGCTACATCTTTCATCCCTTCGTGAAGGTTGGCTCTGGCGGCGGCGGGGTCGTTGGTCAGGGAGAGGATCAGCTGGGTGTCGTCGGCGTAGGAGATGATGTTGTGTTGGCGTGCGATGGCCGCGAGGGGGCTCATGTAGACGTTGAAGAGGGTGGGGCTCAGCGAGGATCCTTGAGGGACGCCGCAGATGACTTCGGTGGCCTCTGACTAGTACGGTGGTAGGCGGACTCTGTGTTCTTCCGTCGAGGAAGGAGATGATCCATTCCAGTGCCTTCTCCTGGATTCCGACGTTGCTGAGGCGCTGCACTAGGGTGCAGTGGCAGACAGTGTCGAATGCCGCGGAGAGGTCTAGGAGGATGAGGGCCGCTGTTTCTCCGTTGTCCATCAGGGCTCGGATGTCATCGGTGGCATCGATGAGGGCGGTCTCGGTGCTGTGGTTGGCTCGGAAGCCAGACTGTGAGGGGTCGAGGGATCCATTCGTCTCGAGGAAGGCGGCCAGCTGTTTGTTGACGGTCTTCTCGATGACTTTGGCTGGAAACGGGAGGAGCGAGATGGGGGCGGTAATTCTTGAGTTCGGTGGGGTCCGCTGTTGGTTTCTTGAGCGCTGATTTCGCCGTGTTTCCAGCTCTCCGGGAAGGTGGCGGTGTCGAAGGAGGTGTTGATGATGTCCCGCAGGTGGGGTGCGATGACAGCGTCGGCCTTGTTGAAGATGTGGTGAGGGCAGGGGTCGGTCGGAGTTCCGGAGTGGATGGAGTTCATCATGCGGACGGTGTCTTCGGTGCTGATCGGAGTCCAGGCGCGGAGGGTGGTGGTGGGCGGTGTTGCTGCGGTCGTGGCGTGCGTCGGTTGAATGCTGAAGCTGTTGTGTATGTCCGCGATCTTGTTGTGGAAGTAGGAGGCGAGGGAGTTGCAGAGGTCTTGCGATGGGGTGAGGTCGTTGTTTCCGGCGTTGGGGTTGGAGAGCTCTTTCACGATGTTGAAGAGTTCCTTGCAGTTGTGTGCGTTGTTGTCCAGCCGGTCCTTGAATGCAGTTTTCTTGGTGGCGCGGATCAGTTGGTGGTGCTTCCGGGTGGCAAGCTTGAGGGTGGTCATGTTGTCCGGTGTTGGTTCCCTTCTCCAGACTTTCTCGAGGGCTCGGCAGTTCTTCTTGGAGCTCTTGAGTTCGTCGGCGAACCATGGGGCTTTCTTGCTGCCGGGTCTGCTGGGCGGGGTCTTCAGAGGGGCGAGTTCGTCCGCGCAGTTGCTGATCCACTTCGTGAGGTTGTCGGCGGCCTGGCTGGGGTTCGCTGAGCTTGCAGGAGGGTGCTGGCTCAGGGAAGCGACGAGCTGGTTGGCTGTGATCTTGTTCCAGCTTCTTCGGGCAACTTGTTGCTGGTGGTGGTGGATCGTCGTTCTTCTGAAGGTGAAGTGGACGCAGCTGTGGTCCGTCCAGTGGAGTCCTGTGGCGTGGCTGAAGGCGATGTCTTTGCTGGATGAGAAGACGGCGTAAGTGTGTGTCCGGCGAGGTGGGTGGGGGTGGACACCAGCTGCTTGAGTCGGAGGTTGGCGAGCAGGGTGATGGTGTTGCGGTCGCTGTTGTTCTCCAGGTGGAAGTTGAGGTCTCCCAGGAGGATGTAGTCAGCGGAGGGGAGGGCATGCGGGCTGACTAAGTCGGCGATGTCCTCGCTGAATTGTGTGCGTGGTCCCGGGGGTCGGTAGATCAGGGTGCCTCTGAGGGTGGTCTTCGGGTCGGTGTGGATCTGGAAGTGCAGGTGTTCGTCGGTGGTCAGGGTGTCGTCGGTGTTGGTCGTGATGCGGATGGTGTCCCTGTGGATGATGGCGATGCCTCCTCCCATCTGGTTGGCGGTGCGGTCCCTCCGGGTGAACTTGTAGCCCTCTGGGATGGCGATGTCGGGCGCTGAAGAGTCGTTCATCCAGGTTTCCGTGAGGAAGGCAACGTCAGGGGCTGTGGTGTCGAGGAGGTTCTAGAGTTCGATGGCGTGCCTGTGGACGGAGCGGGTGTTGAGCAGGATGCACTTGAGGTGGTTGCTGCTGGTGTTCGGCTTGGCGGGTGCTGGTGCGAGGCAGGTCCGGATGCAGGTGAACTTGCAGGCGTGGCAGCTGAAGGGTCCGTGGGTGCGTCTCGGGGTGGCTCGGTAGCATCCTGGGATTCGGCCGGTGTTGAGCGCATTGAGGGTGGCGGCGGTGTACGTCAAGCGGGTGGGCGGGGGTCCTCGAGGGCCAGGGGTCCTGGCACTGGGCGAGATCCAGGCGCAGACGGGCTTACCTTTGGCGCGCCTTCGGCGCATAATCGGCGCGCCCGCTGTGCGTGATCGCTGCGCGTTCGCACGGTTGCCATATATGGCGAAGTGCGAGGGGGACGGAGCAGCTGGGAGGCGGGAGCGGGGAGGGTACAGAAGGAGAAAAGGGGCGTGGTTAGCGGCGGTGGCGGGAAGCGGGGAGCGGGGAGGGAAGAGACGATGGGCAACAACAAAACAGGCAAACCGGCACTACAGAAATGCAAAATAACAATACAATACAATAAATACAGGGGCACAGGGCAAGAAGCGGGGCCCAGGAGCCTGCAGGTCAGGCGAGCACGGACCACGCCGCTCGGTGGCAGGGGGCGTGGTCACGCGGCGGCAGCCGGGGCAGCGAGGCAGTCAGGCGGGGAGGCACACGCAGCAGCTGGTGGCCGTGCGGCGCGGGGGTGTCCTAAGCTAGGCTGCAGATGTTCTGGGTTGTGTGGCTGCTCAGCCGTGTTTACTATTCAGGTATAGCTGGTTAAGCTGTGTTTACCTTTCTTTTGAGCCTCTGCCGACGAGCTTGTCTCAAGAGACCCTTTTGTAGGGTTGTACCTTACCCTATGTTGGGCATTTGTTGGCAATGCAATCATATTGCTACTCTTTCTTGCCCAGGAACTTTTGACGCAAGCTGACTCTTCCTTCCTACAAGGATGTCTCCTCTGGTGAGATCCGTAGGATTGGTTTGTCTCCAAGGGTTACCATTGTTTGCCTATGGTTGGGCCGTAATACATCCCGCCTCCGTAGGGGGTTTCTCATCTTGGCGTGTTCCTCCAACCTCGCTGTGCACGTCTTGCCTGTCTATCGGTGAACATGTGCCTGGAGGAGGGGGCGTGGTCTAGGGAGCAGGTCTAGCCTGGCACGGTCTCTGGTTCCTTGCTTCTTGCAGGACACTGGGTCCGGTTTGTCCCTTCCTGTCCTGTGCATAGTCCTAGTTCTCAAGGGGTGGCTTTGGTCTCTGCCTTTGTTCCACTGGATCTGTGCTCCACCCCTGATGTTTTTTTGGGTGTGAGTTCTTACTACCATTCTGGCACAAGTGCTTATTTGGGTAGCATTACTGTGTGTGTATTTTTCTCAACATTCTCCATTTTGGTCTTTGGCATTATAGGCTTTTGGCGCCAGGCTTCTGTCTGTACCTTCTTTTTATCCTTTATGGACAATCTTGTGGTCTGTTTCCGCTGTCTCTCAGGAAACAAGGATTCTTCCCCCTCGGGGAACTGTTATTTTTTTCTGCATTCTTAAATGTTATGCAGCACACCGTTGCCGTGGTACCGCTTGCATGACTCCCCTATTTAGGATTTAGTCACTCAATGTACGTGTCAACATTCCTGTGTTCATCATGGATTCTACACGCCACTGTGGTGCTCGCATACTAGGTTTTTTTGCCTTCGTGTCTGACATTCTTGCCTCCGGGATAGTGTCCTCTGTGTTCATAGCCTTGCTGATTATCCACTCACAGTGGAGCTTTTGCTCAATGGTTTCTCCTCAGTCTCTGTTGGCACTAGGCTCTGCCCTGCCACTGTTGTCTCATGTCCTAGGCAGTACACATTAAGGTGTTTTTTCTTACACCCACGGGCCTCGTGCTGCGCTCCTGTTCTTTGGCGGACTGTCTTTTGACAGTCCCCTGTTTCTTGTGGCTTCCACTGTACGGTATACTCTACCATTTTTTGACCCTTGGAACTTCGTTCCTCTTGGATTGTAGAGATCAATGCTTGGATCCTACATGAAGGTCTCACTGCATTTTTTTTCTTATGTTGACACTGAACTTTCTTCGTCTGTTTTCCTTTCGTCTGTGTCTGGGCGAGAGAGGTCTCACACAGTCCCTAGTCTGATTTGGTGTCTTTACCATCCGTCGTTCGTGCTCCTTGAGGTGGGTCATGGGTCTGATGTCCGTTGTCCTTGCATTTCGGTTTCCACCGTTTTTCGGCAGCAGTTGACAAATATGTTCTCCTGGAACTTGGTGGTTGTTTTGCAGACCCTCATATGGGGTATGGCTTTGGTATCTATTCGAAGTTAAGGAATCTGCTGCTGAGATGTCTCTATCAGGTGGAAGAGTTACTTACCTTCTGTAACGATATATCTGGTAGAGACCGTCTAGCCGCAGATAACTTAACGCCCGCCCATCCTCCCCACTCTGTGAAGACCTTTTCATATGGAGTTTTTTCACCTAGCCTCCCTCTTTCTGGTAGTCTTGGTCTTCCGGAGGTGTGCTCCCGCACCTCCCTCTGGGGTAGGGTGTGTTGTTCTGCGTGGAGTCTTGCGGCCACTTCTCTATCCTAGTGTCTGTTGGTGGCGCGTTCTCGCAGCTTCCTTGGCGCAGGGGTGATCTTTGGCTTTCGAGCCATTTGACTCTCCACTCCGTCCACGTTTTTTAGGTGGCTTAGGTCTATACGTTTCACTGCCTTCTCATGTTGTTCCACCTGTGTTCTTCACGCGTGGAGTTATTTTGTTTTTACTTCCCTCCCACCGCCTCCGACTCCTTCTTTCTATGGCAGTCAGTTGGGTTTGTGATATTTCTTGCATTGGTATGCCCCCACTATTTTCTGGCTACTGATGTGCTTTGAGTGTGCCCTGGGCTCCAGCTAACCAGGTACCCAGGGCCTGTGTGCATTCCCTAGAACTGTGTTGAAACTAAAACCCAATTGGCATCTCTGGCCACCTGTCAGACCCTAGTAAATGGTACCCCAGGGCATGGTGACCAGAGAAGACCCCTAAGTGCTGCAGCACTTATTGTGCCACCCTTAGAGGCCCTGTACCCTGGCACCCACACACTGCCATTGCATAAGTAGAGGACTAAACAAAGAGTCGACATGGCACACATCCCTGTGTGCCATGCCCACAAACCCACTGCCCTGACATACATCAGTCACCCCTCTAGCTGGGTGCCCTATGCCAGTGGTGTGGGCACAGGTGCGTGAGCCCTGCGCCCCTACAGTACCCAGGGCCATTCCTAGGCACTCTAAGTGCAGTGATGCCATTAAGAGTATATGGTGCTGGGAGGTCGACATTACGAACTCCACAGCACCATAATGGCTAGACTGAAGACTGACCAGTTTGGTATCAAACTTCTCAGCACATTAAATCTACACTGATGCCAGTGTGGGATTTAATGAAAAATGCACCACAGGGGGCATCTTGGAGATGCCCCCTGAAACCTAACTCTAATCCACGTCTGGGCTGAGAGGCTCCCTAGGCTGCCACACAGCAGACATGTTGCTGGGCCCCTGGGTGGAGAGCCCCCGCTCTCCTAGGCCTGCAACAATGCACATCCTGGGCGAGGTGCTAGGTCTCCTCCCCCCCAGGATGGGCAGGGGGAAGCTTCAAAGGCCTGCCGCCTCTGTTAGGTTCTCCAGATCATTTGCTGTACCCAGCAATTGGTCCCCACCAGTTCTGACCCCCACTCTGGCGGGAAGACTGGCAGGAAAAACTACGTCAGGAAGGGGGGGTGCCAGCCTGTGCCAACCCCACCCCTCAGGTGGGGGAGACGAGGTAAAGCACGACCCTGGGCTCCGCCCATCTTTAGGATGGGGAGCCCTGCCCAATCACAGCTAGGCTCCTGCCCCCCCCCCCCCTCCCACAGGAGAGGAGCAGGCTAGGGGGCGTACCCACCCCAGGACAGGGACCTATTGGTCCCTTCCCTTGCCCTACCTGTAACTCCCCTAAATTCAGTATTTAGGGGCTCCCTGAACCTTCCATCCTCTGATCCCGATAAGAAAAGACCCGCTGTGCAGCTGCTAACAGGATGACAAAAACTGACTTGGCCCCAGCCCTACCGGCCTGTCGAACCTGGAACCTGCCCCTGCCTAATCCTGGCGACTCCTGCGGATAGCAACCGTGGGACACTCAGAAGACCTGCCTTGACCCTCTCAAAGCCTGGGACTCCCATCAGCAGAGGCTCTGCTGCAACAACCCCCCTGGTGCCAGCCAGGAAGCTCCGGGCCGGTTTCCAGCCTAGACCCCCAGACTGAATCTAGGATCCAGTCCTGGGATTACAAGAGTAATCTATTAAGTAATTACCTGCATTTATGTAGAAAACCCCATTGAGCTCAATGCTAAAGGGTGTTTAGAATTGTGTTGCCTTCACAAAGTTTGTTGCCTTTCTGCAAAGTACTCATCTGAGAACTCTCATATTGAGAGAAGTATATTTTGATACCTGTTGGTTCTAGAAATGAAACATCTATGTTCGAGGCATGAGGGCTGCTGACATTCATATCTGCATAGATTGCCGCCTAGTGTTGGGTCCGGATGATTGCACATTGTTGTTCTGGAAGAGTCTTCGAAGTAGCACGAGATAGGTGGCTCCTCCCCTGGACTACAGTGCGCATGGGCATCCTCTCCATCCTCAGGTTGTTTTTTTCCGCCATTGGGTTCGGATGTAATTATCTTGACTCCAGTTCCAAAACTTGTACTCTTCTACTCCTAAGGCCAAAAGGCCTTCACAGCGTCGGTATTGTATCGTTCGGTGCCTGTCCCTTTCGAGTTCTTCAATCGACGTCGAAAGAAGACATTTTTTTCAACAACACAGGCCCAGACTACATCGACGATGGAACGGACCCCGTTTAAACGGTGCCCCGTTTGTAATTCAAAATATTCCAACTTAGATGTGCACCCAGTGTGCAATACATGTTTGTCCCCCGACCACGACGAGTCAAAATGTTTCGCCTGTTCGAAGTTCCGCTCAAAGAAAACTATTAAACTTCGACGCGCGGCGAGGCAGTCGGCCCAACAGTCGGCCCCAGCACCTGCGAAGATCTTCGATGCCGGAGACGAGGAACTCTTCCAAGATGAGGAAGAAGAAGACGACGTCCCCGAAGAAATGTCGGAACCGGCGCCGGAGCAGGACTCCAATTTCGAGGTGGACGAGCAGACCGAAGAATACGTCCACGACGTTGTCGAGGTAGGAGACGACTATGAGGCCATTGGGGCCGTTGATGCTGACTCCAATGAAGAGCCGAGCCCGCCCGCAGTTACGGGGCCGATCATTAACGTTCCGCCCCCTCCGGCTCCGGTCGAGGCATCGCCGAAAGGCCTTAGCCAAGATCCTTCCACACGGTCTACAACCCCGCGCCAAAGCCAGGCTAAGACCCTTTCAAAGGAGCCATCGGTCGATTCCACGAAATCGAAACAGGTGGAGCCGATATCGAAACCGAAACTACTCAAGATGGTGGTCGGTTCGACGTCTACGCACGCTCCCACGAAGGCTGTCGACGACCCTTCGGCGTCGAAGGTGCCCGTCGGCTCCAAGACTAAGACATCGAAGGCCTCGACCAGCAAGCACGTCGGGGCCGACGACCTAACATGGCGAGAAGAGCAAAGGCCTTCAGCCGATAAAGTCTCGAGCCAAACCTCTCAGGACTCAAGGCCGTGCTTGCAAAACGGGTTGAACCCACGACCAAGGACACCCCGAAAGTGTCGTCGACGCCCAAGGATGGGGGCGCCGGGAGCTCGATTCGACGCGGTCAAGCGAGCGGCCTACACAGGCGTCAAAGGCCCGAAACAGCCACTTCAAGCTCGAAAGCTGCGGGCTCCGTGCAAATAAAGTTTGGGCTTCCGCCTACGGCCCGCTCAAAGCATCTCGAACGCCATGAAACCGCAGAGGCTTCCAAGACGTCGAAGGTGTCCTCCAAGTCCACGCACGAACAGGTCTATCACGAGCCTTCTTATGACAACCAGGCAAAACTCTTTATTGACTCTGAGTCGGGCAGGCTTACCGTCCACAAGCGGAAGATCGCGCCTGAACATCCCTTGGAAGGTTACAGGATTCCCCTCAAAAAGAAGATGGTCTCTTCTACCTCTCCTGTTCTTTTTGAACCACTTCAGGACTATTCGATACAAATAGCTCATTCTCCAGCACAGAGTGAGTAGGACTTGAATGCAGACTATGGCCAAATGGCCTACTCTTACCACACAGACCCTGATCAGGATGACTCGCATCAATGGTCGGGGCAGGGGATCAAGGCGATGACCCTGATGACCCCCATACCGCTCCGGACTCAGTCCTACAATGTTAAACCATCTCCAACTGAGGACACTGCGGCATTTAATGCATTGATAGAGCGAGCAACCCTTAACCATGACGTCGACATGCATGCCGAGCCAGTGGATGAGGATTTCTTATTTGACACCTTCTCCACATCTGAACGCTCCACTAAGACTACCCATGCTTAAAGGGGTCCTCAAGCATGCGACGGACATTTTCAAGGAGCCAACCAAAGCCAGGGTTATCAACCCCCGGATCAACAAGAAATACAGGCCTGCCCCAGTGGACCCTACCTTTATCAAAGGCCAGCTCCCCTTGGACTCCCTCGTGGTGGCTAATGCACGCAAAAGGGCGAACTCTCAATCCAGTGGTGACGCTCCCCGTCCGGACAAAGAGTCCAAGATCTTTGAAGCGTCTGGAAAGCGTGTGGCAGCGCAAGCCGCTAACATTTGGAGAATAGCCAATACACAGGCCCTGTTGGCTAGATACGACAGGGCGCACTATGACACGCTAGAACAGTTAAGGCAGCACATGCCTGATATGTACAGAGAAGGTGCAGAAATGGTTATACAACAGGGGAAATTAGTCTCCAATGCGTCAATCAAATGCGCACTGGATGCAGCAGATATAGCGGCACGGGCAACTAATACTAGCGTAATGCTGCGACGCCATGCATGGCTGCGCATCTCAGGGTTTAAACCCGAAATCCAAACTACTCTTCTCAATCAGCCGGTTAACCCGGACTTCGTGTTTGGACCGGAGGTTGACACAACTCTTGAGAAAATGAAAAAAGACACAGACGGCGAAATCCATGGGGTCTCTGCAGTCCCAGCAGTTTCGGGGCAGTTCCTTTCGTCGCTCCGGTAACAGGGGAGCAACAAGAGGACAGGCTCTACAGCATTCCCAGTATGCCAAGGGCGGCACGCAATCTACCTACACGAAAAACACCAGGGGTGGATACCGTAGGAACAGCGCCAAAGGGAGAGGATGCGGCAATAACGCCAGATCCTCCGCTCTCAACAAACAGTGACTTCTTGTCACTGCCCCCCGACCATCTAACACCTGTCGGGGGGGAGACTCCAGCAGTTCCTGCCACTCTGGGAAGACATTACAACAGACAGGTGGGTGAGACAACTTATCCGGTACGGCTATTGTCTAGAACTGACCTCCACCCCCCCCCAACATACCCCCAAGAAACCGTCCTATGTCCGAAGAGCGCACGCACTTATTGCAGCAAGAAGTACTCTCCATGCTGCAAAAAGGAGCCATAGAACTCGTGCCTGTAGAAGAGCAGGGTACAGGGGTGTACTCTCTGTACTTCTTGATTCCAAAAAAGGACGGGTCCCTGCGGCCCATTCTCGACCTCGGACCCCTCAACCAATACATCCTTTCCAAGCACTTTCACATGCTAACCTTACAACAGGTCCTGCCGCTGCTCCGTCAGGGCGACTTCCTAGCCACCCTGGACCTCAAGGATGCATATTTCCACATTCCCATTCACCCAAGTCACAAAAAATATCTCAGGTTCACTATCAACAATCAGCATTACCAGTTCAAGGTTCTGCTGTTCGGGGTCACTACTGCTCCCAGGGTCTTCACCAAGTGCTTGGCGACTGTAGCAGCGCACCTTCGCAGGTAAGGTGTTCACGTGTATCCCCACCTGGACGACTGGCTCGTTCAGGCCAGTTCAGCCGAACAGTGCGGCCGCGATATGTCGCGGACCATTCACCTCCTACACAGTCTGGGATTCTCACTCAACTACGTGAAGTCTCACCTGCACCCAGCCCATGTGCAACAGTACCTAGGGGCGGCACTAAACAACCAGTCTGCCACAGCGCAGCCGAACCCTGCCAGGGTCAACAGCATGCAGCTGCTCATTCGGAGGTTCAAACCTCAGCGATCCCTCCCAGCGCAGGTGTTCATGCAACTGATCGGTATGATGGCATCCTGCATATTCATAGTTCCGCACGCGAGACTGCACGTGTCCCCTTCAAGAATGCTTAGCCCGACAGTTGAACCAAGCTCATGGCCATCTAAAAGACCTAGTGTTGGTGACCGGTCGCGCTTACAACTCTCTGCATTGGTGGAATCCACAAAACCTTTGCAGGGGACGACCGTTCCAAGAGCATGTTCCACAGATAGTGCTAACGACGGACGCTTCTCTCCAGGGTTGGGGAGCGCATGTTCTCCATTTCACAGTGCAGGGACTCTGGACGTCACAACAGCAGAAGATGCACATCAATGTGTTGGAGCTGATGGCAATCTTCATGGCACTGAAGGCATTCAAGTTGCACCTGTGCAATAAGGTCGTATTAGTCCGGACGGACAACATGACCGCCATGTATTACATCCAGAAGCAGGGAGGCACGCACTCCCCGCAGCTGTCTCACCTAGCCCAGAGCATGTGGAAGTGGGCCATTCAGAGGAACATCTTCCTCATGGCGGAGCATCTCCCGGGTGTCGAAAACCAGATGGCGGACCTGCTCAGCAGGCAGTCATCAGATGCACGAGTGGGAGATCCACCCGTCAGTACTCCATCCATACTTCAACAGTGGGGTCATCCAGACATCGACCTCTTCGCCACAAGCGAACGCAAAATGCCCAAACTTCGCCGCCAGGTTCCCACACCCGCAGTCTCAGGGCAATGCGATATGGATGAACTGGTCAGGCAGATTTCGCGTACGCTTTTCCGCCAGCCCCCCTCATACCTCTGGTGGCGCGCAAACTGCGACAGCACTCCATGACGCTCATCCTGGTTGCTCCAATGTGGGCTCGGCAAGCTTGGTACACCACGTTCCTAGAACTTTCAGTGGTGCCTCACTCCCAGCCTCCTCACTCAGAGCCATGGCGACATTCAGCACCCAGATCCCCAACAGTTGAACCTTGCGATTTGGCTCCTGAATTCATAGTTTGGATACCTGAACTTGCCTCTTGAGTGTATGAACATCATAAAGGAGGCAAGACGACCCACTACCAGGGCCTGCTATGCAGCCAAATGGAAGCGGTTTGTTATTTACTGCTCCAACAATAACATTAATCCGTTGGACGCATCTACGCAAAACATCATATGTTACTTATTGCATCTGTACCAATGCAACCTGGCATACAGTTCAATCAGGATCCATTTGGCGGCCATAGCCGCTTACCTTCAAAACAGGCAGCACCTTTCCGTTTTCAGAGTGCCTGCCATTAAAGCTTTTTTGGAAGGACTTAAGAGAGTAATCCCTCCCAGACACCCTCCATCACCAGTCTGGAACCTAAATATCGTTCTCACCAGACTCATGGGGCCACCCTTTGAGCCACTCCATTCCTGTGAAATACAGTTTCTTACCTGGAAGGTGGCCTTCCTAATAGCTATTACATCGCTGTTGAGGGTCAGTGAGCTGCAAGCCCTCACAATTCAAGAACCCTACCTGCAAATTCATGCAAATAGGGTGGTGTTCGCACCAACCCTAAATTCATGCCAAAGGTGGTTTCGCAGTTCCACCTTAACCAAAACATAGAACTGCCAGTTTTCTTTCCTAACCCTGACTCAGTGGCAGACAGAGCACTGCACACCTTAGATGTCTAAAGGGCTCTCCTGTATTACATTGACAGGACAAAAGACTTTCGAAAGACTAAACAGCTGTTCGTTGCCTTCTCTCCACAACATAAGGGCAACCCCATCTCCAAGTCGGGTATAGCTAGGTGGATTGTTAAATGCATCCAAATCTGTTATCAAAAGGCTAAGCGCACGTTAACAGTTCCCCCTAGAGCGCATTCCACACGCAATTTAGGGGCTTCCATGGCTTTCCTGGGTAACATTCCTCTAGAGGATATATGTAGAGCAGCCACATGGACCACCATACATACATTTACCAAACACTACTGCGTAGATGTACACTCCAAACAGCAAGCTGCTGTAGGACAGGCTGTTCTCAGAACTCTCTTTCAGACTGCTGCGGCCGGCACAGGCACCCGCCGGTAAGGAGGTAACTGCTATTTATTCTATGCACAGATATGAATTCAGCAGCCCTCATGCCTCGAACGGAATATGCTACTTACCAGTATGCATCTGTTCTTGGCATGAAGGGCTGCTGACATTCATATCGCCCACCCTCCTCCCCGGTGCCTGTCGCAGCCGTAGCTCTCAGAATCATTTTCAGGCATGGTCATCACTTTCAGTATTACACTCCATCTCTGCCACAATGGCGAAAAACAATCTGAGGATGGAGAGGATGCCCATGCGCACTGTAGTCCAGGGGAGGAGCCACCTATCTTGTGATACTTCGAAGACTCTTCCAGGACAACAATGTGTAATCATCCGGACCCAACACTAGGCGGCGATCTATGCACAGATATGAATGTCAGTAGCCCTTCATGCCAAGAACAGATGCATACTGGTAAGTAGCATATTCCATCTTTGATATAAAAACAATTGACCTGGAGTTCAGTCTTTGAGTGTGTGAAACCTTTTGCTGACTGGGTGTGTACAACAAATGCTTTACACTGTCCCCTGGTACTGCCTTACTGCTCGACCAAGCTACCACTTTAGAGAGTAAGGTCACACCTGGCTTTAACCTCGGTTATACCTCTGGAGTTTGTGGGCTCTATACACACTGTACCTTATTCTGGTCCAGTATATATAGAGCCACTTTCTCACAGGGTTGGGTTCTCTTTAATACTGCCATCCCTCCATCACCGGAGGTTGTGTGCAGTGAACTTCTGGTGATCGTTCACTTCTCATCACTTGTCTGGCATCATGTTCCTTCAATATTGTAGTTCTTTTATCTTCCCTCCTGTGGTGATAATCTGTCTGCCTTGTTGTATCCTTTGTGCAGTAGCTGTTAGCCCCATGACATGAAGCGCAGCTTGGCGCTTTGTTAGGCCCTTGCTTACAGCACAGGCTCTGAGAGTTCCCTCCAGTCCTTCCTGGTGCTGGGTGCTTTTTCAACTTACTTTGGTCTCTCATTGTGAATGATTTGCTCTTTTTTACCATACACTGTTCCTCTGTTATCACAGTTTTTGTCATGGCTCCGCGTTGTGGCGCAGCAAAGTTTCCTGTAGAAAACTGACGTCCGCACATCGGGAGGGGCTTATATGGCCTCATTGATGTCACTTCAGTGGATTGCTGGGGAAAAAGATTTTCCGCATCCAGTCTGACGCGTGGGGATATATTCTAAGTTAAGGAATCTGAACCTATACTGTGTCTCTACCAGATATATTGTTACCGAAGAAGGTAAGTAACTCTTCCGTCTGTCGGAATTGGATTTTCCTCAGACCTTATGCGTGGTCCAAAGATATAACCATGAAAAAGTGGGTGCAAGTTCTATCAGTGGTGTGAATAGTTTGACAATATTCAGTCCAGTCCTTCTAGTTGGTTACTTCTGCTGTTATAATGTATATATATTTTAGTCTCTCAGTATGGTAGAAGATAAAAATTAAACCATTGACATTGTGTGCCAATGTTTTGCCTATTCATTTTTACCAAGGTGTGTTGGACTGTGCACTGGCTCGCGGTTAAAAATGTATATCCGTAAATTGAATTAAAAAAAGTTTTAAAAAAAATGTATATCGTTATAGGGGGTGCTAGTGTTTAAAATGCAAAGCTGGCAAAACTAGTGTATGTGTAGACTGACTAGCTACAAGATGCACTTTTGTAATGGTGAGAGCTTGGCCGCCATGGAACATAATTCATACAGAGAAAATTCTATATATTGTTATGAATTCATTTTATAAATTGAGCCTCCCAGAAGGTGTAGCTGTCATCTGCAGCTTACCAAGAACATAAGGCGCTTGCAACCCACCCATTGTTTACAATTGGTTGACTTTACTGACCCCTACACTTGCCTACTTTTTTGTAGGCTTGCCTAGTCCATCTTCTGGAAATTGAAAATGGTGCCATACACGATGGTAATGCAATCTCTGGTTCTGTAATGGTTGTTTGTCTACTGTGTGTTGCTGAAAGCTGTGGTTTCTACATTGAGGCGCTATGGAAGAGCACTTCAGAATGAATGATCTTCACAGTGTTCACCAAACTGGGTTGTGATCCAGTGGTTGGTTTCAAGCTGATTTTTGTTGCGTTGTTGGAGTTAATAAATAAAGATGCCTTTAACCCCTTGCGTCCTGATGACTGCCCCCGTCCGTCATGCACTACGGTGCTCGTGTGCTGATGGTGGCTGGGGGCCGTCATGAACCCGCTTACTCACGATTTTGCCGCACAGGCGCAGAATCGCGGCAGCATGCAAGGGGTTAAGTTCTGTATTTATCTTTTCACATTTGCTGCGCTTCAGTGACGGAGGTAAAATGTTAGTCTACCTCTACTGACAAATTGCACCTTATGATTTTGAGCATGGATATTGGTGTTAACCAACGCGTCACACTTTGCCATTCACTTTACTTTCTCCGACTGCAATCTGTATATAAAAAAAAGTCTGTAGTCATCAATACCGGTGAATGATAGAGGCAAAGATTTTAAAAAGATAAAAACTTCCTCATATGTGTGTGCAATATAGTTTAATAAGTAAAACTGCATGTCCATACAAAATGTAATGGCCATTTCAATGGAAAATAAGCTGCCTGTAAAGGACAGTGCTCTACCACATGTTCTTTAGTTGCATTAAAAAACAAGCCTTTGCAATGCATTAGGTCCCACATTACTGATGGAATCAAATAAAATCCATGAAGCAAGAAAAGGATGCAACGTCACTGGTTGTTACTAGGTGTCCTTATGGAGTTGTAAAGGGACCTCTATTGGTTACATAAGGTACTGGACCTTTACTTGTACTACTGCTGGGATTTTTTTTTAACAAAATGCAATCGGTCCTGCATTATTTTGAGTTGAAGCTATTGGCATTGTAAATGGCAATGCCTTTACCTATGTGTTATGGAGTGTATGTATGTGGGGTGTAGTGGAATTATGAGTTTTATTGGATTAGTTGTGTAGAATGAATTTATGTAGCGGAATTGTGTGGCATGGTGTACTGTGTAATTATGTGGTATTAAGTGTACTAGAATCGCCTGGAGGTGGGATTCTGTGTTATGGAGGGTAATTATGTGGAATGGTTATTTTGTGTTGTGGAGTGGTGTGTAGTGGAGTTTGTGGTGCGCTGTTGAATTTTGTGGCGTGATGCAGAATTGTGTGGTGTGGATTGGATTTGTGGGGTGTGTTGTGCAATTGTGTTGAGTTGTATTATGTGGTGTGGATTGGAAATGTCTGGAGTTGAGAATTGTGTGGATAGGTTTGCGTTTTTGGTGACAGAAAAATCCACTGAGTTGGAGTGGATGTATGTGGTGTGTAGTGGAATAATGGGGGTTGGATTGGAATGGTTAGTTGTGGTGTGGATTGGAGTGGTGGAATTATGTGGCATGGTGTGCAGTTAGATTATGTGGATAGTTATTTTGTGTTAACTATTTGAATTATGTGGAGTGAATTGTGTGGAATGGCATTTTGTGTTGTGGAGTTTGTACTGAAGGTTATGTGGTGTGCTGGTGAAATTTTTGATATGCTGTTGAATACTGTGTTGTAAATTTAATGTTGTGGAGAGTAATAATGTGGTTTGGTGTTGAATTATGTAGGGTGGAATGGATTTGTGTGGAGTTAAATAGTGTGGTATGAAACAGTGTGATGAGTGAAAAGATGTTGAATGGAATTATGTGGCATGGTGTGGAGTGTATGTGGCATAGAATGGATTTATGTGGGGTGTATTTATGTGGCATTGAGTAGCATGCAATTAGATGGTGTTGAGTGGTATTACGTAGATTGTAATTGTTGTGTTGTACTGAATTGTGTCGTGAAATTGGGTGGCACTGTGTTGAATTATGTGGTGTTGAATGCTTGTTTATCTACAGCAGTGCGGAGTACATTTAAAAAAGCCTTCCCTTTAAATTCTGTGAAAAAATCGTGCAAAAGCTTTGGAAAAACTGTCAACGTTCCTACAATTTCTGGAAAGAAAGCTGGCCTGTTTACAGTTCGAGTGAGCAAAAATATTTTTTTGTTCCAATAAAGGGAAAATTGTGAGTCATGGTTGTCTGCTTATAACAAATAGCTTAGATGTATTTGTTAAATTAATTATGGCCTGTTTACAGACCCTGAGGTCCCTTGAATTTAGAATTTTGAATTGTATAGATACTTTGAAAAATAGAAAATAGAGATTAAAGAGGGCTTTTTTTTTTTTTACAAACTCATTTGAAGATATGACGAAGAATTTTTATGATGGGCTAGTAGTGTTGGGATTATTGCATACATCTTACAAAAAAAACTAAAGGAAAGGATGATTTCCACAAATTCCACGCTGTATCATATCGTAACGTAAAAGCAGCGCATTTCTCACTCCAGCGCACTTCATAAAAATAGGCATATCCTTTGATTCCTGATCCTTATCTTATCAGGCTGCCTCCTTCTTAGAGCACCCACAAAAAAAGCTTGCGAGCAGTGTAAACACTTAGCAATAAACTCTACTTAAGAATGACACAAGGCTGGCTTTCACAGTGCAGTGAACCGAACACGCACAGTACATTCACCCTCTGGGAGTATTTTTAGGCCGAGCCTGAGCCAACGCAAGCGCTGCTCTAGCGATGATACAGTTCGTAGAGAAGACCCACCCACTCCCACATTTTTAATTGGCTTGTGCCTTTGTCCTTCGTAAATTCTGGCTTCTGATTACTACTCCTTAGTACGGCCATGTCTTCATTTGTAAGCTCCCATGGCTACTGGACCCTTTACTCGGTTGTTACATGGTATGTGTACTATTTAGTTTTTCCTACGTTAGGCAGGACAACGTGTATTGTTTATTTTCAGCCAGCACAGTGGCGGCTGTTTGTTTGCAATGCCAAAATACAGTCGAGGTGCCCGGCGTGCCTGCATTCTGTGCGTAGTTCTCGCGATGCCAGTAACCGGCTGCTGGTACGGCCACTCGCTGCTTTGTTCCACAAGTGACTGCAGAGGACTTTCTGCTGGGGCTCAACCTTCATCCAGATTCCGGGGAGTGGGGGTGGGGCAGCATCCATGCCCCCTCCACCAATGTAAGGCAGGCGGGAGAGTGTTTGGGTCATCCTGGGTCTCCTCCCACGTACACCCCATGTCCATCCCACACACACAGTGGAAAATCTTAATGCCTTTCAGTGCGTTTTAATGTTTAAACAATTGGGCTTAAACTGGTATTCACAAACTTTTACGATATTTGGCAAGTATTTTAGTGGAGGTCGTCCTCTTACTGGTTGTTAGTGTTTGCCATGGCCTCCCTACCCCCGAAGCGCCCGGGAAGACGAGATCCCGCTTCAAAGCACAAGCCCCACAGCTGACTACCAGCATTGTCCTCCCTACCATCATCTCTACCGTTGAAGGCAGATTTCCTTTTCTGTGTTTCCCTGGCCCCTGTCTGAGCTCCGGTAACTCTAGCAGCCAGTAATCAGCCCGGGCGGGTGGGGGGGGGGGGGTGGGGTCGTTGGAACATGGCATCACTCACTTGATTGATGTAGGGCGCTTCCCGCATGAAGCTCACTTCTTGGAAGGGACTTCCGGTCACCGCACAGTGTTTTTGTAAGCCCAGATTAAACAGTGGGAGTGTTTCCCTTTTTTTTCCTTTCCTTCGCCCCCGCTTTCTCCCTCTTCAGGCTTATTTATCCTCCCTCTCCAATCTCTGGCCTTTTCTGTCCCTTCACCAGTGCCTCACTCCTCAGACAGCAGCCTTTATTTAACATTTTACGTTCACCTACCTTTCCCAACTCATTCTTCTGTCTTTTGCTGTTTGTCCTTGCATGCACTCTCTTTAACCCACTGTCTCTGCTACTTCTAGCCAGGCATTCTCTATTCCAGCACCCTGCCTCTTTTATGCACATCCAGCTTTCACTTTCAAATCTCCACCAGCTTCAGGCCCAACTCCAGCATGTCCCGCATACTCACGTGCTGCTCCGATTGGTCCATGCCCCCTCCCTGCCAATGACCCACTGTTTGTGCCCTGTACGTCCCAGCTTGCTTGGTGTCCAGATGTATGTGTACACTGCCAGGCCCTTTGTGGACTCTGCTGGGGACACCACCTTATGGTTTACGGTCATAGTAGTTTGGTTACAGATCGTTTACTTCTATTAATGTACTTGAAAATACAGAGTCCTCTAATGCACGTGGTTCAGGGAGTACGCTGGCTTAGTGATTTTAAGCTGCCTCAAAAAAGTAGATAGTCCTACTTTTGACTCTCCTTTCAACTTGTCCGACCTGACCATGGTGCATCCTTTGATACCAGCTCCTACCTACATCTGAAACAAATGCCACAAGAACACCTCCCACCTCCCTGATCTGTGACTGCCTGCTCCCTGGCAGCCCAAGCAGCAAAAGCTGCTGACTGGTCTCCGTCCAAGGAGTTTGTCACTAAATACCTCTTCCAAGGGAAAACTTCTCTCCTTCTAGGGAGCATTAGCAGCTTTCCTCCTCCAGTAATAACCACCGTAGGTGTGTTCTAGGCATTGTATTGGAAATTTGTTACCCCTGTTAAGATGATTCACTTTGCAGCCTGTGCAATAAGATTGTGGGCAATCATTACAGGTACAGACTGGTTGTGTTTGTAGCACAGACGCCTACCTTCTTTTGTAATTTCTCCCCCAGTCCTGATATTTTCTTCTCATGAAGTGCTTTTCTTTTTCTTAGTGGCTGTTATGCCAAATTATTGGTTCTAATTTCTAAACCCCTCTATGGAGGTTTTATGTTAGGTCAGTGGTGGCTTCTGGCCTTTGCTATGTTCAATGCCAAAAGAAGCACCCCAAATATTGTCTACTCTGGCTTAGCGGCACCCCAAATATATTCTACCTTGGCACACCCTTTCAGTATTCAGTTATACCTCTCCACGAGGCCTGCTGCCTGAGGTTGGTGGGCAGCTGGAACTTCTGCCTTATCTGGAAGCCTTTGCAGACCAGGTCCATCACTTTGCTAATGAAGTGTGACCCATTGTCGCTCCAAAGAACTCGTGGCAAACCAAATCTTGGGAAGTACTTTCAGGAGTACCTTTGCAGTACTTAGGGCTGTGTTATCCCATAGAGGGTAAGCCGCCACCCATCTACTAAAAGCACAAACCACTACTAGAACGTACTTGAGCTTGCCTACTCGTTCCTTCTCTGAAATCCATTAGCAGAACTTCAAAGGGCAAATCTGGGGGTGCAAAATGACCTGTTGGAACAGGGTACCTTTTCCTGGGTTATAAATAGGGCATATTATGCATCTTTTTACATGGGACTCTGCCACCCTGGGAATTAACATAACAATTTGAAAGCATCCATCTTTGCTTTTCAGACGGATCTATCCAGCATCCTGTTGCATCATTTTCTTTGTTTGAATATCTTTTATTGATTTTTTTTTTGTTTGTTATTCACTCACCATATTCAACATCAATTGAAAAGGGGGACACAATATGACATCTTGTTATCGTTCCACGTGATACATAAAATAAAGGAATCCATGAACTGTTACATGCTTTCCACTTGCGTCACATTACATAAATGGTAAAAGGAATCTAGAGATTGAACAAAAGGGGTTGCGCGTGCCCACGAGACCCTAATGTGTTGAGACCTCGCACGTCCCAAAGGAGATAACTCCGTTGTAAGTGAAAAGGGTTAGTTTGTGAGTCTGGATTGCATGGCATGTCCTCCTACATAGTCTGAGCAAGTAAGAAAGAAGTGTATGTGTTATAATTGGGTGTAGAGAGTGTGCAGCCTTTTAAGTATTCAACTGGCTCTTCTCAGGTTTGATGGGCGCACGTCAATAAGGTGTGACGGCCTAGTTGTGTGTTCCTATTCGCCCACATCGGAAAGTGGGAGGAGCGTGTTTCAGCATTGCTGATAAGGTCATTGGTGAGTTATGTTATGTAGAGGAGCGAGGTGCAGATAAATTGGTATCCATATCTTCTTAATTAAATAAAACCTTGTAACAAATAACAGACCTCTAGGTCACAACCTTGTAAGAAATGGAAAAAAAGAATAAGGAAAGGAGTAATCCAACGTGGGCGCATGCGTGTTATATCTGTGCATGACGTGTGTCCTCAGTCCGGGGGGGCAGGCGGGGGGGGTGGAGGGGTCAGCGCGGGGCTGCGAGATTAGGGGGCCAGCTGCTATCTCGTGTCTCCTAGGGGGGGGGGGGGTTGAGGTTGGCGACCGTGTCCTTAGTATGTTAGCACCATGGTCTCGCAGTTCTAGTGTGTTCAGTGGTTGGGTCCGTCACGTGGTTGCGTGTTATGTTTAAGATAGGGGGTTATGTGCGGATGCCAGTCTCAAGCCATTCGTGGAAGCTCATGAAGCTCCCCTATCTCTCTACCTGGCGAGGCGGGAAGCGCTTGTGCCTAGTCAATGCCTGTTCTGCGGCATTCCCTATGGAAGGATGCCAGGGTGTCCTCCCAAGTCTGCGCAATTGGGTACTTTCGTAGTCCAGCGGTTTCCTCCCTATGAAGAATTACACTTTCCGCCCTTGCCCAGTTTTCAAACAAAGAGCACCAGTATTTCGCCAGTGGGGGTTCGTTGTGTTTCCAATGTTTAGTTATCAGTCTCTTCGCCGTGATCAGCCCATGATCCCAAAACCTAGATGGGACTTTAAATTTCTTCCTCTTGTATAGGCCTAGTATGCATGTCTCCCTCGTGTGTCTCAGTTCCGCTCCCACACTCCCCGCTAGCACCTCCGTCACAATCTGCCAGTATGTCTGCAGTGTGGGGCACGACCACACCATATGGAGGAAGTCTGTGCCCACAAGGGAGCATCTCTGGCACGCAGACGTTGTGACCTCAAAATATCTGTTAATCTTGTCAGGCGACAGATATGTGCAGTGAATTATGTAGAGTTGAGTGCATTTGAAACGGGAGTTGCGGGGGATGTTGATGGCTCCAGACAGGACCGCCGCCCATTTCTTATCTGTCCATGCCTTTCCCCTGTCCCCAGCCCATTTATCCCTTTTGGGCAGGTGCTCTTTGTCAGGGGTTGGAATAGTGTGTGAACTTGTGTAGAGGTCCAGATCATGTCACCCGTGGCAGTGTCGCACAGGTCCTTCCCACTCTGCCATCCAGCCACCCACTGCAGCTGCGCTGCTAGGTAGTACAGCGCCTGATTAGGGACCGCTAGGCCTCCAGCCTCCGAGGGTGCGTAGAGTTTTCAGTAACGCTACACGCGGTCTCCCAATGTTCCATATCAGTTCTCTAGTTGTAGTTTCTAGTTCTTGAAAAATGAGAGACGGGATATACACCGGTATATTAGCATAGTAGTATAGTAGCCTGGGTAGGGCGATCATCTTAGTTAATGTGATTCGAGCTGGGACATTCAGGGGTAGAGTTTTCCAAAAGGACATCTGTGCCCTTAGGAAAGATATGGCTCTCACTATGTTGCCATCCAGTTTGTCTGCCAGTGACCGGTACATATGTATTCCAAGATAGCTGAACGTGGCGGGGTACCTAGCGAGTCTCTCGTTGCTGATACTGATGTCACACTCTTGTGTGTTAACACTGAAGGAGTACACCCCAGATTTTGCCCAATTAACCTTCAGTGCCGTCATGGTTTCAAAGGCGTCGAAGGTGCCGGACAGGGTCTGCGGGAAGTGAGTTAGGTCTCTTCCATACAATAATAAATCTTCGGCATATAAAGATACCACGTGTAGGCCATCTGCTAGCGGAATCCCCCATTCCCCACCCTGGGCAACATCCTGTTGCATCATGATGCCCATATCTTTTCCACTGTTCCTTATCTTCTTCGGTAGGTTCTTCCTCTATTTGCCTAACACAATCCAGAGTCTGATTAAAGATAGGCACTTCTGATATCCATCTAGCACTTCTGATATCCATCTAGCTGTCCCTACAACATACTAAAGAATATACTCTGATTTGGCTGTTCGTTTAGCTGTTTCATCAGAAAAAGCATTTCCCTGTCCTAGCTCATCTACAATTTTCTTGTGGGTGCTGCATTTCACAATAGCAACTCTTTTTGGTAACATCAAGGTATCCAATAACTTTACTATTAGTTCCCCATGCTGTATTTTAGCACCGTTCGAAGTTAAAAAGCCCCTCTTCTTTCAGAGTCATCCAAATGTGTTAGCCAATATGCTTTTGAAGTCGCCATCTATATAGCTATTTACAGTCCAATCTTTACTTAAATCAAAGTCTCTAGTCCGAGTAGTCAGCTCTGCAGCTTGGGCTGACACTTGTTGTATTTTACATGACTCCACCACAGTTCTCAAGGTAGTAACTGCATAGGCTGCTGTACTAGTGCCATCTAGTAGTTTGAAACATGAACCATCCGCAAACCGTTCCCCTTGGGGGTCAGATATAGGTGTGTCCGTCAGGGCTACCCATCCCTTAGTCTCCTCCTCCTCAGTAATTAATATGCTATCATGCTTTAGATCTTGTTGGAACTCGGGGAGGGGTAGTACTGTGGCTGGATTCAAAATATTACCGCGAGTGATGTTTGGAGCAAAACGTGTCGAACTCGTACCTGGTTAACCTTGCACTGGTCAGGTGTTGAGTCTGAGTTTTGTTTAATGAGATCTACTGCAAGTGTGACCATAACTGTTAAATTGTGACCAAAACCTACATTTCGTATTGCTTTACTGCAGTGGATGCAGCAGCTAAAGAGCGCAAGCAATTTGGCAAACCTCTCGCCACTGAGTCCAATGTGGAGGAGAAATCCCTACATGGCCTATTCCTTCCCCCATGAGACTGGCTTAAGACAGCCAGACTGCAGCCATCTTTTTCATGCACATACAAACCGAAATCTTTGTTATAATCGGGGTTACCCAAAGCAAGAGCATTACATAGAGCATCTTTCAATTGCAAAAATTCAGATTCACACATTAGTCCAAGGAAAGGGCATGCATACATCCCTTAATGTTAAAGCAAGCAGAGGTTTTGCAATTCATGAAAAATTAGGTATCCATTGGTAACAAAAAGAAGTAATTCGAATAAATGCACGGACATCCGATTCGGTGTGTGGTCTTGGCATGTTATGCACCAATTGTATCCTATGTGGGTTCAGTTTCCTACCCCTCTTCGACGGATGACTTAAATAGGTAACCTGTTGACAATACTGTAATTTGGAAAGCGAAACATTATGCCCCAAGGAGCCTAAGTACTGCAGTAATTTCGCTGTAGTCTGTATGCAACCCTCCTCTGTAGCAATGAGGAGGTCATCAATGTATTGTAATAACAATGAGTCCTTAGAGGGGGTAAAGAGATCAAATTGTTTCGTAAGAGCTTGGCTATAAATAATAGGACTTTCTGTATACCCTTGAGTGGCTCGAGTGAAAGAAAAATAGCGGCCACAGAATGTAAAAGTGAAAAGATACTGGTTTTCTGCGGCAATAGGAACATTGAAATATGCATTTTTTTAAATCTAAAACAGTCACATAATTAGCTGTGGGTGTGATCATAGTAAATATTGAATTCATGTCGCGTACAACATGGGGAACCACAATTTTGTTAATTTCGTGAAGATCAATTACTAGCCGATATTTATGTGGCATACCATCAGCACCCTTCTTCAAAACAGCAAGAATTGGACTATTACATGGACTACCATCTATTTATTTAATATTGCCTTTATGTATCAAATCAGAGATGACCTCTTTCAATCCCTATTCTCCTTCCTTTTATTTTATACTGGGGAATTTGTGGTAAGGGGACACACTTTTTAACTGTTATCACAATGAGATCTATCTCCATTCCCCCTACATAATTGTCCCTAGTAGCTCAAACTGTGCATTCACTTCCTGTAACTTAGGAGGCAGCTGCATAAGATCCATTGCAACAAAACATCTACTAAAATCGTCAGCACCCATTGTGATAAAGAAACCATCAGGAGAACAATCTATGAACAATATATGAATATATGAACAATATATGGTTGCATACAATTCTTTCAACAAATCTAATTGTAACAGATTTTCAGCACCGTTTTCTGTAAGCACAAGCGGGATATTTGTTAGAGGTCCAATAGTAACGTCAAGTGGTTGAGAAATAGAGCTCTGAATGGTGATGCTAAAAAAAGATGTATTAAATTAACCGGAGAGGGGAGCCCCAAGAAAGATTATGAACAAGAGATGCGAGTAGCACAAGTATCTACCTCGTACCAACCCCCCCACCCCAAAATCCCTCCCCTCCCCTCCAGCTGGGCAGTATCATAGGGGCCAGCTTGATTGACTGGTATCATGAACCTCTTTTCACCCATTGCTTGACTGCCCTATTGCGGGTGTTCAAATGTATTGTAGTCCGTGTCAGTATAGTCCTCATTGTAAAAGCTTTTGTCTGCTTTTGTGGTATCAAAATAATTCTGGTGTCATTAAATCGTTGGATAAAATGTTGTCTATTTGTACCACTTCTGATTGCACCCCTTGTCAATGAATTAATCCTTCCGTACACCACTGTTTGGCACTGTAAATTAAGTCATTCATATGTCCACTGACCCTCCTGAAAGCACCAGGCACACTGATTTTGGCCTAATGCTACCCCACATTGCTGCGCTGGAGCCGATGCGGCTCGACCAGCCTCTCTTCCACGTCGTCCTCCTCCTCTCATGTTTCCCATTCCTCTTGGTCTTCCTGTATACACGTTAGTTTTAAGTCTTTACTTTTTTTATCAGAATTTTCTTTGTTCAATTTTAAATAATTTTCATAATAAGTAGTGGTCATGAGAAGATCTGCTGGGTGTTTGATTGGCCAGCTACTCTCAGACTTGGTAATAAGGTCCTTCAGCTCCTTTTACAAGTTATTAATAAAGTTATCTGCAAATATCCCTTTGCCAGTGACTGTAGAGATGTATTGTCCACTGTGACTTTTAAACTTTTCCTCTAATCTGGTGAAGAAATCAGAACCTTCTTCACTCTGTTTCTGTTTGCATGCAGTGAGTTTGTCCTAATCTATTTTCTCTGGGGGTATTGTGTTTTGTAACTTTGTAAGCACCAATCCAGGAATAGCAAGTATGCGTCGGTCCGGTGGCGCACCTGGGGCTCTGTGTGTCCATGACATAAAGATTCTGCCAGGTGTCCCCAAAATGATCGACCTCTACACTACGTATCTCATTCCACACATCTCGTGGAAGAAGTGTGTCAAAGAATATGTCTCCATCTTTTAAAGTCATGGTGCAAAGAGTATTAGCAGACTGGAGACCTTCAGAGAACCTTTTTGGATCTTTTCGATAGTCAGGCAGGTTTTTCTTTAGATCTAAAAGTTGCCCCAGTATTGGAACTTTCATAGATTCCCATGCTTTTGTATTATTCCCCGTCGTCCAAATGGGAGTCTCTGTAATAAAAAAAACATAGCAGTAGGTACAAAAGAGAAAGAAAAGGTCCTAGGCCTCATTCCCTTTTGTATCATATCCGCCACTTTTTGTAAAAGAGACCAAACTTAGACATCAGACTGTCAGATTCTACGGTTCGTTTTATTCAACGATCATTAAAAAGCACAACCTATTAGGAAGCAGTGGAGTGCTTTAGACCAGCCACTGTTAAATGTTTGGGGTGTTTTTTTAACATTAGTCATGCAGACAATTTCCAGGTGTACAGCTAGCTTTTTCCCTGCCTCCTTCTAGCTAGTGATTTAGAGTATTTATTTGGTGGCATTAACACCTGGCTTACTGTAACCTGCCTTGTTCTTAACAGCTCCAAAATGGAGCTCATTCTCTTCAGCACTCGCGTTGCCAATAGGTCTCGCAGTAGGAAAGTTGAAGCTATTACAATTGCAAATAACAATGCCTTTTTATTTTTGTTTTCATTTTAAAAACAAAGGGCTTTGTCATTTACAAAACCAATAGCTCCAACTTTCCTACTGCGAGACCTATTGTGCACTGCACAGTGTGGGTGAAAGTGGCACTGCGTGGGTGTGAGTGGCTTTGAGGGAGTGGCGTTGCGTGGGTGAGTGGCGTTGCGTGGGTGAGTGGCGTTGCGTGGGTGAGTGGCGTTGCGTGGGTGAGTGGCGTTGCGTGGGTGAGTGGCGTTGCGTGTCTGGAAGTGGTACTGCGTGTCTGGAAGTGGTACTGCGTGTCTGGAAGTGGTGCTGTGTGGGTGTGAGTGGCTTTGCGTGAGTGTGGCGTTGCGTGGGTGAGTGTGGCGTTGCGTGGGTGAGTGTGGCGTTGCGTGGGTGAGTGTGGCGTTGCGGTGGTGGGGGCGGTGTTTGTCGGGGGGTTGTGTGTGTTGGGGGGGTGTGTGTGGGAAGTTGAATTAATATTTACCTTGCAACCGAGCTGCTTCTGTTCACAAGCTTGAAAGCAGCAGTTGCATAACTCGAGAGCTGCAGCATGCCCATGGCTCGCCAGTGCATGTTGCAAATGAAACAAAGCATAATGTATTCGGATCGCATTACAAAGAAAGCCGCATGTAAAATCCAGACCCTCTCTTGCCACAGTGTATTAAGGCCGCACACAGAGAGGGAAAGGGGAATATTTTAACCTCCTCTGGTCTCATGGTAGAAAAAAAATGGGAATCAAAAGGCGCGTGTCCCATGACATACAAGCCATTTCGTGTGAAAATGACAGACACGAAATTGCCAACAAACACGAGCCTGCCAACCAAATGTAAATATTCTGCGTGCAGTGGAGCGCGAAGAGCAGCACGAAGAGCAGCACGAGTCTCTAATGTAAAATAAATACGCTGTGAGTAGTAAAGCGTGAAGGAGACCTCGAGCCTTCAAACTGAAAGGGAAAAGGCGCGAGGATCAAAAAGCGACGAATATCTCAGGCTGGAAACACATTATATGAAATGCTGCTGCTGCTAATTAAATATAAAAAGTGTTTAGGGGTTTGCGATCCGATGTGATTAACGTTCCTTTGTATGATGTTTAGTGTATTATCTGAGGCTGTGCTAGAGGCAAAAGTAACAACTATAATAAAGATCTCTGCCAGGCCAACCTCGCGGTGTGAGGCGAATTCTCAATGTTTATCTACATTGTGAGCCGTTCCTCCTCTTTGATTCCATATTCTTTGAGTCCTTTATTGTGGTGTTTCTTAATGCTCTTCCACCTCATATTCAGGGGCTTCTCTTGCTGTATTTCATTCTTCAACCATTGAAAGTTGTATACCTAGTAGCTAGGCTGCTTTGTGCTTCTGAAACGAGGTGGTATTTTTATCGGTTGTCAAATACAATATCGAATGATAATATCAAATGATAATGTCCTGCGGTAGCTGACATATTTTGCTACAAGCTTTTCTGTTACTATCTGGAATTGTTGATGTTGTGGTAGTGTGGCAGGTGCAATATCCTGATCTGAAGCGCATGAGGCATCTTGATATGAGATAGTATTTTTATTTCTAGCTGCAAGGAGAATTGTTTTCCTTTGAGACACTAATTATACCAGGACATCTCTGGACACTTTTATATATCGTCTTTGTTTCTGTCCTACCCTGAGGGTGCTCCTCGCCTAAGACCTCTGCTCCTTTCACCTCACTCTTGCATACAAATATTTCCCCTACAGGACCGGTTTTCAAGGTCCTCATTTGAGGGTTGCATTCTGGAGGAGGCCCTGCAGATGAAGTAATTTGCTGACATTCCATGTGTCTCTCCAAGGATTCTATCATGACCGTCGCATCTAAAGTTCTTGAGCCGACTGAATATAGTGTTTGAGAGAGTCTTTTAATTCCTGTTGGTGCCTTCAGGTTTTTGAGGTTCTGCAGCATGTCTGTTTCTATCCCTTCTCGTAGTTTGTTTTTACATTGCTGAAGGCTAGAAGGAAAATGTTCTCTTGGAAGGGTGCTGTTCGTTGGGACCTGTTGGTTTGCTACTTCAAGGATCTTTTGGGGCAGATGGGAAATAATTGGTGGCACAACTTTGTTGCTGTTTTTTAGGTGGCATGTGGTGTTCAAGTTGTCAAAGGGAATCAAGATTTGTATGCACAAGGTGGGAGCAAGTTCTATGAGAGCATGTCCGAATGTGTTCATGTTCCCAGATTACATGCCCTCATCATTATAGTAGTCTGACTGTAGCTTAAGTGGACAGCAGGCAGAGGGCTTAGTTAAGTATCAGTTTAAAAGAGTAGTAAGCAGCCCCCGGGGGATAAATAGTGCAATTATTATCCAAAGACTACTGCCACCCAAACACAGACCCCCTCTTAATGTGCTCTGGATTCTTGTTTGACCGCTTGTTTAAAGTAAAACTGTTGATGGTCCAGTGTGTTTTCAAATGGAGCGCCAGGCTCTGAAGCGGTTGAGATGGATTATGGAGTGAGTTGCTGTGGTAAGTATCTTGTTCCACATGTGTGCCCCAGCGTACTTGGTATTCAAGCCCTTCTTCCCCCATTTAAAAGGTGGAAGATGGGAAATATGTCACTGTGGGGCCTCTTAAGTGCATCATTTTTTTTTTTTTTTAATAATTTTTATTGTAGTCATGCCAGAGCAGGCCAAAGCACAGATATACATCACCGTAAGTTTGAGCTGTTACATAATATCTGTTGTCCCATACACAGCCTTCGTGCCCACAACCCGGGGGTTGGGCGGCAATAATTTCGTGGCTCCCCCATGCCTGTCGTTAAAGATATAGGAGTAGCTAGTTACAGGAGTGTGTGCATGACTACTTTTTATGCCTCATCTAACCAACGCGCTAAGCCCCAACTCCCGCCCCCTGCGCTAAACCTGTAACCCCACCCCCACCACCTGTCTAAGGCCCTTGCAACGACCTTGCCTCTGTTACTAAGGTGCTTACTTTGTCGACCATGTGTTCCTGCCTCCCCCGGGACATCAGCTTGCTCCTTCCACCCTTTCCGCTTCGGGGGCCTCCTCCACCTCGTCCTCCTCGCTATCTCTAAGGGCTTGTACCAACACTTCCCATGAAGTCGCTGTTTCAGTCGCGCTCTGGCTAGAGGTCCTGCGTGCTAGCTGGTACCTGTGCGTGCTGTACGCGGTCGCCCGTTTCAGAAATTCCTGCCGCCACCGCCTGGGAGTCGGACCCACCCTCGCCTTCCAGTTCCTAGTGATCTCTCTTTTAGCCACCATCAATCCCATATCTATAAACTTGCTCGTGATTTTGGTTTTGGGGGTATGAGGGAACCAATGTAAGACACTCTGCCGGTCCAAAATCGATGGATCTTTCAGTGACCTCGTTCAGCACGTCACCAATGGCCTGCCAATATCCCCGAAGGGCCGGACACGCCCACAGCATGTGCACTAACTCGACCCCCTCTCCCGGACACCGGGGGCAGGCCGCCGTTATCGCACCGAAGTACCTCCTGATCCTCCCCGGGGTCATGCACGCCCTATGCAGTACATAATAGTGGATAAGTTGAAATCTAGCATTTCTCGTGCTGTTGCGAGCCCTGCGGACCAGCTGCGCCCACGTCGTGTCAGGTATGTCTTTACCCAGGTCCACCTCCCACTTGGCCTTCAGCGACATAAGAGGAGGGAGATTCTCTCTCACCATTCTACTGTAGAGGCACGTCACCGCCTTGATTGTACCCGCCAACATCATGGCGTATTGGCATGCAGCTGCCGTCGCGGGTTCTTCTATCCCCGTGGGCCTGCACTGCTCTGCTCACTGCCGCATGAAGTAAAAATCCCCCTCTCGGGAGGTCAAAGCGCTCCAGCAGTGCTTGGAACGGGAGTAGTGTGCCATTTTCGTAGAGGTCCCCAATCACCTGCACTCCTGCCTCCTCCCACCTCTGTAGATACGACCAGTCACCGCCATGTGGCAACGCTGTTAGCATGCCCAGAGGGATCTCCGGTGCATACGGGTGCCGAATTCCTGCCCTCTTCTGCGCTCGATTCCAGCATTGACTGTACGTGCGTTGTTCCAACGATAAGTCCCGACCGTCTATCCGCTGTTGAAGGGTGATGTACGCCAAGACATGTCGGGGCGTCCCCTGCAGCCTTTCGTCTTCCTGGCCCTGAAATACTCGTGCCACCTCCTGCGTGAAGACCTGCAGTTGGGCCGCCAAATAATAAAGCTCAAAGTCCTGCACCGCCAGTCCCCCTTCATTCTTCGGGCGGGTAAGCGTTGCCAGCGCCACCCTGCACCGCCCCGCTCCCCAGATGAACGTTGTAATCAAAGATCGGAGCTGCCGAAAGAAGGAGCTAGGTATCCAGATTGGGAGCGTTCGAAAGTAGTATAATAATCTCGGCAGGGCGACCATCTTCAACAAGGAGATCCGGCCTGCCACTGAGAGCGGCAACGTGGCCCAGAAGGTCATACAACCCTTCAGTCCTCGCACGCATCGCCCCAGGTTACCCTCGAGCAAGTCCGCCGCCTTGTGGTAAATATGGACCCCTAAGTACTTAATGCAGGCAGGTTCCCAGGCTAATGCCGGCCGGTGTTGCGGCCGAACAGCCCCCTCCAGTAGCGGGAACAAACTTGTCTTGGGCCAATTAATCCTCAAGCCCGACATCGTGCCGAAGCGCTCCAGCAGTGCCTCTGCGCCCTCTAGATCCGTGGCCCCGTCGTTTAGGAAAAGCAGTAAATCATCAGCATATAGCGAGATGAACTGCTGCCCGTCTCGGGCCCTTACCCCGAGGAAGTGCCGTCCCGTCCGGGCCTCAGCCGCTAGTGGCTCGATAGCTAGTGCGAAGAGAAGCGGCGACAGGGAGCAACCTTGCCTGGTGCCCCTTTCGACCGGATAGCGGTGGGACACCGTCACCCCAACTCGCACCCTTGCTATTGCTTCCGCGTAGAGGACCTTTGTCCATTGGATATAGCCAGCTCCCAGACCGAATCGTTCCATAACTGCATAGAGATAGTCCCACTCCAGACTATCGAAAGCTTTTTCGATGTCGACCGAGAGGACTAACTCAGACCCGACCCCTCCTCCCCCGCCCCCCCTCCAGCTCGTCCATGAGGCGAACAAGTTGCCTAACGTGGAGCGTGGTGTTTCGAGTCGGTATAAATCCGTTCTGGTCTTCATGCACCAGTCCCGGCATGTGCGGTAGAAGCCTCGCCGCTAGGATAGAGCTCAAGATCTTGTAATCTGCGGTGAGCATAGAGAGCGGTCGGTAAGATGCGGGGTCACTGCTCTCCCTGCCGGGCTTCAGCAGTGGCACTACTAGCGCTTCCCGCATTGATTGCGGTAGACGGCCCGCTGCCTTTGCCTCTTTGTAAACGATCAGGAGTCGCGGCGCCAAGATGTCTAAATATTTACTGTAGAACTCTTTTTCCAGGTCGGGACCCTGGGCCTCTCAGCCACCCACGCTAGTTGGACCAAGAGCGGATTATGGTCCGAGATCGTTCTTGACAGGTATTCCGACCCAGTGATGTACAGCAGTACCCCCCGGGAGCATAGTATTGCATCTAGTCGGACATGCAAATCATGTAGCCCAGAGAAGGAGTAATCCCGGTCAGTCGGGTGTTGCCCTCGCCATACGTCTGTAAGTTCCCAACTCTCCTGCCACTCCCTTCTACCTCTAGACAGCCTGTGCACCGGGGAATCTTGCAGTGGGGGGTGGGATCTATCTAAGGAGGGGTCAGCTATGGAATTAAAGTCACCCCCCAGTAGGACCGGGCCCGCCAGGGAGTGAGCCAGCGTCCCCGACAGTGTTGCAAAGAAAGCCAGCTGGTCAGTATTCGAGGCATATATACTAGCCAGCACAATATCTCTGCCCTCCAGCTTCCCTTCCACTACCACATATCTCCCCTCCTGATCTACCCATTGACGCGTGAGTTGGAACGGTGTGCCTGCTCTAATCCAAATCAGTACTCCCCTAGCATAGGCTGAATAACCGGTGTGATAAATCTGGCCTCGCCACCTCCTCTGCAGCGCTGTCCCCTCCTGCTTTGTGAGATGCGTTTCCTGCAACATTGCAATATGCACCCCCCTCCGCACTAAAAAGGCATGTACTTTGTGTCTACGCTGCATAGTCTGTAGGCCCCGCACGTTCCAGGTTATGCAGTTCAAATGGTGCGCACTAGCCATTGTCCCAATGATCCGGTCGGAACAATCCTCAGTGCCTGCCCTTCGACGGTGGTGGTACCTCCCTTGAACAAAACAAAACCTCCCAACTGCCCGGCCCATGGCATACCCAGGGTCAATGACTTCAAAGAGAGCAAACAAACCCCAATTGTGGACCCCCACCCCCAGAACAGGCCCCAATATCGAGATATCAGTCCCCATCCAAACACCCGCACCTGATTGACCCAGGTCTCTACTACACAGCCGCAGCCGTGGGTGCCTTAAGGGCCTACGGAGCGCGGCCTCGTCCAGAAGGGAGCTGCGCCGCCCGCCCCCCCTGCCCCCTCCCCAATCCCCCATGATCGTCCGGCTCTGAGCCCTCTGGTGTGCCCCGGCCCTCGTGTGCATGGAGCTATGGGCCCCCGCCTAGCGCCCCAAATATTACCCATTGTCCACTGCAGGCAGTTCAGATGTTCAGGATCTCATCCGCAGTCTGCGGCGTCACCAGTGGTCCTTCGGTCTGATGAATACCAGAGAGGTCCGATTCTGATCCTGTAGCCGAAACATGTGTCCGAGTCCGTACCACGTTTAGAGCCGGGACCCCCAGCCCGCCCCAACTTCACCACCTCCAGCAATGCGGCCTGTCGTTCTGCCTCCGTCTGGGAAGCCGTCGGCCCATGCTTCCCCTGCTTCCGTTTCCTCAGCCGTTTCGATGTCCGCAGCCGGGCTGGCGAGCGCTCCCGCTCCTTTTCCCTTTCTTCCCGTACCTTGGCTCCATCAGTTCCAGCCTTGTACGTCTCCCACCAGTCCCAGGCGTCCACTGCTGCATTAAAAAAGAGCGTCTTGTCGTCGATCACCACCCGGAGCCTGGCTGGGAAAAGCAAGGAGTAGGAGATCCCTTCAGTGCGCATTTCCTTTTTAATGGTGAGGAAGGAGGCCCGTTGCTTCTGCGTCTCGAAGGTGAAATCTGGGAAGAGTGTGAAGTAGTGTGGCTCACTGGTTAGAGGCGGCAGACCCGAGAGCAGAGGACGGCCCGGGACCAGGGTTCGATTCCCGACGCGGCAGGTTTCTGGACCAGGGTCAGCGGACTCGATAATTCTCTCGCCTCGGTGCCCACTCTGATCAGCGATCACACTCGGCAACTCTGGGCATTAGCTTGCCTCATCTTCACTAACGGCCCCACCAGACCGCCGGGGATGCCTGGTCTCACCCTGGAGATACCCACTAAGGGACCATCTCTCAGGGAAGCCAGGAAGGGTTTCGCAGCGGTCGAAGCGCGGAGATACTCCTCCGGGAGTCAATCCTAGCGCTATATAAACCTGCAATTAATTAAGTGTGACCTTGCTGTTCGCGATCTGAAATGGGCCGTCTTCCCGGGCTTTTTGCAGGAGCAGATCTCTGTCCTTGTAATGAAGCAACTTGGCTATGATCGGCCTGGGCGGGAGCCCGGGCTTGGGAGGCCCTGACGGGACCCTGTGGGCACGCTCCAGTGTGAAGAATGGCGACAGTCCTTCCGGTGCCACCACTGTTTTCAGCCATTCGTCCAGATAGGCCACCATGTCCATCACCCCCTCCGTCTCCGGCACGCCCACGATCCGCACATTGCTGCGCCGGCTTCTATTTTCCGCGTCTTCCGCTCGCCTTTCCAGGGTGCGTATTCGGTCCCGGGCCTCCGTCAGTTTGACCTCCAGCACTTTGTGTGCGGGCGCCAGGTCCTGAATCGCGGTCTGTGCTCTTGACCCTGTCCTTCAATTTATCGTGGTCCGCCCGAAGCAGGCCCAACCCCGACGCCACCTGCGCTATATCATTGTGGAGCGCGTCACGCGTGGCTGTTATGGCGTCCAAAATGCGATCCTGCAAACGCTGCAGGTCCGTTTGCTCAATGGGGTCACCCTCCGCCACATCTGACGACGCCGCTCCCTCCGCCTTGGCTCTCGGCTTCCCCATTGCGGCAGGCCTGGTCGCTGGCGTCCGTCCGGTGGTTGGCGCCCCCCCTGGGCCCCTGCAGCAAGCCCAGCTCCAAGTTACAACGTGGCCTTGTTGCGCAGGTACTGCACTCCTCCTGCGCTTTCCGCCGTGGCTAGGGGGGGGGGGAGACCAGGGCTCTCGGCCAGTCCCCCTCGATGTGCGCCCTCTGGGATTCACAACAGCCGGCCCTTCTCCGCCGTGGCTATTGCTCCTGCTCCGTCGCGCCTCGGGAAACCTGGCGCCGCCGGGGCCCCTCCGTAGCTCAGCGGGCCACTCCTCCTGGTCCCCTCAGTCAGTGCAGGCCCCCGTGGAGGGACACCACCAGCGCTGGGGGGGGGCCGGGGACGTGCGAATCAGTGTCCCCCCCCCCCCCCAGCACAGGTCTGCCCCGCTGACCTCCGTGCACAGCCGGGGCCCGGCTCAGGGTCTCGCTTCGCCAGCCCTCCCGGCTCTGGATGCAGTCTTGCAGCCCCGCTCGTGAAGGCGCACCTGGGCGGTCGCCTCTCCTAGCGCTCGTTTCCGCGGCGCACCGCCGCCGGGGGGTCAGGGAGTATCTCCTGCCTCAGAGGGGACCACCGCAGGATGCCCCAAGGCCGGCGGCCGCGCTCAAGCAGAGCTGCCCGGCAGTGTAGGCAGCCGGTCAATCCGCAAGCTCTCTGGGCTCCGCCGCAGCCGCCATCTTGTGCGCCGTCTTCCTCTCTCCGCTCCGGAAGTCTCGATGGTCGGCCGCCGTGCGCTCCGAGGCAGTCTCCCCAGCCGCTCACACCATGCCCCGCCGGTCACCACCGTGTTCTCGTGCGGCGCCGGGGCACTTGCGGGCTCTCCGCCGCGTTTGTCAGGATCATCGAGGGGAAGAGGCACGGAGCTCTAGGCTCACGCCGCCATCACCCTCGGCGCTCAAGCCACGCCCCCCCTCTTGAGTGCATCATGGTGAGATTTCCAGAGGTTCTACCTCTGAAGCCCTATATGGCCCTAAAGATGCCTAGAACCAGAACCTTGTAATGGTCTGTCTGCTAGTCTTTCTTTAAACTCTTTTACAGTTTGCGATTTTTCCACATTAGTGTCAATCTCTAACATAAAGCATTTTCTTTGCAGAACCCCTCGTCCTGTTATTGTAGAACCTATGGAACAGTTTGATGATGAAGATGGACTTCAGGAGAAATTCATTTTGAAATCACAGCAGTATCTCAAGTAAGTTTTATCTTGTAATCAAGTGCATAGTTAATTGCTTATTGTGGTTTCCTTTATTTTTCAGTCTGGTATATGCGCTTTCCTTTCTGCAATGATGAATGGTTGGGATGTGTGCTTTGACTGATCAGCTTTTAGGGTGGAATTGTCAGCTTTATGTAGATTGTTGATACTTTAAAACACGCTCAAACTTGTCCTATTATATCCAGGAACCCTTTTGTTTGTCTCTGCATTTTCAGGATGGCTGTCTTGTTGGTTGATGCACCGTAGCAGCTATCTTGCTATAGAAAATGGTTTCTTACTTTCAAGGTAAAAGTTACCAGGGCTAAAAAAATCATTACATTTTTAGGTCTGGTAGAGGGGTGGGCTTAAGCAGCGAAGTGCTAGCCACGCCCTGCTAGATATTTAGTTCTCAAGAACCAGACCCAACCACCTCTGCTGCATACTCCTCAACACCCGCTCCGCACGCAAACACACCATCGAGCTCTGGGACCTGCTCGACACCACAGGCCCGGACGCAGCCTTCCTGACCGAGACGTGGTGGAACGAGTCCTTTGCGCCAGACTTCGCCGTAGCCATCCCAGACGGATACAAGATCACCCGCAGGGACCGCGCCAACGGCATCGGCGGAGAAATAGCCATCGTCCGCAAGTCCCCCCTCAAGGTCACTACCCACACAGACGCCTCCCTCAACACCGCCGAACACCTGCACTTCCGGATCCACGCCGACCCCAACACTACCCTCTGAGGAACTCTCATCTACAGACCCCGGGCCCGCTTCAGTGACTCGATCGTCGACCTCGCCAGCACCCACGCAATCTCCTCCACGGACTACATCCTCTTCTGGGACCTGAACTTCGACCTCTAACAACAAATACGCCAACTCCTCCGCGCTGATCGGCAACCTCGCCAGCCTCGGCCAACTCGTCACCGCGCCCACCCACGCCGCCGGCCACACGCTGGACGCCATCTTCTCCACAAGCACCCACGTCACCTTCGACCACACAACTGGACCGACCACCGCTGCATTCACTTCACCTTCAAAAAACCAACCACGCACCATCGCACCCAACAGCTGTCTCGCCGCTGCTGGAGCAAAGTCACCGAAGATCAGCTGATCACCACCCTCTCCAAGAACCCACCCACCCAGACGCAGCAGCCCGCAACCTCAGTGGATCAACGACTTTGCCAACACCCTCGCCCCACTGAAGAAACCCTCCAACAACCACACCATCAAGAGCCACCTGGTTCACCGACAAGCTCCTGGCCTCTAAGCGCGCGCGCCGGAAACTGGAAAGAAATGGCTCCACGAACGCACACCGGACAACCACGCAGCCCTCAAGGACGCCACCCACCGACACCACCACCTCATCAGATCAGCCAAGAGATCCTCCTTCAAAGACCGCCTGGATAATAACGCACACAACAGCAAAGAGCTCTTCCGCATTGTAAAAAAACTCTCCAACCCCAGCGCCAACACAGACATCCCGCACTTACAGGAACTGCGACTCAATGGCCATCTTCTTCCACCGCAAGATCGCCGACATCCACGAAAGCCTTAACACCACGACCGACCCGACCACGCCAGACTCCACCTCTCGCCCGAACACCAAGAGCACCAACCGCCTGACCTCCTGGTCCAACGTCAGCGATGGCGAGACACGCAAGGTCATGAATTCCATCCACTCAGGATCACCGACAGACCCATGCCCACACCACATATTTAACAAGGCAGACTCTGCCATCGCACCCCAACTACGGAAGATCATCAACATCTCCTTCGAAACAGCGACATTCCCGGAAAGCTGCAAGAACGCTGCAATCAATGCCCTCCTCAAAAAGCCCAAGGCGGACCTCAAGAACTTCCTGCCCATCTCCCAGCTCCTGTTCCCGGCGAAGGTCCTCGCGAAAATCGTCAACATGCAACTGACCCGCCACCCTGAAGACAACATCCTGGACCCGTCCCAATCCGGTTTCAGACGAAACCACAGCACCAAGACAGCCCTCCTCGCCGCCACAGACTACATCGGGCGCCAATTAGACATCGGCGGAACATCTGCCCTCATCCTCCTGGACCTCTCGGCGGCCTTCGACACGGTCTGCCATCTCACTCTAAAAACACGCCTCCAAGAAGCCGGTATCCAAGAGAAGGCCCTCAACTGGACCACACCCTTCCTCGCCGACAGATCCCAGAGCGTCCGCCTCCCACCTTTCCGATCCAAAGCCACCAACATCATCTGCGGCGTCCCCTAGGGCTCCTCCCTCAGCCCGACGCTGTTTAACATCTACATGGCCCCCCTCGCACAAGTGGCCCACCGCCACGACCTCAACATCATCTCCTACGCTGACGACACTCAGCTCATCCCTCACCAAGGACCCACGCACTGCCAAAACCAACATCCACCACGGAATGAAGGCCATCGCCGACTGGATGAGGAGCAGCTGTCTGAAACTGAACTCTGACAAGACGGAGGTCCTCATCCTCGGACCCAACCCCTCAGCCTGAGACGATTCCTGCTGGCCAACCACTCTGGGGACAGCACCGACACCCACCGACCACGCACGCAATCTTGGATTCATTCTAGACTCCTCCGTCTCCATGTCCAAACAGGTCAACGTCGTTGTGAGAAGTTGGCCTGACATATATAATGTTCACTATTCTAGTGAACACTTTGTATCAGTCCAAACAACCCTTATTGATGATTGGTTGTAAGTCAACCTTATAGACCAGCTATCCTAGTAGCATGGATACGAGCAGTCTAAGGCTAAAGACTCGAGAGGGCATGTTAAGCCAGCTGTTATACCACACATGTACCCCTTGAACACCCAGTGAAAGGACACCACACAAGTGTTATGAAAATAAACAGTGTATTTATTAAAATCACAACAGCCCTGTACTCTTTATGAGGACAGGGTACTAAGCACAAAACAAAACTCTTACGAAAATACTTAAGTTAGCACAGTATATACAAATGCCCGAGGGGCACGGAAAACCATATACTCTGAAAGTGGAATGCGACATTACTAGCAGGTAAGTACAGTACTAATAGGCTTTGGAATCGCTAGGTCTTGACTATAGAATCTTCAGATTACTTCTAGGAGGCCTAGGGGACTCGGGTGCAGTGTGTGCGCTCTCACGCGGGATGCGGGACAAAGTCTATGGTAGCTAGATTTCACAGAGTTAGTGTTCTCGGGCGAACCCGACCTGGTAGGAGGAAAACGAAAGTGGATTCTGACCCTTGGATAGTGAGGCTATGCTGGGGCACCGAAATGCCGGTTACCTAGCCCAGGGGCTGCAGCTGCATATGTCTCAAAAGACGTCGGGAATCCTCGTAGACGGACCAGGAGCCTGGAAGAAAGATGCTGGCAGGCGACCAGTGAAGAGAGTTCGAAGTGATCCAAGCCTGGATCTTGAAGATGGATGACACCTGAAAGCAGAGGGGACCAAGTTCGTGACTACTAGCCAGTAGTCAGGTGGCACCAGGAGGGCACCGGATGGTAGTCACCTCGACTAGGTGAGTGGGTGACGCTGTGCTCTGCAGATCTCACGGACCAGGAGGCGTTGTCGGCGACCAGGATGGAGGAGCGAGCTGTCCCACGATGGATGAAGCTGTCGGCGTCGCTGGACCCAGGATTGGGCAACAAAGCCTTGGCAAATTCAAGCCCACGCGGTGGACTCAAAATGGCGTCTGGAGTAGACCAGGAGGGTCCGGGGTGCTTCTCTTGAAGAAGGGAGCAAGGGTCAGTCTGGAGCAACCAGACCAGCAGCAGTGATGTCGTCGGGCGTCGTTAAGAAGGCCACAAGCCAGCCGGCTAGTAGCCAAACAACGCGGTGAGCAGCAAAAAGCAGAAGGGCCCCACGCAGATCGTGGAGATGCTGGAGGGCTGATCTTCGGTGCTGGAGCTGCTCAGGGTTGGGGCTTCTCGGACCCCAAAGCACTCACCAGTGGAAGACTCGGTGGGCTTGTTGCAAAGAAGTCGTGCAGTCTTGGCGATCGTTGGTCCCTCGAGGTCTCGTCGCACTCACGGTTCTCAGCTTGGCTGTAGAGGTGAGTAGAGGTCAGAGGTGCCAGGGAAGCCGGGTCTCGTCGAGCTGGGTCGTCGGATTCCGGAGGAAGGACTTGCAGCAGACCGCAGTGTTCTTAGGATGGTGCCCGCTTGATGCAGGGTGACTACTCCTTAGCCACAAGGGAGAATCTTGAAGAAGAAATCTTGATGTCCTTTCGCAGAAAGTCGTGTCTTGATTCCAAAGATGATCTAATTTGAACAGGGGGCCCGCTCCTATCTTTATACTAAAAAAGGGGGCTGACCCGGTGACTAGGTCCTGCCTATGGGTGGGACTAGGAGGGGGGTGGTTACACCCCTCTCCCATGCCAGACTTCCCCCAGGCCAGGGGCTGGTGTGCCCCTGGAACTGGTTCTGACCGGCCTATGCGTAGTGAGCACCGGGGTGCCACTCAACAGTCACCTTCCTGTAAAGCTGTGCCTACCCAGGATACACAAAACCCTGTCTGGGATGGTGCTAGCACCGCCCCTGACAGGAAACCCTTTGTCCAAGCTCTCCTCGCTGGAAGGACTCCCAGCAGCAGGAGGTCGGACTCGTGTCTGTGGTGGCAGCATCCATTTTGTGGAGCTGAGGCTTCGTTAGGGGTCTGAAAGAACTGGGTCTTACCATCCAGGATCACTCTCAGCCTTGCCGGGAAAAGCAAGGAGTATTGGATGCCCTCTTCTCTCAGCTCCCTTTTGACGGCTAAGAAGGACGCTCTGTTCTTCTGGACCTCCTGGGTGTAGTCCGGGAAAACTGTGACTGAGCTATTGTCCACCTGGAATGGGCCCTCTGAGCGCGCCTTCTGGATCAGCAGGTCTCGGTCCTTAAAGTGTAACAGTCTGACTACCATTGGTCTGGGTGGGCTACCCAGCATAGGAGGGCGGGCCGGGACCCTGTGCGCCCTCAAGAGAAAAGGGCGAGAGGCCCTCCAGGGCCACTACTGTCTTAAACCAGGTCTCCATATAGGCCACTGCGTCTTCTCCCTCGACTTTTTCCGGCAGGCCTACAACTCTTACGTTATTCAGTCTATTGCGGCTTTCGGAATCTTCCACGCGTCTTTCCAGCGTCGACAAGCGTCCCAGGATATCAGACCGTTTATGTTCCGCAGTCACCACCGCTGGTTTGAGCTCCTGCAGCAGCTGTTCAGAGTCCTTCACCCTATCGGAGAGTTTAGCGTGGTCCGCTCTGAGTAGGCCCAATCCCGTGGCGACCTGCACAATATCATGATGCAGTGAATCGTTGGTCGCGGCTATGGCTTCCAATATTCCATCCAGTCTTTTGTTCAGCCGCTGTTCCTGTGCGTCAGTGTCCGGGGCCGCTTGCAGTCCACCCCTCGCTTCTAGAGTGCGTGTCGAGTCCGTCCTCTGCTCCCCTGGTAGGTCGCCTCCCTTGGCCGCCATCTTGGGCTCCGTAAGCCCCGTCGAGTGCTGGGCCCCCGGAGGGCTCCCGCCCCCCTTCCAGTCGCCAGATGAGCAATGGGCCCCGGTTCCTGCCCACTTCACAGCGACGGTGCCTTTCACTCCTCAGCAGCCGCCCCCCTTCCAGGAGTTTAAACACCTACTGAACCGGTGCACCACCTCACGGGTCAAAACGACCGTCCTTTACACTTAAGCTCATCCAGCCGCTTCTCGAGCCTCCCCGTAGCCCAGCGGGTGTCTCCCAGCGTGATCACCACTCAATCACCCAAGGGGGTCGCAAGGGGCCCCTATCCGGTTTGTAAAGAGACTCACTGCTTGGGGCCGGAGCAACCGGCAGTTCCAGAGTGCACCAGGGTGCAGCCTACGCCCAGGCGCCACCCCTCCTCAGCCCGGCTTTTCCCACAGTCACTCCGACGAGGTGCCCCCACCACCGCAATGCCAGTGCGCTATCCGGTATCTTAGGGCTATGCAAGGCAGGACCAACCATCAGAGCTCCATCTCAGGCGCCGCATGCCCTTTCCAGGAGCCTCCTCCGCAGCCAGCAACCAGCCAAGGATGTCTTTCCCCCCCCCCCGTCCGAGCGGTCCTGCCCAGTCAATGCAGCCCCGACAACCGTTGCAGGTCCCCTGCTTATATCGATTCTCTGTTTATGCTCCTGGGGGGCACCGCAGCAGAGGTCCGCCCGTATTAGGGTCGCGGGGTGTGAAGGGCGCCCCTCAGGCGTGGGGCCGTGCACATATAGCCGCTACGGCAATGGTGGGGGATGGGCGACCCATCCGCCGAGAACAAAGGTGGGATTTCACTCTCACCGTCGGTCACGCTGCCATGGTAATCCGCTCCGCCTGGACCTCGGGCTATCCGCTCCCATCCGATCTCCATAGGCACTGCAGTCCTGTCGCGGGCTGCAATCCCTTTCTCTTCCGCTCAGCTGCGGAGGGTCCGGGCCGCCGTCATCTTAGCTCCCTGGTCCAAAGCCGTCCGTCTCCCGATCCCGGCCTTCCGCGCCGTCCTCCGGCCCCCGCTGGCTCTTTTTCGCGGCTCTCCACCTTCAGAGCGCTGCTGGCATGGATTCCGTGCCCCGACCAGTGATTGTAGGGCGAATCCCAGGATAAGTTGCGGGATCAGGCTCAAGCCGCCATCCCGATCGGCGTCCAAGCCACGCCCTCTTCCGTCCACTCTGAGAGGCGTTCTTGGTGTCCCTACTTGAACCTGACTGAGACCCAATGTCCCTGAGCTCGTATCGCCTATTGGCGATGCTCAACACAGACTATAAGATACTGGCCAAGATGCTCGCGGAGCGTCTGGCGCCAATAGTCCCGCATTTAGTCCACGCGGACCAGAATGGATTCGTACCGGCAAGGTCCAAATCTCTGAAATACCTCCTGAGGTTCAGAGTAGCAACGGAAGCGGCGGCGGCGGTCTGGCCCCGAGCGGGGTGCCTGGTGCTGGACTTAAAAAGGGCTTTCGATAGCCTTGAGTGGGGCCATCTCCTGGGCGTACTGGAGGCGTACGGGCTAGAAGGGGAATTCATGCAGATGGTGGGGCCTCTGTATAGGAATCCCGTGGTCCGCGTCCGGCTAGGACCGTACGTCTCGGTGGGCAGGGGCACACGGCAGGGGTGCCCTCTGTCACCACTGCTCTTCACGCTAGCCATTGAGCCCTTGGCGACGGCCATTAGACAACTCCTGGCTGACGGAATTCCACTAGGGGGATGGTGTTCATCAAGTGTCTTTATGCGCCGATGACCTTCGGGTCAACGGGCCGCTTCTTTGGGTCTGCAAGAGACTTTTTGGGGTCGTCGACAGCCTTCTTGTGGTCGACCCGACCCTTGCCGGCGTCGATGGTCTTCGGCTCGGCCATCTTGACTTGGCCCTTCGGCTCGACGGCCATCTTAGGTTTCTTCGGCGCCGAGGCCTCCGAAATCTTTGATCCGACCAATGCGATGCGCACTTTTGGTTTCGATATCTGCCCCTGCGCAGTATCTGGCGTCGAGACCGTAGATTTCACTTTCGGTTTCATTTTCACCGGGAGTGACTCGGTACCAATGTTCGTGGCCGGGCCTGCAGGGTTTTGGGTAAGGCCCGAAGGCGATCCCTCGACCTGGGCCTTATCGATTGGCACGGCCCCAGTCTCAGTCTGAGGAAGCTCCTCGTCCGAGCTATCCTCCATGGCCCCTAGGGCCCAGTCGTCGTCTCCTACCTCCTCGACGACTTCTTCGCTTTCGAAAGCTTCGGCCTCAGCGTCGTAGTCTTCCTCGACATCAGACGCGGGGTTAGATTCTGAGACGTCCTGGATATCTTCATCCTCGACGGAGCTTGAGTGTCTTCTTGGACCGGATTTCCTCTTTGACACCTTTTCTGTGTCTGAAAAGACTGTGAAAACTCTGTCAATGCTGAAAGGCGTTTTGAAGCACGCTGCTAAGGTCTTCGAAGAACCCACCAGGGCGAGAGTCATCAACCCCAGGATTGACCAAAAGTACAAGGCGGCGCCTACTGATCCAACTTATATTAAAGGGTAGTTGCCTCTGGACTCCCTGGTAGTCTCGAGTGCCCGGAAGAGGGCCAATTCTCAGACTACGGGTGATGCTCCTCCCCCAGACAAAGAATCCAAGGTCTTTGAGGCTTCAGGGAAGAGGGTAGCAGCGCAGGCAGCTAACATATGGCGCATCTCAAACACACAAGCGCTCCTAGCGCGTTATGACGGGGCTGTAGGAAGGTGGATACCTGACTATGGTTGCCCCCAACTTTTTGCCTGGTCTTTTGCTGGTTTTCCGACTTAGTTGGCCTGGGGCCCTGCCAATCAGGACCCCAGGCCTACTGCTCTCTCTGTAAAATGGATTCCCTGTACCTTAGGTACATAGCCAATTGGTACTGGGCCACCTTATCAGACCCTGTAACTCGGGGCATAGGTGTACCCAGGGCCTACCAGGGGCTGCAGCATGTATTATGCCACCCCTGGCTGGCCGTCTAAATCTGACACAACTGGCTGCACGACAGCTGGGGCAAGGTGGTGTAATCACCCTTTGCTTTAGATATAGTATAGCTATATCTAACCCTAAAAATGGACACACAGATTCCTATCAGTCACTCCTATGGCAGGCCTTGACAATCCTGAAGGCAGAGTGCTTGGAATCGTGTGAGCTGGTGCTCTGGCATGAGCTGAGCCCGTTTGCAGCTTGCGGAACCAAGTCCTAATAGCTGTTCCATGATAACGCGTACCATATACTCTTAAGTGCATTATAATCCTCGCGGTTGTTTGCTATCTTTGGTATCGCTTTATCAAAACATGTCGAGTAAGGTGTCATACGAATTGGAATACTAACCCCTCGCCAATTCTGGCGACGGGGTTAGCATTCCACCCTTCTAGAGGGACACGACATGTATGTAACTGTGAACCCCGGTTAAAGTTAACTCGAGCCTCAGCATCACAAAATGGATGCTGCCACCACAGACACAAGTCTGACCCCCTGCAGCTGGGAGTCCTTCCAGCGAGGGGAGCTTGGACAAAGGGTTTCCTGTCAGGGGCGGTGCTAGCACCATCCCAGACAGGGTTTTGTGTATCCTGGGTAAGCAGGGCTTTACAGGAAGGTGACTGCAAGTGGCACCCCGGTGCTCACTACGCATCTGCCGGCTAGAACCAGTTCCAGGGGCACACCAGCCCCTGGCCTGGGGAAAGTCCGGCATGGGAGAGGGGTGTAACCACCCCCTTCCTGGTCCCACCCCTAGGGCAGGACCTAGTCGCGTACCCACCCCTTTCTTTAGGATAAAGGCAGGAGCGGGGACCCTTCCAAATTAGATCATCTTTGAATCAAGAAACTACTTTCTACGAAAGGAACTCTCGACTTCTTCTCAAGATTTCTCCCTTGTGGCTAAGGAGTAGTCACCCTTCATCCGCAGTCACCATCTAAGAACTCTGCGGTTTGCTGCACGTCCTTCCTCCGGAATCCGACTGACCAGCTCGACGAGACCCGGCTTCCCTGGCACCTCTGACCTCTACAGCTAAGCTGAGAACCGTAGGTGCGACAAGAACTCGAGGGACCGGCCATCATCAGAACTGCACGACTTCTATCCAGCACGACCGCCGAGGGATCCTCTGGTGAGTGCTTTGGTGTCCGAGAAGCCCCGACCCTGAGCAGCTCCAGCACCGAAGACCAGCCCCCCAGCATCCACGAGATCTGCGTGGGGCCCTTCTGCTTTTTGGCTGCTCACCGCGTTGTCTGGCTACTAGCCCGCTGGCTTGTGGCCTTCCCGACGACGACCGACGACATCACCACTGCTAGTCTGGTTGCTCCAGACTGGCCCTTGCTCCCATCCAAAAGAGGAGCACCCCGGACCCTCCTGGTCCACTCCAGACGCCATTTTAGGTCCACCGCGTGGGCTTGAATTTGCCAAGACTTGTTGCCCCAATCCTGGGTCCAGCGACGTCGACAGCATCAATCGTGGGACAGCTCGCACCTCCATCCTGGTCTCCGACAACGCCGCCTGGTCCGTGAGACTGCAGAGCCCAGCGTCGCCCACTCACCTGGTCGAGGTGACTTCGCCCGGTGCCATCCTGGTGCCCACACAATCACTGGCTAGTGATTAGGAACTTGGTCCCCTCTGCTTTCAGGTGTCTTCCATCTTCGACCCAGGCTTGGATCCACCGAACAATCTTCACTGGTCGCCTGCCAGCAACTCCTTCTTTCAGGCTCCTGGTTCGTCAACGAAGGTTTCCGACGTCTTTTCAGACCTATGCAGCCGCAGCCCCTGGGCTAGGTAACTTCGGCATTTCGGTGCCCCAGCATAGCCTCACTATCCAAGGGTCCAGATCCACTTTCGTTTTCAACCTACCTTATCGGGTTCGCCCGAGAACACTAACTTTGCTTTTACTAGCCTCCATAGACTTTGTCCCGCATCCCGCGTGAGAGTGCACACTCTGCACCCGAGTCCCCTAGGCCTCCTACTAGTAATCTGAAGATTCAGTAACGTAGTCCTAGCGATTCCAAAGCCTATTAGTCCAGTACTTACCTGCTAGTAATTTCGCATTCCACTTCCATAGTATATGGTTTTTCGTGCCCCTCGGGCATTTGTGTAAATTGTGCAACTTAAAGTATTTTCGTAAGAGTTTTGTTGTGTGCTTAGTACCCTGTCCTCATAAAGAGTACAGGGCTGTTGTGATCTAAATAAATACACTGTTTATTTTCATAACACTTGTGTGGTGTCCTTTCACTTGGTGTTCAAGGGGTATATGTGATGGTATAACAGCTGGCTTAACACGCCCTCTAGAGTTTAGCCCAAAGACCGCTCTTGTCCATGCTACTAGGATAGCTGGTCTATCGGTTGACTTACAACCAATCACCATAAGGGTTGTTTGGACTGATGCATAGTGATCACTAGAATAGTGAACACTGAATATCAGGCCAACTTCTCACATCACTACAATACCCTAGAGACACTTTTGCAACACCTGCCTGATCAATATAAGGAAGGGGCTGAGATGCTAATCCAGGAGGGGAAGCTGATCTCCAACGCTTCCATAAAGTGTGCTCTGGGCGCGGCTGACACTTCTGCACGCGCCATTATTACCAGTGTTATGCCTGGCTGAGTATCTTGTTTCAAGCCAGACATCCAGACCACCATCTTAAACAAAACAGGCAACCCAGATCACCTGTTTGGCCCGGAGGTTGACACCACCCTAGAAAAAATGAAAGGACACTGACACTGCAAAATCCATGGGTGCCTTGCAGTCCCAGCAGTTTCGGGGTGGGTCCCGGTCCTTTCGTCGCTCCAATACCAGAGGCACCTCAAGGGGTCAGATTTCGCAATCCGCGCAGTTCTTCAAAGGCAACACCCAGACTACTTATGCCAACAAGAGTTGGGGTGGATACCGCGGCAACAGCGCCAAAGGCAGAGGACGTGGCAACAGCTCCAGGTCCTCCACCGCCAACAAACAGTGACGCATTGTCACTGCCCCCCGACCACACAACACCGGTCGGGGGAAGACTCCAGCAGTTCCTGCCTGTGTGGAAGTCAATCACCACGGACAGGTTGGTCAGAAAGCTTATCCAATTTGGTATTTGTCTGGAGTGAACATACACTCCCCCCAACATACCCCCAAGGCACCGTCCTATGTCGGGCGAGCACTTGCACTTATTGCAGCAGGAGGTCAACGTCCTGCTGCAAAAAGGGGCAATAGAGCGCGTGCCCATGCAGGAAAGAGGCACAGGAGTTTACTCCCTGCACTTCCTGATTCCAAAGAAGGACGGGTCCCTCAGGCCCATCCTGGATCTCAGGCCCCTCAACTTCTACATCCTGTCGGAACACTTCGACATGCTAACACTGCAGCAAGTGCTCCCGCTGCTCCAACAGGGGGACTTTCTCGCAACTTTAGACCTAAAGGATGCGTACTTTCACATTCCACTACATCCTTCACACAGAAAATGCCTCAGGTTCACCATCCAAAACCAGCAGTACCAATTCAGGGTTTTGCCTTTTGGGGTCACCATGGCACCCAGGGTGTTCACAAAGTGCCTGGCGACGGTGGCGGCACATCTGAGCCGTCAAAACATCCACGTCTACCCCTATCTGGACGACTGGCTCATCCAAGCGAAGTCAGCCCAGCAGTGTGCCAACCACGTGTCCCACACCATTCACCTCCTGCACGATCTGGGATTCTCACTGAATTACCCAAAATCCCACCTCCAGCCCGCCCACATACGGCAATATCTGGGTGCGACCATAGACACTCTGGCGGCCACAGCACAGCACAATTCAGTGAGTCAGCAGCATTCAATCGCTGATTCAAAAATTCAGACCTGAACACTTGCTTCCAGCAAGAGTGTTCATGCAGTTGATAGGCGTGATGGCCTCCTGCATCTCCATTGTCCCGCACGCGAGACTACATATGCGCCCGCTTCAGGAGTGCTTAGCACGTCAGTGGACTCAGGCTCACGGGCAGTTGAAAGACCTAGTGTTGGTGAGCGGTCGGGCATACAACTCTCTGCATTGGTGGAATCCACGAAACATTTGCAAGAGCCGACCGTTCCAGGAGCCTGTGCCACAGATTATCCTGACGACGGACGCATCTCTCCAGGGATGGGGAGCTCATGTACTCCACTACACAGTGCAGGGACTATGGACAGCACAGCAGAGGAAGATGCACATCAACCTTCTAGAACTGATGGCTATCTTCATGGCGATGAAAGCATTCAATGTGCAACAAGTTTGTGTTGATCCGGACAACATGACGGCCATGTACAACATACAGAAGCAGGGAGGTACACACTCTCCGCAGCTGTCATCTGGCTCAGAGCATGTGGAAGTGGGCCATTCAGAGGAACATCTTCCTCATGGCGGAACACCTCCCGGGCAAGGACAATCAGATGGCAGACCTGCTCAGCAGGTACAGCCACCAGATGCACGAGTGGGAGATACATCCATCAGTACTCCAGCCGTACTTCCAGCAGTGGGGTCATCCAGAGATAGACCTGTTCGCCACAAAGGAAAACGCCAAATGCCAAAGCTTTGCCGCCAGGTTCCCACACCCACAGTCGCAGGGAAATGCGATATGGATGAACTGGTCAGGCATTTTTACGTACGCTTTTCCCCCCAGCACCTCTAATACCGCTGGTGGCACGCAAGCTGAAGCAACTCTCGATGACTCTCATCCTGGTTGCTCCAACGTGGGCACGCCAACCATGGTACGCCACGTTTCTAGAACTATCCGTGGTACCGCATCAAAGGCTGCACCTCACACCCAGGCTTCTGACGCAGAGCCATGGCGACATTCAGCATCCAGATCCGCAACAGCTCAACCTGGCGATCTGGCTCCTGAGGTCTTAGAATTTGGCTACCTCAACTTGCCTCCTGACTGTATGGATATCATAAGGGAGGCAAGAAAGCCCACCACCAGAGCATGTTATGCGGCGAAATGGAAGCGGTTTGTCATTTATTGTGCCGACCACAACATCAACCTGCTAGATGCATCTACTCACAACATCATTTGATATCTGTTACATCTTTACAAATGCAATCTTGCCTATGCTTCCATTCGTATACATTTGTCCGCAATAGCAGCTTATCTCCAGAACAGGCAGCATCTCTCACTTTTCAGAGTGCCTGCCATCAAAGCCTTTCTGGAGGGACTCAAACAAGTTATTCTTCCCAGACACCCACCAGCGCCTGTATGGAACCTAAACGTGGTCCTCACCAGTCTGATGGGTCCACCTTTTGAGCCTCTACACTCATGGAAGATTCAATTCTTGACGTGGAAAGTGGCTTTCCTAATAGCAATCACATTGCTACGACGAGTTAGTGAACTTCAGGCACTAACTATCCAGGAGCCAATCATACAGATTCACTCCAACAGGGTGGTACTCCGCACTAACCCTAAGTTTCTGCCTAAAGTGGTTTCACAGTTCCATATCAATCAAACTATATAACTGCCAGTGTTCTTCCAGAATCCTGAGTCAGTGGCAGAGAGAATGCTCCACACACTAGACGTCAAGAGCTCTAATGTACTACATAGATATGACCAAAGATTTTCGCTACAACACAAAGGCAATCCCATTTCCAAAGCAGGTATAGCCAGGTGGATCGTTAAGTGCATTCAGATTTGCTATCAAAAGGCCAAGCGCACATGAACGGTTCCCCCAAGAGCCCACTCCACGCGAAAGTTGGGGGCCTCCATGGCTTTCCTTGGAAATATTCCTTTAGAAGACATATGTAGAGCAGCCACATGGTCTACCACACACACATTTACAAAACACTACTGCGTAGATGTGCACTCCAAACAGCAGGCAGCTGTAGGGCAGGCTGTTCTAAAAACACTTTTTCAAACTGCTGCAGCTGGCACAGACGGCCGCCGCTAATGGAGGGACTGCTATATATTCTATGCACAGATATGAATTCAGCAGCCCACATGACTCGAACCGAATATGCTACTTACCAGTATGCATCTGTTCTTGACATGTAGGGCTGCTGACATTCATATCGCCTGCCCTCCTCCCCAGTGCCTGTAGCGGCTGCAGCACTTAGAATTACTCTTAGCATGGTCATCACTAACGGTGTTACACTCAATCTTTGCCACAATGGCGATAAACAATCTGAGGATGGAGTGGATGCCCATGCGCACTGTAGTCTAGGGGAGGAGCCACCTATCTCGTGATACTTCGAAGACTCTTCCAGGACAACAATGTGCAATCATCCGGACCCATCACTAGGCGGCGATCTATGCACAGATATGAATGTCAGCAGCCGTACATGCCAAGAACTGATGCATACTGGTAAGTAGCATATTCGCTCTCTTCAAAGCTTGCAGGACCTGTGATAAAAAGAGGGTCCATGTAGATTATCAGCATGAAGATTGCATCCACGGTCTACATCCTAACCACATTGTTAAGGATTGTAGGATTTGTCGAACCTTCCCTGCCCAAACCATCAGGGACAGGGAGGCAAGGGTTCTTTTATGGCTCAAATCATCCTCTACAGATGAGGAGGACAGAGCCTCTTCTTCCAGCAAAAGAGCCAGATCCAGGGCCATCTCTTCTCCTGAGAGGAGGAAACATCAAATATCCTCTCATAGAGCTTCAGAATACACTAGGGGGTCGTCTACTCCTCCTTCTGGATCACCTTTATCTCCGCCTTCAGAGTCTTCCAAATCGTCAGCTACAAAAACATGAGTAATGCCCAGATCAAGACTCTTTCTCTGGTGTCTTCTCACACAGTTTCTGTGACCTCTTCTACTTCAATTACTTCACCTCCGGTCTACTACAAAGGTCTTCTAGGACTAAGGAATCCTTTTCTGTCACTCCATCTAAATCGCCGTCGACGTCCATCCCATTGACGACGGTTCCTTAAACTACAAAGTCATTGTCGACGAAAACCCTGTTGACGTCCAAGATATCGTCGACGAAGAGCCTGTCGACGGCAGTCCCATAAACGAAGAGCCTGTCGAGGACGAGCCCGTTGACGGCAGCCCTGTCGACGACGAGCCAGTCGACGAAGATTCCATCGATGACATTGTCAACGGCTCAGTTGTCTTACACCTTTGGTCAAGACACCCCTGTCAGCGAAGAGTTCCTTAATGACCAGAAGTCCACCTGCGAGAACTTGGCCAGCATTTCCACAAGTATCTCCAGCGTCGCCTGTTGGGTTCACCCAATTTCAACTAAAAAAGTACCATAGGCAAGACTATACTAATATATCTCCGTTGTTACCATCACATATCTTGGAGACATATGTAGAGAAAGAGGAATCTGATGAATATGACTGGGAGGAAGAAGGTCCTTTTGGGATTGCACACCATCAGTCAGTTGCAAATAAAATGTCATGAAGGGGAAGACTACCAGGAACATTTGTATGAAGAAGACTAGTCTACGCCCAATCCTAGACAGTCACATAAGGTTCCACGTTCGGAAGAAACAAGTCCTCTTCCTCCTTCTCTGATCCAAGATTTGCAGGCCATGTTGGCTGATTGTCGGCAGAGGTTTCCACCTACACGACTACTTCAATGTTGCCTATCATGCCGGCGGTTACACCTACGCCGCCAATAGAAGATCCTATTTCACTGAGGCACCCTGTAGAAGCTATACCGCAAGGGGGTCATGATACTTCATCATCAGATGAGGATTAAAGAGAGGAAGGTGAATTGCCTAATGATGATGTACCTGGGGATCCTTGGGATGAATATATAATCCCCATGCCTTCGCCTTCTATTCCGCAACCCTCTGATTCACCACCTGAGGATATTGGCGGTTTTCATAACATTATGCAACGGGCTGCAGCACGGTTTGAACTTCCAGTTACTATCGAACAATCTGGTTGTTTTCTTCACAACTTCAAAGGCTATAAAAGAATCACCAGAGCAATACCGATCATAGATTTTTTTTGGACTGAAGGTCTTAAGATAATGAAGACACTTGTCTCTATAACCGCGGTCCTTCCTCGAATTGAAAAGAAATATCGAGCACCGCCTGACACTCCATCTTGTCTTGTGGGACACCTGCGTCCGGATTCTGTAATTTCGCAGGCTGCACAGCAGAGGTCAAAGAATTCTTCCACTCCAATCTCAACTCCACCAGATAAAGACTGTAGACTATTGGATTTGATAGGCAAAAAATTTTCCACCAATGCTGCATCATCCATCAATAATCAACAAGAAAGAAGTGCCAATACTGATCGTATCTTCATGGAAATGCTCTAACACCAGAACAAAGACAGTTTATCAAAGCTGGGATATACTAATTAATAGCTATTTATTGTTACAACCGAATCATCAGGAAAGTATATTTGTTTTAGTCATATACTTTCAAATAGAAACAGAACATTTTTTGTAAACACAAGAACGATTTTGGACACAAACAGTGAAGCATTAAAATCAAACATGCACTCCATACTCAATCATATCTCAATCATACCATACATTCATACACAAACAACATACAAATACTCAGCCCTATTGAATATAAATAGACAAGCGGGTTGAGTATTAGGTCTGCTGCAATATATACAATTATATACAAATAATTATACAGTGAATTTGTGTATGTAGGTCTGAATCAGAAAAGTCAAAATAATCAAATAGCGCAGTCAAACAATATATATATAACAGTTTTGAACCAATAGTGTAACAGTGTATTAACACTAAGGGAAAAAACCCAAAAGAAGCAGACACTGGGCATGAAAGGGCCTACGCGTTTCGAATCCCTAAAGGTTGGGAGGGATTCTCATCAGGGCCGAGTAGCTCACTAAGGAAAATATCCAGAGGTAGATGTCACCTTGGGGGTGCAAGGAGCAGAAGCCAAGCCTGTCTTAGATCAGGTGAGAGAAGCTGGATGGCCGCAAGATCGGGACAATGCACGTCCAGACAAAAGGATCGAAGAGAGATCTACTCGAATAATAATCAGCCTCGGCTGAGGAATATTGTAGTTAGAAGATAGTCGCCGGCGTCTCCAATGGCACTACTCTCTCGCGCATGCCTTTGTTCTGGTGTTAGAGCATTCCCATGAAGATACGATCAGTATTGGCACTTCTTTCTTGTTGATTATTGATTACGGCTCAGCCTTACTGATTACGAGCCAACCCCAGTTGTTCTCAGGCATCATCCATCAAGACCGCAAACTCTCTGGCAATCTTAGCACGTTATAACCGCTAGATGTGGTCAGAGTTATCTGAATTCTTAGACCTTCTACCTGAAGATCGCCAGCAGGAAGCAGGAAGCACGGAGAATCGTGCTAGAAGGGGAACGGGCGGCATCGGAAATTTACTGCGCCTTAGACATTTCTAATACTAATTTTCGGTAGCTATCTGGGGCTGCTGTTCTCAGAAGCCAGGGATGGCTCAAAGCAACCTCTTTAAGACCTGAGGTACAGACTAAAATACTGGACATGGCTTACGATGGCGACTCACGATTTGGTAAGCATATAGATGACGCCTTGCTGACCATCAAGATAGATACGAACACTGCTAAATCGCTGGGTACCCAGCAGTATAAAAGAGGATCTTTCAGGGGATCAAGAGGTCGTGGTTTTTCCCTCTAGAGGAAATTACCACAATCAACAGAACAGGCAACACCAATCTCAATATAAGCACCCTTATTACCAGTCCTCCTACAGGCAATCATCTTCAAGCAATTTCTCTCGTCAGGGCGGACGACGACGGTCAAACAATCAGGGTCGTGACTCCAATGAAAGACTGAGCTTTGCTTGACGCCATTCAAACCTTCTCCCCTCCCTCTGGATGCAAAGATCTCAGCCTTTTTCCAACAATGGCATCACATCAGATCAGAGGGTCCTCGACCTTGTTCAAGGAGGTCACAATCGAGTTCTTAAAGAAGCCACCTACGACCCCACCCAAGGGTCCCCCTTCCCCTAGACTTCACCTACTGTTCAGAGAAGCTTTAAACATGTTCTGCAAGAATGCGATAGAAAAAGTTCCAGTCTCGCAAAAAGGGAAAGGATTATACTCTAGTTTCTTTCTCATAAGGAAAAAATTTGGGGGAGTGGCACCCGATTCTCTACTTGCGCAAACTAAAGTTTCTGAAGAAGCAGCGTTTTCGAATGGTGACGCTGCCATATGTGTTGAGCTGTCTCAACGAAGGGGACTTTATGGCTTCTCTGGACTTGGAAGACTCTTACTTCCATATCCCTATACATCAATCAATCAATCAATCAAATTTAGCTTTATTTGAGGTAAACTCATAAAAGCATAAATACAAACATGACATTGTTACTGCTCCATAGTTACAGTAACCGCTTTGACAGTTCTATTAATATAAAAAAGCATTTTGATCAATTAAATTTAAAATACCCATAAAACAATGGTATGTTTTAAAAACATTATTATACAAAAGAAATTCACACATCACCCAGGACAAAATATCATTCAGTGGAAAGAAATTAATTTCTGATGGTCCACATCCAGCCCAGGAACTTTGCAACCGCAAATGTGCTGACTGGTAGGGTGCTGGTGGAAATTGGTCTAAATGCCACCCTACTATCCCTAGTGCCTAACAACTTGCACATTGCTTTGAGCCATACTCGTCTTGGAGTAGCGTAGGCCCTGCATACAAAAAGGATATGTGCAGTGGTCTCTTTTTCGTTGTTGCAGGACGGGCACATATTAGAATTGCCAGCCGCCCATCTCCCAGTTAATGCTCTTATTGGGAGAGACCCCACTCTGAACTGGAAATAAAGCTTCCTATCCCTAGGTTTTGTAATACAGTCCCAAAATTGCTCAAAACTAGGTGAAGCCTTAATTTCCAGAAAACGGCCCTCCATGGTGGGTCAGTGGCATTCCAATTTCGATGAGCGACCATTTCCCAGTATTTTTCCTTTAAGTTATTTTTCGATGGGAAGTGGGCTAGCTCCGGGTTTTCCCAGAAGCCCCTTCAACCCCATTTCCCCCAGGGCTTTACTCAACTCCTTCAACCACACTATCTTATGAAATTTGTCCATTTTAATTACCTCCAAAAAGCCCTGGGCGTATTGAGCAAGTTCCGGGGTGACCCAGATTCTTCGCCAATATAAAATAGGTCGTAATCTGACCACATCGGCTAATGCTTTTCTCCCCAAATCGTACCGCAATGGTTTCATCGCAGTGCTTTTGGGGAGACCCACAAGGTTACGAAAACTTGTTTTCAACAAGTGTTAGTTGCGTTAAATTATCGTAACCCCATATCTCTGCACCGTACAGTGCCGAACCTAAGGCTTTTGCCTCATACAGACGAAGGGCTGGCTGGATGGGCTTGGTGAGGGATTTGCTGTGCTCTACAGATATTACTCCCGCATTTTGGCGAAGTTTTAATGCCGCCAATTCAGTGTATTAACCCAATTTGATCCCCTTGTCCAGATGGATGCCCAAATAGAGAAAATCCGACACCATTTCCACCTTTTGGCCATTCATAACAAAATTCCCTTTAAAACCACGGTGCGGGTTGAATGCCATGAGCTTCGTTTTTGTAATATTAACTTCCAACCTGTGGTCAGCACAAAAGTCCTCAAAAATGTTCATGGCTCGCTGCAGACCACTTGGAGTTTTGGAAATGATGAGCGTGTCATCTGCGAAAAGTAAAATAGGGGTTTTAGCTCCCCCCAGGGTAGGGGCATCTATGCATTCCGGCAACATTCGTTCCACTATCCCGTTGATGTACAAAGAGAAGAGCGTAGGGGCCATAGCACAGCCTTGGCGCACCCCACGCTTTACTGGGAATTCAGCCGTAACTTGGCCTTGTCCTCCCCATTGGACCTTCGCATAATTAGACTCATGCAGCCTCATCACGAGTCAGGATCTCAGGAGGCATGCCCATCTTGGCAAGTACATTCCATAGCTGGGACCGAGGGACCAGGTCAAATGCTGCCCGCAAATTAATAAAGGCAGCGTAAATGCTGCCTTTGCCCAGCACCACTGTCTTCCAGTGAAGTAAGATGAAACAAAATATCTGGTCAGTGGTGCTAGTTAGTCTGCGGAAGCCAGCCTGGAAAGTTGACAAGATGTCCCCCCTCTTCCACCCAGTCCAATATTTTCCCACAGGGTAATTTTTCCGATTACCTTTTGGACCGTATCAATCAGGCTGATGGGCCTATAGTTCCCCGGGTGTGTTTTGTCCCCTTTCTTATGTATGGGGATTATTGTGGCCCCTTGTAAGGATTTTGGAACTGGTGCCCCTTGGGCGACTGCATTAGCCAACTTCGTTATATAAATACCCCAGAGAGTTTTGTCATGGAGGAAAATATCTGCTGGAACCCCATCAGGCCCAGGTGCCTTGCCCCTAGAAACAGACGAAAGAGCCATCGCTACATCCTTAGTGGTGAAAAAATTGTCAGTGCATAAAGTTATATCTGTAGTTTCCCTAGTCCTATCCTCCGGACGGCCTACATATTGGGAACCAAAATGATCTAACCAGCTACTCTGTGTCACATGGTCAGAAGGGGGTTCGGGGTGACCTCCCTGCCCCCACTTGACCATATTCCAGAACACTTTTGAATCCTTAACCGAGCATGCATTTAAGAGATCTTGCCAATGTTGGTCGTCCCATTGAGTCTTTGCCCTGTGTATTGTTTTCTTATAATCCTGCTGGCTGTTCTGACCTCATCCGGGACTCTTCTTTTAATTGCGCTCCCTATGGCTTTTCTTGCCCGCCTACAATCAGCATTATACCATCTCTCTCTATGTGGCCGTCTATGGTTGCCCGTGGGCTTAGTTATTACCTTGAAGAAATGCCCCCTTAAACTTTCAAAAAACCGATCATGTAGGGTAGTAATACCCCTATAACATTCTCGTTCTCCTTGTCCCCTAAAGTGTTCATAGTGGAAATGACCGTCTAGCTCCTCCCTAATACTCTCCATCACCCTAGTATTCATCTCGACCTGAGCCCACCTGACCTGCCTCATATCATTTGTTGGTACAATATCAGCCACGGGTTCCTCATCGTTGCTTGTCCCCTCTGTATTGCTTCTCCACAACTGATGTGAAATACATAAGGGGTTGTGGTTGCTCTCCTGCCTGGCAACTACCTTCATATCTTCCATAAGGTGCCAGATAGCCATGTTACAAAAGACAGTCGATCCTACTCAAACATCGCAAACACCTAAGCTTCACAGTGGTTGGCATCCACTTTCAATTCAAGGTGCTCCCATTCGGACTGAAATCGGCACCAAGAATATTCACAAAATGCCTAGCTCCAGTCTCTGGCACTCTGAGGTCTCTGGGTATTCAAGTCTTCCCATACCTCGACGACTGGCTGCTCAAAGGATCATCCAAGCAGGCTACGAGACAGGCTGGCAAAAGTTGCCTTCATCTATTCTCAAATCTGGGACTAACTCTCAATGCAAACAAGTCACAGTTGCAACCTCTCCAGGTTCTAACTTTTCTAGGAGCAACACTAGACACCAAACAGTGCAAGGCTTTCTTGTCAGAAGATCGTCAGAACAAGTTACAAAACCTGGAAAAATTAATTTCAAGAATAAAGTCAGTTTCTGTCTGAACATTCGCTTCTCTTCTGGGGATGTGCTCTTCGGCGATCAGCTTAGTCCCGCTTGCAAGGCTCAGGATGAGACCTCTGCAAGAAGAGCTGCACCGGCAACAGGCCAGAACGTCATTCGACGATTCCATAAAGGTGACCTCACGAATGATACATGCTCTTCACTGGTGGTCAAAAAGAAGCAATCTGTTAGATTTGGGTGTCTCTGGTTGGGACAGGTATGCACTTGTGACAAGCAGGGACCCTCTCCTCTAGTCAGGGTAAGGGACTCACTCCTCAGAATAATCCCTGCTCACCCTCTAGGTAGTGTGGCGCGAGCAGACCAGGCTAAACTTCAGGGTGTTAGATGTTAAGCATTTATGATCACACACAATAATAAAAATGACCTATCACAAATGGGCACTAGGTGTAGTTATGTATAAAAATACGTAGGCTTTATGTAAAAATATATAGATAGATGCAGGCTTACTACAAGACCAGTATAACGATATTAAAATGTGGCCACAGTATTTTGCTATGAGAGGAGTTCTTTCAAATGCTTCAAAAAGGCTTAATTCACAAGTTCTTGTAACACAACACTCAAAACCAGATTCCGGTCGTTTGGCAAGGTTCGTTGAAGGTTGTGTGCTTCGTAGTGCTCTGGCGTGATCTGTGCGAGGAGAGCAGGAAGGCCCAACCAAGCCCCACGCGCCTCGCGGTACGCTGCGTACGCCGCAGCTGGTTTTCAATGGGGGTACAAGTCATAGGCTTCAGTGCGACTCTTACCTCGGGCTGGAACAAAAAGCTCGCGGACACTTCCTTCCGGGGCACGATGCAGAGCGGACAGGAGGCTCTTGTGTTCGCAGGGTGGTGCTAGTCGTCGGCTTCAGTGCAACTCGTACCGCGTTAGAAGCAATCAAAGAAAAGAACAGCTTGGCCAGTAAATGCGCGCCTCGCGGCGAACAATGCAGGTGCGAGGCGTACTTCTGTGGCGGACGACTCGTACTTCTTCAGTACGCGTTGGGGGTGAAACGTACCTTCGGATCTGCAGTTGCGTAGTGCTTCCAGGCAGGCAGGCGCAGCACGGGACCTCTATTACGGAGCGTACTGGAGGCTCTTCACGGTGCAGCGCGGCCCTTCAGATGCAGGAGGGCAGATTGGGGCGGCCGGGTACGTCTCAAACGTACGGACTGTCCGGGGTTGAGGTGCGTGCTCCAAGGCAGGTGAGGTGACAGGGGAGCGGGCGGCCCGGCACTGCATAGGGAGAGTGGCTCGAACTCAAACGGGGCTCTCACCAGGCAGGTCGGCCAGGCTCCGGGGTGTCACGGCCCAAGGAGGGGGCGAGGGCACCAGAGGTCACGTCTCCGGTGAGGGGGGGGAAACACAGCAGCCCAGCAGCAGACGGGCAAACGCAGGATGAGCCCAATGGTCCCAGGACTCAGTTCAGGGGGCAAGCTCCGTTCCAAGCCCTTGGAGATTGCTTCAGGCACAAGTTCAGCTTCTCCAGGTCCTTCTAGTCGGGCCGAGGTTCTTCGTGGTCAAAACAGGATCTGATGTTTAGGAGCAGGGCTCCTACTTTTATAATCAATTTCTTTTGTTATTGCAGGCCAGGGGGGCCTGCGCCTAGTTCAGCCGGGTTTTGGAGCACTTTGTTTTGGAGACTCTGCTTCTTCTTTTAGTGAGCAGGGCACAGACATCAGATGCTCGCCAGGAGGTGGAGCCAGCATTGTGGTGGCAGAGCACAGCCCTATTCAGAGCCAAGGGGCACCCCTCCCACCCATCCTGGTGTAAGCTCTCTATTCACCACCTGGCAGCCCAGACTGTCTCCTGGAATCCCCCAGCCCTGTCACACACAGAAACCAGACAGCAGATACACATCCTAGCAGAGGCGGGCTAAAATGGTTAGGCAAGCAAATACTTACTTTCTAAAAGTAGTATTTGCAAACACAGGATATTAAAATAAACTTTACTAAAATAAGTATTTTATTATTCTGACTTTCTACCATGCTCTCTGAGTCGGTTAGGATTATAGAGTGTAATAATTCCAGCAGCCCATTCTGGCCTATGGAGAGCAGGTAGCCTTACAATAGTGAAAAACGAAAATGGCTGTAATTCACTATTAGGACATGCCACATTCATCAGGGCTTGTCCTACCTTATGCTTACAATGCACCCTGCCCTTGGGCCTATCTTAGGGGTGACTAATATGAAGTTAAAGGAAGGTTTAGGGACTGGCAAGTAGGTGCACTTGAGCAAGTCCGCATGACAGTACCAGACTGCACGCAGGTTCTGCAATGGCAGACCTTAGACACATTTTACTAGGCCGCTTCTGTGGGTGGCACAACCAGTGCTGCAAGCCCACCAGCAGCATTTGTATTTACAAGCCCTGGCACTCCTGGTGCATTTTACTGGGGACTGACACTAAACCAAATAAGCCAATCATGGAAACCAATCAATGTATACATTTTATAGTAGTGAGAGCATATGCACTTTAGCACTGGTAAGCAGTGTTAATGTGTGCCCAGAGTCATTATACCAACAAAAACAGGTCAGAGAATATTGAAGGAAGGCAAAAAGTTCAGGGATGACCCTGCAGAGAGGGCCAAGTCCAACACAATCTATCTCCGGGTCTCACGGTCCTGACCACTTACCCAGAGTTTTTCCTGACCACGGATACATTCATGGAAGGTTGGGGAGGACCACTTATAAAGACCTTCATATTCAAGGAAGATGGTCTCAACAATATCAACAGAAACACATCAACCGTCTCGAACTAAGAGCCATCTTTCTTTCTCTGCAGGCATTCCTTCAGAGAATCGCAAACTCCTCAGTGCTAGTGCGTACGGACAATACCACCAGCATGTATTACATCAACAAGCAGGGAGGAACGAGGTCTCTCCATATCGCAGGAAGCTCAGGAATTGTGGGAGTGGAGAGTTGGAACAAGAACAGATAAAGAGTATCTTCTGGATGTGGGGCACGCCAACCCTAGATCTGTTTGCAACAGAACAGCAAATGCCTTTATTACGCCAGCAGATTTCCTCAACGGGGATCAAGCGGGAATACCATGCGATGGTCAGGGATTTATGCGTACGCTTTTCCCCAGATACCATTAATACCGAGGGTTCTGCAAAAAGAGGGAACATTGTAGTCTCATCCTTATTGCTCCTTGCTGGCCGAGGCAGTATTAGTTCCAAGAGTTATTCCATTTATCACAACAGCGTCCTGTTCGTCTAAAACCAACACTCACAATGCTGACGAGAGAGAGAGAGGTCAGATTCTACACCCGGATCCACAATCGCTTCACTTGCACGCCTTGCTCCTGATTTCTTAGAATGTAAGGATCTCAAAATTTCTCAGGACTGTAGAGATAATCTATCTAAAGCCCTTGCTCAAAGTACTATCAAGACCTATCGCTTTAAATGGAAGCGTTTCTGCCATTGGTGTGAAACAAATAATGTTCATCCACTCCAGGCTCCACCAGAGGATATCCTTCCGTACTTACCATCCCTAGCTAAAGCAGGTCTAGTATTCTCATCTATCAAAGTCCATCTCGCTGCGATTTCTAGAATCGGAAAGAGTCCTAACAGACCTCACTCTGTTCTTAGTCACTTATCAAACAATTTTTAAAAGGGCTTTTTCAAGCCTTTCCTCCAATTCGACCTCCTGAATGGGATCTCAATACAGTTTTATCTCCATTAATGAGGAGCCCATTTGAGCCAATTCACAAGGCAGAGCTCAAGTTCTTACCCTGGAAGATGGCACTTTTATTCGCTCTCACTTCAGCCCGGAGGGTTAGTGAAATCCAGGCTTTCACAATTGCGGAACCTTTTCTACATTTCACTAAAGATTACGTGTTACAAACAAATTAAAAATTCATTCCTAAAGTACCGTCTCAATTCCATCTAAACCAACCTGTAAAGCTGAAAACCTTCTTCCCAGATCCAGTTACACCGGCGGAAAAAGCTTTGCACTCTCTTGACGTAAAACGTTTCTTGAAGTTTTACCTTCAAAAGACCAAGGATATTAGACTATCTAATCAGTTGTTGGTTGCTTATGGTCAAGCCACATTAGAACAAGCCGTGACAAAAGCAAATACAATTTTGCCATGATAAAGCCAACAAACCTTTGCACAGAAAGGTCGAAGCACATTCCACCAGAACTAGGTCTGCTTCTACAGCCTTATTTGCTGGGGTCACATTGGAGAATATTTGTCGTGCTGCGACATGGAAGAATGTCCACACGTTTACGAAGCACTCTGCTTACACTCTGTGTCGCAGGATGATGCAGCAGTGGGACAAGCTGTTCTTCAACATCTCCTTCATTAAGGTTAGACTTTTAAATATCGCTCATATTGCATTTATGATGTATAAGTATTATCATATTCACTGTAATGTTTCTGGTTGTCAAATATTGTTTTTTAATATGCAGTATGTTAAATTGCTATAACTATCATTTCAGAAGGCTTCTGCTTCTGCATTTGCATGTATTTACATATTCTAGTGCTCTATAACCTTCTGGATGTGTGGGGAATATGTACATTTACGCCTTGTCTCCCACCTTCCGCAAACTACATTATTAGGCTTACTGCTTGCTATTCTGATTCAGGCATGTGAATCTATAAAAGCTACCCCAATACTGGATAAGAAAATAAGTTACTTACCTGTAACTACATTATCCAGTATTAGTAGCTTTCATAGATTCACTTGCACCCACCCTCCTCCTCGGCATAACAGTTCTCTAAATCTGAGGAGAACTGCCTCTGCTGGGAAGGTTCTAGAGGGTGCTGGTATCTGATTGGTTGGAACTGTTTTTCGGTACTTTTCATACAGTGAGGTAGATAGGCTACTAAGCATTGGGCCTTTTGGACCTATTGCAGGGGTCTCCAAACCGGTCCTGGAGGGCCGGATCCATGCCAGATTCTTGGAGATATACCCATTGAGATACATGTAGTAATTAAAAAAATCTGGCATGGATCCAGCCCTCCAGGACCTGTTTGGAGACCCCTGACCTATTGTCTTGTCAGCCTACTACAGTTTCTTAATAAGGCACTGCTTTTGTATATATTCTTACCGTGGGACTCCCGCCTTGGCGACGGGGAATGATTCAGGCATGTAAATCTATTAAAGTTACCAATACTGGATAACTGTAGTTACAGGTAAGTAAATTATTTTCTTCTCTGATAGGGATCGACCTAGGTCTTCCTTACAGTATTTTTTCAGGGGTATCAGTGATATTGCAGTGTGTTGGCGGAGTGAGGAGGCAAACCAGCTTATCAAGTGTCCCCTTGTACCCATTACGTGTAGATATTGCAATAGGTGATGCGTCGTAGGCCCAGCTGTAAAATTGCCTCGCCTAGCTGAAAGTGAGGCTATGAGGGTGAAGTGCATTAGGAATTTCCCCGGAGGTAAACAGTCGTCTGAGATTAGGTCTGCATAGGGGATTCTGGCTCCATCCCTGAGGAGTCCCCTGTGTCATGTATGTCCGCGGCCTCCCATCTACATAACTCTGCCACTGTGATGAATGATCAAACCTATGGCCACCCTAGTAGGGGGTTAGCAGGGGCATACAGTGTGGTGGGGCAAGTCAAGGAATTTATATAGCGCGCTACATACCCAGAGGGTCTCAAGGCGCTTGAAGAATGGTGGGAAATTACTTGTCGAATATCCAGGTTTTAAGTTGCTTTCTGAATGCTAGGTGGTTCTGAGTGAGGCGAAGGTGAATGGGAAGTGAGTTCCAGGTTTTAGCTGCCAGGTATGAGAAGGATCTTCCTCCCATGGTGGTTTTGTTGATGCGAGGTACAGCAGCAAGGGCTTGATTGGAAGAGCGTAGCTGGCGGGGGGTGGGGGGGTGTATAAGGAAAGTTGTGTGAGGCATTCGGGTCCAAGTTCGTAAAGTGCTTTGTGTGCGTGGGTTAGGAGGCGGAATGTAATCCTCTTATTGACGGGGAGCCAGTGGAGGTCTTTCAGGTGACCAGAAATGTGGTCTTTGCGCGGGATGTCTAGTATGAGTCTGGCTGATGCGTTCTGGATGCGTTAAAGTTTTTTCTGAATTTTTGCAGTGGTACCGGCGTATAGGGTGTTTCCGTAGTCCAGGCGGCTTGTAACCAGTGCGTGGGTGACCGTTTTTCTAGTTTCGGTGGGGATCCAGCGAAATGTTTTTTTGAGCATGCGAAGAATGTTGAAGCAAGACGAAGAAACGGCGTTGACTTGTCTGGTCATCGAGAGTGAGGAGTCCAGGATGACGCCCAGATTCCGTGCGTGGTCCGTTGGGATGGGTACTTTTCCAAGGGCCTCTGGCCGCCAAGAGTCGTCCCAGGCGGAGGGGGAGGTACCTAAGATAAGGACTTCTGTTTTGTCTGAATTCAGTTTCAGACGGCTGTGCTTCATCCACTCGGCTACTTCTTTCATTCCTTCATGTAGGTTGGTTTTGGCGGTGTTAGGGTCTTTGGTGAGTGAGAGGATCAGTTGAGTGTCATCAGCGTAGGAGATGATGTTGAGGTTGTGTTGAAGAGGGTGGGGCTGAGTGAAGATCCTTGTGGCACGCCGCAAATGACTTCAGTGGGCTCTGACTTGAATGGTGGGAGGCGGACTCTCTGAGTTCTTCCGGCAAGGAACAAGGTGATCCATTCCAGTGCTTTTCCTTGGATGCCGATGTTTGAGGCGTTGTAACAGGGTGCTATGACAGACTGTGTCGAAGGCTGAGGAGAGGTCGAGGAGGATGAGGATGAGGAAGATCATCGTTGTACCAGGAGGCGTTTTTGCTGCCTAGTTTGATTTGACGTTTTTTCAAAGGTGCTAGGTTGTCGGCGCTGTTGGTTAGCCATTGAGTGAGGTTAATGGCTGTTCGAGGCATGTGGGCTGCTGAATTCATATCTGTGCATAGATCGCCACCTAGTGTTGGGTCCGGATGATTGCACATTGTTGTCCTGGAAGAGTCTTCGAAGTATCACGAGATAGGTGGCTCCTCCCCTGGACTACAGTGCGCATGGGCATCGCCTCCATCCCCAGATTGTTTTTTTCCGCCATTGGGTTCGGATGTGTTTCGGTTCCCTCTGTCGGAACCGATAGTTGTTCAACTTCTACTCGAGACCAAAAGGTCTTTAGGCTGTGCGTCGGTATAGTTGCGTACGGGTTTCTTTCTGACTCTCAGCCCCGAACTCTTGCTGCCCTTCCACGTGCTTTCGGCGCGGACGGGCCTACACTACACTCTTGCTATGGAGCGGACTCCGTTTAAGAAGTGCCCGGTGTGTAACTCTAAATACTCACACCTCGATGTGCACCCTGTGTGCAACACCTGCTTGTCACCGGATCACCGCGAAGACACCTGCATGGCGTGTTCGAAGTTCCGGAGCAAGAAGACTTTGAAGATTCGTCGAGCCCATAGGCTCAAGGCTAAGTTATCGGCTACGGCGCCCCCACCAGATGACATCTTCCAAGAATCTGTCGAGGAAGAAGATAACGTGCAAGGTTCGGACTCTAATCCCGCATCCGAGGGGGAGACCTACGACGCGGGTGAGGAGAACTTTGACGAAGTCACCGACGAGGTAGGGGACGACGATCAGGCTTTTGCCACGATGGGAGATAGCTCGGAGGAGGAGCATCCCCAACCAGACTCAGGGGCTAGTCCCCTTCATACGGCCCAGGTCGAGGGATCGCCTTCGGGCCTTACCCAAGATCTAACTATGAGTCCTACGTCCCCGCCTCCGGGCCCGGTCACGGACATTTGCGAACCATCACTTAAGTTGAAGAAAACGAAAGTGAAGCCAACTGGTCACGCACCCTCGGATGCGAAACCGAAAGCGAAAGTTGAGCTGGTCAAGAAGGTTCTGGAGGCGTCAACTTCCAAGAAAGTCAAAATGGCCGACTCAAAGAGCCACGCCAAAATGGCCGACCCGAAGCCCTCGGAGTCGGTGCCGAAGGCGAAATCGTCCGGCGCGGCTGCGTCGGTTCCGAAAGGGGTCGTGGACCCGAAGAAGGCTCCAAAGAAGCAGCAGGGCGACGACGCCCATAGCCATGAGCTGTCGGCTCCGAAGAAAGTGGCTGCCGGCGATCAGGCTCTCGACGACGAGGGGTCGCTCGGACCGGTCAAGCCCTCTCTGGCCTTGACACTGAAGGTCGCGGAATCCCTGCAACGGATACGGAAGGACAGTGTGGTTCCCGCTCAGGACGCTGTGACGCCTAAGCTCCCGCCTAAGCCTGCGAAGGGGCAAACGCCTATCCGTTTCACCCTACCACTCAAGTCGGCGCCGAAGGCCTTCGCGTCGAAACAGGGCGGACCCTCGAAGGAGGTATTGACGCCGAATGCTGCCTTGGTGGTGTCGAAGCTTCGGCTCCAGCCGCTTGCTGAAGAGGAACGTCGTGAGGTAATCATCGACGCCAACACCGGAAAACTCTCTCCTCAAGAGGAAGATCACGACGGAGCCGGCGTTGGAACATTTCAAGATCCCTCTCAAAAATAAAAGGGACTCTGCAGACTCTTCGGCTCTGGTGGAACCTGTGTCCCCACAAGCCCTGGGACAATCGCCAACGCATTCCCCCACAGGCGAAGCGGACGAGGAAGATGCCGAGTACACCTATCCGGCGTATTCGGATCCGGAGGAGGAGCGTGAACCTTGGTCCGCCGGAGGCGACACGGAGGACCCACAATCGGGTCAGGACACGCAACTCTTTGCGGCCAAAACGTCCCCGACGGAGGACTCGGCGGCCTTTAATGCTCTGCTCGAGCGAGCTGCGGCTAACCACGACGTCGAGCTGCACTCGGACCCCGTGGATGTGGACTTCTTATTCGACACCTTCTCTGTAGCTGAAAAGACAGTCAAAACGCTGCCGATGCTCAAAGGGGTGCTTAAACATGCAACTGAGGTCTTCAAGGAGCCCACACGGGCGCGTGTGGTCAACCCTCGCATCGACAGGAAATATAAGGCAGCGCCCACGGATCCTACATATATCAGGGGACACTTGCCATTGGACTCCTTGGTTGTTTCCAACGCTCGGAAGAGGGCGAATTCTCAAACTACTGGTGACGCTCCTCCCCCAGACAAAGAGTCCAAGATCTTCGAGGCCTCTGGCAAGCGAATTGCTGCACAGGCAGCTAATATCTGGAGAATCTCTAACACCCAAGCCCTGCTTGCACGTTATGATAGGGCCCATTATGACACTTTGGAAGCCATACTTCAACACTTGCCTGACCAATACAAAGAGGCAGGAGAGATGCTAATTCAGGAAGGAAAACTCATTACGAATGCATCCATCAAATGTGCCCTGGATGTGGCTGAAACAGCCTCCAGGGCTATCAATACCAGTGTGTTGCTTAGACGCCATGCCTGGCTTCGAATTTCGGGGTTCAAACCCGACATCCAGACTACGATACTGAATCAAACGGTGAATCCAGACCACCTGTTTGGACCTGAGGTGGATGCCACCCTGGAGAAAATGAAAAAAGATACGGAAACTGCCAAATCAATGGGGGCTTTACAAAGTCAGCAGTTTCGGAGTGGTTCCTTTCGCCGCTCAAACTCCAGAGGCACCTCAAGGGGGCAGGCATCCCAGTCCACACAATATTACAAGAGTAACACCCAGACCTCGTACAACAAAAAGGGTAGAGGTGGTTACAGAGGCAATAATGTCAAGGGCAGGGGACGTGGAAACAATAGCTCCAGGTCCACCGCCACCAACAAACAGTGACGTCTTGTCACTGCCCCCCGACCATACAACACCGGTCGGGGGGAGACTCCAGCAGTTCCTGCCAGCGTGGAAAAACATCACCACGGACAGGTGGGTGAGGTCTCTTATCCAGTACGGGTACTGTCTAGACCTTACTTCCATTCCACCGGACATACCCCCAAGAAGCCGTCCTATGTCAGGCGAGCATTTGACCTTGTTGCAGCAAGAAGTTCTAATCATGCTGCAAAAAGGGGCAATAGAGCTCGTTCCATTGCAAGAGCGGGGAACAGGGGTTTACTCCCTGTATTTTCTGATTCCCAAGAAGGACGGATCCCTCAGGCCAATCCTGGACCTCAGGCCCCTAAACTGGTACATACTCTCGGAGCACTTCCATATGCTCACGTTGCAGCAGGTGCTTCCCCTGCTTCAGCAGGGGGATTTCCTGGCTACACTGGATCTGAAAGATGCCTATTTTCATATCCCCCTGCATCCTTCCCACAGGAAGTATCTCAGATTCACGATCTTAGACCAGCATTACCAGTTCAAGGTCCTGCCGTTCGGGGTCACCACGGCACCAAGGGTATTTACAAAGTGCCTGGCGACTGTGGCGGCGCATCTCCGTCGCCAGCACGTCCACGTCTTTCCTTACCTGGACGACTGGCTCATTCAGGCAAGGACGGAACGACAGTGCATCGACCATGTGTCACGCACCATTCATCTCCTGCACGATCTGGGATTCTCTCTGAACTACCCCAAGTCCCATCTCCAGCCCGCCCACAAGCGACAGTATCTGGGCGCGACAATCAACACTCTGGCAGCCACTGCGCAGCCAAATTCAGTAAGAATTGCCAGTATCCAGGCGCTGATCCAACGATTCAGACCCCAACACTCGCTTCCAGCGAAGGTGTTCATGCAGTTGATAGGCATGATGGCCTCCTGCATCTCCATTGTCCCGCACGCGAGACTACATATGCGTCCGCTTCAGGAGTGCCTAGCACGTCAGTGGACTCAGGCTCATGGGCAACTGACAGACCTAGTGTTGGTGAGCGGTCGGGCATACAACTCTCTGCATTGGTGGAATCCACAAAACCTTTGCAAAGGCCGACCATTCCAAGAGCCTGTGCCACAGATTATCCTGACAACGGACGCCTCTCTCCAAGGTTGGGGAGCGCATGTACTCCATTACACAGTGCAGGGACTATGGACACTACAGCAAAGGAAGATGCACATCAATGTGTTGGAACTGATGGCAATCTTCATGGCCTTAAAGGCCTTCAAAGTACATCTGTGCAACAAGGTCGTGTTGATCCGGACGGACAACATGACGGCCATGTACTACATTCAGAAGCAGGGAGGCACACACTCTCCACAGCTGTCTCATCTGGCTCAGAGCATGTGGAAGTGGGCCATTCAGAGGAACATCTTCCTCATGGCAGAGCATCTCCCGGGCAAGGACAATCAAATGGCGGATCTGCTCAGCAGACACAGCCATCAGATGCACGAGTGGGAGATACATCCATCAGTACTCCAACCGTACTTCCAAAGGTGGGGTCATCCAGAGATAGACCTATTTGCCACAAAGGAGAACGCAAAATGCCAAAGCTTCGCCGCCAGGTTCCCACACCCGCAATCACAGGGCAATGCGATGTGGATGAACTGGTCAGGCAGATTTGCGTACGCTTTTCCCCCAGCGCCTCTGATACCGCTGGTGGCACGCAAGCTCAGGCAGCACTCGATGACGCTCATCCTGGTTGCTCCAACGTGGGCTCGCCAACCACGGTACACCACGTTTCTGGAACTCTCCGTGGTACCGCATCAAAGGCTTCATCTCACTCCCAGCCTTCTGACGCAGAGCCATGGCGACATTCAGCACCCAGATCCGCAACAGCTCAACCTGGCGATCTGGCTCCTGAGGTCCTAGAGTTTGGCTACCTCAATCTTCCTCCCGATTGCATGGACATCATTCGGGAGGCAAGGAAGCCCACTACTAGAGCTTGTTATGCGGCTAAATGGAAGAGGTTTGTCATCTACTGTGCTAACCACAATATTGACCCGCTAGATGCTTCCATTCAGAATATCATCTGTTACCTTTTCCACCTGTATCGATGCAATCTAGCGTACTCTTCCATCCGCATTCACCTGTCTGCTATGGCAGCATACCTCCAGAATAGGCAGCACCTGTCACTCTTTAAGGTCCCTGCTATCAAGGCCTTTCTGGAAGGACTCAAAAGGGTCATTCCACCAAGGACCCCACCAGCTCCGGAATGGAACCTCAATGTGGTTCTTACGAGGCTGATGGGTCCTCCCTTTGAGCCACTTCACTCTTGTGAGCTTCAGTTTCTGACTTGGAAGGTTGCGTTCTTAGTAGCGATCACATCGCTTAGGAGGGTTAGCGAGCTGCAGGCGCTCACCATACAGGAACCTTTCTTCCAAGTACATGCAAACAGGGTGGTGCTCCGCACTAACCCTAAATTCCTACCCAAGGTGGTATCACAATTCCACATGAACCAGACAATCGAATTGCCGGTGTTTTTTCAAAACCCGGAGACGCTGGCAGAGCGCATGCTCCACACCCTTGATGTTAAAAGGGCCTTGATGTATTATGTAGACAGGACAAAAGATTTCCGCAAGACCAAACAACTTTTTGTTGCTTTTGCCACTCACCACAAGGGAAACGCTATCTCCAAAGCGGGGATCGCTAGGTGGATAGTAAAGTGCATTCAGATCTGTTACGCTAAAGCTAAGCGCACTCTCACTATCCCACCGAGGGCCCACTCCACCAGGAAGTTGGGGGCCTCTATGGCTTTCCTAGGTAACATTCCCTTAGAAATCTGTAGAGCAGCCACATGGTCTACCACACATACTTTCACTAAACACTACTGTGTAGACGTACATTCCAAACAGCAGGCAGCTGTTGGTCAGGCTGTTCTAAAAACGCTTTTTCAGACTGCTGCAGCTGGCACGGGCGGCCGCCGTTAATGGAGGGACTGCTATGTATTCTATGCACAGATATGAATTCAGCAGCCCACATGCCTCGAACTGCAAATGCTACTTACCAGTATGCATCTGTTCTTGGCATGTAGGGCTGCTGACATTCATATCGCCCACCCTCCTCCCCGGCGCCTGTAGCAGCTGCAGAATTCATTCATATACATACATATGCTCATAGCATGGTCATCACTCACATTCTTCACTCCATCTCTGCCAATGGCTAAAAACAATCTGGGGATGGAGGCGATGCCCATGCGCACTGTAGTCCAGGGGAGGAGCCACCTATCTCGCGATACTTCGAAGACTCTTCCAGGACAACAATGTGCAATCATCCGGACCCAACACTAGGTGGCGATCTATGCACAGATATGAATGTCAGCAGCCCTACATGCCAAGAACAGATGCATACTGGGAAGTAGCATTTGCAGCTTGGTTTGGGGTTCGAGGAGTGGGCGGGGTGGTTTTGAAGAAGCGATGAGATCTGGTCGATGGTGATTTTGTTCCAGTTTCTTCGCAGAGTAGGTTGAGGATGGTTTTGGGTTGTGGTCTTTTTGTAGATAAAGTGAACGCAGCTGTGGTCCATCCAATGGAGAACTGTGGTGTGACTGAAGGAGATATGTTTGCTGGAGGTGAAGATAGGGTCGAGAGTGTGACCTGCGTAGTGAGTGGGGGTATTAACAAGTTGTTTGAGTCAGAGGTTGGCGAGATTGTCCAGAAGGGTGGTGGCGTTGCTGTCGTTGCTGATGAATAAGCTTCTGCCGTAGCTTTGGAACGCTATGGAGAGCAACAGAGAATCCCTTTTCCTTGATCTAGCATTTGGGTGAAACATTTGAAGCAAGTCCTGGAGGGCCATGGGGGTTGCAGTGTGGCGGTGTCTGCTAGATGTCGTGATGCTAGCCATCTGGCAGAACTGCTAAGAAATAATGTTCAAAATTAGGCATTGCCAGCCCACCTTTTAGCGGGAAGGTGTAACTTCTTGATGGAGACAAGATGTGCCCCAAAGAAAATCCCTAACCTTTGCCTCCAGTTTTTTAAACTAGGAGGGTAGAATCTAGAGATGTAGAGTAGTAAAGTAGGCGCAGGAGAACCACCCTTTTTGCAAGGGCCACCCTATCTGAAAAAGATAGTGGGAGCGTCTTCCAGAATGTAATCTGCGAGTTAATAGAGGAAGTGGCCCTAGTGATGGTTCCATCAAAGATGTCAGTTTTAGTGCGGTATATATGGATACCCAAATAACTGAATGTCCTTGTGCACCAGGATACTGGCACAACCCCAACAAATAACCCTGGTCTGGAGAGGACAACAAAAATGGGAAGAGCGTTGACTTGGTTGCGTTAACTTTAAGCCCTGATACTGTGATGAACTGCGACAGCCCTGGGTCTAGTGTATGGGGGATAGCATGAAGATCTTCTGCATATAGTAAGAGGTTGTCGGCATATAGGGAAATTGTATGCGTGCTGTCACCCAAAGAGATGCAAATGTTCACTCTGGCCCGAATAAATGCTACTAATGCTTCCACTGCCGAAGAGAAGAGAACTGGGGCGAGTGGACATCCCTTGGGGGGGTCACGCGACCTATCCGAAAGGATTCCAATATGAGGGGCCCTGTTTTGACCAGGATCGTTGGGCGCCTATATAGTAGCTGCACCATGCCGAGGAAATAGGGGCCTATGCCACACCTTGGTAGCACTGCAAAAAGGTAGTTCCTCTCCAGGGACTCAAATGCTCTCAAGATCGAGCACAAGGCATACAAAGTGATGCCAATTCAGGGGGTGGGGGCGTATTCAGCTACCCTGAAGTAGCGTCGAAGATTGAGAGCGATGTTCCGGGCAGGTGCGAAGACATTCTAGTCCTTATGCACCAAGGAGGGTACGTGGGGGGCTAGTCTGTTAGCAAGGGCTTTTGCCAGGATCTTATAATCTGGATCCTACAGACCCCTAGCAATCCTAAACGGTAAGGCCGTGGGATCTTGACATGGCTTCAACAGAGACCACGTTAGCTGTGCATAGAGTGGAGGGTAGGGTTGCACTATTGAGTGCTGTTTTACCGAGTGCATGTAAACTGGGTACCAGGTACTCCGCATAAGCCTTGTAGAACTCTGTAGGAAACCCGTCAGGGCCCGGTGTCTTCCATGAAGCCAGAGAAGCAAGGTCTTCCCTGATCTCTTCGGTTAAGGGGGAGCCCAGCTCCTGAAATTGTCCAATGGATAGGGAGGGCAATTGCATGGAATCTAGAAATGAATCTATTTGGCAAGAGTCTCCATGTGTTGTAGATGTATAAAGTGTGGTGTAGTGCACTGCTTACTTATGGCCTCATGGTATACCAAGCTGTGTGTACTTCAACTGTCCGCCTTCATCTCTAATTGTGTGTATGGGATGATGGGGGTGCTTCTGTTTTATGAGAAAAACAAGTAGTTTACCCGTCCTATCTGATGAAGTGGGGGTGCGGGCAGAGTGGGCTAGATAATAGTGTCAACGGAATATTTCTAGCAGTTCCAAGCGATCTGCCTGCAGTCTCTAAAGCTGTGCCCGTGCTTCGGGGTGCGTAATTGTCAGTTATTCCCACTGTAGGAGTCTCCACTCTATGGAGGCGAGGAAGGTGTCAATTTGTTTACGGGGGATCCAGGTTTGACCTAGGCAATGCCCCCTAACAGTGGCCTTAAAGGCTTCCCACTCTATATGGGGGGGATCCAGTGGAGCCAACATTGTGTGCGAAGTATCCAGCCACAGCGGCCTCCAGGGAGCTGGGAAAGGACTGATCCTCTAACGCCGCTGTCTGCAACCACCAGGCAGAGATTGGAGGTGGTCCTGCCTCCCAGCTGAGCGTCCTGATCTGCAGATTGTGATCAGTGGGTACGGCCTAGGTAGCTAATATCACTAATCAAGAGGAGTATGGCTACCGTTGTCAGGATGCGGTCCAGTCACACATGCAGATCATGGACCGAGGAGTAGAAGGAATACTCCCTTGATTCTGGGTACTGTGCGCGCCAAATATCTATGAAGGACCAATGCTCAAGCCATTTATACAGGGAATGCACATTAGATGAGGCGGTGGTGCGGGTAAGGGGCTGGAACTGCTAAGCACTAGAATGGGTCTATCGGGAACGGTTCTCAAATGGTTCTCGTCCTTCCTACACAACCGATCTCAGAAGTTCAAGATCGATAATGTGCTATCTGCACCCGTGCCTGCGGATCTAGGTGTTCCACAAGGATCCTCCCTCTCCCCCACTTTGTTCAACCTCGTCATGGAACCGCTCGCCACCTTGCTCCAAGCTTCTAATGTCCAATTCCATATGTACGCCGACGACACACAACTGTACCTAAAGCTTCAATCTCCGGAAGATATCAAACATCTGAACTCCACGCTTATCAACACTCAATCTTGGCTAGCCGATAATCACCTCAAACTAAATGCTCTGAAAACTGAGTTCCTTCTCATCTCACCCCCGGCGAAAATTTCCACCACCCAAACATGGCTCAACAACCTAACAGCACTTAATGTCCAACCCACCATCGTGGACTCAGCGAAATCTCTAGGCATCACACTGGACGCCAAGCTCAACATGCAGCAACACATCAGCAAAGCCACAAAAGCAGCCAATTTCCAAATAAACACACTGAGGAAAATCAAACCCTTCCTTCCAACTGAAGACTTTCGAACTGCTGTACAAGCGTTAGTCATCCCTCGAATCGACTACGGAATTGTGACCCTCAGTGGACTCCCGCTATCCACAACAGCACCCTTAAGAGCCTCCCTGAACGCTGCCGCAAGACTCATTACTGGCTCAAGAAAACATTCACATATTTCCCCAGATTTAAAGTCCCTAAAATGGCTGCCGTTTGAAGCCAGAATACAACTAAAAATTGCTGTTATGACACACGCGGCCGTGCACCACAATGCACCCAACTACCTCGCTCAAAAATTGTCCATATCAGGAGGTTCAAGGTCCAATAGAAGCTCAAAGAATCTACTCCTGAAACCCCGTAGATTCAGGAAAGAGAAAACCTACAAGCGCTCCTTCTCAGGAATGGCACCCAGGATCTGGAATGCGCTCCCGCCTGAAACTAGGCGTATCTCCTCCGCTGCACTCTTCAAGAAAGAGGTGAAAACCATCCTTCTGGCCAAGATCTCCTGAACATTATAGGTATTGGTTCAGAGACTACTAAAACACTGTTATAAGCTTACCACACACCCAAGGTGTACCTCAACACCTATATAATGTGATCCATGACTTGTGCAGTTTTATTACCTGTTCACCTGACTATATATATTGATTTGTTTATGTATGTTGTTTTCTTATTATCCTTCATGTTGTGACTACTACATTGCTCCCATTACCACTGTTCTTTCCTACTGCCACTACCCTGCCATTGTGAAGCGCTCTGATATCTGTAAGGATCTTGTTCGCGCTATATAAAACTTTGAATAAATAAATAAATAAGGAGCAGTCAAGTGAGACGCCAAGAACCGAATTAAAATATCCACCCAGTAACCAAGGTATACCTCCCCATCTGGAAAGTGTGGATGAGAGGCTATTGAGGAAAATGTTTTGTTCAGTGTTGGGAGCATATATAATACATCCCTAATAATATTCAAGGCTTTGATGGATTGACTCACAACATTTGTGGTGTACAAGCTACCTGCCTGCGTGTCTTGGCAGCAAAGCTCCGCTGCATAGGGCTTGAACACAAGTGCATTAAGTGAGTGATCCCTTCATACTAACTTCGAGTTGTCAAGTTCCCAGTCCATGTGCTTTCTGTGTCTTCACTGGCACTTACAAAATTGGGAAATGGTGTTCAATAGTGATGGGGCATATGTGCTAGTGCATTTAGAATAGCCTTAGGGCAGCCTGCTAGAGGGGTGACTTACCTATGCTGCCAGGCAGTGTTAGCTGATGTAGGAAAGTGGTTTTATATATACTGGACCAAAGTAAGGTACAGTGTGTATAGTCCCGAGTGCCCAGAGATTTGGCTGAGGCTAAAGTTAGATATAACCTTACTATCTAAAGTGGTAGCTTGGTCGAGCAGTAAGGCAGTATCGGAGGACAGTGTAAAGCATTTGTTGTACACACTCAGTCAGCAAATGGTCTCACACACTCAAGAACTGAACTCTAGGCCAATTGTTTTGTATCAAAAGATATAGTTTTATTTTAAAACCAACAAGGTATCAAAATCTACTTTCTCAGAATGAGTTACTTCAGTTAAATACATTTTAAATAGGCATTAGACTTTTTGAATGCAATAGTTTGTTGCAATAGGCAACTCGATTTCAAACAATGCAACATTGAGCTCAATGGGAATTTTCAGTTAAATGCAATCAATTACTTGGTAGATTACTTTTCTAACCACAAGACTGGATCCTAGATTCAGTCGTGGGACATGTCCTGTAAACAGTTAAGTAAAAGCGTTTTGGTTATAGTAGTGATTTTTAAGGAATATTTTTAAAAGTTGACACTTAAAACGTTTTTCAGTTGAAATTACCAATGTTATCCTATGGAAGCAAATGCAATTTGCAGGTAAATTATGTTCATGTTACTTTTGTAATCCAGTACTGGTCTTCTAGGTTCAGCACTGGGACATCTATCTAAGACTGGTAAGTAATTACGTTTTGGTAGTTGGTACGATTTTTAAGGAATATTTTTAGTTTGCAAAAATCAACACTTAAAAGAAATTTCACAAACAGTCAATGGTTTCCTATGGAAGAAAATTCAGGTTACTGGTAAGTACAGTAAAAATTACTTTTCAGGGTTTGTTCTGGGCTAAAAGAAGCAGCACTGAGGTCTCTCCTGATAACAGGTGAGTAAACCTGAATTTGTTGTTTGGCTGATTTTTAGGTGAATATTTTAAAGTTTCAAAACTCTAAACTTCGAAGAATTTCCTAGTGAATCCAGTCAATGTTAGCCTATGGAAAAAAAGCGAGTTATCCGCTTTTAGGTAAGTACTCGACTGGCAGAGTTAAGGTTCTGGGCATAGACTCTGAGGTCTCCCAGGGTCAGGTAGGTACAGTTGGTACAATCTCAGCGGCACAGGGGCAGCCGGGTGCAGAGGTAGTTAGGCCCGATGTTATCCAATGAGAGGCAGGGGGCCTTCGATTGGTGGCTGTTGGCTAGCAGGCCACGCTGCTGTGGAAGGTGGGCTCCTAGTCACTTGCTCAGGGCAAACGGGGAAGTAAGATAGGACAAAGGTTGCACTGCCAGGGGCACTCGGGCGGCAGTGTGCAGGGTGCTTTTGAGCAGTCGGGTGCTCAATGTTATTTAAAGGAGATCTTGAAAAGGGAACAAAGGCTGCAGGCTCGGGATGGAGGATCTTCTGGAGCAACCAACACTTCAAGGGGTAAGTTCCACTACTAGTGCTTCTCATAGCCAGGTCCACAAACTCTATTTTCTCTCTGGTAACTTAACCAACATAAACTTGCCAAACCTTGTGTACCTTTCAGAGTGTCTATATTGCTATCTTGATTGTATCCTCAAATAATTTCCTGGACTACACCTGCTTAAAGTGCCTTGAGACTAGACTGCTCTCCAGTGTTTACCATCACCCACAAATCAGTGGGACTTTGGTTTGGAAATCAGTTTTGTTTTGAGTGCTAGGAAATGTTTAATTTTTAATCTTGCTTGGAAATAATCTGCACTCTATACTAACCTTACATATGTATTTATTCTGAGGCAGGATATTACTCAGTTTTTATTGGTCAGAATTCAGCCAGTGTAAGGGGGTGGGGCTGTGTATCTTGCAGTCCTTTCTCTAGAAGGAGCCAAATATGTCCTGGACAGATTGTCCCAGGCTTTGGCCCAAAAGATAACAGGTTTTCTGGGGCCAATGTCCTTGATCGATATAGCACCAGAAAACTATAAATCAATTTAAAGGCGATACTCAGGGGATGCTGTAGCTAAGCTTGTGCATGGGCCGCTTCCTGGAATTTATTGGTCCACAGCACTGACTCGATATTTTTATTTAGCAGTGTTTAATCATATACTGTACCAGTATTTGTAACACATTTATTGATTTACATTAAGCCTTAACTGCTGTGGATCAATGTAGTTTTCCAGTAGGAGGCAATGTGACTGCTGACCCCTGAACACCAAAGGTAAACTGCACCCTACAGAATAAGTATCTTAAAACCATTGACAGCCACATGAAGGTAAGAGAATGTTCCAAGAGGATTTGATTTATTTATAGAGAGTTTCCTTACAGGGTTACTTTTAAAAACGCTTGTACCACTGGGCTATTCACTCGACAAACCGTGCCGGTTCCATCAAAGTGTGGGATGAGATGGTGGTAGCCACCCTTTAAGCATAATCAGAACTGTTTAGATGTCCTTATTCGAACACCAAATCAAAAAGATGGAACTTGTGCACACGTGCACTTTGTGCAGTCTGTGGCCTAAAACTGGACACACCCGTTCAGTTGCTTTCACCACAGTTTTGTTTAAAGAGCATTGGCCAACTAGTTGATAACAGTAGTACAGCAAGTATAAAGTCTTTTTTCTTGGGTGCACTAGCTTATCAAAAAAAAATATTGTGATCACTTGAGTTACCTATTTTGTTTATTGCTATTTTTGCAGTAGTTTACACCTCCATTGCCAAGACACTGGATTACCGCGTAGTTGTTAAGCCCAGTCTATTTCAGCTCTTGTTTTACGCGATCTGTCCTGCTCAAAGAGCAGTTGCCTACATTTAATTGTCTAATACTTGCATAGCATGTCTGTGGTTTAAGCAGCTCTTTGTACAACATTTAATGGCTGAAGCAAATCAAATATAAATTGTTTACAAGACCATTTTAAAAACTGAGCCAAAACTAACATGTTTGTTATATTTGCTTGAATACTCATGCACACCTCATTTTGATTTGTTAATATTTAGCAGTTAATGTTATGTATTCACATTATACCCATTTTTGATTTATTTTATATTTTGCAATTTTTGGTGGTACACATAAAGCATGATAGCAGTTAATTTTGTACTCTTGATGATTAGGGAAAGAGAAGAACCTCCTCGCTTTGCTCAACCAGGAACATTTGAGTTTGAGTATTCTTCACGATGGAAAGCTCTTGATGAAATGGAAAAGCAGCAACGTGAGCAAGTGGAGCGAAACATGAAAGAAGGCAAAGATAAACTGGAGGTGGATATGGATGCTGCTAAACAAGAACATCACCTAATGATGATGAGACAAGGTAGATTAGTTATATTTAAATGATATACATTTTTATTGGCACATTGATACTACCTAATGTTGATTTTGTAAATTAAAGTGTAATGTGTAATATTTGAGCAATACAAGTGCAATTGTACTGCTACTCTGACCGAGTTGTAACTGTCTTTGTTTTTTAAATGCCCCAAAAGAAAGTGTAATGTGTATTAGGCAATTATAGTATGAGATTATAAATTTACATAGGTTGTTGATTAAAATGGACAGATGAGCCTTTTCTGTAATTTTTCTTCATACTTTTTGTGCCTAAGAGGACCTTTAAAATGAGAAATAACATTGTAAGAAATTAAAGTATTAGTTGAAGGTGGTGAGAACCCACTTCAAATAATCAAAATACTTGTCAGGTTAACCACAGAAGTCCGTTAGGAACACAGTGCCTTATTCCTCTTGTATCTTGGCACAAAGCAAACCGGCATAATTTAAGGCAATGTGTACAGTTCTTATTCTGCACTCAAACACTAATAGTGAAAATATAGTGAAAATACAACACAAGAAAAATCCTAAGATTATAGTTTGAAATAAAAATAGAGCCAAAATGCACAAAGTACCAGCCGCAGGTATCTGGTTTTGCTAGACCGGTTCAAAATTAAGAATTTAAAGCAAGACGGCAAGGGAACTCAGTTTGAATGCAGGGTCCAGGTTCGACCCAGTGAAAGCATAACTTCTGACTTTGAAACTTTTATAGAGTAAAAAGTGGTCGTTGGCAGGGAAATCTGGATCTCAAGCAGAGTTTGCTGGCTGTCAGCTTCTGAAGAGCTGGGTTCAGTTGCAGTCTGTTGGCAAAGGTTGGAAAGCTTTCAGCAGGCGTAGAGGTAGGCCTAGATGACAATTGGATGCTGCTCCACGTCTGTCCTGGTGAAGCCCTCTAAGTTGGAAATATGTGTTCGAGGCATGAGGGCTGCTGAATTCCTATCTGTGCATAGATCGCCGCCTAGTGTTGGGTCCGGATGATTGCACATTGTTGTCCTGGAAGAGTCTTCGAAGTATCACGAGATAGGTGGCTCCTCCCCTGGACTACAGTGCGCATGGGCATCCTCTCCATCCCCAGATTGTTTTTTTTCCGCCATTGGGTTCGGATGTCTAATCTCAACTCCAGTTAAATAACTTGTACTCTTTCTATTCCTAAGGCCAAAAGGCCTTCATAGCGTCGGTATTGTATCGTTCCGTGCCTGGCCCTTTCGGGTCTTCGATCGGCGTCAAAAGAAGATTCTCTCGACAACACAGGCCCAGACTACATCGACGATGGAACGGACCCCGTTTAAGCCGTGCCCCGTTTGTAATTCAAAATATTCGAACTTAGATGTGCACCCAGTGTGCAATACCGGTTTGTCCCCCGACCAGTCAAAATGTTTCGCCTGCTCAAGGTTCCGCTCAAAGAAGACTATTAAACTTCGACGCGCTGCGAGGCAGTCGGTCCAGCAGTCGGCTCCAGCACCTGCAGACATTTTCGATGCCGGGGACGAGGAACTCTTCCAGGAAGAGGCGGAAGAAGACGTTCCCGAAGAAATGTCGGAACCGGTGTCGGAGTAGGACTCCAAATTCGAGGTGGACGAGCCAGATGAGGAGTTCGTTCACGACCAAGACGTCGTCGAGGTAGGGGACAACGATCAGGCCCTTGCGGCCGTTGATGACGACTCCGGTGGAGAACCGAGTCCGCCCGCAGTTCCGGGGCCTATCATTAACATTCAGCCCTCTCTAACTCCGGTCGAGGCATCGCCGAAAGGCCTTAGCCAAGATCCATCCTCTCGGTCTACAGCCCCGCGACATAGCCAGGCTAAGACCCTTTGAAAAGAGCCATCGGTCGATACAGCGAAATCGAAACCGACGGAGCCGAAATCGAAACCGAAACTACTCCAGATGGTGGTCGGTTCGACGTCCACCTCAAAGGTTGTCGACGATCCTTCGACGCCGAAGATACCCGTCGGCGCCAAGACTGGGACTTCAACGCAGTGCTCGGCCACCAAGAACGTCGCCTCGAAGGCCTCGGCGTCAGTGCCAGCGTCAACGACAAAACATGGCGAGAAGGGCAAAGTACTTCCGTTGGGAAAAGGTCTCCAGCCACCCCTCTCGGGACTCAAGACTGGGTTGGCAAAAAGGGTCGAAGCCACGGCCAAGGACGCCCCGAAATTATCGTCGACGTCCAAGGATGGCGGCGCACTGCGCCGGGAGCTCGAATCGACGCGGTCAAGCGAGCGGCCTACACAGGCGTCTAAGAAACCCGAAACGGGCGCTTCAGGTTCGAAGCATACGGAATTGAAGCCACTTAAGTTTGGCCTTCCGCCCACGGCCCGGCCAAGGCATCTCGAGGCTTCCAAGATGGCGACAGTGTCCTCACATGCACAGGTCGTCTATCATGAGCCTTCTTACGACAACCAGACAAAACTGTTTATTGACTCTGAGTCGGGCAGGCTTACCATCCACAAGAGGAAGATCGCGCCTGAACATCCTTTGGAAGGTTACAGAATTCCCCTCAAAAAGAAGATGGTCTCAACCACCTCTCCGGTTCTTGTTGAACATTTTCAGGACTACTCTCACCATACTGTTCATTCTCCGACAGAGTGAGGAGGACTTAAATGCGGACTATGGCCAAATGGCCTTCTCTTACAATACTGACACTGATCAGGATGTCTCAAATCAATGGTCAGGAGCAGGAGATCAAAGCGATGACCCTGATGACCCCCATACCGCTCCAGACTCTCAGTCCTACATTGTGAAACCATCTCACACTGAGGACACTACAGCATTCAATGCATTAATAGAACGGGCAGCCCTCAACCATGACGTCGAAATGCATGCTGAGCCATTGGATGAAGATTTCTTATTTGACACCTTCTCCACATCTGAACGCTCCACCAAGACTCTGCCCATGCTTAAGGGGGTCCTCAAGCATGCCACAGCCATTTTCAAGGAGCCAACCAAAGCCAGAATTATCAATCCCCGGATTGACAAATACAGGCCTGCCCCAGTGGACCCCACCTATATCAAAGGCCAGCTCCCCTTGGACTCCCTCGTGGTGGCTAATGCACGCAAAAGGGCTAACTCTCAATCAACTCGTGACGCTCCCCCTCCTGACAAAGAGTCAAAAATCTTTGAAGCGCCTGGGAAGCGGGTGGCAGCGCAAGCCGCTAATATTTGGAGAATAGCCAATACACAGGCCCTGTTGGCTAGGTACGACAGGGCGCACTACGACACCCTAGAACAATTAATGCAGCACATGCCTGATCTGTACAGAGAAGCAGCGGAAATGGTTATACAAGAGGGAAAACTGGTCTCTTATGCGTCAATCAAATGCGCACTGGATGCAGCAGACACTGCAGCGAGGGCAATCAATACTAGTGTGATGCTGCGACGCCATGCATGGCTGCGCATCTCAGGGTTTAAATCCGAGATCCAAACTACTCTTCTTAATCAGCCGGTTAATCCGGACTTCCTGTTTGGACCCGAAGTTGACACAACACTTGAAGATGAAAAAAGACACTGAGACAGCGAAATCCATGGGGGCTCTCCAGTCACAGCAGTTTCGGGGCAGTTCCTTTCGTCGCTCCGGTAACAGGGGAGCAACAAGAGGACAGGCTCTACAGCATTCCCAGTACGCCAAGGGCAACACGCAATCTGCCTACACTAAAAACACCACAGGTGGATACCGTGGGAACAGCGCCAAAGGAAGAGGCCGCAATAACAACGCATGGTCCTCCACTCCCAACAAACAGTGACTTCTTGTCACTGCCCCCCGACCATCAAACACCTGTCGGGGGGAGACTCCAGCAGTTCCTGCCACTCTGGGAAAACATCACAACAGACAGGTGGGTGAGACAACTTATCCGTTTCGGCTATTGTCTAGAACTAACCTCCACCCCCCCCAACATACCCCCAAGAAACCGTCCTATGTCCGCAGAGCACTCGCTCTTATTGCAGCAAGAAGTACTCTCCATGCTGCAAAAAGGAGCCATAGAACTCGTGCCTGCCGAAGAAAGGGGTGCAGGGGTGTACTCCCTGTACTTCTTTTTTTTTTTTTTTTTTTGGAAACCTTTATTGTGCAACAAAAGCTTACAGGTACGGGCCCACAACCATGCAGGCCGGCCGCGAAATCAAGTGGTAGCACACTAGGCAAAATCAAAACAGCTCAGCAGTCCCTGAGACGAGGAGCAGCAATTATCCGGAACATCACATACTGGAAAAAGGAGGGGACCACTGAGTACAGGATAAGTGAGGTTGATTTTTAAAGTTATAGGTAAGAAGGATCAGACGCAGTCACTTCATCAAACACATGGCGGGCAATGATCCCAGCGATTAGCAAACAAACTAGGCAATAATTAGGGGATCATCAGAAGAACTTGAGGATAATAAGCAGTACAATACATACTGGCCAGTACCCGCCCCATGATCGTGGAACATCTTGACTAACGTTAGTGGAGAAACCAACAGCAGAAGCAATAAGCAGCGCTAGACCCAACCACCAAACTGACCCAAAGGAAAAAGGAAAGAATAAGAAGTCAAGAGAGAAAGGAGAAAAATAAGGCCCATAGAACCAAGACGAAACAAAAGACAAACCCCCCACCCAGCACGCATGCAGAGGCTACGGCCTACCCCCCGCCCTAGCAGTGTGCCTGTCGCCCAAAAACCGAGTCCTGAAATATAGACTCAGAAAAGAGAAAAAGGAAAGGAAAAAGAAGAAAGGGGAAGGGAGAAAAAAGAACTAAGAACTGATGGGAGAGGAGACATGCAATCAAAACGATCTGCTCCCACCACCCACCTGTGCACAATTGGAACCTACGAGAAGAGTAAGTCACTTCAAAGTCAAATACAGGAACATGATGAGGAAGCAATCGTACCTGTACAATCGAAAGTACGCCATTTATCCATGCATGAAGTAGTAGTCCGCCGATGCAAGTTATCTCAACCCTGTCCCTGTCTGTCCAGGGCCATAGACACGAAGTGCACATTGAACCAGAAGCAGACGGGCCAGTAGTGAGACGCAAGAGCTCCAGGCCACGAATCACGGCACCAGTCATGATGGCCTCGGATCGGACCAGCAAGAAAAAGCAGCAGCAACTGCAGGTAACACGAACACCGCCCCGCTGACCAAGAAGGGGCACTCGCTCAGCTAGGACAGACATCAGATCCCGGCTCAGCAGGGCAAGGCGAACAATCGCCGGGAGTCCCGGCAAGGCAGGCCCAGACGGACCCCGGCCGAAGTCCCTCCGTCATTTCCACTCCTTGGAAGCGCTCCCGACAAAGCAGAGCAACGGGCATCCAGACCTCCAGACAAGCGACGGCCGTAGTCTCATCAACCTCCGGGAAGGTCCGTGCAGCACAGTTCAGCGGTTGGTCCGCGCACGTGGGGGGCGGCTCAGCGAGCCTGTCAAAATCATCATCCGACCCAGCGGCATTCAACATCATGGACTCACGCCAGGAACTCAAGGCAGCGAGGACGTCGCCAATCGTAGGATCACCCCTACAGTATTCAGCAAACGTGCCGTGTGACAGGCCAGTGTTCCCGTCGACGACGGGTCTGAGATACAGGGCGCTGGCCGCCATCTTGTCAGCACGGCGAGGCCACTGTATACTCCAGCGCCAATCCGGTTGCCAGCGGGGTTCAACGAGAGCCATCCGGGGACAGTCAACCTCACCAGTGGTGCAGGGAAGCGGGCCACCAAAACATTGGAGGCAGTCGGCGCCTCCGGCCCATGGGCGCCGCCCGCCGAGTCCGGGCGGAGGATTTCAAAATGGCCGATTGGAAGACAAAGGGGAGACGCGTCTCCCATGCGGTCAACCCCCGTCCGTGGGATGCAGCACCCCGCCACCAGGTCCCACCAGGCCCTCGGTCCACCAGTCCGGGCCCGGTCAGTCGCCACCGGTCCAACCGCACAGTGGCCTCTTCGGTCGACCCCTCTCCTCCACCAGGGGCCGGCGCAGGAACTTCGCTCCAGTCGGGAGCCGCAGGCAAGTCCAGGCCCGCCCGCCTCGCAGGCTCCGAAGCGAACAATAGGCACAGCTCAGGATCCGCCGCACCCAGGAGCATTCGGAGCAGGTGGTAAGTATCAGCCATCTGTCATGTTTCCATATTTCCTCGAATACGTCTTCTCGGGGCAGGATAAGGCACAGGATTAATAAAACAGGCGTGAAGGTTGACTGAGCCGAGCTACAACGCGGCCATGACGGTCGCAAGCTTGGCTCCTCCCCCCACTCCCTGTACTTCTTCCTTCCAAAGAAGGACGGGTCCCTGAGGCCCATTCTAGACCTCAGACCCCTCAACCAATACATCCTTTCGGAGCACTTTCACATGCTAACCTTACAACAAGTCCTGCCGCTGCTCCGTCAGGGCGACTTCCTAGCCACCCTGGACCTCAAGGATGCGTATTTCCACATTCCCATTCACCCAAGTCACAAAAAATATCTCAGGTTCACAATCAACGGTCAGCATTACCAATTCAAGGTTCTGCCGTTCGGGGTCACTACTACTCCCAGAGTTTTCACCAAGTGCTTGGCGACTGTGGCAGCGCACCTTCGCAGGGAAGGTGTTCACGTGTATCCCTACCTGGATGACTGGCTCGTGCAGGCAAAATCTGCCATTCAGTGCGGCCGCGACATGTCTCTGACCATTCACCTCCTTCACAGTCTGGGGTTCTCTCTCAACTACGCAAAGTCTCACCTGCAGCCAGCCCATGTTCAACAGTACCTGGGGGCAACACTGAACACCCAGTCGGCCACGGCGCAGCCGAACCCATCCAGGGTCAACCGCATGCAAACGCTCATCCGGAGGTTCCAACCTCAGCGAACCCTCCCAGCGCAGGTTTTCATGCAACTGATCGGCATGATGGCATCCCGCATATTCATTGTCCCGCACGCGAGGCTGCACATGCGACCCCTTCAAGAATGCTTAGCCCGTCAGTGGAACCAGGCTCATGGCCATCTAAAAGACCTAGTGTTGGTGACCGGTCGTGCTTACAGCTCTCTGCATTGGTGGAACCCACAAAACCTTTGCAGGGGATGACCGTTCCAAGAGCCTGTCCCACAGATAGTGCTAACGACGAACGCATCTCTCCAGGGTTGGGGAGCGCATGTCCTCCACTGCACAGTGCAGGGACTATGGTCAGCACAACAGCAGAGGATGCATATCAATGTGCTGGAACTGATGGCGATCTTCATGGCACTGAAGGCATTCAAGTTGCACCTGTGCAACAAGGTCGTGTTAGTCCGGACGGACAACATGACGCCATGTATTACATCCAGAAGCAGGGAGGCACGCACTCCCCGCAGCTGTCTCACCTAGCCCAAAGCATGTGGAAGTGGGCCATTCAGAGGAACATCTTCCTCATGGCGGAGCATCTCCCGGGTGTCGACAACCAGATGGCGGACCTGCTCAGCAGGCACAGTCATCAGATGCACGAGTGGGAGATCCACCCGTCGGTTCTCCATCCGTACTTCCAACAGTGGGGTCATCCAGACATCGACCTCTTCGCCACAAGCGAGAACGCAAAATGCCCAAACTTCGCCGCCAGGTTCCCACACCCACATCGCAGTCTCAGGGCAATGCGATATGGATGAACTGGTCAGGCAGATTTGCATACGCTTTTCCGCCAGCCCCCCTCATACCTCTGGTTGCGCGCAAACTGCGACAGCACTCCTTGACACTCATCCTGATTGCTCCAACTTGGGCACGGCAAGCTTGGTACACCACGTTCCTGGAACTTTCAGTGGTGCCTCACCAACGGCTGCGCCTCACTCCCAGCCTCCTCACTCAGAGCCATGGTGACATTCAGCACCCAGATCCCCAACAGTTGAACCTTGCGATTTGGCTCCTGAGGTCATAGTTTGGATACCTGAACTTGCCTCCTGAGTGCATGAACATCATCAAGGAGGCAAGACGACCGACTACCAGGGCCTGCTATGCAGCCAAATGGAAGCGGATTGTTATTTACTGCTCCAACAATAACATTAATCCGTTGGACGCATCTACGCAAAACATCATATGTTACTTATTGCTTCTGTACCAATGCAACCTGGCATATAGTTCCATCAGGATCCATCTGGCGGCCATAGCCGCTTACCTTCAAAACAGGCAGCACCTTTCCGTTTTCAGGGTACCTGCCATTAAAGCCTTTTTGGAAGGACTTAAGAGAATAATCCCTCCCAGACACCCCCCTTCACCGGTCTGGAACTTAAATATGGTTCTCACCAGACTCATGGGGCCGCCCTTTGAGCCACTCCATTCCTGTGAAATACAGTTCCTCACTTGGAAAGTGGCCTTCCTAATAGCTATTACATCGCTGCGGAGGGTCAGTGAACTGCAAGCCCTCACAATTCAGGAACCCTACCTGCAAATCCATGCAAATAGAGTGGTGCTTCGCACCAACCCTAAATTCATGCCAAAGGTGGTTTCGCAGTTCCACCTTAACCAGAATATAGAACTGCCAGTTTTCTTTCCTAACCCTGACTCAGTGGCAGACAGAGCACTGTACACCTTGGATGTTAAAAGAGCTCTCCTGTATTACATTGACAGGACAAAAGCCTTTCGAAAGACTAAACAGCTGTTTGTTGCATTCTCTCCACAACATAAAGGCAACCTAATCTCCAAGTCAGGTATAGCCAGGTGGATTGTTAAATGTATCCAGATCTGTTATCAGAAAGCTAAGCGCACATTAACAGTTCCCCCTAGAGCGCATTCCACACGCAAGTTGGGGGGCCTCCATGGCTTTCCTGGGTAATATTCCTCTAGAGGACATATGTAGAGCAGCCACATGGACCACCATACATACATTTACCAAACACTACTGCGTAGATGTACACTCCAAACAGAAAGCTGCTGTAGGACAGGCTGTTCTCAGAACTCTCAGACTGCTGCAGCTGGCACGGGCACCCGCCGGTAAGGAGGAAACTGCTATTTATTCTATGCACAGATATGAATTCAGCAGCCCTCATGCCTCGAACGGAATATGCTACTTACCAGTATGCATCTGTTCTTGGCATGAAGGGCTGCTTCCGAAGCAGAGGACGCAGCTTCTGGAGCAGAGGATCGAGCCGAAGATGACTATCTTCTTCCAGCTGGTCAACAGGTCGTGAGTAAGAGTCGACCCTGTTCGACCCCCCCCCATAACGAGACAGGCTACGGTTCCACCCCTGCCTTCGGGTCCGGGTGCACACCGATCGAAACCTTCTGACGCCCCGTTTTCAGGCTCGGCAGCGAAGAGTATTAAAAAGCCTCCAGTTGACTCTGGCTCGAGTCAGTCTGTCGGTCCCGAAAAGCAGAAAGTGCTTAAGCCGAAATCAACACCGGCACCGAAACATCCATCGATACCGAGAGTTACCGAAGCCAAGTTCGGAACCGAAAGAGGTTTCGAAAACAAGCTCTGCACCGAAAGAGTTTCCAAAGTTTACCGTAACAGACTTCTCCGGTAACTAAAAAAGCAGACCAGAAAGCGGTTTTCATACAGAAACACATTTCGGCACCAAAAGCGGACGAGTCTAAGCACTCGGCAGACGAAGCTTCGGATCCAAAAAGTACAGATCCAAAGAAAAGACCAGGGAAGTCTTCTGAACCGAAATCAACACCTGTTCCAAAGATAATAGACACTGTGAAGACTAAACCTGATGGATCCAAACGAGAAAATCGGCTCCGAAAAAGGATTTACCTGTAGAAGAGCCTGACGTAAGGCAAAAGACTCTGAAAATTCATCCAAAGACTGGACAGGTGTACACAGTGCCTGAAAAAAGGAAAATGGACTGTCCTAAACCATCTCCTGTTCCTCCAAAGAAATATGTTCAAACTTCCCCTATAAGACTCCCTCTATCGGAAGTAGAAATACTACCATATATTTCTCCTGTACACTCACCAGCTAGCACACATAGTATAATACCACAGGAGGATGATGATGGGGATACATACTCACAACAGAGTTATCAGCAAATGGATGACATAAATGACCCAGATGATATGGCTGGGTTATCAGGTGACCCATGGGAAGATTACAATGCACCAGATCTACCACAGGACGTGGCATACCCGTCTAGGCCATCTCCACCAGATGACACCATTGGGTTCACACAACTCATCCATAGAGCATCTACTTTCCATGGAGTAGACCTGCATACAGATCCAATAGAAGAGGATTTTCTTATGGATACACTATTAACCTTGTAGGAGAGTAGGGTCTGCAATCCTATGATCACCCAGATTTTTTTGCTTTTGTTTCACTGGTTTATGACTTTCTCTGGCTGTGGGCCTGCCAATCAGACCCACAGCCTGGCTGTTCTCTTTCTAAATTACAACATGTACCCTAGGTGCATCTACCAATTGGTACTGGGCCACCTTATCAGACCCTGTAACTCAGGGCATAGGTGTACCCAGGGCTGCCAGGGGCTGCAGCATGTATTATGCCACCCCTGGCTGGCCTCCTAAATTTGACACAACTGGCTGCATGACAGCTGGGGCAAAGTCGTGTAATCACCCTTTGCTGTAGGTGTAGTATACCTATACCTAACCCTAAAATGGACACACAGATTCCTATCAGTCACTCCTATGGCAGGCCTTGACAATCCTGAAGGCAGAGTGCTTGGAATCATGTGAGATGCTGCTCTGGCATGAGCTGAGCCTGTCTGCAGCTTGCGGAACCAAGTCCTAATACCTGTTCCATGCTATCGCATACCATATACTCTTAAGTGCATTATAATCCTCGCGGTTAAATGCTATCTTTGGTATTGCTTTATCAAAACATGTGGAGTAAGGTGTCATACGAATTGGAATACTAACCCCTCGCCAATTCTGGCGACGGGGTTAGCATTCCACCCTTCTAGAGGGACACGACATGTATGTAACTGTGAACCCCGGTTAAAGTTAACTGAAGCCTCAGCTCCACAAAATGGATGCTGCCACCACAGACACGAGTCTGACCTCCTGCTGCTGGGAGTCCTTCCAGCGAGGGAGGCCTGGACAAAGGGTTTCCTGTCCGGGGCGGTGCTAGCACCGTCCCAGACATGGTTTTGTGTATCCTGGGTAGGCAGGGCTTTTCAGGAAGGTGACTGCTGAGTGGCACCCCGGTGCTCACTACGCATAGGCCAGTCAGAACCAGTTCCAGGGGCACACCAGCCCCTGGCCTGGGGAAGTCCGGCAGGGGAGAGGGGTGTAACCACCCCCCTCCTGGTCCCACCAATAGGCAGGACCTAGTCACCGGGTCAGCCCCCTTTTTTAGTATAAAGATAGGAGCGGGCCCCCTGTTCAAATTAGATCATCTTTGGAATCAAGATACGACTTTCTTCGAAAGGACTTCACGATTTCTTCATCAAGATTCTCCCTTGTGGCTAAGGAGTAGTCACCCTGCATCAAGCGGGCACCATCCTAAGAAACACTGCGGTCTGCTGCAAGTCCTTCTTCACGAATCCGACGACCCAGCTCGACGAGACCCGGCTTCCCTGGCACCTCTGACCTCTACTCACCTCTACAGCAAAGCTGAGAACCGTGAGTGCGACGAGACCTCGAGGGACCGACGATCGCCAAGACTGCACGACATCTTTACTGCAAGCCCACCGTGTCCTCCACTGGTGAGTGCTTTGGGGTCCGAGAAGCCCCGACCCTGCGCAGCTCCAGCACCCAAGGTCAGCCTCTCTGCATCTCCACGATCTGCGTGGGGCCCTTCTGCTGTTTGCTGTGCTCCGCGTTGTTTGGCTACTAGCCGGCTGGCTTGTGGCCTTCTGAACGACGCCCGACGACATCACTACTGCTGGTCTGGTTGCTCCAGGCTGGCCCTTGCTTCCTTCTTCAAGAGAGGCACCCCGGACCCTCCTGGTCCACTCCAGACGCCATTTTAGGTCCACCGCGTGGGCTTGAATTTGCCAAGGCTTTGTTGCCCAATCCTGGGTCCAGCGACGCCGACAGCTTCTATCTTCGTGGGACAGCTCGATCCTCCATCCTGGTCGCCGACAATGCCTCCTGGTCCGTGAGATCGCCGAGCACAGCGTCACCCACTCACCTAGTCGAGGTGGCTACCATCCGGTGCCCTCCTGGTGCCCACTGACTACTGGCTAGTAGTCTCGAACTTGGTCCCCTCTGCTTTCAGGTGTCATCTTCCATCGATCCAGGCTTGGATCCACCGAACTTTCTTCACTGGTCGCCTGCCAGCAACTTCTTTCTTCCAGGCTCCTGGTCCGTCAACGAGGATTCCCGACGTCTTTTGAGTCCTATGCAGCTGCAGCCCCTGGGCTAGGTAACTTCGGCATTTCGGTGCCCCAGCATAGCCTCACTATCCAAGGGTCAGAATCTACTTTCGTTTTCCTCCTACCAGGTCGGGTTCGCCCGAGAACACTAACTTTGCAATTTCTAGCTACCATAGACTTTTGTCCGCATCTCGCGTGAGAGTGCACACACTGCACCCGAGTCCCCTAGGCCTCCTAGAAGTAATCTAACGATTCCCTAGTCCAGTCCTAGCGATTCGAAAAGCTATTAGTACTGTACTTACCTGCTAGTAATTTCGCATTCCACTTTTCAAGTATATGGTTTTCCGTGCCCCTCGGGCATTTGTATATACTGTGCTAACTTAAGTATTTTTGTAAGAGTTTTGTTTTGTGCTTAGTACCCTGTCCTCATAAAGAGTACAGGGCTGTTGTGATACTTAATAAATAACTGTTTATTTTCATAACACTTGTGTGGTGTCCTTTCACTGGGTGTTCAAGGGGTATATGTGTGGTAAACAGCTGGCTTAACACGCCCTCTCGAGTCTTTAGCCTTAGACTGCTCGTATCCACGCTACTAGGATAGCTGGTCTATAAGGTTGACTTACAACCAATCATCAATAAGGGTTGCTGGACTGATACATAGTGTTCACTAGAATAGTGAGCACTACATATCAGGCCACCTTCTCACAAACCTCACCTAAAACAACTACCACACTTCCAATACTTAATGGAGTGGTAAGACGCGCACCAGAAATATTTAAAGATCCCGTTGGGCCAGGGTACTTAACCCCAGACAGGAAAAGAAAAATAAAGCAGCTCCCTCTGATCCTGCATATATTAAGGGACAGTTGCCACTAGACTCGCTGGTGGTGTCAAATGGAGACTGTGAGTAAGGTGAGGAACGCTTTTCTCCATTGAGCTCTGCGTGTGGTGTGGAAGATGATATCGATGTTCAGGGATCCATTGACCGGTGAGAAGTAGGTGTCGGCTGTAGGAAGGTGGATACCTGACTATGGTTGCCCCCAACTTTTTGCCTGGTGTTTTGCTGGTTTTCCGACTTAGTTGGCCTGGGACCCTGCCAATCAGGACCCTAGGCCTACTGCTCTCTCTGAAAAATGGATTCCATGTACCTTAGGTACATATCCAATTGGTACTGGGCCACCTTATCAGACCCTGTAACTCAGGGCATAGGTGTACCCAGGGCCTACCAGGGGCTGCAGCATGTATAATGCCACCCCTGGCTGGCCATCTAAATCTGACACAACTGGCTGCACGACAGCTGGGGCAAGGTGGTGTTATCACCCTTTGCTTTAGATATAGTATACCTATATCTAACCCTAACATGGACACACAGATTCCTATCAGTCACTCCTATGGCAGGCCTTGACAATCCTGAAGGCAGAGTGCTTGGAATCGTGTGAGATGGTGCTCTGGCATGAGCTGAGCCAGTTTGCAGCTTGCGGAACCAAGTCCTAATAGCTGTTCCATGATAACGCGTACCATATACTCTTAAGTGCATTATAATCCTCGCGGTTATATGCTATCTTTGGTATCGCTTTATCAAAACATGTCGAGTAAGGTGTCATACAAATTGGAATACTAACCCCTCGCCAATTCTGGCGACGGGGTTAGCATTCCACCCTTCTAGAGGGACACGACATGTATGTAACTGTGAACCCCGGTTAAAGTTAACTCGAGCCTCAGCATCACAAAATGGATGCTGCCACCACAGACACAAGTCTGACCCCCTGCAGCTGGGAGTCCTTCCAGCGAGGGGAGCTTGGACCAAGGGTTTCCTGTCAGGGGCTGTGCTAGCACCATCCCAGACAGGGTTTTGTGTATCCTGGGTAGGCAGGGCCTTAGAGGAAGGTGACTGCAAGTGGCACCCCGGTGCTCACTATGCATCTGCCGGCTAGAACCAGTTCCAGGGGCACACCAGCCCCTGAGCTGGGGAAAGTCCGGCATGGGAGAGGGGTGTAACCACCCCCCTTCCTGGTCCCACCCATGGGCAGGACCTAGTCCCGTACCAGCCCCTATCTTTAGTATAAAGGTGGGAGCGGGGACCCTTCCAAATTAGATCATCTTTGAATCCTGAAACTACTTTCTACGAAAGGAACTCAAGACTTCTTCTCAAGATTTCTCCCTTGTGACTAAGGAGTAGTCACCCTGCATCAAGCGGGCACCAACTAAGAACTCTGCGGTTTGCTGCACGTCCTTCCTCCGGAATCCGACTGACCAGCTCGACGAGACCCGCCTTCCCTGGCACCTCTGACCTCTGCCTTCTCACAGGAAGATGAACCCGAAGGCCCTGAGGGAAAGAGAGGCCAAACTCCTGGTTGCGAAGATGAAGGCTGGGAAGGAGAAATCGTCGAGGTCTCGTTCTCAAAGGTCGAAGTCAAGGTCGAGGTCTGGTTCTCGAGAGAGGTCGTCTTCGAGGTCGGCTTCTGATCATGTTTCGAAGTCAAAGAAGAAACATAAAAAAGGGGGGCATGAGTCCCGACGTCGTTCCGGTAAGGAGTCGGGCTCGAGGCCGAGGTCACTGAAGAAGGTACGTTCGAAGGTGGTTACCCTGGAAGTATCTGAGCCTGAAGGTGAGGCCTCACCTTCGGAGTCGCTTGAGCGTTCTCCCACTCCGGCTCCGATTCCTTCTCCGACTCCGATTCCTTCTCCGGCTCCGAATCCGTCCCCGGCCCGTGAAGAGGAAGAGGCTCGGGAGGATGTGGGTTCTGCGCCTGTTAAATGGCCGAATCCGATCCCTCCTCAGGACCGGCCTGATGGTTTTCAACCGCCCTTTCCTGCCCCAGGCCAGGACCCTTCAGCGTTTCTTCACGCTATGAATGGCGTTTTCTCAAGGGCGTGGTAACCCTCTGGTGCACCTTCGGGTCCCATGGGTCCTTTGGCGTACTGCCTCGGAATTCCACACTCCTATCCTCCGGCTCCGTTCTTGCCTTGCATGCCGGCTCCGACGCCGCATTGGCAATTCCCGGCTCTGCCGACGTCGTAGACGCCGATTCCGACGTCGCCCGTTCCAGATCGTCCTTGAGGGCATTCCTCTGTGCCATCGGATTCGATACCGGCGTCGGCCCCGAATCCGTCGGAGCCGCAGGTGGATCCGTCTGCGAGGCGTCTGAAGGAGCGGTCCAGAAGGGAAGCTCATCGCCTTTTGGAAGAGCAGAGGTACCTGGATTCACATTCAGATGTGGAGGAAGGTGAATTGGAGGAGAGCTGTTTTGAGGAGCTGGCAGATTCAGGAAGTGTTGATTTCTCTCCTGAGTGGGAGTTGCCCTCTGGCTCTGGTGCTCCTTCTAAGGATATCCAACCTTACCATCTGGTTATGAGGAAGGCTGCTGAGCTTCTTCAATTGACTTTGCCAACGGTGGAGTTCAAATCCAATATCCTCACTGAGGTCTTGCATTCTCCGAATTCCGTGGTTGAACTTTTGCTTCCATTTAATGATGCCTTGACGGATCCCATTATGGAGGTGTGGAAGAAACCATTGTCGGCTCCTGCGGTTTCTAAGAGTGTTGCGAGAAGATACAGGGCTGCACCAGAGGACCTGGCTTTTCTGTCTTCTCATCCTTCGCCAGAGAGCCTGGTCATTCAGGCTGCCTGTTCTAAGAAGAGTCTTAGTGCCTTTCCTCAGGTTCCTTGTGAAAAGGAAGCAAAGAAACAAGACCAGGTCACGAAAAAGACCTTTTCTTCGGCAAGCATGGCGTTGAAGTCAACTAATGCCACTTGTCTGATGGGGAGATATGTCCATGCCCTGATGGATTCTTTGCGTGTCCTGGTTTCAAAAGTTCCTGATGCCAGCAGGAAGGATTTTGAGGAAGTGATCTCTGATACTCAGGCGGCGGCTCGCCAGGTTATTCAAAGTGGTCTGGACACTGCTGACTCAGTGGCTCGTTTCATGGACACTGCTTTTGCCACTAGGAGGTCAGCCTGGTTGAAGTCCTCCGACTTTTCGGCTGATGTTCAGGCGACTTTGCTGGATCTTCCTTTTGATGGTTCTGGACTCTTTGTGAAGAAAGTGGATGCGGCCCTTGAGAGATTTAAAGATTGCAGGGCGACAGCAAAGTCTTTAGGTCTTCAGATCAGAGGCTCTTCGACCAACAGAAGGTTCAGAGGCTTTGGTCGCTCCTTTCGGAATTTCCGGCAAGGCCAACAGCAGCAACAGCCGCAGCAGCAAAATTCTATGTACAAATCGTACAGGGGAAAGCAAAGAGCGCGTCCTCGTGGACGTCAGACCTCTTCCTCCTCCACCTCTTCCAACCCCCCTGCCACAGAAAAGCAGCCCTAGATCCGCCATTCAGGATCATGTGGGTCCGGTTGGGGGTCGGCTTACCCATTTTCTACAGGATTGGGAATCGGTTACATCAGATCTTTAGGTTCTCAATCTTGTAGAAAATGGGTATGCCCTTCCCTTTCGGGAATTCCCTCCCAATTACCCTCCTTGTCAAGGATTTTGCTCCGAGGAACATCTGTCTCTCCTGCGGGAGGAGGTGCTAACTCTGTTACGAAAGGGTGCGATAGAGGTGGTCCCAGAGCAGGAAAGGGGTCAGGGATGCTACTCCCGGTATTTCCTGATCCCCAAGAAGGATGGCAGACTACGTCCAATCCTGGATCTCAGGATCTTGAATCTCTATCTGAAGCAGGAGAAATTCAAGATGCTCACCCTTGTTCAGGTTCTTCAAGCGCTGCTGGAAGGAGACTTGATGGTGTCGCTCGACTTGCAGGATGCGTATTTCCACATCCCTATCCTGAAGTCGCACAGGAAGTATCTCCGTTTTACGGTGGGATCGCAACACTACCAGTTTGCGGTCCTTCCGTTTGGTCTTACTACTGCGCCTCGAGTCTTCACCAAGGTGATGGTGGTGGCGGCTCATCTCAGGAGGTCGGGATACCTGTGTTCCCTTATTTAGATGACTGGCTGATCAAAGCGGAGTCGTCAGAGAAGGTGCTCCATCATCTGCAAGAGACAACTCAGTTGTTGTTCAGGTTGGGTTTTTCGATAAATGTACCCAAGTCTCACCTGGTGCCCTCCCAGCGCAACCTGTTCATATGTGCGGTACTGGACACTGTTTGTCGTGCATTCCCTCCTCCTTAAAGGATTCGCGACATTCAGGAAATGATTCCTTTATTTTTCAATGAAGCGGTCGTTCCAGTCCTGAAGGTTCTTCGCCTGCTCGGTCTGATGGCTTCTTGCATTCTGTTGGTCAACCATGCACGCTGGCACATGAGGGCACTCCAGTAGTGTCTCCGCAGGCAGTGGTATTAGCACAACGGAGATCTCGGGGAGTCAGTGAGGATCTCCAGAGAAACTGCAGCGGATCTGTCTTGGTGAAGCGTGGAAGGCAACCTGTCGCAAGGAAAGCCTTTTCATCTACCTCCATCGGTTGCCACAGTGATAGCGGATGCATCCACTCTAGGGTAGGGTGCTCATCTGGGGGATCTGGAGGTCAAGGGTCTTTGGTCTCCAGAGGAAAGGTTGCTTCACATCAACCTTCTAGAGTTGCGGGCGATACGTTTGGTGCTCAAGGCCTTCCTCCCTTCCCTTCGCGGTCAGTCGAACCAAGTCCTGATGTGCAACACGACCGCGATGTGGTACATCAACAAGCAGGGAGGAGTAGGGTCGCAGTGTCTCTGCAAAGAGGCTCTGCGTCTCTGGTCCTGGGCTCAGGACCACCAGATTTGTCTGATGGCAAATCATCTGGCCGGAGTTCTGAACGTGCGTGCAGACAGTCTCAGTCGGCAGTTCTCGGCCGACCACGAGTGGAGGCTTCACCCGGAGGTGGTTCGTCACGTCTTTCGGACGTGGGGGTTTCCTCGGGTGGACCTGTTTTCCACTTGCGAGAATGCTCACTGCCCGTCATTCTGCAGCCTCCAGTATCCAATGCAAGGACCCTTGGGGGACGCGTTTCTGTTGAGTTGGGGAAATCAACTCCTTTATGCGTTTCCTCCCATACCCTTGATTACTCGGGTTCTGAGGAAGATTCGCCAAGACCGGGCCCAAGTTATATTGGTTGCCCCGGACTGGCCAAGAAGGGTGTGGTATACAGATCTACTCCACCTCTCACCCGCCGCTCCGTCTCCCTCTCAGGGCAGACCTCCTCTCTCAGATGGAGGGGCAGGTTCTACACCCCCACCTCCAGACATTGCACCTTCATGCCTGGAGATTGAACGGGGCAACCTGATTTCCTATTCGCTCTCGCCTGACGTGGTGGATGTCATTTTGTCAGCCAGGCGTGACTCCACTAAGACTGTCTATTCATATAGATGGTCAAGATTTGTCGCTTGGTGTGGTGAGATTGATATTGACCCTTTAAGAGCCCGTTTGTCTGATGTTCTCCGGTTTGATCTTTCTTTGGCGCAGCAAGGTCTTGCTGTTGCCACGGTTAAGGGCTATCTTTCAGCGCTGTCGGCTTTTATTTGTTTGCCTGATCAGCCCTCTTTTTAAGTCCCCTGTAGTTTTAAGGTTTTTGAAGGGTCTTACTAACAAGTTCCCTCCTACACCTTTTATTGTGCCTCAGTGGGACTTGAATCTTGTCTTGACCTTTCTGATGGGTGCTCCCTTTGAGCCTCTTCATAAATGTCCTATGAGGCTTTTAACCTTTAAGGCTGTTTTCCTAGTTGCAATAACCTCTGCAAGGAGGGTGAGTGAGCTTCAAGCTCTTAGTTCTAAGCCCCCTTTCCTGACCATTCATGCTGATCGGATGGTTCTAAGGACCAGGGCTCCTTTTTTTCCTAAGGTGGTGACTCCTTTCCACCTTGGTCAATCCATTACGCTCCCTACCTTTTATCCTCCCCCGCACCCTTCCAAGGAGGAGGAGAGGTTGCACCGTCTGGACCCCAAAAGGGCGGTGTCTTTTTATTTGGACAGAACTAAAGACTGTCGCTTGGATGACCAGCTCTTCGTTGGATTTGCTGGCTGCAAGAAGGGGAGAGCGGTTCATAAGAGAACCTTGTCAAGGTGGATCGTCCTGTGTATAAAGATCTGCTACTCTTTGGCCGGTACGGAACCTCCAGAGGGTATTGGGGCTCATTCCACTAGAGCTAAGTCGTCAACCTCAGCTTTGGCTAGAGGTGTTCCTGTGGAGGACATTTGTAGGGCGGCAACTTGGTCTTCCCTCCACACTTTCGCGAAGCATTACTGCTTGGATACCGAAGTGAGGAGGGACGGTCACTTTGCGCGCTCTGTCCTTCAGGATTTCCTGGTTTAGAAGAGTGGACACCCTCCTCCGGGAGTGGGGACTGCTGTGGGACTCTATTCACAAGGTGAGGAATCCACACGGCAGATGTATCTATCAGAAGAACAAGTTACTTACCTTCGGTAACGCTTTTTCTGGTAGATACTATATCTGCCTGTGGATTCCTCACTGACCCTCCCGCCTCCCCGTTGTCCACTCTTCTTTACCAGAGTTACTGTATTCTATTGTTTATATATTGTAATGTTAAGGAGTTGTTTCCATTGCATTTGCTTCACACTGTGTGTGTTTCTCCTTGGCAATTGTGTTTTGTATATTGCTACTGTCATTGGTTCGTCCGTGTGCCTCGATGGCACGGAAAAAAGGGCGGAACTGATGTCATCACGCCGGCGTGGGCCTATTATAGGCGTCGGTGACGTCAGCGGAGTCGTTTCTCTGTGACGTCCTGTCCACGCGAGGCTACGAAAAGAATTTCCGAATGTTGCTGACGTAAGGGGGATATTCACAAGGTGAGGAATCCACAGGCAGATATAGTATGTACCAGAAAAAGCGTTACCGAAGGTAAGTAACTTGTTCTTTATCTTGATAAGACCAAGAGTGTTCGAAAGTCTGATCATTTGTTAGTAAACTATAGCCCTCTGAATACAGGCTTGTCTGCATCAAAGAGGTCCATTTCTAGATGGATTGTGTCATGCATTGTTATCATATCAGTTGGCACGGAAGCAGCTCCCGGGCAAGCCAAGAGCGCATTCCACTAGAGGAAAAGCTGCTACGATAGCAATGCTTAAAAATGGCACGGCGCCAAGTTTTTCAGTTGTTACTATGCAGCCTATCCAGGCTAAATCTGCCTCTATGATCCTGCCTGTTTCTACCTTTGAAAATACAGGTTATGTGTTTCAAAGAAACCCAGGGCAGTATTTCTTTACATTATCATATAATGTAATATATATGTCTTAATTTAGCAAATGTAAAAGTGTTACATGCAATAATGGCAGCTTTTAAGCCTAGTATGGTGTATTTCAGGCTGTGTGTGTGTGTGTGTATATGTATGTATATATGTATATGTGTGTATGTATATATATGTATATATATGTATATATATGTATATATATATATATGTATATGTATATATATGTATATATATGTATATATATGTATATATATATATATATATATATATATATATATATATATATATATATATATATATATATATATATATGTATATATATATATAGCTATTCCTCCGGGGTCCTGCACGTTGGCAGGACTAATCAGTGCTTATTACTTTAAGTATACCCCTGGAAGAGAACTAGGATTACGGGTAAGTAACTTATCCTTCATCTCAATCAGTCAATAGATTTGCCAGTTTTCTTCCAAAACCCGCAATCAGTGGCTGAAAGGGCTCTACACACACTAGATGTAAAAGGAGCTCTATTATATTACGTTGACAAAACTAAAGCTTTCAGAAAAACAAAACCACTATTTGTTGCTTTTGCTCCACAGCAGAAGGGTAACCCTATTTCAAAATCAGGAATAGCCAGATGTTTAGTTAAGTGCATTAAAATATGCTATCAAAAGACCATGAGCACTCTAACAGTTCCCCCAAAAGCCCACTCAACGCGCAAAATGGGGGCATCTATGGCTTTCCTAGGAAATATTCCACTAGAAGACATAGGTAGAGCAGCTACATGGTCTACCATACACACTTTCACTAAACAATATTGTGTAGATGTGCAAGCAAAGCAGCAAGCTGCTGTAGGCCAGGCTGTCCTCAAAACTCTTTCAAACTGCTGCAGCTGGTACAGGTGACCACCGCTAGAGGAGAAACTGCTATACAGTCTATGCCAAGATATGAATTCAGCAGCCCACATGCCTCGAACGGAAAATGCTACTTACCAGTATGCATCTGTTCTTGGCATGTAGGGCTGCTGACGTTCATATCGCCCACCCTCCTTCCCGGTGCCCGTCACAGCTGCAGTAATTCTTTCTACATACATTTACATGGACATCTCTTACTGTACTATACTCCATCTCTGCCACAATGGCGAAAAACAATCTGAAGAGGGAGAAGATGCCCATGCGCACTGTAGTCCAGGGGAGGAGTCACCTATCTCTTGATACTTCGAAGACTCTTCCATGACAACAAAGTGCAAACATCCGGACCCAACTCTAGGCGGCGATCTATGCTAAGATATGAATGTCAGCAGCCCTACATGCCAAGAACAGATGCATACTGGTAAGTAGCATTTTCCTTGCGAAAAACAAGTTAAGTCCAAGCCCAACACTAGATGGCAGGAATGTTCATAGTATGTGAATCTGGAGCACTTTCCGTTACGAATAGATGCTTACAGAGTCCATAATACTTTCCTATACACTGGTAAATGATAAAACCAAAACATTGGATGGTACTACCCACTCTCCTTAAGAGTTCTCCAGGACCACACGAAAAGACTACACTGACCTATTGAGCTTCATTGGTGCATGATAATAGCCATATATAGGACCTTTGCAAAAAAGTTGATTACAGCACTGAATTGGTGGGTAGGATTGTAACACAGCTATCCATACTTCCCTTTAAAGGCAACATTTGTTTTTCCATTTGTTGAATAATAAAAATAATGGTGTGAAGTAAGTTCTAAAAAAAAAAAACACATGGGTTGCAGTTCAATACATTAATTTCTCACTTATTAAAAGTGACAAATATCAAATGGATATGTTCAAATGACCATGCAACCCTTTGAAGACAAAACTGTGCAGTCACCTTATATCTGTCATTGTTACAAAATTATCAAACTCTTTTCATTTACAGATCTTATGAGACGGCAGGAGGAACTCAGGCGATTAGAAGAAATGAGAAATCATGAGCTTCAAAAGCGTAGGCAGTTTCAAATGAGGTAAACGGTGGTTGTTAATCCTTTATTGTGATCCTATGTAGATTCATTAGTCATCCATATGAGGAGAAATTCAAAGGTTCCCTGGATTGTTTCTAAAATGAGTTGCCGGTGAATCTTTAGAATATTTACTTTTATTTTAACCTTGTTTCATGATTTTAAATTATTTCCTTAACCACTAAACTCATCTGCCCCACTGCCCAGAAAGTAGAGTCCAGCTCGTACTTGGAGCTAGGTGGGGAAACTCTGGTGCATGCGCCAGAAGGCTTCCTGTAAGAAATTGAATTATCAATTGTGATGGGTGACTGGCTGGTACTAGCAGGTGAGAAGGCCTCCTTGGCATGCCCTAACCAATGGGGTAAAAGTTCCCAGGGCCAGCCCTTCCAACTTAGGGCATTTTCATGATGGCCGAAGTCTTCGGCCACCCTAAACTTGGACTCTGGGGTCTGGATATGTGGGGTGGGTGCACCATAGTAATTTTAGTGCTCTCCCATATTTAACTCTAAAATCCAGTTTGGAGCATGAACTTTATCTACAAAAAACCCAGAGACACAATTCTGGTAGACAAAAGCAGTGTCCTTCAGCAACACAGCAATAGATACACAAAATTTTACTTCACATCCTGGTCTTTACTCTTTCAAATGTCTCAATAGTTGTATGTGAAACTAGCATACGTGTCCAGTAGATTTTGGCGCTCAAGAAGGATTTGATACGGTAGTGTCAAAAGAATGCTCACAGCCCCCATGCTGCATATTCAGAAGAGTAATCTCTGACCATTTAGGTTGTCATATTTGTTGCTCCTACAGGACATTTCGCACTGATTCAAGGCTGATTACTGACTGGAAGAACACAATCCGCTGCGCTATCGAAACTAGCACAGGAGATATAGAGATGGGCTATTCCCCTACAAAATAGACCTGCTAGCTGTACATACCAGGGAAAGATCATGTGGAAGCGGACTGGTTCAGCAGACCAACATCAGCATCCCACGAGTGGGAGCTCAATTCACAGGAGGCGCTAAGGCCACTCAGAAGGTGGGGAACCCCGACAATAGACCTATTTGCAAAACGCCTGAATGCAAAATGCCCAAACTTCGCATCCAGGCAACCAGGGAAGGGATCCCTTGGGAATGCCCTATGGATAAGCTGGTCAAAAACATTTGCTTACGCTTTCCCCCCGATACCATTGATACACCGAGTACTCAAGTGTAGAACCAGCAACGCAACACAACCCTGATCCTGGTGGCACCACAGTGGGTCAGGCAGACCTGGTACTCACAGATAATGGAAATGGCACAGGGCGCTCCTCACAAATTCGGCATAAGGAAAGACTTACTCTCCATGCAAAACGGGGAGGTACTACACCCAGGGTGCCTCAGCCTAGCAGTGTGGCTCCTGAAGACAGAGTTTGTGCACCTGAGAGCACCCTGCGAGTTCTGAGAGAGGCAAGGAGACCTAGCACACGAAGGTGCTATGTGGCGAAATGGAAGAGGTTCACACAATGGTGCAGCAAGAAGAAGCTACACAAGAAGATGACAAGAGAGTCAACGGTGCTAAGGTATCTCACGCACTCGCTATAGACAAAGCTAAGCTCATCCTCGCTGAGAGTATACCTGGCAGCTATAGTGGCCTATACAAGAGGAGAAACAGGGAAGAGTTTTTTTTACATCACAGATAGTAAAGAGATTCCTGGAAGGGGCAAAGAGGATCGCACCTCCAAAGAGGATGCCAACACCGGCATGGAATCTTAATTTAGTCCTAACAGAACTCATGAAAGAACTTTTGAACCAATCTATAAGGCCTCACTGCAAATGCTGAAAATGAAAACCGCCTTCTTGATGGCAATCCCCTCGCTACGCAGGGTAAGCGAGCTTCAGGTGCTAACGCTAAAAGAACCCTACATCCAGAAACACAATGATAGGGTGGTGATGAGAACTGACCCGCACTTATTGCCAAAGGTGTTGTCAAGGTTCCACATTAACCAGTCGGTGCAAATACCGAGGTTCTATCAGAAACCGGCCACAAACGCAGAGAGGGCAATGCACACTCTGGACGCCAGAAGGGCAGTAATGCACTACATAGAAAGAACGAAGGAGCACAAAGACTAAGCAGTTCTTTGTGGCCTTTGCAAGCAGTTTCCTGGGTAGACCAGTAACAAAGGGAACCATCGCACGGTTGATCGCACAGACTATACAACTCTACTACAAAAATGCAGAGCAAGAACTAGCAGAGGGGGCACGGGCCCACTCTACTAGGAAAAAAGGAGCAACTATAGCCTTCCTGGCTAACACGCCCATTCAGGACATATGCCTGGTGGCAACATGGGCTTCAGGGCACACGCTCACTAAGCACCACTGTGTGTATGTACAAATGAACAAGGAAGCACAAGTAGGACAGAAGGTGCTTCAACATATATTCAACAACCAACTCTCATCTTCCACCCAGCCACCACAAACCTAACAAACCGCTACAATGTCTATGCACAGCATAGTGAATCCAGAAAGATTCACACTCCAAAACGAATAGTTTCTTACCTGCCGGTGTAGTTTTGCAGCTTGAAGATCTCTCTGGATTCACTAGCGAACCCACCCACCTCCGCCAGAAAGATGAGGCTGGAGAAGGTGGTGGTACAAGGACAACACTGAAACAGATAACAGGGCAAAGCGGGTAAATAACTTATTTGAACATTGCCAAGAATTCACAAACTAAACACAAACGAAAAGAAAAAGAATCCGAAGACTGCGCCCAAGGGTGGGAGCTTCCGCAGGAAGCGAGCCAACGTCACGGGCAGGACACCAAAAGGTGGGACGTCCACGCCCAGCTGGGCTACGAAAAAAAAAAGAAAAGACTACGATTCCAGACCCAACTACTAGACCAAGGAATAATGCACAGCATAGTGAATCCAGAAAGATCTTCAAGCTGCAAAACTACACAGACAGGTAAACTATTTGTTACCCTTTAAGCATTTGTTCTTGGCATGAAGAGCTGTGGATTCACATGCACCCTCTCTCCTCCCCAGACACCTATGGTTTTGCAGTGTGAATGTTTCTGGATTCACTATGCTGTGCATATTCCGCAATCTGGCGGTTGGGTCCGGAATCGTAGTCTTTATTCTTTTTTTTTTTTTTTGTAGCCCAGGTGGGCGTCGACGTCCCACCTTCTGGTGTACCTTCGGTGACGTCTTCAGATTCTTTTTTCCGCCATTGGGTCTGGATCGTCGCGTGAAGCTCCAGAAGTTTGGGAGGAAAAAAGGAGGAAATTAAACTACTATTCAACGGTAAAGACCGAAAAAGATTGGGAGAAGACCATCAGAGAGGAGAAGAACATCGAGATCTTCGACGTCCTTGGAGGTCTGCGCATACAGGGGGCCCCCTGAGCGCAGGGATGTACAAGACTCCATTTAAATTCTGCAAAAACTGCCACCACAAGTTTGCGCAGAAGGACCAGCACCCGGTCTGCAACCTCTGCCTGCCTATCGACCACGAGAGCAGAGACTGCAACGCCTGCTCCGTCTTCAAGCCGAAGACACTTAGAGTTCGAGAGAAGCAGAGGATAGCTCATCACACGATGCAGGGCAAGAGCCAGGCCCGACGCTTAACGAACTGGGCCTCTCCACCGATGACGAGGACAACATCGCCGAAGGTCCAGATGACTTAACGGTCGCAGAGACCGATAAGAAAACGCATGACAAGGTAGGAGAGTCTACGACCCCGAAAACTCCCACAGGGCCTCGAAAGCCAGAGGCAGACTCTCGAAAGGCAGAGTCCAAATTCTCGTAAGGAGCACCGGCGCCGAAAAGTTCGACGGCCGAAGCTGCATCCTCTGAAAAAGAGCCCAGTGGATCCTTCGACAAGGACTCCTGGAGGCCGAAGACCGGCGAAAAGCAAAGGTCGTCGATGCAAGCCCCCGAAAAAGGGTCTTGGACTTCGAAGGAAAAGGAGCTGAAGAAAGCTTCGAAGCCGCCGCCGAAGAGAGCGGCCGAAACGCTCGACGACGAACAGGCCGCAGAGATGCTGAGAAAGAAAAGAAGGCTCGAGGCCGAAATGGAGAACATCCTCCAGAGAAAGAAAGATTCGACGAAAGAATGAAGTTACAAGATCCCCTCGAGGCCGGCAACGTCCGTTGCTGAGGTGACAGAGCAGGAGGAGTTCGACGTCGAAGAGCCGCCGAAAACTCCGGAGCTCTCGGAGCACGAAGAGGAAGAGGACCTCTATTATACAGAAGGTGATTACGGAGACCAGCAGTCCGGCTACAGCTCAGGTTCCTCGACAGCCCAAGACTAGGATTGGCAGGACATCGAGGCCGAAAACCCGGAGGAGAAGATGGAGACATATCCTTCGAGGCCTTCGCCACCGGATGACATCGGGGCATACAACGAGGTCATCAGGAAGGCGGCAGCAGCTTATGGGGTTAAGCTAGAGGAGGAAAAGCCAAAAGCCGATTTCCTGCTGGAAACATTGCTCCCTACACAGACGAGAAGCCAATTCCTTCCCATGCTGAAAAGTATCACAGACCAGGGGAAGGAAGCCTTCAAGGACCCGGCTACATGCAGATCAGTAACGCCGAGGACGGAAAAGAAATACAAATTCTCCTCACAGGACCCGGCTTATATCAAGGGGTCCGTCACAGCAAATTCTATTATCGCTGCGACGGCCAGAAGAAGGGCCAACGTCCAACCATCTGGGCCTCCACCTGACGAGGAAAGCAGGAGGATGGACCTAACTGGGAGGAAAATAGAGAGAAACGCCGCTACGCACTGGCGGATGGCGAACTCAAACGCCCTCCCGAACAGACATCAAATACCAACATTGGGATGAGATGGGGAAATTGCTCAAGCACCTCCCGGAACAATACCGTGAGAGGGCATCACCTTGTGGAAGAAGGGAAAAGCATTGCTAAGTCGTGCCTCAAGACAGCCTTGGATGGCGCTGAAACATCCAGCAGACTGATGGCTATAGGCATCACAGAGAGAAGGCAAGCCTGGCTCAGGATCTCGGACTTCAAAGCTGAGGTTCAGAACAACATCCTGAACACACCCTTCAATGGTGAAACACTGTTCGGAGCCCCAGTTGATGAGAAGCTCGCACAACTGAGGAAGGACAACGAGACTGCAAGGTCCATGGGGGCCCTGCAATTCAGGGGGATGAGAAGGGGCGCTCCTACGCGGAGGCCAAACGGCAGAGGTGGAAACCAGCGAGGAGAATCACACCAGGCGTTCCACCAGAGCCAGCAGAGGAAAAACTGGAACTACCAGAACAGGGGCCAGTCCTTTCGTTCAAGAGGAAACGGACGAGGACAGAAAAGAAGAGGCGGTGAACAACCCCCATCTAAGTGACTGCACACGAGAAAACTTGCTCAACCACTCGAACCCTCCGGGGTAAGAGCACGGAAAAACAGAGGAGAGGGCTACACGGACAAGACACAAAAGAACATGTAACTCCAGTAGGAGGCAGGCTAAGATTTTTTCTCCAGGGGTGGAGAAAAATCACCACAGACAAGTGGATACTGAACATCATGCAGTTCGGATACTGCATAGAGCTGCTAAAGAATCCACCAAACAGAAAGCCAAAGAGAAGACGGCACTCAGGAACAGAGCTGCGATTGCTCCAAAAGGAAGCTCAAGAACTACTCCTCAAAGAGGCCATCGACGGTCCCATTCAAAGAACGGAACAGAGGAGTGTACTCAAACTACTTCCTGGTACCAAAAGTGGACGAAAGCCTAGGACCCATCCTGGACCTACGGTTCTTAAACAAATATGTAAAGACCCAAAAATTCAAGATGACGTCCCTACAAGAGGTCATCCCACAGATAAAGGCCGGGGACTTCTTGTCCACCATAGACCTCAAGGATGCGTACCTGCACATCCCCATGAACAGGCAGCACAAGCACATGCTAAGGTTCGCAGTGAACAACGATCACTACCAATTCACAACCCTGGCTTTCGGTCTAAAATCCGCACCAAGGGTGTTCACCAAATGCTCGAGGCAATGGCATCTGCGAAGGGAGGGGATACACTTGTACCCCTACCTCGACGACTGGCTCGTAAAGGCAAGCTCCTACAGGACATGCAAAGATCATGCACTGCAGGTCACGAGAACGCTAACAGGCCTGGGATTCTCCATACACTGCGGAAAATGCTCAATGGAACCGGAGCAGGTGAAGATCTTCTTGGGTGCTCTAATCGACACCGTCCAATGCAGGGTGTCACCCAGCGAAAAGAGAACACTCAGCCTACTGACGGAGAAACGTCACTACCAGAAGGGGCGAGCTCTGACAGTGAGGACAGTGAGCAAGATCTTGGGGATGATGGCGTCATGCATACACCTGGTCCCCAATGTACGCCTACAGATGAGACCGCTCCAAGAGTGGCTACAACAGCAATGGTCACAAGCTACAGGAAGTTGGGAGGATCTAGTGGTTGTAACGCACAAGGTGCAGGAAGAAATAAGGTGGTGGACCAAGGAAAGGATAAGAATAGGGAAACCTCTAACACCACCGGACCCAACAGTGACCATTAGTCAGTGGGGCACTCCGACAATAGACCTATTTGCAACACGCCTGAATGCAAAATGCCAATACTTTGCATCCAGGCAACCAGAAGCACTATCGCAGGGGAATGCCCTATGGATAAGCTGGTCAAAGACATTTGCCTACGCTTTTCCCCCGATGCCACTGATCCCCCAGGGTTCTCAACAAATGCATGACAAGCAACATGATGCTGATCCTGGTGGCACCACAATGGGCCAGGCAGACCTGGTACTCTCAGATAATGGAAATGGCGCAGGGGCCCCCCCACAAGCTCTCAAAAAGAGACCTACTCTCCATGGAAAACTGAGAAGTTCTACACCCAGAGCCGGAGAGCCTCAACCTCTCAGCCTGGCTCCTGAGGACTTGGAGATCGAACATCTAAAACTACCAGAGAGCACCCTGAGGGTGCTGCGAGAGGCAAGAAGGCCCAGCACACACAAATGCTATGGGGAAAAATGGAAAAGATTCACTCAGTGGTGTTGCAAGAAAAAACTACACAGAAAACTGACCAGGGAATCTACGGCGCTAAGGTACCTCACGCACCTAATAAAGGCTACACTAAGCTCATCCTCGCTAAGGGTACACCTGGCTGCGATTGTGGCATACACAAGAGGAGAAACAGGGAGAAGCTCTTCACATCTCAAGTCGTGAAAAGATTCTTAGAAGGGGCTAAAAGAATAGCGCCACCAAAAAGAATGCCGCCACCTGCTTGGAACCTGAATGTAGTACTGACGGAGCTCATGAAAGCACCTTTCGAACCTATCCACAAAGCATCACTGCAAATGCTGACTATGAAAAACGCCTTTCTGGTAGCAATTACATCGCTACGGAGAGTGAGCTAACTGCAGGCTCTAACACTACAGGAACCCTACATTCAGATACACAGTGACAGGGTCGTAATGAGAACGGACCCGCACTTCATGCCGAAGGTGGTGTCAAGGTTCCACATGAATCAAAGTATTCAGATCCCTAGCTTCTTCCAAAACCCCACTACAAGCGCTGAGAGAGCACTCCACACTCTAGACGCAAGAAGGGCAGTGATGCACTACATTGAAAGGACGAAAGGACACAGGAAGACAAAACAGTTCTTCGTATTCTTCGCAAACAGTTACATGGGTAAACCAGTCACAAAATACACCATAGCTCGATGGATCGCAAAGACTATACAATTCTGCCACAAGCAAGCGGGCCAGGAGCGAACAGGAGGGGCACAGGCCCACTCCACCAGGAAGAAAGGAGCAACAATTGCCTTTCTGGCCAACACACCAATTCAGGACATATTCCTGGCGGCAACATGGGCTTCAGTGCACACGTTCACTAAGCACTATTGCTAGGACAAAAGGTGCTTCAACATATTTTCAACAACCCAACGCTCATCTTCCACCCAACCACCACAAAAGTAACAAAAACCGCTACAAAGTCTATGCACAGCATAGTGAATCCAGAAAGATTCACGCTGCAAAACGAATAGTTTCTTACCTGTCGGTGTAGTTTTGCAGCTTGAAGATCTTTCTGGATTCACTAGCGAACCCACCCGCCTCCACCAGAAAGATGAGGCTGGAAAAGAAGGTGGAAATGCATAGAAAAGGAAAGAAAGTTGAAGCTTTCAAGATACGTGGAAAGAATTGCGTAAATAAAAAAAGAGGATTAACATACATAGCCATGGATTCACTACAAGCAGAAAAAACAAAGAGACAGAAAAAAGAATCCGAAGATGGCACCCAAGGGTGGTAGCTTCGGCCGGAAGCATGCCGACGTCACCGAAGGTACACCAGAAGGTGGGACGTCGACGCCCACCTGGGCTACAACAAAAAAAAGAGAAAAAAGACAAGGATTCCGGACCAAACCACCAGATTGCGGAATATGCACAGCATAGTGAATCCAGAAAGATCTTCAAGCTGCAAAACTAAACCGACGGGTAAGAAACTTCGTTATTGCAGTTCTTATTACTTACATTAAATACACATGGACATCTATATACTACTTTCTTACTCCATGGTCACCCTCTTGCGTTGAAACAATCTAACAATGGAACCCATGCACATTATCGCTGAAAGGAGTCACCTTGTGACTAGAAAGTCTAAGAAGAAAAGCAACTGGCAAACCCAACGCTACATATCAACAGATGCTATCAACAGGGTAAGTAACATAATCCTTCAATTGCAGTTAAAACCCCCCCACACCACCCACCAATTTTTGCCAAGTTTCTTATGCACTTTGACTGAGTGTGCCCTGGGTTCCTGCCAATCAGGTACCCTGCCCCCTGTGTTCTTTTCCTAAACCTTTACCTTGTTACCATAATTGGTACAATTCTGAACTACCTGTAACCCCCTTGTAAGGGGTACCTATGGTACCAAGGGCATGGTATTCAGGAAATGCCTCTGAGCGCTGCAGCCACCCTCCGGGACCGCTCAGCAAAACATGCACCACTGCAGCTTGCGTGTTTTGGTGCAGCTAAGTGAAGAGTGGACATGGCACACACCCCTGGGTGCCGCACCTGCCCAGCACTGCATGAGGCCTAGGTAAGTCACCCTTAGGGCAGGGTGCTCTGTACCTCATGCGAGGAACTATATGCATGATCAGACATGTCCCTATATCTAAGGCCATTCCTAGATATAAGTACCCAGTAAAGCCATCCTGAGTATATGGTCTAGAAACTACGATTTTCTAGCACCAGAATGGCTTTACTGAATCCTAGGGCGTTTGGTATCAAACATCTCAGAATAATAAACCTGCACTGATTCCAGTGTCCGATTTATATTTCTATGCACTGGGGATCCTTTCTAGAAGGGGACACCTGAACCAACCCCACCACTTGTGGGTCTCTGACTGGTGAACACTAGCTTGCCACCATTAGACAGGTGTCTGGATTCTTTGGGTGAGAGCCTTCGCTCACATGGCCCAGAAACAAAGCATTTCCTGAACACCTCCCCACCAAAGGCAGGAAGAGCATCTGTGACTGGGGAGCTTCAAAGTCCTGCCTCCTTTGTAATTACCCCCCGCCCCCTCCAACCCCAGCCTCTCCTGCTAGCAGGAGCAGGCCACTTCCTGTCTTCACTCCCTTTTCAGTGGGAAGTTAGGTGGTAAAATCAGGACATCCCAGGTCGTCTGCCCACCTCTGCTAACCCCATCCCACAGGTGAGGGAGGCAAGTTGAGGCCCACTCTTCATTTCCTGCCATCTTGCAGCTGGAAGACACCCTCCAATTAGGGTCAGAGATTCTGCTCACTCCTCCACTTGGTGTGAGCACACTAAAACAGTATTTAGGGGCACTCCTGATTCCAGTCTAGAAGTTCCAGACCAACTAAGAATATAGGAGCAGAATAGGACACAGCAGAAAAAGATCCAGGCAACCACTGCTTTGGCCCCAGCTACACCGGCCTGCCTGCACCTTCAAGAAACCCCTGCTGCACAACGGCTTCCATCCTGAAGACCAACGGCTTCCAAAAACCGTGGGAGTACTGACAAGCTTTGAAAAAGACCCAAGACTCTCGAAAGCAGCCCTGTCTCCAAAAAGAACTCCAATGCCCTGCGGAACTGTGAAGACTCCCTTTCCAGACCTTCCTCTGCACCGGATGCCCACAGCCCAGGAGGCCCACTGGTCTAGAAGAGGTTCCCCAGTAGTCCAAACTCTGAATCCATCGATGGGGGACATCTTCCAGCCTTCATGTATACACCTACAGCCAGACCCCCCCACGACTGCGACCTACCCGGAAATGAGAAATCTGATGTCTAAAAACACCCCTGTGTCCTGGTGACCCGAACCAATGGTATCCTACAGTCTCCTGGCATCTCAGCTTCCTCCCTTTACTGATAGTTCCGCCGAAGCAAGCTCCTGGCCTGAACCTGAAACCGGAACCACAGGTCTCAGTAGGTTAACATTGGCCGCCCAACAAAGTGTCTGCCCCTGTGCCGTTGGTGTAGTGTTGGTGCTGCCTTGGGCCCCACCTTTAAACTTACCTCCGCTCCTGATGATTGTTTGGAAAGGCTGTTTTACCTGCCTGTGAGCAGATTAACAGATTTGTGCCCCTAGTCCCCATTGACTAGCAATACACACCCCTGCACTCTGCACCTAGCCGCTGTAGTGCTACTGGTGGTGCACCTTGAGTGCAGAATTGAACCTTTCAGGTCCTCTGTTGTACCCCCAAAAGGACCACACCAAAAGTCATTGTACTTACCTGTAGTTACGAACTTCATTTTCCATAGGATTGCATTGTGTGGCCTTTTGCTGAAAAAGTTCTAAGGTTTGGCTCTGCCTTACATAGCAACAAAGTAACTTAGTGTGTACAAGTGAAGTGTCCTGCTTACTAATGTACTGCTGTACCTAAACTCTATTTGTTTTTTTGCACCAAGTTGAAAAAAAAGTAACTAGAAAATAAGAAGTAATATCACGTGTTCCAAACAATTTACTACGTATTTTCCATACTGCAAAGTTACTTGTATGCTATACAAAACCTATACACTGTATTTTGAAAGGTATTGCTGCTTTAAACATATCCCTTGCATGCATTTAGGTAATGCTTGGTTCTATAAATGAAATAATACTTTTTCTACAAACTAGTGTTCTTGATTCAGTCTCTTGTGTGTGCCATCATTTCTTGCCTGAGTGTGCAAAATAAATGCTTAATATCTGATAAGCCTAACTGCTCAACCACACTACCACAATAGAGTAAAGTATTATCTACTTTAGCCTCTGCTGTACCTTCTTGACACCGACGATGCATCAAAGTCGGTGAATGGCGACACTAGAGTTTATTCGACATAGACTTGCGCTTCCCAGATCTCTCCTACTCCGAGAGTGAAGCAATGCGTCTCGACGTCTACTTCCCTTTCTACGGCGGAGGCACTAACCGCCTCAACGGCGACCTGTCCCTCGACATAGTTCATGCCTTGTGTTTTTCCCATGTCTACTATTACGCCAGAGCATAACAATCCGGTATGTGCTTCTTTTTTTGATGCTGGTGAAGCAGAACAATGCAATTTTTTTTCTCTGATCTGACCGTGTGCGATTTTTCATGAGGAGGGCTCTTTAAGGGCATGGCTGCTCGCAAGGCCACTTTTTGATCCTTTTCCTCTATCCAGCAAGGCATGCAGTTTGATCTTTTCTGTCTCGAAGTGTTCTCTTAGAAAACTGCTGGCAATAACAACACTTCTCTGGATTGTGTGAGTATGGCAAACACACAATACAGACAGAGTATGGGTCAGATTTTGCCATTTCTTCCCACAGGAGGGACATTTAATGAACAATGCTGGCATTTGTCAGAAAATGTTCTTGAAATTGTCAGACAAAAGCTAGCAAAGTAAGCCAGCAGTCAAAAAAAGTCGAGTGAAAGTAGAAAAACTACCAGGAAACCTCACAGAAGTTGCTGGAAAAAAGAACTTAACTGTCACATGTGGTGCATGATGGGAGCAGGGAGCTCTTGAAGGTCTTAAAGGCACAGTGCCAGTTTTTATTACGGTTTTGATTATTTTGCTATGCAGCCTGTGGGTTAGGTGTCTGCTATTACTTGCCTTTTTCTTTGAAAATAAAGGGCTATATCAAAACACTAAGAGTGCTTGTTTTTATATATTAAAATACTTTGTGAATATGTGACTATTTTATGGAATATATATGTTCGAGGCATGTGGGCTGCTGAATTCATATCTGTGAATAGATCGCCGCCTAGTGTTGGGTCCGGATGATTGCACATTGTTGTCCTGGAAGAGTCTTCGAAGTATCACGAGATAGGTGGCTCCTCCCCTGGACTACAGTGCGCATGGGCATCGCCTCCATCCCCAGATTGTTTTTTTTCCGCCATTGGGTTCGGATGTGTGTCGGTTCCCTCTGTCGGAACCGATAGTTGTTAACTCTCTTAAACTCGAGACCAAAAGGTCTTTAGGCTTGGCGCCGGTATCGTTTTCGTTCGGGTGTACTGTTTCTTCAGCTCCAAACTCTCGCTGCCCTTCCGCGTGCTGTCGGCGCGGACGGGCCTACACGACGCTCCAGACATGGAACGGACTCCGTTTAAACGGTGCCCGGTGTGCAACGCGAAATACTCGCACCTCGACGTGCACCCAGTGTGCAACACTTGTCTGTCGCCGGACCACGACGAGGCCAGGTGTATGGCCTGCTCGAAGTTCCGGTGCAAGAAGACCCTCCAGATTCGTCGGGCTGCGAGACTTCAGGCCAAACTGTCTGCGCCCCCGCCGGACGACATCTTCGAAGAAGAAGTCGGAAGCGACAATGTCCAACAGGTTTCGGACTCTAGCCCTGCGTCCGAAGGGGAGGCCTACGACGCAGGAGACGAGGAGTTTGACAAAGCCGGCAACGAGGTAGGGGACGACGATACGGCCATTGCCACCGTGGGGGATAGCTCGGAGGAGGAGCTTCCCCGGACTGACTCAGGGGTCGACCCCCTTCCTGCGGCCCTGGTCGAGGGATCGCCTTCGGGCCTTACCCAAGACCATGTTGTTAGTCCAGCAGCCCCGCCTACAAGCCCGGCCACGGACATTTTGGAGGTGCCACTTACATTTCCAAAAACGAAAGTGAAGCCTTCGGGTTCAACGCCTCCGGTTTCGAAACCGAAAGTAAAAGCAGTGCTGAAGGCTCTGAAGGCGTCAAAATCAAAGAAATTCAAAATGGCCGACATGGACAGTCCCACCAAGATAGCCGACCCAAAGGCCTCCGGGTCGGTGCCGAAGGCGAAGTCGTCCGACGCGGCTGCGTCGGCGCCAAAGATGGTCGCGGTCGATGACCCGAAGAAGGCTTCGAAGAAGCGTCAAGGCGATCCCAAAGCTCTGGCTTCCCCGGCTCCGGCCGTCGGAGCCAAGGACGGTAACGCATCGACTCCGAAGACGGTGCCTCTCGCCGACACCACTCCCAAGTCAGGGAAATCACGGGAGGCGGTCACTCCCTCTCCAGCCCTTTCGAAAAAAGTCGAAGATTCCCTGCAGCGGATTCGGAAGGTCGCGGAGCTTCCCGACCCTAAAGCTGGGGTGTCGAAGCCCACGCAGAAGCCGTCAAAGGCACAAGCGCCTATCCGCTTCACCCTGCCGCCGAAGTCGACGCCGAAGGCCTTCGCTTCGAAGCAGGTAGCTGGGGTGCCCTCGAAGGAGGTGTCGACGCCCAAAGCGTCTCCGGTGGTGGCTAAACCTCGGCTCCAGCCACTCGCGGAGGAAGAACGTCGTGAAGTCATCATCGACGCCAATACCGGGAAACTGTCCCTCCTCAAAAGGAAAATCACCACGGAGCCGGTGTTGGAACACTTTCGCATTCCTCTCAAAACAAAAGGGACTCTGCGGGTACTTCAGCACCTTTGGAGCCGGCGTCTCCAGGTAACATGCCAAGTTCCCCAACTCACTCCAACGCAGGGGATGGCGACGACGAGGAGGTCGAGTACAACTATCCGGCGTACTCGGATCCGGACGAGGAACACGAACCTTGGTCTGCCGGGGGTGACCCTGAGGACCCGCAGTCGGGTCAGGAACCGCAACTCTTTGCGGCGAAGACTTCGCCAACGGAGGACTCTGCTGCCTTCAACGCGTTGATCGAGAGAGCTGCGGCTAACCACGATGTCGAGCTGCACTCCGATCCTGTGGATGTGGACTTTTTATTTGACACTTTCTCTGTTGCCGAAAAGTCAGTCAAAACTTTGCCAATGCTCAAGGGAGTGCTCAAGCACGCGCAGGAGGTCTTCAAGGAGCCCACTCGGGCGCGTGTCATCAATCCACGCATTGATAAAAAATATAAGGCAGCGCCCTCGGATCCAACATATATCAAGGGACACTTGCCACTGGACTCTTTGGTTGTATCCAACGCTCGCAAGAGGGCGAACTCGCAGACGACTGGTGACGCTCCTCCCCCAGACAAAGAGTCAAAAATCTTTGAGGCCTCAGGGAAACGGATTGCTGCACAGGCAGCTAACATTTGGCGCATCTCAAACACGCAGGCCCTACTTGCACGCTACGATAGGGCTCATTACGACACCCTAGAAGCCCTGCTGCAGCACTTGCCTGACCAGTACAAGGAGGCAGGGGAAATGTTAATTCAAGAGGGAAAGCTCATCACAAATGCTTCCATCAAATGTGCGCTAAATGTGGCTGATACCGCCTCCAGGGCAATCAACACTAGTGTGTTGCTCAGAAGACATGCATGGCTTAGGATTTCAGGGTTTAAACCTGATATACAAACGACCATCCTGAACCAGACGGTTAATCCTGACCATTTGTTTGGCCCTGAGGTTGATGCGACGCTGGAGAAAATGAAAAAAGATACAGACACTGCTAAGTCTATGGGGGCCCTTCAGTCTCAGCAGTTTCGGGGTGGTTCCTTTCGCCGCTCCAATACCAGAGGCACCTCAAGGGGTCAGGCATCGCAATCCACCCAGTACTACAAGGGCAATACCCAAACCTCATACACCAACAAGGGTAGAGGTGGCTACAGAGGCAACAACATCAAAGGCAGGGGACGTGGAAACAACAGCTCCAGGTCCACCGCCGCCAACAAGCAGTGACGCCTTGTCACTGCCCCCCGACCACACAACACCGGTCGGGGGGAGACTCCAGCAGTTCCTGCCCGCGTGGAAATCCATCACCACGGACAGGTGGGTCAGGTCTCTTATCCAGTACGGTTACTGTCTGGAACTTACTTCCACTCCACCGAACATACCTCCAAGAAGCCGTCCTATGTCCGGCGAGCACTTGCTCTTGTTGCAGCAGGAGGTTCAGGTCATGCTGCCAAAAGGGTCAATAGAGCTCGTCCCACTGCAGGAAAGGGGTACAGGAGTTTACTCTCTCTGTATTTTCTAATCCCCAAAAAGGACGGTTCCCTACGGCCCATCCTGGACCTCAGGCCCCTCAACTGGTACATTCTCTCGGAGCATTTCCATATGCTCACGTTGCAGCAGGTACTCCCTCTGCTTCAACAGGGAGACTTCCTGGCTACGTTGGATCTAAAAGACGCATACTTTCATATCCCCCTGCAGCCTTCCCACAGGAAGTATCTCAGATTCACGATCCAAGACCAGCACTACCAGTTCAATGTTCTGCCGTTTGGGGTCACCACAGCGCCAAGGGTCTTTACAAAGTGCCTGGCGACTGTGGCGGCGCATCTACGGCGCCAGAGCGTCCACGTCTACCCTTACCTGGACGACTGGCTCATTCAAGCAAAAACAGAACAGTGCGCCGACCACGTGTCCCGCACCATTCATCTCCTGCACGATCTGGGATTCTCTCTGAACTACCCGAAATCCCATCTCCAGCCCGCCCATGTACGACAGTATCTAGGCGCGACAATAAACACTCTGGCAGCCACTGCGCAGCCAAATTCAGTGAGAATCGCCAGTATCCAAATGTTGATCCAACGATTCAGACCTCAACACTCGCTTCCAGCGAAGGTGTTCATGCAGTTGATAGGCATGATGGCCTCCTGCATCTCCATTGTCCCGCACGCGAGACTACATATGCGTCCGCTTCAGGAGTGCCTGGCACGTCCGTGGACTCAGGCTCATGGGCAACTGACAGACCTAGTGTTGGTGAGCGGTCGGGCATACAACTCTCTGCATTGGTGGAACCCACAAAACCTTTGCAAGGGCCGACCATTCCAAGAGCCTGTGCCACAGATTATCCTGACGACGGACGCTTCTCTCCAGGGATGGGGAGCGCATGTACTCCACTACACAGTGCAGGGACTATGGACACTACAGCAAAGGAAGATGCACATCAATGTGTTGGAACTGATCGCAATCTTCATGGCCTTGAAGGCGTTCAAAGTACATCTGTGCAACAAGGTCGTGTTGATCCGGACGGACAACATGACTGCCATGTACTACATTCAGAAGCAGGGAGGCACACACTCTCCGCAGCTGTCTCATCTGGCTCAGAGCATGTGGAAGTGGGCCATTCAGAGGAACATCTTCCTCATGGCGGAGCATCTCCCGGGCAAAGACAACCAGATGGCGGACCTGCTCAGCAGGCACAGCCATCAAATGCACGAGTGGGAGATACATCCATCAGTACTCCGACCGTACTTCCAAAGGTGGGGTCATCCAGAGATAGACCTGTTCGCCACAAAGGAGAACGCAAAATGCCAAAGCTTCGCCGCCAGGTTCCCACACCCGCAATCACAGGGCAATGCGATGTGGATGAACTGGTCAGGCAGATTTGCGTACGCTTTTCCCCCAGCACCTCTGATACCGCTGGTGGCACGCAAGCTCAGGCAGCACTCGATGACTCTCATCCTGGTTGCTCCAACGTGGGCTCGCCAGCCGTGGTACACCACGTTTCTGGAACTCTCCGTGGTACCGCATCAAAGGCTTCATCTCACTCCCAGCCTTCTGACGCAGAGCCATGGCGACATTCAGCACCCAGATCCGCAACAGCTCAACCTGGCGATCTGGCTCCTGAAGTCCTAGAGTTTGGCTACCTCAATCTTCCTCCTGATTGCATGAACATCATTCGGGAGGCAAGGAAGCCCACTACTAGAGCTTGTTATGCGGCTAAATGGAAGAGGTTTGTCATTTATTGTGTTAACCACAATATTGACCCGCTAGATGCTTCCATCCAAAACATAATTTGTTACCTGTTCCACCTGTATCAATGCAATTTGGCGTACTCTTCCATCCGCATTCACCTGTCTGCTATGGCAGCATACCTCCAGAACAGGCAACACCTGTCACTTTTTAAGGTCCCTGCTATCAAGGCTTTTCTGGAAGCACTCAAGAGTCATTCCGCCCAGGACCCCACCAGCTCCGGAATGGAACCTCAATGTGGTTCTTACAAGACTGATGGGTCCTCCCTTCGAGCCACTGCACTCTTGTGAGCTTCAGTTTCTGACTTGGAAGGTTGCTTTCTTGGTAGCAATTACATCGCTACGGAGGGTTAGCGAGTTGCAGGCTCTCACCATCCAAGAGCCTTTCTTCCAAGTACATGCTAACAGGGTTGTGCTCCGCACTAACCCTAAATTCTTACCCAAGGTTGTGTCTCAATTCCATATGAACCAGACAATTGAGTTGCCGGTGTTTTTCCAAAACCCAGAGACGCTGGCGGGGCGGATGCTCCACACCCTTGACGTTAAAAGAGCCTTGATGTACTATGTGGACAGGACAAAAGATTTTCGCAAAACCAAGCAGCTTTTCGTTGCTTTTGCCTCACACCACAAGGGAAACGCTATCTCCAAAGCTGGGATCGCTAGGTGGATTGTGAAATGCATTCAAATCTGTTACGCTAAAGCTAAACGCACTCTCACTATCCCACCAAGAGCCCACTCCACCAGGAAGTTGGGGGCCTCTATGGCTTTCCTAGGTAACATTCCCTTAGAAGATATTTGTAGAGCAGCCACATGGTCTACCACACATACTTTCACTAAACATTACTGTGTAGACGTGCACTCCAAACAGCAGGCAGCTGTTGGTCAGGCTGTTCTCAAAACACTTTTTCAGACTGCTGCAGCTGGCACGGGCGACCGCCGCTAATGGAGGGACTGCTATGTATTCTATGCACAGATATGAATTCAGCAGCCCACATGCCTCGAACTGCAAATGCTACTTACCAGTATGCATCTGTTCTTGGCATGTAGGGCTGCTGACATTCATATCGCCCACCCTCCTCCCCGGCGCCTGTAGCAGCTGCAGTCTTTATATATATATATATATGCTCATAGCATGGTCATCACTCACATACTTCACTCCATCTCTGCCAATGGCTAAAAACAATCTGGGGATGGAGGCGATGCCCATGCGCACTGTAGTCCAGGGGAGGAGCCACCTATCTTGTGATACTTCGAAGACTCTTCCAGGACAACAATGTGCAATCATCCGGACCCAACACTAGGCGATCTATGCACAGATATGAATGTCAGCAGCCCTACATGCCAAGAACAGATGCATACTGGTAAGTAGCATTTGCATTTTTATTGAATTAATTGGTAGGTGTCTTGACATTTGTACACAGCTGTTCACCTACAACCACAGGGGCCGACGCCTAAACATTAATGGTTGAAGTGAGAATAGAACACTACTGCATTAATGCCGACATCCCGGAGGCTGGCAGTGCTCAGAATTATATCAATTTGATACAGCATACGCTGTCAAGGACCTCATCAGTCCAGAAACTAGCACCCACCTAGAAAGGGAAGCCACAAATAAAGAAAACCCTCCCACCCGCCCTCACCTAACAGAGGGACAACAAAGGGGAACCCATACCAAGATATCAGAAGTCGTATAGCACCCTCTAGCACTCCCTTTCGCTCAGGCGGGGCACCATCTAGTCCGCGTTTGATGGCATTAGACGTAACACTTGCAAGAGCTTGGGGCCGGTGACCTCACGAAGGTCCTTCGACAGAAACTTTATTAAAGGAGCCCAGACCTCTGCATATTTCTCACTCTTCTGATTTTGGACCACGAGAGTCGCTCCATGGCAAGGGTCATCCAGAGCCTGTGGAGCCATGCCGTATGATCCGGGACCGTGGGAGTACCCCAGTGGGTTAAGATCGCCTGGCGAGCTGCGAATAGTGCCAATGCTATCTGCCTGCCTCGATCTACACCCCTCCCGCATTGTTCTGTGTGGTTCTTGTCCCATTGGTAAATCCTTGCTGGTGTAAGATACCAATAAGATGTTACCTTGAATGCAGTTTCAGTCCCTGCAGTGTTGTATGCCGTGTGATGCGCCCGATAATAAATATGTTCGAGGCATGTGGGCTGCTTAATTCATATCTGTGCATAGATCGCCGCCTAGTGTTGGGTCCGGATGATTGCACATTGTTGTCCTGGAAGAGTCTTCGAAGTATCACAAGATAGGTGGCTCCTCCCCTGGACTACAGTGCGCATGGGCATCGCCTCCATGCTCAGATTGTTTTTTTCCGCCATTGGGTTCGGATGTACTTTCCAGCACTCCAAGTTCGGAATCAAGATAACTTACCGAAAGGCCAAAAGGCCTTCGGTTTCGTCCGTATTGTTTGCGATTGGTAACGATAACCTTTTACCATTAGTTTGCACTCCGGTCGTCGAATCGGGCCGTTCGGCTTTCTCGACTACACGTGGATCGACGGTCGATTGAACTAAGCCCATTCAAGTACTGCCCGCAGTGCAACTTCAAGTTCCCGCACACCGATAAACATCCAGTGTTCAACAGATGCTTGTCTCCAGATCACAATGAAGACCATTGCCTAGCTTGTGCCCAGTTCCGGTCCAAAAAGACTATCCGGAATCGACGGGCGGCAAGGTAAGAAATGCAGACGTCGGCACCAGAGCCCGAGAATATCTTCGGCGACTAGGAAGAACTGGTTGACGCCGAAGACTCGGATCAAGAGAAAGATCAGTTCTCCGAGCACGACTCTGAATATTATATCGACGACAAAGAACTCGTCGAGGTCTAAGAATACGATTAAGATATCGTAGCTGTCGAAGACTACTCCGATGATGACTAAGGCCGAACCGTGAGTACACTGCCCCATACAGACTATACACCAATATCAGAGACTCAGGTCGAGGCATCGCCAACAGGCCTTAGCCAAGATCAAAATACTGATTCTACAGCCCGGCCATACCGCCTGGCTAAGAACATACAAAAAGAGCCTTCTGAGACACTCTTCCAAGGCCAGGCCCATCTAAACCGAAAGTCATCGACACGACAGTCTTCGGACCGAACGTCGTCGAACCGAAGGTGATAAAGCCAAAGTGCGCCGACCCGAAGCCTACCTTTCCATCAACACCTTCGAAGCCACGGGCCGTCGAATCGACCTCGAAGCCAAAGCCCGTCGACTCGAGCAAATCTGGTTCAACGGTCGAAAAAGGAAAGAAGTGTGTCGACTTAGACAAAAGGGCTACGCCCAAGGCGGTCGTCTAACTGAAACATAAACCTAAAGTAGACCACACAAGATGGGTCGAGCCGAAGCCCATCGATCCAAAAAGGGGCTTCGAGCCAAAAGAGCAGGCTCCGAAGACACCTCTAACGCCTAAACAGGTTACCGAACCGACAAAACAGCTCGGTCTAAAAACCGTGGTGAAACCTGTAAAAGAATTCGGACCGACAAAACCTGTCGGCAAGCCTCCAAAACCGATCCAGGCACCAAAAGCGGTCGAACCGAGTAAAGGCATCGACCCGAAAAAAAGCAAAACAAAAACTACGGCGCCAAAGCAAAAAACTGTGACCCATCCACAGATCAGTCAAAACTATATATTGACCCAAATACTGGGAAAGTGACTGTGTTCGAGGCATGTGGGCTGCTGAATTCATGTCTGTGCATAGATCGCCGCCTAGTGTTGGGTCCGGATGATTGCACATTGTTGTCCTGGGAGAGTCTTCGAAGTATCCCGAGATAGTTGGCTCCTCCCCTGGACTACAGTGCGCATGGGCATCAACTCCATCCTCAGATTGTTTTTTTCCGCCATTGGGTTCGGATGTCTTTGGGTTCCCTCTAGTCGGAATCGATAGAAAGCTTTCTTGAGACCAAAAGGTCTTTAGCTATTCCGTCGGTATAGTCTTGCGTTCGGTCTTAGTCTCTTCCAGCTCGGTCCGAGCCGGATTCTCGACACCTGCGTGCTCTCGGCGCGGAAGGCCCAGTCGACGCTCCAGATCTATCGACCCTCCATCATGGACCGGAGTCCATTCAAGAGATGTCCAGACTGCAACTCTAAGTATCCCCACATCGACGTCCACCCGGTGTGCAACAAGTGTCTGTCGCCGGACCACGATGAAGCCAAGTGTATGGCTTGCTCTCGCTTCAGGTCCAAGAAGACGCTTAAGCTTCGACGAGCTGCGCGCCAGGAGGCCCAGCATGCTGCACCCGCGCCTGTGGACATCTTCGATGCGGGGGATGTTGAGGACGAAATTATCCAGGACGTTTCGGAGTCAAACCCCGCGTCGGACGTCGAATAAGACTATGACGCGGATGCTGAGATGTTCGAGGCCGAAGAAGTCGTCGACGAGGTAGGGGACGATGACTGGGCCCTCGGGGCCATGGAGGATAGCTCGAATGAGGAGCTTCCTCAAACGGACTCTGGGGCCGTGCCAGTTCATGAGGCTCAGGTCGAGGGATCGCCTTCGGGCCTTACCCGAGCTCTCACTATGGGTTCTACGGCCCCGCCCACGGACATATTGCAGAGCCACTCCAGGGAAAATCGAAACCGAAAGTGAAACCTACGGTCTCTATTCCAGACACTGCGCAGGTGCCGTCCTCGAAACCGAAAGTGCGCATCGCTATGGTCGGCTCGAAGGCCTCGGAGCCCTCGGCGCCGAAGAGGCAGAAGGTGGCCGTCGAGCCGAAGGATCAAGTCAAGGGCGTTGAGACGAAGTCTACCGCGCCGAAGACTAAAGTGATGGTGGTCGAGTGCGTCGGCACCGAAGGCGGTCGACGTCTGCAAAAGCCTTGGCGATCCGAAAAAAGCTGTCGGTGACCCGAAGAAACGGCTGGATGACCCGAAGGTTCTCGCGACTCCGCGTCAGCAGGACAAGGCCAAGGGCACGGCGCCCCGAGAGTCGATTTCAGGTGTGGCCTCGGGATTCCACTGAACCGGCGCGCCCATCCGCCGCATTCACCAAGAAGATGATGGACTCCCTGCAGCGCATCAGGGACGGTACTACGTCGCCCGGTCCGAAGGATCCTCCGCCAGCGAAACCAGTGGAGAAACCACAAAAGGCGTCCACGCCCATCCATTTCACGTTGCCGCCAAAGTCGGCGCCGAGGGCTTTCGCTCCTAAGGCAGTCGCCAGCGTGCCCGTGAAGGTCTCCTCGGCGCCGAAGTAGTCAACGGCGGTCCCCGGCCCACATCCTCGACGACCTTCAGTGGAAGAGCATCAGGAACACTTCATCGATGCCGAAACAGGCAGGCTTTCCCTCCACAAGCGAAAAATCGCCCCTGAACGCCCAATGGAGTCTTACAAGATCCCTCTCAAGAAGAAGGACTCTGCTTTCACTCCCGTTCTGGTGGAACCACTTTCCCCACAGACTCATAATGTCTCGCCCACTTACTCTGATGTGGACGCTGGTGAGGGGGATGATGATGATGAGTACAGTTATCCTGTCTCTACAGACCCTGAGGATACCAACGAACCCTGGGCCGCTGGTGGTGACCCAGGGGATCCTCACTCAGGAGAATACTCTCAACTGTTTGCTGCCAAAACGTCTCCTACAGAAGACTCTGCAGCTTTCAATGCTCTCATTGAACGAGCAGCAAACAATCACAACGTCCAGCTCCATGCTGACCCTGTGGATGTCGACTTCCTTTTTGATACCTTCTCAGTCTCAGAAAAAACTGTTCAGACTCTGCCTATGCTGAAAGGTGTTTTAAAGCATGCTGCTGAAATCTTTAAAGAACCTACCAGGGCGAGGGTGATAAACCCTAGGATTGACAAGAAGTAAAAGTCTGCGCCCACTGACCCTACCTACATCAAAGGACAGTTGCCTCTTGACTCCCTTGTTGTCTCGAATGCCTGCAAGAGGGCTAATTCTCAGACTACGGGTGACGCTCCTCCCCCAGACAAAGAATCCAAGGTCTTTGAAGCCTCGGGGAAGAGGGTAGCAGCACAGGCGGCCAACATCTGGTGCATTTCTAACACACAAACGCTTCTGGCGCGCTATGACAGGGCACACTACGACACTCTGTAGACCCTGTTGCAGCACCTGCCTGATCAATACAAGGAAGGGGCTGAAATGCTGATTCAGGAAGAGAAGCTAATCTCTAACGCTTCAATTAAGTGCGCTCTGGACGCAGCTGATACCGCTGCCAGAGCTATAAACACTAGCGTTATGCTGCGGCGACATGCCTGGCTGAGAATCTCTGGATTTAAGCCAGAGATCCAAACTACCATCCTTAACTAAACAGTCAACCCAGATCACCTGTTTGGCCCGGAGGTTGACACCACCCTAGAGAAAATTAAGAAGGACACGGAAACTGCTAAATTCATGGGTGCCTTACAGTCCCAGCAGTTTCGGGGTGGGTCTTTTCGTCGCGCAAACACTAGAGGCGTTTCAAGGGGCCAGCTCTCCCAGTCCACCCAGTACTACAAGAGCAACACTCAGTCCACATACAGCAACAAGAGTCGAGGTGGATATCATGGCAACAGCGCCAAAGGCAGAGGCAGTGGAAACAGCTCCAGGTCCTCTGCCACCAGCAAACCGTGACACCTTGTCACTTCCCCCCCGACCACACACCGGTCGGGGGGAGACTCCAGCAGTTCCTGCCGGTCTGGAAGTCCATCACCACTGACAGGTGGGTCAGGAAACTTATTCAATACGGTTATTGTCTGGAGTTAACATCCACTCCACCCAACATGCCCCCAAGAAACCGTCCTATGTCAGACTATCATTTGCACTTATTGCAGCAGGAAGTCACTGTTATGCTGCAAAAAGGGGCAATAGAGGTCGTGCCTTTGCAAGAAAGAGGCACAGGGGTCTACTCACTGTACTTCTTAATACCAAAGAAGGACGGGTCCCTCAGGCCCATCCTGGACCTCAGGCCACTCAACCATTACATCCTGTCGGAGCACTTCCATATGCTGACCCTGCAGCAAGTGCTCCCGTTGCTCAGTCGTTGGGATTTTCTCGCAACTTTAGACCTAAAGGATGCGTACTTTCACATTCCACTGCACCCTTCACACAGGAGATACCTCCGGTTCACCATCCAAAATCAGCACTACCAGTTCAAGGTTTTGCCTTTCGGTGTCACCACGGCACCCAGGGTGTTCACAAAGTGCCTGGCGACAGTGGCGGAGCATCTCAGGAGACGGAACATTCACGTCTACCCTTATCTGGACGACTGGCTCATCCAGGCAAAGTCAGCCCAGCAGTGTGCCGCCCACGTGTCCCACACCATTCACCTCCTGCACGATCTGGGATTATCACTGAATTACCCGAAATCACACCTCCAGCCCGCACACATACGGCAGTATCTGGGTGCGACTATAGATACTCTGGCGGCCACAGCACAGCCGAATTCAGTGAGAGTCAGCAGCATTCAATCGCTGATACAAAAATTCAGACCTCAACACTCGCTTCCAGCAAGAGTGTTCATGCAGTTGATAGGCATGATGGCCTCATGCATAGCCATAGTCCTGCACGCGAGACTACATATGCGCCCGCTTAAGGAGTGCTTAGCACGTCAGTGGACTCAGGCTCACGGGCAGTTGAAAGACCTAGTGTTGGTGAGCGGTCGGGCATACAACTCTCTGCATTGGTGGAATCCACGAAACCTTTGCAAGGGCCGACCGTTCCAAGAGCCTGTGCCACAGATCATCCTGACAACGGACACGCCTCTCCAGGGATGGGGAGCTCATGTACTCCATTACACAGTGCAGGGACTATGGACGCAACAGCAACGGAAGATGCACATCAATGTTCTCGAACTGATGGCAATCTTCATGGCACTCAAAGCCTTCAAAGTACATCTGTGCAACAAGGTCGTGTTGATCCGGACGGACAACAAGACCGCCATGTACTACATCCAAAAGCAGGGAGGAACACACTCTCCGCAGCTGTCTCATCTGGCTCAGGGCATGTGGAAGTGGGCCATTCAAAGGAACATCTTTCTCATGGCGGAACACCTCCCGGGCAAGGACAATCAGATGGCGGACCTGCTCAGCAGGCACAGCCACCAGATGCACGAGTGGGAGATACATCCATCAGTACTCCAACCGTTCTTCCAAAGGTGGGGTCATCCAGAGATAGACCTGTTCGCCACAAGGGAGAACGCAAAATGCCAAAGCTTCGCCGCCAGGTTCCCACACCCACAGTCGCAGGGCAATGCGATATGGATGAACTGGTCAGGCAAATTTGCGTACGCTTTTCCCCCAGCACCAATGATACCGCTGGTGGCACGCAAACTCTGGCAGCACTCAATCACTCTCCTCCTGGTTGCTCCAACGTGGGCTCGCCAACCATGGTACTCCACGTTTCTAGAACTGTCCGTGGTACCGCATCAGAGGCTACGTCTCACATCCAGCCTTCTGACGCAGAGCCATGGCGACATTCAGCATCCAGATCTGCAACAGCTCAACCTGGCGATCTGGCTCCTGAAGTCCTAGAGTTTGGCTACCTGCACTTGCCTTCTGACTGCATGGACATCATTCGTGAGGCAAGGAAGCCCACCACCAGAGCATGCTATGCGGCAAAATGGTAGCGGTTTGTCATTTATTGTGCAGACCACAACATTAACCCGCTAGATGCGTCTATTCAGAATGTCATCTGTTACCTTTTCCATCTGTACAAGTGTAATCTGGCCTATGCTTCCATTCGCATTCATCTATCTGCAATGGCTGCTTATTTACAGAACAGGCAGCACCTCTCACTCTTCAGAGTGCCTGCCATTAAGGCCTTTCTAGAGGGACTCAAACGAGTGATTCCTCCGCAGACTCCACCAGCTCCGGAGTGGAACCTCAATGTGGTCCTCACCCGGCTGATGGGTCCCCCCTTTGAACCACTGCATTCCTGCGAGATTCAATTCTTGACGTGGAAAGTGGCTTTCCTCATAGCAATTACATCGCTGCGGCGAGTTAGTGAACTGCTAGCACTAACTATCTAAGAGCCATTTATCCAAATTCATTCTAACAGGGTAGTGCTTCGCACTAACCCTACATTCCTTCCTAAAGTTGTGTCTCAATTCCATATCAACCAAACTATTGAATTGCCTGTTTTCTTCCAAAATCCTGAGTCATTGGCGGAGAGAATGCTCCACACCCTTGACATCAAGAAGGCCCTGATGTATTACATCGATAGGACCAAGGATTTTAGGAAAACTAAACAACTCTTTGTTGCCTTTGCACCACACCACAAAGGTAACCCTATTTCCAAGGCGGGCATTGCTAGGTGGATCATTAAATGTATCCAGATCTGCTATCTGAAAGCCAAGCGTACTCTCACCATTCCACAGAGGGCCCACTCCACCAGAAAGTTGGGGGCCTCCATGGCATTCCTTGGAAATATTCCTTTGGAAGACATATGTAGAGCAGCCACATGGTCTACCACACACACATTTACAAAGCATTATTGTGTTGATGTGCACTCCAAACAGCAGGCAGCTGTAGGGCAGGCTGTTCTAAAAACACTTTTCCAAACTGCTGCAGCTGGCATGGGCGGCCGCCGTTAATGGAGGGACTGCTATTTATTCTATGCACAGATATGAATTCAGCAGCCCACATGCCTCGAACCGAATATGCTACTTACCAGTATGCATCTGTTCTTGGCATGTAGGGCTGCTGACATTCATATCGCCCGCCCTCCTCCCCGGCGCCTGTAGCAGCTGCAGAATTCACACATACTTCTAGCATGTTCATCATTCACTTAGTTCCACTCCATCTTGGCCACAATGGCTAAAAACAATCTGAGGATGGAGTCGATGCCCATGCGCACTGTAGTCCAGGGGAGGAGCCACCTATCTCGTGATACTTTGAAGACTCTTCCAGGTCAACAATGTGCAATCATCCGGACCCAACTCTAGGCTGCGATCTATGCACAGATATGAATGTCAGCAGCCCTACATGCCAAGAACAGATTGTGAGAAGGTGGCCTGATATGCAGTGCTCACTATTCTAGTGAACACTATGTATCAGTCCAGCAACCCTTATTGATGATTGGTTGTAAGTCAACCTTATAGACCAGCTATCCTAGTAGCGTGGATACGAGCAGTCTAAGGCTAAAGACTCGAGAGGGCGTGTTAAGCCAGCTGTTTACCACACATATACCCCTTGAATACCAAGTGAAAGGACACCACACAAGTGTTATGAAAATAAACAAGATATTTATTATAAATCACAACAGCCCTGTACTCTTTATGAGGACAGGGTACTAAGCACAAAACAAAACTCTTACGAAAATACTTAAGTTAGCACAGTATATACAAATGCCCGAGGGGCACGGAAAACCATATACTCTGAAAGTGGAATGCGAAATTACTAGCAGGTAAGTACAGTACTAATAGGCTTTGGAATCGCTAGATCTTGACTATAGAATCTTCAGATTACTTCTAGGAGACCCAGGGGACTCGGGTGCAGAGTGTGCACTCTCACGCGTGATGCGGGACAAAGTCTATGGTAGCTAGATTTCACAGAGTTAGTGTTCTCGGGCGAACCCGACCTGGTAGGAAGAAAACGAAAGTGGATTCTGACCCTTGGATAGTGAGGCTATGCTGGGGCACCGAAATGCCGAAGTTACCTAGCCCAGGGGCTGCAGCTGCATAGGTCTCAAAAGACGTCGGGAATCCTCGTAGACGGACCAGGAGCCTGGAAGAAAGAAGTTGCTGGCAGGCGACCAGTGAAGAAAGTTCGATGGATCCAAGCCTGGATCGAAGGAAGATGACACCTGAAAGCAGAGGGGACCAAGTTCGTGACTACTAGCCAGTAGTCAGGTGGCACCAGGAGGGCACCGGATGGTAGTCACCTCGACTAGGTGAGTGGGTGACGCTGTGCTCGCAGATCTCACGGACCAGGAGGCGTTGTCGGCGACCAGGATGGAGGAGCGAGCTGTCCCACGAAGATTGAAGCTGTCTGCGTCGCTGGACCCAGGATTGGGCAACAAAGCCTTGGCAAATTCAAGCCAACGCGGTGGACTCAAAATGGCGTCTGGAGTGGACCAGGAGGGTCCGGGGTGCCTCTCTTGAAGAAGGAAGCAAGGGCCAGTCTGGAGCAACCAGACCAGCAGCAGTGATGTCGTCGGGCGTCGTGTAGAAGGCCACAAGCCAGCCGGCTAGTAGCCACACAGCGCGGTGAGCACACAAAAGCAGAAGGGCCCCACGCAGATCGTGGAGATGCTGGAGGGCTGATCTTCGGTGCTGGAGCTGCTCAGGGTTGGGGCTTCTCGGACCCCAAAGCACTCACCAGTGGAGCACACGGTGGGCTTGTTGCAAAGAAGTCGTGCAGTCTTGGCGATCGTCGGTCCCTCGAGGTCTCGTCGCACTCACAGTTCTCAGCTTTGCTGTAGAGGTGAGTAGAGGTCAGAGGTGCCAGGGAAGCCGGGTCTCGTCGAGCTGGGTCGTCAGATTCGTGAAGAAGGACTTGCAGCAGACCGCAGTGTTCTTAGGATGGTGCCCGCTTGATGCAGGGTGACTACTCCTTAGCCACAAGGGAGAATCTTGAAGAAGGAAATCTTGATGCCTTTCGCAGAAAGTCGTGTCTTGATTCCAAAGATGATCTAATTTGAACAGGGGGCCCGCTCCCATCTTTATACTAAAAAAGGGGGCTGACCCGGTGACTAGGTCCTGCCTATGGGTGGGACTAGGAGGGGGGGTGGTTACACCCCTCTCCCATGCCGGACTTCCCCAGGCCAGGGGCTGGTGTGCCCCTGGAACTGGTTCAGACTGGCCTATGCGTAGTGAGCACCGGGGTGCCACTCAGCAGTCACCTTCCTGAAAAGCCCTGCCTACCCAGGATACACAAAACCATGTCTGGGATGGTGCTAGTACCGCCCCGGACAGGAAACCCTTTGTCCAAGCCTCCCTCGCTGGAAGGACTCCCAGCAGCAGGAGGTCAGACTCGTGTCTGTGGTGGCAGCATCCATTTTGTGGAGCTGAGGCTTTAGTTAACTTTAACCGGGGTTCACAGTTACATACATGTCGTGTCCCTCTAGAAGGGTGGAATGCTAACCCCGTCGCCAGAATTGGCGAGGGGTTAGTATTCCAATTCGTATGACACCTTACTCGACATCTTTTGATAAAGCAATACCAAAGTTAGCATTTAACCGCGAGGATTATAATGCACTTAAGAGTATATGGTATGCGATAGCATGGAACAGCTATTAGGACTTGGTTCAGCAAGCTGCAGGCTGGCTCAGCTCATGCCAGAGCACCATCTCACATGATTCCAAGCACTCTGCCTTCAGGATTGTCAAGGCCTGCCATAGGAGTGACTGATAGGAATCTGTGTGTCCATTTTAGGGTTAGGTATAGGTATACTACACCTACAGCAAAGGGTGATTACACGACTTTGCCCCAGCTGTCATGCAGCCAGTTGTGTCAAATTTAGGAGGCCAGCCAGGGGTGGCATAATACATGCTTCAGCCCCTGGCAGCCCTGGGTACACCCATGCCCTGAGTTACAGGGTCTGATAGGGTGGCCCAGTACCAATTGGAACTGTACCTAAGGTACATGGAATCCATTTTACAGAGAGAGCAGTAGGCCTGGGGTCCTGATTGGCAGGGCCCCAGGTCGACTATGTCAAAAACCAGCTAAAACACAGGCAAAAAGTTGGGGGCAACCATAGTCAGGAGGTACCTTCCTACACAGATGCATACTGGTAAGTAGCATATTCCTCCGGATACACAATGATAGGGTGGTGAGAACGGACCCACACTTTATGCCAAACGTGGTGTCGAGGTTCCACATCAACCAGACAGTGCAAATAAAAAGTTTCTTTCAGAAACCGACCAATCGCTGAGAGGGCGCTGCACACTCTGGACGCTAGAAGGGCAGTAATGCACTACATAGGAAGAACCAAGGAACTCAGGAAGACAAAACAGTTCTTTGTGTCCTTCGCAAGCAGTTTTCTGGGTAAACCAGTAATAAAGGGAACCATTGCATGATGGATCGCACGGACAATACAATTCTGCCACAAACAAGCAGACCAAGAACTAGCGGAGGGGGCACGGGTCCACTCTACTAGGAAAAGGGAGAAACAATAACCTTCCTGGCTAACACACCCATTCAAGAAATTTGCCTGGCTGCAACATGGGCTTCAGTGCACACGTTCACTAAGCACTACTGTGTGGATATAAAAATGAACAAGGAAGCACAAGTAGGACAGAAGGTGCTTCAACATATATTTACTTACAACGCTCATCTTCCACCCAGCCGCCACAAACATAACAAACTGCTACAAAGGCTATGCACCTCATTGTGAATCCAGAAAGATACATGCTGCAAAACGAATAGTTTCTTACCTGTCGGTGTAGTTTTGCAGCCTGAAGATCTTTCTGGATTCACTAGCGAACCCACCCACCTCCACCAGAAAGATGAGGCTGGAGAAACAGGTGATAAAACAAGGACAATACTGAAAACAAGACACCTTGAAGGACTAAGCGGGTAAAACACTTACTTGAACATTGCCAAGGATTCGCAAACAGAGCACAAAACGAGAAAAAAAAGAATCCGAAGATGGCGCCCAAGGGTGGGAGCTTCCGCAGGAAACGTGCCAACGTCACGAGAAGGACACAAAAGGTGGACGTCGACTCCCAGCTGGGCTACGAAAAAAAAAGAAAAAGACTACGATTCCGGACCCAACCCCTAGACCGTGGAATAATGGACAGCATAGTGAATCCAGAAAGATTTTCAAGCTGCAAAACTACACCGACAGGTAAACTATTCGTTTCTCCAGTATTGGGGTGTCTTTCATAGATTCACTTGCTTGAATATTCCTCGTCGTCTAAGTGGGAGCCCCTCGGTAAATAAAATAGCAATAAACCAATAATATATGTATATAAAAACATAATTACGTACATTCCAACACCATAAATACTTATAAGTACCAAGGTTAGCATTAACACATAGGAATACATAGAAGACAAGAAAACCTTTATAGCATAGCCATGTAAATATGTTAGTCCAAACTACAGCCAATCGGGCGCCAGCACCCCTCCTAGAACCTTCTCCTCAGAGGCTCAGGCTCTCTGACTTTCTACTGCACGTCGTGTGAAGGGAGTCTCCCTGAGCTCTGCTCAGTTTTTAACTTATTTCAAGATTTCTACAGTTTTTCCTGGGATGTCTTCAAGTAAGAAGTCTGTTTCGACCATATGCTTCCTGTGGGAAATTGCAGCTCTTCTCAGAGGACCCTCACAAGAAGTGTTATTTACTGCCTCTATCCAGAGCATGAGGTAGGAAAATTAGCAGGACTTTCTCCACCAAGACCCTTAAGGACAGGGAAGGGCGCCTCCTCCTGTGGTTGCAGAGGTTGAAGGATAAGGATTCACCTCTTTCTGACGCAGAAAGCCTTGCGTCAGATGTGTCTAGAGCCGCTTCTAAACGTAGCTGTGTGCAGGATTTGCCATCTCCTTTCCTGAAGAAGAAAAAAACTAACTTTAGCTGCTGTGTCTCTACCTCCTCCTGCTACGCCTCCGCGATCTGACTCTTAGGCGTCCACCGCTCCTTCCACTCATGTTTCCACAAAAAACTTGCAAAATCGTTGACTGTCTTTCTGATGACAATCTGCCGTCTACAGCTCTCTGACGACGACTGACTACTACTTGTGCCAGTGGGTCGTTGGTGGCTGCGTCGACTTAGTTCGTGTCGATTGGTGTGTGTGAGCTACAAATCTCGTCGACGATCCCAATCTCATTGGCGACGTCTAAGAAGGCAATCTCGTCAACATCGAAATCTTTGTCGACGCTTACTGTGAAGAGCCGCTTTGTTGGCAGGTGCTGTGTCGGCTCTGTCAACGGTTGTTTAGTCGTCGGCGGCCCAGTCTTTGTTTGCTCTGTCGATGGTGGCTCTATCGACGGCGGCTTCGTCTACGGCAGTGGTCTTGTCGTCGACGACTGCTTCATCGGCGATGGTTGTCCCGTTGACTATGATAATTTAGTCTACGTCTGCCTTCACATCATTGCCTCTGGTGCCATTTACTTCATCCGGATCTGGGGCTTCTGCTGTTCACCCCCCTGCACCAACGGCAACAGGTGCCTTTGGATCGTCTTTCACTTCCACGTCATACTCCGCCTCTGTCACCTCTTTTGCCACGGGTTCAGAGCAGGACTCTGGTTCTGATGAGGAGGAAGATTATAGGTTCCGGGCAGCTCGAAGCCCTTCAGAGCTCGTCATTAAATGTCAAGACTATGAGGATGATCAAGTTGATCCTTATTTTCACGAGGAGGAACCTTCTGTTCAAGTTCCCACAGCTCAAATACCACACTCCCTCATTTCTAATCGCTTGAAGATTCTAGACTATTTCCACCGTCTCACCAGGGGTCTCCACCTACGGTGCCTGCAGCTACCGCAGCTCCTCCCCCTGCTTCACTGCCAGAGCCAGTTGCGCCCTCTGCAGCTCAAACAACCTCTATTCAGGTCCATGCAACGGTTTGAGGATGACCCTCTCCCAGGTCGGGAAGACAGCGAAGTCTATGATGATTGGAAAATGGTGAACTGGGACGACTATCAGATCCAAACACAGTTTCTGCCACCTTCGGGTCTGTGGATATAGCTGTTTTTCACTAACTTATGGAAAGAGCGGCGCAGCATTTTAAACTTCCTATGGCTCTGAAGGATGAGGACTGTTTTCTTTATGATTTTAAGAGTCAACCTTTTAAACAGGTCCGTACAGTGCCCATAATTTATTTGGAACGAGTTTGTCAAACTGATGCAGACGTCAAATTCTATTCTGGCACTTCTTCCTCGTTTGAAGCAGAAATATAGGCTGCCCCAGGGTTCTCCAGCTTGCTTGGTAGCGCAGCGTAACCCAGATTCCGTGATCACCCAGGCCTCACAGCGCCGTTTCAGGAACCAGTCTTCTCCAATAACCGCTCCTCCTGACCGTGAGGGTAGTCTTCTTGATGGCATTGGCAAAACATTTTCCACTATGGCTTCTACCACTGTGAGGGCTGCGAATTCTCTGGCCATTCTGGGGCGCTACGACTGGCAGATGTGGTCGGATATGTCCTCTTTTATCGACCTCATCCCTGAGCCCTCCAGAGCAGAGGCTCTCAAGATTCGTCAGTAGGGAGAGAGCATCATCAGTGATTATAGACTGCTCTGTGGACATTGCGTGCACTGGTTTTCGTCAGCTGGCTGGGGCAGCTGTTTTACGTTGTCAGGGCTGGGTTCGTTCCACCTCTTTTTTTCGCCAGAGGTTCAGGCGAAAATCCTCGACCTGCCCTATGATGGCGAATCGCTTTTTGGCCAGCATGTGGACGACTCACTTGTAACAATAAAAAAGGACACCGAAACAGCTCGTGCATTAGGCACTTTACAGTTTCGTAAAAAGCCTATTCGTGGTGCGCGCGGACCTCCTCTTTCCGCGGCGAATCCAACCGGTAGCGCTCCTACGGCCAAGGAAATCAACAATATTCCTTCCAGTCACATCAGTCCTATCGGCAGCAGTCTACCAAGCCTTACAGAGGAAAGTCTTCCTACAGAGGCTCTGCTTCTAAGAAGCAAGGACTTGCCTTCCCCGCTCAAAGTTGGAGATCGAATCTCCCTTTTCTTTTCCAATTGGTCTTCAATCACCTCGGACTGTGTGGTGCTGGACATCAAAAGGCTATGCTTTGGAGTTCGGCAAGGTCCCTCCAACCACACCACTAACTGGTCCACCTCCGGCTCACCTCAGGGTGGTGTTTCGACAAATTCGACTCATGATTCAGAAAGGTGCCATCGAAGTGGTTCCCAAGTCTCAGAAGGGGATGGCATTCTATTCACGGTTTTTCCTCGTCCTAAAGTCTGGCGAATGGCGTCCAATCCTCTACTAAAAAGCCCTGAACAAGTACCTGAAGTGCCAATCCTTCCCCAAGCTCACTCGCGGAAGTTCTCTTCTTTCTCTCGAAGGACTATTTCATGACCACCATCGATCTCCAGGACGCTTATTTCCACGTGCCGAAACTTCCAAGTTCTTGCGCTTCTGGGTAGGGCGCAGAGACTTTCAATTCAAGGTTCTGCCTTTCGGCCTTCGCTCCGCCCCTCTCATCTTCACGAAAGTCCTGGTCCCGGTGGTGGCATATCTAAGTTTGAAGGGAGTTCAAATTTTTCCCTACCTGGACGACTGTCTCATCAATTCGCTATCTAGTCATCAGGCATTTCTGGACACTATTCTATCACTCTATTCCACTCCCTCGGTCTCTCCATCAACACGGAGAAGTCTCAGGTCGATCCAGCTCCACGCAGGACCTTTCTAGGGGCCACTCTGGATACTTCACTATCGAAGGCATTCGTGTCTCACGAACGTCCGCTGCGGATTCTACGCCTAGTGGCTCTCATCCGTTCAAAAGGGTCAGTTTCAGTTTGTGTATTGAAGCCTTTTCTTGGGATGGCATACTCCTGCATCTCCCTGATCCCAAATTGCAGGCTCAATAGTTGCCCAGTTCAGGAGTAACTGGACAAACAGTGGCGTCAGGTCACCGGTTCTTTCAACGATCTGGTCCTAGTGACTGCTCGGACAAGATGCGCTCTCCAATGGTGGGCTCAACCGCCAAACATCGCTGCCGGCACTTCTTTCCTAACCATCGCTCCGGAGCTCGTCCTTACCACGGATGCCTTCCTGGAAGGTTGGGGGCGCACATCTTCAGGGGCTATCCATAAAGGGCAAGTGGACCCTGTCTCAACGTTCCTGGCACATCAACAGACTGGAACTAATGGCCATTTTCCTGGGGCTCAAGTCTTTCCGTCTTCTCCTCCAGGGAGAATCAGTGCTCATTCAAACCGACAATACTACCGGTATGCACTATGTAAACAAGCAGGGCTTCACCAAGTCACCCCTCCTTTCTCAGTTGGCACAGAGCATCTGGGACTGGGCACTCCGTCACCAAATCACTCTGGCAGCGGTACACCTACCAGGCATCTCAAACATCCTAGCGGACTCCCTCAGCTGGTCCGCGTCCTCTACCCACGAGTGGGAGTTGCATCAGCCGACTCTGGATTTCATCTTTCGGCTGTGGGGTCGCCCGGACTTGGATCTTTTTGTGAGCCATGTGAACCGGAAATGCCAGTCGTATGCAAGTTGGCTTTCCCATCAAGGGTTTTGCGGGAATGCCCTTTTGATGGATTGGTACAATCTATTCGCCTACGCTTTTCCGCCGATTCTGATGGTTCCTCGAGTGTTGTGGAAGATGCGGAGACAGCTGTGCCACATTCACCCGATCGCTCCCAGATGGCCTCGACAAGCGTGGTTCTCGGAACTGCTGCTTCTCTCCCAGTGCAAACCCATCCTCCTTCATCCTCGAGCGGATCGCCTCACAATGGACAAGGGTCAAGTCTGTCATCAGGACCCCTCCTCTCTCAAATTATCGGCATGGAACCTGAACACCTAGAATTTGCCCACTTGAACATTTCGCCAGCATGTAGAGAGGTTCTGGCAATGCGAGAGCTTCGTCCACAGTAAAGACTTGCAAGGTAAAGTGGAAAAGGTTCTGTCACTGGTGTGCATCTGCCAACATCCATCCTGTGCACTCCTCTCCTGCTCAGCTTCTGCCGTTCTTTCTCCAGTTGACTCAATCAGGACTTTCCTACTCCACTTTGAAGGTCTTCCTAGCGGCAATATCTTGTTTCCTGCAGGATGGTTCTTCCTCTCTACTCTTCCAGAGTAATTCAACAGTTCTTCAAGTGGCTGTTCGGGATGTTCCCGCCCATCCGGCATCCTCCTCCTACTTGGCATCTCAATGTTGTTTTGGCGCAATTGATGAAGGCGACTTTTGAGCCAATCCACAAAGCGGATTTGAAATTTTTGACCGGGAAGGTGGCTCTTCTTCTTGCTTTGACCTCCTCACGTCGCATGAGTGATATCCACGCCTTAACCATTCAGCCTAATTTCTTTCAATTCAAATCTGAATGTGTTGTACTTCGCACCAATCCCGGCTTTCATGCCTAAGGTGCCAACTGATTTTCACCTCAATGAACCAGTGTTCTTAAAGACTTTCTTTGCTAATCCCCAATCTCCAGCAGGGTTACGTTTGCATTCTTTGGTTAATAAAAGATGCCTCAAATTCTACATCGACAGGACAGCGCCCTTTCGTAGGTCTGATCAACTGTTTGTTGCTTATGGACGCATGCGTAAGGGGCGTGCTGTTACCAAGCCAACTATTGCACGTTGGATTTCTTCCGCTATTTCCTTCTGTCATCAGAAGGCTGGCAAGCCTCTTCAGTCTACAGTGAGGGCTCATTCCACCAGGGCGATGTCATTCTCTACTGCCCTGTTTGCTGGTGTGCCGATTCATCAAATATGTCTAGCAGCCACGTGGTCCAGCAGGCATACTTTCTTAAAGCACTACTGCCTTGAGCCGATCAACGAAGCTGATGCAGCAGTGGGCCAAGCGGTGCTTCGTAATCTTTTTTAAATAAGGTGAGCCTCTTACCTTCCTTCCGCCTGTACCGTCTTTTTACTATTATTGGTCTGGCCGCTTATGTCATTTCATTGCATTTTCATGCTAATGCGCTGCTATTTTGTCTTACGGCCAGCTATTACTGCTTACTATTCTATTCAAGCATGTGAATCTATGAAAGACACCCCAATACTGGAGAAGAACAATTGTTACTTACTGTAAACTGTGGTTCTCCAATATTGGTGTCTTTCATAAATTCACATGCTACCCACCTACCTCCCCTCATAGGCTCGCTTCTCCTCTTAGACTCTTTTGTCACTCCTGTGCTACGAACATCTGAGGGCCTGAGCCTCTGAGGAGAAGGTTCTAGAGGGGTGCTGGCTCCTGATTGGCAGTAGTTTGGACTACCATAATGACATGGATATGCTATAAAGGTTTTCTTGTCTTCTATGTTTTCCAAGTGTTAATGCTAACCTTAGTACTTATAAGTATTTATGGTTTTGGAATGTATGTAATTATGTTTTTATATACATATATTATTGGTTTATTGCTATTTTATTTACCGTGGGGCTCCCACTTCGTTGACCGGGAATATTCAAGCTTGTGAATCTATGAAATACACCAATACTGGAGAACCACCGTTTACAGATAAGTAACAATTGTTCATAATCAGTCAGTCCTCATTAGGACTCAACACAACATCCGTGTTTTACAGTACCAAGCAGAAGTGCAACTGCTATTCGCACTTTGCTATCTCCCATCAAGGCAACATCACCATGGAACACCTACCAGGATGCCAGAATGTCTAGGCTGACGTGCCACAAGTGGGAACTCCACCATTATCAAGTGAGCTACATCTTGCACAGAAAATGTTAGTACTACTCTATTAGGCTTTGGCAACCAAGAGCTAAGGCAATTCCTTTTTGATCAGTTGTTCCTTTACATTTGCTTTTGCTGTATTTCCGTTGATGCTGACGGTACTGGAAAAGGTGATGGCTGATCACTATACCCATATTTTCTTTCATCACAGCATGGCCACACCAGTAGTTGTACTCCCTTTCTGAGAATGTCAATATTTCCAGTGATACTATTGAAGATGACCCCAGGCTTCTCCCCAAGCACAATGGAGAGATACTTAATTACGAGGATCTACATTTGCCAAGTCTGAAAGCATGGTACCTGACTACCTAGAATTGGGTCATTTGGACCTGCTGATGGACTGCAGTAACGTCTCTGCCCAGGCTCGAGTGCTAGCAACCGCAAAGATTTGTAACTCTAATTGGAAGCGTTTCTGTGTATGGTGCACAAAATTGCACCCAATATCCACACACCACCTTAAAATACTTCAAATTTGTTAGATCTACACAACTGTGATCTTAAGTAGTCGTCAATGTGGGTGCATCTGGCAGTAGTTCAGAAACGAATACTCTTTATCCATGCTTTACTCAGTGGACCATAAAGCAGTTTATTAATGAACTTTTCTAGTGGATACTTCTAAGCTCAGAACCTTCGCCTTTTAAATATTCCCCAGCCGTCAGACTAGATTTGGATATTTTAACGCAGTACCCTGTCGACATTGTTCGGCTCAGAAAGTGACGTGTGGAGCTGCAAATAAGCGCCACACATGCATCTTAACATCAGTGCTTATCTTTTCATTCCAGCAGATGCAGACCTAGAGCTACTCCTGGTCTCTTCCCAAAACTAATTCTCTTAAAAAAACTATATATATTTTTAAATTGGACATTAACATTTTGAAGCAACTTATATTCGTGGCTGGATTCTGTACTTCTCAAATTATTAATTGTATACCTTTTCTTGTGGCTGTGTGTGGAATGAATCCCAATAAGCTGTTTGACCCCAGTGGTGGTAGTTTCCTGATCATTACTTTGGTGCTTTAACAAATGCTTAATGAAATGCTTCACTTTATGAAACCGTTGAGTGGGGTTTCTCCAGCAAAAAAAAAATGTATTCTCAAGTACGGAGTACATTTTTTATTTAATGGCACGGTTGCTTCGAATTAAACAATATTGGTCTTGAATATTTTTAATTATTTGAAATGCCTGCAGGCAAGAAGAGGAACGTAGAATGCGTGAAGAAGAATTTATGCGCCACCGAGAACAGGAAGAAATGCGGCGTCAAGGATTCAAGCCCGGTTACATGGACCCTGTAAGTAAACACCACTTAAATCGACCTGAATTTGTTAGCGGCATATGCCCCTGAATCATAACCTAAGATATCTACATGTTAATTACTTTTTCAGTTTAACATTCCCAAAAGAGCACCTAATGTAATTAAATTCTTTTGTGAAGTGAAATTAAGCAATGGCTCCGCCTTTGAGTTTCGGGTGGATGTTTTCTCTTTTTGAAGTTTACTATTGATAAAATTCAGTAGGGTATTTTGCAAGGTACATGGTATCTTCTGATGTTTACTGTTTGTTCTCTTCAGTCAGCCAGGGTAAACCTTGTTTGTTTCTAGACTAGAACACTTCATTGGCAAGTATTTGCGTCTTGAGTTTACATTGGAACTTCCTTGGCCAGTGTTGATGACACATTAAAATTCGCAAAGGTTTTGATGGCTTTTTTTCCATTTCAATGCTGTATCTTTATGGGAAGCAGCTATTTTTGTTCAATCAAGCTTTGTCACAGATATGTTATAAATTAAATGTTATTTTTTAACTGAACACGTTTGTAGAGTAGCACCTTCTAAATGCAAAGGTTAATTTGCTAAATCCATAGACTTAGATGTTTTTGTGTATTTGTGTATCTCTATATACATGGTGCAGTTGATTTATAAAAACCTATAATTTCCTTATTACAGGTGACTTGTCAGGTCTCTGGTCGCCTATGGTAAAGAAATTTCATAGCTGCTCAACTCTAAGTTATTACATTTGCCAGCAGCCAGAGTGAATGACCGATCATAGACCATAGTTACAGTTGCAGTTTAAACAAGGAAAACGTTAGTTGGTTTTCCTTCTCATTTCTTTTTCTAAAACAAAAACGATTAGCAGAAAATATTTTGGCAAAAGGTTTTTATTTTCCGCCTGTTAGGTCATTGCAGGAAAGATAATCTCTGCATGTTTCTATACAGTCTGAGCCAGTCACATCATTTTTTAACCTGATTCATATTGAACTGATCCAAAAACATTTTTTGCAACAGTTACTGTTTCTTGGTGTGTTTAATTTCATAGTTTAGATTCTGATTTTTTTTATTGTAGTCTGCAATGAACATGAAAGAGCAAGACACCAAGGATTTAAGTTGGTTATGGGGTGGATGATGGTATGACCATGTATTGTAAGGAATAAAGTACCCCCTACTGTTCATTATGATATTGCAAGTACCCTTGAAGTTCTGACCTCGTAAAGGAACGATGCCTTTCGCCTTGTTCCTCTGTGCTGGTACTGGCACTCCTAGGTGGCTTGCAATATCCTTCTTATGTACGACAGGAATTACTTTATTAAATATAGATATGGATAAAAGTATGGATGTAGTAAAAATAAAATATATATATATATATATATTCTATAAAAAAATCTGGTGACATCAAGAACCCTCAGACCAAGTAGTTTCTGTTTGTCGCCAGAGCCCCGAATGACTATACGATATATTTATTCTTATTCATTTTAATTGCTTACTTTTTTGCCAGTTAGGTTGAAAACAGGTTAGTTATTACTATTGCTCAGTTTACGAAAATAATCCTTTGCTTTGGTAACTAGTTTGTAGAACGGGGAAGATTGTTGAAAGCATCTTCTGCAAGTGCAACTTAAATGGCGACTGATTTGAAACTGAACATTCAGGCTTTTACTTTTCATGTGTATTTTGTTGATTAAACAATGGACAACCTTAAGGCTCTTCTGAGTGGGTTTGGGCTGTCATTCGTCAATGAGTCCCCTTTTCATGGTGACTTGTGTAGTATTCCATTTCATCTTTCTATTTGAAATGTGATATTTTTTTATACAGTTGCCAGATATCTTTATGATCAAAGATTCACAAGTACAGAAACTGTAAGAAACACGAATATAGTCACTTGTGTTCTTTGAGATGTGTATATTTGTCATGGCAGTGAGAATGTGGCTTAAACACGCTTTTAGAGCAACTGCACTAATAAACATGCGTTCTCTTTTTAAAACAGTGCAAAAGTTAAATTCTTTGCTAATCAAACAGTACAATGAAACTGACAAGCCAAAAACGTATTACTGTCTCACAAATTGAATATTAGGATAACTACACAGGGAAGCCTTCGAATGATGCCTTCCCAGTGTGATTTTACCTTACAGCACAAATTTAAACATGTGCATCCTGGCGTTTATATATCCTGTGTTTAAAAAAAAAATCTCAATTACACTTTAAACCTCTCCTGTTACAAAACAGTATTATGTGCTACGTTTGCACATATTTTAAGTGCTTAGTTTATACTATCCTGCTAACTATTGTTTGGTTTACAGTATTTCGAGATTTTCATTTTGGTTTTGGAATAACTTGACCATGTGGCCTAAACCCACAGTGCATCAGCATGCAGTATTAACTGTACATTATTTTTCCCCTCTATTTGGTTCTGTGCCAAACTTGTGTACGTACGCCATCGTCAAAGCTGTGTTTTGACTGGAACTGGATTATGTGCACCACTGCAGAGAATACACTATATGGAACAACATTTTGGTTCTTTCATGGAAGTTTACAGTGTCTGACCATATTTATTATCTGTGCCAGAGTATGACAAAGGGAACTATGCATACATTCAAGTGTAAATGGACTTTCTATACATTTTCCAAATGTAGGTTGACTTAATACAAAGCCACGTAGTAGGAAAAAAACATGACCTTGCCTAAAAGGGTGGCTCAAAAAACACTTGCATATCTCCCCTGACTTTAAATCCCTGAACTGGCTACCTTTTGAAGCCAGAATGCATCTGAAAATCGCCTGCATGACACACAAGGCTGTACACATGAACTCACCCGCCTACCTCACTCAAAAGCTGACAATTTCTGGTGGCTCTAGAACTACTAGAAGCACAAACAATCTTCTGCTGAAGCCTCAAAGGTTTCGGAAGGAAAAAACCTATAAACGCTCCTTCTCAGGAATGGCGCCCAGGATCTGGAACTCACTCCCTCCTGAAACCAGGCTCATCTCCTCCAACAAACTTTTTAAGAAAGAAGTAAAAGCGATCCTCATGGCTAAATACACATGATCTATTATTCTGTATTTCTCAAGAATCCGCTCTGTACTACCTGCCTGACCCCTTGGACTATTTGTATTACTTGTATTATCGACTTATTTGATTGTATACGTTCCTTCTTTGTATATTTTTATATTGTTGACGCACCTGTTTGACTTTGCATACTGTACCCTACACCACCTCAACTATTCCTACTCTTGTACTACTGATGCACCTGTGTGACTATGCACCCTGTACTCACCTACCTCAACTATGCCTACCTTTATGCTATCTCCAAAAGCATTTTAAGCACGCTCAAACAAGTATACGCTCCTTCTTGTACCTTTATACTATTGGCGCATCTGTTTGACTATGCACCTTGTACCTACATTACCTCAACTTTGACCTACCTCTTGTATTTTGACCTACCTATGTAACTATGCACCTTGTACCTAACTACCTCAACTATTACATACTATTATCCTATCACCCCCTTGTCCTTGTAAAGCGCTCTGATATCTGCAAAGATCTTGTTCGCGCTATATAAAACTTTCAAAATAAAAAATAAAAAGCGTGGTGCTGTCAGTGAGGGTTTGACTAAGAAATTGAAGTAAAGTCTAAACAACATCTGAGATGCTGAATTTCATGCCAGGTTTTAAAGCTGGCTCAGCTGCAGAGCACATATTGTGACCAAGAGACTACGCAAGATTCCCCATATGTTTTGACTCTGGCCACCAAAGGGCGTTTGAACAGCCGCTTCCAAACCTGAAGTGCTTATTGTCTGAAAAGGACAACGATGAAGATCAGGAGCTGCTTCCGTGCAAAGCCTCAACACTGAAATCTTAAACTCTGAGGCGAATCTGCAGCTTCAGTGGAGGTATCACCCCATTAACATAGGAAAATGTACTTGGTACACTGGATTAAAGACAAAAAAGCAATCGACCCAACACTGTCAGTATTATAACAAAATCTATTTGTTATAGACCACACACATGCCAGAATCAACTATTCCTTCGTCTTAGTTTGCTGCATTCAGGCACAACTGGTATTTCATGTAAAATTGCAGCTATTCATAATTTATCCTTTGACTTATTCCAGAGTGTACAAGGACCACTTAATCAGACTTTCCCACATTCATCAAATTTCAGAAGACTCCACACACTCATTCTATACTCCTACACTCATTCTACACTACCCTCAGACTGACACTGACGACTAATTTGAATTTTGCTCCACTTTCCGAGGACACATGGAACAAATACTTTTGACATCCTAAATCACTTGGCAGAGAACTTGAAGAATCCATTGAAGATGTGGTATGTAACTCTTAAAGTGGAACACATACACATACACAAAGTAATGCCATCGGAACCTCTTTACACTAGGGGTAGTGTCTCTAATGAATCTATAACCTTGCATATTGCTCTGGAAAGATGTTAACCAAGAAGCCACAGAAGTTCTGCCTGTCAAATAAAGTAATTTTCTGGATGCAGCAAACTAGAGTGTCGGTGGATTCAGCTACTTTGTGGCATAGCTCAAATGCCCAGTCCACCTATGCTGGGCCACTTCCTTGGGGGAAGAGATTGAAGAACTGAACTGCTATACTTTCCTGAAATATATCAGAATAGGGGACCGGAAATTGTCAGAGGGGAATATATTGTGGCGTGCTAAACACTAGCATCACTTTTTACATTGTCACAGGTATATTTATTTCAAGGTTCTGCCATGAGTTATGATAATTATCATGTGATGGGACCCATTTGTTCGGTTTCATATGGTCCACATGTGAAGGAGGCCCTTGATAAAATTACCACCTATAAATCCAAATCTATAGCTACCGATATGCAGCTGTCTCCCGTCATATTGTCTTATCCGGTTGCTCAAGGACCTTAACCCATGCAAACAGTGTTGCACAACATTTTTCACAAAGTGCTTTGCCTTGGTAACAACTTGTCCCTGCTACCAAGGAGTGCTTCTTTAACCCTCGCTAGAGGATTGTTTAGTAATGTAGAAAATACCTCAGCAATGCTTCTCCAACATGCAGAGAAGTAACCCTGCTTCTCCATGTAGGTTGCACCATCAGTATTAAGAAATCCTACCTATAACCACGTCAAACAAATGTATCGGGGTTTAATATTCAATACATACTTGGATCTTGCTTTACTAATAAGTGAAATAGTACAGACAGTTTGGTGATTGCTGTTTTTCAGGCATTAATGTCCTGTGCTAATTGTGATGAATGTGTTGTGCATGTGTGCATGATGGCGTCACATATAGAATTAGTTCCCACTGCTAGTCTTCAGATGTCAATTGTGCTTGGTGTTCTAATAGTTGCAGCCATATGGGATTTTTGGGATCTATTGTTACATCAAAGTAAACAAAAACTGAATATGGTGTACTACTCTAAATATAACGTTTGGATGATGATATGCAGTTTCCCACATTCACACAACTTTTATGACTGACGTAGCTTTTCCGAAAATGTGGAGCAGCGTAGAACCGCTTAAGTGCTTTGGATTTAAAGTCAGTTTTGTGAAACTAAAATAATTTTCAACACAATTGAGATGGACCAATTTACTAAGGCACAACCTGCAAACAAATGTTTTGTTTGGAAAGTAAGAGGAACACACTCCCTCTTTCTGTTACAAAATGCACAAGAGATATAGGACTGGGCTCTTGGATGCATTATCTAACAGTGCTCCTTACAGGTATAGACTGCTACTTTGCAGACCTGATTCAACCAGGAAACACACAAAGCTGAATCACAAGAGGGTCAGTGCATGCTTTCAAAGGTGCTGCAGAGTAATTGCATGCCTGCCGCAGCTCAAAGCAAAACTAGCCCAAACTTCGTCTCTAGGTTCTCACTACCTCAACCCCTAGGTGAATCCTTTGTCTGGATGAGCTGTTCAGAGATGTATGCACATGCTTTTTTGTCTCACTGATTACTTCATTGGTATTCTAAATGTACTCCCTTGGGTTTGAAATGTCCATTCAGACATATTGCAAACAGAGTTTGCCTCAATTTGTTGACCATGTGGAGTGTTCAAATACATCACCTCAATCCAGAGTCACTCGATCTAGTGATTAGCTTCTGGAAGTCTTATACTAAGGTTTGTGTAGCATTAATGTGTATCTTTTCAGGTTTCACATGATGTGCCTAATTCTGCCATTTAGTAGATCGGTAAGGAATTGTCTGTTGCCCTTGTTTACTTAGACGACATTGACCATTGAGTATCTTGTTCATCTTTGTGACAACAGTTCACCTGTCCCGGGAGCCCCTTTTGCAGAGTTGGCATTTTTGGATTAATTTTTCTTTCGTTGGGTGTCAAATCAGAGCGAGAATGCAAAGCCTAGTCAACGAAAATTAGTTTTTTTCATATAAGGGTCAGCATTCTGGCTTAGAGACATGTGACCGCCTTAAAGACCCCTTCTGCCATCGTGTATTGGCATGCCTGTGTTATTTTGGGTTCTGCAAGCCCTTCTTTTCATTGTGCTCGTAGTGCATATACTAGTGCAACATTTAATAAATAACCCCCCCATGGTAGGTCATATCTCTCCTGCAGCGCTTGGTAGGGACACATTACCCCGTCCTCATAGAGGTCCCTAAGTACCTGAATTCCCCGCCTGTTCCCAATCCTGTAGAGCCGTCCAATCCCTCCATGAGGCAGCGCAGTATTCATCCCCAATGGGATTACAGGCGCATAAGGGTGCAGCACTATCGCACAACCTCAGCGTCTTTTCCTCTATGGATAGATCCCTAATGTCCAGTTTTTGCTGCATGATTATTATAAATGATATGACATGGCGTTGTATACCCTTACCTCGCTGGTGCTCAGGGCCCCTGAATTCTCTTGCCACTGCCTGTGTCAATATCTGTAATTGGGCTTTCAAGTAATGTAATAGTTTTTTCGCCTCATTATACACCTCTAATAGTCTTGAAGCCAACAAATCTACATATCTCCAGTAGAACTCTTTCGGCAGCCGATTTACTCCTGGCGTTTTATTACGGGCCATGTGCTTAATGGCACTTCTGATCTCCTCCATAGTTATGTTTTGGCCCAAGCATTGCGCCTGTTCCAATTCCGGAATGGTTAATCCACTCAAAAAGGAGTCTATTTCAAAGTCCCCCGCCACCAGCGAACTCCTATATAATACCTCATAGTACTGCAAGAATCTTTTCAATATCTCGCTCTGAGTGAATACCACCTCGCCGTTCCTATCTTGCAGTGCTAATATGGGTGAACCCCGCTTCGTCGGGTTGGCTAACCAGGCCAGCAATGTCCCTGCCTTATCCCCTTCAGCGTGCACTTTTGTAATATAAGTTTTATAATCGAAGCAACGCAATCTCTATTGCTGCTGCCACCTCTTCTCTTGCTTCAGTTACCTCTGTTTGAGCTTCAGGGTTCCCCGCCTTGCTAACTCCGCCTTCTTCAATCTAATCTCAGCCTTGTCCACATCCTGTAGAAATACCTTCCTCACCCCTACCTGCTTACCAATACACAACCCCCTTATCACTTCTTTAAAGGCGTCCCACTCCACTGCTCTTGTGGATGCTGTGCCCGCATTCTCAGCAAAGTAATGCATTATTCCTTCACCCACTTCCCTCTGAAAAATCGGGTATTCTAGTGTCTCGGGGCGCAGTCGCCAGATGGGGAAGGCAGATTTCTCGGCCATTAAGTGCATGGAGCACAGCAATGGATTGTGATCAGACAATGTTCTGGTGAGGTATTCAGTGTGCACTATGGTTGGCACCATGCTTGTGGAGCATAAAACCGCGTCCAGTCGGACATGCAGGTCATGCATCGCAGAGAAATATGAGAAGTCCCTATCATGAGGGTGATGTGTGCGCCATATGTCCAGAGTCCACCTATTCTGCCAGTTCAGCCTACTTTTAGTTAATCTATGCACTGGTGAGTCTGCCAGCGGGGGTGCAACCTATCTTGTGAAGTATCCGCTATGGAGTTGAAGTCCCCTCCCAGCACTACAGGGCCTGCAAGATAATGTTCCAATGTACCTGATAAGCGGTCTAAGAAGCGCACCTGGTCAACATTGGGTGCATAAATGCTGCAAAGCGCTCTCTCCCTTCCGCGGAGTCTTCCTTCTATAGCTACAAACCTGCCCTCAAGATCTATGGTCTGGTTCGTTACCTGGAAAGGAACCTCGGCCCGAATCCATATCAATGCACCCCTTGCGAACGCAGAATAGGCCGTACTAAATACTTGTCCTCCATCTTCGCTGTAAAGCTAACCATTCTGCCTATGTAAGGTGAGCTTCTTGCAGCAACGCTATGTGTATGCCCCTTCTGACTAAATGTGCATGGATCTTGTGGCGCCGTGTCATAGTATGTAATCCCCTCACATTCCGGGTAATGCAGCGTAAATCGGGTATCGCCCCCATCACCATCATACAGTTTCCACATTACAATTCGTGCTTCAGCAACCAGACCAGTGGATTCCCAAACCCTTCCCCTCCCCAACTACCAAACACCCCCCCCCCCCTCCCCCCTCTATAGGATTCCAGCCATGACCATGCTTCTTCCGGGGTTTCATAGAAGCAGGTCTTGCTGTCTACAATTATCCTCCGTTTAACTGGGAACAACAGTGAATATTGAAGCCCCTCTTCTCTCAGCTCCCTTTTGACGAACAAAAAGGAAGAGCGGCGTCTTTGGATTTCAAAAGTATAGTCTGGGAACAGGTTAACCTTGCTATTTCCGACGTGGAAGGGGCCATAGTGCGAGCTTTTTGAAGCAGCAGATCCCTATCGCGGAAATGTAGTAGGCAGGGGGGGGTGGGGGCGCCCCTGCTGCAGCGGTCTTGCTGGCACTCTTTGTGCACGTTCCAAGGTATAAAAGGATGATCGCCCCTCTGGTGCCACTACCATTTTCAACTAAGTCTCTAGATATCGCACCTTGTCCAACCCTTCTGTTTTTTCGGGCAGTCCTACTACTCTGATGTTCTGCCTAGTTCTACTTTCGTCCTCTTCAGCGCGCTTCTCCAGTGCCGTGATACGGTCTAGAGCGCCTTTCACCGTTGCCTTCAGCGCCTTCTGCGCTGGCTCCACTTTTTGAAGTGTTCCTTCCACCATTTTCACTCTATCCGCCAATTTAGAGTGGTCTGCCCGTAGTAGTCCAAGGCCCGTGGCGACCTGCGCTATATCTTGTTGTAGAGCCTTGCGGGAGTCCGCAATAGCTGCCAGGATTTTATCAAATTGCTGTTGCATGACCGGGTCTTGAGGCTCCACATGTGAGTCCACGTCTACTTGGCCAGGAGGTTCGCTGTCTGATAATTGCTGCGCTCCTTCCTTTTTCCCCTTCAGTTTCCCCATGCTGGGGGGCGTCAGCACATATCCTGTCTGCTCCCAGGGAGTTATAGACTGGGCCTATATAGCAGCCAATTGTCAACGCCCTCCCCTAACACACCCCGTACTGGGGGTTCCGCCATGTAGTTGCCCCCTCACACGTCTGCTGTCTTGGTCGAATTCAGGTGTGTGTATAAACACTATTCCTTGCTCGTAGTCATATTATCCCTCCACTCGGATAGCCATAATATTCATTCCCCAATGAAGCGCACCTCAGGTTACCACCGCTCCTGTGCAGTGAGCTAGCCTCAGTATCTCTCCCTCGGCCCTCTCATCAGCGTCGCAGATGAGGAGACCCCACCATAGTCCCAGTGTTCGCGCTCCGGGAGGCAGCCGTTCCACCCACAGAGTATGGGGCCGATATCAATAGTGGCTGGGGGAGTCTCTGGCCTCAGACAATCTCTATCCACTCCTGTTCCATAAGGCACTTTTCTCCGCAGGAGACAAATCCACCTATGCAGCTGCAGACTCACTCCGTCCCTTGGTGCCCTGTGCCACTTAGTTCTGCCCATCCAACGCTGCTAGATCCGGTTCCGGCATGCCCCCAACAGATGACTCTCACCTGTAGCACTCCCACTGAGGGCTTACGGATGCAGCCAAGCTGCCCCCCCTCCTAGGCACCAGCTTGCAGACCGCAACGATCCCGAGGTCCCGCGCCCACCTCTGCAGACTGCGGGCCCCCGATATCGCCACGCCCCACTCGCCAGCGCGAGGTCTGGGTCTGTCGTGCTCCTGCTCCGGCCATGTCTGCTGTCCCTCACGTAGCACTGCACCCTCCGCAGTCTCAAGAGGCTGAGAGGCCTTCAGCAGCGTAGCACCGGCCCTCCATCTCCGCTACCAGGCTCTGGGTCAGCTCCGTCCGATGGGGGCCCCGGCCACCCGCTCTGTTCCTGATGTGCCCCTGACGACCAAACCAGGGCTCTTTGATCTGCCCGCTCCTCCGGCGCATCGCGCAGTCAGCACCCCCTCTGGGACGAGTTAACCATCCTCGAAGCCAGCACCGGGTCGCTCAGATACACATCGCTGCCATTTTGCTGTTGCCTCGTTCAGTCTTCCCGGGCCGAGATATCCTCAGCAGCACCGTAATCCCGCACAACTCGGCAGCAAAACCACAACAATGCAGTCACCCTCTGCTACACATTCCGCGGTGGCGTCGGGGGGGGGGGTTCAGTGTAGCCTTTTTACAGGATAAATTCGGGTCCTCCGGCAGAGCTCGTCGCTCACGCGACTTTCGTCATTGGCCTCCAAGCCATGCGACCTAAGCCATGCCCCCTAAGCCATGCCCCCTGCTTGCACCAACCTATGGGGCCAGTTCAGTAAATCCCTCCTCCTTTTCATGACCAAGGCCATGGATCCTAATGCAGAGGTGGACAACAGGGGCAGCCAGCAGTGCAGGCTTCTGCATCGCCAGGTGCTGCAACCGCGAAACCCCTTTAACATACCCTTTGAAAGAGAAAGGCACCATGTCGGAGTCAGGATCTATTATTGTCTCCTAGGGAGGCAGCAGTCCCTTAAGATAAATGGATTCTTTAAATGTCCATTGGGGGCTACTCTCTTCCATTTATCGCCGCTTCTCTTTACTTCCAGCACCCTTAGGATAGCTGACTGATGACCATCTGTCTGTATTTTAGCGGGAAGCGCAGTTCCTTCTGGCCACAGGAGCCTTAAATAGGATCCCAGCATCAGAAGAGAGCACTGGCTGAATACATACCCTTAAAAAAAAAAAAACATCTTTTTGGCCTGGAGGTTAATCAAGCGCTTAGATGAAAAAAGATACAGATGTAGCGAAATCCATGTGAGTGCTTCAGTCTCCCGCTCACAAGGGTTCCTTTCGGCGCCCTTTTTACAGGGGAGGGTCCAAATCCACAGGGACAGACCAATACACTTTCTCTTACAAAACACTTCTGAATAATCCTATACAAGAGGATTTTACAGGGAAAACAGTACAAGGGGCAGAGGCAAGAACACCACACCCCGTAATTCCCCTACCCTAAACAAGTAGTGACTTCCCCACACTTCCATCTGACTATTCGTCACCTTTCGGAGGAAGATTTCAACACTTTCTCCCCATTTGGGAATCAATAAAAGCTGACAAATGGGTGATTGGAATTATCCAACATGGTTATTGCCTGGAGCTTACCAACAACCCTCCAAACATTCTACCTCAATATCACAATTTTTTAGCAGACCACCAGCACTTACTTCAACAAGAAGTGCAATCTCTATTACTCAAAGGAGCTATAGAAACAGCTCCACTTCAGTACCAAGGGTCCGGGGTTTATTCCCTTTACTTTTTAGTTCCCAAAAAGGATGGCTCCTTAAGACCTATTCTATATTTCAGAGATTTAAACAAATACATATGGTCAGAGCACTTTCACAAGGTGACTCTGCAACATGATGGCATCCTGCATTGCAATCGTACCTCAAACAAGGCTTCACATGCATCCTCTACAGGAGTGTCTAGCTTGTCAGTGGAATCAATCACTGGGTCAATTAACTGATCTATTGTTGGTAGATGGTCGCACCCAATGCTCTTTGCACTGGTGGAACCACCAAAATGTATCAAAAGGGCGGCCCTTCATAGACTAGATTCCACAGACTGTACTGACACCAGACGCACCTTTAACCAGTCGGTGTGCTCATCTCCAACATCACACAGTACAAGGGCTGTAGACAGACAATCACAAACGTCTTCACATCATCTACCTTGAACTTCTAGCGGTGTTTCTAGCATTCTAAGCTTTACACACTCCTTCGCAAAAAAGTTAGTTCGCACAGACATAAGAACGCTGTATTATCTGAAGAAACTAGGAGGGAGACACACTCTCCAGCTGTCACGCCTGGCACAAAGCTTTTGGAACTGGGCAATTCATTACAAAATGTATCTCCTAGCAGAACACCTTCCAGGGGTGGATAATAAATTTGTCGACCTGCTTGCAAGACACAGGCAACAAGTTCACGAGTGGGAACCTCCTCCCCAGGTTCTTCTTACCTACTTTACACAATGGGGTTTTCCACAGATAGATCGTTTTGCTACAGTCCACAATGCAAAATGCCCAAACTTTACATGTAGGATCCCACACCATCTATTCAAATGCAATGCTCTGTGGATGAATTGGTCAGGGATATTTACCTACGCTTTTCCGCCTGTCCCATTAATTCTATTACTGGTTCGGAAGCTCAAATAAACATCCCTCACGTTGATATTAGTAGCACCCACATGGGCTCGTCCACCTTGGTTTACCACCCTGTTGGAAGGGTCTGTGGTGCCACATCAAAAGCTACATCTTACATCCAGTCTCCTCACTCAGTCATGGAAAAATCCGACATCTAAATTCCAAAGAACTCAACCTAGCGATTTGATGGCCCTGAAGTTAGTTTGCTTATTTATAGTTCTTTATATTACCACCAGACTATAACCTCAATCCACTTAAGGTCTCTGTACAAAATATCATTTGTTACCGGTTGCATTTACATCTGTCTGGATTGGCTTACACATCCATTTGTTGACACCTAGCAGCAGTAGCTGCATACCTGCAAAATAGACAACACTTATCTCTATTCTGAGTACCAGTGATCAAACCCTTCATGGAAGGATTCAAAAGGGTGATACCGCCAAGGGTTCCCCCTGCACCAGAATGGAACTCAACTTGGTCCTTGCAAGGCTAATGGGTCCACTTTTTGAACCAATGCACAAATGTCAGGTACAATTCCTCTTATGGAAGGTTGCTTTCCTCATAGTAATAACCTCACTAAGGTGAACTTCAGGCCTTAACTATACAAGAGCCTTTCTTTCAACTCCACAAATATAGGGTGGTTCTTTGAAACAATCCTAAATTTCTTCCTAAGGTAGTTTCTGCCTTTCATATCAGTCAGTTGAGTTAGCCTTGTTCTTTCCTCAACCTGATTCTGTAGCACAGCGTACTCTATACATATTGATGTTAGACGAACTATACTATAATAATTAAAAAAGAACCAAAAAAATTAAAAAACAAAGCAACTATTTGTTGCTTTTTCTCCACCACACAAAGGCAATCCCATATCTAAGTCGGTTATTGCAAGATGGATAGTAAAATGTTTTCAAACATATTATGCTAAAGCAAAAAGAACTCTACTAATACCCCCTAAAGCACATTCCACTTTCAAAATAGGGGCTACTATGGCTTTCTTAGGTAATATTCCCCTTACCAACACCTGTAAGGCAGCAACATGGTCTACACCGCACACATTCACCAAACGCTATTGTTAAGATGTGTGTGCGAGATAACAAGGAAATGTAGGCCAGGCAGTACTCAAAACACTTTTTCAAATAACTACAACCACTACAGATTAGCCACCGCTTTGGGACTATACTGCTGTATAGTCTATGCAAAGCTTGTGATCTACAGCTCACATGTCTCAAACGGATGTTACTTACCCAGTAAGCATCTGTTGTCTTCTAGGGGTATACTCCTCAATAGTCATAAGCACTGAATAGTCCCGCCCACGTGCTGGACTATTCAGTGCTTATGACTATTGATGAGTATACCCCTGGAAGAGAACTAGGATTACAGGTAAGTAACTTATCCATCTTGGCATTTAGTGCTGCAGATTCACATGCGCCCACCCGCCTCCCCGGGCTCCTCTAGTTCTTTATTTACATTTATACGCATGGACATCTCTATTCTAGACTTAACTCCATTCTCACCCTCTGCGGGGAAACAATTTAACAGTGGAGTTGATGCTCATGTGCACGATCACCTAAAGGAGTCCCCTTACCTTGTGACCCAATTCTAGATGGCAAGAGTATGCAAATCATGTGAATCTACATCTCTACATGCCAAGAACAGATGCTTACTGGGTAAGTAACTGTTCGAGGCATGGGAGCTGCAGATAGTACACTGCATTAGATCGCCACCTGGTGTTGGGCTCAAATGATTGCAGGTTGTTGTCTTCTTGGAAGAAGTCTTTGCTAGTCCCGATAGGTGACTCCTCCCTTGGACAATACTGCGCATGGGCATCAGCTCCATCCTCAGATTTTTTTTCCGCCACTGGGTTCGGATAAAAGTTTCTCCGCTCCGACCAGAAACAGTTTTTCTGCAACTTCGACGCGCAGAACTTCATAAAACAACTACTACCTGCCTTCGACATTCGACGCCAAAGTTTTCATTCCGGTCATCCAAGTGGGCTTCTAGGTGTATCGACGCCGTGCGGCCTACACCATATGGAAAGGACTCTGTTCCCAAAATGCCCGAAATGTCAAGCAAAGTTTCCACATAGCGACCACCACGAGGTCTGTAACCTCGGTCTGTCGCCGGACCACAACAAGTCGACTTGCACAGCCTGTGCTTCCTTCCGCTTGAAGAAAACAATCCGAGACCGGAGGGCCCTTCGACACAAGATGAGTAGATCAGCCCCAGCACCGTAAGACATCTTAGACGACGAGGCTCCACTCGTTCCCGAAGAAGACTCACCGGATCTCCAGATCGTCTCCGAGGCAGATGACTCCGACCACTCCATACCATCGGGTCAGCGCGTGAGTACTACTGCCCCTGCACCACATACACCCAAGCAGGAGGCAAAGGTCAGTACTCCGCCTGCTAGGCCCAGTCGAGACCGATCATCTACTTCGAAAGTTCTGCCTTCCGGGTCTACTCCAAAGAAATCTTCCACGCCTTCCGGTGCCTCGACACCGACCAAATTTATTCCTTCGGCTCCGAAACAAGATCCGCCGCCTTCCGGTGCCTCGTCACCAAACAAGACTCCGTCGACACCGAAGCCAAAACACCCTTTGGCTCCGACACTAAAAGAAGTGCTGACACCGAAACCGAAACATGTTTCGGCACCATAACCGAAACCAAAAGACGCACCGGCTCCGAAGCCGCACACGGTGTCGAAAACAAAAAAGGCGGATTCCAAAGCCTCCAAGCCCGCGAACTGGCCTTCTAAGCCAAAATAAACGCCTTCGGCGCCGAAACCTAAGCCACAGGACCCTCTAATACCTCCTAAGGCTAAAGACACTCATCAACCTACGCCAGCACCGAAAAAACCAGCGCCGAAGTTTGCGCCTCAAGAGGACCTTTTTCGACCAGATCCTCAACAGAAAAAGATCTTAATCGACCCGAAAACTGGTCATGTTGGTACCATACCACTCAAGAAGAGACCTGCAGCTACACCACCTACACCTGTGATTCCTGCCAAGGACTGTGCAACCTCTCCTCTGCACTTTTCCTTTCCTGTCTCTTCTTCTCCCGCTCCTCCCTATGTTTCACCTCAACTCTGCTATACAATCTCCATTATCACATTCACCACAGAATAATGAATACGATTTAGGTGGAGGGGACGGGGAAGGAGACAATACATGCCCTGAAGGTGAGGGCACATGGACTTTTCCATACACAAAACCTGTGCCTAGGTGGGAGTTTCCATACCCTACAGATGACCCTGATGTCCCTGAGGCACCCTCATACCCATCTAAACCTTCTCCTCCTGAGGATACTATTGGGTTTCGCCAGCTGATCAACACAGCTGCTACATATCATGGTGTCCCCATGCATTCTGAGGCCATTGAGGAAGATTTTCTCTTAGATACTTTTGAGCAGTCTCAGAGATCCGCTCATGATCTTTCCATGATCAAAGGGGTGGTTAAGCATGCAACTGAGGTCTTTAAAGATCCTGTGCGTACCAGAATTTTAAGCCCCAGAATGGAAAAGAAATATAGACCTGCACCCTCCGACCTAGTCTATATTAAAGGACACCTACCAATAGACTCATTAGTGGTGTCCAACGCACGTAAAAGGGCAAATTCTCAGACTTCTGGTGAAGCACCCCCGCCTGACAAAGAATCCAAGATTATTGATGCGTCAGGCAAAAGAATAGCTGCGCAGGCTTCCAATATATGGCGCATAGCTAATACGCAAGCCCTCCTTTCCCTTTATGATGGGGCTCACTACGACCAATTGGAGAAATTGCTTGAATACCTCCCAGATCAGTATAAAGATCAAGCTACTGACCTCATACAGGAAGGCAAATTAATATCGAACGCTTCCATCAAATGCCCACTAGATGCCGCAGACACAGCATCTAGAGCTATTCATAATAGTGTTGTCATTAGGAAACATGTGTGGCTACGCATTTCGGGATTCAAACAGGTTGTACAAACCACCATTTAGAACGAGCCTTTTAACCAAAACCAGTTATTTGGTCCGGAGGTAGACACTACCCTCAAAGATGAAAAAAGACCGACACTGCCAAGTCTATGGGGGCCTTAGTCTACCCCAGCTCGAGTCTCCTTTCGAGGCTCCTTTTACAGAGGCGGCTCCAAACAAACTGGAACAGACACTAACACGTCTTTCAAGATACAAACCTCCTCTAACAAGAGTTACTACAGAGGAGGATACAGAGGCAATAATACCAAGGGCAGAGGCAGAGGTAATAACACTTGAGCCTCTTGTGCCCCTAAGCAATGACTTCCCTGCGCTCCCCCCGCTGCATTCCACTCCTGTAGGGGCCAGACTAACAGTTCCTGCCTGTCTGGAACCCCATTATAACAGACAAGTGGGTAAGACAGATTATCCAACATGGCTACTACCTAGAACTTACAGCAACTCCTTCACACATCCTCCCAGACAGCGTCCAATGTCTACCGATCATCTAGCTCTGCTCCGGCAGGAGGTTCTATCCCTTCTACAGAAGGGTGCGATTCAGATAGTTCCTTTACAGGAACAAGGGACGGGGGTTTACTCGTACTTTCTAATTCCCAAAAAAGACGGGACCTTGAGACCGATTCTAGACCTCAGGCCCCTCAACCATTACATACAATCAGATCATTTTCATAGGATCACTCTGCAACAAGTGCTTCCACTGCTGCAACCGGGAGACTTCCTTGCTACACTAGATCTGAAAGATGCCTACTTTCACATCCCTATACATCCTGCTCACAGGAAATACCTACGGTTTGTACTGGAAGGACAACACTATCAGTTCAGTCCTTCCATTTGGAGTGACAACGGCACCAAGCGTATTCACAAAGTGCCTAGCAGTTGTAGCAGCACATCTGAGAAGACACCATATCTATGTCTTCCCTTATCTAGACGATTGGCTCAAAAAAACCAAATCGGCCAGCCAGTGCGTTGCGCACACACACACGCACACCAACCGATCCAGATGCTGCACAACCTAGGGTTTACAATAAACTACCCCAAGTCGCACCTAGAGCCTTCGCATTTACACCAGTATCTCGGGGCTATAGTAGACACGTCAACAGCTCATCCCAGTCCAGCCAGGGTACAGAGCCTTCAAAACTTAGTTGCTGTTTTTCAACACCAACAATCTCTCCCAGCTAGAGTGTTCATGAACCTCATAGGCATGATGGCATCTTGCATCTTCATAGTTCCACATGCAAGATTGCAAATGCGTCCACTACAAGAGAGTCTAGCACGACAGTGGAACCAAGCTCACGGTCAATTAAAAGACCTGGACAGCCGTACACATCACTCTGCAGTGGTGGAACACCAAAATCCTGACAAAGAGTGTTCATGAACCTCATAGGCATGATGGCATCTTGCATCTTCATAGTTCCACATGCAAGATTGCAAATGCGTCCACTACAAGAGAGTCTAGCACGACAGTGGAACCAAGCTCACGGTCAATTAAAAGACCTGGACAGCCGTACACATCACTCTGCAGTGGTGGAACACCAAAATCCTGACAAAGGGGCGGCCGTTCCTAGAGCCAGTTTCACAAGTAGTGCTCACAACAGACAGATCCCTCACAGGATGTGGAGCCCATCTCCTACGACATACCACTCCGGGTCAATGGACTGCTCAACAGCAGCTACTCCATATCAACCATCTTGAGATGCTAGCAACATTCCTAGCACTCAAGACCTTCCAACTTCACGTGCAAGGCAAGGGTGTCCTCATCCGGACGGACAATATGACAGCCATGTACTACATTCAAAAACCGGGGGGGGGGGGGGGGGGGGGGGGGGCACACTCTGCAACTGTCCCAGTTTGCACAAGACATTTGGAGATCGGCCATTCCTCAAAACATACCTGTAAATGTAAATGTATTTGAGCTTATATAGCGCACAGCTACCCACAAAGGGTTTCCCGGCGCTTGCTTAGGGAACCCGTCCTGGTATTCCCTTGTGAGATAACCCCGGCAGGGAATCCACAAGGTGAAAGCCAGGCATCCTGCCGCGAGGGGCCGTTGTGGAGATTAAGCAAGCTATTGCCCAGAGTCGCAGAGTGTGAACCCGTGAGTCGAGAAGGCACCGGAGCGAGAATTATCGAGTCCGTGGAATTTTTTGAGCCCAAGACCCGCCGAGTCGGGGAATTAAATCCTGGTCCAGGGCCGATCTCAGCTTCCGGGTCTGCCGCCTCTAACCCCTGAGCCACACTTCTCCACATCTGCATCTGTTGGCAGAGCACCTTCCAGGAGTTCACAATCAGGTAGCAGATCTGTTGAGTCGACAGTCACAACAGATTCACGAATGGGAATTGCATCCACAAGTTCTTCAGCCATTCTTCCTACAGTGGGGTCATCCACAAATAGACTTGTTCGCCACCCACGAAAACCCAAAATGCCCAGCCTTCGCTGCTAGGTTTCCACACCCACTGTCCGAAGGCAATGCAATATGGATAAACTGGTCCGGTAGATTTGTGTACGCTTTTCCGCCTCTCCCACTAATTCAATTAGTGGTGCGCAAGCTCCGACAAAAGTGTCTCAAACTAATCCTTGTAGCTCCCACATGGGCACGCCAACTCTAGTTCCACACCAAAAGCTGCGGCTAACCATCTGTTAACACAGAACCATGGCGAAATCGGGCACCCAGACCCGCACCAACTGAATCTAGCGATCTGGCTCCTGAAGTCCTAGAGTTTGGTTACTTAACCTACCACCAGACTGTATGGCCATTATTAAAGAAGCCAGGAAACCCACTACCAAAGCGTGTTACGCTGCTAAATGGAAGAGATTCGCAATTTATTGCACTAATAATCCAATTGACCCCCTGGATGCTTCCATCCAGAATATCATTTGTTACCATCTACATCTTCAAAGATCTAATTTGGCATATTCTTCCATACGCCTGCACCTTGCAGCAATTGCAGCTTATTTGCAGAACATCTGTCTCTCTTCAGAGTTCCCGCGATTAAAATGTTCATGGAAGGCTTAAAAAGGATAATCCCACCCAGGTTGCCTCCTTCTCCTGCGTTGAACCTAAATCTTGTCCTTACCAGACTTATGGGACCCCCCTTTCGAGCCCCTACATAGATGCGAGCTGCAATTCCTATCATGGGAAACTGCTTTCCTTGTTGCCATCACCTCTCTCAGAAGAGTAAGTGAAATACAAGCTTTCACTATACAAGAACAATTTTTTCAGATACATCCCAACAAAGTGGTTCTTGGGCCTAATCCAACATTTCTCCCAAAAGTCGTCACTCCTTTTCACCTCAGTCAGTCGAGCTACCTGTGTTTTTCCAAAACCCAGACTCAGTAGCAGAAAGGTCTTTACACACCCTAGATGTTAAGAGCTCTACTCTACTACACCGACAGGACTAAATCGTTTCGAAAAACGAAACAACTGTTTGTCCCTTTCTCTCCTCCGCACAAAGGCAACCCCATCTCCAAAGGCTGGATTGCACAGTGGATTGTAAAGTGTATACAAATATGCTATATAAAAGCTAAACGTAATAATAATAATAATAAAGGGGTTTGTAAAGCGCATGGTGACGCCATCTGGGCGTGTCCCCGCGCTGTGGAGAGAGAGACAGAACCGTGACATGTGGACTACGTCTATAGGGTATAGAGAGAGGTTTTTAAAAGTTTTCTGAACTTAGTTTCTGTTTCTGCTAGCCTAAGGTTCATAGGGAGTTGGTTCCACTTATTGGCAGCTAGCACTCTAAAAGAGAGGCCTCCCAGTTTAGCTTTTTTTATACGGGGAATTTTGAGTAGGCCTGTCCCCTTAGAGCGGAGTGCTCTACTTGGCTCATATGTCTGGACCAGGTCCGTAAGATACTGTGGAGCTTTGTGCCATATAATCCTGTGGCACATTAAAAGTGCTTTGAATAGGATCCTTTTCTTAATAGGGAGCCAATGTAGAGCAGCAAGAGTGGGTTTAGATGCTGCTCTTTTGGGGAGTCGCAGGACCAAGCGTGCTGCAGTGTTTTGAAATACCTGCAGACGCCTCAGGTTTTTTTCGGTGGTTCCCCGAAATAGCACATTGCCATAATCTATACGGGAGGTCACCAAAGCTTGGGTCATGGTTCGTCTGGCCTCTAAGGGAAGTAGGTCCAGGGTTCGATTGAGTTTTTAGTACCCCAAAGCATTTTCCCACTAACCTGTGACTATGGCCATCATATGATAATTTGGGATCAACCCAAATGCCCAGATTCTTAGCCTCTTCACAGGGAGTAGGCATCGGGCCAAGACAGTTTGGCCACCAGTCCCTCGTCTAGCTAGTCATTCCCACTCCCATACACTAACAGTTCCTCCTAGAGCGCACTCCACTCACAAAATAGGAGCATCTATGGCTTTCTTAGGAAATATACCACTAGAGGACCTATGCAAGGCAGCAACATGGTCTACACCACACACCTTCACTAAACACTATTGTGTTGATGTGCAAGCCAAGCAGCAAGCTGTGGTAGGCCAAGCTGTCCTTAGAACTCTTTCAAACTACTGCAACGTATACAGGTGACCACCGCTAAAGGGGATACTGCTGCACAATCGATGCACAGTGTACTATCTGCAGCTCCATGCCTCAAACGGAAAATGCTACTTACCAGTATGCATCTGATCTTGGCATTTAGAGCTGCAGAGTAGTACACTCCCTACCGCCTTCCCGGGACTTTTATCCGTTCCAGTTCTCATCTTACTTAGATGCATACGCATGGACATCCTTTCTTTACTTCTACTGACTCCATTTCCCAACATGGTTAAAAACAATCTGATTATGGAGCCGATGCCCATGCGCAGTATTGTCCAAGGGAGGAGTCACCTATCTGGACTAGCAAAGACTTCTTCCAAGAAGACAACAACCTGCAATCATCCGAGCCCAACACCAGGTGGCGATCTAATGCACAGTGTACTACTCTGCAGCTCTACATGCCAAGAACAGATGCATACTGGTAAGTAGCATTTTCCTTATGCTTACTTACCTTCGGTAATGCTCTTTCTGGTGGATGCTCTGTCCAACTGCAGATTTCTCACTGACCCATGTGCTTCCCCTTTCTGTGAACTTTACTCTTCAGCATCTAAAACTGTCCCTAGAGATTTGCACATTGGTCGAGAGCAATCTGATATTGAACTCTGTCTGGGGTCGTAGACAACCTAGAAAGCAAATGACTTCTGTATGTATGGTGGTGCTTAAATGTGGCTCTTCATGTCTTTTCTGGGGCTGAGTGTTGGCGCAAAGCCGCACGATGCCAGTGGCAGTGTGCAGGGCTACTGCTTGAAGATTTCTGTTCCAGTCTGGTGCCTGGGGAATACTCAAAAGATGAGGAATCTGCAGTTAGAATGTACACCTTTGTGTATTTAAGGCTCCGGCTGCCATGAGGCCTCCATCACTCAAAAAAATTAAACTTGATATGGTGGGATGCAAGATGGAAAGTTCAACATCCACTCAATGGCATTGCCAACTGGAATGCTATGTTCAATAAATGTGCACATCAGCAGTGGTAGAAGATAAAGGAACTGAAGCACTGCCTCCCAGAGCAATACGAAGAGGGTTAAGGCGGTGATTCAGGAAGGGAACCTTCCCCAGCATAAAGATTTTGTTGGGTGCAGCAGACACAGCTAATAAGCAGCAGTGCTGTGACACGACCCTAAGAAGGCACACCTGGCTGAGGGTGTCTAGCTTCAAGCAGAGGTACATGCGTCTGTTATAAGCACACCCGTCACAGTGATAGCCTCTTCAGAAATGCGGAGAGATGATAGTAAGACTGCAAAGGCGATGAACATTGGTTAGTTCAGAGCCTGTTCTGAGAAACTATGCCATGAAAGAGAGTAGACACAAAAGGAGGGCCACAGTTTACCACGTTAGTCTTCTAACCCATATCTGTACAGCAAGCCTACCCATGCCTCTCAAGACAGTGGCAGTACCCCACTACACCAAGACAGCCCTTTCTAGAGCATGTCAGAGGAGCATGGAGCTTGGGACTAGTGAGCAAATGACTCTCCAATAGAGCACCTCTACATATACCAGTATGGAAGCAGGGTCAAAGGATTAATCAAGCAGCGGAAGACAGTCACCACTTAAATATGGATCTTAATCATTACCTGACAGGGCTGTTGTACAGAACTGCTACAAAACACTGCCGTGATCAGGACAAAGATGTGCAGCGGGAAGGAACTGCTCTGTCTGCAACAGGAGGCCACAGATCTCCTAAACAAGAAGGCATTACAGAAAGTGCCAGCAAGAGAAAAGAACTAGGGAGTCTATGATTTGTTTGATACTAAAACTGCACAAAACATTCTAGCCATTCGTAGATATACAGGCGCTAAAAAGCTTCATTAAGACTCTAGCTTATGATGGCTGTAGGAGGCTTTGTGAAAAGGGGATTATATGGCAAAATTAGACCTCAGACTCGTACCTGCTTCTGCCGCCAATGATGTTGGTGGTGCAAATCGACATCGAACCCATTACTCTTCTGGTGTTAATATGACGCCACAACGGCAACTGATGAAGTGCCGATTGAGCAGTCTGCTATAGGCAACTCTCCACCTGCACTTACACAACCAGTTTCTACTTTTCCTACTGGATTGCACAGTTTGGCAGATGACTGGGAGAATATAGGGTGTCAAAACCCTTTGGGCAATACTGTCCATGCCTCCGTTTGAGACAAATTGGCTGACTAAACAGGGAGAGGCTAGTTGAAATGAGTCCTCTCCGATTTTAGATTTACTTTCTTCACCTGGTACGGCAAGGTGAGTTCCTCTGTGTTAAAGAGGGCACCTGTGGTCTTAGAGTGCCAGCTTCCCTCAGTAGAATAATCCAGACTCTTTGGTGGATGTTCTTCACCAAGGTGAGACAGAAGTTAAGCCTTTAATCTCTTATAATGAGTTTTATATGACCTTTTGTTGGAAGCTTGGGCGAAACCAGTATTGGGATTTCAGTCGAACGGGCTATAGCCCATAGGCATCGACCAGCCCCAAGAGACTGTTTGTTTCTTTTGCGACATCGCACCACAAAAGGACTGGTGCTACAGGTTCGCTAGAACCGTGTGTTCCCTTGGTTCCACCAAATAGAGTCCAGATGGCTAGAACATTCTGGGAGGAATATATTCTATTCAGTCAGTTCGGCATTGACCTAGTTAAACACAGGGTGTGTTTTCTCAAGCTTTACGGGACTCTGATGCTCGGCTGCCTTCTCTTTCAGAGGAAGTCGGGAGTGAACTCCTTCCGGTAGTACTACATGGGCGGAAAGCGGCTCAATTCACCATAAAATGTGATGCGAACGCTATCAATTCCGTGGGTACAACTATGGCTCAGTCAGTTGTGCTGCGCAGACCTGCTTGGCTGCGTTAGTCTGGGTTTTCAGAGCCTGTACCAGGTTAGCCTGAAAGATGTCGTTTGATGGTGTACATGCTGATTCGCCGTTCCGGCGATTCCTAGATGTTCGGTGTGATAAGATCACCTAGACTTGTCTTTGAAGGTTTTGGTTCTGTTCTTTCTTTCTGACCAGTGTGTAAAGAAGAGTTTATACATGACCGAGTTACAATAGGTATTTCATTTGGTGACAACCAGTGTGATTTTTCTATTTAGCGCAGGGGTTTATGGTTTAGATAACCTTGCGTTTCTGTACACGTGTTTCCTTGACCCTGAATACCGGTCAGTTATGCTTATAGGAGTTGTATTACACAATAAGTGGCTTTCTTGATCATTCTGCTTGGTGCAGAAGTAATGACTATATCCTTCAGCTCTTTTTTTTAGTCAGTTTTCAACTGTTAATGTTTGGTTTTTAATTAATACCGGATACGGATATACAGTTCTCGTGGTTTGCTTCTCTTTGAAGAAGAGCTAGAGCTCAAGAGTTGATTCATTTTTGGTATGTAACCTACTCTATGTGGAGTATCTTTTGTTATGCTATGGGTAGCATTCTGAAACGTATTTGTGCTGAACTGGCATAGCTCAGCTTGTGCACTATTAGACCGTCATTTGAGGGTGCAGAGTTCCACCCTCTGTCTGATTATTTTTCAGACGTACAAGATTATAAATTTGTGCAGTTTGGTACACTTTGTTAGATACTTTTGATATATATACCTCCATGGGAGTCTCAGTATGTCATTTGCCTGTTGAAAGGAGTGTTTATTTATAATGATCCTCTTATTGGTCTTGGTTAATTATTTGCCTTACATTGGGGTAATAAATGTTGTTTATGATAGATAGTAAGTTCTCTACTTTTTGCTAGATTTTGATCATTATTAACCAAAAATTATCTTTTGAACAATAAGATATGTTTTGCTCTTCAGGTTCTTTCTTATAGCCATTGCTATTTGTTTTGTTTTCATGGGATTTTTCATTCTTTTATGGGTCTCCAGGAAGAAGTCTCTCGCTTGATTCCATTCCTCCTATTATAGAGGCTACTTCATATACTTGACTCGGGGTTATGATTTGCATTCCTAAAGATTTTCTTCTTTTCTGAAGGACATTTCCCTCTAATGGTGTACTTTATCTTCTCTGTGATGGTTTTCATATATGTGGCCCATGTGAGGAATAGACATTTGCCTCATAGCTTTTACTTCATGTAGATGGCTTGTATACTTAAATGTAGATAGATGCTTGTAGCTGGGTTTACACTTAGTGAAGTGTGGTCTCTAGATGACCTATACAAATTAATGAATATATTTTAGATCTGATTATTTTATTACTATATGTAAGGATCGTTGCTCATGTAGGTGACAACTATTTTCACCTTTCATCTGACTAATTGTTTTTTAGTTTGGGTACACACTTTGCAGAGTGTTGTCTCTAGATGGAATATTCAAAGTCAGACATTCTTTTTATTATAGAATTCTTAACATTTTCTGGTATAAGTATAGGAGACCCATTTCTGGAATATCTGTAGATGGATCTCTGTTAATAAAGTAAGGTCCCGTACTAACATTGGCTTTCGCTAGGCTATCAAGGTTTCTTTTACATGCTTAATATCTAATTCAACTTTATACTACTATTGCTTGATGTCGGCTCAAGCAATTTGCCTTACGCTGATGTTTGGATGGCGGTTGCTTTCCTACATGGTATGATGCCCACTGTGGTTTCCATACTGTTATCAGTATTGTCTGACTGATACAGGGAGTTAGTGAAATGGGCAGAGGCGGAGTGGAATTGCGAATGGCCAGGCGGACTGGGAGCGACAAGTCTCTAGAGACGGCGTGCGCATGGGTGGCGCTTGTGGAGCTGGTAAGAGCCAACGGTTAATACCGATGGCACTGCTAAGCGAGGAACCATGCAGCAGATGGTCAACTTTGGGGGGTACTGATAGACTAGAGAGCAAAGCGCAGATAGGGCGGGATGAATCTGGGAGAACATCTGTCCCTCACACCCAACCTTTAGGTCTGAGATATTTAGGACACTGAACGTCACTGTCCTGCCCACAGGTCCAACAGTGAAACATTGTTATGTCCGCGGCATGCCTGGAGGGGGGGAGGGAGGAGATGTTAATGTTGAGGGGGAGGGGGGGTGGGTCGTTACATCTTATGAATGATGACCGGAGAAATGCCAACCAGTAGGTCTTCCGGAGTCTTACTGCAGGATGGAGGGCGGGGTACAGGGGGATAACCCCATTTGAGGTCACATTACCCTGCGCCAGGAGGGACCTTTTTACAGAGGATGATGCTGTGATGTTCACACATAATATCCTGCTAAGTTCTAGTTCCGATCCTAGGTGTGTCCATTTGCAGGCCTATTCGGGGTACTCACTGGGCCTCTGTTTCCTTTTTTAAAAAATTGTTTTATTTTTAATTTTTCACATCTTACTAAAATTTGTACAAAGGAGGGCCAACACACTGTATAGTAGATTTCATTTTGCATGACTAAGCTTTATATGATTGTAATATTGACTCCACTGGGAAGTATTGTGTAATGAACCCTATCGCAGTATGTTTGTGCTGACCAGGAAACTTCAATAAAGTTTGTTACAAAAAACAAAAATAAATCAGTATTGTCTGATTGATTAGTTGGCTTTATTGTATATGTGTTATACTTCTACTCTTGTCACTACATATATGGTTTTGCAGCGGGAATCTTTGTGGATTCAATATGCTGTGCATTATTCCGCGGTCCAGTGGTTGGGTCCGGAATCAGTTTTTTTTTTTTCCTGTTTTTTTTTTTCCATAGCCCAGGTGGGCGTCGACGTCCCACCTTTTGGTGTGACGTCGGCATGCTTCCTGCGGAGTTCCCACCTTTGGGCGCCATCTTCAGATTCTTTTTTCCACCGTTGGGTCTGGATCGTCACCATGAGGTTCCAGAGATTTTGGAGAAAAGAGGAAAAAGACAAGAGAACCACGAAAAAGATTTAGAGAATACATCTCCAAGCAAGACCACTGAACCGGGAAGAGGAAGGAGAACATCGATCACTTCGACGTTCAACGGAGGATGTGAACACAGGGGGCCCCTTGAGCGCAGGAATGGACAAAACACCTTTCAAATTCTGCCGCGATTGCCACCACAAGTACGCTCAGAAGGACCAGCATCCGGTTTGCAACCTCTGCCTGCCGGTCGACCACGAAAGCAAGCATTGCAACGCCTGCTCATTTTTACCCCAAAGACTCTCTGGGTAAGAGAGAGACAGAGAAGAGCAAACTACAACATGCAAGGCCCTGGTCAACCTCAGTCTCTCCGGGACTTGGTCCTCCCCAGTGGGGATGAGGACAACCTTGCCGAGGGACCAAATGACTACACGGTCGTAGAGGTAAGAGACATTCGACCCCCTAAGACCCCGACAGACTCTTAAAAATCAGTCAGACTCTTGAAAAACAGAGTAAGTCCTCGAAAGGAGCACTGGCGCCGAAACATTCGGCAGCTGCATCCAGGGACAAACAGCCCAGCGGATCCTTTGAAAAGGACTCCCAGTCAGCGGAATCCCAAGACCAGCTAGGTCGTCAAAGCACGTCCCCGAAAAGGCTCGCTCGACGCGGAAGGAAAAATTAGACTTCGACATCGGAAGAGATCTTCCGAAATCCTCGACGCCTAACAGGCCGCCGATATGGAGAGTAAGAAAAGAAGGCTTGAGGCCGAAATGGACAACATCCTGCAAAGGAAAAGAGAGTTCGACAAACCGATGAAAAGGTTCACCATCCCGTTGAAGCAGACTACCATCTTTGAGGACTAAGAGGAGTTAGACGCTGAAGAGCCGCCAAACTCTGCAGCCCCAAGAACACCAAGAGGAAGAGGGTCTATACTATTACGAGGGAGAAGGTGAGGAAGACCGGCAAACAACTTTGGAATCAGCCTCCTCGGTGGCACAGGACCTGGATTGGCAGGAACAACGCCGAAAGCCCGGATGAGGCCGTGAATACGTATCCTTCGAGGCCTTCGTCGCCAGATGACCTTGGCATCTACAATATTGGGGGGCGGCGGGGGGGAGAAACAACAAAATAAGCAAAAGAGCTTTACACGAACTAAAATCAGGGATCAACGGACATGTAACACCAGTAGGAGGCAGACTAAAACACTTCTTCCATGAGTTGAAGAAAATGACAGACAAATGGATACTGAACAGTATACGGTTCGGATATTGCATAGAACTGGAAAAGAAGCCTCCAAGCAGGAACCCAAAAAAAGGCGCGCTCTGCAAAAGAACTAGTGCCTCTCCTAGAGGAAGCTCAAGAACTGCTCAACAAGGAGGCAATAGAATCAGTACCATTCAAAGAAAGAAACAAAGGAGTGTACTCCAACTACTTCATCGTGCCAAAAGTGGACAGAGGTTTTATGTCCACCATAGACCTCAAAGATGCCTACTTACACATTTCCATGAACAGACAACACAAACTTTGCCATAGACAAAGTGCACTACCAGTTCACAGCCCTGGCCTACAGACTAAAATCAGCACCAAGGGTCTTCACCAAGTGCCTCGCAGCAGTAGCAGCGCACCTACGGAGGGAAGGGATTCATGTATACCCCAACCTCGACGACTGGCTAATAAAAGCAAGTTCCTACAAACAATGCCAGACATGCACAGTGGGTCACACAGACGCTGACAGAACTAGGAATCTCAATACACTGGTGGAAATCCTAAATGGAACCGGAACAATTGAAGATCTTCCTAGGCGCACAGATAACACCATACAGAGCAAGGTGTTCCCCGGCGACAAGAGAACACTTGCCCTGCTGAAGGAGACATGTCCATACCCGAAGGGGCGAGGTCTGACCGTGAGGACAGCGAGCAAGATCATGGGGATGATGGCGTCCTGCAAGATCATGGGGATGATGGCTTCCTGCATACACCTAGTCCCCAATATAAGACTCCACATGAGACCATTCCAGGAATGGCTCCAACAGCAATGGTCATAAACTACCGGGAGTTGGGAAGATCTAGTGGTTGTAACACATGCAGTGCAAAAGGAGATAGCACGGTGGAACAAGGAGAACATAACAAAGGGGAAGCCTTTACCACCTCCAAACCCAACAGTGACCATCGCCACAGACGTATCCCAGAGGGGATGGGGAGCACACATGAACCAGCTCAAGGTGCAGGGTCTGTGGACTCCAACAGATGTAATTAAGCACATCAACTACCTAGAACTAAAGACTGTGTTCCTTGCCCTGAAAGCCTTCCAGAAACAACTGTACAACTGTACAAGCACAGAGTGTTAATACAAACCGACAACAATGTTCTACATCCGGGATGAACACAATCAGTCGCACTATCCAACCTATACGCCTACCAGGAAAGGACAACGTGGAGGCAGACAGGCTCAGCAGGCAAACATCAGCGTCTCACGAGTGGGGGCTCAATGCACAAGAAACGCAAAAGCTATTCAAGAAGTGGGGGACACCAAAAATAGACCTATTTGCAACACACCAGAATGCAAAATGGCAATACTTCGCATCCAGGCAACCAGGGGAATGCCCTATGGATAAGCTGGTCGAAAATATTTCCTATGCTTTTTCCCCAATACCACTGATACACAGGGTACTCAGCAAATGCAGAACCAGCAATATGACATTGATTCTGGTGGCACCACAGTGGGCCAGGCAGTCCTGGTTCTCACAAATAGTGGAGATAGCGCAAGGACCACCTCACAAGTTCGCAAACAGAAAAGACTTGCTCACCATGGAAGACTGGGAGGTACTTCACCCACAACCTCTGCCTAGCGGCATGGCTCATGAAGACGTAGAGTTTGCACACCTCAAACTCCCAGAGAGCACACTGCGGGTGCTACGGGAGGCAAGGAGACCTACCACACGTAGGTGCTATGTAGCTAAATGGAAAAGATTCACACAATGGTGCATCAGGAAAAAGCTACACAAGAAAATGACCAAGGAATCGACCGTGCTAAAATATTTAACACCTTTGCTAAAAGCGTACCTAAGCTCTAACTCGCTGAGAGTACACCTAGCCGCGATAGTAGCCTACACAAGAGAAGAGACGGGAAAGAGCTTTACATCCCAAGTAGTTAAGAGATTCCTGGAAGGGGCTAAAAGGGTAGCTCCTCCAAAGAGGTTGCCGCCACCGGCATGGAACCTTAATTTAGTCCGAACAGAGCTTATGAAGGCGCCTTTAGAACCGATCTATAAAATCTCACTACACATGCTCACAATGAAGGCAGCCTTCCTAGAGGCAATCGCCTCGCTACGCAGGGTAAGTGAGCTGCAAGCGCTAACACTATAAGAACCATACATTTAAGTACACAATGACAGGGTAGTAATGAGAACGGACCCACACTGTATGCCAAAGGCGGTGTCAAGGTTTCACATGAACCAAAAAATGCAGATACCAAGCTTCTTTTAGAAACCATCCAAAAGCACAGAAAGGGCACTGCGCACTCCATACGCTAGAAGGGCAGTAATGCATTTCATTGAAAGAACTAAAGAGCACAGGGAAACAAAGCAGCAGTTTCATGGGAAGACCAGTAACAAAGGGCACCATCGCACGATGAATTACACAAACTATACAATTCTGCCGCAAGCAGGCAGGGCAAGAACTACTAGGAGGGGCACAAGCCCACTGTACTATGAAAAAGGAAGCAACAATACCCTTCCTGGCTAACACACCGATTCAAGACATATGCCTGGCGGCAACATGGGCTTCAGTGCACATGTTCACTAAGCACTACTGCGTGGATATACAAATGAACAAGGAAGCACAGGTAGGACAGAAAGTGCTTCAACATATATATATTCAACAACCAACGCTCATCTTCCACTCTGCCGCCACAAACCTAACTAACCGCCACAAATTCCATGCACAGCATAGTGAATCCAGAAAGATTCACGCTGTAAAACAAATAGTTTCTTACCTGTCAGTGTTGCTTTACAGCTTGAAGATCTTTCTGGATTCACTTCGAACCCATCCACCTCCGCCAGAAAGATGAGACAGGAGGGGAAGGGAATACAAAGACAATATACAGAGAACCTGCTCGATAATGCAACCCTAAAGGGTGGCCACAGCTCCAGAGAAAGGTACCCCAGGGGCGGGTGTAAATGGCTGTATACTTTAACAGTGACTAATATTCCCTTCTGGTGAAAGGAGGGATGGCCTTTGTCCTCGTTATCATCCCAAATGATTATAATATCTGGTCTCTTGCCAGACGGACTCCTATTGGGTTCTGGTTTCGTTACTCCATCCCAAGGTGCAGATGAGAGTCCTCTGAAGTATTAAGATGCTTTAACTAGTGCACGTGCCTATATTGGAGGACACTGCTCTAAGCCTGGTTCCATACCTTACCCCAAAGCCAACAGAGGTTAACATCTCTCATACCAAGCTCACTGATGGTATATCTGCCCACTCATGCTTACGTTGAATTCAGTCTGCTGAGCTGGCTCCACTTCAGCGCATCAAGCTCTCTCATTTTACTATCAGTCAGCAAGTAGTTTGTTTGGCATGTTAAACTCGTACTCTCACGCTATCTCACTCACTCTCACCCTCTTCCCCTACCACGCATTATCTGCACGCAGTTCAGGGTGAAGAACATCCTATTTTAAACTCGGTTCTATGCAATTTATGTTTCATTTCCAAAGTTTACTTAACCCAACTTACTAACCAATTTTCAGTATGTCACCTGGAAGCTCTCAGGTAGCAGAAGAGGTGGCATGTAGGCTCATATGAAACACATTAAATGAAGACATTGGAGAACACGAGTCAAACCAGTGTAATCGATATAGATTTTGAATGGATTCTAATCAATTAACATGTCTGTAAGCATGTGTTGAATTGCATTAAATGGTCATTCATATTATAGCGCTTTTCTTTCCGTTTGCTAGAAATGTCTATTTCAGACATTTGCAGCTATCACCGAGAGGATTTAGAAGTGTATTAAGAACCAGTTGGGTCTCATCCAGAAAAAAGAATTACAGCTGCTGCAATATGTGCAGAAATGAAGCATTTGAAAATGTAGCAGTATCACTTCCAGCTCCTAATCACTAAACTCCTTTTCCGGAGACAGTATTTTAGTGTACTCCACATACGACAAAATATTCCCTGAAATGTGCTATTTTTGCCCAATGAAACTAATCGCTTTCATTTCGAAATATGAGAGAAACAGGAAGTGAATTGAAGGTAATTGAAAGCGGCAGTTTCATCCTAGTGTGAAGGTAAAAGCATTGACTGCAAGTGCAATGAGACTATACAAGGATTTGCAATGCAATAGATCTCGCATTTACGTGAGTGTAAGCTGTTGGTATTGTAAATGACAATGCTTTATATTTATCTTTTAAAAACATAAAAGGAATTATCATTTTTAATGCCAATAGCTCACTCATGAAATGCGAGACCTTTTGCATTGCAAATGCTTGTTAAGTATACCAGAGAGGATGGCAGTTGAAAAAGGCACTAGGTCGCGGTCAGCTGTGTTGCTGGGGTACAGGTCTCTCCTTTTAAAATTAAAAGGAGCGGGACCAGCAAGGAAGCAAGCATTTGTTACCGGGTGGGACTGCAGGAGAAGACTGCATATGGTTTACACAGAGTAGAATGTACAGGGTATCTGTATTATATTGGTTCTAATATAGTTACTGGTTAGACTGACACCTTTTAGACTGTTATACCAACACAAATATAGTTTAAAATCATTTTGGTCACTGACATGGCAAAAATATCACTGCTCAATATTACCAACACGGACGTGATAATAAATCTCATTATAAGAATATGAAGGGCTTTGGATCCCTGTGAGATATTAGCTACACAGAAGGAAGGGTCACAGTGGCATATTGGCAACAAGGTGGGTGGGCTCATTAACATAGTAGCACACACTTTTAAATGTCCAGAAAAGGGAACTTCCTGCAACCAGAGAAAGGGGAGCAGTGTGGTGTTTAGATGCAGCAGGCAAAAACAAGGGGCACCATCACATCTCTATGGCTTCAGTAGTGCGGGACAGACGTGTGTACCAGTCGTGGAACAAAAACCTCGGCTTGCACCGGAGAGCCAAGCGAATCAATGATACCCGTTGTCAATTTTTTGCATAAAAACACAGACACGGATTGTCACATAGGTTTATTATTTAGGCAACGCCTGTTCGGGTAGTGGTGTAGTGCAAAAAAACAGCTATTTGTGTTATGCGGTAATTATTTCTGGCACCTCGCGCGCTGCTGAAAAACTGGGACATGTTTTTTATCATCTGCCGTAATTCTCCCACAGATTAGCCCAACAGCGAAAGAAAAATGAACGAACATCCCATTGCTGTCGCGATTGTTTTGTTCACTTTTTGTGCTAATGACACATTCATAATCAGACTCTGGCACATTTACAATTTCCCCTGTCCATGGGAGACCTGATGGACGAGCGCAGTTTGTTTTACTTCAGGAAGAAGATTTAGTAAACCACATGAGCCATTCCCTAGAGCACACAGTGGTGATGGGAAACACAAAGGTAGTAGGCGCGCTCAAGCTCACTCCTGGAAACACTTATTCCAGGACACTTTCTAGGTGTACGCGAGCATCCAGCCCTCGGGGTAAACATGCGGGGCACATGTCGCTGCGGCGCAGTGTCCCGGGAAGGGAGCTGGCATTGCAGGCTGAGCTGCGGTGGCTGCAGCCAGGTACCTGCTGCTGCCTGTTAACAAGGGCTGGGCTGGTAGAGCGTGGGGAGCTCTGAGTGGCAGGCACCGAGGTTGTGACGCGGCCTGGGTCCGTGCCGGGCCAGCGCCACTGCTACCTCTCCTCTATTGTGCGCACACACAGAAGCATGATGGGCACCTACCATTGCCAGGCGGCTGCCTCTCTCCACCAGTGACCCCGCCATCTTGCGTGCTGCAGAGCAGTGGAGGTGGCGGCGGATCAGCTGCTGCGAGGGAGATGGGGAGGTGGGCAGACCTGAACCAGTGGCGGATCACGGCGGCTGTAGAGGTGATACCGGGAAATGCAGCTCCGGGGACAGGGGATAAGAGAAGCCACATCCGCTCTTTAGTTAAGGGGCGATCTATAACCAGTAAAAAAAAACAAGATACGGCGTTACTTGAAGCGCCCCAGCCTGCACAAGTAAAACAAGCGCGATACCGCAAAGTCAGCCTTATGTTTACTTTCGCACCGCTGTTTCACTTTGTGAAATGCGATGCAAAAGTAAACAACCGGCTGACTGTGCCAAAGCCGAGTAAGAAAAAAAGTGCCTAGGGCCTAATGGAGTGTCACGCTGCCGGTAAAAGATCAAATCCCGGTGGGGATGGCCAAAAGGAGACCAGGCGGCAACAAGAAGGGACTAACAAGCCTCCTTTACAATGAGAAGCCAGCGTTTTGCATGCCAGATGACGCGTAACCAATCAATAAGATGAGCGGGCTTCAACTCCGCAGCCGAAAGCTTTGGAATCTGTATTGATTCCAAGAAGCTCTTGTATGATGAGAGCAGCATATGCGTGCTGCTTTCGCTTGCTGAGACCTAAAAAGCACTTTCTGGAACAAGATCTATGTGCCAAATTTGGTTTAATTCCGTTAAGTGGTTTGGACTGTAGTCGTGTATAAAATTCCTATGGGGAAATTGCATGGAGAAAACACGTTTTGGGGACCACCCAACTTTTCTGTCGGCCCCCCTTGTTTTTTTCTTGGTCCCCGCTTGATGGATTACCCCCTATTCCTTCCAGACAGTAGCTGAAGTGAAATTAGTTTGGAAAATTTCTTCAAGATTCAGCAAATGGCACCAAAGTGATTAGCCAAACAAAAAACACTTTTCTGATGGAAGCTAGGTCCTAACTAGAACTACCTACTGGCGACGGCCAGTAGTTAAGATATATCTATAAATCCAAAGAGATGGGTTCCCAATCATAGCATTAATATTTCCTAATGCTTTTTTTTATATACAATGGGTCCTCGTGGCTGACCATCTGTTTTGAATAAAAATCAATTGTGCCCTCTTAGTGCACTTGTTACATAATGCCTAGGTACTTGGCCACAGTTTATCTTTTTTTGTTAGTAAAATCGACATCTAAGTCTGTCTTTTGAAACTGTTCCGAGTGTGTGACAATACTTGGGCTGTGAGTTGTCAGAGCAGCATCGTAGTTCAAAATCTTTACAGATGGGTGTTTAAAAAATGCTAGTCTGTATGTTGTGTATTTAAGACGACAATCTTACTGTAACAAAGCACATTAAAGACTGGGTCACTGTGTTCAAAATGCAGGAGCCCCGATTATGTCAAGATTTGTAATTGATCTTCTTCGGCCCAGTTAAGATCATTGATGTACCATAGGACGAGTTAATGCATTGTGTATGGTCAGATGTGATCCTCACACTGTATCTGGTGACTTAACATACTACCTTGCTTTTCAAGATTTTTGTTATACCAGTATTTTAGTAGTACTTGAACTCTGCAGACTGCGCCACCGCTTGTGCTTCTGCAGTTTTAAGTTTACGTTGTTCTATGTTATGAACCAGATTCTTTCAATATGTTTGTAACTTTCCATCTATTTTGATTGTAAATCTGTGCCTTTTCAAGAATATCACAATTGTGCAATTCCTAAAATGTTACATGACACATCAAATATTGTGATTATTTGAAAGATATTGGGCGTTAATATGTATTGATCAAGGCTGCTTTATTGGCAATACCGTATCTGCCTACTTGAATGTCATCCCCTTGATGTGAATGCAGACTATTTGGAGAGTACTGTGAAAACTACCATTTTGTCCACCCAAAAAATCCAAAGTACTTTTTGATAAAAAATGTGTGAAATGTGAATTGTAAAGCTTTGTGGTTAGTACAATTAACTTTTTTTGTTTGCAATATTAATGTACTGAAAACAAAGACAGTTAAGTGCACTAAACAAGGTAAAGGCTGATTAGTCAACTCATGTAAAAGTATATAAATATTCTCTTGTTGTTGTACTTGAACTTTTGAGGATTAAATCTTAGTTACAAAAAAAGCTTTGAAATTGATCAGTTTAAATATGCAATGCTCGAGATGTATTATTTTATAATAGTTCAGTATCTGAGGTACTGCAAGGTAAGTAATGGATTCAAGAAAAAACATTGCTTTTCACTATTGTCAGTAGAAATTAATACATTTTGCCTGCAATAACGTCATTAATTCTGTCCAAATAAAGAGGAATAAGGTCTGAGCTTGTAACCTGTAAGTTGCCTGGTAAGCTAGTGTACTATGCAGAGAATGTCACCTCATTATTAAGTTTGCTGGATGAAGTGCTAGTAGTTTGCAAACTGTTTGCTGGTTGGTTAGTATATTTTGGGCATGACGTGCTACACTACTAGCTCCTGCATTTGACCTAATTTGACATGATAAATACGAGGTGAGTTTTGTTAATACACATGTGTTGTCCCCCATTTTTACACTAACAAATTTATATAACACGATGGGTATTTTAGAAATTGAATTCCATTGCTGGTGGTGCTCAATAGCTTTTACAATGCATTACTGCGTAAATGGGACTAACTCAGTCAAATTCAACATTCGAATCTTATGTTTTTATCCATTCATTAAACTGGAAATACTACGTGCCTTAACTTTTTAAGGCATCTCTACGATTCTAATGCAGAAACTTTTAAAACTGATTGTTCTAGATCAGCATCTGTAAAGGTTTGGGCAGTAATTGGCTGTGTGGTGATATAAATAAAATCATTCAGTATAAAGGTGCTGAACTTTTCAAAGGCTTGATCAGTTTTTTTCACTAATGTCATATTTGCAATTCAGACCTAGTTTTTTCACTAATCTCTCATATTTGTAATTCAGACCTGCACGTTTTGTAATTTCAGTTACTGTAACTTTGGGAATAAAATGATTGCTGTAAATAAATGATAGGTTGACAATGAAAACTATGTTTGCTTTCAGAGAGAACAGGAAATGAGAATGGGTGATATGGGCCCTCGTGGAGCAATAAACATGGGAGGTAGGGTTTTGAAGTAAAAGTATTTGAGGAAACTTTTCTGATACTGTACATTTTGATGGCTTATGCACAATGACCGAAGTTATTTCTATGAAGTATTAATTAAGTGCTGTTGGCGATTTCCAATATTGAAACGTTTTTTCCCACATACTATACCATCTCAGATATTGCATCTAAGTGGATTTTGCCTTTTCCATGTGTGACGATTGTATGTGAAATAGCTATGTCTTTGCTTTGATCAGTCTTGATACAACTCCACAAAATCTTGAATATTCATTCTCTTCCCGGTGGAGCGTCTTTATATAACCTACATTGCTCATTTTTTTCCTTTCCACTGGAACAAACCTCACTGTTACACTTTTATTTTTATTAAAAATATTCTATTTTACCTTTAAAAAAAAACTCCTACATAGACACTTGCAGTGTGTCATGCTCTTTGTCTGGTAAGCAGCTGTTGCTAATAAAGCTGAGCCGGTATAATCCTGGGATTGCTAACGTTGCCCTAAACCCCAATAGTTCCGGCAACACTAATCAAGACCAGACTGTATCGGTATTGTTGTACCCCATTATAATAATAATAACAAATACAACCTGAGGGGCCAGACCCCTCCTAGTCGTGCGGTGGCAGCCTTTCCTTTAAACTCTGTTTCAGCTTTTCACACCGGTTTCTTCTGATTTTACCTTGATTGTTTCATTTATTGAGATGGTCATTGGTTGTCTGAGGGGATCCAACTAGGCATAAACAGTAACTTGCAAAAATTCATTGCATACCTGCAGAGGAGAAGCTGGAGTGGCTGACTATGCGGTACGCTGCGCTGAACATCAGCATCGGCTTTCTAGCATATTGCTGAGTTTGCAGGAGCGTAGAGATAAGACAAGAAATCAGAAAAATGATTGAGCTACTGTGCACTAAGAGAGCGACAGCCTCAGACACACACTTTTGCACCCTGACTGAGGAGGCGTGGCGAATTGTGGAGTCCAGGCACTGCATTGGGCCCCTCTGCAGTGAATTCTGAAGAGCAGTGGGTGGGTTTATACTTAATGGCACTATCATGTTAGTGGGATGGCGCCCAGCTAGGCAGAAAAAAGAACAGTGGCATAGAAGAAAATGAAGGTGTAGGACAAAAGACGGAGTATTTCATCCCAACAATCAGCCACCACTAACTGAACACACCACGGAATCGGTAGTGGCAAGACCCTACAGTCTAGCAGTTTTACAGAGGGAGAAGTGCCTTATGGTCACACTGTCAGATATAAAGAAATAGTATGTTTCCAACAAAACTCAAATAGCTGCAGTAGAGCACACTTTTGAGGGGAATTCATTAGCGTTAAAATTATCAAATGCAGTGAGGAGCAATTAATGAGAAACAAACCTAACACGATTCCAAAAAGATGCAACTGCCCCGATCTATGCGTTTATAAATGTAATAGTTCTTGGAGACAACACATGAGCTAGTGGAATCGGTATGTTAGCACTGCAGTTTGTTGAAAATGATTGAGACATGCATGTTCAGGTTATTTTTGGTCCCGCTTTCGATGGAGGCATTGCCAAGAAGTTGTGTGAAAACCAGAGTTTATTGTACAGGAATCATCCGTTAAATTTTCCTTTTGCTGCAACCAATCTTCCTTGGAAACAAGGTTGTGAAATATTGTCACATCGTGAATTTGGTCTCTCCAATTTATCGTTTTCGTATGCCGACTTCTCTTAAGACTCTTGATAACGTCTTAGAGAATTATGCTGCATAGTACTAGTGCAGAGATTAAATGTTGAGTCTTCTGATAGACTGCTGCTACAATATGTGAGGGTTTGCAGCAGCAGAGGAGTAATGCTTCTGGGTATTATGACGGTCTCCGAAATAAAAATTTATGTTTTTCTTTCCATTCCAAGTGCATGTTCTTCAAAACACACCTTATCAGCTCCACCAAACTGCCCCCTTAACCATGCAGAGTCCCTAATCTGTACTGTGCTTGCTTTGTGCAAACACATTTGCTATTACACATTATTCTAGGGCTTAGTTTAGTCGCAGCTACATCCATTGAGTGCTTTTGAGTTTAGCACGCTGCCCACGGATGACTTCTCATGTTGCCTCTTAGACCTGCGTATTCACTGCTTTGGTTAAATCATGACACTGCCAACAGGATTTCCCTAGCAAGCCGTTGGTGGTAGGAAATTATTAGACAGTGGCCCTGTAAGCTCTTAGACCACATTCATTTTAAGATTTCCGTCCAGCCCTAAAGGGAATATGCAGTTATTCATATTTGAGGTATGGGGCAGGGGGTGGGAGGAGGAGAGGGGGAGGAATGCTTTAAATATTGTGTTTCACAGGTTGACTCAATACATTGTCATTCAAATGTTTCACTTACGATTTATACTGGGGAATGCAGTCAAGCAGTTATTGTATACCGGGGCCTTACAGAGTTCTGAATATAGCAAGACGCATATGGTGCTAAAAGTCAATTATCCCTTTGCTTAATCACTTGGTTCCAGAGGCAAACTTGTTTAATGTAGACTTGTTTTTTTTTTTTTAATGGAACAGATATGCTTTCATGTTGAACCAGATAGCGCTTTTGTACCATTACTTCAATTTTAGTTCAAATGTCTATGCATTCATAAAGCCCCGGTAAAATATTAACTGGCTAAAACGTACTACATTAATGAAGCTTTGGTAATGTTTTTTTTTATTTGTCCATTGATATTTAACGTTCCACAAGTGTAGAGTGCTCCTGAGAAAAGCCATGAAGTCTCCCCTCAGCTCCATTACCGAACTATCTAGACCCTCTGTCCTGTAGGTACATTTCCTTGAGTTAAGTAGAAAGCTCGCAGTGGTGGATCCAGAAACCAAGAATTCAGCACTGATTTCACAGTAGGTTTACACATAGAACTTTTTTATGGCAGATGAGCATGTAATGGAAGATTGATAAGCCACTAACTTGGCTGGACGTGGGAATGTGACAGGTTAGTAGTTTTTTTTTCTCCAGTTTAATCAGTGCATTGATTATGCACACTTAGTCTACCGTTGTATATTATATGGTAGCCCTCGTTCAGAATGACAGTTGACCAGTTTATTGGACTGCATGATTGAGGAAGCTCAATCTAACCGCCCCCACCTTCTTTCCCACTAAAGAAATTAATTCAGTCTATTTTGTTTCATATTCCTGGAGTCTCTTTATAGGTTCCTCTAGACGTCCTCCTTTTTTTGTGTGTGCTTTTTTTTGTGCTCTTTCAAAACGGTTAGTTTAAAAAAAAAGTATTGCTTTTTTCAACACACTTACGTCTACATTCGATAATAACAGTAGTATATGTACTTAATTACGTGCATTGCAGCTGTGCTTTTACACTTAATCCTCAGAGCATGTTTATCAATACAATTCCATACATTTCTCACAAGCATTTTGAATAATCTCACCATAAGTCCATTCCCCTACAGCTTGCAACGCTCCGACAGGATGCTGAGCCTTCATATTCAGCATTATATAATTGTCCTCCAAACTATCTAAAATAACAATGAACATGTGCGTCTTTTAGTAATTTAGGGCCAGATGTACTCCGATACTGGTCACAACTTGTGGTCTGAATTTTGTGAACCGAAATATATACTAATAGGTCAGTAAACAAAATAGAGAATTGCAGGGGTGGGACAGCATGCTGTCTAATAATTTATGTAGGACGTAATTTGAGAACCCTTGTGATTGAATATATGACCAGGATGGTGGCCTGCAATGGACCGCAAACAAACATCCCTGGAAAACTTTCAATTTTAAAAATAAATAGAAAGATGCTAGTTCATTATAGGAACTAGGGATGCTTAAAAAAACATTTTTCCTGCAGCTGCAATCCCAGTTTACATAGTGAACCCTTCCCTTTTTCAGTTACCGCCCTAACTTGGGAGTTGGTGACTGAGCAGTAGTTTGGCACCTGAATTACAGTTGCAAACCCTTGATTCTTATGTACTGATACGATTTGGAAGGCAAACCCAAATATGACCCTTCCAAGTTGAGAATCTGTAAATCCTTCTACGCCCTTTTTGCAAATAGGAGGAAGAACTTTTACAAATTGCAAAATGGGTTTATTAAATGCGAAAGAGATATTGCAGTTGCAAACCCTGAAATGTAGTGATTCGCAAGGTTTGCAACCACTGACTTATTTAGTACATATGTTTCTTAGTTGGCTAATTTTACAACTAGAAATAATACCATAGTATAGAATGGTCTATTATGCTGTGTGCAGTGATCCATTATCCCTATGAAAAAAGTCTGGCACGGACGTATGCGTGATCAGCCATCTCTGTTCGTTGTAAGTCGAACCAGGGTCTTCCTTTGATAGTTTGAGGTTTTAGCTATATTACCGTCTTTGGAGCAAGATATGGCTTGTTGGTCTGATAGGTAGCTGTTTACCATGGTGTTGTAATTAAAAAAAAACACACACACATCCACACCACCGCCGCCGCCGCCATTGATGTTTTACTCACGTTTTCCTTCACACCACGACAGCATGAGGAAGTGAGTCAGCCCACTTCTGCTATTGGCTCTGTTGCCAGGTGAGTGACCACATTTTGCCTTCTCGCATGTGCTCATTCCGCTGAAAATTAGCGCTCTTGTCCCGTTTCAGCTGTGTTTAACTTTGCCTCTCCTTCCTCAACCAAGCCTTGCTTTCCCAACACTTCACTTATGAGCTTTTCATATTACAATTGGCAAGCGAGACCATTCCGAGTTGCAAAGAATGAAAAACTACTTCCAGGTGCTATTGCGTTTTTTCAGTATTATCACAGGACCCATCTAAAGCACAGACGCTCTGTAGAAATAAGCTTTGTAATATAAAATAATTTATGTACACATCTCGTCACAAACCTACCCCCATAAAGCAGAGCTTGGCCACCCCATTTACAAAGCAGAGTACGAAATCATATACTTTTCAATAAAAAATATTTAATAAAAAGAAGGAAACCTAGTAGAAAGTTAGCACATATCTATTTAAATAAGTTTCCTTTGCTTACTCTGTTTATTTCTCGGACTACTTGTCACTGGAATAGTTCTTTATCCCCTCCCCTCCTTTCCTTCCTTTTTTCTTTGCTTCTCCAAGACACTCCACATCAGGCTGGCATTTAAAATAGAGGTGCGCAAACATGGCCATGGAAAACAGGGGAAATGCCCCAAGACGCTGCACTTCTGATAGATACATCTGCCGTGTGGATTCCTCACCTTGTGAATATCCCCCTTGCGTCAGCAACGTTCGGAAATTTTCTTCGTAGCACGCCGTCGTGGGCGACGTCACAGGAGCACGGCATCGCGCGCGACTCCGTCTGACGTCACCGACCCCATAATAGGCCCACGCCGGCGTGATGACGTCAGTTCCCTTTTTTCCGCGTCTCCGACGCTAGCGGTTTTCGGGATCTTCAGCGATACCTAGTATCTTTCTAACTAATATTTGTCACTGTTTCTCTCTTGCGACTTTGTTCCTCTCTGGAGATGTCGTCGAGGAAAACAGGCTTTAAGCCATGTAGGTCTTGTGCCCGCATGATGTCTATCACGGACCCGCATAAGGAGTAGAGACCAAGCATGTCAGAGTGCACGGTGTTGTGCTTCTGTGTACTTGCCTTGCGTCATTCTTTTTAATCTGTTATGAGGCTAATTGCATCGCACTGTACGAATGACTCTCTTCGAAGTCATGTAAAGAGCCGGTCACATATGGCCTCCTCCATTTAAATGTTTACCACAGGTTAACCACAACTGCCTTGAGCTGCTTGTGGTGCAACGTTTGTTTCATATCGTTTTGGTGCCTTTCATTGTCTACGTATCAGCCATATGATCAGGAAGTGTACCGAAAAAGGCCTGGCTAATTACAAGCCAAATTCGAAGATAACAGCTTTCTGGGATATTGGGTTCTAAATGTGTTCCATTGTTATATGTTAATGATAATCTAGCGTGAGAAGGATGTATTCCATCCATTTTAGTTAAAACATTGAATTGGCTTTCTGTGAATTTGTACCGCCTTTTTTTTTTTTATTTTTTTTAAGGGTCGAGCCTGCGTGAGCAGCTTGCGCTCTCACTTGCAAGATGCTGTTGTGTTCAGTAAGGGACTTGCATCCCGCCCATTGATTACCTTTCGTTGTCCCTCTTCTTTACTGTGTCCTATTTGGCCAGTGTGCCTTGGCGTCCTTTCCTGTTTTGTCTGGGGCGCATTGCCCATCCACAGATTTATTGGTTTCAATTAGTGTTCCTCCGCCAGTACCGCTCTGATTCAGGTGCTGTTTATTAATCTTTTTTCAGCTCCCTCCTCACCCGCCGTTATTCGTGTTTCTTTCAGTTATATAGTGTGTTTGTTTCTTTATCTCGTTTTATATAGAGCTACCTTCTTCCCTAACCACGACCTCGTTCGTAGAACGAATGATGGTAATGCGTTTCATGACTAATCACAGATAAAATAATCTATGCAAACTATTGTGGCATAATACATCATTTTATTAATGCATTTTATGCAATTTGTAAATAAAAATATACATGTATAAATCATCATTGTATGCAGATTGGCTTCAGCACAATACTTTACAATTATATAGCTACTCCATAGTGATCAGGAAATGCAAGTTGAGAACTGAATTTAACACAATAATGGACTGAACGCCGTACATAGTGTCCACTAGGTGGCAACAGCGTTCCAGACATAGCGTCGGAGCGTCACAAGCTGAGAGTTTCACATATATGCAGGAATTAAATGGAAAATATAACATGGGTATTTCTGCAGAATCAAGCTCTTCAAAAGAGTAAACCTTAATGTAAGGAAAATGTATAAACTACATACTTCTATATACCCCTTTTCATACTATATTAGGCCCCCCACATACAATACTTGGTTTGGTCCTGTAATGTGTTTCTGTACACTAGGGGTACTCCTCATCTCTTGCATAAGATGCAGGAATAAAACTAGATTTGGGTGGGTCGCATGTTCTCTCCAGTTAAGGAATTCCAAATCGCAGTGCTCCTGTTTATTGAATATAGGGTATTACTCTTCACTACTGCACTAAAGTAGTTCTTTATTGTTGGTTAATTAAAACCATTACAATATATACAATTCCACAATGTTTAAAATGAACTTTTAACTATATAAAAGAGAGAAAAAGTATGAATTCTAAGTGTCCAAAAGACTGTCGTGAGTTTCAGTGAAATTATTCAGGACACAAATTGTCTTTGGAAACAGGGTTCTTTAGTCAAGATGAAGGTCGGGCCTGTGACAATAGGTCTCGTTTTTCCACGAAACTGTCCAGGAATTTAACTGATCTACAAATCAGTTGAGGATCCGCAGTGCATAAGATTTGGATTATCGCTGTCCGGCAGGTACGAACTCCTTGCTCATTGAGCTTGTCCTTTAGCCAATACCGCCGACCTTGATACATAGCCGGACAGATGCAAACTATATGAATAATGTCTTGTTTACCTGCGCCACAAAGGTCACATTCCGTTGATTCTTGTGGTTTCCATTTTGGTTGATCAAATCTTGTCGGGAGGTTACCCAGCCTTAATTGAAGAAATTTACATTTGATAAAAAATGAGAAAGCAATGTCTAAATAAGCTGCTGGTATGGGCTTTATGTATGATTTGATGGTCATCCAGGCGTGGGTCCGGGCGCTGAAGGTTATTTTGTCGTTGAGAAACGAGTTTTTCTTGGCGATCCTCACGACCGCTTGTTTGAACGAAGCAACTGGCAGTTTTGTTTCCCACAATGGTCCCAGCTCGGTTGTATCTAATGAGAGTTTTAGGTACTTTGCGTGCTCGGAGCTCGGGTTTGTGTGGATTGCTTCCCACAATGCCCCATTCATTTTGTTCTCCTTGTTCCTCCAAACGTTGTACCAGAATTTGATAGCCTCATATTTTTTCAGTAGTACTTGAGATTGTAATCCAAATTCAAGTCTTACTTGCGCTGGTGAGGAGCTGTTCGGTAGGGAAAAGACCCGTTTATAGACTTTAGTTTGTATTTTGTCTATGAGAGTAGCACTTTTCCCATGATGTAATACACTCCCATATGCTATTGTGGGTAACAGTTTTGATTTCATTGCGGTTAGCAAGGGGGAGACAAGAGGACCTTTTAGCTCTGCTGGCAAACTAGTGAAAGCGTGCAGTAAGGTGGACCCTTTTTTTTTTTTTCCATGTCCTTAAAGTGCACTTGGAAGTTGAGACAGTTGTCTAAATGTACCCCCAGGTACTTATAGCTATTTACCACTTCCAGTTGATCATTGTTTATTCGGAAGTTTGGTGAAGTTTTGCGTCGTCGCGTTATGAGCATTACCTTTGTTTTCCTGATGTTTATGGTTAACAGGTTCTTTTTTGTATAATCGGACATGTCATGCAGTAGGCGTTGGAGGCCAATTTTTGTCTGGCTCAGCAATACCACATCGTCCGCGTACGATAAGTGCGTTACACGGAGGCTACTTAACCGGGGCGGATGTGCGTTGACCTTGTCCAGGCTTTCTGTCATATCACCCTTAAATAGATGTGGGGCCATAACACAGCCTTGCTTTAGACCGTCGGCAGTGTTGATCTTCCGGGTTAAGCAGTGCCCGTTGTCAATTTTTACCTGCATCCAGGTGTCAGTGTACAGGTTAATGATGGGCAAGAGAATAGAGTCCGGTAGGCCCAGTTTTTTTTAGTTTTGCCCATAGCAATTGCCTGTTGACGCGGCCAAATGCCGCCTTGAAGTCCACAAAACAGATGTAGAGCTCCTGGCGGTTCTGTAGGCTTTTCTCTGCGATCAGGCATAGGGCCATAGCATTCGTCATTGTTCCCATGCCACGGCGGAACCCAGACTGATTCAGTGGTATTTTTTTGTTCTTATCTGACCATTGGGCCAGGTCTGCTAGTATCATTGACGTGTAGTATTTTGCTTCGGCGTCGATATATGCCACTACCCTCTACATCGCTCTACTGCACTGTGCACCACTGTGTGCCTCTGCACTCTGTGCCCCTCCGCCTTGCATCATACTCTGCTGTACTGTACTATATACCATTCTAATCTACGCCTCTACGACGCTGCATTGTACGCTGCTGAATACTATGCCGCTGCACTCTACGTATACATTTATCTACGACACTCTGCAACACTGATCTCAGACACTGAACTCTATGCCACTCTACTCTGCACTACTAAACACCACTGCAATCTGCAGCACTCCACTCAGTGCCACCCTACGCTATGCCACGCCATTCTGCAGCACTCCATTCAGTGCCACTGCACTCTACTGTAATCTACACCATTGCATTCTATTACACTGTAATGTACACTGCTGAATTCTATACCGCTGCACTCTACGTATACATTTTTCTATGACACTACTCTGCAGCACTGCACTCTCTGCCACTGAATTGTGACACTACTCTGTACTACTGCACTCCATGCTACTGTTCTCTACTGCACCACTCTATGCCACTTTACACCATTGTCACTGTTTTCTATGCCACTGGACTCCATGTCACTCTACTATGTACCACTCTAATCTACACCTCTGCATTCTATGATGCATTGTGTGCTGTGGAATTCTTTGCTGCTGTACACCACACCAGTGTACTCTGCAACACTTAACGCTAATGCACTCTTTGCCGTTCCACTCTTTGATGCTCGTTGCCCTTCCACTCTTTGGTGCTCTTTGCCGTTCCGCTCTTTGGTGCTCTTTGCCGTTCCGCTCTTTGGTGCTCTTTGCCGTTCCGCTCTTTGGTGCTCTTTGCCGTTCTGCTCTTTGGTGCTCTTTGCCGTTCCGCTCTTTGGTGCTCTTTGCCGTTCCGCTCTTTGCTGCTCTTTGCCGTTCCGCTCTTTGCTGCTCTTTGCCGTTCCGCTCTACGGTGCTCTTTGCCGTTCCGCTCTACGGTGCTCTTTGCCGTTCCGCTCTACGGTGCTCTTTGCCGTTCCGCTCTACGGTGCTCTTTGCCGTTCCGCTCTACGGTGCTCTTTGCCGTGCCGCTCTACGGTGCTCTTTGCCGTGCCGCTCTACGGTGCTCTTTGCCGTGCCGCTCTACGGTGCTCTTTGCCGTGCTGCTCTACGGTACTCTTTGCCGTGCCGCTCTACGGTGCTCTTTGCCGTGCCGCTCTTTGCCGCCCTCCTCTGATACTATAACTTTTAGTGCTTAAAACTTTAATTCAAGTTGTTTACGGGTATTATGTGTAGCATATGGGTGCGACTGTTCGGAGTTAAACAACAAGAGTACTGCATTTTTGGTGAATAATGAATGCTCTCTAGGTTTTCACCTTTGAGTGATGTTTGCTGAGGACTTCCCTATTTCGAAACCATGTTAGATTCCAGTTAATTTAATAGGTACGTTTTTTTCAAGTAATGTCTGTTAACCAGACATGCGACTCTGTTCTTAAAGAAATTAAGCTTCTGATCATCTGTTTCATCAATCCCAAAAATTGGAGGGGTCCAAACATTTGACTTGTGTGGTTTAAAATTTAATGTCCGTGTTTTTTGTTTTGTTTGTCAACATAGTATTTTCCTTTGGTTCGTGTGTACTGTGAGTTGAGACAAAGAAGTTTCTTATTATAGTTCGCAATAAATGTCCGAGTGTTCATTCATTGCATTGCACTTGTACTGTGAAATATGCATTTTTACCATCCTGACCTTTTCGCAGGTCCACTCTATTTTCATTCTGGAAAGGTCGTTTATAAATTCTCATCATTCGGTTAAACGCTCTCACTGAATGTGCCACAAGCTGTTCTTACATAAAGTGCAGACTCAATTAGGCCACTAGCAGTACATAAAAGTCATTACAGCTTTTTGATTAAGAGCAAACTACATATGTAGATAAGACCTTACTTTTTTGTAATGCATAGTTACCCTACCTATTTAACCACATCGCTGCTGTGCATTTTCCCGCTGTATGCTGAAAAATTGAAAATGCCTGCTCCACCGTGCCTCATGACGAGCTGAACTCGTCATGAGCAGCGAAGGGGTTAAAAGAAAAATTAAATTTAAAATGCGCATAATTTTCAATATATATATATATAATTGTTACTTAATTTTTACATAATTTTTCATAATTCGACTTTACATTTCTGTAGATAACAAAAGATCTTGGCGTTATCGCGATGGTTCTCCCGTTTACTGGCTTTAAGGCTTTTATATTGACAATAGAAAGCATATGTACGTTCAATTAAAAACCTCTTTTTAAAACTAATAAACCACGTTTGAAAATAGAATCTATTTTCACAGCGAAACGGACCACATCAAGGGAAACTAAAATAATACAATAAAATTATAACTTTTTCATTGCTTTACTTTTGAAATATTCCACAAATCTTGCTATTGTCAAATGCTCACATTTTTGGCTGAATTTGATAAACTAAATTAAAGTGGATATAAACTTTTTCAGTGTATTTAGAACAAAAACATTCTTTGTGGTCCCTTCCTGTGATTGTACTTCCCTAACTCACTTCAGTACTTGGTGACTCACAACAATAGCATTTAGACTCTCAACATGCAAAGATTTTTTTTGTTACTCACTATATATGATTGTACTGTTTTTTTGTTTGTTTATTAGTTTTATATAGCACAAACTAGGCCCGAATCTGGTATCGGAGCGCTTTACATGAGCACCAGTTTTGTTACTGAAGGATACATTCATTAGCTTTGTTTTTTGTTGGGCACAGGGAGAATAAGTGATTTGCCCAGAATCACAGGATGTTGAGCGTCGTTGCCGAGATGGTTCTCTTGTGTGTTTTACATGTGTTGATTCTTTGCATTGTTATAGGTATGTTTTTTCACAGTTAGCCATTACTTTTCCTTTATGATGCACCTGCTGTAGAACTGTCTTTCGGTGTGCTCTAAGTAACATATCTACTCCTATTGTGTTATATGCACCAAAATAACATTTGATTACTGTATGACACACTGTTCACACATTCTTTATATTAACCTCCCTACATTATGACCCATGTAGTAAATATCCTGGTTAATCTACTTTTGTTTACGGACATTCTCATAGACTTTTAGTCGTATACCGTGATCTTGTGTTTAATTGCTGGTCACCCATCTGGTAAAAATGATGGTGCGGAGTATTGCAACCACTGTTGCAAATATGTATCCAAAATAATTTCGTTTGAAACTTTCAAAAACCTGGAGTGTTATCAGTTTGTATTTAGCCAAAAAAGTTTCCAGCTCTGTGCAGTTATTTGTAGTTCTAGCAGTTTTTCAGCTTCAATCAGGTAATCTACCATGCAACCCTGATCTGCACCTATTGCACTGGCTCCTGCTTCAAGCTGAGCTGAGTGCACTTTCTGTAATGCAGCATGCCTGCCAGATCCATAGTTTTATATTGTGGTTCTTAGTACCAATGCAGAACCTGGAATGTTTTTCACTACTATTTGGTAGTATCCTTTACAAAAACTGGAGTTCGAAGGAGTGGAGTGATGTGGTTAATATTGACTCCTGGTAAATATTAGATGTGACCTTATGGAAACCTGTCCCAGGGGAAGGTGATGCAGACCTAGTAATCACTGCAGTTATTTAAGGCCCATTTGAATGAGGTGTATTAACATACTCCACCCTGCACCCTCTCCTGCTGTATGAACAGGTGTATTTTTTTTTTTACATACTAAATTTCGACACGTAGCCATGGATACATTGGAGCATTGATAATGTGCCGCTGATGGGTGGGAATAAATGATAAAAAGGGTAGTCTGAGTCCAGTATGTTGTGAGAAGTAACCTTAACTTACTAGGCTCGGTGCCATTGCTTGGATTTCTGCGATTATTCTTTGAATAGTTATTTCTGATGGATACTTCCTAAGAACAGATTCCTTAGGCATCAAACTGGATCTGGGAACTATTAGAGCAGTTCTTTTGTGTTCTGCCCGGGGCCATGCAGCTGTGTGCTGAGTTTAATTCCAGGATTTACAAGGGGGCCCGCATATAAGAGCCATCCATGCACACGGACATCTGTTAAGTTCTTTCCGTGCCTTTAGATGCGGATCTAGACCTTCTTTGTCTTTCGACAAGCTGCTTGGCAAAATTCTCCGGCAGCCACAAAACCGCTTTGATTCCTGGTCAGGCACACAGTCACCCTGTCGAAGGCAAGGTCCATTATTCCCATCAGGGGTGGTTAGCTATCACAACAGGCAAGTGGGTCCTCAACTGTCCATCAGGACTATGCCCTTCTATTCCTTCTCACACTGCCACACTTTACACTGCCTTCAGAGTGGCTGACTGAGGGCAATCTGGCTGTCTTACTGGAGGACATATAGCCCTTTTGCGAAAGGCGCCATAGAGACAATTCCAGCCTCATAAGTTAATTGTTGACTGTGCGTTACCGCTACTACTGTGCCATAAAAGGAAGGAGGCCTTCATCCCATTTCAGATGTTTGCCCAAAACTTTCCTATGGAAAGACAAATACAAGATGCCCAGGTCCTGTCTGCCCTGGAAACTGGATGGCAGTGTTAGACTTGCAGGGCACCTTTATTCACTTCCCTGCCCCACTGGTACTACCTGCGGTTCTCGGTGGACCAGAAGTATTTTCTGTTTGCAGTGCTCCCTTTTGGCCTTACTAACATTCTTGCAAGAGAGATGCCAAGGTTTGCATTCTAAGAGACAAACCGACCTTTATTTTTCTTGTACCTGGGAGTATCGAGTGGTTGATAAGCTCTTTCTAGTGTTTCCAGAGTAAAGAAGGGCAACTCCCAATGGATTGCCCTCTGCATAAAGATCTGCTGTGGACTGGCGTAGAAGCATTACCCCAGGCTTTCGGGCTCCTTCCACCAGAGCAAAAGTGTGCTACCAATACGTCATCATGCAGGGTGCTTGTCCTGGGCATCTGTCAGGCGACAGTATAGTCATAGTTACACACACCCGTGAGCACATACCCCACACCCGTGAGCCGTTCGGTCCCTATTCTGTGGAACGGACGATTTTCCACCTCAAAGGTCCCAATTTACAGGTCTGAACACTGGTCATGGCATTATATCGATGGGCTATGAGTTGTGAGTCCAATGGTGGGGATACCCTAGAAAGCAACTGACCTCAGGATATATATAACATCGATCTGCACTTTAGAGCAGAAAGACGACAGTGTGGAGCCGCACACCACCACCTGCAGCGAGCAGGAGAACTGCTTTAACCATTTCTGGATCTAGTCTGAAACCCGGGGATATAACAAGGTGTGGAATCTGGGATTAGAGTTATCAACCAGAAAGAAAGCTACTGAAGGCAAGTAACCTGTTTTTTTAGTAACTTCTAGAAATGTCGGTGATTTCAGTACTAGCCTCCAAGTTTGGTTTTTGTACTTGAGCGGTAATAGTCCTTGTTGACTTTTAAAAGGTACATTTAGACGTAACTGCCATTATGCTTCTGGTGGGACTTTGTGAAATGTCAGTTTCTGTTAGTATCCTGGGCCTTTTCGTTCAATGTGCTTTATGGGGAGTGTATAGAATTATCAACATCATTTGGGATTCCACCAGCAAACAATGACGCCCTTTTAAGATTACTTTTCCTAAAAGTTCAGCCTCTTTGGATGCCTGCTTCAGCACTCTGAGCATTCTGTTGATTAATTTCATGGAACTACAGTAAAGACCTCAGTTCATTAGTTTTAACTTGCAGTCAGTTAATTTTTCATTAATTCTAGCTAATGCTCTGGTTATAGAAATGGGAGACTTTCAGCGCAAGGGCCGTTACAGGTTGTCACCATTAAACACGACTTGCACTTGAATTGAGAATAAGTTGTAGATGCTCAGATTTTTCGTCTTTATTGCTACGATCAGTGTCAATCCCATGATTGAAGGTCCTTCAAAATCAATGTTCTTTTGCCTTGCTACACGTAGAACTAGAATCTAGTTATCCAATAGAAATCTTTCTAGAACTTAATGCTGGGCAAGAACTGGTTCCAGGCCAATGCAGACCTACATTTTTCTGCTTAGTCATTCTTGCCTGGCAGAAGTATGGCAACGAAAGTCAGTCGAGTGGAAACGAGAATGACTTGTCACTGTCTGGGAGATGAGGAGCTCCTCTCTGCCAGTGCCTTCTCCAGTCCTTCTCCTGGAGCAGAACTCCCCCACTCAATCATCCCTCCACCCCGACTATACTTCATAGTTCCTTTCGTTTAGCTTTTCAAATGTTTATAGTTATACCACCTTCTATCATATTACTGGGTTAGCCAAAATTGTCATCCAGTCATTCTAGATAAATGGACTTTTTTTGCAGTAGTAATGTGATTATTTTTTAAGTCCGGAGAAAGGGTTATTAATTGCTTCATATAAGCAGGTGGACATGTTTTCATTGGCAAGTAAGATCCCTGGGTCTATAGCACTAACGTAATTACTTGTGCCTCAAACAGGTTTTTGAAGATCTAGATTATGATTGCAGAAACTTTTTAAGATTGTCTCCACTTTTCTGTAGTCACTCATTGCCATTGTCCGTGGATAGATAGAGAATGAAGGTATTTCATATTGCCTGTTTGAGTAGTCATCTGTTCCAATGGGGGTAACTATTGACTTCTGTGTGTGTTTTCAGTCTAGGTAATAACACTTCAAAGTCTTGAGAATTACGGAGATACTGAATACCTTCTGAATTTGCATATCACATCTTGATACCTGTTCAGTCAGTGGATAGATCGGATTCCTTTCTGAACTCCTTTTAATACCCACTTGTTATTGACAGTCTGAAGGCTATTGCCTCGGAATCTTAAAAAGCTATTTAAAAGGTGGATTATTTTATTTTTAATAAAATGATCCTTGAAGATTCACTGGTCTTATCGCTCCTAAGGAAAATACCGTTTTGTCTGATTTTTGATCCTGCGCCATGCTAAAACTTGGCTGGCAGCTAGCTGAAAGCATGGATGTGGAGACACAAGGATAAATAAGTAGTAAGTATACTTTTTTCTATCCCCAGTATTTGTGTACAGTTGGATTCCACCCTTTTGAATTATTTCTCACTCCTAAAATACCAACAGTACCCAGTTCGACTGTCAAACATTATCTTTTTTTCGGCCTAGTGGGATTGTGGCTAAATTCATCCAAACCTTTTCTTATTGGCCAAAACTTTGATGTTATAGTACATTTTATAAATATTTGTTGTTTTGATTTAGAATATATATTTACTTGGCTGCTCATTTCATATTAATTGGATGAATGCTTTTTTCGGAAAATGTATAATATTTAAAGCAAGATTTAGAGACTTAAAAAGATAGTAACCATCATTTTGATAGATAAATCTGGCAGTGGATTCCTCACCTTGTGAATATCCCCTTGCGTCAGCAACATTCGGAAATTCTTTTTATAGCTTCACGCCGACGTGAACTTGGGCGACGTCATAGAGGCATGGCATCGCACGAGACTCAGCTGACGTCACCGACACTACAATAGGCCCACGCTGGCTTGATGACGTCAGTTCCCTTTTTTCCGTGTCGTCGACGCTAACGGTTTCGGGGAATCTCTGTAGCCTCTTAGTAAAGCGAAAAAAATAGCAACAAAGTTACTGTTTCTTTCTTTCCTTCACGATGTCGACAAAGAAGACCGGCTTAAAGCCTTGCAGAGAGTGTGGGAAAATGATGTCAATCATGGACCCACACAAAGATTGCATCTGGTGTCCAAGTTCAGATCATGATGTTGAGGAATGTTCCTCATGTCGGAAGATGAACCCAAAGGCTCTGCAAGAGAGAGAGAGACCGAACTTCTGGTGGCGAAGCCGAGAGGTGACAAAGGAAAAAAGTCTTCGAGGTCTCGTTTGAGGAGGTCGAGATCGGCGTTGAGATCAAGGCCTAGAGGAGTCTTCTTCGAAGTCACCATCAGACCATGCTTCAAAGTCAAGGAAAAAGCATAAGAAAAGAAGACACGAGTCCCGACTTCACTCCGGTAGGGATTCAGACTCTAGGTCGAAGTCACCTAAGAAGGTACGTTCGAAGGTGGTTCCTCCTCCGGAGGACTTCGATCCGGAAGGTGAGGCTTCGCCTTCGGAGTTGGTTCCGGCTCCGTCTCCGGTACAATCTATGGCGGCGTCCCCGGCCGGTGAGGATGAGGAGGAAGTTCTGGTTGGTGAGAATTCTGCGCCTGTGGAAGAGCCGAATTCGGAACCACCTCGAGGCCAGCCAGAGGGTCTAAAGCCACCATTTCCGGCCCCGGGCCAAGATCCATCAGTGTTTTTGAACGCCATGTATGGAGTATTTTCAAGGGCATGGTACCCCTCTGGTGCGCCTTTGGGTCCCATGGGTCCACTAGCCTTCAATTTAGGAGTTCTACGCTCCGGCTCCATTTTTGCCAATCATACCGGCTCAGACTCCGCCGTGGCAATACCCGGCTCCGCCGAGGTAGTCGGCGCCGATACAGATGTCGTCTGCTCTGAGTCGACCTCGAGGCCAAGCCACTTTGCCATTGGATTCGATACCGACGTCGGTTCCGGCTCCGTCTGAGTCGTTGGTGGATCCGACAGCTTGGCGTGTGAAGGAAAGATCCAGGAGGGAGGCTCAGCGCCTCCTAGAAGAGCAGAGATATTCAGAGGCTCAAGCTGAAATGGAAGGTCAGCTTGAGGATGACTGTTTCGATAAACTGTCGGAAGCTAGTGGCCTGGAGTTTTCTCCCGAGTGGGAGCTACCTTCTGTATCTGATGCCCCTTCAAAAGACGTTCAGCCTTATCACATGGTTATGAGGAAGGCAGCGGAACTTTGGACTTAAATTCTACTGTAGGTAAAGTCAAATTCAAATCTACTAACTGAGGTTCTGCATTCACCCAGTTCTGTGGTGGAACCGTTACTCCCCTTTAATGAGGCTTTAACGGAGCCTATTATGGAAGTTTGGAAAAAGCCACTTGCAGCACCAGCAGTTTCCAGGAGTGTGGCAAGAAGGTAGAGGGTCGCACCAGAAGACCCTGCTTTTCTGACTTCTCATCCTTCACCTGAAAGCTTAGTAATCCAGGCAGCCTGTTCCAAAAAGACTGTGTGCATTTCCTCAAGTGCCTACGGATAAGGATGCAAAGAAACAAGATCAGGTTGCTAAAAAGACCTTTTCTTCTGCGAGTATGGCATTAAAATCAACCAATGCCACTTGCCTTATGGGGAGATATGTACATGCTCTCATGTATGCATTGCGTCTTCTGGCACCTAAGATCCCTGTTGACAGCAGGAAAGACTTTGAAGAAGTGCTAACAGATGCGCAGGCAGCTGCTCGTCGGGTGCTACAAAGTGGACTGGACACTGCGGATTCTGAGGCACGCAGCATGGGTACTGCGGTTGCCACAGGAACATCGGCGGATGTTCAGACTGCTTTGTTAGATCTGCCGTTTGATGGTGTTGGACTCTTTAGTAAAAAAGCTGATACGGCCTTAGAAAGATTTAAGGACAGTAGGGATACTGCCAAATCTTTAGCGCTTCAGACCAGGGGTTCTTCTACCAGACGGTTCAGAGGATTTGGGTGCTCTTCCTTTCGCACCTATCGGCAAGGTCAACCGCAGCAGCAGAATACCTGGTACAGGGGAAAACAAAGAGCTTGTCCTAGAGGTCGCCAGGCCGCCGCCTCCTCAACTTCTTCCAACCCCCAGCCTCAGAAAAGCAGCCCTAGATCCGCCATTCAGGATCCTGCGGGTCCGGTGGGGGGTCGGCTTACCCACTTTCTACGGGATTGGGAATCGGTTACATCAGATCTTTGGGTTCTCAATCTCGTAGAAAATGGGTATGCTCTTCCCTTTCGGGAATTTCCTCCCAATTACCCTCCTTGCCAAGGTTTTTGCACGGAGGAACACCTCTTACTTCTGCAGGAGGAAGTGCAATCGCTATTAAGAAAGGGTGCGATAAAGGTGGTTCCAGAGCAGAAAAGGGGTCAGGGATGCTACTCCCGGTATTTCCTGATTCCCAAGAAGGATGGCAGACTTTGTCCAATCCTGGATCTCAGGATCTTGAATCTTTATCTGAAGCAAGAGAAGTTGAAGATGCTCACCCTTGCGCAGGTTCTTCAGGCGCTGCTGGAAGGAGACTGGATGGTGTCGCTCGACTTGCAGGATGCGTATTTTCACATCCCAATCCTGAAGTCGCACAGGAAGTATCTCCGTTTTACGGTGGGATCGCAACATTATCAGTTTGCGGTCCTTCCTTTTGGAATTACTACTGCTCCTCGAGTCTTCCCCAAGGTGATGGCAGTGGTGGCTGCACATCTCAGAAGGTCGGGGATTCCAGTATTCCCCTATTTGGACGACTGGCTGATCAAAGCAGAGTCATCAGAGAACGTGCTCCATCACCTCCAAGAGACAACTCAGTTGTTGCACAGGTTGGGTTTTTCGATAAATGTACCCAAATCTCACCTGGTGCCCTCCCAGCGCAACCTGTTCATAGGTGCGGTACTGGACACTACTGTATGTCGTGCATTCCACCCTCCTCAAAGGATTCCCGACATACAGGAAATGATTCCTTGATTTTACAATGGAGCGGTCGTTCCAGTCCTGAAGGTCCTTCGCCTGCTCGGTCTGATGGCTTCTTGCATTCTGTTGGTCAACCATGCACGCTGGCACATGAGGGCGCTCCAGTGGTGCCTCCGCAGGCAGTGGTATCAACACAACGGAGATCTCAGGGAGTCTGTGAGAATCTCCTGAGAAACTGCGGCAGATCTATCTTGGTGGAGCGTGGAAGGCAACCTGTCTCAGGAAAAGCCTTTTCATCTGCCTCCCCCGGTGGCCACAGTGATTAAGGATGCATCCACACTAGGTTGGGGTGCTCATCTGGGGGATCTGGAGGTCAAAGTTCTTTGGTCTCCAGAGGAAAGGTTGCTTCACATCAACCTTCTAGAGTTACGGGCGATTCGTTTGGCACTCAAGGCCTTCCTCCCTTCCCTTCGCGGTTGGTCAATTCACGTCCTGATGGACAATACGACCGCGATGTGATATGTCAACAAGCATGGTGGAGGGGGGTCGCAGTGTCTCTGTAGAGAGGCTCTGTGCCTCTGGTCCTTGGTTCAGGACCATTAGATTTGTCTGATGGCAAATCAACTGGCCGGGGTTCTGAACGCCCGTGCAGACAGTCTGTCGGCAGTTCTCGGCCGACCACGAAGGGAGGCTTCACCCGGAGGTGGTTCGTCACGTCTTTCGGGCGGTAAGCTTTTATCTTGATAGGACTATCGAGTGGATGACCAGCTCTTCGTTGGTTTTGCTGGCTGCAAGAAAGGAAGAGTGGTGCACAAGCTCACTATTTAAGATGGATCATCCTCTGTATAAAGATCTGCTACTCTTTGGCCGGTGAGGAACCTCCAGAGGGTATAAGAGCTCACTCTACTAGAGCAAAGTCGTCAACTTCTGCTCTGTCTAGGGGTGTACCTGTAGAGAATATTTGTAGGGCCGCGACTTGGACCTCCCTCCACACTTTCGCGAAGCATTACTGCTTATATGCTGAGGTGAGGAGGGAAGGTCACTTTGCGCGCTCTGTCCTCCAGGATTTTCTGGTATAGGAGAGTGGACACCCTCCTCCGGGAGTGGGGACTTCTGTGGGACTCTATTCACAAGGTGAGCAATCGACTGGCAGATGTATCTGTCAGAAGAACAAGTTACTTACCGTCGGTAACGCTTTTTCTGGTAGATACAGTATCTGCTTGTGGATTCCTCACTGACCCACCCGCCTCCCCGTTGTCCACTCTTCTATACCAGAGTTACTGTAATGTATTTACTTTATTGTCAAGAAGTTGTTTATTTAAAATGTTTTATTGCATTTGTTTGACACTGTGTGATACTTTTACATTTGTATACTGTGTATATTTCTACTGTCGTTGGTCCGTCAGTGTGCCTCGAAGGCACGGAAAAAAGGGCGGAACTGACGTCATCACGCCGGCGTGGGCCTATTGTAGTGTCTGTGACGTCAGCCGAGTGGCGTGCGATGCCGTGCCTCTGATGTCGCTGCGAAGCTACAAAAAATTTCCGAATGTTGCTGATGCAATGGGATATTCACAAGGTGAGGAATCAACAGGCAGATACTGTTTCTACCAGAAAAAGTGTTACCGAAGGTAAGTAACTTGTTCGTTACTTCAAAGTTCAGTTGCAGTTATTTGGTTTAACTACAATGTTACTTTATACTCTAATATTTTGCCTCTAACTAGAAGCTAGTTGACATTTTTTGCATCTCTTTAGTTGCCTTTGTAGAAGGACATTTTTTTTTAGAACTTGCTGTGGATTGCCTCCGATTTTTGCAGTTTAGATTTGTATGGTGGACATCAGTTTTCTTTCTGCTTCCTTGTGCTGCACTAGCAGAAGGCTCTGCCACCAACATTTCCTGGGACCAAAAACCGATTACAGTTGGTGAAGTCTGAAACTCTGTGGATGGGCATAATACATCCTCTCCTTTCTGTTTGGGAAGTCCGAGTTTCAGTTCACTGTTGTCTAACCATGTATATGCTCTAGCTTAAATAGTCCCTGGTATGTGGAAGGGAGGTTGAGGTCACCGGAATACCTATGGAGCACTGAAATGCCTTTACTAATTTCCTTGAATTTCGTATGTTCAGTACTAATTGCAGAAAAGCTCTGAAGACTTCTCTTAAGCATGCATTATCTCTCCGCTTGGTATTGGCATAGAGTACGTTTAATAATCCTTCATATCATAGAGTATGTGCACTGGGTTGGTTCTAGAGGTTGAAGGTGACATAGTATCCACAAAAAGCGTAGCCTAAAATCCAGTCTACTGAACAGGTCACCATGGGTAAGACAGCATGTCAGTTAGGTATTGTCCTGCCACGCCATTTCCCCGGCCACCTCGTTCCCGCGCCAGGTGCATATTCCCTGGACTGATGTTCCATTGTAGGAAGGGATCATGGCTAATAGTGGCATGTTTTTACAAACGAGAATAGTAACTGGCTCTACTATAGTAACTTTTTCTTTATGATTCACATTACACCATTGTCATACTATTCTATATACTTATCTGTTGATCTGTCTCTCTTACATTGATTGATCTATCTGTGTATACCTGATGTTCGTTTTGTGAGAAAACAAGTGAGTTAATTTTCATATCGCTATAAATATTATAAGAATGGAGTACGTAAGAAGTACATTACATTTCCTTGTACTGCCAAACTTGTGGTTGGCAGTCGACTTGATATACTGTTGAACATATTTAATGTTAAAAATGCAAAGCTATTGACTGTTGTTGCTGTCTCTGTGCTGCATACTTATGTGAGTAAAATAGGTGAACGTTATGAGTAGTTGCAGAGAAACAGTCTACTTCCCTTTTACTCATAATGCTAGATCTGTGTTGCCACGCGGTGTAGGCTGGTATGAGTGTGCTGCAACCAATGAGTGTTAGTCGGCATCTTAATCACCACCTCCATTTCTTACTGAGTGATGACCAGTGATTGGTGAAATGCCATATAAAATGAATGCATGAAATTCTATCCTGTTTAATTCTGTATTTTTATCTTTGCCCTGGTACCTGAAGCTGCGTACAAAGCTGGTTCAGAGTGAGGCAAAGGTTGTCCTGTACTTTAGCTGTTTTTGTTTGCATTTCTAACCTCAAGACATTATACTGACCTTGAGCATTTACTATTATCTGTTGCTCTAGGGACTATTACCGCCTTTTTTCAGGTGATTTAGCATTTGCATCGCTTAACCTCTTGGATGCTAATGACAAGGGTAACTCGTCATGCCCCTCCCATTCATTTCAATGGAAATCTTATTATATAGCCTAAGAGCCCTTAGCAGCCAAGTGGTTAAGGAGAAAGACATTCACAGGCTGACCAGGAATTGCGACATTGAATCTAATGACTGTTGAATTGTCTAGTCATGCCTTTGTGTCTCTGTAAACAGTTGAAAAGCCTCCTTAGTTCCTTAAAGGAAGAAGCGGTCAAGGGTTACCTTTTTGAGATCAAAATGCTTTTTCCTAGATTGCGGCATAAAATGATTCTTTATGAGAAAAACGTTAAGGTGAAAAACCCAGCAAACCCATTTTCTTCTTTTGGGATGGTAATATGAGTTTTGCAGCGTGAATCTCCAGATATCTCAGTTGCCGGAGATGGCAGAGTTAGATCATAATAGCTTAGTTGTCCTTCACAAAACAAAGTTGCACTTAATTGGTGTGAAATAACTGCTGTCATTTTTAGGGCTCACTGCGGAAATCGAGCTACCGCAGAGAGAACTATAGCTGTCGACCCAGCCGACAACGAGTTGAAAGTGGATACAAGACCTGGCCGCGCGCAGCGTTTTCCCATAGGATAACGTTGGGCGTGTGCGCTTTTGCATTACACAGCATGGCAGACCAAGCCGGATCGCGACACGCGCCTCTTGAACAGTTCGCGTGACTGACTTTGGAATGCAGGGGGAGTCTGCAGAGGGGCGTGCAGCCGCTGTTCATGAGGCGCGCGGCGCTGATAAACAGGCTGAAAACCCAAGTTGCTTCTAAGAGCCAAAAAAGGCAGTGCTTTCGAAGCCCAAAAGCATCTTAGCGTGGGCGAGCTGCACACAATCACATTTCACCCAGTCTCGGCCATTGTGTCAGAGCATAGAAGCATCTGCAATTAAGGGCACATTCACATGTCTGAAGCAAGTAAAGTACACATTTCATCAAATATGTGTTGCGGCTTATTGTTCACCGGGTACATCGCTGCCTTTGCAGGGAGCCCTCGGCCTTGCATCTCACAAGCACCATCCACGCGACCCATTCCAGTATTTAATAAATGTTATGCGCGCATTGCGTGCACTGCTGGTACTTAAGACGTAGACACGTAGTCCTTATCAAACAGCACAATATCAGCGCATGGAACTGTTTTGCAGTATACTCAATTTATTTCCTTGGACAGATAAAAGGCGGAGTCTGTCTGCTCCTTGTGTGCGGCATTCTGCAGCAGGCACGCGAATAATGTAAATATATAACGCTAAGTGAAAGTGCATGCCTAATTTATCACATACACGGTAGTTTCATTTGGGTTTTGGGTAAAAACAAGTTTTTAAAAGTTGTGGTGACCGGTTAAAAACGTTTCAGTTTTGACATCAGCCACGAGTCTGCATTCGTAAGTCTGGTCTCGCAGTGCACAGTGTTGAGTGGCACAGAGGCGCCCGTGTGTGCACAGAGCGTGTAGGCCGATGCTTTATTACAAGGAAGCGTACAGCCCAGCTAGTCTTCATTAACCACCACTTTTCCAGATGCTCAGTTTAATAATAAAAACAAACCTTTCTCACACATTTTTCTTTTCACACCACAAGCACAACCAATTAACCTATTCATTGTCCGGGAAGTACACGTTTGCCGTATTAAAATGCTTTTGCCGCTCTCAACATACACACTGCATGCACTCTCAAGTAGGGACCTTTTAAGGATTTTGCGTGCCCTGGGCCAGACGTATTTCGGGGGCCCCCTGATTGAAACGGATTTTAATTTATTATACAATTTCAGCTCGTTTGCCATATTTAGCAGGGTCCCTAACAGTGCAAAGTAACACTGTGCAAATTCAAAAAATGTTTTCATAAAATTTTCACTGATAGTGCCGTGTTTTCGATATCGTAAACTGAAGAAAAAAAATATTACAAAGCGAAAATAACATGGAATCGCTCCCATCAGCTCCAACTGGTGGTGTAAAGCAGTGTCCTAGAGTTGCAAGGCCCATGCCTCTTCCAGTTCCTCCCCTGCAGACAATAAAGCAACAAGCATTTTCAATGCAATACGTCTCGCTATTGCGAGAGTTTAACCTATTGGCATTGTAAATGGCAATGCCTTTTATTTAACGTTTTAAAAACCAACACATAAATAAGACATTGCCATTTACAATGCCAATGGCTCAAACTCTAACAACTGCGAGACCTATTGCATTGCAAATGCTTGTTGGGTTTTGAAGTTGTTTGTGTAATATACAATTGATTGTGTGTTGAATTATAATGAATGAAGGTGTTCACGTGTGTATGTGTATATGTATGTATATATATATATATATATATATATATATATGTGTGTGTGTATATATGTGTGTGTGTATATATGTGTGTGTGTATATGTATATGTATATGTATATGTATATGTATATGTATATGTATATGTATATATATATATATATATATATATATATATATATATATATATATATATATATATATATATATATATATATATATAGTTGGGATCCTGCGAACCAGGCCTCAGCATGAGTGTTCTTTCGCAAAACTGTACCTGGTACTCAGTTTGCACCCCTCTAGGCCTTATGGAAGTCCCTTGTACAAAGTACCCGTGCTGCCTTCATTAGCTACCCCCAGCTTTTTACTGCTATCAGCAACTGTCTCGCACCAGTTCTGATCCCCACTTTACTCGCAAGAACTGGTGGGAAAACCTGGCTAGGAAAGGCATGGCCACCTTTGCCAACCCCATCCTCGGCTAGGGGAGGCGATGTGAAGCCCACATCTCAGTCCCCGCCATGTTGTAGAGGGGGGGGAACCCTACAATAAGGAAGATTCTTATGCCCCACTCTCACTGGAGGGTGTAATACTAGAGGGTGTAGACACCTCAGGGAAGAGTCTATTGGTCCCAACCTGCACCCCCGCAACACCTCTAAAGCTAATATTTAGGGGCACCCCTGAACCGTGCCTCTTTAGATTAGACCTGACAAGGACCGAATAGCTGTGCTGCAGAGGAGGGGGGACAACTGCTTTGGACCCCACTTTACCGGCCTGTCTCCTGCTCTAAACCCCACGTGTCCTGCAGCCTCCAAGAACCCCTGGAACCTGCCCAGCCATCCTAAAGAACTTTGATGTCCTGTGGACACCGGATTTGTACAGCCCCAATCCAAGCTGGGACTCTGAATCCATTTGGATCTGCGAGTCCTAACCGCTTTGCACCCAACGCCTGACAACCCAGTGAGGATCCTAGGCGATCCTTGCCTGTGTTCCAGCGTTGGACACCCTCCACTGACTGACTGCAACCTCATCCTGAAGGGTCCCCCCAACAATGACCAGAGCTGATAAGAACCAGACACGAAAGAACATCACTGCACCAGCCGCTCCGGGGTCCTCGGGTGCCCGACTGCCCTTGTGCCCAGCAACTCTTCATTTTCATCCTCCAGACGTTTGTTCACTTCTGGCTTCTGGCTCCAGCCTGCTGTCCTTTTCTGCAGCCGGCGTCCTCCATTGAAAAGCATTGGGCTTCTGACACCTCCTAAGCACCCTGCACCCAGTCCTGCGCCGCTAGTGGTGAGGACTTGGTACCAAGCTGGGACCCCCTTTGCCCTTCTCTTAACCCTAGGAGCTTGGCTTCTGATACAGTGGCCTGCCCATGAGCCGCCCCCAACGGAGGTGTCCCGTAGCCCCATTAGCGAACATCAGCGTCTTTACCCGGCTGACCTTGTGTTGCTGGGGGAGCCCCTTGAGTGCCATCCCGAACCTTGGGGACCCTTGGTCTTACCCTCTAACTCTAAACCCAAAACTATTTACTTGCATGCAAACTTAACACTTCGTTTTCTCCATAGGACTGAATGTAGGGTTTTTACTGTTTTGTACTACAGCCAAAGCAATTTGGTGCCTTCACCACAGTTAACCTGTTTACCAATGCCCTGTAGTGTGTTTCATGCCAAACTAGAAAACTAATCTCAAAGTAATCTATAAGTACTCTAAATGTAATTTCAAGTTACCAATATTTTTCTCAACTGCAAAAGTAAAACTGTCTTTTGAAAAGTAACATTGTATGAAGAGTTTGACATACCTGCTAATAAGTCAACTTGGCCTAGAAATAAAACAACATACTTTTTTAAACAAACGATTGGTCGGGATTTAGTCTTTGAGTGGTGGCTTTGTTTCTTGCCCACCTTTTAACATAATTCATTCTGATTGGGCGGCTGCTACTCTGAAGGCAAGCAGTATACCTATCTATATTACACTCATATAGTTTTCAGATAAGTCTCAACACTTTTTCAAGTCTGGGTCTTCAGGTCACAATAACTAAATCAACGACCTACCCAGTTCAGACAATACACTAACTAGGAGTGGCTCTGGGGAAACAGCCCACACAAGTGATTTCTTCAGAGGAGAGACTATCCTCTATCCATCTTGAAAATTCATCATCCTACAGCACAACATATATTATCTCTACTAAGGTTGATGGCCTCTTATATCTTCCTGGTACCTCATGCCATATTTCACACGAGATCATTACAGTAATGTATGGAGGATCAGTGAAACCAGTACTCGGGCATCTGGGAACAGACACAAACTCATAGTCTGCAATTCAGTCTCTTCCATGGTGGACGAGGACAAAAACCTAATAGCGAGGATACCATTCGATCAAGATTTCCTAGTATAGATGACAGTCAAAGAATGGGATGTTCACATGAACCATCTAAAACCTCAAAGTTTGTGTTCAGACAAGGAAAAAACTCATATCAACCTCTAGAGTTGAGTGGTTCACTTGATGCTAAAGTCATCCCTACCTTCAATCATGAGAAACTCCCTGTTAATTCAGATGAAGAATGAAACAAGTTATTACCAGAACAAGCAGAGAGGTACACACACCAGACCACTACCCCTCAAATGCCAGGCCCTATGGAAATGACTCGTAGGAAGGGACCCATGAATTACAGCAGCCCCCCCAAAAAAATGCTCTTTTGATCGATCGAGGAAATGCAAATAAATTTGCTTGACCCGATCCACATCATTCCAGCAGTATTGATAAAACTGGACAAAATTAAGACCAAAAGAATAGCCTGGTTTGACCTCGTTCAGGGTGGTTCACAGATCTTCGTCACCTCTGAGTGTCCACACGAGTATGCAGTGCAGTAAGAACATCCTTCAAAAGTTCGGGCCCAGATTCTACTTCCCAAACTTCCACCATTATGCTGGACTGCTTGGCTCCTGAATTCCTGCAATGTTGTCCTCTAAACCTACGAGACTGTACGGTCATTTTAAGAGGCCAAATGTCCTTCCACTTGTTATGCTTTTAAATGGAAGAGATCTTGTATTTGGTTTATACAGAAGAACTATGTCCCATCTACTTGGTGAAGACGTGATATTACCTTACCGGTTTCATCTGGCAAGATCTAATTCAGCTGCCCGTGGATCATGATGGGTTGCTGAGTATGCTGTGGGGTTCTTGATTAGAGTGAGTGGAATTTCACTCAAATTCCTCAGTGTTACATGAAAGCTCCCTGAGATTCCTCGGAGTACCACGAACAGGCAGAATTAGGCATGTCATACTGATTTTTAGATTCAGGACATCGCCCCACACTAGAAAGACAGCATGAATGGTACCACACAGCTCACCAGACAAACTTCTCGAGTGGATTTTTCTGACACTCAAGTAGATGGTCTACTCGAGCGACAGCTTTCTGACCGCCCGTGTTGGGGAAATCTTTCAGAGTGTCCTAGCGCCTGAAAATCGCGCGGGGGATGCCAGATATCACTCTCCAATTTTCCTTAACGAGCCGCGCATGAAAACTTGTGACGGTTGGTGGAATTTGGCCACAAGTCCGCCAGCGCAGTGGAATTTGTCGCCCACCCCTAGTTCCTAATGGCACAGTACCAGTTTTGTAAGCTAGACTTTGCCTTGCCACCCATTGGCTAATTCTGTTCTAAATTTATAAAGTTTGATTAAATATTTTCGATGGTCTCTTACCTTTTTAAAATGACTTATAACCATTATTATCCACTTTTTAAAAATGAAAATATTAAATGTGGCCTTAGCCATTTATAGGCTACAAATATGTACTTATGAGTGTAAATAATGCGTGTGTGTGTGTATATATATATATTATATATATATATATATATATATATATATATATATATATATATATATATATATATATATAAAATATTTTTTAAAGTGCTCCGGGATCCTGCTTGTGAGCGGGACTATTCCCTGGTTGACTGATTCTCCTGCAAGAGTACTAAGATTAGTTAAGCAACTTTCCCATATTCTGCTTATGTACCACACTCTAGCAAGTTCTTAATTTTCTTTGAAAAAATTCATAAATAGTGTACGACACAGTTTAAAAAAAATGTATATTCGCCCACTGACTGCATTGGTGAATACCAAAACCTCCTAGTTTTTATTTCACTTAGCAGGTTTTTTTATTTACCGTCACTTTCTCCCTTTGTCACTGTTTTCCTGTATTTATCTTTCTTCTGTCTTCATGTCTTTCCCTGGGTCAAAGGCTGATGATGAAAAATAAGCCCTGTCCATCAAAAATGAGTACTGTTGGCTACCTCCTGCAACCTGTGGCACAAGCAGTTGTATGTGGTGCTGCAAGAATGTTCTTTCAGAACGGTGGAAATAAACAGCAAGACACTTACTGGGGATAAATTACTTGTATGATATTATTCATTGTGCCCTCGATTGATCTAGTGTTGTCGCGCCCGGTGCGCGTACCGGGGCGCGGCCATAGATATATATATATTTTTCCACCTAAATTACTCAAAATCCACTGGAGCAGATATCTTGAGACATAGCAAAGGCACATCGGGCTACCAGTCCCTACAATTTTGTCAAGTTTGGTGGAAATCCATTCAGCCGTTCGGGCTAAAAGTGAGTTCGACCGCCCTATGGAAATTAACATGGAGAAAGCACGTTTTGGGACCCCCCTTTTATCTCGGCCACCGCTTGACGAATCCCCCCCAAACTTTCAAGGAAGGACCGGAGCTCCGCGAGGCAAATTTGAGGAAAATTTCAGGCAGATTCGTCAACCGGCGCCAAAGTTATTCACAATAGAATTTTGAGATTTTGCATTGAAAAAAATCCTAACTATAACTACCTACTGGCGACCGCCAGTAGTTAATATATATATATGTATGTGTGTATGTGTATGTGTATATGTATGTATGTGTATATGTATGTATGTGTAAGTATGTGTGTATATATATGTATGTGTATGTGTGTGTGTGTATATATATATATATATATATATATATATATATATATATATATATATATATATATATATACACTCTTATGTTTTGCTTATTAGAAAACTCAATAAAATAATTTACAAAAATACTTGGATGTTATTGTCTTTTGTATGACTTTTTTCCACCAGATGTGTGCTCCCTATCAACTATAAGCACTTCCTCTCCTTTAAAATAAAATTCACAAAATGATGACATTTTTGAGCAACTTAAGCTTTTCACAGACGCTCTTGGGCAGCAAATTAAAATTAATAAACCAGTGTAAAACAAACCCTAGTACAACATTTACAGGTAAGTACTAAACCTCTTGTAGTAGAAACCTCTTTACCCTTACGTTGCAACACTGATTGTCCAAACTCTTAAATAATTTGAAAATAGCCTCAATCACTTTTTTTTAGTTTAGGTGTAGACTTTGGCAGAGTGCAAGGATATATCATGGCCTTTTTCACCATTTGTTAATTTACCTATATATCATGGAAATTTGGGATAATTATTTTAAACTTTAATAAAATGTTAAATATAGCAGACAGTAGTATATTGGCTATAGGGCCAAAACAATGCCTAATTGATATTTAAGAACATTGGACTACACAAACAGAACCCCTAAAACCGATCTAAATAGTGATCTTGTATTTTTTTTTATCTTGTGCTTGCTACCAATTGACTGTTATTTAAAGTGTATTATCTCGAATGTAAACCTGGATGTATTCAGATTGAAATATGAAGCAGATGCCATGTTTCTAACAACCTGAATATACTTTATGCATATGCGGTGGCCTTATGGATGACATTTGGCAATACGGATGCTTTATAAAAAAAGGGGGGGGGGGTTTGCATTCGAGGAAAACCCCAAAACTAGGACAGTTACATCAAAACATTCTGCAAGTGCCATTCAGCAAGAAGGAGCATTGCAATTTATCCTCCTCTTTGGTTGGCAAATAATAGACACCTGTTGACAATGAGAGGGATGGAGTGAGAAGGTTCCTAGATCCTCATAAACGTACAACAGGGTCATGCCATTATGAACAGCATAACGAGAATCCCTATTTAGAAGCCCTGCTGGTTGATGGTATTTTTCTAAAGCTTTTTTTTGCTGAATTTTTCTGCGATGCTTTACGAAGACGACAAACATCACTTGTCACAAATCACTCCAGAGGATGGTGGAGAGCTATACATAGCAAAATAAAGTTCTTGTGTTTTTGATAACCGTTCATTAGCAACCGTCACATTGGCGAAGCTTTGCAATTGTCCCTCATCCGCAAACACTCACACATTTAAACTGCAGGACAGTGTGTTCTTTACCTTCGCATCTTTCCCCATGTGTGCTGTTTTTCAGTTTGTTTAAAGTTTAACTCCTCATCATAGGACTGTTTGTAGTTGTAACTTGCTGCAATCATGTGGCACAACCACACTCCCCTATGATGCTTAATTCAGTGCACAGTCGCATACTTGTCGCTCTGCATGAGTGAACTTTCTTCATGCCAAGATTGTTTTGAAAGCATATTTAGTTAGGTTATTAAAAATAAATGTTGGTGTCGGGCAGTATTGTGGTTTATGCAGTGTCTGAAATAAAGGAGATCAGCAACAATTACGATACTACCACAAAGAGGCCTGCTTTGTTTTTAATTACAATCATTTTGGAATTGCAGTAATACCAGTCCGTAACTGAATAAAAAGGAGAGACCTTTTTATCCAGTGAGGAACGCAATATGTTGGTTTCATGAATGACTAAGCAAAATGGCAGTTTTAATAAATTCATGTGGAAGGTAATGTTTTATAATTGTGTAGATAGCAGTAACATTTATCAAGAAATCCATTTGGGTTTAACTACAGTCAATTGACATTGTATTCAGGTCAATATATTAAGGGGCATTTATTCTCCTCTGTAGCTTTGTGAACATCTTTGTTAAGCGATCAGTAACCTGTTGCCATTTTTTTCATATTAACATAGTCAAGTTTTGCATTGTTGGCCAGACGTTCTTAAATTATATCTTTAAGATTGGACAACTCTAAGTGTAGATTGTTTTGCGTAGATACGTTTAGCCCAGCACTTGCTGGTAATCAAGGTCCTCCTCCAATGATGGGTATGAATATGATCAACCGACCAGCAGTACCTGACAATCCTATGGGTCCTGGTCCTTCCATGGGGTCAGAAGGAGCTACAAATCTTGGAACTACCAACATTGGATCAACTATGATGCCTGATAATGGATCAACGGTAATGTATTTGACATACATTTAATGTTCATTACTGCTTTTTAAATTGCATGAAATAGAAGTACGCCTACACAGTATTTTAAACGATTCCTGGTTTTCTAATAGCCTTGCACTTGGGAAATGATATTCTGCAACTCAATGGGGCTCATTTGTGCTACTTTAACAGTACATTCAGTTAACCGCTTCATGACTCTAGGTTTTAAGGCGTCATTATATAAAATTTCTCATAATTGAAAGTGTTTGTCTTTTAAGAATGGATTGACATACCTGGAACTATTGCATTGAACAAACGTTGGAATGAAAGGTTGTTAACGTATGCTAATGTCAAGAAGCGTTTGTTTTTATGATCGATGTCATGTAGTGTTTCATATTTTAAGCCTCCTTGAAACTGCCACCTTTTTTCCTGTCATTAGAGAAAACAAATCTTATTCCACACGTTGGTCCCATTTGTATGCTATCCACAGACCATTGCTAACGTTGTAAAAAGTAGTAAAAGTTCACCAGGAATGACTGAAGCTCCCCCTGACTGGGGTTGATCGGACCTTTCTTGCTTTTCTTTCAACCTTATCCATTGTGACTGCACACCTGCGGAGATGGACGAGTGTGGTGATACTTATTCTTTCTTTCAGATCTTCTCTTTAGAGCCACAACATGCCTGTGGTGATTTCTTTGTTTTAAAAAGGGAGTTTGTTATAGGGCGACAAATTCCTTTTAATGATGAATGAAGTACAAAGGTTGTGTTGTGCTCCCATTGGGAGTATTTCTTTATTTAATCCATCGCTATAGCTTTGCAGTCCATTTTCATACTACAAACTTCGAATTTTCTTTAAGTGCAACTCCACTCTACATTCCTATTTTTCCTTGCCATTGTCATGCACAGTACCTATTTTTAGCCCCTCATTGTTCGCAGTCTTAACCTGTACTATCTTGCTAACCTTGTTTTAGAAAATGATAAATTTGCAGATATGAATTTCAATTTTAAATAATTCTGTGTGTTCATGAGTTACCTCACGTTTAACAATTATCTGGATATTTTGTCCCATTTTGTTTTTTTAAGAGCAGTGGATCTTCTGTTCTTAACCATGGGTTTCTCTCAGAGAATTATAAAAGGTGGAATAAATCTGCATACATGCAGTATCCGGGTACCACATTTTTAAACAACCAGAACATGTATCCTAATCAGCCACATTAAACCTAATGCAGTCCATATGACTGAAAGCAACCTGCAATTTATTATTTTGTTTTGTAAATGAACACTCATAAGTTAACGGGAGGTACAACCAGGCTACAATTGAAACTAAAAAAATATTCTGCAGTTGGAAATAAAATTAATATTTCAAGCACTTATAAAGAGTTTAAGGTAGGAATGTAACAAGTGACTCTGCAATTCATGCATTTAGTTCGAAATAAGCTGCCGCCCAAAAATTATGCAAATTGTCATCTAGAAAACTTTTACCTAGCAACAAAACATTGTCCGTCTAAATCCATCATCCCTATGTTAAAGTCGTCCTTAGGTGATCTTATTTACCTATAGGGTTATCGCAGCAGAAGGTAAGACCGTCTGTTAAGGTTGTAAGGGCACTTGTCTGCAGAGATGATAAATTCATATTTGGAAATAAACTAAGCTTCCTTCTTTAAACAAATTAGTAGAAATGAAGGAGGACCGGTTGCAAGGCAATAAAAATGCATCAGCAGGTAGTAAGGGGTACAGGATTATTGGAGGTGTGAGAAAACAAAATATTTTGAAAATCAATAGCTTGACCTAAGTTGAGGTGGGTTTGTTATCCATTGTTCAATTGCTTTTCAAATTTTTTTGAATACTCACAAATTTTAGATTAAGTGGCTGAAAATCAAAGCTTTGCAATGTTTTTGGTCCTTTTATCAGTATGAAGAAATGAAAAGTAAAGGTGTGCTCTCTACATGCAAATCTCTGGAAAAGGTTTAGCTTTTAGTGGTGTAGATTAAGCCTTGGCGGTGAACTGCGCTCCATTCGAGGAGTTTTTCGTACTCCGCTGAGTTCAGAGTGCAAAAAACTCCGCTTCGCAATGTGCCGCAGAGTTTTTCACTGCTTGTGAACGGTAAGTTTACGATTGCGAATGCTAAGTTTGCGAGCTGCCGCTAGGGTAGAATTTCTACACAAAAGGCAAGAATAGCTGCACAAACTGCACTCTGCCACTCGCTGAACTTCGCTGAGTTTTTTTGTAACCTCTCTGAGTTTCGTGTAGCAAAACTACGCCCAGGCTTGGTGTAGATAGCAACTGAACTGATAGGGGATATAATAGGGAGGAGTCATTTTTAAATGTTACCTTTTTCTGTCAAGTTAATCTTGGCATAGTTGACCACCTACTGGGTTGACACAGCTGATCAGCAGAATCGTTTTGCCCATTGATGTGGGTACTCTGAAAAGACAGAGGATACTGTAACTTCCAAAATGTCATGTACTGGACCAGTCTCATCTCGAAAGTGTCTTCTTGATTAACTAGAAGGCTTTAATGTTGATTTTTAGACCCAGCTGTCTGTGTCAGTTGATTATCTGAGGTAAATGAAGTCCACACAGTGATTCGTAGAATGATCCACTTGCTTAGGGTGGCTGCTTCATTTACTAAAAGACACCTGGAGATGCAACATTGGTACAGCTTTGTGCAAAATAAGCACAAGGACCGAAGATTTGTATGAAGTTAATTCATTGGCAGTCTTGCAAAATAGTCCCTTTCAAAGATCATGTTGCGGTGCTCGTACAGAGGGGGATATTCCTTGGATTTTGAGGGTATGCACTTATACGTCGGCAAGCAGTTCAGTTTCAGTTTGGAATGCCGTTTGTAATTCAAGGTCCTGCCCTTGGTGCATCAATTGTTGCACTGTGCTTTCACCAGTGACTGCTAGTCTGCTCTAACAAAGGATCCATGCTTACTTCTGTTTAGTAGAATGGTTAAAAAAAAAACACCATTATGTAACCGATTTCTAGTTGGTTCATTATGGAACCATCACAGAATAATTTTATTTTTCTCAAAATGTTGGAACACAGTTTAAGCTTCATAGTAGACAGTGAAGGAAGACTTCATGCATCATCATGAGCCCATTTTGAGGGCTAACAAAGGAAGTCCTGCATGAGGGGTTGTATTTGGTGTGTGGGGACTAAGAAGACTGTGTGCCAGTCTGGCCGGGGGAATGACTGAATTATGGATCCAGTATTAAAATCAGAAGGTGGCCAGATTAAGATGTCCAAGTTCCTGGAATGGTGGGAAGCCTAAATCAGCCACCTAGCAACCAAAGGTTTGTGATACTGAAGTTCAGACTAGTCACGTATGTCCAGAGGACGTTTCTACATCATGCTTGAAGGACTTTACTAGTCCAGGGCAAGACAATATTTTGCATCCCCAAGCAAAAGGGCTTCCACTAGCTAATCTGGCTAACTCCTGGAGCTGTTTAATGCGGGCTTAATATATTGATTCTCCTAGACCGTGTAACACTTTTCAGAGTTTTCAAAAGAAAATGGACGGGGGAGCATTATCATACTCCCAATAGAGAATTAGAAGCCTTCAGCTAAACCAGGAGATATGAGTTTGGCTCAGTGTTTTGTAAATAGAGTGCCCCTTGAATAGTTCTCATTGCAGACATAGGGAACTGGGAGTATTTGTAAAGGCGCTAGCTGGAAGAAAGACCTCATAAAATGTGTTCTCCATCAAATATATGTAATTCCAGTATGTATGGCTTACATTACTGATGATATAAATGCTGATAAGCAGACTTCAAGTACACACATCAGGCGACCGGAGACAGATTAGACTACTGGGCAGATGGGGTATGTTCAGGTATTCTTCATTGCTGACGCTATCTCTTTCATGGTCCAGCGAGCCCACACTAAAAGTGTGCAGAAGTGCCAAAAGAAACCTACATTTAGGTGACGTGTATTATGCCTTGGGTTAGCTGGTGATTCTCACTTGCTTTCCACTGCTGATTCTACTTTGAAAGCAGACATGGCTAAGTTCTATGTATAGGAGATCTTCATTGTAATGTATTCAGATGAGAGCGCTTCCCTCTGAAGGTCTTTTGGTTTCAAATCCTTGGACATCGGTTTTAAATGCCCTGGACAAAGCTTGTTACTGCACTAATGTTTGTAGAAGTTCTATTGGCAGTAGTGGTTCCATTGTGGGAAATGGGCTCATTTTACTTACATATATTTACTTTAGCGAATACGATCTCTCCCTGCTTGTGCTGCTGTTGCCAGCTTCTATCAAATGGAGCCATGGCATTATTCCTAAAGTACAGAGGCTTCCTGAGTTGCTCACCATGTCTTGAAACACTAAAACTTTGCTTTTCCCAATGCTAGGAACTTCACCATGATCTAGTGTCTCCTGAGATCTTTTTGGCTATCTTGATTTGCCTCACAATTGTAAGTTCTGTCTCTAGAGCAAGGTCAGCCATAAACCACACAACCTTTTACCAGATTTGACAGCTTTTGAAAACAAAAGCCATCTTCAGGTGAACTGGTTAATGATTTCAATAGACAGCTGGATACCTGGTCCTGTGTCTTTTCTTGCTACCAGTGGTCTGAGATATCCTGAAAAGACATGCTGTGACTGATCACACTGGTATGAGCACCAATGTGGTACTAATGTCTTGATGTTGGCCTCCTTTGCGCTAGTGCATGTGGACGATTGATAATATTTGAATTAGAAAACTGTTTCCTTAGTGGCTGTCAACTTAACAAAAATGAATCTGCGATAGGCTATTTTGTCAAATGAGCAATACACCTAGTTATTTTCAGAACATATCTATTGTAGACTCCTACGGTTGTGTTGGAGATCTGCTTGAATCAAACTTCAGTTTATTTTTTTTTTTAAAGCAACTGAGAAATTTTGTGGAGAAGTCTTCATATATTTCAATGTGAAAATGGCTTTCAAACTTTACATTAATAGGACAGATGTTTAGGTAACAAGCTTAACTTTTCCTTGCAGGTGGAGGGGCCAGGCAATATTCGGTAGTATCAAAATCCTGTGACCAGTTAAATGGTGACTCTTAAGTTTGCGTTTCAGAAATCCAAGAGTCAATTACCATGGTGGAAAACCACCCATTCAACAAGATTGAAAGCAAGTATGTCAGCTTTTGTTTTGAAGTACTTGCTCCTCTCCTGCAAGGGGCACTGCCTGGAGCTGAGATCCAATTGAAGAACCTATTCAAATACAATTATTTGCCTGCCTCCCACATATTAATTGCATAAAGTAGTGTGCTAGTAAAAAGATCCAGTGTTTGAGAGGTTATCGTTGTTTGCTTCGGTCCCCATACAAACCCTGTGCAGTACGCCAGTAGGGTGATGAAGTTTTAAGAAATAGGTTTATTCAGTTGTTTAAAAGACTAAAATGTTGCCTTTTAAATATAATTTGGTTAAGTTCTAGAATGAACTTATCACAAAATAAAAGATTTTCCAACAGTTTGTTCCCTAGACTATCAGTGTGGTTTTTGTGGGTATTTTCAGCAAAGCGAGCTTATCTGTAGAGGGTAAAACCAGTGCCCTCTGTAACCGGTAAGTTGTTACTTTTATTAAATCTTGTTTCCTAGTTTATTAAGCAGTAGGCAAAAGAAAAAATTATGTACCACACCATCTCGTCCATTGGACAATTTTAGTTCCAATGTGCAACCTTTCACTGGTTTGGTGTTGCAAGGCTTTTGTCCTTTGGGTCCTTGGCAGGCAAAGGTAACGGGGCGTCTGAATTGTGTGGAGAAGGTGGCTTACCACTGGTGCTCCATGGCCGTAATATGATTGCACTCCAGTTGAATACTGGACTCTCTCAGGATGTGTGGCTGAGCATTAACGGTTTAGGTACTCTGTATTTAGTGTAGGCCTTTAGATAATGGGATGCAGGTTTTTACTAAAGATAAGGCCTCTAATAACTGGTAGGTAAACCATTTACTTAAAATAGGATTAGGAAACTCGTTTTCTCCAGACAATCCTCAATATTCATAACAACTGATTTTTAGGTCCAGCCTAGCGCAGCGCGCATGCGCTGATCTAGGAGATGACCTTTTGGAATCGGTCTACGCTTTTCAAACACTCGTGCATGTGGCGGCATCCACCTTGCGGGAGCGAGCAGCAGTGCGCTGGGGCCATCTGTATCCAATTAGCGTGGCCGCGCACGCTTGTTGACATTGCTCTACTCTCGCTCCCCTGCCTGTCTCACCCTCGTGCCAGGGCTCAAGAGTACTTGGCTCTCACAGTGACAATCCTGCTCTTCCCACAGATGAATTCAGTTTTTTTACAAGGTGTCCGAGAGCAAGAGAAATAGAAATGCACTCTGAAAACGTCCTTTGCTGATCGCGCTCCTTTGTTTCACAGCTGTGACTCTGCCCTTCTGAAGATTCAGATGCAGAGATTAAAATGGGACTTTTTGCTTTACAGTTTTTATTGCTATGTGGAGTCACGAGGAGGAGAATATTTTGGGTTTAAAAAAACAAAGGCTGGCGTCTGATCGTCTGAAAGTTTGGTCACTGTGGAGCTTGGCAAATAAGTGGGAGGAGAGGCACAGCTGATAGACTTTCCAGGGCATGGCACGTGAAGGTTCAGTGGGTCATCTGGGATCATTTTCAGATTAATCAAGTGTTCATGCAAATGAGCTGGAAAACCAAGAAGCCCTTGCTCACATGCACATCAAGTTGCATTTCTGATAAAAGAAATGTTGGGAATGTCTGCACTATCTTCATGAAATCCCCTGCGAATGAGCGACCACCAGCACATCTGTTCACCATCGTCCACAGTCCAGGAGGATGATACAACTCGATAAAGCATCAACCTACTCAGGTGCATTTGCCACAGTTGCTCTTCTGACACAGTCCATTACCAAAAGAGTGGTACTATCCCCATATATACGTGAGTTGCAGGTGCACATAAACAAACCAGGGAGAATGTGACATTTTGAAAGTACCTGAATTTGATGTCAGCTCAACTGATGAACAGATGCTTTTTGCAATTACAAGAGGAACTCTAGACTCTTGGTTCCAATGTCTTTGCTGATCCACTGCAAGCAGCTTAAATTATGCTTGTGTGCCCATCTGGAAGTCCTTGTCATCACAATCGGACGGGGAGCTGACAGATATTGCACACTGCTTGATCATGGGTAACATCACATGAAGTGACATCACATGGCATTTGACCCCAAAGTACAACCTTCATCATCAAACTGCTCAGTTCTGGATTAAAAACCACTAACAAGAGCAAAGCTAACCAGCATTGGCATAGCCAATAGGTCTTTCCTTTGGGACCTTATAAGTGTTTAGTTATCTAGCACAATATACTTGGTGAAACAACATGGACTGTTGCATGGCTAAATACTTATAAGGTCCCAAAGGCGAGACCTATTGGCTATGCAAATGCTTGTTTTTTTCTTCTTCCTGTCCACACACTTGATCCTAAAGCACAACACATGATGAATGGTGATGGAGCTGTTCCTCCTAAACTGCCGGTCATGTTACTTTTTTTACAAACCATTATCTAGCATTGTCCGCAGTCTCCGTGATGATCCTCTGGTGGCAAACTATACAGAGGTCGTGGGAGATCTAATAGGTAATTTTTTCTCACAGGCTGTGTTAACAACAATAGAGGTATCCTAACAGGAAAATAAAAAAAGGCTGTCCGTAAATAACTAAAACACATTCTTCACTTTAAAAGACAGTGAAAGTTAGTTGGAAAGGTCTCCTAAGCCAAATGGCTGAGCTCGGTGTTCTACGATCCTGTTACTAGGAGCTGTAAAAAATAAATAAATGATTGACTTAACTGCCACCTATTTGCCTGATCGAATACAGAAGGAAGGTTGCACTCCTAAACGCACAGTGCCAGTTTTTTGTCTCATGGCAAACTATCTGCCAATTTTAATTAAAAAAAAGTTTTTTAAAGATGTTTCTATGTGCTTTTTATTGAAAGTGAATATTTGGAATGATTTATTTTCTAAATGAAAATGAATGAAAGTTGATCATAATTAGTTGGAGGTCCTTTGCAAAGGTGTGTCTGGCGATTCACTAGATACCAGCAGGTACACAAGCTGTACTTCAAACCAGCAAACACAATGGACAGAATGCAGAACAATGTCATACATTCACCCCAGTACAGAGATCTGGGCCTAAATCCATCGTTTTGCAGCGTGAATCTTTCTGGATTCACTATGCTGTGCATGATTCCGCGGTCTAGTAGTTTGATCCGGAATTGTAGTCTTTTCTTTGTGTTTTTTTTTTTTGTAGCCCAGGTGGGCGTCGACGTCTGACCTTTTGGTGACCTTCCTGTGACATCGGCATGCTTCCTACGGAAGCTCCCACCCTTGGGCGCCGTCTTCAGATTATTTTTTCCGCCACTGGGTCTGGATCGTTCCCGAGAGGGCTCCAGAGATATGGAGAAAAGAGAAGCAAAAAGCCAAGTTTTTTGGGAAGAAAAGAGTTAAGAAGACTAAGTGAGACTACATCATCGAAGGGGACGTCTAAGGAAGAGGAACTTCGACGTCCAGAAGAGAATGCGATCAGGGGGCCCCCTGAACGCAAGAGATGGACAACACACCGTTCAAATTCTGCCGGACTGCCACCACAAGTACACGCAGAAAGGCCAACACCCAGTTTGCAACCTCTGCCTGCCGGTCGACCACGAAAGCAGGGACTGCAACGCCTGCTCCGCCTTTTTGCCGAAGACCCTTCGAGTGAGAGAGAGTCAAAGAAGAGCTAACTTCGCCATGCAGGTCAAGGACCAACCACTGTCCCTTCGAGACCGGGGACTATCGACCGACGAGGAGGATTAAGTCGCCGAAGAAGACTACTACACTGTCGTAGTGACCTATAATAAGAAGACTCCAGAAAAGGTAGGAGACTAGACGCCCCAAAAAGACCCGAAAGACTCTCGACAGTCTGCCCAAGACTTGAAAAAAACGAGGGCAAGACCCTGAAAGTGTCGACGCTAAGACCCTGAAAGCGCTGACGCTGAAAACTATGACGTCCGCAACAACATCCAGGGCCGGCGGATCCTCACAGGACTCCCAGGCGCCGAAGGACGGCGACCAGCGAATGTCATCGAAAATCGTCCACGAAAAGGAATGCTCGATGCCGAAGACCTCTTCGTAGACGAAGGACACAAGACCAGTCTTGACGCCGAAACCATTCTCTACGCCATCTTGCCAGACAAAGAGACCGGCACAACCACTCTACGCCGAACAGGCTGCCAAGATGGAAAGAAAGAAGAGAAGACTCGAGGCAGAGATGGAGAGCATCCTGCAGCGAAAGAAAGATTTTGACGAAAGGATGAAAGAGTATACAATCCCGCCGAAGCCACCGGTGGTAGAGTTCGTCGAGGATGAAGAAGAGTTCGAGGTTGAAGGACCGTCGGAAAGCCAGTAAGTTCTTTAATATCGCCAAGACGAGACCCCCCTACTACGAGGAGGAGGAAGATGACGACCAGAGGACATTTCTGGGCTCGACTTACTCGGACACACAGGACCCAGAGTGGCAGGACCTCGAAGCAGAGAGTCCATAAGAGGGGGTTGACACATATCCTGCGAGGCCCTCACCGCCTGACGACATTGGACTTTACAATGAAGTCATCAAGAATGCAGCATCAGCGATCAGAGTAAAACTCGAGGAGGAACAGCCGAAGGTGGATTTCCTCGTGGAAACACTGCTCCCTATACAAACTAGGAGCCAGTACCTGCCAATGCTCGAAAGCATCAAAGGACAGGGGAGAGAGGCCTTCAAAGAGCCTGCGACTTGTAAACCCGTCACACCCAGGACTGAGAAAGTACAAGCACTCCCCCAAGGACCCACCCTACATCCAGGGAACGGTTACCGCAGACTCAATCATTGCGGCAACAGCAAGGAAAAGGGCCAATGTCCCGACATCAGGACCGCCTCCAGACAGAGAGCAGAAGGATGGACCTGACTGGAGAAAGATTGCGAGGAATGCCGCAACGCACTGGCGCATGGCTAATTACAACGCCCTGCTGAACAGGCACCAATACCAGATCCTGGACGAACTGGGCCAGTTAGTCAAACACCTCCCACAAGAATACAAGCAAAGAGCTGCGCACCTGGTAGAGGAGGGGAAGAATGTGGCAAATTCTTGCCTAAAAACAGCACTTGACAGTGCAGACACATCCAGCAGACTTATGATGCTGGGCATCACGGAAAGGACACAAGCCTGGCTCAGAATATCAGGCTTTAAACCGGAGGTGCAACACAACATCCTGAACACCCCGTTCAACGGTGAGACACTGTTCGGACACCAGTGGACGGAAAGCTCACCCAGCTGAAGGACAACGACACCGCAAGATCCATGGGGGCCTTGCAATTCAGAGGCACAAAGAGAGGAACCCCGTCACGGAGACCGAGCGGGAGAGGGGAAAACCAACCAGGAACATCGCACCAGACTTTCCACCAGTCCCACCAGGGCGACACCCAGTCGCAACAAGGCCAGCAAAAACAACACTGTCAATACCAACAGAGGGGCCAGTCCTTTCGCGGGAAGGGGAATGGATGTGGAAACAGAAGTGGTGGACAACAACCCACCTCCAAGTAACTCTGCCACGCTACCAGTGCACACCCTTTCAAAAACTCCAGGGGTGGAGCACAGATACAACAAAGAGGAGTGGCTAGAACTAAACATCTGAGAGCACATAACCGCTGGGAGGAAGACTGAACCTTTTCTTCCAGGAGTGGAAGAAAATAACTACAGACAGATGGATTCTCAACACCATACAGTACGGATACTGCATAGAGTTGGAAAGAACACCACCAAACAAAAACCCAAAAAGAGCACTAGCAAAGAAGGAACTAGAGCTACTTCAAAGGGAAGCACAAGACCACCTGCAGATGGAGGCGATCAAGCCTGTACCTCCCATAGAGAGGAACAAGGGGGTGTACTCTACGTACTTCCTGGTACCAAAGGTAGACAAAACAATGAGACCCATCCTGGACCTAAGGTTCCTCAACAAATACATAAAAACCAAAAAATTCAAAATGATGTCCCTGCAAGAGGTCCTTCCACAGATACAAGGCGGGGACTTCATGGTCATCATAGACCTCAAAGATGCCTACCTGTACATCTTAATGTACAGGCGGCACAAACATCTGCTAGGATTTGTCATCAACACATATTACTATCAATTCACGGCACTGGCTTTCGGACTGAAATCAGCACCAAGGGTATTCACAAAATGCCTTGCAGCAGTTGCAGCACACTTAAGGAGGGAAGGGAGCCACGTATACCCTTACCTGGACGACTGGCTAATAAAGGCAAGGTCATACAAGACATGCAAACGGCACGCACAGCGAGTGACAGACACACTGGCCCTGGGTTTCTCCATCCACTGGGGAAAATCCTCAATGAACCCAGAAAACCAAAAGATTTTCCTGGGTGCGCAGATCAACACCATACAAGAGAAGGTGTTCCCCAGCGAGAAGAGAACGCTGGCACTGTTGAAGGAGACTCGCCTCTACCAGAGAGGGGCGTACTCCGACAGTGAGGACGGCGAGCAAGATGGGCAGGATGGCCTCATGCATACACATAGTGCCGAACGTACGACTCCACATGAGACCACTCCAGGACCAATGGTCACAAGCTACAGGTTGTTGGGAGGACCTAGTGGTTGTAACACATGCAGTGCACAAGGAGATATCATGGTGGAACAAGGTCAACATAACAAAAGGGAAACCTCTAACACCACCAACACCAAGTGTGACCATCACCACAGACTCATCCCAGAAGGGATGGGGAGCACACATAAAAAAACTCAGTGAGGGGTCTGTGGACACCAGCGGATGCGGTCAAACACATCGATTACTTGGAACTAAAGACCGTTTTCCTCACACTAAAGGCATTCCAGACGAAGCTGTACAACCAAGCAGTATTGATCCAGACAGACAACACAACTGCGATGTTATACATTACCAAGCTGGGAGGAACACAATCAGCCCCGCTGTCGGAACTAGCGCAGGAAATATGGAGATGGGCCATCCCACTAAAAATAGATCTACTGGCGATTCACCTGCCGGGGAAAGACCACGTGGAAGCGGACTGGCTCAGCAGACAGACATCGGCATCCCACGAATGAGAGCTCAATGCCCAAGAGACAGACTGTTTGACAGGTGGGGGACAACATCGATAGACCTGTTTGCAACACGCCAGAATGCAAAATGCCAGCACTTTGCATCCAGACAACCAGGAGAAGGGTCTCGGGGGAATGCCCTATGGATAAGCTGGTCAAGGACATTTGCTTATGCTTTTCCGCAGATCCCCCTGATACACAAGGTACTCGGCAAGTGCAGAACGAGCAACATGAACCTGATACTAGTCTCACCACATTGGACCAGACAGACCTGGTACTTGCAGATTATGGAGATGACCCAGAGTGCACTACACAGATTTGGGAGAAGGAAAGACCTACTCTCCATGCAAAACTAAGAGGTGTTGCATCCAGAGCCGGAAAGCCGCAGCCTGGCTCCTGAGGACATAGAGTTCACACACCTTAAATTACCTGAGAGCACCCTGAGGGTACTTCGAGAGGCAAGAAGACCTGGCAAGTGCTACGTGGCCAAATGGAAGAGTTTCACACTATGGTGCAGAAAGGAAAAACTGCACAACAAGATGACCAGAGACTCAACAGTGCTTAAATACCTGCCGCACCTGCTCGAGGCTAATCTGAGCTCATCCTCGCTAAGGGTACATCTGGCAGCCATAGTCGCTTACACTAGAGGAGAGACTGGGAAAAGCTTCTTTACTTCACAAATTGTAAAAAGATTCCTGGAAGGTGCAAAGAGGTTTGCACCGCCAAAGAGGTTACCAGCACCAGCGTGGAACCTCAACCTGGTACTGACAGAACTCATGAAAGCGCCCTTTGAACCGATCCATAAGGCCACCCTACAAATGCTAACTTTGAAAACGCCGACGCGTTTCCAAACCCGGTCCTATCGTTCGGGTCGGGTTTTTCCTCAGGGCAACCTGGGTACCTGATAAGTTAAAAATAAACAACTTTTTAGTGCCTTCTCCTATTTCCTTTCAGCTAAGGTAGCGCTTTTCAGAACATGAGTACCTTAATGTTCCAGCGCTGCGTTGTCGTGCTTACTCTCAATTAGCGAATTTGAGTGCCTGTGTGAATAAGAAGGGACATTTGGATGTCTCTAATATATTTATATGTGGGAATTTCTCCATCTTTTCAGTTGAAACACTTACTTGAATTGATGGCTCAAACGCGCAGCCCTGTTCTGCTTAATCAAACAGTTTGAATGGAATGAATGAACTCAGCGAACTTCAAAGAAACGTACATTGATTCCTCTGTGTACACCATCGGCATTCTTTAATATCCACCCTGCACTCGCAACCGCAGGTTTTGGATAAAAACAATAAAGTTGATTTACCCCGGAAAATGTCTTCGAACAACAGCAGCTCTTTCTAAAAAATACAAAAAACTACCATTCCTAGAATCCAAAGGAGGGAGTGTAGTCAGGTGACACTAACGCCGACTTCCGTATATACCTGCAATAAGTCCACACCCACACACTATACAACAGAAGCGAGCGTTTTGGAATCAGGCACAAACAAAAAGGTGAGCCACTATTATCATTTTTTGGTTGTTTTTACAGCCACGTTAAATGAGCGCACTGACACATAGCCTTTAATTAGTTTGTAGCCGGACACAGCGACCGGGGCCATAAATCAACTAATGGAGACGTAACGTTGCACAGCGGAGCGACGGACCTCTTACATACAAATGTAAGCACCCACTTGAGAGAGAACATAAAGTTGGTTCACCTAAACAAAGCTCGGTAAGAAAATAATAAGAGTTTATTTTTTTCCCCCAGCAGAAGAGGAACAAAACATAAAACTGTTGAGGTAAGTAACTTGTGCTTTGGTTTTCGTTCTTGTGTAGAGGGGTATCTTAACAACTGAGTTATGTTTTATCTGGTACGTCCTGGATAGTGTTTTGCTCAGTGAAGAGGTTTATTTCATACCCATGTTTTTAATGCCGGGCAGTTGGGATTACAGAAGTTGTGTTCCACACAGTGTTTTTCTTGGTTATTCTGCTGGCTGTAGAAGTGCTGGAATCTGTCTGAGTTATTCAGTTTTTAATTTTTGTTGCGTTTATTATTCGAGCCCTGGCGCAGGTTTTACAGATTGATTGATTTATTCTGAAGTGGAGTTCAGGCTCGAGTGATACTTATGGTATATACTATACTGTATGTGGATTTTTGTTTGTGTGTGTGTGTGTGTGTGTGTATGTATATGTATATGTGTGTATATATATATATATATATATATATATCGGGGCTCGAATAATCCAGTCTCTCGCTCGCTATGGGGAGCCAGATTTAATCAGGACGGGCTATTTTTTGGGCCTTCTCGCCCTTTCTGGCGAGCTGACGATCAGGTGTTCTGATTACTTTCAAAGTGAATGAGCAATAAAGATGCTTTTAAATCTTGCTATCTGATCAATTTGCTGGCTTTCAGAGACAGAAGTCAAAAGTCAGTTTTTCTTCTCACGTTTGCTTTTCTTTCTGTGACTAAAGTCAAAGGATTTTGGAAAGTGAACTGTGTGATAGTAGTGTTGAGACCAGTTTGCGGATCAAGTACATTATAGTTGAGTAGATTATTAAAGTTTCTAGACCTGCAGGTCTTGTAACATCTCTAAATTTTTCGAGCCATATATAATATATTTGTGTGTGTATGTTGAGCGGGGCTTGCTCAACTTATGCAATTTTAGTTTCACTTTTGAGTGGGCAGAGTTCTACTCTGTGTACAGTTAGTTCTCTGTAGTATATCATATCTGTGAACGTTGGTACCCCCTGTTCGGTACTTTTAAATTTGTACCCCTTTGGAGTCTTTGGGTATATGATGTACCCTTTAATGAGTCTTATGTGCAAAGACCCTCCTAATACGCTTGGGTAATCAGATAATGTGTCATGTGTTTGTATGTTAAGGCTCTAGAGTGTCTATTCCAAAATTCCTTCTGTTATTTCTCAGGAGGTAGCTGTTAGCCTACATTATTAATGTGGCTACGGCTTTCCCCCTAGTATTTGCCTTACATTCAAGTGATAGATGAGGTTCTCTATGTCTGAGATGTAGAACATTATTGACCAAACAATTATCTTGTGAAGCTTTGACATTATATTGCTATTCAGGTTCTATCTTATGGCCAGTGCTGTTGCGCATGTTCATGTTCTCTCAGCATGATTGATTGCTTACTTTCCTAGTATTCTATCAGGTTCTTATAGGTCTTCAGGCAGATATAGTATCTTAGGCAATTCTGTTCCTTCTATTGGAAAGGGTTATTTATGTATTGCCTTTTTCTGGATTGTCATAACGCTGTGCTTTATTGCTTAAAAATGTCTGTTTCTGAAGAACATTTCATTGTAATGGTGTACCATTTCTTCTCTATTAAGATGTAATATGGGTTGACCCTTGAGGGGGAGAGGCCTGGGCCTCGTAGTTTCTACCTTTTGTTGAGGACCTTTGGTCCTGACATTAAGTATCTTAGTCTTTCTTTCATTATCAACCTGTCTATAGTTGCTGGTAGACAACTCTTTTCCTTATTTTCTACCTTTAGAGGCTGCAAGTTGGGTTCACACATTGCAAAGTGTGGTTCCTAGAAGGTTAGACAAATTAATGTTCGTCTTTTTCAATGGTCGAAACTGTTTTTAAGTTTTAGGTTTTGTTTTTTACCAGACCATCAGTAGATGGTCTCTATTCATAAAGAAAGACTTTATGCTGACCTTGGTTTTAGTTAGACTATCAGGATTTCTTTTTATTCTTGATAACTCATTCGATTGTACGATAGAGAGATAGAGAGATATATATTTTAGAGTTACTTGTACATATCTAGTTCTTTTTCTTATAGAAGGACTGCTTCTATGACGTTAGGGACTCTGATTTTGTTTTTGACTTTTTTATATTAATATTTTTCTCCATGGCGTTGGATTTTCGCTGTGTAGCATTCCTGACCTTATATGGTTAACAGGTGGGGTTCAGTGGCACAGCCAGCTCTTCTGGGTTTCACAGGATTGAACATGCTGTTCGGAATATAGTATATATCCAAATGGTTATGGATAAAGGCTTATTGTCATGGGTAATATTTTCCCATGTTTTTATTGTCTAATAATTTTTGTTGCTGTGGTCCTGTCCAGTTGTGAGGAGAATTTCTAAAGCAGTTTTGGCTTACTGACATGGGTATGTTATTCCCATGGTTTAAATGCCTTGCGACTTAAATTTTCTGGGTTGCTTTCTATGGGACTTTACATGATAGGGTATGTTTCTGACCTACATTATACATTTGTGGTATTTCCTCTGGTTCTGGAATGGGCTGGTCTTAAGAAGGCTTTTCATGGATGCAGTTCGCAGACCCTCCTCCAGGGATGGCATGGCTTTGGCATTTGATTCTAAAGTAAGGGATCTACAGCTAGATGACTTGATCAGATGAACAAGTTACTTGCCTTCAGTAACACACGATCGGAGTCTCAATTAGTATTTTTGGTCTTTCTCAACGTAGCAAAAAAGCGGGGCTGGGGAGGTGGGGGGGCGGGGAATCCTGTTATTGTTGGAAATTAATTTTAACCCAAGGTTACTGTTAGGATATTCATATTCTGAATTATGGTTAGGAATTCGGTAATTATTTGACACAAGTGTTTTTTGTTTTAGCACACTGTTCAATAGACAGTTTCTATGTGTAACTTTGCGTTTCGAATGTGAGAAATAGTCACAAAAGAAACTGACGACAGCACATCGGTGACTGAATTATATGGACTCCGTCGACGTTGCATACAGTGGATAGCGTAGATATAGAATTGCACAACGCCCTCTGCTGGCACAGGGGCGGTGTGAAAAAAAATCCGGATCAAGTTTCGCACCTGTGGAGGATTCTAAACTAAGGAATCTGCGGCTAGATCCTGTGTCTACCAGATAATGCGTTTCTGAAGGTAAGTAACCTGTACTTCCTAGCCTTAAAAGCCTTTCAAAAGCAATTGTTTAAAACAAATAAATACAAGTTCAGACCGACAACATAGCGACAAAGTTCTACCTAAACAAGCTAAAAGGAACAATTATTTGCTCTCTCAAAGCTATCACAGGAGATATGGAGATGGGCCATCCAGGAGTAGAGAATGTGGATGTGGACTAACTGAGCTGGCAAGCGTCACTCCTCATAAGAGGCAGTTGAAACAGGCAGCGATGGAGGTGTTCCGAATGTGGCTGACACCAGAAATAGACCTGTTTGCTACGCCAAAAAATGCTAATTGCAAGTACTTCGCATCCAGACACTCATACCTTCTCTCGCTAGGGAATGTGCTGTCCATCGACTGGTCCGGGAAATTCGCTTACTCTAGTCCACCCTCGAAACCACTATTCTTAGTGGTGAGAAGCAAGTGCAAGCAGTCACAGCTGACGCTGATACTTATTGCTCCTCACTGGGCAAGACAACCTTGATTTTCAGACCTGATCGGGATGGCACACAATGTACAGAAACTGCCAGCATCACAAGACCTAGTTTCCATGCAAGCTTGAAGGTTCTTCATCGAGAACCAAACAAACTGAGCCTAGTGGCATGGCTCCTGAGGACATAAAATGTATTCTTCTGGGTTTGCCAGAGAAAGTGATGGAAGTCCTCCATATTAAGCAAGTAGACCGGCAAACAGAACATATTACTCAGTCAAATGGGAGAGATACAATGGTGTCAAAGATCTGGCCTGTTTCAGGACAGGAAACCAGCTTTACACCGCAGTCATTACATCGCACTACCTTTAAATAGCAGTCATTACATCGCAACATCCTTTACATCGCATGTCATAACGCAGCCACCTCATTGCATGTCACTACAACGCATGTCATTACAATGCATGTCACTACAACTCAGGCATTACATCGCAAGTCATTGCAACACATACCACAATAATGCCTAGTACCCTTACACTATCCGACACTTACCCTACTGTTGCACTCGCTGGAATAGAATGGTAATTTGTACCCTACACTATCCAGCACTTACCCTACTGCTGCACACACTGGAGTTAGACTAGTAATTATTACCCCTTTACTATTCAGCACTTACCTTTAATGCGATGTAATGATATGCATTGTAATGGTATGCGTTGTAAAGGTATAATGCGATGTAATGGAATGCATTGTAAAGGTAGTTTCTTGAAATGCTATGTAATGGCATGCTATGTAAAAGAATGTGTTGTAAAGGATGTTGCGATGTAAAAACTGTGTTGTAAAGGCATGCATTGTCAATGTATGTGTTGTATCGTCATACTTTTTTTCAGGACAGGACACGTGATACTACAGTCATCAGATATCTTGCACATCTATTAGGAGAAAATCTAACTTTTACGTCACTAAAAGTACATCTAGCAGCAATAGTGACCTATACAAGGGGATGCATAGGAAGAAGCTTCTTCCCTGCACCGGTGATCAAAAGATTCCTGGAGGAAGCAAATAAGAGCCCCACTTAGGAATGCCCCTACACCCATGTGGAACATGAATGTGGTGCTGACACAACTGAGGAAGGAACCATTCCAAACACTCCACAAGGCCATCTTCAAATCTATCCTGCTCAAAACTGCGTTTCTAATTGCAATGACCTTACTTTGCAGAGTAAGCGAACTGTAAGTACTAACCATACATGTAAATACATAAAGTGTAGTCATGGGGACTGACCCACACTTCCTTCTGAAGGTCATATCCCAGTTCCTAATAATCCAAACTACTCAAATAAAGATTCTTTTTCCAAGAACTCAAGCAGAAAAAGCGTTTCGCACTCGACGCCTGCAGGGCGTTAATGCTTTATTTAGAGAAAACCGTTAATCAGGAAAGGGAAGCAACTCTTTGCATCATTTGCAGGTAAGAACAAAGGAGAACCAGTCACCAAGAGCACCATCGCAAGGTGGTTAACCCAAACAATTCAAATGTGTCACAAAAGAGTCAACGTACAGCTAGAGGCTAAACCAAGAGCATATTCAGCAAATATGGGAGCTACAATAGCCTTCCTGGCTACGTCCCTATTAATGATGTGTGGTAGCCACATGATCCTCAGTAAACCTGTTCTTTAAACATTACTGTATTGCTGTACATGTGATCAGAGAGACACATGTGGAACCAAGAGTACTGAAGCATGTGTTTACACACTCAACCTCCTCTCCAACACAGCCACCACAATGAGTAAACTCCAACAAAGACAATGCACAGCAGGTAAATCCAGAAAAGAGTTGCGCTGCAAAACTAAATGGTTTATCTGTAGGAGTAGTTTTGTGGCTTGTGGAGGTTTTGGCTTTACATGTGACCCACCCGCCTCCCCACAAAATGAGGTGAGGCGAGTAACAGGAGACATAAACAAGATATATCCAAAAGATGCACACAGGATTTTAGACAAGCAGTCGCCGGGGAAAAGAATTTGAAGATGGCAACCACCATTCATTTAGGGAAAAAAAATGGATAAATTAGAATTAACAGAGTTAATAATTTACTTATGTCATCAACACTCTGGATGTTTGAGCAGGAACCACTAACATTTCGATAATTCTTTTTGTCTTATCGGCCCAGGCTGCAAAAATAAATTTGGAAACTGCAACCCCTACCACTTGTCATTTCGCTCTTACACGTCCTGAAGACGTTAATTCGATCTGTAAAATTTCTACATAAGGGGTGATCCACCTCCTTCTAGGAATGATGTATTTGGAGCTTCTTCTGTTTCATCGGTGCTGATTCAAAATTTGCAACTTCTTATACCATCTACTGATAAAGCACAGCGTGTGGTAAAGTTAGCTATAGGGACGGTACTGTACCTGAAGTGCAGGAATACGCTCCGGACTTGTGGTTGCCTAATGTACTTGTAGGAAGCTGACTCTCTATATGGTAGCACCACTTGGTGGTTATACTGTGCAGAGTCCAGGGGTTGCCCTAACGTGTACAGGGCTCAATGTAAAACCCAAAGTGCTCTATTAGTGATAGTGTGTGCGAGCAGTCATAGGCCTAACAGAGAGGAGTATAATATTTATTGCACAGCAGTGATCAATAATGGTCACACGACTCTAGGAGATCCAGACCAATTTCTGAAAAATATGCTTTTTTTATTTCTTTTAAGACAAAGATCTTTGCAATAAGAGAAGTATGTTTTTAATTAGCAATACTTTTCACTTTCAAAATGGACATTTAGACACCTTCAGCGCAGTCCATGTTATCCTATGGGGGAAACAATATTTCGGTTAACCAGGTAAGTACGGTGCAAGGGTCAAGTGAGTACCAAAACAACACCACAAGGGGCACAAGGGCGGCCTGAGCTGAGATCAAAGTCTAGATTTGACCCAATGCTTTTCAAAGGAGACTGGGTTTGCCTGGAGCCACACCTCTTGAAGGTAAGTAGCTCGATTGCAGGGGCCAAGCTTTGGGGTTTAGGTTAAGCATGGGGCCACAAAGCAGTACCAAACATACACCACCAGTGGTATTGGGGCGGCAGGGTGCAATTTTTTAGGCTGGGTGCCCAATGCGTTTCAATGGGGGTGTTCATTTGGCAAAGAGGCTGCAGGCGTGGCACAGAAGGTTGATGGATGAAGACCAATGACAGCTGAGGTAAGTAGAGCTGTAGAGGGGGCACAGTCTGTTCAGCTCACCAAGGCCCAGGGGCTTCAGATGCAGGGGTCCCTTTCGATGTATGAGTCTTTTTATCGGAGCTGGTTGCGTTTGTGGGGAGCCTCTGAATTCACACTACAAGTGCTGCCGTGGAGATGCAGAGAGGTCTGGCAACGCTGGACACGAAGTCAGGATTGCTGGGGAGACTTCACTGCACAGGTGACCCACTCAGACTCGGGCAGTGGGCGTTGTATGCTCAGTGGGCAGGAGAAGTGGATCCTCCAGGATCCAGGCTCCTTGGAGCTTGCTTTTACTTGGACAGGTTCAATGGAGATTGGAGTGTTTTTCTGAGGCAACAGTCATCCTAGGGTTTTCAGAGGTTGCTGGCTGCAAGGCTCGTCGCAAGTCTGTTAAGCTTCAGTCTTCTCTGCTGGGTCGTCTTCTTGCTTCTTAAGTAGTCGCAGATCTAGTTTCTAGGTCTCGAGGAGACACCTAAATACTAGGTTTAGGGTAGTTTTAGAGGAGTAGCAGGTAGCCAATGGACACCGTACTTGAGGTAACTACACCTTGTAACTATGCCATCCCCTTGTGGGAGGGGGGCATCGACCTTGCCCTGATTGGAGCGGTCTCCCCATCTTCAAGATGACTGGACTGAAAGATGCGCTTCACCTCGCCTCCCCCCACCTTAGGAGTGCAGTTGGCAGAGGTGGTCACCCTCCTGTTTTTCTAAGTTTCCCCAACTGTTTTCTCACCTAAAGTGGAGTGTAAACTATGGGTTGTCATCTGCTGCTAGCAGCAAAGGCTGGGGTTGCATTGAAGCTTCCCTCTTCGAGCACTGGCCCATCCTGGGCAAAGAAGGTGTGACACCTCTGCCAAGGATGTGCATTGGTTCTGGTCCCAGAGAGCAGGCGGTCTGTACCCAGGGGTCCAGAAACATGTCTGGTGGTGGCTGGCTGCCTACAGCCAGCCAGCGACCACACCAGGGTCAGTAGGTTTTCAGGGGCCACCTCTGAGGTTCGCTTTGGGTACAAAGTACAATAAAGTCCACACTGGCATCAGTGTGGATTTATTTAGAATAGTAGTTTGGTACCAAACACTCATGCGTTCAGTGAAGCCATCATGGTGCTGTGGAACTAGAGTTGTCCAGTTTCCAGCCCATGTACTCTATGTGGTTTCCCAGACACTTAAAATATTAAGGAATGGCCCGCAATATTAAAGGGCCATATCTGCTCCTGCCGATATGCACTCACCTGTGGTATAGTGCACCCTGCCTTAGGGCTGTAAGGCTTGCTAGAGGGGAGACTTAGCTGTGCCTTCAGGCAGTGTTGATTGGCATGGCATCCAGGCAGGGTGCCATGCCAACTTTGTCGTTTTCTCCCTCACAGGGGCGCTGCAAGGGCATTTGAATGGTCCCACTGAGTGGACCCCAGAGGACCCTCTTCAGCTCCCAGGCCTTAGGTACTCAGGGTACCATTTAGTAGGGACTTATAGGGGGTGGAAGTACCAATGGTGATTGCCTGCATAACGTCACTGAAGCCGGACCTATAGCGAGTTGGTGTTCACTGGCGGTCCATAGGTAGACACAACATGTTAATTCAGAAAATTCTTCCAGCTGCAAAACTACTCCTACAGATAATTAGCCATTTCGGTTTTTGTCTTTGGCCCAGCAAGGCCTTGTTAGTGGGCGCTGTTCAGGTTGGCTGCACTATTTGCTTTTCTGTGTTTACTGGACCAACCTTCCTTTTGTGCTGCTGTTTATTAAAGGTTTGACATGTTTCCTCCATGCTTTTTGTGATGCCACGGCGGAATGGGTCCTTATGGCCTGACTTTTCACAAGTGTACTCCTTAGAGCCAATGCACAGCTGCTAGTTACATCTTTTGATACTAAAGACTGTCCTTGTTGTGAGTGCTAGGTTCTTTCGGTGCAACCGAGCTACATCAAGTCATGACTCCTTTTTACATTGGTTAATCCAGCACCCTCCCAATGTGCTTTGCCCCTTCTCACCCCTCGAAAGAGGAAGAGAGACTCAATCATTTGGACTTCAAAGGCAGCTTTGAGTCTTTACATCAATTGCACCAAAACCCATTGGGTAGACAATAAGGTTTGTTTGATTCTTAGATGGCAAATAATTGTAATGTAGTGCAGAAAAAACTGTCATGTGGATGGTCTTTTGAAAAGCTCCCCAACCATAAAATAGCCTCCGGAAGGGCGAGGGCCCTTCCCACCAGTGCCAAGGCTGCTGCCACTGCGTTAGCAAGCGTAGTGCCTTTCCTTGACATGTCAGACTGCCAGGTTAGCATATGTGCACCTATTCATTAAGCACTACTGTCTTGACAGTGAAGTCCATCCGGTAAGTCATTTCACCTGGTCCGTTCAGGATGACTTTTTGGTCTGAGCTCACTAATCCGCAGATTCATCACTGAGCTCCCACCTCCTCTTTCTGTAAAGTGGTCTTGTTTTGGCATTTAAAGTCCTAAATCTAATATCTGCACACTGGTACTCCCAATTGTTTTGTCCCCTGGTTCCCAGCGCGCTGTAAAAGTGACGCAAAAAACTGGCCTCTATGTGCAGGGTTGACCCTAATGCAGCTTTGTCATATCAATTCAACATGGAGTTGCATGGTGCCACCTAGTGGCACGAAGGAGCACTAGTATGAAATCTCCCGGATCCAGTTTGGCACCTGGGTGGGGAATCTTCTAAACGTGAGAAATCCTCCAGAAAGAGCCTTACTGAATGTAAGTAACTCGCTCTTTGTCGCCCAACGTACCTTGTAACCACAGGTAAAAGCTCCTTTCTTGGCACTCTTGATTACAGCTCCTTTGTGTCTGGACTGTTCTAAGGAGCCCTGATGCAAGTAGGTAGTCCTACAGCTTTGTAACCTCTGATATAAGTGGCTGGTCATGTAGTTCCTGCTGATTGCCTCAATGTTTTCCCACATGGGTGTATTTATTGCTAACTTGATCAGTGAAATTCCGCACCCTGCCTACTTTATTACCCTGTCTACATAGATTTAGCCTGCAGGAGTTGTACGTAAATATGTTGCTGGGAATTGTATAATTCAGGTTGGGTGTCTCCTCACTCCTATGAGCTCCTCTAGCTTTTTCACACTTCTCCTTCTGCAGTAGTTTGACTTTTGCTACAGTGTGGCTATGTTGTTCAGTTTGTATCAAATGTATACCTTAATCACATAGACCCCATGCTTACACACAATCAAAATTTCATTCATTAAAATGTGAGGTGCACCTTAAGTGCGGAGGAACAAGGATGTGGACTCTTGTAGCTAAAAGTGCAAGGGAACAAATTAAAAGAAAAATCATAAGTAATGTTCGTAGCATGTTTTCCTGTAGTTATGCATGCCTTGCCGTCTCACAAAATTTAGTTTTGGGCACAGATGTTTGCAAGTTGTTTTTTCTTCTAAGACATTTAGAAATATAAAATATCTCATGACTTCTCCCCTAATCCATATTGCACAAGTACTCTACATCAGATTGTGTTTTTTCCAGTCATCTGATTTGGACGTTCCACTGCCATTTAAAGGGCTATCTTTGATGTAACCTTCAGGGCCAGTCATTGAGGGTTCGGCTCCAGTGATGAAAGTGCTTAGTACCAGTGCAGTCTGCAACTGTGGTTTGGATGCTGGTTTGAGCGGCGTTGAAGGAGATTTCCATCATTACATTGTTCGGCGAATAATCCCTTCAAATTATTCCTCAAATGTTTCTTCTAAATAGGTGTGGTCCATCTAGCATCCTGTGTTCAACCTCTGTGTCTTGAAACGCAGCCTGTTCAGCTGGTAGTGTTTGGGTGCAAGAAGACCCTCCTGCACATGTGTAAGCGACGCGGCACACCACAAACACCTGAAACACTGGGCTAATTTACATTCGAGAACATCACTGGTATGGGGTTTCCTGCTTCCTCAATGGGAGCAAAGTTCTCAAATATGGAGGAGGCGGGAAGGTCGGCTTCATTACACCCCAGCAAATGTCCTAGGACGACAACTACCCCAAGAGCACCTCTTCCCTGACAGTCGCTTGAAGACCTATCTCGTGAGGACTGACCTCATAGGCGCCTCATGTTGAGGCTGAGCACTGCGTCCGAAGTAGCCTGACATTAAACTTTAGGCTAGCCATGCGAGGCACCAACCTTTGGGTCTGGGTTAAGGCTTCAAGCCGTCTTGACACCGAGACCTCCTGAGCTCCAGGATAGCCTCCAGCGAAAGACTGTGCACCTCAACCTCTAGCTGATGAAACACCTAGTTCAGAGTTGAAATCTGCTTCAGAGCAGATTCTGAAACCTCCACGATATTTGACCTGAAACATGCCTGGATGCAGAGATTGGATTTTAAATTTGAGCCCACAAGCTTTAGAGCACCTTGAGATGCCCTATGTCAGGCATCAGAAGATAATCATCCACCCATTCACAGACAAAATGTTAGCTTGGACACTCCTGCAGGACTAACCTCATACACACTTACAGTTCCCAAGAAGAGAAGGCTCACCTTTGCAGATTCAATATGCCTAACCTTCTTGGGTATAGGGTAGAATAAGGTTACCAGCCTACCTTCGCCTGCTCCTCGACCTCCTTCACTATGCTCTGCTTCACCCTTTTGCACAGTCACCTCAAATGTCACAGTTCTCATCCCAAATGAACCCCTCAGTCCCAAGGAGCCCTTCCAACACTCCAGCCCCCTTGATGTCTATCATGACCTTGCCACACAAGGAGGTGGGGATGATCCTTCGAAAGATTATCCCCAGGATGATTTAAGACTTTCACCCTCCGATGACACTATTACCTACCATGAGGTAATAGAGAGTTGCGTTGCACCAAAGGGTAAAACTGGATATTGTAGAGGACGATTATTTCTTAGTGGAGAGCCTTTCTGGAAGACAGTGAGATGTGTACAGTATCTGTCATGGTTGATGTGGTCACCCTACGGGTCGGGAATATAGTATGTTAGCAACATCTTTGGTGGTACATACAGCCAGGAGAAGATTGTCAGTGGAGGCAAAAGGAGATGATTCTCCTCCTGATCAGGGAAGTAAGGTCAGTGTGGTTGGGTAATGTGGCATTTGTGGCAGTCACACAGCCGATAATTGTTCGATTGGATTTCTCTCCAGGTAGGATTCTCCTTACTGGGAGGAAATGAAAGTTGTCAAACACCTGCCTGAAGCCTGCTGCAAGATGTGACATTAACTGGGTGGGGAAAACAAGGTCATTTGCAGCACAAATGTTGGTGGGCCCTGGACCCTGCTGACAATGACTCCAGGGAGGTCAATCCAAGCATACTGCTGAGACTTTACATCTGGATATGTGCACCTGGTGTAGGAAGCTGGCTCTGTATTTACTATGCCAAAATGAGGTATAGTGTGCACAGTCCAGTGGAACCCCAAAGGTAGGCAGAGGTAACAGTAGACAGTACCTTACTCTCTATTTTGTGGTAGTGTGGGCGAGCAGTAAGGCCTTATCAGAGGATAGTGTTAAGCATTTGTTGTACACACTCAATCAGCAAATGATGTCACACACAGACTGAACTCAGGCCAATTTGTTTTGTATAAAAATATTGTTTAGTTATTTTATTTCTAGAACCAAGCCAAGCCCAGCACGGGCAAGTGAAATAAATACTTTGCAGAATCTTATGCAGTGTTTTACAACTTAATGCAGGTTCACATGCAGCGGATTGAAATACAGTTAAGTCAATATGTTGAAATTACTTTTCAGGTTACTTTTTCTCCTCAGTGATATGCCTAGATATTACACTGGAACATTTCCTAGAGTTAAGTAAACCAGATTTTGTACAGTTGTAATTTTTCAGGTTTTCATACAAATCAACTCCACACTTCGAACAGTCAATGTATTCCTTTGGAAAGAATTGAAGTTCTTGGTTAACAGCTAGGTACTCTGTATTTGGGTCTGGGGTTAGAACAAGGGTTCCCCCAGGGTCAAGGATGCACTCTCAGTGGCACTAGGGCGGCCGGGTGCAGAGTGCTGAGGCCCAATGTTATCCAATGAAGGATAGGGGACCTTGGGTTGGTAGCTGCTCATGAGTAGGCCACAAGGTTGTGGGAACAAAGCTCCTGGTGTTAGGCTCAGGGCAAAGGGGGATCCGAGTTAGCACCCAAAGTACATCTGCAGCGGCGGAGGGGCGGGTGCATTTTTGGGTGCCCTGTTTTTAATAAGGATTGCTAGTTTTGGTTTGTAGCTGCAGGCTTGGTCCTGGAAGACTTTCGGAAGGAACCAACAGCTGGGCAGGTAAGTTGGAAAGCTTCGGACGTAAGTGCACCTCTGGTTCTCTTCTCCAGGGTGCAGGGCGGCTGGATGCAAGGGTGTCTTTTTAGGTCTGATTCCACCTTATCGGGCCACTTGCGGTTGGGGGGATCTCTGCGAAGAGGCTACAGGCAACGTCGGGGAGTCCTGGAGGAGTAAACCGATGGTGGACTTGGACTCTGGAACGCGGGAGGACCTTGCTGGGACCAGTCGGCCACCCAGTTTTGGCCCGTAGGCGTTGGGTGCAGTGGTGGTTCCAGGCTCTAGTTTCTTTGTCCTCAGCAGGCTGAGTTTGTTTTCAGAGTTTCTTTTAAATAGAGCTGCTGTTCACAGGAGACCCGGTCTTGGTTGAAGACTGTCAGTCCTCCCTAGGAACTGGAGGTCGCAGGCTGCAGTACAAGCTGACTTTTGGCACAGGATCTCTGTGAACAGCAGACGCCCGGTAGGGCTGGGGCCAAGTCACTTCTTCTCTGCAGTCTACTCTGCTGGACGTAGTCTTTCACCCTTCTTAGGTTGCGGGAATCTGTCTAATTGGTTCAGGGCTGCTGCCTAAATCCTTTATTTAGGGGGTGTTTAAAGGGTCTTGAGGTCCGTAGCCAATGGGCTTCTGACCTTAGGTGGACTACACCCTTGGTGGGCTCACCTCACTTTGGGGATGGGAAAAATCCCTAATCCTGATTAGAGAGTGCCTGCCATCTGCAAGATGACACACTGATTAGTGGGCTTCACCCACTTGAGGGGTGGAGTTGGCACAAGTGGGCACACCTTCTGGGCTGGCTAATCTTTGCTGATGAAAAGGAGGGGAGACAGGAAGGGGGCTTGCTCCTGATAATAGGAGAGGCTGGGGATCGCATTACAAATGCAGCAAGGCCTTTGAAGCTCCCCTGACACAGATGGCTGTTCCTGCCCAGGAAAGGCTTTTTCTGGGCTCAGGGAGCGAAGGCTCCCCACTCCAGTGGTCCAGAAATGCCTTGTGGTGGCAGGCTGGTGTGTATCTCTAAGATGCCCTCTGAGTGCATTTTTCATTAAATCCCACACTGGCATCAGTATGGGTTTAATGTGCTGAGAAGTTTGAATCCAAACTTCCCAGTTTTCAGTGAAGTCATTATGGTGCTGTGGAGTTCGTAATGACAACTTCCCAGCACCATATACTTTTCATTGGCATTACTGCACTTACAATGTCTAAATTGGTCTAGACGCTGTAGGGGTACAGGGCTCTTGCACCTGTACCCTCACCGCTGGTATAGTGCACCCAGTTAGAGGGGTGGCTGACCTATGCCAGGGCAGTGGGTTATAGGCATGGCACACAGGGATTTGTGCAAGGTCGACTCTTCACTTTGCTCTGCACCAAAACACGCAGCCTGCAACAGCTGTGAGTATGTTTGACAAGGCACCAGGAAGCCAATTCCACCGTTGATTGTCCTCTAAAGGAAGAGAATTCTGATTTAACGGAGGAGGCAAGACCTGGGAAACCAAACGTTTGCCTTTCAAACCCAAATCTTTAAATCATTGAAAGAAGGGTCCCATCTTGCCCAATACCCCTTCGAGCAAACCCATTTTGGGGTAAATTAACCTTTCCTAAAGAGAAGATAGGTAAGACATCAATTCCTCCACACTGGAAATTCTCAGCCTGTTGTAGTATAAGGTTTACATTAATTTTGGAGTAAAATGTTACCCTTATACGTGACACGCTGTCTCCACCTAACAAAGTAACCAACTCAAAATCACTCGATTGAATACGTTTTAAACTCTCTAGATCTTTGAAACAATTGGGCAACCATGTCCTATTTAAATGCAGGTCAGAATCAAACAATGGCAAAAAGTCCACAATCAGAGTGTCAACATAAGTCTTTGATACTTTTGTCAGAGAGTGTTGGGAACGTGCATCAACATCTTCTGGTAACAAATAAGGAGCTAGAGGGTTAAGCGCCCCTGATACAACCGGGATAGGTCTTATCACCTCTGCCATTGGAGGAAAAATCAACCTTCCTCCACCGTCAGGGGGAAGGACTCCCACAGAAGCGAGAGGAGCATTAGAAAGAACTTTTTCTCCAAAAGCAGAGGCGAGCGTATCAACATCTGGACTCAGGGACCCAGTTATAGACTCACTAACAATATCATTGTTACCAGTTAAAGCATTAGGATCTTGAAAGATTATTTGCCTCTGTCTTTTCTTCCTGTATTTACGCACTGGTTTCCTTTTTTTTCCTTTGTTATTTCTATGTCTACCACTTTTTTCTTTTTCTTCATCCTGAGGCCCCTTTTTTTCTGGCACAAAAATTGGGAATAACTCATTTCCAGCTTTTGAATTAGGAACAATCATACTTTCTTGCTCTATTTCGAGGTCAGAAACCTTTACACAATTAGCTGCGGCAGAAATAGGAATTACAGTGCTACCACTGAAATATTTATGCCTAGATTTCCCGCAGAAGCTTTACCACACACTGTTGCCCTCTGCGAGCCCGCCAAAGAAGCAGAATCAGAAATCTTTTCCGGGGCTTTTAGCAACATAGCATTTAATACTTGTGTAACTGAATCCAGAATACAATCAGAGCTTCCTACGAATTTGCCCAATAGTAATAGTATAGAGGCCAATAAGTGTTCCAGAGCAATCAAGGATTCAGAAATAGGTTTTTCACCCGAAGGAACAAGAGGACAAAAATGCCTGACAAATTAAGCACAGGGCTCCTAGAGACATTAAGCAGTGAAGACATGTCTTGCGCGTTTATAGAGGGAGTACTACTGTACAACAATAATCCGGAGGGAGTAGCACCCGCTGGAGACTTGATAGCCTCTGGTAGTTTCAGGCTACCACCATCCAAGTAACGACCACAGAGCTCTAGGTCAATACTTGACAAAGAAGAGTCACCTCCAGTCGGAACATTAGGCACAGTAACTTTAAGAGCTGATGTATTATTATATTGCTCTCCCTCAGAATTTGGTGCAGAGTGCTTAATATCACTATGAATTTCAGAGTGCACAAGGCAAGTCTTCACAACAGACCCTGCATGGGAGGAATCCTTCACAATCAAAGAGGAATCCATATTATCTACCACCATTGCAGGACCCACAGGTGGAACGATATCAGAGCCTACAGTTGCGTCAACTGGCAAAACCTCATCAATGGGTTTTTCCCACAATTTCAAAAGCTGGCATTGACCCTTCAATAGAAAGTTATTAGCACACTTATTTCTCAGGGGGTTGGATCTTGTTTTTACGCAAGACCTTCCCCCCCAATATTCTTCCAGAGCGGAGTTTCTTTGTCATCCTTAACAATTTACAAAAATAAGCGATTTAAAACTTAAAAACCACAAAGAATGTAATTAAGAATAAGATTAGTCCATAAGAAAAATTAAACAATGAAGGAGCATCTGGAGAAGTAATCCTGCCAGAGTCAAATGTCCAATCCGTCGATTTTTAGTAATCCTGCCAGAGTCAAATGTCCAATCCGTCGATTTTTACCACACAGAATGCAGCTTCAAAACATATCTTTGCAATTGTTTGAATAGAAAATGTCAGTAACTTGGCCCGGCCCAGCCTACCTCAGTCACCGAGGGCCACAGAGGGCCCGCCCTTTGCCCGGGCTTAGCCCGCGCGCTCCCGCGACGCGGGTGATGACAGTGATTTATGGCGCCTCCTGGCGCGTGCCTGACTTCACTGCCTGCTGGGGAAGGTAGTCCCCCACTCGGCGGCCGCTTGATTGTGGTGGCGGCGGGGGGGGGGGGGGGGGGGGGGGGGGGACTACGGAGCAGGACCAGCGGCAGCAGAGCGGAGGTTAGTGGTCTTCAAAACACAGGCGGCATAGCGGAGAAACAGCGGAGCTCCTGCTCAAACGCTTGTAGATACACTGCAATCAAAAAGCGGAACCGAGTATGTGTGTAAAGGTACTGGGCTTCCCAGGGTGGCATAGTAAGTGCGGCAGCCCTTAGAGGCCTTCCCTGGCTGCAGTGCCCATGGTACCCATGGTACCCTTTATAAGGGGCTGACCTGTGGCCAGAGAGGTGCCAATTGGAGGTACATGGTACAGTTTTGGGAAAGCACACAGGCCCTGAGAACCTGATTGGCAGGAGCCAGCGCACATCAAGTCAAAATGCATCAGTAGTCTGGCAGAAAGTGGATGGATTACCGCAACAGAAGCCCAGCTTCCAACAAGAAGTTCAACAGAACCTCATCAGTGTCCCATTTGAGAGGCATCTGTTGAGCCTTTATGCCAACTCTACACTCAAACCACACAGAGACTGACAAGGGGATTATTGGCTATAGACCCCAACACCCAGTACTGTCTTCCATAAGCAGCAGGTGAGAGGGTGGCCAGTAGTCATCAGCTCCTAGCCAGAGACCGGGCTACCAGCACCAGCAGTTGTCATGACATGCAGGGGCCCAAGTTCTTCAGAAGAGGAAGCTTACTTGGTAATGGCAAAAGTATAGGTGGCTCCAGCAGGGGCTTTTCTGTTGTAAATAGTACCTTGACCACCTACTCAACAAAACCACCTCAGTGGAAGATTGGGGTTTTTTCTTCTGCACTGAAAGAAAGTAACCGTGGACAGATGGTACTGCATGGGCATTGCCTAGAGATCCCCACCACCAAGCAAACCTCCCCTTCATAATATAATGAATCTCCGCAATCTACCACTGTTAAATTAAGCACAATCACTCCTTGCCAAACTTGGCATTGATCTGGTGCCTCCTCATTAGCAGGTTGGGAGACAGATGAGGACGGGGCAAGGGGAGTATCTACTCACTCTTCTGCCTGATCCCTTAAACGGCTATTCTAGACCGCAGACCACTGTAACGCTGTATTGTCGCAAGGATATCATTCCAATGATTTGCATACAGGATAATCCGTTGACCCTCAATCTCAGACGCATACTTCCACATCAACAAATATCTGGCACATAATTGCTACCTGTGCTTTGTGGTAAATGGATTCCAGTATCAATTCAAAGTTTTACACTTTAGGTCATGATCGCCCCAAGGTTATTTACCAGCTGTCTTAACTGTTGCAGAAGCCCCCCTGTGCAGAAATAAATGTCATGCTTTTCTTTGCTCTAAAGAGTGGCATCCAAGAGCAGTACCTGGCATAATTGGATGACAGTAGCACCAATAGAGAAGCTAGGTGTTCCTCTCTGTGCCAAAGTCCGATCTTGAGTCTCAGCAGATCAAGCTCTTTCTAGGATGTGTTCTAAATAACCATTTGGTTGCTTACCCAAACGAAGAGAAGGGTGATGGATCTTTTTCAGACAATACTTTACGAAGGTAATGAAGCTGTTGGGAAAGGTGTCATGGTGCACTCAAGGCTGCACATAAACTGACTGCAAGAGTGCTTAGCGAGGCAGTAGTCACAAGCAGTGTCAATAGTAAGACCGAGTGTTGGTACAGCCTAAGTCCCAAAGCGCGCTCCTATTGTGAAGAGACAAGAACTTGTTGCTGGTCGGGCCTTTTTTCGACCGCTATTGCAGGTGTTCTTTACCACAGACACCTCACTCATGGGGGTAGGGAGCACATTACAAGATGATTCCTCAGGGTACCTGGAAGTCTCAACATTCCATTTGCCATATCTGGTATCTCAAGCTCTCGGAATTCAAGCAGTCATCTCAAGCTCTCATAAAAACTAACTGCAATGAACTACACACAGCTGTCTACTCTAACCCAAAACTTGGGCGCTGGACAGTTCGTAGACACAATCCTCTCCTTGCGGAGCATTTACTGAAGTTAAACGAATACTTTACAGACCTGCTAGTTACTGGATCATTGCCTGGTCCTTGCACTGATGACATTGAACCATTCATATACTCTTCCTGAGAATTATGTAAAACTATTGATTGATTTGAAATTCCTGTGCAAGTCCTTCCAATTTGAATGATGAATGAATCCCCCAGGTTCTTCAAACATACTTTTTCCATTGGAGCACTCCTTAAATAAATCTGTTCAAGTCACAAAATGGCAAAACTTCACCTCCAAATACCCACACTCTTGGGGCGCAGTGCACTATGGATGAGCTGATCAAGGAGTTTTACCTGTTTCCTCCTCTCTTGCCTGTACATAGTTAAGTAATTGTAAGTTCCTATGGCCTACATTTTGGTGGCACCAACTTGGGCGAGACACTCCTGGTACTCTCAGTTAAAAATCTGTTCTCCCTCTCAAAAAGCTTTTTGCTCAGGCCAGATCTACTGACTCACCAAGGCCAGCTCAGGCACTCAAACCCCTATGGAGGGCCTTGGAATTTGCTTGCCTCGAACTTCCAGATGAGTCCTGCATGAGGCATGTAAATCTACTGTGTGGGTTTGCTATGTAGCGCATTGGAAATGATTTGTCTACTAGACAAATTGACCTGCTTAAAGTCTTTGTACAATATATTGCTACTGTTAACATCTGCAAAAGGCATTGCTAGCATACACCTCCATTAGTTTACATGTAGCTTCACTGGCAGCTTTCATGTAGAACAGGGAATCTATTGTCAAGCCCTTCATGGAGGCCCTTAGACGGCTGAGTCTTCCAAGTACTCCACGCAAGTCTAGAATTTAAATATTGTCCAAATAAGAGTGATTGAAAAACATTTCCTAGCTAACGTAGCAAAGTTTCAATTCTTTTAAGGACTCTGAGGCGAGGATTATGCTATTCTTTTTTCGCTTTATTAAATGGCAGCCATTTAAAGTCAAAACAAAACTACCATTCCCATGAGACCTTGAGGATGTTACAACAGGAAAAGTCAACAATAGAGACCAACAGGTAGAATGTTTGTCCCATCTCAACCAATCAGGAGACTAGCCGGTTGATAGTCCCTTTTGTACTGGCCACTCCTCTGCGCGAGAGCAGGCACCATTGACAACTCATGCATCGTGTTTATTTGCGTCCAACCTTGTAATCAAATGACCTAATATTAGGCGACAACCATGGCTAAGGATTAGCCCTGAAAGGGAAAATGGCACGTATATGCATCTGAGAGAGAACCAAACATTTGCAATCAAAGATAAAAACATTCATCAATATAACATTTTACTTACTCCACAACGAGGGTGGGAAGGTCAAAGTATTGAGATTATCCCACCGTGGGTGGGATAATCTTCGCCTCAGAGTCCTTAATAGAATTGAAACTTTCTGTTGCATTAGCTAGGAATTTTTAATTCTATGCTGGGACAGTAGACTAGGATTATGCCGATTTTAAAGCTTACTTGCGACCAAGTGGGCCATTTGCGGGACCGGTTTGAAGTAAAACCGTTTGAATGTAGTCCGAGGTCCAATCTCAATCAATCAATGAACTTGTAGAGCGCACTACTTACCAGTGAGGGTCTCAAGGCGCTGGAGGGAGGGGTGCTGCTATGGCTCGAAGAGCCAGGTCTTGAGGAGCTTCCTGAAAGTGAGCAGGTCGTGGGTCTGCCGCAGATGGGTGGGGAGGGTGTTCCAGGTCTTGGCGGCGAGGAAGGAGAATGGTCTGCTGCTGGAGGTTGTTCGTTTGATGCGTGGGACGGCGGCGAGAGCAAGGTTGGTGGAGCTGGCGGGCGGGGGTGTAGAAGTTGTCTGGTGTTCTGGTAGGCTGGTCCGGTGTTGTGGAGTGCTTTGTGTGCGTGGGTGAGGAGCTTGAAGGTGTTCCTCTTGTTGACGGAGAGCCAGTGTAGGTCTCTTAGGTGGGAGGTGATGTGGCTGCGTCAATGGATGTTGAGGATCAGGCGGGCGGAGGCGTTCAGGATGCGTTGTAGGTGTTTGGCCGGGATTCCTGCGTAGAGTGGTTTCGGTCGGGATCCACTTGTAGATCCTGCGAAGCATGCAGAGGGTGTTGAAGCAGGAGGAGGAGATGGCGTTGACTGGCTTCGACATGGAGAGGGAGGAGTCTAGGATGAATCCTAGGTTGCGTGCGTGGTCCGTGGGTGTCGGTGCTGTTCCCAGTGTGGTCGGCCACCAGGAGTCGTCCCAGGCAGAGGGTGTGGGGTCGAGGATGAGGACTTCCGTCTTGTCAGAGTTCCGTTTCAGGCGGCTGCTCCTCATCTACTTGGCGACTGCCTTCATTCCCTCTTGGAGGTTGGTTTTGGTGTCGTGCGGGTCCTTGGTGAGGGAGAGGATGAGCTGGGTGTCGGCATAGGAGATTATGTTCAGGTCGTGCTGGCAGGCCACTTGTACGAGGGGGGCCATGTAGACCTTGAACAGGGTCGGGCAGAGGGATGAGCCCTGGGGTATGCCGCAGGTGATGTCAGTGGCTTCGGATCGGAAGGGTGGGAGGCGGACTCTTTGGGTTCTGCCGGACAGGAAGGACGTGGTCCATTCCAGGGCCTTCTCCTGGATTCCAGCCTCTTGGAGGCGTGTTCTTAGTGTGCAGTGGCAGACCGTGTCGAGGGCGGCTGACGGGTCCAGGAGGATGAGGGCTGAGGTTTTGCCGTGGTCTAGTTGGCGCCAGATGTCGTCTAGAGGCGATGAGGGCTGTCTCGGTGCTGTGGTTCCGTCTGAATCCGGACTGGGACGGGTCTAGGATGTTGTCCTCAAGGTGGCGGGTCAGCTACATGTTGGCGATTTTCTCTGACCTTCGCTGGGAAAGGGAGCAGGGAGATAGGCTGGAAGTTCTTGAGGTCCTTGGGGTACGCCTTTGGGTTTCTTGAGGAGGGCGTGTTTCCAGTTTTCTGGGAATGTCGCTGTGTCGAAGGAGATGTTAATGACCTTCTGTAGTTGGGGTGCGATGGTTACGTCTGCCTTGTTAAAAACGTGGTGCGGACAGGGGTCTGACGGAGATCCTGAGTGGATTGAGTTCATGATCTTGCGTGTCTTGTCGTCGTGGGACCAGGAGGTCAGCTGGTTTGTGCAGGTGGTGTTCGGGGTGGGGTCTGTCGTGGTCTGATTAAGCGAGGTGTTGAAGCTGTCGTGAATGTCGGCGATCTTGCGATGGAAGAAGGTGGCCAGTGAGTCGCACAGATCCTGCGAGGGCGGGATGTCGTTGGTGCTGGGGTTGGAGAGTTCCTTCACTATGTTGAAAAGCTCTTTGCTGTTGTGTGCATTGTTGTCTAGGCGGGCTTTGAAGGAAGATCTCTTGGTTGTGGTGATGTCTGTGGATGGCGTCCGTGTGGCTGTCAGGTGTGTGGTCGGGGAGCCATTTCTTCAGCTTCCAGCAATTACGTTTGGGGGCCTGGAGTTCTTTGGTGAACCAGGCGGCTTTCTTGCTGGATTGGTTGATGGAGGGTTTCTTGAGCAGGGCGAGAGTGTTGGCGCAGTTGTCGATCCACTGTCTGAGGTTACGGGCGGCGTCTGCGGGTTGGTTCTGGGCGAGGGTGGCGATCAGCTGGTCTTCGGTGATTTTGCTCCAGCAGCGGCGGGGCAGCTGTAGGGTGCGGGGGTGTGTGGTTGGTTTCTTGAAGGTAAAGTGGATGCATCGGTGGTCGGTCCAGTGGAGTTCGGTGGTGTGGTTGAAGGTGACGCAAGAGCTTGTGGAGAAGACTGGGTCGAGCATGTGGCCGGCGTCGTGGGTGGGTTTGGTGACTAGTTGACTGAGGCCGAGGTTGTCTATCAGAGCGGTGGAGTTGAGGTCGTTGTTCTTGAGATGGAAGTTCAGGTCCCTGAGGAGGATGTAGTCTGTGGAGGCGAGTGCCTGGGTGCTGGCGAGGTCGGCGACTGAGTCGCTGAAGAGGGCCTGAGGTCCAGGAGGTCTGTAGATGAGTGTTCCTCTGAGGGTGGTGTTGGGGTCGGTCTGGATCCGGAAGTGCAGGTATTCGGCGGAGTTGAGTGGGAAGTTTGCGAGGGTGTGGACCTGGAGGGAGGACTTGTGGACGATGGCTATTCCTCCTCCCATTCCGTTGATGCGGTCTCTGCGGGAGATCTTGTAGCCGTCCAGGATGGCTATGGTGATGTCAGGTGCCGAGGAGTCGTTCCACCAGGTCTCGTTCAGAAAGGCAACGTCTGGGGTGGAGGTGTCGAGCAGGTCCCAGAGCTCGACGGCGTGTTTGCGGGCAGAGCGGGTGTTGAGGAGTATGCAGTGAATGTGGTTGGGTCCGGTCCTTGGGGTTTTGGTGGTTGTCGCATGTGAAGTTGCAGGTGTGACAGGAGAAGGGTCCGTGGGTGTGTTTCGGGGCGGCCTGGAAGCAGCGTGTGTGTCGGCCGGTGTTTAGGTCATGGAAAGTGTTGGCGTCGTACCGAATTCTGGCGTTGTGGGGTCCAGGGGTTCTGGCGCTGGGGCGCGGTCCAGGCGCAGACGTCGGCGCACCCGCGGCGCGAGTCCGAATGGCGGGCGCTTTTTAAGGCATGGAGGGCGGAAGGAGCAGCTGGGAGCGGGGCGGCAAGGGGGCGTGGACGCAGGGGCAGCGGCGATAAAGGAGCGGGATACCGAAGAGAAAGGGTGGGGAGTGAGAAGCATCAGTAGGCAGCGAAAATACAATAATACAAGGCACAGAAAGTACACTCAGAAAATACAGCATCTGGGAGGGAGGAGCAGCTGGGGGCAGGGCGGCGAGGGGGCGTGGCCGCAGGGGCAGCGGCGGTAAAGGAGCGGGATGCAGAAGAGAAAGGGGGGAGCGTGATTAGGGTCAGCAAGGCAGTAAAAAGAAAAACAATAATCCAGAGAGAAAGCACAGAAGCTGTAAAGCTAAGAATGCAGAGAATGCTAAGAACGAATTTTGTGACAGCAGGAGCGAACTCTATGCTCGGGAGGGCAGCGGGGCTGATACACAGGCAGAGCTGTGTGGCAGTGGGGGAGCGACCTGGCCTGCAAGCAGGGTCATGGGTCAGTCTTCTAGACAAGCCCCCAGGGCAAATGCTTTAGAAGCCATCGCCCCTCTAGAAGAATGACCGCCAAACGCCCATAGGTCTATGCCAACTTCCTGCATCACCCTCCTTACCCACCTGGTAATTGTAGGGTAAGAAACGGCTCTATGTGGTTTCTGCAGAGTGATGGTGTTGCTCTTCACCCGAGGGGCGGAATTCCTCTGACATTTCTTCATATGCCATGATGCAAGACCCCAAACACAACTTTGGGGTATCTGGGAAGGCCGAGTACAAGATGGATTTCATGCCACATTTAGTCTATGGGTCATGTAGGTAACTCCTGCGGGGGAAAAAATCCTACCGGAGATATCCAGGGCTCTGACGTCCGATACCAGTCTACAGGAGATCAGGGAAAGGAGCATGGCTAATTTTGCCGAAAGTTGCTTAGTTCAGAACCTGGTTCACATCCCAGAGAGCCGAGTACCTGGGCTCCAACGGTAGGAGACTGCAAACGAAAGGGTGCTCCCCCAACAGAGCCCCATCCACCATGGCATGACCCGCTGAGATGGCGGACCAGAACGTGTTGATGAACCTGTAGGCCGAAGCCTTCTCTGCCAGAGAGGCCAGAAAATTCTGGATGCACATCACATCTGCTGCCATGGGATCAAGTTACCGTCGCATACACCAACAGGACCATCTCGTCCAAGTGGATTGATAACGTTTGACAGTACTGTCCGCCCAGACCTTTGGCATACATTTTTCAGCCGCACTCCAAAGGCCTGTGACCGACCATCGTCCCCTGTAATCCGCCACGCCATGAGGGCTAAGGACCATTGCACGATGAGCGGGTGAGGCTCCGGATTGAGGAAGAGAGCTAGAAACCGGGGGAGAGGGATCGGTGAAAACGAAGAAAGTTCCAAATGAACTGGAAATCAAACCTGCAATCTCCAAATCGGGGTAATAATCACTACCTTCGCCCCCTGGCGCTGGACCTGGGCTGAGGCCTTGGTTATCTTGGCGAACGGGAAAAGGCATAGCCCTGCTTCTCCCGCCAGTCCTAAAGGAAGGTGTCTGTCTTTCTACGCCAGGGGATCCAGTCTCCAACTGAATATCCTGGGCAGTTGATGGTTCAGGCGAGAGGCAAAGACGCCCACCAAAAAGGGGCCACATTTGCATTGGAGGTCTGCGACCACTCCCACAAGCTCCTGTTGTGAAAGTGTGACTAGAAGTCTGCGGCCTGGTTGTCCTGACCAGGCAGATATTCCGCCGTGAACAGAATCTGGTGGTCCAGGCAATACTGCCAGAGGTTGGTGGCTAAGTCTGAGAGGGCCTTCGACCGCTTGCCCCCGAGGTGGTTTATGTACTGGATCGCCGCACGTTGTCCATCTTGATGAGTACGCAGGACTGGATCGAGTTTTTGTCCAGCATTGTATCACGCCGGAGCCAGCGCGAAGTTCCAAGCAATTTATATGTAACCGTTCTAGTAGAGACCACCAACCCCCAGCGGTGAATTTGCCACACCTCCCGCCCGACCAGCTGGCGTCTGACTCTGACAATATCTGGCGCGGAACCAAATATTGCCCTCCCCGTTCCAAGCCTCCATGTTGGCGAGCCACTAATTGAGCTAGTCTCTGGCTTCGATGTCATAGTCACCTGCTGCGAGTATGAGAGGCCTCTGCGAAGATGTGCGGCTTACAAGCATTGAAGAGCGCGATGGTGCAGTGTTCCTGGGAAAATTTCTTGAATAGAGGAGGATAGAAGTCCAACGATACTGGCCACCTGCCTTGGAGAAATGCGTGGTTTTGTGAGCACCCCAGGATCTCGTTGCGGATCCTTGCTCCCTTCCAGGACAGGAGGCTGAACGAAGATTCTATGGAGTCGATCAAGAAACCCAGAAAAACCACCTTCTGGGAGGAAACTAGGGTGGATTTAGCTTTGTTGATCACAAAGAACACCCCCCCCCCCCCCCCCCGCCCCCTGAAAGTGTAGGAACCTCCTTTGAGGGGGATAAATGGTGCGCCGTCCAATCTTGTAGTCTGAGAATGTCCCAGAAAAGGTGAATTCCCTCAAATTCGCCAGGCGGCCCCCTACCTTTAGAAGGAAAGAAGTTAGGACACTCACCGGAAGTGATGGAGGCGCCGCCGCCTCTTGCTCTTCTGTTTGCCACGCCTTCCTCTGGTAGGGTAGAAGTTTCCAAATCTGGCCTGGTCCTGATACTGGCCTTGGTGGGAGCCTTGTCCTTTGTGAGAGTATTGATTAAGGTTGGTGGTTGAGCAGCCTCTTCCTCTACCGCCCCCCCCCCCCCCCCCCCCCCCCCCCCCCCCCAGAAAACCTGGGAGGGAAACACCTTCTTAATAGAGGACTGTCTTGTCTAGTGAGGTATAAGTATTCACGAATTTTCCCAATTCCTTATTAAAGGGCTCCCCGAAGATGCCACCCTGCGCATCTGGACCCGCCTTAGAGTCTGCCAAGTCCCCAAGCTTTGGGGTCTACCTTGATAAGCAAGGATCTGCGCTGCTCAGTAGACCAGGCGCAATTGGCATTGTCCATGAAAACTACAGCGCGCTGCGCCCATTAGGACTGTCTGGGGGAATGAGGGATCCTGAAGATTTCGCCGCCTCCGCCATATCCAGGATCTTTGTGAGTGGGCTCAAAGTGTCCACCAGCTTGTCTTGGCACTCCCGCCAGGACCTATCTATCCCCTTTTTTGGGATCCTTGACAAAAGTTTGCAGGAAAGTAGCCATACGTGAATCTGTCGGGTGTTGAGGCCACCTTGCCCTCCAGGGATGGGTAGGGGCATTCCGCTCTAAGACAATTGCAGGCGTCCTTCTCCAGGGGTCTTCGTATGCATTTCAGCACGTATTGTGCAACCTTATCTGAGGTAGCCCAATCAAAAGACCTCTGGTGAAGTATATCATGTCTGTGCCCAGGCCTTGGTCATCCTGGGTGGCAGGAGGGGAGTCCGGGTTGAGACGGACCAGCATCGTAGTCAGTGTTCCTGTGATCTCCATCAGTAGGGTCGAAGGGGATACTAGAGGGGATGTGTTGGCTAAACATGCCTGCTTAAGTTGAGCGAAAGCGTCCAAGTCCATCCCTGCATCCCAGGTACGTTTCCCTAGCGAGAGTTGGGAAGCAGGGGGGGGGGGGGGGGGGGGTGGCGGGGGTTCATTTTACGGCCCTGGGGCTGGAGACCTAGCCTTTGAAACTGCCCTATGTATTGATTCAATAGCTGCATCATATAGAACCATCATCCCATGGCAGCACACTAAGAAGGTCCTCCTCCCCTTGGTCCTCAATGTAAGGCTCCATGGTGGGTCAAAGCCCTGCCGTCCTCCTGCAGGAAGAACTGTGCTTGAAACGCACAGAAGGTGCAGCAGAGCAAAAAGGCCAGGTAAGCCAAATGTGGGGGGCTTGATGTCTGCCTGTAATTGGGGCGGGCAATGCTCTCTTTCAAGGGGGAGCCACAGCCCGGGATCCTGCCGCCCTGATACACAAATAGAGTGCAAACCCGTCTGGGAGATGGCCCACAGACAGAAGAACCTGCAATTAGACTCCCCAGTGGGAGCGTTATGCTTACAATAATACTGACCCTGATCAGGGCGTAATGCAGAGAAGCTGCCAGAAAGGCAATACCGAGCCGCGAATGCGGGCGTTCGCTCTCCAGACAGGACAAGGCTCACCCCTGCGGCGCCGCAGCTTCAATGTCGGAGGATGCCCCGTGGTGGCGGAAGGACAATTAGATGGCCGCGAGAAAGCTGAAGCAACGCTCCCACTGCCAGGCTCGGGTAGACGAGTAGCGGGCGACCTGAATTGAACAGAAACCTAATTAGGCAAGGAGAATTAGCGAAACTGTATCAGAGCACAGCTGCGAAGCGCGCACCTGGCAAAACGCTCAACAGAGCGCTCACGTCCACTACATCAAATCAAGCGACGAGCATTACAAATACCTCAACAATAAACAGTATATACAATGATAACAGCACCAAATGCCTCAGCAAGCTCAAAGTGAGGAAAATATGAAAGGCACTTATCTCTTGCTGCGAGCAGCGAAGAAAAAGGAAGAATGGCCAGTAACCAGGGACTATCAACTTGCTGGAGTTTCCTGATTAATTGAGATGGGACAGAATTCTACCTGTTGGTCTCTCTTGTTGACTTTTCCTGTTGTAACATTCCCTAAGTCTCATGGGAATAGTAGATTTGGTTTGACTTTAAATTGCTGCTATTCAATAAAGGAAAGAAAGAAATGGCATAATCCTCGCCTCTGGTCCGGACCTAAAATCTCAATTTGAACCTGTACAATCTCCTGAAATTCTGTTTTTGTGCTGGAGGATTCCTACCTTATTGCGACCACCTTCCCAGGAACGTAGGTGAGCTACAATATCGAACTGTAAAGCTGCCTTTCATTCAGGTGTATAGGTTGAGAGGTTTTGAGAACAAACCTAACATTTTTTCCAAACTGGCCTGTCTTGTCATGTGAACCAAACAGTTAAGTTGTCTATTCTCCTTCCCCACTCGAGACAGGGGCTGAATGGGTTTTGCACCCATTTTGTCAAGAGTACTTCACCTTTACAAAACCTCCAACTGGCAATCTTATCACAAGAAGTAGAATTGTTACAGGAATTGCGAGGTGTTTTCAAACTTTTTATAATGAATCAATACACATATGTAGTTCCTAGAAGACATTTTACTCTGAAGAGGCCGCTATTGTGTCCTTCTTAAAGACTTTCCCATTGCAGACATTTGTAAACTGCTACCTGGCCAGAACCATACATGTGAATCCATTAAAGGATTCATGCTGCTAAACCACCGCTTAGTGGAGGTATCGCTTTACAGTCCATGCAAAGCATGTGTATTTATAGCAACACATGCTTGGAATCTAAAATGTTACTAACCCTGTAACCATCTGTTTGATTCTTATAGTGCTGAAGATACACCTGTAGCCTACCGCCTACCCGGGAGCCAGCAATGATCCAGTGTTTTTCACAGTCCCTTAATGCAGTGCTAATTTTTTTCGGTCTTGTCTTGACTACTCTCCACTAACATTACATAACCTGTTTTTGATTGAGGCAGGGGGACACAATGTGAGATGGATTTCGTCATGGTGTACTGAAGAGTGACAAATTATCTTGTGGGTCTCAACCTCTTAATAGAACAAAACAACTCTCTAACATCGATAACCTACTTTAGATGGTGTAGGTGTGCAAAGCAAGTGAATATACAACATTATATGCTAGGCACAAACAAATGTTGCAAGTTGTGACATTTTATTAGTTTTAGAGTAAGGGCGTTGGAGACCAGTTTGAGGGTTTGATATTATAGAGTGAAGTTGATGGTGGGGGACGACTTGCACTTTGTGTAATGAAGATACTGGTAAGTAATCAGACAATTCTGTTATGTTAAACCACTAAAGGACTGTGTGCCCCGCTATACCTAAAACTGCAGCTTTTGTGCAGTGTTGGCTTGGTATCAGTGGAACAAACATGCTGCATCCTTCTCTGAAAAGTAAGGATATGTTCTAGGCAAAAGAAAATGCTCACTGATAGTTAAAATCATAAATGCTTTCTGAGATCCTTACTTCACGTTGTGTAAGTATCAGAGAATCACTTTTCTCAAGCTCTTTATCATGTCAGGGACGTTTAAGTGGGGTAGCTAAAATGCATTATGCTGATTCATGATTACAGTTAACATTTTTGAGTTGCATGAGTAGAAAGGAATACTGTCGGAATTTACAGGAAAAAGAATGGCTGCACATGTGAATTTTATTTTTAAGGCGTTTAAAAATGACCTCATTTGAAACTGATGAAGTAATACAGTCCGTAAATTGAACATGTTTTGAACGCCCTTTTCCAGTGCTTCTTGTATTCAGATTCGTCAGTCATTCTCGTTACAAATACGTTTTCCAATAACTTACTATTTTCAAAACTTAATATCCTATCCTGCATCGTTCTAGACCTCACATTCTAAAGTTCTGTTGATTCTAACAGAATATTAGAAAGTAGTAAATCCTTTCCCTTATCAAAACTAACCTGTTTTGCTCAAAGCAAACGGGGGAAACCAAAGTACACACACAGACCTTTCCCTCCACATCAACTGAAAACTCATAATTTTAATGCTAAAGAATCCAGGCACCTATTTATAACCCCCCCGCTGACCCCCCCCCCCCCCCCCCCTCCCTCCCCGGGGAATAAAACCACTTCAGTGAAAGACCAAATGGTTTAATACTGATAACTGTCTTTCTCTGGTGCATTTTGACATCATATGTATTTTGATTTAGTTGTGTCACTTACTCTTCTTATCATTGTCATTACCTGGTTGCTTAATAGTAAAGCATTAAGCCGTGTTTGAGCACAGGTTTAATAAAAACGCTCCTCTAATTACATAGACATAATGTTGTACAGGTTGCCTGTCGTATGCATTGGGCTTTCATGAAAAATAGATTAGTTGCATTAATTTACTTAAACTAAAGTAAACCTACGTTACTTTTCAACCATCTAGCTCCCCATCAGCAAAAGAAACAAAGTTGGGCAATTTTAAATAGCTGATTTGTTAGTCTCCATGATTTCTGTAACAAAGCACTTGTTGATCAACATAGTATTTTCTTTGTTTTTTTGAGGGGAGTAGGGGTTGTCAACAAATGTGCCCATAATTTCCTGTTTAGAATTCACAGCTCCCCCATCATTCTGTTAACACGTTTCAAATAGGTTTGTTTTGGCCAACGTGTTAATGCAAATGTGTAACACATACAGCTGTAAGATGAAGTCAGGATTTTTAAAGATTTTTTAAATACATTTTTTTCAGTTCGTGTCCAGGCTAAAGTTTCTTTTTTCATCTGACTTTCTATTCAGAATATTCTCTGAATCTTAACTTTGAAAATGGAAACTGAGTTTTAGAATTTATATTTGTATATTAAGTTACTCATTAAATTGTTTAAACTGTAGTACTTAGCATAACTATAATTTTACAAATTGCGCCATCTTTTTTTTTTTTAATTCTCAGTATCGCCTTTTTATGTGTTAACTAATTAAATTACTCCTTTCTTCCTTCTATGTGTGAACCTGATTCTGATGGACTTGCTTGCCACTGAACGTCGACTTCACCAATTGGGATTTTGCCAATGTTCTGTATTTTCAAAATGGACTTGTTCCTTTAATGCACATAGCATAATGATACATTCCCTCAGGGAGCCCCATCACAGATGGACTCCCCCATGGGTAGCAGAGCAGGATCTGAAGCTCCTCAGCCACCAAATAGTGGTGGGAGTACCATGCCTAGTGGATCTAGTAGTTTTGATAGAGGAAATCAAGAGAGCGACTATGATGGAGCTAAACGTCGCAGATATTAAAATGTTTCATTCCATACAATTTGTCAGAATTAGTGCTAAGGCACAAGTCCTATGCCTTTGACATTTTAAATGTTAGCCGCCCCCATGTTTCGTTTATCTTGTATTAGAGATGCTTTTTTTTGTGAAACTGCAAATTTTTTATGCATTTTGTTAAGTGCAAGTCTTACCTTGGTAGTATAGAATGCTAATTACCTGCATCATCGTGAAAGTTGTTTGTTTTTTGTGACTTAAATATGTGACCATGCTGTAAAATAGGTGAACTTTATTTTATCTCAATAAAAATTCAAGCTTGGATTTTTTTTTAATGTAATCATAATTATACTTAACAATTTTATCTTTTTGCTTGGGGGGTGGTGGTGAACAGTTCGGTTTTGGGTCTCATATTTTGAAAACGTTATGGTAATGAGGATTTGAACATATGAGCATTCTGACAATTATGTAACGAAGGGCCACAGTTAAGTCCATATGAATTCCTCAGTATAAGCAAATACTATTTGAATTGAAAATTTCTGTTCAGTCCGGCATGCACTCCTAGCTAGGAGCAGGCTTTATTGAGATTGGGGGGAATGGGGAGAAAACTTCTTATTGATTGGAGATAGATGACCCTATTTCAAGTTAAATATTGCTTTCACTTTCTGATACATTTTCTCTTTTATAAGTCTTTGTTTTGTGACACTATGAAATATTTTCTCTTTATGTAGTTTATTTGCTGTGATACTGCAGCATTAAGAACATAGGGCAATCTTCAATTTTATTTAAATGGTTTTGGAGCATTAACTGTGAATGCCAATGTTAACTTCTAAATGGTTAATAAAATATCAATTTTCTATAACATACTGGTTTCATGCATTGAATGTATACGACAAACTGGACTACAACCAATTTTTTTTTACTAACAGGAATTTGTAAAAACTGTGAATAAACGAGACATTCAGTAGACCTATAGCTTTAGGAATGAATGCGTGTGTGCGCACGCGCTCAGAGCCACAATGATGTTTTCATCCCTCTTGCATAACATGTTGCTGCTTGTCAGTAACAAGCTGTCTGTTGTGGTGAATTTCAGTACATGGGTTAAGTAGACCATCTCAATTAGATTTCAAGATTTTAGCAATTCTATGATCTAAATGAGATTTGATTTTAATAAACTTTTTTCTCTTACAGCCATAATTCTAATAATTATGTGGCTAAATATTATTTTTTATTTTGTATTTGGTACATCAAGGTAAATATTTAATGCTATCTCGCCCAAATAGTTTCAAACGGGTTGGTACATATGCCCTTCCTTGCACTGACTGCTTTCTAATGTCTTCATTTGAGTGAAAAAACGGATTAAAGTTTTCTCTGATGCAATATCTTGTCTACATGCACACAAACTGAAGATTTCTTTAGAACATTTTTCACGTAGCACTTTACGTGTTTTCTATTCTAGAGTAGTGTATAACCTGCTTGTAGATTACTTTAAAATATGCAGCATTTATTATGTACAGCCATGACTCCCTGAAAAGTGAGCAGTTATCCTTCTTTTCATAGTGTGTTCTTACTTATTTAATGTTTTGGGCTGTATATTTGGTCATGCAGGAATTTCACATCAAATGTTGAGCTTCTCTGCGTGGTTACTATCTGGGAAGTGGAAAAAGTTGTATGTCATTTAACTGTCTGCTTTCATCAATCAAAGTATTTATAAAGCGCGCTACATACCCGTGAGGGTCTCAAGGGGGTGGGGGTTGGGGGAGCTTCTACTGATCGAAGAGCCAGGTCTTAAGTTGTCTTCTGAAGGCCAGTAAGTCTTGGGTCTGCCATAGGTTGGTGGGGAGGGTGTTCCAGGTCTTGGCGGCGGTGGGGGAAGGATCTGCCGCCGGCCGGCGTTCTTCGGATGCGGGGGACTGTGGCGATGCCGGCTGAGCGGAGGTTGCGGTGGGGTGTAGAAGCAGAGTTTTCTATTGAGGTATGCTGGTCCGGTGTTATGGAGAGCTTTGTTTGCGTGGATGAGGAGCTTGAAGGTTATCCTCTTGTTGACGGGGAGCCAGTGTAGGTCTCAGGTGGGGTGTGACATGGCTGCGGCAGGGGATGTCGAGGATCAGTCGTGCCGAGGCGTTCTGGATGCGTTGCAGCAGTCTCAGGAGCTTGGTGTTTGTTCCTGTATAGAGGGCATTTCCGTAGTCCAGCCTGCTGGTGACGAGTGCCTGAGTGACAGTCCTTCTCGTTTCGGTGGGGATCCACTTAAAGATTCTGCGGAGCTTTTGGAGGTTGGTGAAGCAGGATGAGGAGACAGAGTTGACCTGCTTGGTCATGGAGAGGGTGTAGTCGAGGATGACCCCCAGGTTGCGTGCTTGGTCAGTGGGTGTCAGGGCTGTTCCCAGCGATGTTGGCCACCAGGAGTCGTCCCAGGCTGAGGGGGTTGAGCCGAGGATGAGGACCTCCGTCTTGTCACAATTCAGCTTCAGCCTGCTGTCCTTCATCCATTCGGCGACGGCCTTCATTCCTCTGCGGAGGTTGGCTTTGGTAGTGAGTGTCTTTGGTGAAGGAGATGATCAGTTGGGTGTCGGCGTAGGAGATAATGTTGAGGCTGTGCTGTCCGGCGACGTGGGCGAGTGATGCCATGTACGTTAGGCTGAGTGAGTAGCCTTGTGGTATGCCGCAGATCTCGGTGGCCTTGGAACGGAAGGGTGGGAGGCGGATGCTCTGGGTTCTCCTGGAGAGGAAGGAGGTGGTCCAGTCCAGTGCCTTCTCTTGGATTCCGGCGTCGTGGAGGCGTCTTCTTAGAGTATGGTGGCAGACCGTGTCGAAAGCGGCTGACAGGTCCAGGAGGATAGGGGCTGCTGTTTCTCCGTTGTCTAGGAGGGTCCTGATGTCTGTGGCGGCGATGAGGGCGGTTTCGGTGCTGTGGAAGCCGGACTGGGATGGGTCCAGGATGATGATGTCTTCGAGATAGCTAGTCAGTTGCTTGTTGAAGATTTTCTCTGTGACTTTCAACAGGAGCCGGGAGATATGACTGAAATTCTTGAGGTCCTTGGGGTCCGCCTTGGGTTTCTTGAGTAAGGCATTGATCTCGGCGTGCTTCCAGCTTTCCAGGAAGGTTGCTGTCTTGAATGAGATGTTGATCGTTCTTTGGAGAAGAGGGGCGATGACTGTGCTGGCTTTGTTGAAGACATGGTGTGGACATGGATCAGACTGGGATCTGGAGTGGACGGAGTTCATAATCTTGACTGTCATTGTTGCTGACGTTGGACCAGGTGATCAGACGGGTTGTGGAGGTGGGGGATTCGGTGGTAAGTGGGGGAGTCGAGGTGTTGAAGCTGTCGTGGATGTCGGTGATGTTGCGGTGGAAGAAAGCCGACTAGTCGCACAGGTCCTGCGATCAGGGATTGTCGTTGGTGTTGGAGCTTGGGTTGGAGAGTTCCTTCACGATGTTGAAGAGCTCTTTGCTGCTTTGTGCGTTGGATTCCAGAGCGGGCCTTGAAAGCGGTCCTCTTGGCGTTTCTGATGAGTTGATGGTGTCTGCGTGTGGCGTTCTTGTGGGCTATGTAGCTGGTGACCGTACGCGGAGCCAGTTCTTCTCCATTTTCCGGCATGTGTGCTTGGAGGCCTGGAGTTCTTTGGAGAACCAGGTAGCTTTCTTGCTGGTGCGGATGTTGGAGGGGGTCTTGAGTGGAGCAAGGGTGTTGGTGCAGTCGTCGATCCACTGTCTGAGGTTGTGAGCGGCGGTGTCGGTGGGTGGGCTCTGGGCGAGGGTGGTGGTCAGCTGGTCTTTGGTGACTTTGCCCCAGCAGCGGCGTGGCATCTGTTGAATGCGGTGTTGCGTGGTGGGTTTCCTGGAGGTGAAATGGACGCATCGATGGTCGGTGCAATGGGGTTCGGTGGTGTGGTTGAAGGAGACGTGGAGACTTTGCGAGAAGATTGGGTTAAGCGTGTGACTGGTGGCGTGGGTGGGAGTTGTCACGAGGTTGTCGATCAGGGTGGTGGATTACGCATTGTTGTTGTTGAGGTGGAAGTTCAGGTCCCCGAGGAGGATGTAGTCCGTGGAGGCCAGGGCGTGGGTACTGACTAAGTCTGCGATGGAGTCGCTGAACTGTGGTTGTGGTCCGGGGATCTGTAGAGAAGGGTTCCTCTGAGGGGGTTGTTGGGGTCAGTGTGGATCTAGAAGTGCATGTGTTCGGCGATGTTGAGGGTGTCGTCTGTGTTGGTCGAGACTCTGAGGGTGTTCTTGTAGACATTCCCAGGAAGATAGGTGAGAAATGCATATTATCAGGGGAAACAAGGGTGAAAAATTAAACTGCTATGAAAGAGGTTGTTTCTGCAATGATGTTTGATAGTCGGTTTGGTTTGTGCTTGGAATTTAATGTGAGAGGATTGCTGTTGTCGTATTTAGTGTCTTTTCGAGGAAACAACGGTCCTTAGGGTAAACGGCATAAGCAATACAATGAAATATAGACTAGAATCAGTACTATATTCAACAATTTCAGTACCCAGCCGGGCCTGAAAAGTTTTATTCAAATATATATATATATAATGGTAAACATGACCACCAAGGGGGTCAATTTCACTGTCTGATAGGGTACAAGCCTGCACCTATCCAGAGAACAATCAAAAGGGTTTGAAAGTAGGGGATAGAAAAAGGAGACTAAGAGTATCAGGCAAGAAGGACGTGGGAGCCAACTGTCCCTTGCATTTACATCAATTTTAAGCAAGTTCGGACAAACCATTACTGTAATCAAATAAACACAATGGTAGAAATTACAGAATTGCTAAAAGTGTCGACGGCGTTTCGATCCCTGGCTCCCAGTGAACTGGGATCATCATCAGGACTTTGCGTTAAATTGCCTGTTTTACTATTCAAGCGCCTGTTCAGAGTAGGAAATGAAAAAAGACAAGAAAGAAAAATTCTTATTTAAAAACGACACAAATGTCAGACAATTTACAACAGAATTCCACATGCAACATGCCATTGTGACCGCAAGTGGATTGTACACACCTATTCATGCTGTCATTCTATGTTTGAACGTCCCAATTTCTAGATTTTTTGGACCTTACCATCTTTCACCAAGAGGGAGTGCTTCTGACTCGCTTGTTCAGAAAACCTACTGAGCGGAACACATTGTTAGAGTATTCCAGTAACCACCCAAGAGCTCTCCGTGACTCACTCCCATTTTCTCCGTTTCTGAGAATTAGGAGGAACTGCTCCTGCAGGGAAGACTATTTTAAGGAAAGTGCAATTCTAGCAGACGAACTCAAGTCTAGGGGGTACCCTAGGAGAATTGTCAAAAACGCACTTAAGAGAGCCTGGTACAGACCCAGAGAGACCCTGCTTACACCTACTCCAAAGAAAGTACAGGAAAGGTTGGCCTGCGTCACGACATTTTCGCCATTATCAAACAAACTGAGAAAATTGGTACTCCACCACTGGCCAGTTATCAACGCAGGTGTACTAGAAATTGATCGCCCGCTATTAGCTTTCAAAAAAAGCAAAAATTTGAAGGATCACTTAGTCCGAGCAGCACTTAGTAGACCGAGAGCCTCAGTGGTTCCAGAAGGGTTGGGACTGCTGCCTACTCTCATTCACTGATCCTAGGTCAGAGTGGGATGAGATCAGTAAGACTGCTGACCCTATTTTACTCTGTGACAACCCCACGCTACTCTGTGACGAGCCGTCGGTGATAGACTCTGCCGCGGGCGCTTAAAACTGATGCGCCCAGGTCCGTGGCTACCAGTGGTGCTTCCCCTTGTCATGAGGGTAAGGGCTTTGAGGCACGCTGCCAGACTGAAGAGATCTTGCCCACAGGGCTCTGACATCTTCAGCCTTGTAAAGTTCAGCTCTGGCAGCCCGGCGCCTGTGCATTTAGCACATGTCTAGCTCCTGGCTGCCTGACCTGAAAATATAATGCTTCTGTCAGGCTGAGCCTGACAGACACTTTTTGTTGGTCAAAAGGTGGAGAGGCGTGGCCCTCCTCTTGCCCCCTTCCTAAAAGATGGGCCGCTGCTGCAAATGACACTTTAATTTAAAGGTATATTTTAATGCAGTTAAATTCTTAACACGCATAGTTTGTTGCTTGAAATGGTTAATCACATGACATTTGTGTTTTACAGCCATTCAAACATTTAAAGCCATAGCAAATTATATTTTGTGCCCAGCATAGGGCTTTAAGGCAGATGGGCATAATCCCTATTGACAGTTTATTTGATTAACAAACCGAATTATCCAATTATACCTTTAAACATAAAACAATGTACTGCATTAACTAACCAGCATTGGCAAAGCCAATCAGTCTCGCCTATGTGAGATCTGTTGGCTTTGTCAGCTTTTTTTTACATTCATTTATGCCTGGTATGGTTTGTCATGGTATGCTAGGGTACAGTCACCCATTGCATAGTATAGCATAGTGTGACCCGTCATTGTTTTAGTATGATGGGGCCTGTCATTGTATTGAATGTCATTGTTTGGTAGGACCTGTCATTCTATGGTATTGTATAACCTATCATTGTAAAGTATTGTATGGTAGGCCTGTCATTTTGTATTATGGTATGGGGTGGCCTGTCATAGTGTAGTAGCCGTATGCTATAGTATGTCATGGTATGTCATTGATTGGTATGGCCTGTCATTGTACTGTATGGTATGGGATGTCATAGTTTAGTATTCTATGGGGTGTCATTGGTTTGTATGGTATGTCCTGTCATTGTACAGTATGGTATGGCCTATCATTGTACTGTATGGCTTTGCTTGTCATTGTATGGTACAGTTTGGCCGGTCATCGCATAGTATAGTATGTCATCTCATTGTTTGGTATGATATAACCTGTCATTGTATAGTATTGTAAAGCCGGTTATTGTATAATGTATGTATGGCCTGTCACTGTATAGTATGGCATAGCCTGTCATCGTGTAGTATTAAATGCTATATTTCGTGGTATGACCTGTCTTATTGTATAGCATGGTATGTCATTGTTTGGTAAGGTATGTCCTGTCATTGTATAGTATGGTAGACTGTATAGCCTTCCACTGCATAGTATGGTATGGTATCTCGTATGGCAGGGCCTTTGGTATAATATTGTATTGCCTGTCGTATAGCATGGCCTGTCATTGTATGGCATGTTGGGTGTTTTGCTGTTTAATTGAATGCGTTATCATTGATTGGCTTTTGCTGAGATAATAAAGGGCATTTTATTAGCTGGGATACCAGTAATTATTAAAAATGTGTAATTTAGTGAATATTAAAAGTAGTTTACAAACTACAAATTTCGAGGTACGTATTATTTTGTGCCCGTCATACACGGAGGACTACCGCGTTAAGAGGACTAAATAAGGTTGTACCAGCTGCTGTCTGTTTATACAGCACACAGTTATTACTTGCCTCTTGCTTAATATATGCAGTGATGCCCCTATTATGTCTCTTAGAAAGATGAAAGGTTTGCAGAGATTCAGAGGTGGTCCTACAGAAATAGTTCAACAAACTTAACTACCGCCCTCTGTATCAATGTATGTTATATCCTGCCTTCAGAGCACACAGTGGATCGATTTCAACTCTGCTAGAAATCGCCCATGTGAAATATCTGTTCTGTAGTAGGGGATCTCTGTGTATAGTCATAATCTAGTAAATAGTCCCGCCCATGTGCGTGGACCTTGGAGCAATCAAAAATAATCTCTTAAGATGTCTTCTTTGCAGTACTGCATAGACACGTGAGAGAAAATCAAGACAAAGAATGCAGCCTAACACTTCCAAGGCTACTAAGGACACCACTTCATCTAAACAGTGAAAAGGATAGCCCACAATGTCAGATTTTACACATTTTACCAAGTTTTCTTCAATGAGAACTAACCTTCACCAAAATCCTTGAAATGATAGAGATGAAGAGTTGAAATGACAAGCCCCCATAGGCTGACATTATGTGTCTGGAAAAGGGATACTGTGCCTTTAAGGGACTCTCCAGAGACCCTCGGTATCCCAGGATGCACAGCCAAAGTCCTTTTACTTTCAGTTATATTCAGCATTGAGCTCTCCCTTTTTGAGTATTTCTTCAATTTTTGACACTTCAAGTGTTTTGAGTGTTTCACTCGACGATTGGGGTCTTCCTCTTCCTTTTGCTGTGTTTTTTTAGCCACTTTTGTCCAGCTTTATTCGACAAGTGCCCTGAGTGTGCCAGGAAGAAGGCTAAATCTGACCCCCACAGAGTATGTATACTGTCTCCCTTCCTGCCATGTCCCTGAAGCCTGTGAGATTTGTCAATCCTTCTCCAGGAGGATCCTGCGTGACAGGGAGAAGATTCGTCTCCAAGGCCTGGAGCAGAGGATACATTAGCAAGCAGGTTGCTTCACCGACGTCGAGATGAGTCAAGGAGGGACCGGCGCTCGCCGTCGAGGCGACACCGCCGTTCGCCGTCGAGGTTGACTCAACGTCAAGGAAAGATAAGTAGAGGTCGAAGAGAAGAGTCTGCGTCGGAGTTCGACATCTAGGCGATCGACGTCGAGAAGCAGAAAGGCGAAGAGGTCGACGTCTAGGAAGGAAAAGCAGACAACAAAGAGGCGTTCAAGGGCCAGGACGGTGTCCTCTGCCTCAGTAGTCAGCCTGTCTTCTGCATCGACGAGTCCCTGGCCGCGGCGCCAGTGCTCGGCTGAAAAGAGGTCTGCCTCCAGGGCATCCTCTTCAAGACCTGCGAAGAAGGAGAGGAGAGTGGTTATGTCTTCGGAATCTGAATATTCTGACTTATTCGCCTTCTAGGCCCAGTACACCTACGCCTCCACCAGTGGCTCTGCCATTGCCTCCAAGGAAGCCTCCTCCGCTACCTCCTTTGCCGCCTCCTCCGACTTCTCTTCCTCCGCTTCCACAACTGCCTCCTCCATCTCTGCCGCACCTTCCGTCACCGCCTACGAGGCCTCCACAGCCTAGGACTCTGGTTTTGCCTCCGCAGCTCCCGCCTCCTGTACGGTCAGTGGATCGCCCGAGGCCTAGGAGGTCTAGATCATGGTCCAGAAGGAGACATTGATCACGGAGTGACCGTCTGTCTTCGACACGGTCCCGTCATCATCACAGGAGGGATAGATCACGGTCCCGTCATACGTACTCTTCCAGTGGCCGGATATACTCTCCCACCTTGTCGGATTCCCCCCATAAAAGGGTGTCACCGGTGGATGGCATTGTAGCATTTAATGAGGTGCTATTGAGAGGGGCAGCGAAGTTGGGGATCACTTTAACGGTACCCACACCTTCTACATTGGTGATATTTGAAACATTACTCAAGTGTCATTTGTCTCGCCCCTTGTTGCCCTTGGTACCAGGACTGGAGGAACCGGCTATGGAGCTTTTTCTGACTCCGGCCTCAGTGAAGTCAGCTCCGTCCCGGCTGCAGAAGAAGTATAGGCCCCTGGTTTCCGATCCGGCGTTCCTTAGATCAGATCCGGTACCGGATTTGGTTATCGTAACTGCGGAATAGAAGCAGCATGCTACTGCCCCTTCGTCTACGGTGCCTCCGGATAAAGAAAGCTGTCAGATGGCCAAAGCTGGACGTAAAGTCTGCGGGCGGCGGACACCTCAATGGAAGTGGCGAGTGCCTCTGCGCTCTTGGGTCGCTACGACCGCTCCTTGTGGGAGTCCCTGCAGCAATTCCTGGAACTGCTTCCGAGGGATAGGAGGGAAGACTTCCAGGAGATTTTGAATGAGGGCATGATGGTATCTAATCATGTCATCAGCTCTGCGGCGGATGCCTCTCTCCTGGCGGCTCATGGTTACTGCCATGGCATCAATCTACGACGCCACTCCTGGTTGTGCCTTGCATCTTCAAACCGGAGGCGCAACAGAGTCGCTAATTTACCATTTTTCTGGATCGACTCTCTTTGGGTCACATAAGGACGAGGAGATGGCCCGCATGAAGGCAGAGGTAGAGACACTGAAAGCCGTGGGTTTGGATAAACCAAAAGAGCAGAGGAAATCCTTCCATTCCAGAGGCGGTATGGTTCTCAGACCACGGCAGGGTCGTCAAGCTGGTCAACAGCAGCAACAACAGCAGCAGTACCAGCGACAGCCATTCCAGAAGGGGCAGAGGTTGACAGTAGTCCGCAGCAAACAAGGGCCCGGCCGGGTCGAAGCCCTGAGGTGCTACTTCCCCCTCCCCCTCTTCGCTACCTGCTCCGGTGGGGGTGGAGCATACAGAATTACTTTGCAGAGTGGAGAAAAATTACTCGGGACAAGTGGGTGCTGAATATTGTTTGCAATGGATACAGTCTTCGTTTAGTCGGCCCTCCTCCAGCGATTCCACCAGTCTGCTTGCAGTTCCAGCTGCTCGAGCTCCAAGCGTAGGCCGATACCCTGTTAAGAAAAAGGGCGATAGACGTCCCTTTGTCTAAAAGGGGAAAGGGTCTTTACTCTCGGTTCTTTCTTGTGCGCAAAAAGGACAAGAACAAGTTCAGACCCATTCTGGATTTGCGACAAGCAAATAAATGGATTCACAGGGAGAAGTTTTGCATGCTGTCTCTGCACCAGATGTACCCTCAGCTGCAGAGAGGAGACTGGTTTTGCGCAATAGATCTGCAAGATGCGTACTTCCATGTGCCCATTGCACGGAAAGATCGGAAGTTCCTGCGATTTCTGGTCGGCACAAATCACTATCAGTTCACCGTACTACAGTTTGGACTGAAGTCTGCACCCAGGACCTTTTCAAACTGCATGGCAGTGGTGGCAGCGCACCTGAGAAAGAACAAGGTGTTTGTCTACCCGTACCTGGACGACTGGTTGATCAAAGCCTCCACCTTCCAGGAAGCGCAACTGCACTTGAACAGGACGGCCGTTCTGTTGACCCAGCTGGGGTTGCATATCAATATGTCCAAGTCTGTCCCGACTCCTGTCCAGTGCCTACAGTACTTGGGAGCCTCCATCGACACTGTTTCAGCAAGCGTGTCTCCTTCAGAGGAGCGACGCTTATCGATCCTTCGGAAGGCTCATGCTCTCATAGCTGTTCGATCTACGACAGTGAGGACAGTGTCTTCTCTACTGGGGTCGATGGCCTCTTGCATCTTCCTCACGCCTTCATATGAGGCCGCTGCGGGAATGTCTTGATCTGTAGGACCAGAAACGTGGGAGCTGGGCGACAGGATCCAGCTGTCCCTTCACGCTCAACAGTCCCTGAGATGGTGGTGCTCAGCAGAGAATCTCCTCAAAGGGGTCCCATTTCACAAGGACATTCCCATTCAGACTATCGTCAGGAATGCCTCTCTCCATGGCAGGGGAGCGCATTCAGACCATCTACAGATCCAGGGAACGTGGTCCCCGGCGGAATCTACGTATCACAACAATTTCCTGGAACTCAGAGCGGTTCACTTGGCACTGAAGGCCTTTTATCTGTCCTTCCAGACCAGCTCCTTGCTTGTGCAGATGGATAATATGACCACAATGTATTACCTCAACAAGCAGGGGGGCTTGATCGCGCACACTGTCACAGGAAGCGCAGGCGATCTGGCACTGGCTGCTAGCCAGAGGACTGACGATAACGGATACCCATCTGCCAGGTGTGTAGAATGCTCAGGCGGACGCACTCAGCAGGTTGGTGCAAGAAAACCACGATTGTGTTCTAAACGACGAGGTGCTAAGAGACCTCTTCGACAGGTGGGGGCACTCCAGACGTATATCTGTTCGCCACCGCCGAAAACAGAAAATGCAGACGCTTTGCCTCCAGGTATTACCAACCGAGGACTCTGGGGAACGCAGTATGGATCAGCTGGTCGAACAGCTTTCTGTATGCCTTTCCACCCATTCCCCTGATTCTGGCGGTGCTCATCAAGCTGTCTCAGTCCAGAGCACGGATGATCTTCATTGCTCCGGAATGGCCCGACAGTGGTGGTTCATGGACCTGCTTCACAGGTCTCTCCTACCCCACCTGTGGCTGCCGTGTCGGCCGGACCTGCTCATGAAGTTCGGGGGGCAGATGGTGCATCCCAACCTCTCTTCGATGAGTTTGGCGGCATGGCTCCTGAGAGAGTGCAGTATGGACACCTGAATCTGCCTGACGATTTCATGGACATACTAAAGGAGGCTAAGCGCCCTTCCACTAACACTTCCTATGCCTACAAGTGGAAGAGGTTCTGCATCTGGTGCACGTCCAAGAACTATGATCCGGCGACCTGCAAGGAAGATGTCCTGCTTCCATACCTCTTGCATTTTGCTCAATCTGGCCTTAATTTTCATTCTATTAAGGTTTACCTCGCAGCGTTGACTGCGTATAGGAAATGCCCTTCACAAACCTCCTCCTTCCAGATTCCTGTGATTAAAGAATTTTTGGAAGGATTGAAGAAAGTGTTTCCTCCTGTTCTGCGTCCTTCACCTTCATGGGAGCTGAATATGGTGCTGTCCAGGTTGATGAAGGAGCCTTTTGAACCTATCCATAAGGCTTCTCTGCAGCACTTGTCATGGAAGGCGGCCTTCCTTGTGGCCATTACATCGGCCCGCAGGGTGAGTGAAATTCAGGCATTGTGTTGCCAAGAACCGTATTTCATGCTGCTGAGGTTGTGATGAGTACTCACCCTAAGTTCCTTCCGAAGGTGATTTCTGATTTTCATGTCAATCAGACTATAACGTTGCCTATGTTTTTTCAGAACTCTTCTACTCCAGTGGAGAGGTCTCTTCATTCCCTGGATGTCAGGAGAGTGTTGAAATTTTACTTGGATAAGACCAAGGACATTCGTAGGTCAGACCAATTATTTGTCATGGGTCGGTCAGGACTGGTCTGCCACCTCAAAACAGTCCATTTCTAGATGGATTGTGTCCTGTATCCAGTTATGTTATCAGAAGGCTAACAAGACCTTAGGGGGGTAAGCCTAAGGCTCATTCTACCAGAGGCAAAGCAGCTACAACTGCTTTGCTTCGTAATGTTCTCATTGCAGAGATCTGCAGGGCTGCCACTTGGAAGTCGGTCCACACCTTTGCTAAGCATTACTGTCTGGACTCTGATGCCAGAGGAGATGCTCAGGTTGGGCAGGCTTTATTGAGAAATCTATTTGCACAATAGAGGTGTCTGTTTTTTGTCCACCGCCGGGTTGTTTGTTTGGGATGGGCTTGCCATTCTATTCACTAGATTAGGACTATACACAGAGATCCCCTACAGAAGGAGTAGTTTCTTTTCTGTAACTCCAGTTCTGTAGTAGGGGTATCTCTGTTATAGTCATAAGCGCTCGCCCTCCTCCCCGGTGTAGAAAATGGTACTGGAATGTATGCTACAGGCCTTGCTTTATACACCTTCAAAAAGAACTGAGTAAAAGGACTTTGGCTGTGCATCCTGGGATACAGATGGTCTCTGGAGAGTTCCTTAAAGGCACAGTGGCCCTTTTCCAGACACATAATGGCAGCCTATGGGGGCTTATCTGTCCAACTCTTCATCTCTATCATTTCAAGGATTTTGGTGAAGGGGAGTTTTCTTTTTGAAGAAAACTTGGTAAAATGTGTAAAATCTGAGATTGTGGGCTATCCTTTTCACGGTTTTGATGAAGTGATGGCCTTTGTAGCCTTGGAAGTGTTAGGCTGCATTATTTGTCTTGATTTTCTCTTAAGTGTCTATGCAGGACTGCAAAGAAGACATTTTAAGAGATTATTTTTGATTGCTCCGGGGTCCATGCACATGGGTGGGACTATTCACTAGATTAGGACTATAACAGAGATTCCCATACTACACAACTGGAGTTACAGAAAAGAAACTACTCCAACCAGTGACTGTAGCACTGTCCCGAATCTTGGTGGCGTCCTTGCCACAAACTATGCGCGCCATACCCAAAACAGACCAATCAACTACCAGAAAGGACGCTGCCACGCTCCCTATGCAGGCACTACTGTTTCTCTTCCAGGGGATACTCCTGAATAGTCATAAGCACTGAACAGGGACCCTGGAGCAATAGCCAATAAGATGCATATATCTCTCTATATACCTATGTATTGCTTGTCTACCTTCTCAAAAGCCAGACCATTGTTACCACTGCAGCAAGTTTTCAAAAAGAACCCTTAGGGAAAGGGAGAAGATTAGGCTGCACTCCATGCAAGAGAGCGGAAAAGAAACAGCAAGTGGGCAAGAAGAAAATCCCTCAAGGAAGCCCTCATCTCAAACAAGGTTGGAGCGCAAAGAAAAGGGTGAGAAAAAGAGATATCTGTCCTGTACGCAGTTGAGTGACAGATCGACATACAAAATACCTTTGTGCTCTGCGAGTCGACATCGAGACGTCCTTCGCTGTCGAGACAAGGTGAGAAGACCCATAAGACTTTAGTCCACACCAACGCGTAGGCGGTCCAAGTCTGGCTCGCCTACGACCTCAAGAGGCTGGGGCTCGACTTCAACACATCAACGTCGAAGAGAAGGACCGTGGCGACGTAGAGATCACCGCCGATGTCGAGAGGTCCAATTTCATCGACGTCAAGCTGAACACCTAGGGCTTCGGGGAGGCACAGGCATTCGAAGTCGAGACGCATGACGTCGAAACATTCATCATCGAGGAGGTCGCCGTTGAGATCTCAAAAACCCTCTGTGTCTAGAAGATCGCGATCTAGGTCTACGTCACACTCAAATCATGGGTCTCCGCCTGCAAAGAGACCTAGGTAGACCTCGAGAGACTGTTTGACGCGGGATGCCCAGGTGGTGACGTCAAGGAGTGCTTCTTCCTCCCCAAGACATCAGATAGTGCAAGTCACTCCTGAACCCTCACCAGTACCGTCTCCAACCCGCCAACTAATATCTCTCAGAGATGGCTAGGGGACATATGAGAGTGGAAGATCCGCAGGATTAATCTGCCATGATCCCCTACGAGATCCAGATCGCCTATAATTCAGTCAGTACACTCTTCTGAAAGACACGAGCAACATGCCACTCCACAAAGGTCCCCTTCTTTAAGAAGGTGCTCATCACGTTTTCCTAGGAGTCAAGCATCAAGATCTCGACACCGCTCTCCTAGAAAACGGAGCCATATATCTTCTTCATGGTCTTCAGACTCTAAGGCTGATAATTCTCCTACTCTTTCTTCCTCTCCTCCGAGTAGAATATCGCCCATTGATTATATCCGTACCTTCAATGAGGTTCTCTGTCGAGGGGCTGCAAAACTTCACATTGAAATTCCTGTCTCCACCACAGAGACATCAGCCATCTTTGAAACGCTACACCAAAGGTCTTCCAGTAGACAATTGCTTCCCCTAGTGCCTGGCTTGCTGGAACTTGCTCAGTAAAAATTCCTTACTCCAGCATCAGTGGGGGTGGCCCCATCTCGGATCACTTAACTATAAGGCTCCTGAGAACGACTCCCCCCTTTTTGAGGGCTGACCCTCCACCGGACTCTGTTATTGTTTCAGCGGCACAGAAGAATCGGCAGGGGCAGCATCGTCTGCGGTACCCAATAGATGGAGAGAATAAGGCCATAGATTCTGTCGGCAAGAGAATGTGCACTACTCCAGCCTCTTACATGAAGGTAGCCAGCGCCTCGACCTTACTGGGTCGGTATGACTGTTCTTTGTTGGACTCTTTCACGCTTCACTGAGAAGCTCCCAAAAGAAGACCAGCAAGATTTCTTGGAAATCCTGCTTGAAGGTGGCTTGGTAGCCAATCTAGTTATCAGTGAAACGGCTGATGCCTCTGATCTTGCTGCCCATGGTTATGCACATGGTATTTGTGCCCGTCGCTCTGCCTGGCTGAGATTGACCGGTTTGAAGCCAGAGGCGCAACATCTCATTCTCCATCTCTCTTTCATTGGCACATCTCTCACCGGCTCTCATGCTGATGACGAAATGTCCAGGATAAATTCCGAATTGAATATGAAGATGTTTGGGCTCGAGAAGAGGAAGGACTTCAAGCGACGCTACCGCCCTTACGATTGGCGACCATACCAGCAGAGGTTTCAAACCCCTCAGTGGTCCTCCCAGCAAAATCAAGGAAGATCACAATCCTACCAGTGTCGTCCTGCTAGAGGACGAGGAGGGAACTCCAGACAGTCCACACCTGCTGCCAAGCAACAACAGAAGCAGTGAGTTCTTGTTTTCCCTAACTCCGTTACCCACTTCGGTGGGGGGGAGAGTGTCCATTTCTACCTGGAAGAGTGGACCAAAATCACACTAGACAGGTGGGTGCTGAATATTGTAAGGAATGGGTATTCCATCAGGTTCAAGTCCCCTCCACATTCTATTCCTCCTCAAAAGACCGTCATCCAGCGCATAAATATTCTGAGAGAAGAGGTGTCCGCTCTACTCCTAAAGGAGGCCATTGAGGAGGTCCAATGGCATCAACGTCGGAAGGGGATCTACTCCCTTTATTTTTTGGTCCCAATGAAAGGTCCAAACAAGGAGTTCAGGCCTATACTAGATGTCGGGCATCTCAACAAGTTCATTCTGAGAGAGAGGTTCAGAATGCTGGCATTACATTAAATAATCCCTCATCTGCATCAAGGGGACTGGATGTGTTCCATAGATCCTCAAGATGCCCATTTCCACATCCCAATCCCTCCAAAGCATCGGAAGTTTCTACGGTTTCACATCATATCAGACCACTTCCGGTTCACTGTCCTGCCCTTCGTACTGAAGTCAGCTCCTTTCACATTCTCGAAGTGCATGGCAGTAGTGGCTGCCTTTTTGAGGAAAAAGCACATTTTCGTCTACCCTTACCTAGACGACTGGCTTCTCAAGAGTGCGTCTCCAACTCTTCTACTGCAGCTCCTCACGTACTGCATTCAACAACTACATCGGCTCAGTCTAAACGTAAATTTCAAAAAAATCCATCCTCAATCCAACACAGAGGATATATTACCTGGGCACAACTTTGGACACAGTATCTCCTCCAAAGGATACGCTCTTACGTTTACTATCATCCATTCTCGACAAGTGTCAAACTCTCCTGAAGATGCATCCGTCCACGGCCAGACAGAGCTCATCTTTGCTGGGTTTGATGGCCTTGTGCATTTTTTTAGTTCCAGAGGCCAGGCTTCACATGAGACCTCTACAGCAGACTCTGGAGGATCAGTGGTCCCAAATCTCCAATCGTTGGTAGGACACTTTAATTCTACCTGTGTCTGTCCTCCTCAAATGGTGGATGCAATGGACTCATCTCATCGTATGAGTCCCTTTTCAACAGGAACTGCCCATACAGACTCTGGTAACTGATGCGTCCCTTCAGGAATGAGGCTCTCATATGGTACCACTACAGATCCAAGGAATGTGGTCAGAGAAAGAGCAACTATACCACGTAAACAAGCGGTACATCTAGCTCTAAAGGCATTTTTTTCATCCATCAAAATGACTACTCTGCTTGTTCAGACGGACAATAAAACAACGATGTACTACCTGGACAAGCAGGGGAGCACCAGGTCCAGACCCCTGTCGCTGGAAGCACAGGCGATTTGGAAGAGGCTTCTGGCACGCTACAAGAAAATCTCTGCAATTCACTTACCAGGCCTACTTGACGTCCAAGCGGATGGCCTAAGCAGGCATTTCACAGAAGCACATTACTGAGTGCTAAAACAAGAAGTGGCGCTAGACATCTTCCACAACTGGGGAACACCAGACATTGGTCTCTTCACAGACGCAGAATGCTCAAAATGCTTCGTCTTCGCCTTCAGGTACTCGCAACCATGTTCCAAGGAGAATGCTCTGTTGATAGACTGGTCAGAGACATTACTCTACGCTTTTTCACCAATTCCCCCTCATTCCCATGGTGATCAGGAAACTGTACAATTCCAAGATAGAGATGATCCTGGTTTCTCCAGAGTACCCTCACCTGTGCTGGTACTCGGACCTTCTTCACCTGTCCAAGGTACCACACAGGTTGCCATGTCATCCGGATCTGCTGACCAGGGCCGGCGGCAAGGTATTCCATCCCAACCTGCCATCCCGGAGGTTAGCATTATGGCTCTTGAGTTCATCCAATATGGACATTTAGGCCTCTCTCAAGACTGCATGCAGATCTTGGAGGCTAGGAGACCTTGGAAATGTAAATTCGTACTTGTATAGCGCACTACTCACCCGTAAGGGTCTCAAGGCGCTTGTACGAATACCGCTGTGGAACCCATCCTGGCTTTCCCTGTGAGGCGTCCACTCCTGGGCACCCCCAAAGTGGAGGCCAGGCATCCTTAGCGTTGTGGGGGCCGTTGTGGAGATTAAGCAAGCTATTGCCGAGAGTTGCAGAGTGGGACTCCTTGATTGGAATAGGCACCGAGGCGAGAATTATCAGGTCCATGGAATTTTGAGCCCAAGACCCGCAGAGGCGGGGAATTGAACCCTGGTGCCGGGCTAGACCTCTGCATCAGGGTCTGCCGCTCTAATCATTGAGCCACACTTCTCCACCTTCTACGAGGAAGTTTTGTGCTTTTAAGTGGAAGCGTTTTTACATGTGTACTGCTGAAGGTCCTGACCCTATTCGAGGTCAGGAACAGGTACTGTTACCATACTTACTGTATTAGGCCGAAGCAGGTGTGCAATACTCCTCCATAAAGGTTCACTTGGCAGACATAACCGCATATAGAAAGTCTCCCACTTCGTTGTTTCAAATGCCAGTTGTTAAAGATTTCCTGGAGGGTCTCAAGAAGGTTTATCCTCCTGATAGGGCTCCATCTCCTCCCTGGGAGCTGAATGTAGTTCTCTAATGGGTCCCCCATTCAAACCCATTCACAAAGCTTCCCTTCAGCATCTTTCGTGGAAGACTGCTTTTCTCGTAGCAATCACATCTGCTCGCAGGGTAAGCAAGATACAAGCCTTATGCTCTCCAGAGCCTGATCTTGTTTTTCACGCGAACAGAGTGGTGTGAAGTACGCACCCGAGGTTCCTTGTCACTTACTCTTCCTCCTTTCTTTGCAAACCCTGTCACTCCTGCTGAGAGGTCTCTGCACTCTCTAGATCTGAAAAGAGTATTAAAATTCTATCTTGATAAAAAGAAAGTGTACGAAAGTCTGATCAACTGTTTGTAAATTATGGTCCGTTAAACACTGGTTTCCCTGCCTCTAAAAGGTCTATTTCTAGTTGGATAGTGTCATGTATTGTTATCTTATCAATTGGCACATAATCAGCTCCTAGGCAAGCAGAGAGTGCATTCTACAAGAGGCAAAGCTGCTACGATAGCGATGCTTAGGAATGTACCTATTCAAGAAATTTGTAAAGCTGCCACATGGCGTTTGCTTCATACTTACGCAGGCCATTACTGTCTTGATTCTGATACTCAAGCGGATGCTCAGTTCGGTCAAGCATCCTTGAGAAATTTGTTTAGGTAATATATGTTGGTAAAATGGTTTTGATATGCTGGTATTTGCCCGCAGGGTACGGGGATGGGCTTGCTAGTCTATTCAGTTCTTATGACTATTGATGTGTATCATCTCCCTGGAAGAGAAGGGTAAGTTGCTTACCTGTAATCCTAGTTCTCTTCCAGGGGTATACTCATCAGTCATAAGCAACCCTCCCTCTCCAGACGAATACCATCTCTGTCTCTCTGTCTCTCTGTCTCTCTGTCTCTCTGTCTCTCTGTCTCTGTCTCTCTGTCTCTCTGTCTCTCTGTCTCTCTGTCTCTCTGTCTCTCTGTCTCTCTGTCTCTCTGTCTCTCTGTCTCTCTGTCTCTCTCTCTGTCTCTCTGTCTCTCTCTCTGTCTCTCTGTCTCTCTCTCTATATATATATATATATATATATATATATATATATATATATATATATATATATATCCACAGAAACGCCGTCTCCAACAGTTCATAAGACAACAAGTCGAGGCCCAATCTGCATTTAAAGTGAATTTATTCAAGCGATCACACCCAACGCGTTTCGCAGCCTTAGCCGCTTGCTCACGAGTGAAAGGTTGTGTTAAAACAAAGATCTATACAAAAAGGAAACTTTGTCATGTGACTTAAACATAAACTGTGAAACCAGACTCTCGACAATTTAACATTTCTTTATGTCAAATGATACAATTATTATCTTTCATTGTGTCACAGTTGATAATATAAACATATCTATTCCAGTATTAAGTTCTCAAGTTAACTTTGCCATTTAAGAGATTGAACACGATATCGGCACAATCAGCACTACTTGTCCCACAATGCATTTCTTCGGGCAAGTAAAACATTTCACAACTCATTTGTATGTATAACGTAGAAACGCCGATTTTTCGAGTACACTCGTCGGAATTACTTTCATTCAGCGAGTATGCCTCTATTAACATAGTGTGTGCTGATTGTGCCGATATCGTGTTCAATCTCTTAAATGGCAAAGTTAACTTGAGAACTTAATACTGGAATGGATCTGTTTATATTATAAACTGTGACACAATGAAAGATAATAATTGTATCATTTGACATGAATAAATGTTAAAATGTCGAGAGTCTGGTTTCACTGTTTATGTTTGTCACATGACAAAGTTTCCTTTTTGTATATATCTTTATTGAGCAAGCGGCTAAGGCTGCGAAACGCGTTGGGTGTGATCGCTTGAATAAATTCACTTTAAATGTAGATTGGGCCTCGACTTGTTGTCTTATGAACTGTTGGAGACGGCGTTTCTGTGGATTTATAGGGGTGAGACGAAACCCCGTCAAGGCCCGCCATCAAAAGAAGGCGCGGGCTTATTTTCGTCAAACTTGTGATATATAATCCCTCCAAAAGAAAAGATCAGAGGCCGGCAGGGGGAAACAGTGCAGGAATCCTTTATTTCAGACCTCTCAGCAGCGGCAGATGCATTTCGGCACACTTGCCTTCTTCAGTGCCCTGTGCTGTTAGGAAACACCCCCATAGTACTCGTCCTGTGTGAAATACCCGCTGGTCACTGCGTCCCCTCCCCCTGATGACATCACACCAATAGGAGTTCGTCTCAAGTGCACTGAACTCCAAATCCCAGCAGGCACTGTCCCGGCGCTGCAAGGCAGGTGGCGTGGGGAAAACTGTAGGTGAGGGCCAGCTCCAGGTGAGTCGGGTTTTTCGAAGATTGCTGAAACGACGGGAGCATCCCTGAGTCCCCCATAACCGCAGCAGCCTGTCCCTTCAGGAGAAATCGAGTGTGGGGGCAGTCAAATCCGAGACTGTGTTTGCCCCCTCGAGATGAAATCCCTCACTCCACAACCGATGTCCTGTCGTTCTTGGCGGTCGACGGAGATACTGATAACTCAGTCCCATAAAGCGGCAAGCAGCGTGATGCCAGCGTTAACTCCGTGACTCTTGTCGCTGCGGGGCCATCTGGATTGCGCATCTGGCAAGCGCAATTGTATATCCGGTAAACATCCCTCCAAAAGATATATATATAATCTGTTACCCATACTGTGATTACACTGTTATACGCCGTCCAAAAGAACTGACCTAACTGTCCCCTGTGGTGCATGATGGGAGCATGGGGGTTCCTGGAGGTCTTAAAGGCACAGCGTCAATTTTCCAACTGTTTTCTATGCAGCCTTTCTAGGCTAATCTGCCTCTGTTTTTGCCTTTTTACCTTTGAGAATAAAGGTTGTGCGTTTCAAAGCAAACTCGGGCAGTTCTTTTTATATATCATTTGTATATTCTGATTTTTGAGCCTAGTAACGTTTTCATGCTGCATATGTATATCCATAAAATATCTCTCTATATATATATATATATATATATATTTTTTTTTTATGTAGGTTTGTGTATATGTATATATGTATATATATATATATATATATGTGTGTATATATATATATATGTGTGTATGTATATATATGCATATTATTGGCTATTGCTCCGGGGTCCCCGCACATGGGCGGGACTATTCAATTCAGTGCTTATGACTTTGATAAGTATACACCTGGAAGAGAACTAGGAGTTTACAGGTAAGTAACTTATCCTTATTAGACAGCTCAGTGGGTTAACATGCACACTGCCGGGAGATGAATGCAACATAAAGGTAATTTTGCCCACGCATGCCATTTACTAACTTGTTTTTCTATACACTGCGATGCTATTTTTAAATGCCATATATTTTTTTTAAAACGATTGTTTATCTGAACAGTGCAGGAATGTCTGCACAGCTTGTGTTAGTAAAGCAACCAAGAATACTGAACAGTTTTTTTTAGCCATGAGGTAACAGGCAGCAGTTAGAGCTTTTTTGACAATTAAGATTTCTTGGGGCAAATTGAGCACTGAACATCTAATTATTTGTTTGTTTCATAGATTACCAACAGAGCACTTGGGGTGGGCTGTTTGGTATCTACAAGTGGGGTGAGGTGTATTTCATGTATGTAAAGAACTTTAAGTTCCTCAATAAGCATCATGAACATAAATACTTCAGCCATCCAGCATGAGATCCTGAGTAAGCACGGCTGCCCTGGGCTTTTGCTGAGCTGGGCTTTTGAGAGTCCCTGCCCTCACATGAGCCTGCTGATGCGGTAACTGGTCCTGGACATGTGCAGGGGGACAGCATCAGCAAGTCAGTGACCTTTAGTAGAAAATGCACTATAGCATTATTTTTGTTTTGTACGTCGGTAGGTTTATCTGACACAACAGGGTTTTTGAATGTGGGCAGTGTAGTGCACAACTCAGATGCACATATTCTGTGGAAGGTGCAGAATTGTATCTGTCTTTAACATGGACAGAGAGAATTGGTTATACAGTGCGGAGTGGCGGTTTTTTGGAGGGGTGAGGTGTGTGTGTTTATCGGGGGAATAGTGCCTGAATCAGTGTGAGCAGTGGACAAACTAAATTAAGTGAGATCAGTCGGTGCTTGTTCCATGCGCCTGTGAAAAGAACGGAAGTGGCTGTTTAGTCTGCAAATGGACAGAATGCTGAACAATGTCAAACACCCCAGTACACCCCGAAACCGTTCCCAGGATGCTTGTTTCTGATCCAGGGAGGACCTGGCCTGGCAGTTGGGACTGGACTGTTCTAATGGGGCGCAGGGTCAAGGCTGATATGTATTTGACATGGGGAGCAAAAAACGATGGGTTTAACCCAGATCTGTGACTGGGGGTGAATGTTTCATTTGTTCAGCATTCCTTCCATCATCTGTTCTTTTTGCACTGGGCAATAAAGAGGCACCAAAGAAGAAGAGTGACAAAGAAGCCAACAAATGGTAAGCAATGGGTGGGCCGCAGGCTCTAACTATAAAGACTTCCGGATAGTTTCATCAGCCTTGAGAAAGCCAGAAAGGGTATGACATTTGAGTGTTTTTTAACATTTTTGTATGCCTTCATATCATCTCTGCAATGTGTTGAAAAAAAAAAAAAGAAAAATAGAAATTTCACTTAAGTTAAACTGTAAGAATTTAAAGCAGCAAAACACATACTTTTATCTAGGATACAAATAAATGGAATATCCTCCAATTATGCTGTTGCTTGCAACCTTGTTTTATTTTTGCAAAATAGCTGAAAAATGTTTTTATACACAAATTAATTCGCTGATCAATACATTTGGCTTAAAAATCTTAGCTGCCTTCTACACATGATATATGGTTTCTGTTGTATCGCAACAACTAATCCCACATTCACTTCATTTGTTGAGTAAAATTCGTCATCTGTATTTCACAGCTTAAATTCGTCACTGTAATGACAGTTGCACATCGATTTGACTGGCTCTAAACTGTATATGGCAATATATGAATCTCGATCTATTACAGCTTTCCAAGAAATCCTTAAATCGACAATTTGGTTAGGGTCTGGCCTAGAGACAGCCTCTTGGTATCCACAAAAGATAAGTGTGTAGTATATATACTACACACACACACGTGTATATGTGTATATATATATATGTATGTGTGTACACACACACACACACACATACACAGGGCTTCACCCCTCTTCGTCCTCAGGTTTTTTGTGTTGTCATTCACATTTTACTTTTGCCTACTAGATTCAGACATACGGTTAGTCCATTTCAACCAGTGCCTTGTCACTTTGTCTTGCACATAGAACGATAAGTAGTCCCATTTCAGTGGTGAGGCTTGTAGAGCCAATATCTGCTTTAATTTCCTTCCTTTATTGATTTGAGCAGTTTGTTAGTTTTGGAAGGTCTCTTGTTACTTATGGAAGGTCTGGTTGCTCTTTGCATTGAAGCCGTAACATGGCAACATCCCCTTTACCTACTAATAATTGATAGTCTTTAACCCCTCACTAGTTATGTACAACACAGAACAAAGTAAGGACATTCTATGATTTATTTTTCCAGTTCAGTTAATGGCCATGTATTGTCTTTTGAAAACTTAGTTGGCTCGGAGCCACTGCAGGTGTATTGTAAGTGACAATTCAAGGCTACTTCACGTTTGTTTTTCTACCAACTACCCACATCTCTACACTGCCACTAATACAGCTTAACGATTGAACCTTCTATAGTGTGTAGAAATGTGTTATGTGCAAAATTTTAGTGTAATGTACAGCTTAATAAGGTCCACTCTTTTCTGGACAGAATTAACACTTGTTGCAGTAATTATAATGAACTGTTAAGGGGTGGGGTGAAGTCAGAATGGGCTGCAAAGTTGCGTTTCTTCAAGTTCAGCCATTAATGATTAACCATCATTTCATGCTGTGCGGAGATCTTTCCTCTTATGCGACGGCCAATGGAAGAGTGGGGAGTCGCACCAACGCACCCTGATGCAAGTTTGTGTGGGGAACAGTTGTCGCACTAGAAGAAACATATCTGGCAGAAGTCTTGTGTTTTTCCGGTCTGTGAGGTGGAAAAAGAATGCTGGAAATTGAGTGGTTGTGGTGAAGCACCCTGGAGGTCTACATGACTTACAAGACAAGTTTTGAAGCACTTCAATGATTCTATAGAAGCCCATTTGTGTGGAGCCCAGCTCATCAGTTGGAGAGGCAAGCTGGCTTTTTATATTGATGATAAAAGATTTGCAGCACAGAGAAACAATTTGGAAAGGCACTGTATGGAACCAGTTATTATCAAATATGGGCGCTCACTTATTTTCAATTATTTTCTTGCATGCTTTGTAGATGGATGCCATCTAATGATGGCTTACTGGGCGATATGCAAAAGTTGAACTTCAGCACCTTCAAGGGTTTGATCGAGAACTTAGTCCCAATTGTTTATGGTTTAACTGACCTCCGTAATTACCCAGGTCCTAATACATTAATCACATTTTATTGGGTTAATTGCCTTTTTTACTGATATGTTGCCAATGCTCTGCGATTTGCACTAAGTCTTTTATTGCATTATAGTATGTTTTGTTATGGTATTGAATCTGTCTTGAAATACAGAATTTCTACTTGACATTTGTTTTATGTTTTTTATTCAAGTACTTCAACATAAAGGACTATGTTTTCTTACCTTTTATGTTCACTGCTAAAGCAGCAGTGCCATGTTTGCTTAAAAAATAGACCACAAGAGCAAAATCTGTTTTAAGATCAAATTAGCCAACCCAATGTTGGCACTGTTTCGGTAATTAAATATTACACATGTCACATCTTAATCATCTGCTACCCTTTGTAGGAATGCTTTTAACATTGAGTGGAAATAAAAATATGGAACACTTAATCTACTGTTGTGAAGGCCATGTCTATCTTGGATGCTCTTGTAAGAGAAGACAACTGTTCATTTTGGATAATAGTGCAGTCTATGATTTCCTTTATATGTGGAAATAAGGCAGAATAACCTGGAAGTTCTTGGAGACCTGCTGATCTCAAATAGGCAAAGAACGCCTTTGTAAATACTGCTGCTTGTTTATAATTATGTGCTTTGGTTTATTCATGTGTTGTGTATTATGCTTAAATCTAGAAACTGAATTCAAAAATTCCCAACTTTTCCATTTTTTGGTAAAGCGTGGTTTGGGCTGCCACATAGATCAAAATGCATCAAATAAAGGCTGCATGTGACTACCTGAAAGCAGTGTGCCTAGTGAGAAAAAAGTATACCAGGTGTTTAGGACATTGGAGAGAAGCTTACAAGACAGTCTGGTTCATCTGCAGTATTGGAAACTGTCACACAAACTGCATCAAACAATATCTTCGGTAAGAGCTGGGTAGCCAGAATGGTCCTGCATGCTGTAATGGGTGTTAAGCATAAACTACTACAAGTCCATAGCTTGCTCATTGCAAATACTTATTTAGCCCAAAGAGGCCTTGCCAACAGCATTCTGGTTCACAATTTAGTTTCCGAACTTGGTGATCATGCTTCTGAATTCTGTAATGGACTTGTACAGCTTGAATATTTTAAATGGCCAAATGCATTCTAACTTTTTTTCATATCTTTTGAAATAGAAGTGTTTTATTTTGTGTGTCAGATGGATGGTTATAGCCTAGCCCCCCAAAAAAAACTCGATCTAAACCTTGGTGTAATTGTGGCTCCAGGTGACCTGGGATGGTTCACTTCGAAATAGTAGCATGCTGGACTGTGTCCTGTGTAGTTATGTGATACCAGAGAAAAAACAAAGGCCAGTTCAGTGTAAAAGTTGAAGGTAATAGGGAAGCTCCAATTTTCTTTGAGGTGTCCCGTAGTCGACCTATGCGGTTCGGCTACCTGGTGATCGGTCCCCTCGTTTGCAGTGCATTAATTGGCTACTCTTCAAAACCAGAACAGAGTCCAAAATGTTAGAAGTGTGTTTATAAAATGTAGCTGGGGAAAATGGCAATTGCTCCTCTGGTATCCACTAATTTTCAGTTTTCCTCTTGTGCTATTCCCAGCTAGTAAGAGAAAATCCAGCTTTGGATCTTTCACTTGCTTGAGTCATTCCCTATTAGGTTGGAAACTTTCTGTAATCAATGTCAACATAACAGTGTATAGGGACTGTCAAACATTGAAACGGCCATAGACTACAGGCAGTCTGTCAACCTCATTAGGTGACCCGAATCTAGCTAATCAAGTGACGGCACCGAAAAGTCTCCCCGTTCCAGAGGCTTTTAACTTCCATATTTTCAATGGCATGTCTAGTGGCAGGTGATCCTCTGGAGGTCTGCTTTACATTTTTCTCTTCTATTGCTAGTCAGTGGTGCCTGAAATAGAAGGGATACATTTTTCAACCTTTTTCTGAGCAACATTTTAAGTTTTTCTGGTTCTGTAGCATGGCTAAATAGTCAGTCAAAAAGTTACTGTTCAAATTCTGCAAGGCGTGTGGTATAAGGAAAAGAAGCTGTGAAGTTGACACGCTTATTAAATGCCTTTGCTGGCTGCATCTCCTGGAGATTTCCCCAAAAAGCAACATTCTCAACACCTTTTCTTGCAAAATGCTTACGAATTGAGAGATGTTTGGAATACGCCATCCTTTAGCAGAAATCTAAAGCTTCAGTTTGAGTAGAGAAGAAGCATAAATTAGACAAGTAGCTATTAAAACATTCCATGACTTCAACATAAATTGCCCAATTATGCCAGTGACGTTGCCAACAGCTGCTTTGTTTAATGCTGATTAGCTGACTACCTCATTGATGTGGGGGCTCCAAGCTTAACGATAAGACAAACAGTTACTGGGATGCACACCTAGACACCGCACTTAGCGAGGAGGAGAGACATAACCTCTGGTTGTCTCCATCAGAAAACAGGATCTCCCCGGTGTTAGCTCACACAAAATTCTGGCTTCTGCTCAAGACATACTGGACACCAATATGTTTAGCGGCCCTAGGGCTGAGGGAAAACGACAGATGCTGGAATTGTGACGGAGAAAAAGGAGATCTGGCCCATCTTATATTCCACTGCACAAAGGGCAAAAAATGTTGGGAAAAAAATATTTGCCTTAAAAAATAAAGCATTAGGCTGCACACTTAAGGAAGAGTTCGCCTCACTCACCACTGCATTTATAACATTGCATATAGACACACAACACGACATAAACCTCCTAGATTTCCTACTAACGGCAGCAGTCAAGATAGTACTGACCAAGTGGAAAGACACCTCTAAAGCCAGCTTCAGGGGGTGGCTCAACTGGGACATACCTGAGAGGAGCCGACATCAAGGCCCTAAGAAACACACCATGGAGAAATCCCAACAGGGGTATGTGGGCATCCCTGGACACATTCTTAGTACCTTACGAGCCCCATGAAAGCACTAGCCAGTAATAATCGAAGAGCCCAACTCCACATCATCCACTACAGCAGGACATTTCTGTGCAACCCCTCTCCCATCCCCCCCCCCCCGACTTTTCTCTTTTCCCCCCTCTATCTCCTCCTTTCACAGTAGACTGCTGGACAGGTGGCCGCTCATGCAGATATGTTTGTGTCACTCCGAACAGACCAACGGTTACCCCTAGCACAAACTGCCCACGAATGTTTTATGTTATATGTGAGACTGAAGAGATACAGGGATGTTCAAGCCTATGTGCCCTAAGAGTACACTGTATTCAGCAGCTATGCCACTGGTCTGTGGCCCTGGTATGTACTAACGAGATGATTACTACATGTTAATTGTCATATGTTGTAAACTTAAGAAAAACCAATAAAATTATATATTTTGTGTAACTTTCCACATTTACTTGCGCTGACTACCACTATTTGTTAAGAGGTAGAGGTAATAACAACAACCGCTCATCTTCCACTCCCAAACATTGACTTCCCTCTGCCTCCCCTACAGCATTCCATTCCTGTGGGGGGCAGATTATCACAGTTCCTACCTGTCTGGAATTCAATCACAACAGACAGATGGGTAAGACAAATTATCAAACATGGCTACTGTCTGAAACTCACAGCAACCTCCTCCCCCCCCCCCCCCCCCCCCCCCCAAACATACCACCCAGGCAGTGTCCAATGTCCACAGAACATATAACTCTGCTTCAACAGGAAGTTATAGCATTCCGACAGAAGGATGCTATTCAAGTAGTTCCTGTACTTCCTGATTCCCAAGAAGGGCGTGACACTAAGACCAATTCTCGACCTCAGGCCCCTCCACCATTACATACAATCAGATCATTTTCACATGATCACTTTACAACAAGTACTCCCACTAATACAACAGGGAGACTTTCTTTCAACACTAGACCTTAAAGGACTCCTATTTTCATGTTCCTATACATCCTGCGATCAGGAAGTATCTAAGGTTTGTCATACAAGGACAGCACTATCAGTTCAAAGTCCTTCTTTTCTGGGTCACAACAGCACCACGAGGGTTTACAAAGTGCTTAGCAGTAGTAACAGCACATCTCAGAAGACAACAGATACATGTCTTCCCTTACCTCGACGATTGGCTCATAAAAGCAAAATTGTTCAACCAGTGTGTCCAACACACAAAACAAACAATTCAAACATTGCACGACTTAAGGTTTACAATCCACTACACCAAGTCGCACCTAGAGCCTTCGCACGTTCATCAGTATCTAGGAGCTACCATAGACACATCTACAGCTCTAGCGTATCCCAGTCCAGCCAGGGTACATAGCATTCAGATCTTAGTCTCCCTTTTTCAACACCAGCAGTCTCTCCAAGCAGGAGTGTTCATGAGACTGATAGGCATGATGACGTCTCATCTTCCTAGTTCCTCACGCAAGACTGCAAATGCGCCCATTACAAGAATGTCTAGCACAGCAGTGGAATCGGGCTCAAGGTCAGCTCACAGACCTGGTGTTGATAGACAGCCGTGCATATCGCTCTCCGCAATGGTGGAACACCAAAAATTTGACAAAGGGACGGCCGTTCCTAGAACCTGTTCCACAGATAGTGCTCACGACAGATGCATCCCTCACAGGATGTGGATCCCATCTCTTGCATTATACCACACAAGGCCAACAACCAACAAAAACAGTTCCATATCAACCATCTAGAGCTGCTAGCAATTTTCCTAGCACTCAAAACGTTTCAGGTACAAGTACGAAACAAAGCTGTCCTAATCCGGACGGACAATATGACAGCCATGCATTATATACAAAAACAGGGGGGGGGGGGGAACACTCTCTGCAACTGTCCCAGCTTGCACAGAACATTTGGAGACGGGCCACTCCTCAAAACATACACCTGACAGTAGAACACCTTCCAGGAATTCACAATCAGATAGCAGATCTGTTGAGTCGTCCGTCACAACAGATTCACAAATGGGTGAAACACCCACAAGTTCTTCAACCATTCTTCCAAATGTGGGGGCATCCACAGATAGATCTGTTTGTCACCCACGAAAATGCAAAATGGCCAACCTTCGCCGCCAGGTTTCCACACCCACGGTCGGAGGGGAATGCGATATGGATGTACTGGTCAGGCAGATTTGCGTACGCTTTTCCGCCTCTCCCACTCATTCCACTAGTAGTACGCAAGCTCAGACAACAGTGTCTCAAATTAATACTAGTGGCTCCCACATGGGCACGTCAGCCATGGTTCATCACACTACTAGATCTCTCACTGGTTATACATCAAAAATTACGGCTCATGCCATCCCTGTTAACACAGAACCATGGAGAGATGAGACACCCAGAACCAAGCCAACTGAATTTGGCCATCTGGCTCCTGAAGTCTTAGATTTGGTTACTTAAACCTACCACCAGACTGTATGAACATAATTAAAGAAGCTAGAAGACCCACTACAAGAGCATGTTATGCCCCTAAGTGGAAAAGATTTGCAATATATTGTAACAATAATCACATTGATCCACTGGATGTTTCCATCCAAAATATTATTTGCTACCTTCTACACCTACAAAGGTCCAATTTGGCTTATTCTTCCATACGCCTGCAATTGCAGCCTATTTACAGAATAGGCAACATCTATCTCTCTTTAGAGTACCTGCAATTAAAGCATTTATGGAAGGATTAAAACTAATAATCCCACCTAGGTTACCACCTGCTCCGGTATGGAACCTAAACGTGGTCCTTACAAGACTTATGGGACCCCCTTTCGAGCCTTTACACAAGTGTGAATTGGAATTCCTAACATGGAAATGTGCTTTTCTTGTTGCCATCACCTCTCTCAGAAGAGTTAGTGAAATACAAGCATTTGCAATACAAGAACCATTTTTTCAGATACATCCTAACAAAGTAGTTCTTGGGCCCAATCCTAAATTCCTGCCAAAAGTTATTACTCCTTTTCACCTTAACCAATCAGTAGAGCTACCAGTGTTTCTCCAAAAACCTGACTGTTGCAGAAAGGGCTTTACACACCGTAGATGTTAGAAGAGCTCTGTTATACTACACAGACAGGACGAAATCCTTCAGAAATGAAATGAACGATTTGTATCTTTCTCTTTCCCACACAAGGGCAATCCCATCTCTAAAGGAGGAATTGCCAGATGGATTGTAAAGTGTATACAAATATGCTATCAAAAAGCTAAACTTACACTAACGGTTCCTCCTAGAGCGCACTCCACTCGCAAACTAGGAGCCTCTATGGCTTTCTTAGGAAATATACCACTAGAGGACATATGCAAGGCAGCAACATGATCTACAATACACACCTTCACTAAACACTATTGTGTTGATGTGCATGCCAAGCAGCAAGCTGCAGTAGGCCATGCTGTCCTTAGAACACTATTTCAGTATGCTGCAACGGATACAAGCGACCACCGCTAGGGGAGACACAGCTGCACAATCGTTGCAAAAGTGTACGATCTGCAGCTCATATGCCTCGAACGGAAAATGCCACTTACCAGTATGCATCTGTTCTTGGCATGTAGAGCTGCAGATTCGTACACGCCCTCCCGCCTCACTGGGACTTGTATCCGTTCCAGTACTCTCTTACTTAGATGCACACGCATGGACATCCTTTCTCTTTACTTCTACTAACTCCATCATTTCCCATCATGGCGAAAAACAATCTGAGGATGGAGTCGATGACCATGCGCGGTATTGTCCAAGGGAGGAGTCACCTATCTCGTGACTACAAAGACTTCTTCCAAGAAGACAACAACCTGCAATCATCCGAGCCCAACACCAGGTGGCGATCTATTGCAAAAGTGTATGAATCTGCAGCTCTACATGCCAAGAACAGAGGCATGCTGGTAAGTACCATTTTCCTTCTTTCTGATGGATGCATCTGCCAGTGGATTCCTTACCTTGTGAATATCCCCTGCGTCAGCAAAGTTCTGAAAATTCTTTCGTAGCTAGTCACGCCGACGACTTCACAGAAGCACAGCATCGCGTGTGGCTCTGCGGACGGCACGTAATCCATATTAGGACCCAGTCAGCGTGATGACATCCGTTCCCTTTGTTTTTTTTGGGGGGGGGGGGGGATCAACAGTAGATTGTGTGTTACTTTGTTACTGTGTCTTGTTTCGAGTTAAAAACGTGTTTCCTTTTGACATGTTTTCGAGAAATCCGGGTTCAAGCCCTGTGGGGCATACAGGAAGCGGATGCCGATCACGGATCCGCGCGAGGACTGTTTGGTGCCCTTCAACTGACCACGACGTCCAAGGATGCTCCAGCTGTAATAAAATGAACTCGAAGGCGCTGCAAGAGAGAGGGGAAGCTGCTTCTAGCAAAAATTGAGAGAAGAGAGGTAGGAGACGGTCAAGGTCGGCTTCGAGGTCGACTTAGGGACATGCTTCTCGATCTAAGAAGAAGCACAAGAAGAAGCACATGGGTCGCAACGTCGCTCTGGAAGAGTCTGATTGAAAGTCTCCGAAGCATAGACATCGGAAGGACTGTATCTCTCCTTCTCCTGTTCCATCGAATCCGGAGTCGCAAGGTGAGCCTTCTCCGGAGCATTCCCCGGAGCCGGCATAGAATCCCTTTCCGGCGCTGTCGCACTCTCCATATCGAGAGGAGGTTGAAGCTCCATTGCCTGAAGGGTCTTTGCCGATGGATCCGCCCTTGGGGTCCGGTTATCCCGACTCAGTAGTTCCACGACAGGAGCAGCCTATGGGTCCATACCCACCCTTTCCAGGCCAGGGGCAAGACCCGACGCATTATTTGAATGCGATGTACTGCGTCTTCTCAAGAGCCATGTACCCCTCTGGAGCACCATCTGGTCCCATGGATCCAATGGCCTATAATATAAGAGTTCCGCAAGCTTGTGCACAGGCACAGTTTTTGCCTTTTCTGCTGGCGATGCCTTCCTGGAATTTCCCGGCTTCGAGGTCATCGACGCAGATACCATCTTCTCCGGCTCCGATTCCGTCTCGACCTTGTACGTTCTGTGCCTCCGGATCCGAGCAAGACTCTGGTGCCGGCTCTGTCTGAGTCGGTTGTGGCTCCATCGATGCCAAGGAGGAGGTCTAGGCGGGGGCTCAAAGACTATTGGAGGAGCAAAGATAGCGAGCAGAGGAGGTGTAGGAGGGGGAATTGCAAGAGTCTGAGGACTTCTTTGAAGAGCTTAAAGAGGCTAGTGGTCTGGAATCATCTCCGGAATGGGAGCTTTCTTCGACTCCTGATGTCCCATCAAAGGATGTTGTAGCGTATCACACGATCATTAGAAAAGCGGCTGAGCTCTTGAATTTGAATATGCCTACTGCAGAGTTTAAATCTGACATCTTAATGGAGGTGCTTCATTCCCCTTCTTCGGTTGTAGGGCCAATGCTGCCATTCAACAAGGCTATTACTGAGCCAGTTTTGGCAGTGTGGCGTAAGCCCTTTTCTTCTCCTGCGGTATCAGACTGTAGCAAGAAGGTATAGGGTTGCTCCTGGGGATCCAGACTTTGTCTTCACATCCATCTCCTGAGAGTCTGGTAGTTCAGGCAGCCTACTCCAAGAAATCTACCGGAGCCTTCTCTCAGGTACCAAGTGATAGGGAGTCAAAGAAATTAGATCAATCAGCAGAAAAGGTTTTCTCATCTGCCAGCATGGTTTTAAAATCTACGAATGCGACATGCCTTCTGGGGCGTTATATTCACACTCATATGGACTCCATGAAGCAGTTGGTTCCAAAGATACCTGTAGAGGATAGGCAGAACTTCAGTGAGGTTCTAGCAGATACGCAGGCTGCCGCACGCCAGGTAGTCCAGAGCGGTTTGGATACGGCGGACTCTGTGGCATTAGTCACGGGTTCATCTGTTGCCACTAGGAGGGCTGCTTGGTTGAAGACTTCTGAGTTTTCTCCTGATGAGCAGGCGACTTTGATAGATCTACCTTTTGATGGATCTGGTCTGTTTGGCAAGAAGGCAGACGCGGCCTTAGAAAGGTTCAAAGACAGTAAGGCGACGGCTAGGTCTCTAGGCCTACAAACCAGAGTATTTTCAAATAAGAGATTCAGAGGATATGGAAGGTCTTCCTTTCGCTCTTACTAACAGCTGCAGCAGCAGAATTCCCTGTACAAATCCTACAGGGGCAGAAACAGGACCCGTGGTTGAGGTAGTCAAGCCTCTTCCTCATTCTCCTATTCCTCTTCCCACCCCCCTCCTGCAACAGCAAAGCAGCCCTAGATCCACCATTCTGGATCATGTCGGTCCTGTGGGGGATCGGCTTACTCATTTTCTGCAAGATTGGGAATCTGTCACATCAGACCCTTGGGTTCTCAATCTTGTAGAGAACGGGTATGCTCTTCCCTTTCGGGAATTTCCCCCAAATTATCCTCCTTGCCAAGGATTTTGCTCGGAGGACCACCTGCTGGTGGAAGCCCTGGCATTCCTGAGAATAGGTGCGATAGAGGTGGTTCTGGAGCAGGAAAGGGGTCAGGGATGCTACTCCCGGTATTTCCTGATCCCCAAAAAGGAGGTCGGGGATTCCAGTTTTCCCCTATCTGGACGACTGGCTCATCAAAGTGGAGTCGCCAGAGAAGGTGTTTCATCATCTGCATTTTACAACTCAGTTGTTGTCTCACCTGGTGCCCTCTCAGCGCAACCTGTTCATAGGTGTGGTACTGGATACCACTGTGTGTCGGGCATTCCCTCCTTCACAAAGGATTCTCGACATACAGGAAATTATTCCTTTATTTTACAATGGAGCGGTTGTTCCAGTCCTGAAGGTCCTTCGTCTGCTCGGTCTGGTTGCTTCCTGTATTCTGTTGGTCAACCATGCACGTTGGCACATGAGGGCACTCCAGTGGTGTCTCCGCTGGCAGTGGTATCAACACAACGGAGATCTCCGAGTCAGTGAGGATCTCCAGAGAAGCTGCGGCGGATCGATCTTGATGGAGCGTGGAAGGCAAACTGTCTAAAGGAAAGCCCTTACATCTGCCTCCATCAGTGGCCACAGGGATAACTGATGCATCCACCCTCGGGTGGGGTGCTCATTTGGGGGATCTTGAGATCAAGGCTCTTTGGTCTCCAGAGGAAAGGTTGCTTCACATCAACCTTCTAGAGTTGCGGGTGATATGTTTAGCACTAAAGGCCTTTCTCCCTTCCCTTCGCTTTCAGTCGGTTCAAGTCCTAACGGACAACACTACCGCGATGTGGTATGTCAACTAACGGGGAGGAGTGGGATCGCATTGCCTTTGCCGAGAGGCTCTGCGTCTCTGGTCCTGGGTTCAGGATCATCAGATTTGTCGGATGGCAAATCATCTGGCCGGAGTTCTGAACGTTCATGCAGACAATCTGTCTGCAGTCCTCAGCCGACCACGAGTGGAGGCTTCATCCAGAGGTAGTTTGTCAAGTCTTTCGGACGTGTGGAACTTCTCAGGTGGACCAGTCATTCTGCAGTCTCCAGTATCCGATGCAGGGAGTTTTGGGGGACGCGTTTCAGTTGAGTTGGGGCTCACAACTCCTTTACGCGTTTCCTCCCATACCCTTGATTCCTCTGGTTCTGAAGATTCGCCAAGACCGGGCTCAAGTCATATTGATCGCCCCGGATTGGCCAAGAAGGATGTGGTATACAGATCTTCTCCACCTCTCCTCGTGCCCTCTGCTCAGTCTCCCTCTCAGGGCAGACCTCCTCTCGCAGGGGCAGTTTCTACACCCCCACCACCAGACCTTACACCTTCATGCCTGGAGATTTAACTTGGCAACCTGAATTCTTTTTCTCTCCCTCCTGACGTGGTGTATGTTATTTTATCTGCCAGGCGGCACTCCACCAAGTCTATCTATTCTTATTGGTGGTCCAAGTTTGTCTCATGGTGTGGAGAGAAGTCCATTGACCCCTTAAAGGCTCGCTTGACCGATGTTCTTCAGTTTGCACTCTTTGGCTCAGCAATGATTTGCTGTAGCGACAGTGAAAGGTTATCTCTCGGCTTGGTCTGCATTCCTTTGCCTGCTGGATCAGCCGTCCTTATTCAAGTCACCTGTTTTAAGGTTCTTAAAGGGCCTTATGAATAAATTTCCTCCCACACTTTTTAGGTTCTTAAAGGGCCTTATGAATAAATTTCCTCCCACACTTTTTATTGTGCCTCAATGGGACTTGAATCTTGTCCTTACTTTCTTAATGGGTTCACCCTTCGAGCCCTTGCACAGGTGTCCCTTGAGGTTTTTATCATTTAAAACTGACTTTCTGATTGCAATTACCTCTGCAAGGAGGGTAAGTGAGCTTCAAGCTTTCAGTTCAAAACCCCTGTTCTTGAATATTCATGCTGTAAGAATGGTACTCGGGACTAGGGCTGCTTTTCTGCCTAAGGTGGTAACTCCCTTCCATCTGGGGCAGTCCATTACCCTCCCTACCTTCTATCCTCCCCTTCACCCTTCCAAGGAGGAGGAGCAGCTTCACCGTCTGGACCCTAAGAGGGCGGTGAGCTTCTACCTTGACAGAAACAGGGAGTTCCGAATTAATGACCAACTCTTCTTGGGTTTCGTTGGCTGCAGGAAAGGCATAGCGGTGCACAAGTAAACTCTGTCTAGATGGATTGTCTATCCAGATATGCTACTCCCTGGCCGGTAAGGAACCGCCAGAAGGTTTGAGAGCTCATTCTACTAGAGCAAAGTCATCTACATCTGCCTTGTCTAGGGGTGTTCCTGTGGAGGACATTTGCAGGGCGGCAACTTGGGCCTCCCTCCACACTTTCGTAAAGCATTATGGTTTAGATGCAGAGGTGAGGAGGGACGGACACTTTGCTCGTTCCGTCCTTCAGAACTTCTTGGTATAGAAGGGTGCACACCCTGCTCCGGGAGTGGGACTGCTGTGGGAATCTATTCACAAGGTGAGGAATCCACTGGCAGATGTATCCATCAGAAGAACAAGTTACTTACTTTCAGTAACGCTTTTTCTGGTGGATACAGTATCTGCCTGTGGATTCCTCGCTGACCCACCTGCCTCCCCGTTGTCCACCCTTGTATACCTATAATAGTTGCTATTGCTTTTGTGCATGTTGTTTTTTAGGCAATGTCTTGTTTCTTTTTGCTCTACTGCATTGTCATCACACTGTGAGTTACCTTGATTATTTACTGTTGTCGGTCTGTCTGTGTGCCTCGAGGGCACGGAAAAAGGGCGGAACTGATGTAATCACGCCGACGGGGTCCTTTTATGGATTCAGTGACGTCAGAGGAGCCGCGCACGATGCTGTGCTTCTGTGAGGTCATCCACGTCGGCGTGACGAGCTCCGAAAGAATTTTCCGAATGTTGCTGACGCAGGGGATATTCACACGGTGAGGAATCCACAGGCAGATACTGTATCCACCAGAAAAAGTGTTACCGAAGGTAAGTAACTTGTTCTTCATACCTAAAGTATAGTCAAATTTGTGAAATAACTTTTGACAGGTATATCATATTGGAGAAACACATCGAGAAGAGTCCATTAAAATCGACATGGAGACTGAATTAATCCATGGGTTCGCTTCAGAAAACTAGAATCGGAGTGGCTTCCACTATCAGTCATCCTGTCATCAACATTGACAGTATGGAAAATTTGAATTGCATTCCAGTTAATGCACGCAGCAGCAATGGAAACAGAGGACACTTAAATAGGCTGGGACTTATCAGCAGAGAAATCTTCAAAAAACTAGGGAAGAAAAAGGAGCTGCACTTTATTGGGCTGTGGCTTTCACCTGACCCTGCTTGAGGACAGGGTGGGAGAGGGCAGGGTAAAGTATTATTTAAGTGAAGGCGGCAGACCTATGGACAGGTAGGTTCTAGATATCAGTAAGCACGCTCATACCTTAGAATTCATTGAGAAGCCTCCTGTTATTTCTCCAACAAAAAACTTGCACATCTCCTTAAAAAAACTGAACATAGAAGCCAAACTTTTGACACAAAATGTTGTTGAGGAGATTGTAACTTTCCCATAGTGTTGAAGGGTTTAAAGACTCATTCGGTTACCAAAAAAAATCTGTAGATTGCAACCAGTGTTGGCTGTCTAGCTATTTAAGAATTACTGCAAAAATCGAGGTTTTCAAATGACTACTCTTTAGGAAATAACTCCCTTCGTAAAAGAGGAAGAATATTTGAATTGAGAGGACGTGTACCACAGTATTTCAATACATGTGAGTCACAGAAATGTTTTGTGGCTTCTGGTTGCCGGTCACCTATCGAAAGGTTAGCCACTTCCATTTGGCCCAAAGCCAGTGCTGGAAATGTTAATGAAGTGCATGGCTCCTATAGCAGTTTTTTCTGAGAAGTGTTTGTAGTTTTAATTCATACCTGGATTATTGACTGATAAAAGCACCTACTTTCTCAAGAACTAGCACGACAATGCCAACAGATGTTCAGGTTTCATCATATCTACACCTGGCCATGAATGCAAGAAATAGTCTTTCTTCATCAGATATTATATTTAGTGAGCAAAGAAAATCAAACTGAGTAAAGGATAGTGTTCCCTTCCAAAGGCAGATGACTAAAACTGAGCTGTCTAGCTACTCTTACCTATTCAAAGTCAAGTAAAAGTGTCAGGAAGCTCAAACAAAGTTTTGTTAGGCAGTGTGTCATTGTGTCTTGTTGCTTCCACACTTTACTACGAATGAGTACAATCCAAGAGCAATTGATGGAATAGCAGCATGTACAGGGAGACTAGGACAATGTCATATCAGTCGCACAACAAACGAAACAATGAAGTTGTGGGAAAAGCTAGAGAACCTTTTATTAGCTGTGAAATCCTTTTGCCAACAACACTGCAGGTGTTTATTACTACGGACGTTTCATGGCTACAATGGGGTGCACTTCTGCAGTGCCTAAACTTCAGTGGTTCATGGACGGAAACCAGCATGGATACGTTCACATCAACCCATTAGTATTTACGTCAGTCAGGTTAGCCTTAAAACCTGCTGTAAGTGAGAGGTTAAAATGCAATGGTGCTAGCAGACAATACAACAAAAGTGTATGTTAGTTGCGAGCAGGGTTGATCAGATCTTTTATGTTATAACATGAAGCTCAGACTATAGATATTTAGTGATTAAGCTTTGAGAGACCTCAGTGGGGCATATGCGGGACAAATGTGAATGTGATACCCACAACTTGCTAGCAGGTAGCTCTATTCAAAATGCCCAGGATCAGCCATTGTATAGATTTGGATCAGGAAATGTCCATATGTATATTCGCCAGTATCTCTAGTGCCCAGAGTTTTATCTAAAATGAGAAAGGACAGTTGTGACTTAATCTTGGTGGCTCCAGCATTGCAGAGGGACCGTTGGTTTGCATTTTTGTTTGACAAGTCTGTGTTAATACAAATTCAAACTGGATTCATGATTTTTATCCAAGAATGGGCAGATTCATGGCTTGCCCCTCCTCAAGCTCTAGAGTATGGTTGTCTGAGTATTCTCGAATATTGTAGCAACATATTTGAAGCCGCCTGAGCCCCTTCTATGATAGTGATTTCTATTTTGGAGAGAGCGGTTTCTAACATGAACCCTGCCTAAAAAGTAAGTCCTTATTAGCAATGTAGATGCATTAGTTGGTCCCATATCTATTTCAATAAGAGTGCTCTTAGTGACTACCTCAGGATATCGCTGAAATCTGAATAACTGTTGTTTCCTGAAGACTAATTGAAGACTTCACGAAATGCATGTTAAGAACATTACTTCCAACATCAAGATTCTCCGCGTACCGGGCACTTAATACAATTGTCAGCCATGATGGGAACTTTCTTCAGGCATATTCAGCCATCTACTTGGCAACATCTCATGGAAGATAGCCTTCTTTTTGGCAACTGCTTCAGTGAGAAGAGTGTGACTGAACTTTAAGTGCTTTTGTGTACCGATTCATACTTGGGCTTCTTTGAGGACAGATTAACTTTAGCCACAAAGGCAAGATTTATTCCCAGAGTGCTGAACGCTTTACATCTGAATGAGAAAATATCACTGCCGACTTTTATATACCAGATGACAACAGGAAAAATAAATCTTCAAGTGTTTAGACGCTATGTTGTTTAAGATTCTACTGACTGAGAACTTGAGAATTCCATCACACGCACCAAATTTTCTTATTGTGTTTTCAGCATAGTTAAGGTTTCCCCTTGATCAAACTGACTTGGACAAGTTGGATATTCTTAGATTGCTTACTTCAATCTTATTGCTCACTCCTTCTCAAACCATTACTGCATTGATGCTCAAGCAAGAATGGTATTAACAGTCGTCCTGCCACAGATTATGGATACTGTTGTTATTAATTATTCAAGCATGTGAATCGGAGAAATCCAGTGCTGGAGAACAAAAGCACTTGCATATGATTTTCCAGCATTGGAATTCATCATAGATTCATATGTTAATCATACTCCTTCCCTTTCACAAGACTCCAATAAATACTCCAATTTTTAATGTGCTCAAGCGTCTGCCCGCTGAAAACCTTTGGGATAGGTGGACACCGGATCCTGTTGCCTGTTTAATTGTAGTTGGTTGTTAGATAATGAGTGACTATGTACAGTGCCGTTTTAACATTGCCTATTGAGGGTTCCCAATTTCACAACTGGGAATAATTCACCATGTCAGTCATTGAAAGATATCATTGCTAGAGAACCTTAGCTACAGGTAAATTACTTTCGTTTCATAATGTAGAAGGAATTATTATATTCTTGAAAGACTTATCTTGCCTGGCAACCAGGAGATTATTTAAGGAGAACATTTTTTTTTATTGATAGTCTAGCATCGCCTACTCTTCAAATCAGTCTGGATACCCGAAGGTCAAATTGAATGACCTATTCTCTCCTGCAGCCCCTTGACTGTCCGTTTTATTTTATACAACAAATTAGCTTTTTTTTTATTCTGCAAAGACGTAGACTTCTTTAAATTACATTTTGGATAATCTCTATTTAACTGATTTTTTTGTTGTACCCTGCCTTTTATCATGTGATTTTTATTTTTTTGTATAGTGCTTTGTTCACCTCCTTGATGAAGTCAACACAATAAATATTAGAGTGAATTCCTTTTAAGTTTCAGCCTCATTCTTTCAGTATTCACCTTTTTTGTTGTTAATAGTAATGTTGGCTTCAGTTATTACTGCATGACAATAGAGAACTGGCTTGGCTGATAATTGTTTTGGGTTGGCTACTTTTGATGCATTAAAAGGATTTTATTTACTACGTTAGTCATTGGTTTTCGCTAACGGTTATTTGTATTAGGTTTTTTTTTTTTAAATATCAGGCCTGGTTATTTAAAATGTTTTACCCATTTTATCATACTTTTTTTTTTTTAGCTATAGTCATGAAATGCAAATAAAATGTAATGGTTTCTTTTTCCCCCAGAGTTCTTTTGTAGCACTGAAATGCCTTCATATTTTTTAGCGCACTATTTAAGCCACTCTGGACCTCACAAGAACGAACACCCATACCCTTACCAAAACGTCTTTCTATATTGTAAACTGCTTCATCTAAATAACTGCGATGCTCTTAAGTTGAAAGCAGAGTGGTGGCTCGGTTTTCACTGTTTATACTTAATGGAGAGGCTGAAACATGATTGAATTCTGTGTGGATCGTCTAAATTATTATTTAATCTGCCATGGCATGTTAATATCTTCAAAAACTAGCCTACCATGCTCTGATGAAGATGTTAAACTACATAGCTGCACTGACTAACTTCCACAGTGAGCAGTTGTGTGCACAGAATATATGTTCATTTCACCAGAAGCACAAGAAAATAACTATTTGGCACGCTTTACTCCTATGTTCTTGTGGAAGGTCTCCCTGAACATGTGCTAGCATGGTAACTAGCCATTGATGGCCGATTTACTAGTTGTGACACTCTATTTTCTCACAGCATCTCCACCAGTAGTCCTATTGGTTTGAATAGTTATAATTGTACTGTAGAGCACTATGAAGATAATCCTCTGCTACCAATATGAAATGTTTCCTTTTTGATGGGTCCTTATACCTGCAGATCCAACTTTTGAATACCTCAGGGGTCTGACTGAATCCGTAAACTTTTCAGTAGCTCTCCACGTCGGTACAGGACCTTGGCTTCTTCGAGTTTTGTTGAGTTCTTGTCAATTATCTAAATATTTATTGGTACAGTACAGTATTTCACCCCCAAGTGCTCAGGGTTTAAACATTGCAGGGCCTGTGACGGACAAATGTCTGTCATGGACCAACCTGACATACGTCTCTGGTTCCTGGGATCGGAAGACAGTACCTAGGTGTGCTGCTCCTGCCGTAGTATGCACCCCAATGCCATCAAGCGAGAGGCCAAACTGTTTATGACCGGGGGAAAGCATCAGGCCAAGAAAAAGTAGAGCTAGCCATCACCTTCATCAAAGTCTTCTAAGAAGATTCAAGAAAAAGCAATGTCATGACTCGGAGCAATGCTGATCCTCTGAGTATAAGTTACAGATACACTCCCTTTGCCACACAAGGTTCCTCTTCAGAAAAGTAACTCATGGGGCTGAATAGAGAGGAACTGACAGCTGCTGCTTTGTCTGACACTACATAGATTATGGACCCTCTACTGCATTTGGTGCCATTAAAAAGGCCCAGCCAGCTATACCTTGATCTCCCAGGCCTCAACACAATGTTGGACGTCTTTTGCAGGGTCACAGTCTCCTTTGGCTCGCTTTTGGGTCTCATAGGTCTTATGGGGTAGGACTTTGTGGTGCTGCTAACCCTATACTTTTGTTCCATTCCTTCCTTGGCCTTCTGTGATGTTGAACTCGACCCTGCCAACACCATTGCCACTCACCATACCGGGTGTAGGAAGATAGGATCTTTATAACATGGTTACCTCCACTGTTTGCCTGTATCAGTGTGTTTTTTTGCTTAGTTTACGAGGTTCCTGCTAATTAGGACCCCAGCATCCGTGCTCTCTATTAAATTGTTTCTGGTAAGTACTTAGGTACCTCCACAATTGGCTACTGGTGTGACCGTATGTCACTAATATATGGTACTAATGTACCCGGGGCACATTTGCAGCATGTGTGGGTTGGTGCTTGCACCCCTCACAACCGGTCTTATATCTGAGGTTACTGCATTAAAACCTATAAGTCACCCATATGGCAGGCTCATCCGTCATGAGGGCAGGGGCTTGGTTACAAGTGCGAGGGTGCCCCTGCATGAGCTGGACACCCATACAAATCCTGGAGTAGATTCTCTAGGCTTTGTAAGTGCGGTCAGCCATTTTGAAATATATAGTGGACATCATTCATTACGAGCTGTCTAACTATATAATGGCGACACACAACCTGGTCGTGTTTTATATCAAACATGTTTGACTCCTATCGCAACACCTATTTCGGTGCTGGAAGTATGATCCCATCTACTGAGGGGCCCCTTATGGGCCCCCCAGTTACATTAACAGCCTTTCAGGGTCTGGCAAGCTAATGCTGCTGCCTACCACAGACCCGATTCTGCTGACCTGCTGAGCTCGACCACCTCCCAGACAGGATGTAGTGTATTGGGTTGGGGGAGCTTGCCAGTGCTACCAGACTGCTTTGAAGGGCACATTTGGTTCCCTCATTGCATACTGCAGTTTGAGCCAGTTGAGGAACCCTTAGTTCCCGCTCTGGCACATAATTGGACAAACAAAGGGGAGTAACCTCTCCTCTGTCCAGCCCCTCCTCTGGGAGGGACCCCGAGTCCTTCCAACCCTATCCCTAGGGTACTTAAGCGCTACCCTGTGGGTGGGTCCTTAGATTCATCATGGAACAAGACTCGCCTCTGAAACCAAGGCACTCTTCGACCGTCTGGACACTTAGACTTTGTTGGACTTCAACTGGAACCGAGACTGCATCAAGGAAGAAGTCTGCTTCTCCTGGTCGGGAACAAGGAAATTATCAAGCCCTCCATAAGCTGGCTGGAATGTTTGGGCAGCCGACCCATACCTTAAGAATAATTAAGGGGGGGGGAGCTACGTCAGCAAACAAGATGGCTGCATAGGCTCCCGGCTCCGCCGACCTCCGTAACCCGCCACGCTATCCTGAACATTATCCTGATTTTACGCCTAGTCTCTGTGTGCATGAACTGTTCCGCACTCAGATGGTGAAATCCGGAAACTTTTATCGGCTTGTTTGACGAAGTTCCATCGAGTTGAAGTTCGCGGCCTACTCCAGCGGTGAAGCCGGGGCCTCGAGTACTTTCACAGCCGGGCTGCAGTGCAACATCTGTCGGGAGAACCAGGCTGGGTCCGGTCAACCGGAGTGGAGGTTTTGTTTAAGCCCGAATTTGGCAGCGATCGCTTCTATTGCTCAGCATCGACGGAGGAGTGATTCTGCTTGCTGCTGGCTGCGAGTGGAGGTCCCCGTCCCGCAGACCCGGTATTGGGCCCGTCGGGGTTCGGTGGTTCGGAGTCTCTGGCCTGCGGCCTTAACCGGGTAGACCGTGGCTGCGAATAAAGACCGGTTACCCTCCGCACCCGCACGTTCGTGATCCTGTTTGTCCCCCGAACCCCCCCCTCCCCGGATGCCAGTTTCTCCCGGGGAAGTGATTGTGATAGGTGTCGGGTATGAGACTATTGATCAAACGGTGCATGAGCCATCGCTGAGGTCAGTACTGGATGAAATCTGGGCGTTTCGCTCACATGTGAATATCTTATTGAGCAAATTGGACTCGCGCTTATCTGAGATGCTCCTGGTGGAACCGGACCCAGCCTTACTGTTGGAACTGGAATCTGCAGCCATTCAAACTGCGGCCATTTTGACTCTGTGCGAGAACCCCATGAGGAAACAAGTATTGGAATCATCGGATGGTGCCCTGAGAGACGGAGATCCAGAGGATGTCATGGTATTGACGAACCTTCCACCACTATCGACTTTGGAGATATCAAAAGGCGTTCCCCTCCCGGAGACTCTTGTTTGTGACTTTCCATTCATTTTGTGGTCGACTTCTCCATTCTTGGTGACTCTACGACTCCTGTGCAGGATACATTGGGGCTGTTCATCTAGGAAGGAGAGTTCCTCCGCGTCTAAAGTTCCTGCGGACTCACTGCCTGCGAGTCGCCATGGATTGATTTTTGATGACTCCTCCTTTATTACTTCTTTGTGTGTCTTTGGGTCTCGCTGGGGGTAGTTTGTGTGCTTGTTCGGAAGGGCCAAGGTTAAGATCGACTAGGTCGGGAAGAGTTGGAGTGGCTTTCACAAGTGTTTGACCTGCAACTATTTGATCTAAGAGGCTGGGTGGTGTATCACGGTACCCTCTAATTTCTTCTATATTGTTGTCATAAGTTTGTCTTTTAGTTATAGGGGGTGGCTGTTTCTGGCGGGGGAACTAAAGGGGCTGGGAGCCCAAATGGATGTGTCCTCCATTCTTTTTTCCTACCTTTAGGGTTTTAGTTATTAGGGGCGACAGGCACGCTGCTAGTGGGGTCAGGCTGTAGCCATGTGCAGGGTGGGGGGCTGGAAAGGGTTTTTTTATTTTGCCTTTTTTTATTTCTATGGCCTTTCTTTTCCTTCTCTTTCTTTCCTTAAAGGGTCAGTATAGCTACGAATCATTTGGATTCTTATTGTGTGCTTGTATTTAGTGCTTATGCTTTCATGATATCCTGATTTCTGGGTGGGCAGGCTCAGAGTACTGGCGCAACATTGAATGTATATTGTGTTGTCGTTTGTACCGATCTATTTGCTTTGGCGCCAATGCTCCATTATAGTGGTTACTACATGCATATCCTGTCTCTTACCCTGTCCCCCGCATTCTTCAGTTTGATTGTATGGCACCTGATCCTCTCTTATATAATATAAAATGAAACCTCTGTCTCATCCTGGAACCCAGTTGTGCATTCTAATACAAGTTTTATCCTGAATCGCTGCCGGACCTCTGGGTTGTCGGCTGATGAGCTGTGTCGTACTGTGATATCTGCGGTCTTCATTTGTTTAGCGGCCGGCCCCCGCGGTTGTAGGCCCATGCTTGTATTTTTATTGAATGCTGAAAATAAAGGTTGTTTAAAAAAAAAAGAATAATTAAGAATCTGGGGTTTTAGCTAGAAAAGGATCTTTCCATGGCGACACAAGCCAAGAAAGTCACAGCCACCTGTTTTGGACTACTTAAAAGTCCTAGATCGGGTCCCAACTCCGCTCAGGAAGACAGTAGCCCATTCCTTGGTCACTTCACGGCCTGATTATTGAAACCCATTATTCCTAGGGGCACCAAAATATGTGATCCACAGACTGCACAGCGGCCTTGCTCCTGCATTCTGGATGACTTGCAATGTCCCTGCTCGGGAATCGGTAAAAAGCACCTAAAAGTGCTACACTGTCTCCCAGTAGAGGCCAGAGTCGAATATAAGGCTCTGGTCATGACGTACAGAGCTCTACATAAAAGGGGCCCTAGGAAAATCAAGAGTCTAATATCCCCTTATACCCTAAATAGGTATTTGAGATCAAGCTCGGAGGAACTTCTAAATACAAGGACCAGGAGGGCGAGGTGGGGAGGTAGATCTTTCTCCCACCTAGCCCCTAAACTCTGGAACTCTCTACCACGGGAATATCGGACACTGGATAAAGAATTAGTTTAAGTCGGACAGACCTTAAAGGTATTGCTTGAACAGCCATGTTTTAATTGCTTTGCAAAACTATGTGCCTCTTAGCGCTGGGAAGCCCTAGGGCAGCTATGCACTCTATAAATCCTAATAATTATTCTGCGTCATCTGTGTCTGTGCTTCATCTATGGACATCAAGGAAATCCAAATAAATCTTCCCTTGGAGTGAAGGAGGCACTCCCCTGCATCTGCAGGCACCGCAAGGAAGCTGATGAGGCTGTCGGCCTATGGACTTTCCGAGGCCCAGCAACACAGGTGGTGGTTCTGCAGCTGCCTAGAGGCCTGACCTGTCTCAGCAATTTTGAGGACAATATCTCTCCTCAGGGGCCGCTGTGACCAAACCACTGTGCACCGCATCAACTTGCTGTTGCCAAGACTTGTTGGCTCTGCACTCCAAAGATCTTCGGACTACAAGAAGCTCCAGCTTACAGTACCTCAACTCCGAAGATCAGCATCCTCAGTGCACTGTGGGCCTCCATTTTTGGGGAGCTGCCAGAGGTCCTCTTGCAACTCTTATTCCTTCAGCTGTGGGTCCTCCTGAGTGTTTTTTTCTCTTGCTTCAGTGGGCTCCCCTGCTTGCTCAGGGCCTGCTGACTCCTGAACTTGGTGAGTCCCTTGGACCTTGCTGGTCCCCACGTCCACATATTTTTGCCCTCCACACCAGTTGCAGCTACCAAGGCTCGTTGGTGCTCCCGCCGGACACTGACCACGTATACACTGACATCTGGCGTGGGACAGCTAGCACACAGCTCTTGGTCTTCCTCAGCGTCGCCTGCTCCTCACAGCTACAGTAACAAGGTCACTTTCTCTTCTGTCAGTGGGCATTGTGTTTCCATGGCTCCTGGTTACCTCCAAGTGGCATAGACGCTGTTCCCTCTGCTTTCAGGTTTTCTTTCATGGTCTTCTACAGAGGCATCTTCTAATTCTCCCATTGCCTTCTACGGCAGGTTACGTTGCCACTTCACCCCCATGCACCCAGCTTTCTTGGTGCAGGTAAACTTGTCATGGGGCATCCATGGGTATGGTTGCTCTCCAAACTTCTGTCTTCAAAGGGTTTCTTCGGTGTCCTCCGGGAAGGGTAATCTATATAAATGCAACTGCTACTTCTCCATTGACTTCCATTGGGAACTCGGCTGTGTTTCCACTCTGCACACAGCCTCCACGGGGTTCCTGAGTACTTACCTTGGGTGGTTCCTGGTTTCCCCAGCTCCTTTGAGTCTTCTGGTCCAAGTCCTGTTCTCCTTTGCAGTTCACATTCCACTTTCTTAGTGTAATGGTTTGGTCTCCCGCTGGAGGCCCGTGTATATTTGTGCTACTTACCAAAATATTTCTAGATATTCTTGTGTATTGTGTTTATCTCCCGGTAGGAGATAAACCAACGTGTTAGTGATTTTGTTGTGTAATAAATAGACGTTTTCTTCTAAAACACTGTGTGGTTCTTTTTCATCTATCTACACTGATGATTAAATGTGGTAAATCAAGCTGCTTTACACTCCCAAGATAAGGCTTCGGCTGCTCTCCACAGTACCACTTCGAGAGCTTTCTATGGTTATCAAAGACCATTAAAATCACCGTAAGGGTTGTCTGTATTAGTGTAGGATGCACCACTTAAGCTTGCACCATATATTAAGCCAACCTCCTACACCAGGTATAATCTTCAATCTTTTAATTAGTTGTAGGAGTAGTGTGGCTCAATGGTTAGAGCTGCAGACCCTGATGCAGAGGACTAGCCCGGGACCAGGGTTCAATTCCCCGCCTCGGCGGGTCTTGGGCTCAAAATTCCACGGACCTGATCATTCTCGCCTCGGTGCCTATTCCAATCATGGAGTCCCACTCTGCAACTCTGGGCAATAGCTTGCTTAATCTCCACAACGGCCCCCACAACGCTAAGGATGCCTGGCCTCCTCCTTGGAGGGGCCCAGGAGTGGACGCCTCGCAGGGAAAGCCAGGATGGGTTCCACAGCGGTATTTGTACTAGCGCCTTGAGACCCTTGCGGGTGAGTAGTGCGCTATACAAGTATCAATTTACAATTTTTTTTAGGAGTATGGGGCAGTGCCTAATTTGGGCATCTGGTGGGCACCAGTACTCCTTTTTGTCGACCTCGATTTATTTTTCATGATCAAACTTTGGCCTAAGCAACAGACAGTCAAAGGGAGAAAACAATGACATTGAGAGAACTGGTGTAGAAAAATCTTTAAAAGTGAAAAACGAATGGTGTAGTGATAGAAGAAAAGAGGCAGGAGGTAGAATCAAGTTGTTGCAGCTTTGATATTTGGGAACCTCTGATATAGGGCTGTGTTGCCAGCTGGCTCCAGGGAAATGTTTCCCCCAATAAATTAAACGTGTGTTGGGTACATGTTTAGAGAAGTGGACTGATGTTTGACATTAACAATGAGAAATGTAAGAACCTTCAGAAAAAGTCCTGTACTTCTGTCATACCTATTCTTGATTTGTTTCATTACCCAGACCCCCCAGGATATAGCGGCATGGATTAGCAAATTTAGCGGCACAAATATGGAAATTTAGCGGCATTTTTGCGGCACCTTATTTTACTCATAATCGTTCATTTTCAGCCTTATTTCAATGGAAACTGTTTTAGCAGAGTTTTCCGCTTTGAAATAGGCAACCTGGGATATGTAACAGAAGAAGCAGCCCACAGGTGAAGGCTGTTATTCCTTGGAAATGCAATCCTTCATTTGCTTTAGTATAGGTTCTGAGAAGCCCATCAAAGATGGCCTGGTAGCATCCCATGGGAAATGGCATTCCAGAATCTACCTTAGTGAAATTAAATATTTGCCTAAGATCACACAATTTCAGCATGGAAGCCACGATTTTATCCACATTTTCTGGTGTCACTCTGTACAAATTAACAAGTAAGTGGGTATCGTTTTGTCTTTCCTTATGTTAAGACTTTGTTTTTAGTTTTAACCTCCTGATGCATTCTTCTGTAGTTTTTTTAATTTTAGCTCGAACTTGACCCGAAGGCATTGAAGCTCTTCACATGTGCACCAGTCACACTACATAATTACAACACAAACACATGCATTGTTTATAGGCATAGGGAGATTAACTGACTTGCCCAGAATCACAGGATGACGAGCCACAATTTCTAAGTGTATGAAAGCAAATCTAACTCAGCAACTGTCTAAACTGGTTAACATCCTGGAAGATATGCTCTCTGCCCTGTCTGCCACACCGGGAGGTCTAATACGTCCTCTGACACAAGTGCTTCCAGCACACCTGCCCCTCTTCCTCCTTGTACCTCAATCCCAACTCTTCCAATGTCTTGCGTTAATGCCTAATGTGTCTCTCTCTTTTTTCATCCTCACTCACTGTGCTATTTCCTTTTTGATTGAAGATCATCCCCGGCCCGTGTTTCTCGATCTTATTTGTCAATCCCTATTGTCATCGCGCAAACAGCTTGGCCCCGACGCCGGCTCCAGATGACTCACACATGATGTGCACATTATGGCCTGTCGGGGTTGGCTGCAGGAGCTTGTCTCTTCTCCTCGTGGTGGGAGAGGAGACGCACAGCATCCTGCCCATCCGACTATTAAAACAGCCTTGCATGGCTTTGGAAGTGCGGACTCAGGCAGAGGTCCTGGGCCCCAGTGAGCACCCCCTCTGTTTTGTCAGCCCCTGCGCTGAGAACAGCGTGCTGAAAAATGCAGACTGCGAGTTGCGGCCGCTGGCCTTTAGACCTAGATCAGAGAAAGGATTTTCACACAGACTTCAAAGAGGCAAAATGAATGACTAATGTCCCCGTGTGTCACAGCCTCGGATTTAAAATCACCAAACATATATTAATATTTGGGCCTCACATTCTCCATTCCTTTCTGGATGCTGTGGGCAGCCCCCTGCCTCACTGTTTCTATGGCAGGCCTCGGAGCCCTCATAAACCTTTTCCCTGCATTCCTGGGCACTTTTGTAAAAATCGCAGACTTTTTACATAGTGCCGATTTCACGGGCACTTTTGTAAAAATCGCGGCATTTTTACAGAAGTGCCGATTTCGCGGTTTGCCGCGAAACCCTGGAGGGTCTGTAATTTACCTTGTGATGCAATTGGTAATTCTTTACCTGTTAGCAGTCCTAATTGAAAGTCTAAACATATCTGTTTTATCTCTGATAATTCTTCACTCTGCCTTCCCCAGGCTGAATGCAGAAACTTTTCAGCAGTGTGCCATTCCGATACCATTCTGCTTCAGGAAGACATGCAGATCCTCTATAGGTGCTACTCCGAACACTTTACCTCAATATATATTTTTTTTAAATAAATTTCAACACTGTGCGAGGGGTGCCACCCACCCCCAAGCAATAGACTTTAAACCCTGTAGTGACTGTTGCAAGTGTCTGAGTGATCTCCTTCAGATGTGCCTGTGATGTCTAGGGTTGATCCGCGACTTCAAGGTCTGTAGTGACTGCACGCCGATGAACCTGAGGACCATCCAGGACTGCGAGGTGAAATTTACATCGCTAGCCATAAGAAAACATCTCACTGAGACCTCTCTAAGCTGCAGGCCAAGGTTCGGTCCCACTCAAGGAGTTGCTGAAACCCTTCACAATCCAAATTGTGCAGTAAGTTTTAAAAGAAACCTGAGAAAACAGACACTGCCCTCTCTTGCTGCCTGCATTTGCCTGAGCAGTTGTTGAGGCACAGTCATGGATTTCGATCTCGCTCCCAGAGGTGCCAGACTATGGAGCTGATTCCACAACTGGTTACAGCACAAGCCAAGTTTCCGGGGCAGTCTGCCGCCCCCAATAGATCTAAGACGTCAGCGCAGCTGCGCTCTGGCTCTTTGGATCTTTTCGGACTCCCTCTGGTGCGCCTTCAGTCCCAAGGAGCCGTGAGGCCCTCCACCTGTAGTACTGCTGGCGAGTTTGCCCTCGGTGCCTCCTGGACCCGATAAGCCTGTTACGCCAATGGTCCCAGTCTGTACCCCTTGTCCATGCCGGGTCTTGAGACATCAACACCAATACCGAATTCATTGACACCAGACTAGGAGCTTTCCATAGAACTGTACCACTTTGAGATGGAGCCGGTCTGACTTCGCCTGAGGACAGTTGTGGCTTTGCTTTCTTTGTCACCACCACGGGGAAGACCACACACACTCCATTCACTTTTTGGCACACTTGGACAGTGATGATGGTGCGGTGATGAGTTTGCTCAGCCCTATCAAGATGACAGTTGGTTTAATGACTTGCAGGAGGCTAGTGTTCTCTATACGTCCCTGGAAATTGGCCTTCTCTCACCCCCTGGACCAGTCCCAACAGAGTCCATTTACTACGCCATGGTATTGCACAGGGCGACTGAAGTCCTTGACCTCCAGCTCCCACCTTGGAGGAAAAGACAAACGTCTTGACAGAAATTCTCCACATGGAACACATGTCTTATGAGCCCCTCCGGTCATTTAATGAGGCCGTAGACACACCTTATTGGGGGCTTCGGCTGAACCTTGCTTTAGTTCACCAGTTAACTGCCAAATTGCGTGATGCCACTGGCCATACAAGAGCAATCCCGCTTTTCTACCGTAGTGCACCACCCATGAAAATTGCGGTTGCGCCAGCGTTTACAAGTAAGATTAATCCCAACACATTCCCAACTACTCATCCCAGACAGTCAAAAGTGTTGAAACATTTGGCAAGTATCTAAACTCAGGTCAGTGACTGCTGCCTACTGGGGCACGATTCACACGTCCTTTAGGACTTGGTGGGACAAGTCCTCTGTCGTCCATGAAGATTGTAAGCCTGTCCTTGCTTTGGCCTTTCAGGACGACTGGAATGTACCAAGTTCACGGTTCGTAGTAACTTAGACACCACCAGTTCGATTGTGTGGGCCAATGGCACCAAGTGTTGCCATACACTGCCATCCCAGGCTGCAGTAGACCGTTTTTTCAGGGAGGGCCAGTTATCTGTCATGGACTTGCCAGTCTATGGGACTCACCTGTTTGAGGACAAGGCAGATGCCCTTCAAGCGGTTCAAGGAGAGCAGGGCTACAGCATGCTTTTTGGGCTTATCTGTCCAACCTCGCCAACTGCATCACCCCTCTGCTCCTTATGCAGTTTTGAAAGAGGTACCTCATACTGCCAGGCAGTCCAAACTCATATGGCACACAGCACTTTAACGATTGTGGCTGTGGTGACCATTGTAGCCAGGTCAACGAGCCACCCAGACTACTACTACCTCCCCCCCCCCCCCCTGCAACACCACTTTAGCATTCCCTTAGTGGAACATGCCTGCCAGATCTTGACTATTCTTGCCAGGTTAGCAGACCATGGGAAATTCATGAATGCCTCTAGCTAACTTTTCAAAATGATGCAGACTAACATTGTTATCACATCCCCATAAACATGATGAAGAGTACCCCATTCCTGTAGTTGGAGATGGAAGTTACCATTAATGATGCATCCCTTAAAGGCTAAAAACTCCTTGTTGAAGTAGTCCAAGGGTCCTGGTCTTCTGCTGAAAATACTGCGTATTATTTAATTGGCCTCTTCATCCATGAACCACCAAAATGTTGTTGATTCAGATGGACAGCATGATCTATTAGATAAATAATTGGGGAATAACAAGATGATGCCATCTTTCCATGAAGATCCAAATATCTCATTAGACTCTCAAAAAGGATCCTGCAAATATTTTTCTAATGTACAAAATGCCACACGATGCGCTCTAAACATAGTTTCCCAAGAACAACTTCAGTAAGTGAGAAGGCATATGGCAACAATAACGTTTAGTGTTTGTCCTGGTTGTTTCCCACACTTATATGTCTGCTACTTGGTGGTGGAACCAGAAACTGCTTGTGTAGCTCTTTTCAATACAGAGCTTTCTGGTGAAACTGTCTTTAAAAATGTCTCACCTCCGTGTTCACACTCTTGTCATTTTCCTTTGTTTCTGCCTAATGGTGCGTGGGACAAAATCTGCTTCACTTGCTTAGTGATATCTATTCCTTTTCTATGGCATAGTGCAGAGATTACCTTTCATCACAATGGTGAGTCTGGAGGGTAGTGCACGTCTTAACCTCAGTGTACGGTACTAAGCACTGTTCTTGCCGGAGAGGCAGTAGGTTATCTCTCTGTGACTCCGCCCCTCTCTAGAAACTCTTTGTATGGTACAATCACTTTGGAAAATTTATTTTTTCCCTTCATAAAAGTAAAAACTTGTTTCGACTGGAAACCGCCTCTGTCTAGGAAGGGTGCGACACAACCAAGGAAAAATGGACTGGTCTGGGTCTACACATTCATTTACTTTGGAGACTGTTGCACTATCAAGTCGGACTAGTTCCTTGTCTTTGAGCATTTGCCTTGAGCAACCATTGCACCAGTGTGTCTAGCTAGTCTCTCCCTGTCACTCTGCTACAAATGCACTGTGCCGAGTGTGCGAGAGAGTATTCTTTTCTTTTTACTAGTATTGGGACAATCACTAACTGGCACCTTTTGAAGATACCATGGAGCTGAGGCCAGCTAATCCTAGGGTCAGTCCATCTTACAGCCCCACTGTGATCGGGTGGGACACTCTTTTGGCTGACTTCTGCCTTGCACTTCAGCCATTTGATCCGGTGGCTATTAAAAAGGGGCTTGCTACCCAGCTTAAAACCGTCAAGAGGAATGGAATGGCGATTGAGACAACGCTAAGAATCCTCAAAACAAAATTGACTGGACCAACATTTGCCCCACTTCTTTGCGTTGAGCAATCAAACATCCCATCAACAGTAACATACGGCAGCGAGGTATTGAGAGGCAGGGACGCTTCATTGCTTGATACCACCATGACAAAGGCATATAGAGTAATGTTAAATCTCCCGCCATATACCTCGCCAGCACAGATTCGCCTAGAGCTTGGATTAACAAAGCAACTTCACGCAAGGCAAGGTTCGTACATCAAGTGCTGGCACAAAATCAAAAATTCCGCCAGGAACACACTGGACCATCAGCTCTGGCAGGAACTGTGTAGCACATCCACCATGCCGGGCAAAATATATTTGGACGAATCACTGGCCGCCACAGGACTAGGTGAACTATGGGAAATTCCGACAACGCACATGCACTTTAAGCGCATTGTAAACAAGGTTATTAAGAAAATTTCACTCACAGAAGATAAAGCCCCATTTGCCCACAGGAGCCACGAATGGATGACTCTGTGCAGCTACAAACTTTTTGGTCCACAAGCATACTTTGAATTGGGCTACTCTAGGAAGTCTAAAGAGGCCTTTCTAAAATACAGGTTAGTGATCCTGCCAGTCATACCTCATCTTCCACCATGGCTGAGAAAGAACTATGGGAATTTGTGCCGGCTATGCGGAGTTTGGAAAGAGGACATTGAACACATAATATGCTCCTGCATCAAACTAAAAGAAGAAAGGGTATGTCTCCTTAAAACTCACTTTCATGAACGTGGCATACGCACTCGGAGACAAGCAGTACTTGCGTGTTTTAACCCAAGGGACCCACAACTAAATGGGAAGCTAGTCAAGTTCCTATCTCAAGTTGCTGCTAAGCAAAGGATCAGCGGTACTGTAACTTGCACACAGACCACTGAGGCTTCAAGGAAAACGAACCATAGACATACTGCACTTTTTTAACATTTATGCATGCCCTGGCACATAAAGCCTATTCAACAGTCCATTGATCGAACAGGAATTTAACCAAAATGGTTTATCAGAATGTATTTTTGTAATGATTTTAACTAATCAAAAACAATACATTTTTTACTTACTTACCATTGCACCAGTTGGTCTAGCTAGTCTCTCCCTCTGCTACAAAAGCACTGTGCTGAGTGTGCGAGAGGGTATTCTATCCTTTTCACTAGTATTGGGACAATCACGAACTGGCACCTTTGGAGATACCATGGAGCTGAGGCCAGCTAATCCTAGGGACAGTCCATGTTACAACCCCACTGTGATCGGGTGGGAAACTCTTTTGGCTGGCCTCTGCCTTGCTCTTCAGCCATTTGATCCGGTGGCCATTAAAAAGGGGCGAGCTACCTGGTCTGTGAGCAGGAGAGCCTCAGCACAACAAGGAAGGTATTAGGACAAGCTTCAGTGCTCGGTCACACCATCAGTCTTTTCCCCCATCCTGCCTCACCAATGTCTGTACATAGAAAAGCAAAATAATTTATCTGCTCAATGAATTCCTCCCCTGATCCTTCACACTTGATATGCCAAACCTCTACCTTTTCACCTTACTCTTGTATGATGTATCAGTGTTGCATCTCCTTAAGCACTTCATGTAAACCTACAATAGCAAAGCGCAAAGTGAGGATTACAGGTAAGCAGCATTTGCCTTAATGCTCTATGTAAAGCAGTCTCAAAATTTGTATACGTTTACAGTACTAAATTGCTACAGTCTATTTGATGTCTATCAGAACCGATTGGTAAATCTGTTATTCACTGTCATCCATCTGTAATTCTATATTTTTAGTGTTTTGTAGCGACAATGAAGAAAGTATTGACCGTCTAATGAGTCCAAAAATATCTTGCAGTTTGTGACTTCTTGAAGCGGAGTTCCTAGCCTATTTCGGTATGCTGGATCAATTGCCCAAACACTTACTGAACTAGTTGTATTTGTATGGGAGAGCAGAGAGCTAAAGGAAAGCTGACAGAATATTAGGTTGGAGAGATGAGGCGAGACGATCAGTTTGTCAAGTTTGAGAGCCAATAGCAAAACATATCTCAAGACTTTAAGCAGTCCTACAGAAACCCGGCACATGGGACATTGCCACCCCCTTCTCTTTATCAGTGTCCTGCATGTTTGCACAGACAATAGTAAAAGGTCCTCTGGGAGGTCAGGGCGTTGACCCACATCTTTCTTGGTTCTTAATTTACCACAGTCCTCATGGCTGACAGGATAGTAGGTACACAGGACCCATAGGAGGGAGAATCTGCCGCTCTCACGGATGAAAATTCAGACATTGTAATTCTCTCATGTTAGAGCGTTCATCTGTGTGTGTGTGTGTGTGTACCCCTGCTAGGTCTTCAATTAAAGGGAACAGTGTGGGGAAGGAGCTCTGGCACAACAAGGGAGAAGTGGCATAATGGGAAGGAAGAGAGGAGTTCCTTTAAACACAGCCAGTCCTCATTACGGGGCTAAGATAGCATTAGGAGTGGATGTAACTCGTGTAATTCAGTGTAGTGTAATCATGGGGAATTACCTATAAAATTAAGCAAGATTATGCATAATTACGTGAGAAGAGTAATTCTGCATTTAGCACTAATTTTTAATGCCCCCTCTCGTATAAAATGGGTGCGAGCAGGCATTTTGCTCTAAGAAATGGTGCTAAATGCAACAACACAAAATGTAAGCGTGAGCAGAAACTCGTGCTCACTAAATGTGCTCCTGGTGTAGGATTTTTCACCAAACGTACCTTTGGAATTTAGTCCTATTTTCTTATTGCCTCTCTCGTGTCCAAAATAGGTGTGGGAATGAATTTTGTGCTAAGAAATGGCGCTAAATGTGCTTTTGAGGTTGAATTTCCTCCCCAGCTTACTCCTGGCATCTAATTCTATTTTGTTAGCACAAAATGCACTCTTTTGTCCAAAATGGACTCAAAGATGCATTTTGCGTTGAGAAAAGGCGCTAAATGCAGCAGAACATGAATAGCGAGTGGCCTTTTGCAGTCGATAAATGTGCTCTCGCAGTTGTATTGTTTCCTTCAAAATGGTCTTTATGCAAGCAGGTGTCATTACGTTACCGATAATTTCGTGTCAGAGTAATGCAGAATTACCTAAATTACTCTTGAGTCAGCGTAATTATAATTACTCCGGGGCCTAGATTGCGCCTGAGCATCTTAAACTCAGACCACCATCTTCCTGAATGCAAGCACTTTGAGCCCAATACTTAAAATAAGAAGGAGCAACCATTGATAAGTGAAATAGGCTTGGCCATGCCTGAACGTGTTGCCAAAACGCAAGAGTCCTTAATGACCTATCCCATCATGGCTTTTGGAAAGATTTGGCTAAGCATGCACTGTATGACCTTGTCATTTCAGTCCACACCTGTCACAAGTCCATCTGCACCAGGCCTTACTTTTTCTCCTTGTGTAAGGCTTCCTCTCCAACAGATTGAAGGGAAGCTCCCGAATAATAAGGGGGTCCACAATCGTGCTAATGCCGACCTGCCCCTCTCTTCAAAACCGAAAAGGATATTTTAATAAACAGGATTGTTTAACCATTCACTCTAGATATTCAGAGCGAGTTAGTGGTATATTGAGAACTTATTACGTATGTTGCAAAAATATCAGTATGTGTTGTTTCTTCAAAGTATGCATATATGTTTTTAACTGTTGCAAGGAAATAGGCGTCTGCAACACAAAGAAGAAAATAGCCTGGACGTGATGAGCGACAACTACAGATCTGAGTGCATTGTTTTGTCACCTTTCCTGTTGTCTCTCCCCTTGTCAAAACACAGGAGCAGGGCTTTAAGTTGGATGAAAAAACTGGAGGTCTCTCTCAAAGGGGCATAGCCAATGTAATTAAGGGCGTGGCTTAAAACACTTAAGCTAAACATCTGTGCTTTGCATAGTGTCCCGTCCGACTGATATTTTGCTGCTTCTATCAATGCATACAGATATATAATACAACAAGTAACATTACACCTACAGCAAGCCAAAATTATTGGCTACGTCAATGGTGGTTCAAATTCAAATATTTATTAAGATTTGGAACTCCTATGAGGTCCACATAAAATACATACAAATGAATACAAGAAAAATTAAATATAGGAACACTCATTCCACAAATATCAAACGGAATAAAGTGGCAAGATGTATCCTGAGAAGTACAAAAAATGTGCGAGGGGCAATAACTGTCAACAAGTTAAAATACAATTAAAATCCAGAATTCATCCTCAGCAGAGTATTTGATTTTAGCAGCAAAAAAGGAATTTACAAAACATACCCTATCCTACGCAAAAAGCAATACAGTAGCAGCAGTGCATGTGCACCCCTAGATTCAAAAGAACCCGTACAGGAGGACGACAATTTTCCGTTCAAGCAGCTAAGGGCTGGAACGCACTTCCCCGCTCCCTCAGACTTGAACCCAACTACCTGGTGTTCCGCAAGAAACTAAAGACTCATCTATTCCCTAAATAAAATCCCCCTGTCGCTCTCCCCTCCCTCTCTCCCCCCTCAACAGGATTACAAATCACATAGCGCGGGGATGCCCTTGGGTCACCAGGCGCTTTAGAAATCGTTATTAAATTAAATTAAGAACGCAATCCAGTATCTCACTTGAGCTGAGTCTTTAATTTAGCAACAGAACGAAAGATGGAAAATGAACACAGCATCTCCTTCTTGTGCAAACAGCAATAGATAGAATTAAAATATACAGCAGCAGTGCATGAGCAAAAAACGCAATCCAGTGTCTCACTTTAGCTGAGTCTTTAACTTAGCAGTGGAAGAGAAGATGGAAAATGAACGCAGCATCTCCCTCTTATGCAAACAGCAGCAGAGAACAGAATTAAAATATACATGTGATATAGTGTGAGAAATCTTCGGGTTCCATGCTGTAAATTCCCGTATAAATATCTTGGGGAAGTTTTTGGTATGTTTGTCCTTGCGATTAACTCTAGTCTCTTTTTGGAATAACAGAATTTGTTGTCTCTAATAAAACTAATCTTACAACTAGAGGTTTTTAAGAAAGATTTAAATTCTGAAGGAAGAAGAGATGTCACTAAATCTTCTTGTACAGAAAAGTATTTATGTGCAATAAAAAATCATGATAAAAGGAATAATTACTTGCCTGAACACTAAAAATTTCTTGACACAAGATCCCTCTTAATGAGTCTTGCTCGCTATTTTTCAACTGGTATCCCCAGCGTAAAAGCCTAGCTAAACCTTCAATGGTTGTTAGTTGCATAAGCAACAACTATGACTTCGTTCAATACAATATGACAGTCCTTCAGTTCTGAAATGACGTGAAAAAACAATAACAAGTCTCTTTGACGTTACCCCAAAGGGTGGTACTGCTGCAGAGTTAAGATTTTTCTTTCACCCAGAGGGTGATTACAAAAATGGAGAACCCGATGGGGACCCGTCTTGGTGCCTGCGTTTTTAGAACTGCCGGTGCTCAGCACCCGTGGGACACAGCCCAGTTAAAGTCCTGCACAGGAGGAACTGTGCAGGACTTGGAACTGATTTACTTGCATCAGTACTTTATATGGGGGGTTATGTTTTCTGTTCATCCACAACTCTTAGTGAAAAGTATGTTCCATTGTGCCTGAGATACCTCTCCACCACATACCAATGTAGTGGCACCGGAGGCCATGTTCATTAAAGGTACATACCACAAATCCTATATATTTCTGCCCCCACCCCTCAGACTCAAGGCACGTTTGTGCTTTTCGATTTAATCTCGGCTGCATTTGGTTCAGGAAGGCTCCCATTTAATCGTCAATCTGAAACACTATACTTGGCATAAATGCGTCGTACAACTAGTTTTAAATGATTGCCTTCCATAGACCAGCAGAGTACCTTTCTGTTTTCTCTAAATCAATTTTTATAATTTTTGCTTTTGCAAAGCCAGTAGGTCTCGCCTATGCAAAAGCTGTTGGCTTAGTCTGTGTGTTTTAGCCATGTTGTACAGTAGCACAGCTGTTTGGCATGGCAAAAAGTTATGTGGCCAGCATCGGGGTGGGTGTGTGGGGGGGTGCACGGAAGAAGTAATAGGGTGGTGTCAAGCATTGATGTGGAATGTATTTGGGCGCAGTAAGTGGGCAAGTAACTGAATGGCAAGCAACGGCACGGGACAGACAGACATTCTGCAAACACATGCACTCTTATGGAGTGCTGCAAGTAAGAAAAGTATCTCTGATAAAGTGTGAGCAGTGAGCAGTCATAAACCTTTCTTTAAAGGAAGTACAGGTGCCTATGGAGTGGAAGAAGGCGCTGGTGAACCCCATTTGTAAGAACGCAACACGTCCATGGACCGATCTCTCAAACCTCCGACCCATCTCTCTCCTGCCATACCTTAGCAAAATGACCGAGAAGCATGTGAACACCCATATCTCCAACTACATCGAGACAGTGGAGGGTCTAGACCATTCTCAATCTGGGTTTAGACCGCATCACAGCACCGAATCTGCCCTCCTTTCAGTCACTGATAACATCAGGATGTCACTGGATGGAGGGGGCTCTATGATTCTGGTGCTGTTGGATCTATCTGCTGCCTTTGATACGGTGTCACATGAGATACTTCTCGGGCGTTTGAGAGAGGTGGGTTTAGGAGGCACGGCTCTGTCCTGGCTTGAGAGTTTTCTCTCAGGTCGTCTGCAAGGTGTCAGACGGGGCTCCCACTATTCCACCTCAAGGGAGTGCCACAGGGCTCATGCCTAAGCCCGACACTATTCAATGTGTACGTGGCCCCCTTGGCAGACATTGTAAGAGCATACGGGTTCACCCCGATCTCATACGACGATGACACCCAACTCCTGTTCCCTTTTCAGACCCTCACCCCCACACTACAAAAATCTTTTGCAGACGGCATGAGGGCAGTGGCGGACTGGATGACCTCAAATTGCCTCCAGGGCAATGTAAGCAAGACTGAGGTCATGCTGTTCAGGGAGGCCACTCTTTTATGGTCTCCAGAATGGTGGCCCTCAGATCTTGGACCTGCACCGAAACAGTCTGTAAAAAAAACCTCGGAGTACGGTTAGATCAGGCACTACTGCTGAAAGAACACACTAGTCAAGTTGCTGGATCCTGTTTCCGTGTCATTGGACTCTTACGTCGAGTTTTCCCATTCCTGCCTGACAACTACAGGAAGACACTGGTTCAGACCCTAGTCATCAGTAGACTTGATTATTGTAATGGCCTGTACATCTCGGCCAATGAGGAACAACTAAACACATTACAAGTGGTGCAAAATACTACGGCGAGACTTGTTCTCAATGCCCAACCTAGGAACCCATCACGTCCACTTCTGACCAAACTCCACTGGCTGCCGATTAGGCAACGTGTCCAATTCAAAATTTGCTGCACTATACATAGGTGTTTGTTTGGCACAGGCCCCAAATATCTGACCGAAAAATTCAACCTCTACCGCCCAGGATGCTCCCTGCGTTCCAGCAGTCAGCAGCTACTAGAGGTTCCCAGAGTCAAGAGAGCTAGACAAGGAGGTCGAGCCCTCTTTTATAAAGGTCCCATTCTCTGGAATTCACTCCCTCTCACTCTGAAACAAACCACCAAACTTCTGTCTTTTAGGAAGTCCTTAAAAACCCACCTATTCTCTACATCCTAAAAGAAAAGATCAGCTATATCCCAGCGTAAACATTTTGATTGGGCTCTATCTGGTAGAAGCACAAGCGCGGAGATACCCCTACGGGGGTCGAGTCCTGCGCTCTATAAGAACATAAATAAATAAAGCATACTGCAGTGGTTAAGGACGCAGAACTTGGGCCATGCTACAGAGGAGGGACAAACATGAAGATGAGGTCAAGCTGGCACACACTGACCAGGTAGAAGTAAGGAAATAAGTGACGGAAAAGCCAATCAGTGGTGAGCATTGGCGGACTCTAAGCAGTAAACAAAATGTCTCCCAAGCGACAATGTATGCACTTTCTCAGGCGAGACCTACAAATCTCACACACATGCACTATGAAAACTTTGCAGATCTGTATACCCAAAATCCGTGGTAGGGTCTCATAGGTGGCTTATGAGGTATGACTAGTGCTGTATGCAGTATGGGGAGAACAGTACCCAGCAGGTTCTAGTGGCAGGTGGGGAACTTGGAAGATACAAACTAATCCAATTCTGGGCCAGTGCCTGAAAAGTGCTCCTCTGGGTGTGTCAGCAAATTTGGCAAATGCAAATGTAACTAGCCAAAAGGAGCATCCCAACAAGTGCAGATCACCTTAATATTGTGTAGACCTCTGTCATTGCTTTTATTGTGGTTAATTCTTTAGGCACATCTGTAGGTTGATGTTGCTGTGGTTTTGTGGAGGAGTCCCATCTGCCTTTGAATGACTCAAGTGACTGGACTTAAGCGCTCAAACGCCAACTAAGCAGATCTACCAGTTACATATTTTCACTTAATTTTTGCTAGATTGTTAAATGTCTGAGCTGCTCAACTCTGAAGTAAGTTAGGTGGACAAGCTAATGGTACACGTTCCAGTACTCCAATTATAACCCTCCGTCTTGTTCCATGAAGCACAATCTGTTCTGCACATGCAGTTTGTCTTCCCAGTACTTTTCATGTCACCCCCTGTCACACAGAGCCTGTCCGATTCGGTGCCACCTTGACATACTTTTGTGGACGCTTTTTGTATACAAAACTGTGCCTTTCAGTCAGATTATTAGAGCTAGAACTGGTAAAATGAAGAAAGTTAGTTGACTGAATGATCGAATACATAAATTATTGTCCCAACATATCTCAAACGCCCAGTAGTCCACAAACAAAGCAGTGTGGTGGAATTCCTATTGCTGATTATTAGCATGCAAGATAGGGTGAATACAACTTTTTTTTCCTACACTGGACGGAAACCATTGTTGTTTCCGTTACTAATTATAACTTCAGTTCTATCAAAACCATTTCCCACAAAGTCATTAATTTGCTAAATACAAACAAAACTGAAGACCAATTGCATTATTACCAGGTAAGTCACTCCTTTTACTTTAACTATATCCCAGCTAGATCAAAAGTATATATTCAACAATGGTATGTAGTTTGCTTCTAATGACATAGCCCTGTACTTGGGTAACGGTAATATAATGCGTAAATCAATAGCTACAGCAATCAAAAGCCACTGGTTTAGTTAAGTCAATAAGTTAATGATAAAGTTCCAGTTGTCCATCTAAGTGGCTGTCCTAGGGTTTCACATTAAGGAACTTGCATAATGTAATGGATTATAAATCTCTGCGCATAGATATAAATTGTGTTGGTATGCAAACACTCGCAACAAACCAAGTAATCACCAAGCCGAACAGAGTTCATCAGCTACCAAACCAATTTGATTGGTAGAAGAGCAACTCCGGAGTTGTGTGTTTTAGTTAAATGGATGAGTTACAGATTTGTAAATAATTTAGTACAGTGTGATGTTTTTTCCCCACACCTCAATTACCGCAGCATTGCACAGTCCTGTATATTTTTGTAAAATTTTACACTTGAACCAATTAGTCAAGTTGTTAAATGTGATTCTGAAAAAAGATACTGCATGAGGGTGAACAGTTAGGACTTTGATAATCTGGAATCTTCCCCCCTCAGTTAAAAGGTGTTGCGTAACTGCAGTGATGGACATCTGCAACGAGGAACCTCCAATATACATCTGGAAGAAGGACTCTGAGTACAGTTGACCCCAGGACTAGTGGGGCTTTCCTCAGGACTAGAGAAACTGGTCTCTGTAGACCCCCTAAGCTCAAAGGACTAGTTGGTGGGGGAAGAACTGGACTTTTGCGTTGAGGAGAGAAGTGCAAGAGGAATAAGAGCAGAAAGGCTGGAATGGGGACCAGTGAAACCAGCTCCTTGAAATGTTTGCCACCTTAGAGGCCAGGAGAACTATGGAAAGTGCTCCAGGTGGCTAGGTCTAGCCATCAGAAGGTACAACATGAGCCCAAGATGGAGATAACTGTCTCAACTGGCCTGAGATATCAGCTGGAGTTGAAATTAGCCTTTGACCTCCACCAGTGTGATCGGAGTGCCTAGCGCTCCTCTATTGGCTGCCGACCATCCCCCCAAGCGGGGGTGGGGTCAACGCAAAGAGTAACTCCTATATTTTCCCCCAGGAGGCGGCATGCATGGGGCCCCTCCTCAGAGCCAAGAGGGACCAGGAATCTCCACCCCTGGGCCCAAGTGTGATACAAATCACACCTTTGCGCCGCCGACATAGGAAGCCAGCAGCCCGGGATCCCCAGCTGTGGGCCCAAATAGAGAAAAGGATAGGGGTGTGATGCTGCACTACCCTCATCCATGGTGGCCTGCTGCACTCTCCTGTCTGGAGGAAGTGGGCAGCAAGCGACTGCCTGCAGGGGTTAACACAGGAGAAGAGTGCTGCTGGTTCCCGGGGGCAGCAGAGGAGGTGCCACCTGCATGGGAGCTGGCTGGGGACACCAGGGGTGGGCTAGTAAGCTATATGAGTTCCCAGATGAGCCCCCAATAATTCTCTGCATGGCTGGCAAATGGACAAGTACTTTCTGCTGCTTCTGGTGGCCTCAAGACGACTGGACCACCACCATTAACATAAAAGAAAGGACAGGAGAGTTGCCGAAGAACCATAGCTCTCCGAAAAAGACTCCAAAGAATTTAAAAGTGTTGACCCCAAGTTTGAAGGGCCAAAGGAAGGATGACCTACCTGGGATTCTATTCCCTTGCCAAAGATTCTCCAGGCTTGAGCACGCATGGGCTCTACAGCTGGGAGTGTGGTGCAGAGCCCTCTAAGGGCTAAATCTGTGGCTACAGTTATTGTGGTCTGGAGGTGTATAAATAAAGTTACATGTTGTACAGCTTCCTCTAGGGGCTAAGTCTATGGTTGCATGTTATGTGATCAGAAAGTGATTCCCTCTAGGAGCTGTTTTATGATTGCATTGTCATGGTTTGAAAGTATATAAAAAGCACACCGACGCATGCAATATTAATTTTTAAATGTTTTATTCATATATAATAATGTTGACCGTGAATACCGACCTAAGTGCACGTTAACATTAAAATGGACATTTACACATGGCTCTTATTATTGCGTTTACTCCTAAAATGGTGGTGTTTTTTACATGTAGTTTGTTGATTTTGAACCTTGACCGAGTCAATAAACTTACCTAATGTTATTACTTGTTTTACATGACACTTTAGGGGGGCAGAGATGATTACACAATGTCATCAAAGGTATTTCCACCAGCCTTATGTATATTTGGAAATTACTGCGAAGTATTTAGTAGTGTGTGTAATAAATGTACTTTATCTTTTTCTAAAGAAAAAGCACAGACTGGATAATTATTTGAATGTTATTACTGCCTCACAGCGGATGGTAGTTACTAGCACATACCACATCCCTTAAATAGGCCTTGGACTGCTCTTTTCCGCTAACCTGAGAGAGTTAAGCACTACAATGAGGAGTTTGTTTCCCAGTGGAGGGCGAATGTAGACCCATTACTGTTGCAGACCACACAACTAATGGCCCGGTTTCATTACACATTTGAAAAAATTTATGTAGAAAAATGCACCCTAATATTATAGTAGAATTTGGCAGATTGTGTAGATCCGGGGGTCTCCAATGTTGTCTGTAATAAGACCTACTTAGGTTCTGTGAAAATATAAAAGAGCTGCTATTATGAGTGTTGTAATAATGACCGTAACATTAATATTTAATTTGTGTCTTTCATATACAAGATCACCAGCCGTGATCAGCTCAGTTCATCAGGCATGGGTATCTGCAGCAATGGAAAAAGTTGTCATTGTGACTGCTTCTCTGTGGGAAATATATAACAGCCATGGCTGCAGTGCCCCTGCATCAAGGAAGTGATGATATCAAGAAGTATCGCCAGTGCTGCATGGGTTATCACCCCATTATTAGCTTTAAATATATTTTAGAAATTAAACAATTTTTCTTCAAATTTCATGACTTTTGAAAATGCACACATTTGCAGCTCAAATGTAAGCTTTTACATTTTGGTATACACATGTTAAGGCATCCCAAAAAAAAGCTTCTTATTTAGTATACTTGACAGCACACAGAAGCGCTACTTATTGGTAGTAATTAGAGAAGCCTGATGTAGATCATAGTCACAACGTAGTTAAAGGTAACATCACATTTGGCGCAAACATTACTTTGGTATCTGAATGGGTATGCACTTTCACCAGTGTTCTCATATAATTCCTCGGTGGGGTTTGAATTCTTGTGCTAAATATTGGCTGGAAGCTTGGGAATTAGGGTTTTTTAGCTCACCATAACCGGTGAACTTCAGTAAAAGATTCTTATGAATTAAAAAATTGACTCTTGTAATGCTTTATCCTCATGCGCGCTAGCGGAATTCCGCTCGCTCGCTGAGATTTTCTAAAACGCATGTTACGTGACGAGCTGGGCTCGTCATCAGCGTGCGAGGAGGCTACGCCATGACGAGCCCAGCTCGTCATCAGCGTGGAAGGGGTTAATTAAAGTACCTAGTGTATATATTTTTTTATTATTAAGAACTTTGGCATCAATGGACAAATTTACACAACAAAATTTGGCAGCCACTTGGTCTGACCTGCTAATGGTCACATTTCTAAATTTCGTACTGATTGCTGCTTTCCTCTGCCACAGACCAATGTCACTGAGTGAAATCAAGAGTGTTTCGTTTTTTAAATTGCATATAAACATTTGATCTTAACTCATTGTGACTATAACACTTAACTCAGGTTCATTAATATTCCAGAAAGGGTTGGGCTGGTGTAAAAGGCTTCATCCTATGTTTTGGGTTCAGTTGAGTTTACCATCTGCCAAAAATTGCTTATACAGGAAACAGCCTTAACAACGCTGCCAATACCACGCAACACCATTACAAAGCATATGCCTTTACCGCATAATATTACCATGCGTATGCCTTTACAGCGCGAACCTTTAGAACAAAAATCTGAGTTTTACCCACTCAAAACCGTAGGAATTCATTAGTTATACTTATATTAAGAAACATGAAACATGGCCTAAAGTTATTTAACAGCACAAGTTAGTTTCTTCAGATAAGTAGAACTATAACTGCTGAATTTCAATGGTTTTGCGTGGGTAAAACATCAACTTCACTATTACGTCCATATAACCTTTGATTTTTTCAGTGAATGAATGGTTTTTCTTTACGTAAATTAATATACAATTACTGTATGTTAATACAATCCCCGCTGTGCACAGCCGGGATATAGTGGGTGAGGCCCCCCCTTCCATTAGGCATCAGATCCGCCATCCATTGCGGATTTGCACCGGGTGTCTCGTGCGCCCGGGTGGATATGCGTATCGGCCAAACTAATTATCTGTGCGTGGGGTTAGGAAACCCCTATGTGTGTTTTTAATTGTTTTCTCCCCAGGGGACTTTCCTTTTGGGTTGTGACCAGCAGATCGGGGCCTTGCTTTTCGCCCGGATCCGTGGGTACCCACTGGATCCGTAAGGGATCCATGTCCCTAGATATCTACTTCTTTTTCTACCCTTTAAAAACTCTGAAACTACTGCAAAGATTTAACCCAAGTCACAAAAAGCACAATTTGCAGGCTAAGATCTAGCTCTATGCCAAATTTGGTGTTCAGTAATATGGGTTGTAGTGTCTAAAAGTTGCAAAGTCCCCATAAACATTGCATGAGGAAAAAGCGTTTTGGGACTCCTACCCCAAAACCTTCCAGACAGCAGCTGAACTAACTTGTGTACTAGGTTTGAAAATGTTGTGAAGATTAATCAAACGGCACCAAAGTTAATAGCAAAACAAACACTTTGGCTGTGAGAAATGTTGGTCCTAACTAGAACTGTTTACAGACTATGTCCAGCAGGTAACATATATATATTAGGGCACAGGCATATTTAGGGTTTAGGGGTGGATGAGGGTTTTGGGTGGCTAGGGTTTTTTTTTTATGGTTTAGGGTAGGTGAGGGTATTTGGGTGGGAAGGATATTCTTAGGGTTTAGGGTGGGTAAGGGTATTTTGGTGGCATGGCTCTTTTTAGGGTGGGTAGGGATATTTTTAGGGAGGATGAGTATTTGGGTATGAAGGATATTTTTAGGGTGTGTAAGTGTATTTGGTGGCAAGCGTGTTTTTCAGGGAGGTAAGGGCGTTTGGGTGACAAGGGTATTTTTAGGATGGGTAGGGCAAATTCAGTGGCACGAGTATTGGGGTTCAGGGTGGCTAGGGATATTTAGATGGCAATGGTATTTTTAGGGTGGGTGAGGGTATTTGGGAGGCGGGGGTATTTTGAGGTTTAGGGTGGGTAGGGGTATTTGGGTGGCACAGGTATTTTTTAGGATCGGTAAGCATATTTGGGTGGCCAGGGTTTTATCAGGCTTTAGGGTGGGTTGAGGTATTTGGGTGGCAAGGGCATTTTCAGGGTTTAGGGTGGATTGAGGTATTTTGGTGGCAAGGGTATTTTTAGGGTGTATAAAGTTATTTTTGGGGGGTTTAGTGGTTGGAGGTCGAGAAGGTAATTCTATTTGTGTGTGTATCCATACAAACCTCCGGGGAGGGGAATATATAAATATATATAATACATACATACACAGACACATATTTATGTATTTGTGTATATATGTATTTGTGTGTGTGTGTATATATATATATATATATATATATATATATATATATATATAGCTTTATACTTACTGCCAAATCTTACATTTTCGTTTTAAAGGCATGCGTGGTAAAAGTTTGCATGGTTAAGGCATGTATTGTAAAAGCGTGCATGGTTCCGTCCTACATCTGCTTTATGCTACTCCCTATTAAGTTTGTAGCCAATGACGTGAGGTACAAAAATAATACGACCAGGAGTTTGGAGTAGGCACTCTGGTTTGTGTGATCCCCATAGCGATGGAAAATACTATTTTTCCATGAAAATACTTTTTACGTTCGTATGAGGAGCGCAATTGGAAGATTACATGAAAGGGGCTCTTTATCCTCTAGAGTCTAACCCTACCCCAAAATTGTTGGTAGGATCTACTGCGCCTCAGGTTTCTGCTGCACCGCTGGTACCATTTGGTATTGGCTCATTCTTGTTTTACCTTCAGCTATTCAAAAAGCATTTCTGTTTAGTTTATTACTTTTGCCTTGCATATCGAACCTTATAAAAAAAAAATGTCAGCTTAGGTCTGATCTTGGAAATTTGCATACAAATTGATCAAGAAGGGGAAGGTTTTTTTTTGTTTTTTTTTAAAGTTTACTTTTCCATTGTTTTATTTTTCCTAAATGGAAATATCTTGTAAATGAACATAAAATCGTTGACTGAATTCCGTGACGAGTCTACTTACTGTTGTGTAATGTGATTAGTGATCATTGACCCGTCATGTACCCCGAGACAGTTGTATCTTGTGGGCTTTAAAAGCGGATGAATTGGGCACATGACTTGAAGAGGTCAATGTGGAAGTCAAGTTCAGGAATTTGTATAGCGCACTACTCACTCAGAGGGTCTCAAGGAGCTTGAGGGAGGGTGTGTGCATTACTTATCGAATAGCCAGGTGGTTTTTAGCTGTTTTCTGAAGGAGAAGTGCTTCTGTGTAATGCGGAGGTGAGTGGGGAGAGAATTCCAGGTTTTGGCCGCTAAGTAGGAGAAGGATCTTCCTCCCATGGTGGATCTATGGATGCGCGGAATTGCGGCGAGGGCTTGGTTGGATGATCGTAGTTGGCGGGTGGGTGTGTAGAAGGACAGTCGTGTGTTGTGGCATTCGGGACCTAGGTCGTAGAGGGCCTTGTGTGCGTGGGTGAGGAGACGGAACGTTATTCTCTTGTTGACGGGGAGCCAGTGGAGGTCTTTCAGGTGACCGGAAATGGGAGCTTGACGGGGGATGTCCAATATGAGTCTGGCTGAGGCGTTTTGGATGCGTTGGAGTTTTTTCTGTAGTTTGGCTGTGGTTCCGGCGTAGAGTGTATTTCCATAATCCAGTCGGCTAGTGACCAGTGCGTGGGTGACTGTCTTTCTTGTTTCAGTGGGGATCCAACGGAAGATTTTTTTGAGCATGCGAAGGATGTTGAAGCATGAAGATGAGACAGCGTTGACTTGTCTGGTCATCGAGAGGGAGTAGTCTAGGATGAAGCCCAGATTACGTGCGTGATCTGTAGGTATGGGTGCTGTACCCAGGGCCGGTGGCCACCATGAGTCGTCCCAGGCAGAGGGGGATGATCCTAAGATGAGGACTTCCGTTTTGTCCGAGTTTAGTTTTAAACGGCTGTTCTTCTTTCATTCCTTCGTGTAGATTGGTTTTGGCGGTGTTTGGGTCTCTGGTGAGAGAGAGGATCAGCTGGGTGTCGTCTGCGTAGGAGATGATGTTGAGGTTGTGTTGTCGCGCGATGGGGACCCATGTAAACGTTGAAGAGGGTGGGACTGAGGGAAGATCCTTGTCGTACGCCGCAGATGACTTCGGTGGCCTTAGATTTGAATGGGGGGAGGCGGACTCACTGGGTTCTCCCAGCGAGGAACGAGATGATCCAGTTCTGAGCTTTTCCATGTATTCCGACGTTGCTGAGGCATTGTATGAGGGTGCTATGACAGACTGTGTCGAAGGCGGCGGAGAGGTCAAGTAGGATGAGGGCAACTGTTTCTCTGTTGTCCAGTAGCGTTCGGATGTCGTCTGTAGCTGCGATGAGGGCGGTTTCGGTGCTGTGTTTGGCTCGGATACCGGACTGTGAGGGGTCGAGGGAATTGTTGGATTCAAGGAAGGCGGCGAGCTGATTGACGGCTTTCTCAATGACTTTGGCAGGGAATGGGAGGAGCGAGATGGGGCGGTAGTTCTTAAGTTCAGACGGATCTGCTGTGGGTTTCTTCAGAAGGGCGCTGAGTTCGGCATGTTTCCAGCTTTCTGGGAAGGTAGCGGAGTTGAAGGAACAGTTGATGACATCGCGGAGATGGGGTGCGATGATGGAGTCTGCTTTGTTGAAAATGTTGTGGGGACATGGGTCGGTTGGCGATCCTGAGTGGATGGAGTTCATCAGGCGGATGGTGTCTTCAGTAGTGATTGGGTTCCAGGCGCAAAGGTTGTGAGGGTGCTGTTTTGGTTCGGAGGTGGGTGGAGTGGACTGTTCTTCGGACTGGTTTTCAAAGCTGTTATGTATGTCGGCAATTTTGTTGTGGAAGAAAGAGGATAAAGAGTCGCAGAGGTCTTGGGAGGGAGTGATGTCGTTGGTGCCTGCAGTGGTGTTAGTAAATTCTTTGACTATGTTGAATAGTTCCTTGATGTTGTGGGCGTTATTGTCGAGTCGGTCCTTGAATGCTGATTTCTTGGTGGATCGGATCAATTGGTGGTGTTTGCGGGTGGCGTCCTTGAAGGTGGTCAGGTTGTCAGTGGTTTGGTTTTTTCTCCATGTTTTCTCGAGAGTACGACATAGCTTCTTGGATTTCTTAAGGTCATCGTTGAACCAGGGGGCCTTTTTGCTACCTTGTTTGATCTGGTGGTTTTTCAAGGGTGCTAATTCGTCAGCATTGTGGGTGATCCATTGTGTGAGTTTGGTGGCAGCTTGGTTTGGGTCCGATGATATGGCAGGAGGGTTTTGGTTAAGCGATGTGAAGAGTTGGTCGGTGGTAATTTTGTTCCAGTTTCTTCGAGGAATAGGTTGTGGGGGGTTGTGGGTCGAAGTCTTTTTGTAGCTGAAGTGAACGCAGCTGTGGTCCGTCCAATGGAGAGCTGTGGTGTGATCGAAGGAGATGTGTTTGCTGGAGGTGAAGATAGGGTCGAGCGTGTGTCCAGCAAGGTGGGTGGGGGTGTTAACAAGTTGTTTGAGTCCGAGATTGGCCAGGTTGTCCAGAAGAGTGGTGGTGTTGCTGTCGTTTTTCTTTTCCAGGTGGAAGTTGAGGTCTCCCAGTAGAATGTAGTTCTCGGAGGTGAGGGCATGTGGGCTGATGAAGTCAGTGATGTCTTCGTTTAATTGTGTGCGGGTTCCTGGTGGTCTGTAGATGAGGGTGCCTCTAAGTGTGGTCCTGGGGTCGGTGTGGATCTGGAAGTGAAGGTGTTCGGCGGTAGCGAGGGTATCGTCGGAGCTGGTCGTGATTCGGATGGTGTTCTTATGGACCATGGCGATGCCTCCTCCTGTTTGGTTGGTGCGGTCTTTTCGGATGATCTTGTAAGCGTCCGGGATGGCTATGGCGATGTCGGGCGCTGATGAGGCGTTCATCCAGGTTTCTGTAAGGAAGGCGTCGTCCGGCGATGCAGTGTCGAGTAGCTCCCAGAGTTCAGTGGCGTGTCTGTGGACCGAGCGGGTGTTCAGCAGGATGCACTCCAGGTGGTTAGTCGGGCTGTGTTTGGAGTTTGTGGATGTGGTTTGGGTCCTGATGCAGGCGAACTTGCAGGAGTGGCAGGCGAAGGGTCCATGGGTGTGTCCTGGGGCGGCTTGGTAGCAGTTAGGTGGTTGGCCGGGGTTGAGGGCTGAGAGGGTTGTGGCGTCGTACGTTATGCGGGCGGAGTGGGTTTTTGAGCCAAACACACTTCTTGCTGATTTGTACTTATGCTTCTGCAGTATTACTTTGTGACGAACTGCAGCCTATTTGCACGATGTGGCATGATTTTGGTAATTTTGCCCAAGTGTAATGTGAAATTCCCACAATTTTGTGAACTATGCCAGTGTAATCTAAATGTTGCTTGTGCCTACTGGCAACTTCGATTATGGGCAAGTCCTTAGTTTGCACATTTCACTTGCCTAAAGAAATAGAGCAAGTCCTCCAATAAAGAGGATTTTTGTTAGAGACTTTGTAAACCAGACAGCCGAGTTTTAATTGGAGCCTCACCTTAAAAGAGAGCCAGTGGAGGTTTCTCCAAGATGGAGGTGGTTTGGTCGAAATTGCCGGAAGGGGTGAGAAGCCTGGCAGCTGGCATTGCAGTGGAGCCCTGAGATGCCCTATCCAGTACGTAATTTTCCAGGTCCAGTCTGGAGATAACTAGAGTTAATGAAGTAGTATCTAAGGATCAGGTGGCAGTTGTTTCATTGCATGCCGATTTACGTTACTCTCCTTTTTCATGTTTATGTACAGTATTAACGTGAGGGCAAAATCAAGCAGGAAACCTCGTAATTTTAAACGGGTTAATAGTATGGTTGAGAATCAACCTAGTTACAGTGAGATTAGGATTTGGGGACAGTTTTGGCCATTTGAGAGAGGGTGGAGAGGTGGAATAACATTTAAATGGGATTTGTCCTGAGGTTTTGTGCCATTCAGTTCTTGAGAATAACAATCAATATTGTAAACCAGGATCCCACTTTGTGGAGCTCCCCTTAATTCCTTTTATTTTCGAGCATAATACAATCTGGAATAATTCCTCCATCTTAGAAAGGTTCCATTATTCATCCTGTCTAGAAAAAGGCACTAAAAAGTGAGCCAAAAAACGTATCGCATTTTTAGATTGGAAAGGTAAGCTATTTGTAAAATATTTAATGAATAGTTTAACAGCATGGGTGAACAAAAAGAACCTTAAACAGGTAAATCTAACTGGGCTCCAAGCAGGCTGTTCCACCATCGATAACACCACAGCTCTGATACTTCATGCAAACACAGAAATTAGCAATATAAATTACACCTTATATATTTGTTATATCGATTACAGCACATCTTTCGATTAGTTAAATTGCGAATGACTGGAACAAACTAGTAAAGTGGGGAATAATTTGCTGTTAAATCTCATAATTGAATTACATAAGGATACTTAGCTGTGAATTAAATTACCAAGTTCCATCAGCCTGTCAGCTAAAATGCAAACTTTGAATGGAGTAAAGCAGTGTTTCATCCTTCATCCCCTCCTTTTCACACTGTATTACAGAATTACCAGTTTATTTTGACTACATAGAACATTTACCACCTAAACTAGGAAATCTGGGGATTATCTATCTAGTTTGTCGGTGATTTAGTTATCTTCTCATTAACCTCAATAGGATTACAGTAAAGATAATGACCTTTGGGAGAAAAAAGAGCAAACAGTCATCCTGGAAATTCGGCAACTAGAAAATAGACTATTTAGACCAGTATGATTATATGGGCATTGTCGTTGATAAGAAGTTTTCTTGGTCAGATGTTCTTACTAGAAGACAAAAATGAAACTTAACCAAATCGGTAAAAAGGTTTGCGAAACTTTATGGAGAAAGAGCAATTGGCCATTCAGTAACAGCACGGAGCGCGAAGCTCAACCCTCTGCTCATCTACATATCCCGGATATTAAGCACTATAAATAGTTGGATTGCGTAAACATTTATACGCAAAATATAGGCCAACTAGTAAACCTACGCTCAGCTACTCCTAGCTAGGATTAGAATTAAACATAACATCATATATCACTTTTCATTCACCTACAATAATGAATTGTGTGTGAGTGCAGCAAAGCAAATAAGACTACTTTAAAGTGTTAAAAATGAGGAGTTACATTTGTTTTCAACAAGGTGACTACGGAACACAACTTTTCACAACTTGTTTCACTGGCTGCAATGTTGTGTTAGGGCGCTTAAAGAAAACCTGGGACGCACAATAATCATGAGTAAGATCTTTTAATTTTGATGAATATAAACACTCGGATCTGGTATGCAGTTATTTTAACTCCAAAACGAGAATACTTCGAATCAAATTTAGAGGCTGTGCAAAACAGCAAATACTTGAGATTTAGACTATTTTATCTGTCTTTAGACCAGTTTGAAGGAAGAGGGAATTTTAGACTTAAAGGCAAGAATGTATGCATAGTAGGTGGTTATAAAGCTGAAACTCTAGACCATATCGTCTGCCTTTGCCCAAACCTGCTAGCCTTGAGGAAACGGTACTTGCGAGCCTCTTTTATAGAAGCAAATAGAACAATTAAGGAGGCGATCAATTATTGTTTTTTTCTGCAATCACCTTTTATCAGTAAATTAATGAATTTTTTAAACATATTTATATTTTATGCAACAGTCTACTACAATAATCTAAATTGTCCATACTAAAATTTTTTCATCTTAATCGAATGTCATAAAAATTCAGATTAATGCAATACAACTTATTACCTAAATATCCAGTTCTTGAGACCAGCTAAGCAAGGATGTAAGCAGAGAATATTGTAAGTTCTGGAATGCGTTTAGATACAAATGTCAATAGGACACAGGCACACACTTCAGGCATTTAGTGTTAAAAAATAAACTTGTAGGCACCAATAAAAATTGAAAAGAGCACTAGCCAGAAGCAAAGCCCGTAACTTTGCCTTTAACAGAGGAATATTTTCCTACCATTTTCGTATCTTTTATAGAGGCAGATGATGAACTATCACAGGATTTGCCTTTGAGAGACCAAATGGTGTTCCATTATTTAAATCGGTGTACAGCAGGGGTATGCACACATTTTTACAACGGTTCCAAAAGTGAATTTTAGGTTTTGACCAGGGGCCACATTGATGGGGGACCGGGGACAATCATAGATGCACAGTAAATCTGAAAGAGACACGTTAGTGATAGATTCCTTACCTTAGAATATCCCCAGGCGTCAGACTGGATCCAGAAATGTTTGTGTAGCAGTACCCTTGCGCGTCGGTAGGTGTCGTCTGCGGCTCCGCATCCGTCGGCGTCGTGGGCGCCGTGATGACGTTGTCGGAGTACTTAGTCGCCGCCTCCCCGTGCTGACGTCAGTTCTTATTTTTTCCGCGCCAGCAAGCGCAAATCTGGAAAAAGCAGTACTTTAGTCACTTTTTGACTAGACTTTTCAGATCCCTTTAGATCATTTTTCTTGAGTCTTGTGACTCCGGACGGTGCCGATAGGGATGCCTGGTTTCAAGCCCTGTGAGGATTGCGACCGACTGATGTCGGTGACCGACCCTCACCGTCTCCACTGTCTCGGCGTCGACCACGATGACCAGGCCTGCCGGGCCCTGACTTCGAAAGCTAGGCGGGAGCGGTCCCGCAAGCAACTCGAACTCCGGCAGTCGGCCCCGCGCCGCGAGAGGTCCCGGTCCCACAGGAGGTAGAGGGACAGGTCGCAGGGTCGGAGCTATCACAGCTCCGAGAGTCGGCGTCGCTCCTCCGGGTCGAAGTCGTCGTCAGGTAAGCACAAGAAGTCTAAGATAAGACATGTCATCGCTCTTCTGACTCCACCAACACGTCCCCCCCCACCGAGGCTCGCGTGACGCGGCCGGGGGTTCGGGTGACATTGTCCACGCGGCTTCGTCGTAGTTGCGGGCTTTGCGGCCTGCTCCACACCCTCCAGTCCCTGTGCAGGATGCGACGCCGGGAGAGATCGAGTGTTTCCTCATGGCCATGAGGTCCCTCTCTTCCCCGACGGACCCGTCTGGGGCCCCTAGCGGGTCATGTGCTTCGGCCCCGGTGCCGCAGGGCCCCACTGGATCCGCTTCGGGATCTGGGTCGTCGCCGGTTGACCTAACGACCTCACCGTCCTCTGGCGGCGCCGTCCCCGATGCCTCGCTCGTTCTGGCGTCGGAACGGCGCCGCTGGGCGCCGCTTTCGACGCCGCTTGGGGAGTTTAGCTTCTATGAACCGGCCTCATCGTTTGACAACCCTGATTATCAGGGGATGGGTGAAGAGGAGTATTGGGAGGGGTCTGAGGACCCTCTGCCCCGAGAGTGTCAGTCACAAGAGGACTGGACAGGTGGACTTGGGGATGCCAGTGGTCTGGACACATCACCAGACACTGGCTTTGTCTCGCCTCCTACCGTGGCTACGGAGGAGCGGGCAACCTACAGTGTGGTGTTGATGAGGGCGGCCAAAGCCCTGGGCCTTGAGCTCCCCGTCGCGGCCGTGAGGACTAACCGCCTCACTGAGGTCCTTAAACCGCAGTCAAGCTCTGCCGAGCCTCTGCTGCCGTTTAATGAGGCCTTGACTGACGTTCTTTTGGGCACTTGGTCCAGGCCTGCTACAGGTTCGCCATTAGATAGGAACGTGACCAGACGCCACCCCCCGGCCACGGGCGACCCATGTTTCCTGTCCACTAACCCCACCCCCGAAAGTCTGGTCATCCAGGCGTCCAATTCCCAGACCGCGTTCCCGTCTGCTCCGCCGGACAGGGAATCCAATAGGTATGAGCAGTACGGCAAGAAGGTATTCTCATCCCTTAGCCTGGGACTGCGGTCTTCCAACACCGTATGCCTCTTGGGCCGCTACACCCACTCTCTGTGGGACACGGTCGTGGAATTGCTGCCAGTGTGTCCGTTGGAGGTACAGGTCAAAATCGGCCAAGCCCTTGTGGAAGGCCGGGATGCAGCAAAATATTCTATCCGGTGTGGGCTGGATACCACCGACTCACTAAGTAGAGCGATGGCAACGACGGTAAAGATTCATCGCCACGGTTGAGGTACGCCAACTTTTCGGCCGATGTCCAGAACACACTGATGGACATGCCGTTTGATGGCCGTCGCCTTTTTGGCGACAAGGTAGAACATGCGCTTGAGCGCTTTAAGGACTCCAGGGCTACGGCTAAGTCATTGAGCCTCTCGGCCCGCGCCAGCAAACGGGTGCCATTCGCTCCTTTCGTGGCCAAGGAAGCGGTGCCCCCACACGTGCTGCCAGCCACGTACCGCAGACTAACATCCAGCGCGGTGGCGGCCGTGGAAATCGCCCTGGAGGGGGTCGGGGAAAACGGCGAGACCAGCCCACACCTTCCCCCGCAGCATCCGCCTCAAAACCCTCTTAGACCGTGCTTTTGGGCCCATGTGACGCCAGTGGGGGGCAGGGTTCGCCATCACCACTCCCACTGGCGCACTGTCACATCGGACAGGTGGGTGCTGCAAATTGTCCGAAGGGGCTACTCCCTCCCCTTCGAGACGACCCCTCAAGCCATGCCACCGCAACACCACCGCGTATCGGGGGATCATTTGCGGCTTCTGCAGGAGGAGGTTTCGGCCCTCTGGGCCAAGGTGGTAATCGAGCGCGTTCCTGGGATGTGGTTGCTACTCCCACTACTTTCTGGTACCCAAGAAGGGCAAAGGGGGCCTACGCCCTATCTTGGACCTACGGAACGTCAACGGCTTCCTCCTTAAGGAGAAGTATAAAATGCTCACTCTGGCTCAGGTCTTAGCTGCCCTGGACCCAGGAGACTGGATGGTAGCGTTGGACTTGCAGGACGCTTATTTCCACATCCCCGTCCTGCCGGCCCACCGGCGCTACCTGCGGTTCACGGTAGGCCATGAGCACTTTCAGTTTACCGTTCTCCCTTTCGGCCTTACCAGCGCCCCACGGGTGTTCACGAAAGTGATGGCGGTGGTCGCAGCTCATCTGCGCAGGTTAGGGGTTTCAGTCTTCCCCTACCTCAACAACTTGTTGTTGAAGGCGGGCTCGCCCCAGACAGTCGTAAGCCATCTCCAGACGACGGCAGACCTCTTGCGCCAGCTGGGGTTCTCCATCAATGTGCCGAAGTCACACCTGTGTCCCTCTCAGAAGCTCCTTTTCATCGGAGCGGTTCTCGACTCGGCGCAGTTTCGGGTTTACCCACCCTAATAGCGGGTTCGGGATATACAGGCTCTGATTCCACTCTTTCAGCCTTTAATCCCGAGTTTGTCAGGTTGACGCTGCGGCTTCTGGGGCTGATGGCTTCCTGCATCCTTCTGGTGCATCACGCGCGTTGGCAGATGCGGGCTCTGCAGTGGGACCTGAAGTTTCAGTTGGCCCAGCATCAGGGCAACCTGTCCGACCATGTCCTGATCTCGGAGGGCACTGCGAGACAGCTACCGTGGTGGCTCACGGACCGCGATTGGCTCAGCGGCAGATCCCTCTCCCTTCCCCAACCGGAGCACGTAGTTGTGACAGACGCGTCCCTCCAGGGCTGGGGAGGCCACATGGGAGAGGCGGAGATCAGAGGCCTCTGGTCTCCGGCGGAGTCCCAGGTCCATATCAACCTTTTGGAGCTGCGGGCGATTCGTCTAGCACTGAAGGCATTCCTCCCCTCTGTCCGGGGGAGTGTAGTGCAGGTGTTCACGGACAACACCACCGCCATGTGGTACTGCAACAAACAGGGCGGGTGGGGTCGTGGACCCTCTGCCAGGAGGCTCTGCGCCTTTGGCAGTGGCTGGAACATCAGGGTGTGACCCTGGTGGTTCACCACCTGGCAGGTTCTCTGAACGCCAGGGCGGACAAACTCAGCCGCCGATGCATGATGGGTCACGAATGGCGTCTGAACTCTGAAGTGGCGTAAGGCCTCTTTCAGCAGTGGGGAGAGCCTTGGTTAGATCTATTCGCCACCGAAGAGGACGCGCAATGTCATCAGTTCTGAGCATTGGAATTTCCAAGGTGGCACTTGCTCAGAGACGCTTTTCGTCGCGAGTGAAGTTGCTGTCTGTTGTACGCCGTTCCGCCTATACCACTTCTGCCCAGAGCGCTGAAGAAGATCAAGCGCGACCGGGCACAAGTCATCCTTGTGGCTCCGGACTGGGCACGAAGATACTGGTATCCCGAGCTACTCAGTATGTCAGTCGATCCCCCGGTTCGTCTGCCTCTTCAGGAGAACCTTCTGTTGCAGCAGCAGGGGACGGTCCTCCACCCGAACCTGTCAAGTCTCCACCTCCATGCTTAGAGATTGAGCAGCAACAGTTGACGCCATTTGACTTGCCTCTTGAAGTCTGTAACATCATTCTGGCAGCCAGGCGTCCCTCCACAAAGTCGGTATACGCCTGCAAGTGGAACAGATTTGTGGCATGGTGCACAGCAAAGGCTGTGGATCCTCTCTCTGCCCCTCTTTCTGAGGTTCTTCTCTTCCTTCTTTCTCTTGCCCAGCAGGGCTCTGCTCTGGGCACTATCAAGGGCTACCTTTCTGCCCTTTCAGCCTTTTTAAGGCTGCCTGATCAACCTTCTTTGTTAAAGTCCCCTGTTAATCGATTCCTGAAGGGCATCACACACACATTTCCACCGGTTCCCTTTGTGATGCCTCAGTGGGACTTGAACCTGGTTCTTATTTTTCTGATGTGCGCTGTCTTTGAGCCACTTCACAACTGTCCTATCCGCCTTCTTACCTTGAAGACTGCTTTCCTGGTTGCCATCACCTCTGCCAGGAGAGTGAGTGAGCTCCAGGCTCTATCCTTTAAACCTCCTTTCCTTTCTGTCCATCCGGACAAGGTTGTGTTGCGGACAAAGCCCTCTTTCCCGCCCAAGGTAGTCACAGCCTTCCACATCGGGCAGTCCATCACCTTGCCCACCTTCTTTCCGCATCCCTCAAAGGAGGAAGAGCGGCTCCACCGTCTGGACCCAAAATGTGCGCTTTCATTCTATTTGGAACGTACATGCCAGTTCCAGGTGGATGACCAACTCTTTGTTGGTTACGTGGGCGCTAAGAAGGGACGGGCGGTGCACAAAAGGACCATCTCTCGTGGATCGTGTTGTGCATCCAAGCATGCTACTCCTTGGCTAAAAAGGAACCTCCTGCTGGGCTGAGGGCCCATTCTGCTCGGGCCACGGCGACTACTGCTGCCCTGGGCCGGGGAGTCCCCTTGCAGGACATTTGTCAGGCAGCTACGTGGGCCTCGCTGCACACGTTCGCAAGACACTACTGCCTGGACAGCCAAGTCCGGAGGGATGGCTTCTTTGGCCGTTCCGTCCTCCAGGACTTTCTGGTGTGATTATTGGTTTGCAGACCCACCACCGGGGTTGGTATTGCTGGGGTATCTATTCTAAGGTAAGGAATCTATCACTAACGTGTCTCTTTCAGATGCACAAGCTACTTCTTGTGTAACAATATATCTGTAAGAGACATTAGTTAGTGATAGATTCCTTACCGACCTACCCATCCTCCCCGTTCTGCGAACCGATATCTAGGGTTAAGGTCATCCCCTTTCAGGGCCCTAGTTTCAATGGCACCAGTGTTGGTTTTTAGCATAGCTATGCGTTTATGACGCGCAAAAGCTGGGTCTAAGAACTGACGTCAGCACGCGGAGGCGACGTCTAAGTACTTCAACGACGTCATCACAGCGCCGACGACGACGCGGAGCCGCAGACAACGCCTACCGACGCGCAAGGGTACTGATACGCAAAAATTTCCGTATCCAGTCTGACACGTGGGGATATTCTAAGGTAAGGAATCTATCACTAACTAATGTCTCTTACAGATATATCGTTACACAAGTAGTACCTTGTGCTATTGAATACATAACAAATGTGTGCACCTTAAAGCTTGTTTTTCCTTTTCCCTCCTTTTTTAATACGTCCCCATGCCATAGAATTTAACTAAATTTAACTTGGGAATGCAATCCTGAAGTAAATGATTTACACCTTAAAATGGTAACATGATATACTAAAGAGCCCTAGAAGCGTGTTCATTTCCATTCCTACAGGTTTATGCTGTGCTCTTTTATGCGCTGCATTTACAGTTCCGTAATACAATAGGGAACCACTCTGACATGAAAGTGACGGCTTTCACTTATTGATTCTTATAATAGCAGTGGATGCTTACAAGAAAGGCCTCAAATACGTGCCTGGAGGACAACCTAATGAATTTGTTGTCTACAGTGATTGGCTGCGTCATAGACCTCTGATGGGTCTGGGGGAATCATTGAGCAGATACTTGCTTCCTTTGTCCAGTATGTGTTGGCCATCATCCAGAAATTGTTTATGCTAAATTTGGCTCAGATGCTGGATTGATAGCTTGCTGGTATGTTTTTCTTAGTGATTATACTGTTTAGTTGGTTAGTGATCTTTCACTCAATGACTTTTTGTGTACACAGTAAATTAGACACCAATCAGAATTTTGATAAATGCTTTGGATGGAAGTTTTGGTTGGATATGTGGTGAGTTTGCTCGTCAGGGTGTTCAAGAAGGTGTTGAGATGGTGTTGATTAGACTTCACCATTGGTTTACAAAAATGGGTAGATATTTTGTGGGGTGGGGTTTTTGATATTTGTAGGTCATCATATATATTGGGCACATGGCACTCCTCACATTTTGCTGTAGAGATGGATGTTTTTGTTCCTGTCAACCTTTAAGTGATATTTCTGATGTTGCCAAAATAGAGAGCATTGATCGTTTAGTAAATAATTGGTCTGTTCTTGGATGTATTATGCCATGAAGGATAGAAGATGTTTTTGCATTTTTTCCTCACTTTAAGGCAGCTCGGTAAGCAGCACAAGTGATTTCGATTTTCTCTATTCGTTTTCCATATTCCTAAGAGTATTTGCTTTGTAGAGTGATTCGGAGAACCGCTGTTGAAAAAGATGAGTTGAAGAAACTAGCAACCTTATTTTTAATCTAGCTTTTTACTGTCGGATAAGTTCAATCGTTATCAGTTTAGAAGCATTGAGTTCATGTATTGCTGGCAGTGAACGTTTTTTCCCAGAGGTGATCCCATCTTCTCTGTGGTAGACAAATGTGAAAGGGCATAGAGAAGTGTTCAGACCAGCTTAGAGTGGCAGGGAGGTAAGCATTTGATAGGTTTGTGCTCAACGAGCATGCAGTGAGATTGTCTTTTCATTATGAGAGGGATGGGTGGGAATGTTGGAGAATATGGAGAGGACCTTATATTTCTAGTGAAGTCTTATTTACATTTTAGTTTATCCCAATCAAGACTGTGTGCTCTCAGATCGATAATTGAGAATAAAATACAGTTTGCTATGACATTCTGAGAATCGGTTAATAAATTTGAGTAGCATTGTGTGACGAGGTAAAGTTGCAGGTGAGAGATGGACATTCTAGTGAGTATTAGGTAGGAGAAATGGTTGCTCTACATTTAAGACTATTAGTGTCTAATTACTGAGCTGCCGCCACATTTCTTTCTATCGGCACGAATGATCTTGTAGGCTTGAGGGGCAAGCAGGTGCATTATTACACTTTCAACTAAGATTGTGATTATGAGTAGGTGTAGATTGTACAGATTGTGTTCTTTTGTTAAATTTAAAGATTTCAGTTATGACCGTTGGTTGATCTTGCTTTGAGCAATAAACAATTAAGATGTATAATCGCTTGTAGAAAGAAGGTATTGTGATTCTGAGTGCATCAAATGTGATGAGATTTTTAGAATTGGCATATATGTAGTGTTGAAATGTTCACTGTAGTTTGTGTTCAAGATGATGGACATCGATAATTGTTTAGTTTGGCAACACATGGTGTTGCAAGTCATACAATAGTGTTTAACATGTATTGACATTCTGAAGTCTAATAATGGGTAGCAACCGGGGGATAGACAGGTGGGGGATTCTAAAATAGCAGATGTGTTTGGTGCAGAAAATGCTTGGCATTTCTACGGTGGAAGGTTATTTACTGATATGAGCATTGCCATTATCAATCCATCAAGGATTTATAAAGGGCAGCAAATCACCCGTGAGGGTCTCAAGGCGCTGGAGTTGCTAGCTGCTTCGTGGTGCACTCGTTCATTCGAACAGCCAGGTCTTGAGTCATTTCCTGAATTCCCGGAGCGATGAGGTGGCCCTGAGGTGCAGGGGAAGGCCATTCCAAGCTTTGGTTGCTAGGTGTGAGAAGGAATGTCTTCCGTTGTTGCATCAGCTGATCCGGGGAGTGTCTGCAAGGAAGAGGTAGGCGGATCATAGGTGCCTGGTCGATTGGTGGAAGGTCAGGCACTGTGGCTTAGATATGTGATGCTTGTATCTGCTTTTGGAAGAATTGGGTATTGGTAATGTTGGGAAGCTACGGGAGACTATCTTTTAGGAAGAGTAAATTATCTTCATTTGAGTTCAGTTTGATAGAGTGTTCGACTCCTGCAGGTTTCTTACACTCTTCCCTCCTTATCACCAGCTGTCATGATTTGATTGGTTACTTGGTCACCAGTGCATTATTTTGACAAGCACTGTTGCTTAAAAATGCAATTATTATGTATGCTCATAACTCCTCCTGGAAAATGCTTCATTGGGAAGCTGCAGAAGACGCCTTTCATTAGAGGAGCACGTTAATTACCTTCAGCTAAGTTCTTATGGATGGTTCATCCAGCTCCTACAGATGTCTTGCAATCCACCAGTTCCTCAATCAATGATTCATTGTACTTATTTATGTTTGCTTTCTGCAAGTTCTGGTATTTTATCTGCTTGATCTCTATCTATGTAGAGATCATAATAGAATTGATGTCAACGGCATTGGTGAACTTTATTTGCACTGGAACAACAGATTATTAGAGTACACGTGGTTCCTATGAAGATTTGCACAACCACTTCGCACCAGTGTACGAGTTACAACTTTGAACACTCCTGATCTAGACTGCAGCTTGCAGAAGCTTCATATCTGCAGGAGCAGAACCATATGTCAGAAAGAATGTGGTCTTCTGGGGATTACCATTACCATTCATAAGCACTCAATCGATCTCGAAGCACTTCTTCCATATTTGCATTTTGTGTAACGTCTTTGCCTTACTTAGGAAAGACCAGGAAGAACATGTGACACAAGCAGCCTAAGAAGGCTATATTTCCTATTCCAATAGTTGATTTTAAAAGATAGAAAATGCATATAGTTCTGGAAAGAAGCATTTTAAAATCTCCTGCTCAAACTTTTATTTTCTTTGTAAGTGAATGAAGGGGAAAGACACAGCAATGTAGTTCTGTCGGCTGCAGCTATGCTAGAGAGAGAAAGGACATTGTACCTTCAAGGATTGCCAGACCTCCAGTGCCCCAGAAGTCTTTCTCGAGGTAGATCTGAGGAGCAAGGACAGGCTGTCCATTCCACAACTGCTCCTGTCTCACTCTGATGACAAGATACAAAAGGAGAAGACACTGTGAAAAACAACATCCCTTTTCAACGTCAAGGACATGGGTACAGGAGAAGAGGTACATCCTACATGCTCACCGTCAAGGTCTGGGTTGGAAGTGGAAAGTCCTTGTCAACAAGGCATCATTTGAAGTTGAGACATTCATCTGTTGCGGTGGAAGACTGTGGAGTCGCTTAAGAAAATGAAAGCTTGCAGACCTTCAAAATATGACAGAGAATTCCCCTTCTAGGTCTTTACCTTCAGTCCTTTTACCAAACTATATTTCGCCACCACCATCAAGACCACCACCACCTTCTCCTCTGCTTCCACCACCTCAGCAACCTTTGATGCTTCCTTCACCATCACTTGCTGTGGAGCTGTCTCCAGCTAAAGCTCCACCTAAGGGTCCTTAAGATCTGCAACCCACATCTGTTGCTGTAGGACTGCCTCCACGTCAATCCAGTTCTCCGTCCTTACATTCCAGACCTGATTGAAGGTCAAGCACAAAGTCAAGATCTCACCGCTGTTCATGTCGGCCAAGTTAAGTTGGCAAAGACATTCACACTAGCAGCGTAGATGGGGTTCCACTTCCTGATCTCATTCTTAAATGGGTTCCTATTTTACATCATCTAAGGGGAGTTACTCCTCTACTCTAACAGACTCTCTGTAGGTAAGAATATCTACTGACAACAATTACATCTGTTCCATCTCAAGGACTTTATTACCATTCATTCCAGGTCTCTCTGATCCCCCAGTGAAACGTATCTTGACTCCAGCTTCTGGTAAGGAAGCCCCGTCTTGAATGACATTCAGACCAGGAACCACTGTTTTTTCGCCTGAGCCCTCCTCCTTTGTTCTGTAATTGACCTAACTAGTCTAGTTTGAATTTAAAAACATTTGTACAGCGCTCGCATACCCAGCGGTTTCATGGCGCTAGTGGTGATCAGTGGGAGGCAGCAACAGGGAGATTAAGGGTAGGCTTGTGTAAACAGAAAGGTTTTGAGGTTTTTCCGGAACAAAAGATTCAAGGAGACCGGGTTTAAGACTTCAAAGAAATCGTGAAGAAGAGCCTGATGGTATCTGATCGAAACATCAGAGCTTGGGTGGATACATCACTTCTCACATCTCATGGCTACTGTCATTGCTTGGCCCTTTGTTGTTCTTCTTGGGTAAGTATCTATGGTCTCAAACCTGAGGCACAGTATCTTGAACCTTCCATTTCAAGGGAACCCATAATTTGGGTCTCAAACTGATGAGGAAATGTCTCTTATGAATACTGAATTGGACACACTACAAGCAGTTGGGTTAGAAGAGTAAAAGTGTTATAGAAAATACTCCCTCAAACTACATGATCAACGCAGTTACTCTGTCTTGAAGCATATCCATGACATCAAGGTCCACATCAGCGTCAGATGCAAAATCACCAGAAGCGTCAATCTAGAGGCAGAGGAGGCAATCAGCAATCCGCCCCAACAACTAAACCCAACACTACTTGCAAATAATGATTTCCCACTGTACCCCATCACCCAGCCCCCCTCCTTCCATTACCTGCTCTGGTAGAGGAAGGTATTTAGCTCTACCTTAAAGAGTGGAAATCCATAACCAGCGACACATGAGTTCTGAATATTATGCAAAATAGATACTGTCTCCGGTTTAGATGAACACCACCACCAAGAAAGTCATCCCCTTTACATCAGGAGCAACTTCAGCATAAAGTCTCCATCCTCTTGAATAAACAGGCTGTAGAGAAGATCCCTACTTCTCAGAAAGGGATGGGCATTTATTCTAGTTTCTTGTGAAGAAAAAAGGCTCAACTCATTCATGCCCATTCTATATCTCAAAATAGCAAACAATGCATTTGCAAAGAAGAATTCAGGATGTTGACACTGCTTAAGATTTACCCCGGGGTAATTGACTACATTCCATAGACATTCAAGATGCTCATTTGCCTATACTGATAGCCAAAAATCATCAAAACCTGAATTCTACTGTGGGAAATGACCATTACCAGTTCTAGGTCCTTCCTTTTGGTCTAACAACTGCACAGAAGATCTTTTTCAAAATATATAAAAGTCGTAGCACATCTCATTAAGTTGAAAATCATTATTTACTCCTACCTAGACAATTAGCTATTCAAAACGTCAGCATGTCTGTAAGAATGCTTTCATACTGGATTGCGATCGCTGCTCTAAACTGATTTGACCTCAATGTCAATCACAAAATATTGATTTCCTTTCCAATGCAGGCTCTACGCTGTCTGGGAACAGATTTGGACATGGAAGGAACAAAAGTGTTTCCTTTGGAAGGCATCCAGCTGCAATTTCACAACCTAAAGAAATACGCCCATCCAACAGCACAGTAAATATCATCTCTACTAGGTTCAGTGGTGTCCTACATCTTCCTAGTTCCAAATACACACCTGAATGAGACCTTTACAGCAACAACTGGAGGATCAATGGGACCAATTTTCAGGAAAATGGGAGGAGAAACTAACTCCGTCATCGCAGGCAGCACAATTTCTAGGTGTTGCCGTCCAGAGAAACCTGCGTTGATCACATGGACCATCTTCAGATCAGATTCAAGGCACGTGTTCTCCAAAGGAGCGGACATCCAATCAACCAGCTGGAGTTGAGTATGGTTCACTTAGCCCTGAAGGCTTTCCTTCCTCCCCTCAAGACAGATTCCTGGCTTGTCCAGGCAGACAACACAACAACAATGAGCCTAACCTTGGAGGTTCAAACTAACCTGAGATGGCTAATAGCCAGAAAGATCAGGGTGGCAGTAGTTAATCTGCCAGAAATACAGAATTCTTTAAGATGATCTTTGATCAGAACCGTCTCAAAAAAAGCAATAAATGAGTCATAAAGTATGCTGTTTTACGAGATGTCTTCTGCAATTGGAGTTACCCTCAAATAGACCTCTTCACAAATGAAGAAAACAGAAAATGCCCAGACTTCTACTTGAGATCTTACCAACAAAATACAATGGGAATGCCTTGTGGATCAAATGGTCAGGCAAATGTCTCTATGCCTTTCTTCCTATTCTCATGTTTGCAGTAGTAATAATCAAGCTGACTTCCTCTAATGCGAAAGTGATTCTTAATGCACCAGATGGCCTCTTCAGTGGTTGTTTACTGGCCTATCTATCAGAACTACCACACAAAGGGGCTTTTGTGCAGACACAACCTTCTGCACCAGTTAGGAGGTGAGGTACTACACCCCAGCCTTTCCTTCTTATACTTGGCAGACTGGCTCCTGAATTTATACAATATGCCCTATTGAATGTTCTCAAGAGTGCATGGATGTGTTAAAGGAAGCTAAAAGACCATCTACTAGAGTTTTCCTACTCCTTTAAGCAGAAGAGGCTCTGCATCAGCTGTGTATAGAACCTTTTTGTCCGAACCACCCGTCAAGAAGAATCAGTGTTTCAATATCTTCATTTGGCCAGCACAAAACTTCAGTTTTCCTCTATTGAAGTTCAACTTGCAGCAATCACTGACAAAAATGTCCTCCAAAGATTTCCTTTTTCAAACCCCTTTAGTTGAGGGCATTAAAGTTTTTTTTCCATATTTGAAGACCACCTCCTCCATGGGAACTGCACTTTGTTCTTTCACGTCTCACAAGCCCTCCTTGATTTTATTCACAAGACTTTCTTACAAGGCTTTCTTGAAAAGCATCTTTCTTTGTTGCGATATCTTCACGCAAGGTTCCTGAGATGCACAATCTTGCACCCATGAACCTTACACAATATTTCATAGTAATGTGTTGATGAGAACTCACCCCAAACTCCTAAGGTAACTCCGGATTTTCTTGTTAATCAAATCATTACTTTAGCAACATTTTTTCAGAATCCATCTTCTCAGGCAGAGAAGCCCCTCCATGCACTTGACATGAAAAGAGTGTTAAAGTTTGATACAGATAAAACTAAAGCCTTAAAGACCAAAGAGGTCTTTGTCGACTAGGTGCCATTATGAACGTGGTTTGCCACATCAAAACAGTCTGTCTAGAAAGTTAGTTTTATTACATGCGAAAATGCAAGACACTAACAAAGCTTTACCTGATAGACCAAAAGCCTTTTCATCCTGAGGTAAGGTGGCTACCACAAGGCAGCATCCTGGAGGTCTTTTCACACCTTTCGTAGCCTCTATTGTTTTGTTTCTTACTCAACCCTACTTGAGCAATCTCTCCGCTTAGGCTTAGATATATGGATGTTCTTTTTTTTTTTTAATCTGTTCTGTTGTGAATTCTGAAAGAAGCTAAGAATTCTTCTGAGTGCTTACCATTATCAATAGAGATCTCATCTACTGAGCTTGGTTCAAGCCCTGCATATGGAAAATTGGGCCCAGATAATTTTGGATGTAGAGGGGAGTTTATCGCTGAAAATCCAAATTGGTAATGGGCTAAGGCAGGGGTGTGTACTGGCCCCCCTGCTCTTTTCCCTGTTTATAGCGGACTTGATCCTAATCTTAGAAAATGCAAGAGGGGCAAGCCTGAAACAAGTTGGGAAACATATTTCATGTTTACTCTACGCGGATGACCTGGTAATCATGGTCCAGACGAAAATTGGTTTATAGAGCAAATTAAACATGTTTAAAGAATACTGCCAGGTCAGAAGACTAGTGGTTAACATGGAGAAGACTAAGATCTTATGTTTCGGTAGAAGGAAAACAGGATTTTCTTGGTATTTGGGGACCGAAAAGCTGGAAAAAGTAACGGAATACAGCTACTTAAGGATGTTGTTTGAGAAAAGCTTGTAATGTCACACCCATCTTGATGCACTAAAACAGAGGACGGCGACCTCAGTGAAGGGTTTAAAAAGATTTAATAGTGTGTATGGTGAAATGTCTGATAGCCCGGTCCTAAAAGCCTACTTTGCAATGGTTCCACCTCAATTTTTGTATGGCGCAAAAGTTCTTTACTCGAGTGGTAAAAATCGGTGGGACCTGGAGGAGGGAAGTAGCTGGAAAAATCTATTCTATCTGCCTAAATCGACAATGATGCAGGCAGCGAGGCTAGAACTGGGATTCACCTCATTGGGTATAACTGCTTGCATGGTACTACTACGCTTTTGGCAGTGTTTGGGTTCGGGTGATCAACACAATCTCACAATGGTGTAGGAATGAAATTGTAAACAGGGAGCTAAATTGTGCAAAAGAGACCAGAGACTCTTTCAAGAAAGCGTGTAGAATGTTAAAGCTTAAGCTGTGTCCCAGTCCCTTCAACTCGAGATGGACAAGAGGGAACGTAGGATCCTGGGAAAAGAAACTTCTTGAATACAGGACCAAGATTACCTCTTGAGGAAAAGCTCAGTTCTCCAGGAATTACACTGCCCCTATATTGAAAGGCTACCTAGCTGTTCATTAAGGAGAGAGGTGTTAAGGCTAAGAATTGGAGTAAACCCATGTCACGAAAACAAAGGGGTAAAACGTTCCATGATAAATAATAAAGGAAAATGCACTTGCACCTTAAGAACAACAAGTGATATTACACATTTTATTAGATTGTCATGAATGTTTAGAAATTCAAGAGTTTTTATGTCCGATTTTTAAAAAGTATTATATTAAAAACAGGATGCAAGCAGTAAACATTTTAGTGGAAATTATTAACCTAGACATAGCATGTGCCATGGGAAAATATATTAAAAAAGTTAGTCCCTTTAATCCATTGAGATTTGAGATGATCAGGTGTTATATGTACGAGGAGAATGAGCCACAAAAGAGTAGAAGCTACGTGGATAGAAACACACCACCTTGAGGAGATTAAAATGAATTTGTGAGTTTTCGAAATTGATTTTAAAATTATATATCTATTTTAGTGAAAGTATTGTTAATAATTCGTATACTTTTATGGTTTTAAAAGACCAAATAAAGTTTCTATTGAACAGAATAGAGATCCCATGAAGAAGGAATAGTTTCTTACCTGTAGTACTAGTTCTGTTTCAGGAGAATTTCCATTGAAATTATAACCAACCCTTCCTCCCCCCTGATGGAAGAATTACAGATGATCTATGCTTAAAACTCACTTGCAATGTTAAAAGAGCTGAGGTAACTGCCATCTTTAGGGCATGATGGGATTCGGGAGGTCTTGCAATCCTTTAAGGCACAATGTCTTTGTCACTGTAGCATACCCTCGGCCTACAGAGCTGTATTGCCCGGTCTTTCCTCTTTGTTCACTTTAAAAGAAAATGTAAGGATTTACGTCACTTCTCTTACTTCTAATGACATTTCAGGACTTATGGTATTTTTCTTCCTTTTAAATTAATGTAATTGACAAAATTGGCTGCTTCTGCTAAATTGCACATTAGTGTCACATGTACTTACTAGCCTGTTCCGAAGGAAGGCAAAGCTATTAAACAAAGCGTTACTGTGGATGAAATGGTCCGGGATCCAGCACCTGGGAGGTACTTTTTAGTGCTTATGATTTCAGTGGAGACTTCGCTGAAGGAGAACTAGGTTTATATGTAAAGAGCAATTTCTTGTTGGAGACAAGTAGCTTGGTCTTCTGTCAGTAAACAGCCGTGATAATTCCGGTCTAGGAACTTGAAATTTACTCTTCACAAGTCTTTTGGTTAGATGCTCTTCGAGTTTACCAATGGATCTTGATTTAGAGGGAGAGCATGACACACATTCATTATCCTTTAGATATCCATTTATAGGACAGTTGAAAGATTGAATTTCTTACTGGTTACAGTCTGGGAAAAAGTCTTCATATGCATGATATCTGTAGGAATTCGAGGCAGTCGCATTTGCCTCTTTCATAGGTGTTCTGTTTAATGACTAGCACGATGCCGGTATGGTATTACCATATTTTCACCGAACGCAGCTGCTTGAATTTTTTGGTATCACTGATACATTTTCATCAAGTTTTTCAGAGATTTTATTAAAAGCATTTTTCAGTTTTGTTTAACAATTCCAGGTGTTTTATAGAAGTGAGTTCAGAGAGATGAAATGAAAAGGAACGTCAAACGTAGTTTCTGATTTACATGGCTTCTGTGACTATTCTTACTGCTTATTCTGTTAACCTTGAAGTTGTTAATCTGCAGCTGCTTATCAAAACTTGCAGAAGATCAGGATTCAAATTTGGAAAACCCCACAGCGGCACATTGAAGCCTTGGGGGTGGTGTCAGAGCATGGGAGGAACTAGAAATGTAAACTTTTAGGGTCATGCACATTGTTTACTTGTTGAGTAAGTGGTTTGACATGTTCCACTGCATTCTGTGAATGAGGGTAAAGAAACCAGAGATCCTGCTTGACATGATTCAGTAGTTACTGTCCAAATCACAGAGGTGTGAATAGCCCCGGGTAAAAATGTTCTTTCTAAACAAGTATTACATAGGTTGACAATAACCTTGTATTAGTGTATTATCAAAAGCCCAAACACGTCCAGCAGAAGTGATCACACACCGTGACTCTTACTGGAAACTGCAAGTAGCAACTGTGTGGTCTGGTTATCTGTATCATAAAAGAATTAGTGATCATATTTTAAAGATTTTGATTAGAGGAGTTGGTATGTGCCAGTCTTCAAATGCAGCCTCGTACCTCATAAATATGCATGTTGTGAGCTCCACCAGTAATTGTTCTGCACAACTGCTTCTGGCGCTCTATATATTTGTGTGTAACATGAGATTATAGTACAGGTCACTTGTTTGTGTCAAGTTGGAGCTATTTGTGGAGTACTCGCACAAATTAATTGTACCCTCCCTTTGTTAATGCTACCAAGTAACTTCATCACTTAACGTAGGGATAAATTCCTTTAATCAAATGTAGTTGAAAGCATTTTACATTCTACTTCATTTCTTCTCTGGGCGGAGATGGGTATAGGTATTTGTGTACATGGTGAACGACAGGTCTTGCATTCCAGCCACTTTGGTGTGCTTATATAAATATTGAAAAGCAGTTTCAGAAATGACTCCCTATCACAGATATCGTCCTTGGTTACGCATAATTACTTAGGGCCACATGCATCAAAGTCAGGATTTGCGATTCCTAAATAGCTAATTTTAAGAAATCGCTATTCAGGGTTCACAAATCCCTATGCATGCATGAATCGCAAAAAAATGTGATTCCTAAAAAAATCCTTAATTGCGACTTGCAAATTGCAAATCACAATTAAGGAATTGCTTCCCATTCATTCCTATGGGCCTCTAGGCCCATAGGAATGAATGAAAATTGCATGCGAGATTTGCGAGTACCAAATAGGTACTTGCTCAATGCCAAAAGGACACCCTGTTGCACCCCTGAAATTGAGATGTTGCCACATGTTGCGCACATACATGCCCTAAGGGCTTGTGTTTGTTTGTAATCTGAAACTTAAAAATACACTTAAGTGCATTTTTCATAGTTTTTGCAAATTACCATCAAGTTCACATTGATGGTAATTTGCGATCCCTAATTGCGAATTTGGAATTGCATCCTGCATTGCATTTAGGGAATCACAATTTGGGATTCCCTAAATGCATTCGCAATTTAATGCGAATTTGCATTTAGGTTGATGCATCCCAAATGCACAAATACCGGTCGCAAACTGTTTGCAATCAGTATTTTCGTTGATGCATGTGCCCCTTAGGTCTTTGCTGCTTTTATTCATTCACTGCTTTTATTCTGTACTTCGACGTGCCCCTCCATGTTCCTTAATTCAGTTTAGGGGTTCTACTAAATTGATATTTTTTAATACTCCATGCTTTTGAGCTACCATTGGTGAAACCAAGGTGATACTGACTTTCCTGCCCATAGAACCCTCCATTTCACACAAACTGTTATCTGACCTACTTTTTGTACTGCACAATTTGGGATATCTCTACCCAGTTTCTGAAGTTAGTAATGAGAACTCTTTAGAGTGAAATGTTTATAATTTCGAAATTGAACGTCCTCTGAACCACCCATGGCTATCTTTGTAAAAAGTTGCACACTGAACCTTTGGCTTGTTATTCTCTACCCAAAACACAATAACCCCCGCCCCTTTTAAGAAGTTCTTTGAACCTACAAAATGTTCAACTTTGCTTAAATGATCAAATTAGCGGTATTAACGTTTTCTTTAAAATTGTATTCAAAGTCTCCATCCAATGCAGTAGGCTGCATCTTCAAACCAGTTTATTTTTTATTAGCTTTCTATCATCGTAATGTCTGTTACCCCTTGATGTTCCAGATGTTTGTTGGCTAAAGTAGTTGCGATAGAAAGGTCTTTGGATTTAATCCACTTAATGGTCCCTCTGAAACTTCACACTCTTGAAATGGACTTGAATAATGATCTGCTTGTGTTCTCTGGGTTTTCCCCACGACTCGAAATGTTTTAGGATCAATTACATCTTTTTAATATAGTGTATTAAGTTTGATGCCACTTCGAGTTTGAATGTTCTATGGCCAGAATGAGCTGTATAGTAAACAGTGTTGTGAATTCAAATTGGTTAATTCTATTGGATGGTTTCTTTTTGTCAATAGAAATAGCACCTAATACACCTCACTTATCCTTATTAGAATCTGTTTGCATAATATTACTCTGATGGCCTCCTTTAACCCCTTCCGTGCGGCCGCGATTTCCCCCGTGTGCGGCCGCCGGACGAACAGGGGCGGGCCGTGACGAACCCCAGCCGTCATCAGCACACGAGCACCGTAGTGCATGACGGCTGGGGTTCGTCACCAGCATGGAAGGGGTTAAGAAAACCGACTCGTCAGATTTATTACACATCAAATAATTTGAAGCCAATGGGATTACATTTTAACAACAAAAAACATTTAACAAAAAAATTGTAGGTGTAGCACTCCTTTAGAATCTCTCTGTGACTTGGGTATCAAGTCAATCAGTATGTCTTGCTTGGAATCTTTAAGAACAATGATTTTTAGAGATTGACAGAAAGGGTACTCTGTTGCCAACAAGGCAGTGTTCTGTCTGCCAACCTCTCGCCCACCTGCCTCGTTTAGAGATGTGAGGTCCATAAGCTTTCAGAGGTCCCGTTGGCTCCGTTAACGGAAAGCTTAATCCAACTGCCAGATGCACTTCCTTCTTCTTTTCCCCTCTCTCTCACTGCCAGGAAAAGTCTGATTGTGCAGGACGTAAAAATACAATGATCCTGTGAGACTGCGCTAAGGGTCTGAGGGTCAATAGTTTTTTGTTATTCAGAAACAAGCTCCCATGAAGGCGGCGATTCACCAAACGTTTTGCACCTTGAATGGAACCGTGATTCCTTTAAAGGTACAGAGATCATCTCTAGATTTTACAGATTATGTCTGTCTTCAAACTATAAATCTGGCCCTTAATGTGCATTTACATTGTGAATTCTCTAGCTTGCTTTCCGAATACCTCCAAATGTTGATAAGTATACCAGACTTAAAATGATCTAAATTATCACTTTACCTGTTATGTCAGTGTGGTTTTAACATTTATTGTAAAATGTTCATTTTCATTTTATATATGTTATTCATAGTTTGTGTCTTGCATCAGTGTGTTAATTTGTTTTGTAGTTTTTATTGACAGTTTATTTTTGCTGCCCAGAAGCTTGTTGTACACACTTTATGAATAATGACGAAACATGTATGGAGACAAATATCATTAGTTCTGAAATTGATTCCTCCTAATGATTTTATGGTCTTAGTGAGAAGCACAAATGAGGGGCACAGGTATTTATTAGAGGGACTTTTTGAATTTGGTCTTTGAACAAAGGTTACTTGTATGACATATGAGGACCTTTCTATTTGACTACTTTGGCTGGAATATCAAGTGGGCACATTAAAAAATATTTAATTGAAAATTAAAATAGTTAGAAACATTAAGTATGATCGTTTTAACTAGTAAGCGGATTAGCTATTTTATACAAAGGTTAGACTTGCTTGGTTTTTAATTTCGTCAATTCCAAAAATATTGAATCATTTATTCTATATGGTTCTCATTACTATTGTCAGGAACTGGAGAGTGATAATGTGGAATGATGTGGTATAGAGTAGGGCAAATTAACCGTTTTATCTGACTTGGTGGTTTCTGTGGAAATTTAATTTAATCTTTATCACAAAGGCTAATTATGTTTTTATTTATTTATACATGTATATAGCGCACTACTACCCTAGAGCGTCTAGGCACTTGACAACTGAACATTGAACACACCAAAGGTTTGGCTGTGGGCTCTGGGAACTGGGAGTGAGGCTATGAAGTATATAGCCAGGTTGTTAGGCCTTTTGTGAAGGAGAGTATGTCCGGTGAATTTTTTAACTTTATTGGTAATTTATTCCACCACCCAGTTGTGATGCTAATAAAGGTTTTTCCGCCCCATCTCTGTAGTCGGAAGTTCGGTACTTTCACCAGTAGGGTACGCGATGAAGTATACCATTGGAAGCTTTCCGTCAAATAGATGGGGCCTAGATAATGTAAATTTGAAGGCGATGGAGAGTGCCTTAAACTTGATTCACTTTTCCATAGGTAGCCAGTGAAGAGTGTTGAGGGCATGTCTGGCTGATGAATATTTGGATATGCTAAAGAGCAACGAGCTGCAGAGTTTTAGAGTACATGCAGTTTCACCAGTACTTCCTTGTTTATCCCAACCAGAAGCCTGTCACATTAATCGAGCTTAGAGAGAACCCCTGCTGCCATCACTGTTTTCTATAATTCTGGTGGTATAAACAAACCAGCATTTGCAATGCAATAGGTCTCGCATTAGGAAAGTTTGAGCTATTGGTATTGTAAATGACACATTTTTTATTTATGTGTTGGTTTTGAAAATAGCTAAATTAATAGCTTTGTCATTTACAATGCCAATAGTTTTAAATTTTGCAAATGTGAAACCTATAGCATTTGTAATGCAATATGTGTTGTATTTACGTGACTTAGATGTATTGATATTACAAATAACAATGGTTTTTACATTTTTAATAATTAATACTTAAATAAAAGTTATTGTAATTTATAATGGCAATAGCTTAAACTTTTGTAAATAATTTTTGTGAAGATTTTGTTAATTGTATTTTATTGTGACGAAAATCCAAGCACAGAAGTGAAATAACATCTTTTTGTGACATTTGTAATAAAGCTTGAAATATTGAGAGAACATATTTGAACCAGTTGTTGTTGATTGGTTGCACAGATTGATGCTGTGGTGGTGCTGAGTGATGTTGTGGCTGCGACGAGTGATGCTTTGGCATTCAGTGATGCTGTGGTACCGCCTAGTAATGTTGTATTTCCCCTGAGTGATGCTGTGGTGGTGCTGAGTGATGCTGTGGTGAAGCGATAGATAGAGTGAGTTCGATAGATAGAGTGAGGGCGATAGATAGAGTGAGGGCGATAGATAGAGTGAGGGCGATAGATAGAGTGAGGGCCATAGATAGAGTGAGGGCCATAGATAGAGTGAGGGCCATAGATAGAGTGAGGGCCATAGATAGAGTGAGGGCCATAGATAGAGTGAGGGCCATAGATAGAGTGAGGGCCATAGATAGAGTGAGGGCCATAGATAGAGTGAGGGCGATAGATGGAGGGAGTGAGGGCGATAGATGGAGGGAGTGAGGGCGATAGATGGAGGGAGTGAGGGCGATAGATGGAGGGAGTGAGGGCGATAGATGGAGGGAGTGAGGGCGATAGATGGAGGGAGTGAGGGCGATAGATAGAGTGAGTGAGGGCGATAGATAGAGTGAGTATGGGCGATAGATAGAGTGAGTATGGGCGATAGATAGTGAGTATGGGCGATAGATAGAGTGAGTATGGGCGATAGATAGAGTGAGTATGGGCGATAGATAGAGTGAGTATGGGCGATAGATAGAGTGAGTATGGGCGATAGATAGAGTGAGTATGGGCGATAGATAGAGTGAGTATGGGCGATAGATAGAGTGAGTATGGGCGATAGATAGAGTGAGTATGGGCGATAGATAGAGTGAGTATGGGCGATAGATAGAGTGAGTATGGGCGATAGATAGATAGAGGGAGGGCGATAGATAGATAGAGGGAGGGCGATAGATAGATAGATAGAGGGAGGGCGATAGATAGATAGATAGAGGGAGGGCGATAGATAGATAGATAGAGGGAGGGCGATAGATAGATAGATAGAGTGAGGGCGATAGATGGAGGGAGTGAGGGCCATAGATGGAGGGAGTGAGGGCCATAGATGGAGGGAGTGAGGGCCATAGATGGAGGGAGTGAGGGCCATAGATGGAGGGAGTGAGGGCCATAGATGGAGGGAGTGAGGGCCATAGATGGAGGGAGTGAGGGCCATAGATGGAGGGAGTGAGGGCCATAGATGGAGGGAGTGAGGGCCATAGATGGAGGGAGTGAGGGCCATAGATGGAGGGAGTGAGGGCCATAGATGGAGGGAGTGAGGGCCATAGATGGAGGGAGTGAGGGCCATAGATGGAGGGAGTGAGGGCCATAGATGGAGGGAGTGAGGGCGATAGATGGAGGGAGTGAGGGCGATAGATGGAGGGAGTGAGGGCGATAGATGGAGGGAGTGAGGGCGATAGATGGCGGGAGTGAGGGCGATAGATGGCGGGAGTGAGGGCGATAGATGGCGGGAGTGAGGGCGATAGATGGCGGGAGTGAGGGCGATGGATGGCGGGAGTGAGGGCGATAGATGGCGGGAGTGAGGGCGATAGATGGCGGGAGTGAGGGCGATAGATGGCGGGAGTGAGGGCGATAGATGGCGGGAGTGAGGGCGATAGATGGCGGGAGTGAGGGCGATAGATGGAGGGAGTGAGGGCCATAGATGGAGGGAGTGAGGGCCATAGATGGAGGGAGTGAGGGCCATAGATGGAGGGAGTGAGGGCCATAGATGGAGGGAGTGAGGGCCATAGATGGAGGGAGTGAGGGCCATAGATGGAGGGAGTGAGGGCCATAGATGGAGGGAGTGAGGGCCATAGATGGAGGGAGTGAGGGCCATAGATGGAGGGAGTGAGGGCCATAGATGGAGGGAGTGAGGGCCATAGATGGAGGGAGTGAGGGCCATAGATGGAGGGAGTGAGGGCCATAGATGGAGGGAGTGAGGGCCATAGATGGAGGGAGTGAGGGCCATAGATGGAGGGAGTGAGGGCGATAGATGGAGGGAGTGAGGGCGATAGATGGAGGGAGTGAGGGCGATAGATGGAGGGAGTGAGGGCGATAGATGGCGGGAGTGAGGGCGATAGATGGCGGGAGTGAGGGCGATAGATGGCGGGAGTGAGGGCGATAGATGGCGGGAGTGAGGGCGATGGATGGCGGGAGTGAGGGCGATAGATGGCGGGAGTGAGGGCGATAGATGGCGGGAGTGAGGGCGATAGATGGCGGGAGTGAGGGCGATAGATGGCGGGAGTGAGGGCGATAGATGGCGGGAGTGAGGGCGATAGATGGCGGGAGTGAGGGCGATAGATGGAGGGAGTGAGGGCGATAGATGGAGGGAGTGAGGGCGATAGATGGAGGGAGTGAGGGCGATAGATGGAGGGAGTGAGGGCGATAGATGGAGGGAGTGAGGGCGATAGATGGAGGGAGTGAGGGCGATAGATGGAGGGAGTGAGGGCGATAGATGGAGGGAGTGAGGGCGATAGATGGAGGGAGTGAGGGCGATAGATGGAGGGAGTGAGGGCGATAGATAGAGTGAGGGCGATAGATAGAGTGAGGGCGATAGAGTGAGTGAGGGCGATAGATAGATAGAGTTAGGGCGATAGATAGATAGAGTTAGGGCGATAGATAGATAGAGTGAGGGCGATAGATAGAGTGAGGGCGATAGATAGAGTGAGGGCGATAGATAGATAGAGTGAGGGCGATAGATAGATAGATGGAGTGAGGGCGATAGATAGATGGAGTGAGGGCGATAGATAGATGGAGTGAGGGCGATAGATAGATAGATAGAGTGAGGGCGATAGAGTGAGTGAGGGCGATAGAGTGAGTGAGGGCGATAGAGTGAGTGAGGGCGATAGATAGATAGAGTGAGTGAGGGCGATAGAGTGAGTGAGGGCGATAGATAGATAGAGTTAGGGCGATAGATAGATAGAGTGAGGGCGATAGATAGATAGAGTGAGGGCGATAGATAGATAGATGGAGTGAGGGCGATAGATAGATGGAGTGAGGGCGATAGATAGATGGAGTGAGGGCGATAGATAGATGGAGTGAGGGCGATAGATAGATGGAGTGAGGGCGATAGATAGATAGATAGAGTGAGGGCGATAGAGTGAGTGAGGGCGATAGAGTGAGTGAGGGCGATAGATAGATAGAGTGAGGGCGATAGATAGATAGAGTGAGTGAGGGCGATAGAGTGAGTGAGGGCGATAGATAGATAGAGTTAGGGCGATAGATAGATAGAGTGAGGGCGATAGATAGATAGAGTGAGGGCGATAGATAGATAGAGTGAGGGCGATAGAGTGAGGGCGATAGATAGATAGAGTGAGTGAGGGCGATAGATAGATAGAGTGAGGGCGATAGATAGAGTGAGTGAGGGCGATAGAGTGAGTGAGGGCGATAGATAGAGTGAGTGAGGGCGATAGATAGAGTGAGTATGGGCGATAGATAGAGTGAGTATGGGCGATAGATAGTGAGTATGGGCGATAGAGTGAGTATGGGCGATAGATAGAGTGAGTATGGGCGATAGATGGCGGGAGTGAGGGCGATAGATGGCGGGAGTGAGGGCGATAGATGGCGGGAGTGAGGGCGATAGATGGCGGGAGTGAGGGCGATAGATGGCGGGAGTGAGGGCGATAGATGGCGGGAGTGAGGGCGATAGATGGCGGGAGTGAGGGCGATAGATGGCGGGAGTGAGGGCGATAGATGGCGGGAGTGAGGGCGATAGATGGCGGGAGTGAGGGCGATAGATGGAGGGAGTGAGGGCGATAGATGGAGGGAGTGAGGGCGATAGATGGAGGGAGTGAGGGCGATAGATGGAGGGAGTGAGGGCGATAGATGGAGGGAGTGAGGGCGATAGATGGAGGGAGTGAGGGCGATAGATGGAGGGAGTGAGGGCGATAGATGGAGGGAGTGAGGGCGATAGATGGAGGGAGTGAGGGCGATAGATGGAGGGAGTGAGGGCGATAGATGGAGGGAGTGAGGGCGATAGATGGAGGGAGTGAGGGCGATAGATGGAGGGAGTGAGGGCGATAGATAGAGTGAGTGAGGGCGATAGAGTGAGTGAGGGCGATAGATAGATAGAGTGAGGGCGATAGATAGATAGAGTGAGGGCGATAGATAGATAGAGTGAGTGAGGGCGATAGAATGAGTGAGGGCGATAGATAGATAGAGTTAGGGCGATAGATAGATAGAGTTAGGGCGATAGATAGATAGAGTGAGGGCGATAGATAGATAGAGTGAGGGCGATAGATAGATAGAGTGAGGGCGATAGATAGAGTGAGGGCGATAGATAGATAGAGTGAGGGCGATAGATAGATAGAGTGAGGGCGATAGATAGATAGAGTGAGGGCGATAGATAGATAGAGTGAGGGCGATAGATAGAGTGAGGGCGATAGATAGAGTGAGGGCGATAGATAGAGTGAGGGCGATAGATAGAGTGAGGGCGATAGATAGAGTGAGGGCGATAGATAGAGTGAGGGCGATAGATAGAGTGAGGGCGATAGATAGAGTGAGGGCGATAGATAGAGTGAGGGCGATAGATAGAGTGAGGGCGATAGATAGAGTGAGGGCGATAAATAGAGTGAGGGCGATAGATAGATAGATAGAGTGAGGGCGATAGATAGATGGATAGAGTGAGGGCGATAGATAGATGGAGTGAGGGCGATAGATAGATGGAGTGAGGGCGATAGATAGAGTGAGGGCGATAGATAGAGTGAGGGCGATAGATAGAGTGAGGGCGATAGATAGAGTGAGGGCGATAGATAGAGTGAGGGCGATAGAGTGAGTGAGGGCGATAGATAGATAGAGTTAGGGCGATAGATAGATAGAGTGAGGGCGATAGATAGATAGAGTGAGGGCGATAGATAGAGTGAGGGCGATAGATAGATAGATGGAGTGAGGGCGATAGATAGATAGATGGAGTGAGGGCGATAGATAGATAGATGGAGTGAGGGCGATAGATAGATGGAGTGAGGGCGATAGATAGATAGATAGAGTGAGGGCGATAGAGTGAGTGAGGGCGATAGAGTGAGTGAGGGCGATAGATAGAGTGAGTGAGGGCGATAGATAGTGAGTGAGGGCGATAGATAGAGTGAGTGAGGGCGATAGATAGAGTGAGTGAGGGCGATAGATAGAGTGAGTGAGGGCGATAGATAGAGTGAGTATGGGCGATAGATAGTGAGTATGGGCGATAGATAGAGTGAGTATGGGCGATAGATAGAGTGAGTATGGGCGATAGATAGAGTGAGTATGGGCGATAGATAGAGTGAGTATGGGCGATAGATAGAGTGAGTATGGGCGATAGATAGAGTGAGTATGGGCGATAGATAGAGTGAGTATGGGTGATAGATAGAGTGAGTATGGGCGATAGATAGAGTGAGTATGGGCGATAGATAGAGTGAGTATGGGCGATAGATAGAGTGAGTATGGGCGATAGATAGAGTGAGTATGGGCGATAGATAGAGTGAGTATGGGCGATAGATAGATAGAGGGAGGGCGATAGATAGATAGATAGAGGGAGGGCGATAGATAGATAGATAGAGGGAGGGCGATAGATAGATAGATAGAGGGAGGGCGATAGATAGATAGATAGAGGGAGGGCGATAGATAGATAGATAGATAGAGGGAGGGCGATAGATAGATAGATAGAGGGAGGCCGATAGATAGATAGAGGGAGGCCGATAGATAGATCGACGGAGGGCGATAGATAGATCGACGGAGGGCGATAGATAGATAGATAGATAGAGTGAGAGCGATCGATAGAGTGTATTTATGTTGCATTGAGCAGTGTAAGTATGATGTGTGTAATTATATGGCACTGAGTGGTATTATGTGGAGTGTATTTACGTTGCATTGAGAAGCATGGAATTATATGGCGTGTAATTATGTGGCAATGAGTGGTATTGTGTGGAGTGTATTTTGTATTCAGTAGAGTGTAATTGTGTGGTGCCCCCGAGTGATGCTGTGGTGGTGCAGAGTGATACTATGGTGATGCGATAGATAGAATGAGTGCGATAGATAGAGTGAGGGCGATTTGTAGCGTGAGGGCGATTTGTAGCGTGAGGGCGATTTGTAGCGTGAGGGTGATTTGTAGCGTGAGGGCGATAGACAGATAGATAAAGTGTATTTATGTTGCATTGAGTAGAGTGTAAGTATGAGGTGTGTAATGATATGGCACTGAGTGGTATGATGTGGAGTGTATTTATGTTGCATTGAGAAGAGTGTAATTATGTGGCGTGTAAATATGTGGCACTGAGTGGTAATATGGGGGGGTGTATGTCGTATTCAGTAGAGTGTAATTTTGTGGCGTGTAATTATGTGGCACTGAGTGGTATTTGGAGTGTTTGTTGCATTGAGTACAGAGTCATTATGTAGCATATAATTATATGGCACTGAGTAGTATTGTTTGGAGTGTATGTTACATTGAGTACAGTGTCCTTATGTAGCATATAATTATGTGGTATTGTGTGGAATGTGTGTTGCATTCAGTAGAGTGTAATTATGTGGTGTGTAACTATGTGGCCCTGAGTGGTATTTGGAGTGTCTGTTGCATTGAGTGCAGTGTAATTATGTTGCATATAATTATGTGGCACTGAGTGCTATTATGGGATGGTTATGTTGTATTCAGTAGAGTGTAATTGTGTGGCGTGTAATTATGTGGCACTGAGTGGTATTGTGTGGAGTGTGTGTTGCATTCAGTAGAGTGTAATTATGTGGTGTGTTATGTCTCACTGAGTGGTTTTTGGAGTGTATGTTGCGTTGCCTGCAGTGTAATTATGTGACGTGTAATTATGTGGCACTGAGTGCTATTTGGAGTGTATGTTGCATTGAGTGCAGTGTAATTATGTGGTGTGTAATTATGTGGCACTGAGTGCTATTTGGAGTGTATGTTGCATTGAGTGCAGTGTAATTATGTGGAGTGTAATTATGTGGCACTGAGTGGTATTTGGAGTGTATGTTGCATTGAGCGCAGTGTAAATATGTAGCATAAAATTATGTGGCACTGAGTGGTATTGTGTGGAGTGTATGTTGTATTCAGTAGTATAATTGTGTGACGTGTAATTATGTGGCACTGAGTGGTATTGTGGAGGGTGACTGGGCTCCGCACTGGGTGGCAGGAGTTGTTACCTAGATGGGTGGCAGTCTGTAAATGTCCCTTTGTGCCTCACCACAGGCGACAGTCGCAGCCACCAAAAACTTACACAGCTCTCTCTGCCGGAGTGTAGGGACGTTGTTCCTTTTTACATTTTCTTTTTATTTACTCTTGCATTCCCTAACAGCATTTGCTTTATTCCTGATGCTTTGTTTGTGTAGTTCTTCGTGCAAATTATTGCTCATGTACAGCGAGCAGTGTGAAAACAGCTCTTATGTGGCTTTGCGAGTCCTGTGGGCTAGGACTGAGAGCAGCGGAGTTCAGGCCAAAGGCAGGGCAGACGTCTCGCAGTGCCTGTCAGTTATTATTATTATTAAATCGGTTTTGTACAGCGCACGGTTACCCTGGAGCATCCCAGCGCTTTGCCAAACAGAGTATTACTACAAACAGAGCGGAGGCAAAGAAGATTAGCAGAAGAGGAAAGTTTTCAAGTGTTTTCGAAAACGCAAAAGACATGGTTCCGCGCGTAGACCTAGGGGGAGAGCATTCCAAAGGGTAGCGACATTAACGGAGAATCTCCTTCCTCCTGATCGGGCCTTTTTGACCCTGGGGACAACGATCAGATGTTGCTGGTCCGAGCGTAAAGTTCTTCTGGCTTTATACGGGATCACCATCTTTTGAAGGACGGGAGCGCCTTTGCCTTGCAAGATTTTGTGCGCAAGGCAAAGGGATTTAAATTTCACCCTTTCCCGTATTGGCAACCAGTGTAACGCCCTCAGTGCTGGTTTGGCCGATCGAGACATGGGGATGTTATATAGCATTCGTGCAGCTGCGTTCTCAACTTGTTGAAGTTTGTTCAGAGTGATCTCAGGGGCACAGAGGTAGATCGCATTGCTGAAGTCTAACCTGGACATGATCAGACCCTGGATTAAGAGCTTCAGAGATAAAAAAGGAATCAGAGGCAGTACTTTGCGTACCGATCGGAGGAGGCCGAAACAGACACCAGCTAGTTTGGAGGCCTGGGTCCTAAAGGAAAGGTCTTGTTCCAACCAAATGCCCAGGCTCTTGATCTCAGCCTTGGGTTCGGGAGGGGATCCTAGGCAACTGGGCCAGGCCGAGCAGGGGAGAGAGGGAGTTTTTAGTCCCATCAGCATTATCTCAGTTTTTGACCCATTCAGTTTTAATGCTGAGTCCCCCATCCAAGAATCGACTTTTGAAAGGCAAGCATGAAGTGTCTGAGAGTTGTCCGTGGATTGGGAGAGGGCGAACACCAGTTGGGTGTCGTCGGCGTAGCTCACAATCTTGATGTTAAATGGAGCCACCACATCCTCCAAGGGGGCCATGTACACGTTAAATAGTGTAGGACTCAGGGAGGAGCCCTGGGGCACACCACAATGGAGGTGGGTGGATGCCGATCGTGCGCCCCCTTCCCAAACCTGGAAGGATCTTTCGCTGAGGAATGACCTGAGCCAGTTCAGCGCTGTCCCCCTCACTCCGGCGTCTGACAGTCGCTGGAGTAACACTCGATGGTTGACCGTGTCGAATGCTGCACTAAGGTCCAGTAGGATCACTGCCACTGATCCTCCTGAATCCAAAATGCAGCGTGCCTCCTCCGTGACTGTCAGCAAGGCGGTGTCAGTGCCTTGGCCCGGGCGAAAGCCTGTTTGGGAGCTTCTTAGCGCACCGTTGGACTCAAGGAAATTGGATAACTGAAAATTAACCAATTTTTCCGTGATTTTACTGAGTCCCGGGAGGAGCGAGATGGGCCTGTAATTAGCCATATCTAGGGAGTCTAGGCTGGGTTTTTTAGGAGAGCTTTTACTATTGCACTCTTCCAATTGGGTGGAACAATACCCGCGCCTAATGAGGCATTGATAACTTCGGTAATGGGCTCCACAATGGAAGGGACAACCTGTTTAGGAATCCTCATGGGGACAACATCCCGGGGAGAGCCACTCTTAATGGAGAGTAGGACTTTAAGGGATTCATAGTTAGTGACTGGCCCAAAGGATTCCAAGATCCTCTGAGGTAAGCCCTCATCCTCCAGGGCTCAAGTCCTATCTTGGATTGGGGTAGGGAGATAAGAATTTTTTCAATTTTTGTATGGAAGTACTCTGCCAGATTATTGCATTTGTTTTCCAAATTCTCAGTGGGGCAGAAGGTATGGGAACCCTCAAAAGTTCTTTAACCACCAAGAAAGTTTCTCTTGAGGAGTTGGAGGCATTGCTAATTTTCTCCTCAAAGAACTGAGTTTTAGCTAGCTGGATGGAGAGCTTATAGCTCCTTATCGCCGTTCGGTATTCCGTCTTACTAGCTACTTCCCAGTTTTTCCTCCAGGCACGCTCTAATTTTTTGCATGCCCTCCGCATAACCCTCAGCTCAGGTGTGTACCAAGGGGCGGTATGTAGTCTTTTCTCCTTTCTTCCTGCCGATCTCATAGGGAGGACGGCGTCTAGTGTGTTCGACATCCACCTACAAAGGTCTGCTTCTGCTAAGACAGGGTCCTGCGAAAGTAGTGGGCGTGAGGCTTCCAGGCTTCGTGAAATGTTTTCACTGATAGCCTGGCCCAAGATCTTTCTGGTGCACCAACACTAGAGGGAGGGATGCTCTCAGATTTAGTTTCCCAGGTAAAAGGGATCATGAAGTGATCCGTCCATGGCAGGGGGATCGGGGGGGCTGCTTTCATGGTGGAAATATTTGCAAAAATAGGATCTAACAAATGGCCGTTGTGGGTAGGCTCCAAATTTATGAGGTCAACCCCACAGGTTTTAAGGTCATGTAGGAGGGCAGTCGCTGACCGGTCTTCCTGGTCATCAAAACGGAGATTGAAGTCTCCCAGGGTAATGAAATTAGTAGCAGAAGCGGCACAGACCATTACCGTTTCCATAAGTGAGCTGGTGAAGTTTCCGATATTTCCTGGGGGGCGATAAACTAGCAGCCCCGACATTGCAACAGTGGGTGAGATTTGAAAGGAGAACTTGCAGCTCTCACAGTCTTCCACCTCCCCTTTCTGGGTTCTGCAGGTCCATGAGTTCTTATACAGATTAGCGACGCCTCCTCCTCGACCCAGCGGTCTATCCTGGGTAAGGATTAGGAAGCCAGGGGGAAGGGCGTTCACCATATCTGCTTCTGAACCTTGCGTAAGCCATGTTTCTGTTAGAAACAGGATGTCCAACTCCTGTTCCAAAATGAGGAGGTTAACCTCAAGCGAATGCCTGGGGAGAGATCTACAATTCAAGAGACCCAGACGTAGTGTGTGTTTTACCGCTACTTGATTAGGGGGTTGGCATAATGCACAGTGAGTAAAAGGTGAAGAATCCGTTTGAAACAGAGTACAATATGAAGGTGGCAAGGAGCGAGAGCGAAGTAATGCAGCTCGAGAATAAGTGCGTGAGGTACTTGCTAAATTCGGCAGAGTGACTGGCCCTAGGCTCGTCTGGGCTCGGACGGGCGCAGACGGGCATGGATCTGGCACGACTCCGGCGCAGGTCCGGCGCGTCCGCAGTGCGCGTCCGCTGCGCGGAGTCATGACCGTCCTTTATGCGCGCTGCTAGAGCGCGTCACTCAACAGCCCTCACCCAATATGGCCGCCACAGTTCTACTAGCCAGCCCTCGGCGTCTACACTCAGCCGAGAGCTGTTTGGGGGCCGAGGGAGGGGGGGAGGTACAGGAAGCAAGGGAGAGCGAAAGGGAGTCTCCCCACGCTTCTTGAGTCAAGCATGTAAAGTGCGATCATATTAAAATAATTAAAATGCTAACGCTAACAGCGCAAAGTGCAAGAGAAAGACAAGAGACCTCCCGGCTTTCCGCCTCAGGAGGGAAAATAGTCAGCTGGCGATTGACCGGAACACTGCCTCTCTGCAACCTTTATGCGCGCTGCTAGAGCGCGTCACTCAACAGCCCTCACCCAATATGGCCGCCACAGTTCTACTAGCCAGCCCTCGGCGTCTACACTCAGCCGAGAGCTGTCCGGGGGCCGAGGGAGGGGGGGAGGTACAGGAAGCAAGGGAGAGCAAAAGGGAGTCTCTCCAGGCTTCTTGAGTCAAGCGTGTAAAGTGCGATAGTATTAAAATAATTAAAATGCTAACGTTAACAGCGCAAAGTGCAAGGGAAAGACAAGAGACCTCCCGGCTTTCCGCCTCAGGAGGGAAAATAGTCAGCGAGATATTAGGGAGTTTTGAACACATGCTCATCCAATCATTGGCCTCTCTGTACATTGCACATAGAAATGGCCTAGTGTGGCAATTGTAATTGTGATTATCAGGGCTTTAAGTGGGTTGAAAAATTGGGGTGTCTCTCAAGGGGGCTTGGCCGGTGTAATTAAGGGCGTGGATTAAAAACGCACGAGCTAAAAATCTGTGCTTAGCACAGTGTGCCGCCTGACTATTATTTTGCTGCTTCTGCATCCAGAAATATAATACAGCTTGTAACATTACACCTACAACAAGCCAGGACTATGGACATTGTCAATGGCTGTTAGTAGCAGAAGATGAAAAAAAACAACAAATAGGCATTCATTGCATATATGCTTCTGTTTTGAAATGATGACTGTGAAAAACTATAATGTGTCACTGAAAGGTTACATCAAAGGCAGTGAAGAGTGGTCCTGCTGCAGAGTTAAGATTTTTTTTTTCACCTAGGGTGAGGGAGAGCCCGACAGGGACACGATTCAGCACCTGCTTGTTAGTACTGCCGGTGCTGAGCACCGGCCGGACCCGGCCCACTTAAAGCCCTGGTGTTTATGTGTGGAACTGTGAGGAGGCGGTACCTAGTTATCGAAATAGTGACAGGGCGAAAGTTACAGAAAGTGCAGTGCGGCGGGTAAGGGCGCCGTGTGTGTTGGGAGCATTGATGCAGTGAAGGAGATGCAACGAAGTGCGGGCAGGAGAGGGATATGACTGTGCTGAGGAGCAAAGAGGTGAGGCGTGAGATATGAAGATGGAGCATTTCAGAAAACAATGAGCAAGAAGCATGGATAACGAACAAAGTGACTCGAGAAGAGAGTGGTGTGAAGAGAAGAGGGGTGATTGAGGCACTCCGAAGACCTTGCCCCTTCTGCAGACCATACGAATGGTCAATTCAGCCAGCTTAAAAAGGTTGTCACTTTATATATGACAAGCAGCCAATCTTCTAAAGCAGCAAAAAAAACAAGCAGGGAAGTGCAAAGAGCAGCTCGAGCCCTCTAATCAAAAGTAAACACGCTGTGTGGTGTGAAGCGTGAAAGGGAGCTTGAGCCTGCTATTCAAATGTGGCAAGAGAGAGAGAATGGGGCGCGCCCTGGAGAGGGAGGGGTGGGCTGCCTGGCATTTGAAAGTAAAGAGGAAAACATGAATTTACGAGCATGAGCTGTCAAGGGTAAAGGTGCGCAAAAGAACAATGGAATACACCCAGATCTGTGACTGGTGGGTGAGTGGTTTAAAAGTTTCTGCGCTCCATTCATCGTTTTCTTGTGTTTGCTTTTGTCTTAATTGCCATTAGGTTTTTGGTTCACCTGGAATGAAGGATTTCATGTGCCACGCAGTTGATATAACTTCGGAAGCAGTGATCACTTTTAGTTGAGGGGAAAAGAAGATGCGAAAATGCAAGTCAATGCCTGGCGGCTGTAAAGTGTGAAGCAGTGGGCGGGGAATCTGATGCCTTTGAAGCTCTCGCTGCCTTTGAGGATGGAATGCGAGTCACAGAAGGCAGGCGCTGGAGAGGGAGGGGGTGGGCTGCCTGCAACTCGAGCGACCATATGCAGAGGAAGGGGGGTGGACGGCCTGCTGGGAGAAGCTTGTGTGAGGGAGACTGGGCTGCCTTTGATGATCGAATGCAAGCTCGTGCACGAGGAGCTTATGGTCACGTGATTCACGTGAACTGTTGGAAATCCTCATCGTAAAAAGTCAGTTTTGTGGTTTGGTTGCAATAGGTCTCTCTGCGAGACCTAAAAAGAAGGCAGAGGAGGTAAGCATCTTCACATGATGGCAGAAAGATTGAGTGGTGTCAAAAATGACCCCAAGATTTTTGTCCTTGGTGGCTGGAATGGGAAGAGTGCCCAGTTCCGCGGCTCACCAGTCTGTGAACCAGAAGGATGTAATTCTACCAAAAAGTAAGACTTCTGCTTTGTTTTAATTTAATTTGAGGCAGTTCTCTGCCATCCAACTGCTCACATGTCTCATGCACTTGTTAATGTTATGGGCTGTGTCGTGATTTTTACTCGAGATTGAGACATGATTGGACTGTCATCTGCGTATGACAGCAGCTCAAAGCTGTAGGCTTTAATCAATCTGGCCAGAAGAGTGACATATACATTAAATAGGCTAGGGCTCAGGGATGAACCCTGTGGCACCCCGCATGGGATCCTGAAGCAGTGTGACTTGAGACCTTCCACTTCAACAAATGGTTCCCGATTTGATAGGAAGGACCTGAGGAGTGCGGGGCTGTGCCTGCTATCCCTGTTTCCTGAAGGTGATTTATTAGGATACTGTGGTCCACCGTATCGAAGGCATCTGGCAGATCCTGCAAAATCAGGGCTGTCAAGCCCCCTTTATCAACTGCCCTTCTGATTTCCTCTAATGCCGTGATCAAGGCCAGTTTAGTACTGTGCTTGCTCCTGAAGCCATACTGAGTTGAGTCCAGGATGTGATTGTTGTCAATAAAATTGGCTAGTTCTTGATTCATATGTTTCTCAAGGACTTTTGCTGGAGAAGGCGGACGAGAGATAGGGAGATAAGTACCCAGGTCTGTTTTGTCTAAGTTTGACTTCTTTAAGAGTGGTAGGATAGATGTTTGTTTCCATAATTTTGGAAATATCCCTGTTTTGATGGCAGCGTTGAGTAGCTCTATGAGTGGATGTGTGACTGTCTCCACTACAGTGTGGATTATCTTGGTTTGTTGGGCGCAAGGATCCAACGGTATCCAGATTTAATGGCCAAGAGAAGTTTCAGGATTTGTTCATAGGATGCTGTTGTAAAATCTAAAACCTGCTTTAAACAAGATAAATAATAGTTTTTATATTTAAAACCATTTACAGACACACATTCCTACTTTCATTCAGCCAAACAGCTCTGATTGGAATACAGGTTTTAACTTCCCAAAGCCCTACCCAACTCTCTCCATTACTGGATAGCACTTGCCCTCATGCGCATTCGAACATCTCTGGAGGTAATGAAAAACAACCACGCTGCATAAAAAGCAGGCAATGTGCAGTTATCTTATTCTGTGTAGTTGATGATGGACAGCTCAACAACATTTCTGTTGCTGCCAGACTCTAGACCTGTGTCTTGACTCACAAGGTCTTGACAAATACAATGAACCGTTGATTGCACACATCTTATAAAAAAATATATATATATACATATATATTTATATATTGAAAGCTAGTTCTGATCCTATTGTGCTGTAGATATTTTTCTATGGTTTGAGGTAGAGGATTGCTCACTCTTTTTCATTATTGATATCATTTCTTTATATACTCTTATTGTGCTTGTTTGTCAATTCAAAAAAGGACATTATTCTGAGATTCATGTTCGAGGGGACTTGGGACCTTTGCTTTAGGCGTGCCATCTGCACTTGGAAAATTGTAAAGATGATTATTCAGAATGCATGCGAAGGCTCTACACGAGCCCCATGATTGAGATGCTCTATATTCTAGAAAATGAAATTGATCACTCCGAGTAATAAAGCGTTATGAAGACATTACTGCTTCCGGGGTAGATTTCCCATGCTTTGCCCTCAAGGACAAAGTTTCCCTTCTCGGCTGCCTTTCACTTGGTGATAGATTGACTGCGAATCAGGTGTTTTGAAGCGGGCTACCTCTTTGGCTGACGAAGCATTTTCACTGCTCTTCAAAAAAGGCCTAAGACCGGTGTCCAGAAAAACAAGACAGTCCACGGTATCACAGGCTGCACAGAGGTTTAACAGATAGGCCGCCCACTCATCCATCCTAGGGGCATCGTCCCATGATATCCCATGTCCGGGCTAAAACCTTGATTGAATCAAGGAGTGATATGATTATATATATATTTTTTTTAAATAGACTCATCAATTTTTCTTAAAAGAATATTTCACCCCCTTTAGATCCCCCACAGAAGCGTTACATAAACAAGAAAATAGAGGGAAACAGACAAGAAACAACTTTAATTTAAATTACTTAAATCATTTAAATATCCTGCATATTCAATCCTCTGGCTCTCTCCTTCAATGGAAAATAATCAATAAATACTATGATACAGCAAGAAATATATCTAACAAAATTGCTCATTTACTTTTTATAATTCAATTAGGTAATTTATTCAGATAAAGCACACATGCATTTTCACCCTTCTTTTAGTTCTACCCAGGCAGCGAGGGCCTTCCAAATTTTCACTCCTTTTTTTTTTTTTTTTGCCCTACGCCCTTTACTGGCATATATGCATTTCTCTAGATTATAGGCATGCTAGCAGTCAAGCCAACCACTGCTGGAAAGACTGGGGGTGTCTGAATCTAGCCATGCTGATGAAATACATAACCTAAAAAATAGTCATAGCAATACTCGTCAACCCTCCTCTCTCCTTAATCATGCCATTCTGTTAAATTCCCAATAGAATTAGGGCCGGAGTCATGACCATTTCCAGCTTCAATTTGTTTCTTATAAATTCTCCAATTTGACTGATTACCAAAGTGAGGGCATTACACGTTGCAAATACATGAACCATATTGGCCCTATATAAGGAGCAGCGGGGGCATCGGGTTGCCTTCCCTTCTCCCAACTTTGCGATTCGGTATGGTGTATAATATAAGAAGAAACACTTTTTTTTAAAACTGAACCTGTAGCTTAGCTGACCTCAATAAATCCTGCACCACAAAAAATGCATTATCTGTAATATCAACCTTAATTTGCCATTTTTCTGAAATTTTAGCCAAATCATCCTTTATTGAATTAGTTAAGAAGTGATATACAATACCAATACGGGGGAGGTTCCTTTATTAATTTTTCTATAAGTTCATTCTTGGTCATTCCCCCTACCCCTTTCTTAAAAGGAAATCCCTTATTTGAAGGAATTAGAAAAATTCTCAATGGGTGAGATTGAACTTCATTTTAAGCTCTTCAAAAGATATAAAACCCAGTGATGTGTACAAGCTGCCTATTTTATCAGGCCTACTCTGCCACCAATTAATCGTGTAATACTCAAAGATCCCTGGAAGGTTCCCATTTCCCTGGAATGGAGTATAAAAATTTAGTTTTTCTAACCCTAATAGCCGTCGGATAGGAGCCCAGGGTTTGAAGATAGTCATAACTCTCAAACCTATCCCTTTTATAGTAGCCTAGCTCCAGCCGGCGCCATACGCAGCCACAGGCATCTGCACCAATCAAAAATTCATATGAAGAGAGGCACCTCTGCGTCTTACCCTGGATGTTCCCGAAGTAATATTGTATAGTGCACAAAGCATGTTGGTCCAGTAATATAATCTCAAGTTGGGAACGGCCAACCCTCCATGCTTTCTTGAGTGTTAGAAACGTAACTGATCTTCTTGGTTTAGAATAAGACCAAATAAATTGCGAAAATACATTTTCGCATTTGTTTGAACCAAAAATTAGGGAAAATGAGTGGGATGGCTCTCCAAAAATATTAAACTTTTCGAAAATATATCATAATAATTAACTTACATCGACCCACCAATGTTGAGTGTAGATTTTCCAATTTTTATAGTAGAATTTTAGTTTTCTCTGCTACTGGATTTAGGTTCTCATTCACTATAGCATCGAGATCTACCCTGATTGTAACCCCCAGATAAGTTGCACTCTCCACCACTCTACTATCATTTATTGCAGCATATTCATGCATGATCTGTGTTTTTCCTTTATTCAGCGAATACCCGGAGAGTGTCCCAAAGATCAGTCCTTCTTCTTCTATAGTTCTTACGGCTCCCTCAGGTTTAGAGGTCACCAATGCCACATCATCGGCATATGTCAAAACTTTATTACTGTACCCTTGTAATGTTATTGACTGTATATTTGGGTCTAGCTTCAGTCTCTTTAAAAATGGGTCGATGTATAACGCAAAAAGTAAAGGGGAACACAAGCACTCTTGTCGAGTTCCCCTTGTGATTGTCGGGTGTTCTGAAAATTCAGATTTTATACACACACTGGCAGTTGGATTAACATAGAGCTTTAATGGCCCTGATTAAATTCAGGCCAATCCCTTTTTTGATCATCACAGCCCTGAGAAAGTAACAGGAGACCTTATCAAAAGCTTTTTCAGCATCCAGCAGAATTGCTGCCATAGGGTCCCCTGATTATGAGCTTCCTATTCTTTCCAGATACAGAGATTGGTAGAACTTCTGAAAAACCTCTTGTATCATTTGTACCATACCCCAAGAATGGATCCCTAATATTCGTAATCTCATTACGAGCGCATTCCTGCCATGTTTGTTTTGCCAATTGATGCCCTATTTGATCGGTAAAACTGTATATCTTTTCTTGATTGATAGCTATCCTCCCAATTGATTTTTTCATAAGCGCTTCCCCAATGGCAGTTTTCACTAATGCTGTCTCAACTTCGACATCCTCAACATCGTTTGTGTGTTTTACTGCCATAACAAGTTTTTCCTCTGCTCGTGCTAATCTCTGGTACAACTCCTACGTCTTGCACTTCTTGTTTTTCCCTTTTCTCAAAGAAAATGTTATATTTTCTCCCTGAACGGCTGATTTAAAAGAGTCCCATATGACAACTAGGGGCGCAGTCCCGATTCAGGATCTCGAGTATGCACGCTTTCTAAAACCCTCGTCCTGAGAAGAGCTCTTTCAAAGGTCCAGATAGTGTCTTTTTGTATTATTCCAGTCATTGCTAGTTCCAGTTCTAGTTGATTATGGTATGATAAAAACCTAGGAAATCTTCTACACTCTTGTTGTAATGAAGCTGATACTAAATCTACAATGCTTAGAATAAGGAGCAGAAAAATACGTAAAACCGTGATCAGATGGCCTAACTTTAGCCTAGACATCAGCCCATGTGTACCACATATATTTAACATTGACTGAAATACTTTGGGTTTCCTCCACACATACTTTGGATATAATTCCCAATTATTTAGGTTGATAATAAAATCCCCACAGAGAACGATGGGCAATGGCCAGTGTGCAAATTCTTTATTCACTCAATTAAAAACCCCTGGGTATATAGAACAGAGCGTAAAAGATAAATTTCCCATAAGGCTGCACATTGTAACCACTCACCTCCCCATTGGGTCAGTGCGAGTTTGGGAAGACTGTAGTTTATTATTCTGGGCTACGATGGCAACCCCTCATGTGCGAGTCCCTCAAGTGGTCCTTGATATAAATCTGAAACCCAAATTCCTTAGACCAGTTCTTGATTCTTCTATATGGGTTTCTTGCACCAGATAATATCTGCCTGCAGTATGGCCTGAAACTACGGGCAGAAGCGAAGGTAACATCTTGGAGTGAGCTGTCCCTCAGTAGACATCCGGCTTACTGGCCGACGGTCCCAGATCCTTAGCAGCTGTTGCGGTCCTGCCACAATGGGTAGAATGGACAAGACCCAGCCTAAACTTACATTTGACCAAAGGTAATCTAAAACTAGGGATTATCTCCCAGAGGAAGGAGATAATGCGCAGGAACAGGCCCAGGAGGAGGCTGATGGAGACATTTGTAGCCTGCTCGCTGCAATGGAGAAAGGTTTGTAGAGCAGCCTATCTACACTGGGGACTCAAATAGACTCCCTCTCATATCGGATCGACAGAACGTCCGAGCCAATGGATGAACCGGCTGAAAGGCTGGATATGGCGGAGCGCTGGGTCACAGAAGTGGAGGAAGCACAGATGACAATGGACACTGAACACAAACACCTCCTCGTATGTATGGGGAGAGCGAACGGCCGGGTGCGATCCCGGCTCGTCGTCTTAAAAAGCGTGCTGCAGGTCTTACAGGAGAAGACCGAAGACCTTGAAGCGAGGTCTCGCCGGAACAACCTACTGAACACTGGCGTTCTGGAATCGACACAGACCGGTAACATGGAAAAATTTGTCGAGAAAATGCTGATAACACTGCTGGGAAGTGAAACGTTCTCTCCCATCTTCATGGTTGAGAGAGCACACCGTTCCCTGGGTCCTCGCCCAGTTCCCGGCGCTCCTCTGAGACCGATAATAGCGAAACTGCTGAACTACAGAGACAGGAACTCTGCACTGAAGGTTGCCAGAGAGAAACAAGTATTGCAGTACGAGGGTTCCAATATCTCTCTATATCCGGACTTCATGATTCGGGTGCAGGAGGCGCGCAGGCAGTTTGCGCCTCTGAAGCGCCAACTACGGGATCTCAATTTGAACTATGCCATGCTGTATCCAGCAAGACTAAGCGTCAATCGGCAGGGCCAATCACAAATCTTCATGGATTCTAAAGCCCTGCAGAAAGCCCTGAAGAAGTGGTCCAAAGAAAAGCGTTGCAGCCCAGATCGGAGCTCCACGGAGGAGTTGCCTAGCGGTTGGACGATCGGGTCTGACCATTAGACTGCACCCGTTACCTATAAGAGGGTCCTTGAAGGGTGGTCCGGAGGGGTAAGAAGGGGGGTCATGGGAACCATTGCGAGGGCTTAACTACATATGCTACGGACAACTGAAGAGTACCACAGAGACAGTTATACTTTAGTGTTATGTACGGTGTGGTCGACACTCAGTGAGTTCAGATGTTATTTATTGTTAGAAACAACACAGGCGGGGGGGATGCTATGGCAGATGCGCTAAAATTGCTTGATGGCATACAGGGGGTACCCAGTTCGGTTGGGTCACAATATCCAGCTTGACAGGCAACATCCGCCCACGAGTGTATCACACACCTTGGTTGTAGTATATGGGGGGGAGGGGAGTTTTTGTTCAGCATTTTTCTGTTTTGGGTTGCTGAGCACTCAGAGGGTGAATGGGGGGTATTTTTTGAGGTATTCTGTTCTGGCACAGTTGGGGTATGCCTGGCGTGGGTGGGGGGTAGGAGGGGATTGAGATTAAGACTGTCTGTCAACTTTCACACTATCCATTCTGTTATATGATAATTGCGTAGTCTATTGGTATATGCACCAGGTCACACGATGCAGACACTACACACCCCCATGACGGACCACAGTAGGTCCAGTGTTAGAGCAGTAAATGGCACGGTTTGTGCGCTCACTTGGAACGTGCGAGGCCTCAACAATCTCAAGAAACTTAGAAAGGTCATGGCCTACCTGTCACGGCATGAAATTGATGTTGCATTACTGTAGGAGACGCATCTCCCCTTTTATAGCCCTATGCTGCGCTGCAGGGAAATATACATGCTGCAGGTTTCACCACACACACACACACGGTGTGCTTACATGGGTAAATCCTAAAACTAATCTTAAACTCGAACCAGTTGACAGACCGTGAAGGGCAATATGTGATCTCTAGATATAGGGGGAAGGGAATGGAACTTCTTATAGTTAACATATATTACCCAAATTTCGATCAACCGCACTTCTACACTGCATTATCTGAAAAGGTTCTTATGTGTGGGGACGGGCAACAGCTTTGGGGAGGAGACTTCAATTTAGTACTTAATCCACGGAGGGACAGGTCAAGAGGACCAGAGAGGCATATCACAGAGGCAGGGCGTACCGTGGAAGATGTAATGGTTAAGTTTGACTTACGCCATGTGTGGTGTCATCTATACCTGGAACAGGGGGGTATATGCATTATTCAGCGCCTCATGATTTACATACTCGAATAGACAATTGGCTAGCAGCCAGCCAGTTACTAGAACGAACCCGAGCCTGTGAAGTACTCCCGCGCACGCTTTCAGATCATTCCCCGATACTGCTAGTAATAGATGCCCCACAGAAAAATATTCCCCCCCTTTTCGTGGAGGTTCCCACCTTACTCTCTTAGACACCGTTTTTAAGGAAGAACTGGCGGATGCAATTGAAACGTTCTTCGCCAGTAACATTGGATCCGTGGACAGCTTTCAAGTGGTCTGGGAAAAGTTCAAAGTATATATCCGGGGTATCACTGACCAAACACTCTGGAGTGCTTAAAGCGATACGTAAGCGACTAGCAGACCTGGAGCGTTCACTGGCAAATTTGGAGGAACAACTCCTAGAGAGAGCCGACAACAGTGTCAAGCAGGAGTTCAAAACGCAATTAGGAGAATACCATGACGCAGCCGACGCTGAAATAAAACACCTTGGTAAATTTGCCACTGTTCGCACGTATGGGGAGGGCGAACGGCCGGGTGCGATCTTGGCTCGCCTTCTTAAAAAGCATCGGGAAAACACAATAGTAGCTGAGATCAAAACAGCTGAGGGAGACATATTGACAGAAGAAACCGCTATAGTGTGAATACTATGCTGATCTATACTCCACTCGCAGTAGTGGCACCAAGGCGGAAATCTTGGACTAACGCATATAAAGCTACCTTGGCTGACGGACAGACACTGTGAATATCTTATGCTGCCTTTGGAAGTCGATGAGATCACCACTGCACTATCGGGCATGAAATCCGGCAATGCGCCCAGAGTTGATGGCCTCACAGTAACTTTTCATAAGGCATACAAGGACATGCTAGTACCGCATTTAGCTACACTTTTTACAACATGTGCATGACCGTTACTATGTCTCTTTCGATGAGAGAGGCGAAAAGTCCCTATCCTGAAGCCGTACAAGCCACCAGACGAGTGTGCCTCCTATCGCCCAATCTCGTTGATTAACGTTGACACTAAAATTTTAGCGAACTGACTTGTCCCTCTGATCCCGCTGCTGGTCGCACCGGAGCAAGCGGGTTTCATTCCTGGTAGAAACTTAACTTAGAACTTAAGGACGGTGTTTGGTATGATACAGTTTGGTACGATACCACATACCCACCCAGAGGTACTGGCAGTAGCGGTTTTCCTCGACATGGAGAAAGCTTTCTACTCAGTTGAATGGCCTATCATGCAGGTGGTCCTGGCTAAGATGGGGTTGGGGAGTGTCTTCCTACAGTTGATAGGGGTTCTATTTAACACGCCCACAGCTAGTCAAAATTGGCAACCTCGTGACGGATACTATACACGTTACTAGAGGCACGCAGCTAAGTTGCCCTCTGTCGCCAATATTGTATGCATTGTTGGCTGAACCATAGGCCTGTGCGTTACGCGAATACCATAGATATTGAGGTATACGATTCCCGGGTTATGGGTTGATCAAATCAACATACGCGGATGATACGCTCTTACATGTTTGGGACCCGGAACGCCACCTTTCCCCAGTATTGCGTGAAGTGGTGAGATTCGGAATATTATCTGGGCTCCACGTTAACTGGCGAAAGTCTAAAATAATCCCCCTTACACTGGCCACGACCCCATTTGAACCCGATTATCCCTTGCGATGGTCAATGGAACCGGTTAGATACCTAGGTATTGAGATCCATATGGACTCTGAAGTGGTGTTCAGGGAAAACTATGGGGTGGCGTTTAGAAATTTAGACGATGTTGTGGAAAGGTGGATTCGGCGGCCACTGTCCTTGCTGGGCAGAGTTTCCATATTGAAAATGGTAATATTGTTTTTTGTTTTTCTTTACTAATATTCCTTTGGTTCTCCCTAGTTGCTTTTTTCATCAGCTCACAGCGTTGATAATCAAGTTGGCTTGGACTGGCACGCAAGCGTGTGTCAGCTGGAGGGTACTTGCATTGTCATACCATATGGGGCGGTTGGGGGCACCCAACTTTGATCTATATTACAGAGCAGCACAGAGCGCGTAAGCTTTGCAGTGGATGCACGGCTCCCCAGATACGCCCCACCTACGCATAGAGCAAGTTGTGGCATTCCCTCTCCCCCTGATGTTTACGCCTGTGGACCGTAGGACGGGGATACTAGACTCAGTTAATGGGACAAAACATGCTTGGTACCACCTTTTATTCCCCGCTCACGCCGCTGGATTCGTACCACTGGCTACCCCCGTGCAGGGAGCGGAGAGTTACACAGGCTCTTAATTCTATAGGGGGCCAGACAATGGGGAACCTGTTTGAGGGGAACACAGCAAAGAGATGGGGACCGGAGATTCTGGAGGAACCCTCCTCACTAACTTTCAATTCCACAGAACACTGAAGCACTGATGAATATCCTAGGTAGCGACTTGGCGGAACCTCCGAAGCTGACCTCTCTAACCTATATCATTCAAACTGACTCGCCGGCCCGGATTGTGTCTAAAATATATAAGCTGTCCATGAGCAATAGGGAAAATCACATACTAAAACCCGCCTCGCTTGGCAGAGAGACTTGGGTAGGGACATTGATGATGATATGTGGAAATACTGCTGCGACAGCACAAAGCGCATTTCTGTAAATGGTAGACACAGACTGATCCACCTTAAGTATCTCAATAGGGCTTATTACACCCCAGAGAGACTATGTGGGTACGGACAGTGGGACGGGGCGGATTGAGAGCGCTGCAGTGCGCAGCTGGCTGACTTTTTCCACATGGCTTGGCTCTGCCCAGTGATAGCCACATTTTGGGACTTAGTCTTTAAAGAGCTGGGACAGGTAATTGACTTGCCGCTTTCCCCAGAGCTAGCACTGCCTGTGTTGGGCTGCTCCAAGCCGATACCAAAGGGGATCCATAGGTTGGTTGACATGGGCCTACTACTAGCTAGGCGCAGGGTGGCGCTGTGTTGGTTGCGTTGCCCTACCCCTACTATAGCCAAGTGTTCAAGAGACAAGGTGTACTGCAGCACGCAAACTGAAAACTTCAATGATCTTCTCCCACCGCGTAGTAGACTCAAGAATTTATGGGCGTTGTATAAACATATCTGGCAACCAGGGAAGGTGACTCTACGTCAAAGCACACTGGCAACCAGGAAGTGAGGGCAAGCGGTTCTGCTGAATACTTGCATGAGGTTTGGTCTGGTCTTTTCAAGCTGTTTAGAGTGTTGTATCTGAACCAGGTGGAGGGTGAATTTGATTGGTCACTACTAAAAAGTGCAAACTGGTGTTGGAAATGGGGTGGTAGAAAGTGTAAGCCCACTAACAAGATGTTATCGGATATGTATAGCCTGCTAAGCTGTGGACCTGTGTAGAATGTTGTATGATTATCATATGTCATCGCAATTGCTATGTAAAGGAAACAATGTCTCCTGATTGTATTGGAAAATCAATAAAGCAAGTAAAAAATATATATATATATTTGCCTGCAGTACCCTCAGTCCCTGCGAGACACTTTTTTTTGATATTATTTAACCCCCAGATATTCAAGGTGGTAATTCGAAGTGTCCCTGGTCCTCTACCTGAATTAGCCATAGAACGCCATAGCTTCTTTGGCCTCCAACACCACATCGAAGAAGAGAGAAAAATATGTATATACTTCTCCAAATTTCCAGCAGACCCTGGGTTCCAAACTAATTCAAAATCACATTCTGCTGTGTGACCCCCTTCCGACCCCCCCCCCCCTCCCCACACACACACAACACGAGTAATCAGGCGAAGACTGAACGATGATGAATGCTCAATCCACCGCCTCCCTCTCCAGATCCGTGTCAAATAGTAAAAAAACTAAGTTAAAAACAAAAAGAAAAGGAGATAACATCTAATATACTTAAGCTTTCTGGTATCATATGCCGTGGCACTAGACACCTCCATAAAGATCATTATAGCTTATTACTACTGGCCCCCAGGCGAATACTTGACAGATATTCCTGGGCCTGAATCTCCGAGGGAAAGCTACGGATGTGACCCTTAACTTCAGTCTTCAGTCTAGCTGGGTTCTGTAGGTAAACTTCAGCCCTGGTTCTTTGGAAAGGATTCATTAGCTGTCGGAAGTGCCCTCTTAGCTGCACAGCAGGGTGCGAAAAGTCCGGTCTGGCAAAGGTCACATTTTCGAAAGCTTTCTGAGCATTTGAGCGAGCCTTGTCATATAACGATTGCCTTAGTAAGTAATTATCGAAATACACTAGCATCGCTCTAGGCCTTTCAGAATCTTTGTGGGTGTTTTCTTGTCATAAGTGTAAACCTAAGGGCCCGTTGGATCTCCATATATCAGTACCACTTAACTTGATTCGGAAAGGCACCTCTCAGCAGATTCACCATGTATTCCCTAGGATCATTTCCCTCCACCCCTTCAGGGATCCCCAAAAAATGTAGGTTATTCCGCCGTTCAAGGTTTTCCTGAGCCTCTATTTTGGACATTGCATCTGCTAGTGCCGCTCCCTGGGATGTATTTTTTGCTTTCACTAATTCCATCTGTACTTCCAAAAGTTCAGTCCGATCCTCCACCATTGTCAACCACTCCACAAACTCTCCACAAGTCTTATTTATTTTTCAAACCCCCCCTTGCAGATTCGTTGATGCGAGACAAGCGCGATGGCTTTCGCTCCGATTCTCTTATTTAATTTGCTTCAGCGAGGAAAATATAGTAAAGAGTGATGGCTCCGGATTTTCAGTAGGCATTCCTATATCTGTTTTGTCGACATCCCCTAGCTCTTGAAAGGATAATTGAGCATTAGAGTAGTCCCATTTCATTTGCTGCCTACTACTCCCGGACATACTGTTTCTCCTCTTCTTGGTCTTAGTCCTTTTCCTCGAAAATGTATTCCTTTTGGTAAATCATCCATAGTGCTATTTGCGTCCGAGGTGCCCTCGTTGCTTAATGAGGATCTCTCCAGTTTGGAGAAATCTGAGTCATCAGTAAGTGAAAAAAATGGATCCCCTCCCTATACTTCAGGGGTTAAGGCACTCCGGTGTTTATTACCTATTCTCACCGAATCTGTCCAGTTGATTGTTTTAACTTTCGTTATGTCTGTTGAGTCATCCTTGTCTTCCTTTCCCTTTCATCCTAATTTGCCGGTGGTCTCTCTACCCTCCACAGTCACATTTTCGGTTGCACCACCTAAATCTTTCTCTCCTAAGGTATTTTGAATAGTTTGCCCATATCTTTAATTCCATAATTTGTGCTATCAACTGTATTAAAAGATAAGGGGCTGCGATTCTTTTCCGTAGGGGGTTGCTTTTTTCCCCCTGAAGAAGTAGATTTAAACAAGAATGCAACCATGGTTGGGAGGACCCGCCTTCCATTTGTCCCAAGCTAGGGAGGTTCCTTGCTGGCTGTTACTTGCTCCCCCTCTGCTCTTGCTTAGGCTTACCAAAACACTTCTCCTTCTGTCGGCACGCCTTCACGGTGCACACCAACAAGCCAGACACGGCTCTACCTGCTGCAGCTCCAGCGACGCTCGATCCGGCAGCCCACGTCTTCCTTTTCCCGCCCTATCCAGCCATACTTTCCTCAAGCTGTACTCCAGCAGGCGGGTGCATAGAACCTCCAGCGGAAGTAGTCGCTCCCAATAAATCTGCAAGGAGCCAGCAGACAAACCAGCAAGCCACCTCCCAGCATGCCTGGAATGAAAGACCCGGTCTCCGACCAAGCGAGCAGGGCGCTGAGGCATGGACCATAAGAAGAGCAAGGCAGTGCGGACCCAGTAAGTTAAGCAGTCTCCATCTTTACTCCCCCAACATACATAGCTGATATTATGATTTTCATTGCACTTCTAAAGATGTTGTTCCAACATTACCTTCAAGATCTTGCCTGTCAAAGACCGGTTTGATGTAAGCCTTAAGTTAGAAGGGCGGGATCTAAATTTGTATTCTTCCGGAGTTGGACAACTCTGCCTCTCTTGAGAGAAGCTGAGATGCTGCTCTCTAGTATGATCATGTTTGTTGTCTGAGGGTGCCTTAAGTAATGTATTTAAAGGCCATCTGGCAAGATCAGCTCCCATTATAATAGCTATTACCTCAAGCACTGCATTCCAGTGTATACTTCATTTTGGACAGGGCAATAGAATGAGTGTAAGAGGGCCCTTCTCGCCACAACGCCCACAGCAGTTTTTCAACCTCTAGCCATTGCTTTTGTGTAAACGAGTGGGAGCACAGTGCCATCTTTAAATTAAATTTAACAGCTCCTTGTTCTGTGTGTGTTAAGCAGGTATTGCGCCTCTCTAAGATTTGTTTATGCCATTCTATGTTCAATGTTTTCCAGACTATTCTTTCTATTTTATGCTAAATGGTAATCCATTCAGAGTCTTTGGTTGCGCATGTATTATATAAGTAATATTAGGAATACGGTGATTTCACTAGGTTTTTGAGTGACGTTTGTGATCTAGCCCCTCAATCTGTGGACTATAGTGTCATTGCTCAGTGTTCCACTTTTAGGTATCTGAATTTTTTTCCCTCTCTGAGATTAAATTGGTTCTTGATTTTATGACTTCCTTTTTTAAATGATCTTCCACAACCATACAATTCCCCGGGCGTTTACGGCTTGCTAGTCCATCCCTGAGGAGAAGTCAGTATTTCCCATCAGCAGTGTGAAAGTTGATGAATAGAAGGTAAGCCATCCTTTAACACATTTTGCCCCCTTCCTTCAGAGTTGCCTCTGTAAAGGGGACTAATAAAGGCATAACTCCCTCTGTGTCGTAAGCAGCAATGCCCCATATGGTCCTGCCTTAGAGAATATGACCAATATAGCGCCATTCCTGGTTTCTACATTCAACCATTATAGTACAAATCTTGGGTGTTTCTGTGCCTGTTTCTGTAATGGAACAGAATTACCTAGGAACCCCCTCCCTTGTTGTGCACTTAATATATGGTTATACCAGTTAATGAGATTGCATTTCACTGCTTGAATGGTTCTGGCCATGTTTCTCTGTGACAGTTCGGCAATTTTCTTTGCAGTGGTTATTCCCAGCTAGTCTATCTCATCATCCCCCCACTGTATGGGGTTGAACATTATGAGAAGCTGCATCATCTGTTCTTGAGAATTGGTGGTTAGTCCCTCAGACATGTCCAAGATAATGTTAAAAGCAGAAACCGCCTTTGTTTATTGAAATTCACCCATTAAGGAAGGTACTGAGATCTCATGGTTAGTGAGGGTAAGAATGATACCTACAGAGAAGGCAGTAGGTTTAAAAGGATCACATCCTAGTTTTACCACCTGCATATCTGGGATTGATTCCCTCTTCTGACTGTCAGTGACGTGCATGATCTTTTGAGTGTTCTTGATAAAACCTGCTTGAATCAAGTGTACTAAGTCAGATAGTAAATTATATCAACTTGTTGCTTAGATTTTAGAATAGAACTTTCCTTCTAGACTAATGGGATATACGTCTGTAGGAATGGCAATGTATGTGTCTTTTTTTCCCTACGATCTGCATGTAGGAACTATGAAGATCTTGGTCATCATTGCAGAAAGGGCCTCTCCAATATTTCCTTCATTAGGTCTTTTGTAGGCACTACGAACAAAAGAGGTCCAGATAGCTTGTAAAAAAAGAACCAAAAAATCCATGAGACCAGGTGTCTTGAATGGTTTAAGTCCCTGTCTCTGCTTCAGGTCTTAACCGCTTTGCTTCCTTTGTCCCCCTGTCTAAGTATAAATTTCTCATTAAGGACTTGAGCATATTCTTCGAGTTCCCAAGGGTGTGTACAGTTTTGTGAAAAAGCAAAGGAAGCTTAGCAGTTTGCCCTCCTCTTTGGTGGTGCACCAACAATCTCCATCCCAGATCCCATTAGTAAAACTGTGGGTTTATTTTGCTCTAAAGTTTAGCAGACAGCTTAATTTCCCTCAATATAGTGCCACACATCTTAACAGGTTCACAGGATTTTGAGCTGACACCAAAGAGGCAAACCTTTATTCCCGACCCGCTTTTGTTTTGTTGCCTAATGTTCAACTTCCCCTGTCTCTAGTTCCTGCTTTAATAACCTGAGGCCTCTCCTAATCGTTTGAGCTGGATTGCCTCTGATATACAATGCCATGGACACACTGCCTTTAAGGCGTCTGACCATCAATCCCAAATTCACCTCCCCGCAGAAGTGTGTTGCCTGAAAGGTATTCTATATTGTACGATGCAGTGCTTTCCCTTGGCACTCAGTCTTTTTTCCCCCACATCTTATTGTGTTGTAATGCAATGTGCCGTTAGTCTCTTTGCCAGTGGTTACCCAGTCTCTAATGGCACATTGCATTGTATTAAAACTCAGTAAAGATGTTGTGAAAAAAAGAATGAGTGTGAAGGGAAAGCACTGCCTCGTACAATAAAGAATACCTTTCAGGCAACACACTTCTGTGGGGGGGATGAATCTGAGCTCATCATCGCCCATTAAAGGAAGCCTATAAGTTGTCCATGATAGGTTAGTCTGTGGAACTTGAGCCACCACATTCACCATATGTTTATCTGACAAAATAATATAATCTCTCACCTAAGTGTGATGGGTCCCAGAATAATAAAACTAGTCTGTTGCAAACAGTTATCAGTATCCCCACAGATCCCGAACCGAGTCCTTCAGCCACGTCTTGCCTTTACATGACAACTCTCTAGAGTCCCCATATCTGACATAGGTCCTGCACATATTACTAGGTTCAAGTCACACACAAAGCTATTCTTGATCTGAATTAGGGGGTAGTAGGATACAATGGAGATTGTAACCACTACCCCAAAGCATGCCATTAAGTAGAATTCATCTGCCCTTGCAATCCATGTGTGACTCTTGTTCCATGCTGGCTGGGATCTATGGATACCTACTCCTGCCATTTTCTTTACTGGCATTATCATACCTGGAATAGTTTTTTGCAAATATGTTCTCCCCCTTTAGTCCACTAGAATTTTTCACTTTTGACTACTTAAAAAAAAAAAGTTTAACTTTTACTGTGAGTGAGTCTCACTACCTGAGTATCACTTATGGTAAATTCACGATAATTGGAATGAGCATGTTTACCTCCAGTGTCTATCTCTTAAGGTAAGGTTGCTGCTGTACAGTAGGGTAAGAGACACTTGAATGGTTTGCTTGCGCACTTTCACTCTCCGGTTGAGAGCTGGTGGAATCAGGTTGTTGGCTTGGAAGGTTCTTTATGTACTGGGGGCTAGGTGCTGTGCAGGAACTGCTAACCTGGGTCAGGCAGGTGTGCGGGCAGCCATCCTCGTTAAGTGGTGCATGCTGAAGTGATTCGAGTGATGGAGCAGCTGTTTTGTGCGGAAGGTTTGTGGCACCAAAGATTGCAGAAAGTGGACGGGCACCAGATTCGTCTCCCCAAGTTTATTGGGGACTCCACTGATCACTAGGACCGCCAGTGAGGACCAGGAGCCCTCATTTACAGCATGGTGGCGATTGCAGCTCATTCATCCGCGGGTAGATTGGAGACCAATATAGTGAGGGTAAAAAAGAATATTACATCCCGTACCGGACGCCAGCTGGTAAACGATCGAGGGCCACAACCTTGTGCTCGCTCACCTTCCAATGTGACAAATAATCACAAAGAAATCCTGCAATACCGTGCACCGTATTGACAAGTGTTTATATAATGGGGATTTTCATATTTTTTGCCTCTATTATGTAAAGTTGCGAATGTGGGTTGGCTTTCCAAAAAAAATAGAATGTATCAGAAGAAAGTCTCAGATTAAAAACACATTTACACATTTTCTAATCTAAGACTGGATTTAACAATATTGGAGGGGTTGTTACTACCTTGTATTTAATCTGCAGTTTTGCATGCTTTGCTGTCTACTACTCCTTCCCTCTCATAATGGCTGTATGCTTTTCCCTTGGAAATGAGGGTATTGTAATTTTTTAACCCAATCAAAGCCCTTGCGTTCCGCAAGGCGTGCTAGCTGTGAATCCCATAGCCATTGTACAAATGTAAACTCTTGTTCGAGTGATAGCCGTTCAGTCTCTGCCAGGCTGGTCTCCCCCACGACACACTTGTCGCAAAATCTTTTTGGGGCAACGATTCCCTTGCTCATTGGACAGCATTTTATTCCAGTTGAGACTATTAACCCTGAAAGGCTTGCTTTTCAAAGAATGTGGCCATTATTTTGTTATTTCTGTTCATCCTCAGTGACTTTGCTATTCATTAGTCCGATTCTCACGCATCACATAATCCCACAATTGCTGCTTGATCTGAAACATTAGTATTTAAATGCCCGCAGAGACTAAAATTGTTCATTCAGTGTCCATGCAGTTTAGGGGAATCTCAGGTGAGGCTATCCTTTTACAAACTTTAACAAATACTTAACAGACAACCCTTTTTTCTGTGATTGAGTGGTGTTTGTTCTTTGGAGGCACCAAGCTTTTGCAGTTGCTACAAAAACCCTCTTTTAACACAGGCTAAATCATATCACCACCTCAGGGTATACATTACACCAGTCCATGAAAAATGGTTCATCCCCTGGGGTCAGCTGCGACACAGCTTTAAAATGTGTTTTCACTCATATATTTAGCAGGTGGAGTGAAGGAACAGCTTTATCACCTGGGAATGGTAAGGGGTGCAATAAGTCCCATATACAACACGTGCCTGAAGTCTGGACTTTTACTGAATTTCAATATAAATCTGTCAATTAATGTTCTAAGTTCCAGCGTGTTTCGTCTCAATTTAAGACCACAGAATGTTGTCTACTCCAATAACATAAGACATTTACAATGGATCCTTGCCAGACGGCCACCTAGATTTGCAGAAACTTGAAGTTCATAAAGGATGCTTCTTGCTTTAAAAAACGTCCTGCAAACTCAAAGCTTCGAGGAAGCCACCAGAGAACCCTTCGAGTGGATGGGTCCTCGCCTCTTCATTTCTACATGGAGCTGTACTGCAAGCATTGCTGTTGACCAATCAAACAGCTAGCAGACTAAGATTTCAAGGATACCAAAGGGAGAACTTAGGGTAGGAAGTTGCAACCTATATGAAGAGAGGGGTTAAAAGTGACAGAGCAGAATGAAAATGACGGGAAATTGGAGATCCCTACAGACTTGTTTGTCGTAAGCAAAGGCCTGGAAACTAGTGCAGACAAGTGGGCGGGAGCAGAGGAATAGGCGAGGCGCATAAAGTTCTTGGTAGGATTAATGCCTGGTGGAGAGCAAAAGGAATAGCAGTACTGGGAACTCCGTGTTAATATTGTTAAAGGAGTATTTCTTTCCTCTATGAAACTGTATGAATACACCTGCTATTTTCACCAAAGATTGAGTCGATTGAAGAATCTATCTGCCCGTAGGCAGAAACAAAATCCAGATCCTGAGGGAAGGTAATTATGGGCCTGCCTCAGGCACTCAGCGTGGTTCCACTGCAGCGTTCGGCCCCCAGTGGTAATTTTGGTTGCCACTGCAGCATTAGTGTGAAATGCGGGGCAGATTGCATTGTGACATGGTAGTAAGTGAGGAGCCATGCCTGGCTGCACTTTTCTGTCGCCAGATCCACAACGACGTGGTCATCATGGAAGTACAGTGGATGGTCTAAGGGGCCTGAGGTTTGTTGCAGGTGCTTTGCTGCCATATCCTCTAAGATTTTGTTTCTCCTTGATACTTCTATATGCAAAGTACTCATCACTCCAAATGCAACTCACAGGGAAGTGAGCCCCCAGAAGGCTTACCACACTGCATCTGTTTTGTAGGCTAGTAATGTCAGCAATACATTATGCACCTGCAGACGTTAGCAGTATCTATTAGTGGTATTTTTAGAGTTTCATCTTCTCTTAAAACTGCTGAGACTACCGACCCGTAATCTGTTGTATCATAACACCTGGGCACTCTTTAATAGGACAGTAAGGGACAAGCTCTGCTGGGATTTTGAGTGCTGGATTTGGCCGATTGGTGATCATGGTATACTGGGGAAAAAATGACCTGTCTAAGTTGTTGGTAGCTTCCCTTTTGGTTTACCCCTCCAGCCCCTTTGACTGCATTGCATAGTCTGGCCATTATCCACGCTTGTAAATTGCTTGCTCAAGAGTGCGTACTGTGAACGTTTCTGGTGTGAGGCGACACAGAGGGATGAAACACATGTAAGACCATAGCAGAGTTTCTTTTGAAGTTGGGAATAAAAGTTGTTTTTTTTTGGTTTTTTTTGCTTTTGCTTGCAGTTGGAGGTGATTTGTCTTGAGACATTCCTGAAACAGACCCACTGCTTGGACAAATATTTGACACATAAGGTAGCCAGAAAATTGGTCTATACTTAGTTGGAGTGAGGACATTTAGAGACAGTTTGTCTATTGGCAGATTAATCAAAGCTTCTTTCAAACGTTTTCCCCCTCCTGAGTGAATCAATTTCAAACCTTTTAAGATAACAAATCAAAGATTTTTACAAAGAACATAGCAAACAGGCTAGTCAGTCAAATGCCGTCTCTGATAGACCCTGATCAGGAGGTCTTCAGCAGAGATAGGGGAGAGATAATATTTTGCGTATTGTACATCTGGTGGAAAACATCTGCAGAGGAAAAGTTCCAGCCTTTTTGTTTTCTCTCGATGTGGAGAAGGCATTTAACCGATTCAGCTTAAGATTTCTGGAGGCTGTCCTTCAGAAGTTGCAATTTTAGGCGAGAAGTAAAGACTGTATCCTGGCACAATACAAATCCTTCACAGCAGCAGCCAAAATGAATGGGCGGAGTTCCCTAGTCTTGGCCAAGGGTACAAGACAGGGGTGTTCTCCCCACTCCTGCTTTTGTTTGTCCTAATGGTAAAATCCCTAGCGGGTACGATTAGGGCCTTCAGCGAAATAAGGAGAATTCCTTTCTAGTGGAAGACTGCAAGGTTATTCTCTTTGCAGATTGTCTTACCCTAAACAACACCTAGAGTTCATTATAAGCGATACTTGTGGAGTTGGACCAGTTTGAAAAGTTCAGGCTTATAGGTGAACACCATTCTGCCATCTTTATTCTGACCATTCCCCTGACTGTTTACAGATCTACAAGTTTGTTCCTCATTCACTTGAGAAATCCACTCCATTCAATATTTGGATATCAAACTGACCAACCGATTGGAGAACTGGAGAGAGGACGGTTGGCCGACCCGACAAACAACTTTACAAGGACCTAAGAAGATGGCAGACCCTATGTGTGTTTAGGGTAATAAACATATTTTAGTCTCTTCCAGTAAACATTTCTTTCACTTCGATTTCCTTTGTGCAGCATGTCTAATGGACTTTGTTTGAGGAAGGGATAACCCCATATCTCAGAAAAGGTCCTAATGATGCCCATTAATTGTTGAGTTCCAAACCTCCTTTGCTTTTGTGGTGTTGCACATGAAAAGCATCTATTTATAGATGATGTAGGCAAACTCTGAATGGCCTACAGGGCAATCGGGCAGTGCCTAATGGGCTGGTCTTTGGGGTTAGTGTGGGCCAGTTTTGGGGCTATTTGTGAGCCTGTTTTATGATCTGGTGGGCCGCTCTTTACTGTTGTTTTTCCCGATATTAAAATAAGCATTGCCTGCAACAAGCTCAAATCCCTGCAGGCTTCCCATATCTTGCAAAACACGTCTACAAAGTCTTTACATGTTGAAAATATGGACCACTTTTCAGCTACTTAATTCACTAATGGGGGCCACATTTATTTGGCGTTGGAGCCTATATTTTGGCCTAGTCCGACCTTGGTTGTAGGCTACGCCCTATGGGATTTAGCTTGGTTTGGAAGGTCCTTGCACCCCCTCAGTGTGTTCCTAACAACTGGTAAGAATGATTCTGGAAGTAATGAATCCAATATCGTTAGAGGGTGGGTTAACATTGTTCCTGTTGCGTAACACCAACCTACTTATCGGTATGCAGGGTGAGAATCTTCAACAGTGGGAAAGGTGGGAATGTAGGACTTTGGCAGATCTGCTTCAACAAGACCAGATCAAGTTCTTATCCCAGTGTAAGACGTATTTTAACAAACTTAAACCCACTCCTGTACGGCCAAAATTGACATTGTAAGCTTCCCCTTCAATGCCACCTGAGCTACTAAACCCCAGACACGCTTTGAGAAGCTAGTCTATATGTATATGTGCTCCTTAAGAGGGTTGTTTCATGGGTATATAAAACAGGGTAAATAATAAATTGTTTGAAGACGTCTCAAAAGTTGCAAGTATATCAATTAATGGAGAGCCGTGGAAGCATGTTCTGTAGCCCTGAACAGGAAACAACGATAAACCAAAATAAAAAGGACTAAATTCCCTAGAAAGAGACTAAATATCCTCTATCCCAGGAAAATACCCACCCTGTACCTAAGACGTTCCCATAATGGTCACCACTTGGCCTCTAACTGTCCAAAAGAAGCATGATGACATTTTTGTACAATTAAACACTTTGCCATTTTGATGAGTAGCAAATTACTAACTGAATGAAGAGGTTCCAAATTTTAAAGATGAAGAGGACAGGTTGGGCAGTCTGATGTGCCGGAGGTTAATCACTAATCCCTGTAATCATAGTGTGTGAAATGGCCGGTGCTCTCAGCATGATCCAATTTCTCAGAAACTTAAACAGTCCCTATACTACAAATTTAGATCAACACACGTCATGTTTGCCTTAAGTCTGAGATAGTCTTGAGTTCCTAAGTGTCTAGATCTGGCCATTTGGTATTTACCAGACTCATATAATTAAGATCAATTAATACTCCACGTTGAGTACAACGAGACCAAAACCGTGATAAGGGGACAGACATTCCTGATCACTAAAAGGTAACAAGATTTTAATTTAGCAAAGCAAATGCATTTAATACAAGGGATAAGAGTGATGCACCCTGTTAATTTCGTTTCAGATTTTTCTATTGTCTCCGGTGAGAAAGAAAGACAGTCAAAGGGGTAAAGCTTGAATTTGCTGCAGTGAAGGTGAAAACGGGCCTCCTGTTCCCATCTAATCACAATAAAAGCAAGGGACATGTTTTAGGAAGTAGTTGAGGCCGAGGCCGAGCACCTTTTTAATCTAGAAAGAATAGGAATGTATGAAAGAAAGGATCTCTGGTCAATATGAGCAACCAAATAGTGCTGCAACTGGTAAGAGGTGCCATAAAAGCCAGGTAAGCAGCAGTAAAGATTGCACTTCTAAAACATACGGCAAGGACTGGTTAAGAGTTGCAACGATTATCTAGTTGGAAACTGCTACAAATTAACTAATATTGGTGGAAGACCAGTTCTTAATTTGTAAAAGATTAAGTGCTGGTACCCAGTTTTACTCAAACTTGCACCCGAGGTTGTTGAATGATGAGGTGCTGAAAACCAGGATGCGTAGCCTAGCCTCCACCTCGGGCCTCTTCCATTGACCTCCCTGCCATCCCTACCCCCTTCTCACTCTTGCAGTTCCTTTTTATCCCTGTTTTTTTAGGTCACAGCTTACCAGACAGCGCAGCTGTCTAGTTTGCTAAAGACATTTTGGAGACATTCAGAAAATGGACCTACAAATGCATTGTGTCTGTTGCTTGCCATTGACTTTGTGGTTTGTAACTCAGGTTTTCGTGCTTTCCATATTCTGGCCTTATTTGTTTTAGGCTGTCAAGCTTGAGTTTGTACCTTCCCTTGCTCAAACCTTATTTACAGTATCCTTTTGAGTGCTCCCTTTCTCTAAACAGGCCTGTAAATCTTGATCTGATCACGTCACATTTGCTGTGCACTCAAAGTCTCCCTATCCTGTTCGAGACCGGGACGAGGGCGGAGTTCCGCGGCCGATTCCATTTATTCACGAAGATTATCTATGACTTGTTTTGCTGTCTTGAGACCTTTTAACGACCGACAGGCCGGATTGTTCTTAGTGCCTTCCCCGCCCCGTGCCCTTTACTGTCTACGAACCAGCCACCAGCCCACAGCGGATTGGCTAACCACCATCGGCCCTAACAGAAAAAGAATAGTTTCCTACCGGGACCGGATACCTCACATTGATCCTTGCTGTTCGAACCGCATATCTCTGACTCGACTAAACGGATACTTTGCACTGATATAGTCGGATGATTATATAGGAGGACTTTCTCCCCCTGACAGGACCTGGAACCCTCTTCATTTATCCATCGAGCCGACAGTCGGGATCATCCTGTGAATGAATCAGTGAAAAAAAGTATATGTCACATCGTCTATATACACTTGCTCGTTTGTTTCCCCTCCCTGTTTGAATATACCCCCGCCCTGAAGAAGGTGTGGCCCACTCTGGCATTCAACACCGAAACGCGCGTTGGCGTGAACTCTATGGACTCTGCAGCAGCTTAGTCCTTGTGGATTATATCCCGTCACCTGTTCTGCGTCCATATTTTGCACCCTTGCCTTAATAACCATCATCTCTTTCCATTGTAGCCGCGGGTGCTCCTTCCTCTTTTCCCCTCCCCTTGTGTACGTCATTATATGAATGAATGAGGTATCGAGTGAAGTAGTCATCCCTGGATAGTGTGAGAGTTGCTTTTGTGTGTTAGGGAGTGTGTGAAACTTATGTATGCAATTTATTTGAATTGTTTATACATTGAACCTGTTTTATCGTGCTCTATCACTAATTGAAAAATATATGTCAATGAAATGTTTTTTACTAAAACCATTAATTTGGTCCAAAAAAAAATGTATATAAAACATGTTAATAAATAAACTATGTGTCTAAAATATCAGTAATGTCTATGGCTCTGATGTTCTGCTAATGTCACCCCGTATATAACATTGTGGATCCCTAATGGGACCATTGATATCCATTTTGGCAGGGTGTGCTCTTGTCTATTTTGTTGTAAATTCTCCCCTTTTTTCCTGCCTATAACCAAAAAATCCCTTTGGGGACCCCCCTTCTATTACATACACTCAAAGACTGAGGTCAAATGTCAGGCACTGTCGTCCATGGGTGCTTGTTTGCTTTACTTTCTCTGACTTCAAAGTGAGAGGATTTATGTGGCAATATTGCTGGATACTGGGGGTAAGAAATAGGTTTAGTTTCTAGCACACAACAACATGTAAATGAACTGTGAAAGTATTTCACAATATATCCGAATTAGGAAAACCAGTGAAGCACATTTATTGTTCTTTCGGAAGTGTGTTGGAAACACATTTTTTAATATGATCAAAACAAATCATTACACTAGGTGATTCAATTTTCATCTGTGCACTGTATAATCTTATTATTAAAATTGTATGTCTGTGCAAATGTTAGTCATTTCAATTGAAAATGTGTTGTATGTAATGGCAGTGTGCTACCACACCATGAATACTCCACTCTATGCCACTCCACTCTGCACCACTCCACTCTACACCACTCCACTCTACACCACTGCACCCTTCACATTTCCACTCTACCCCACTACAGTCTACTCTACCCAATACCACTCTACTTTAGGCCAATGCACTCTTACTCTTCGCCGCTGCAGTCTAGGCCACACCAATCCACTCAACTCCACGCCCCTCTGCAATACTGCACTGTATGCCAATACACTTTACTGTGTAACATTCAACTCTACGCCAATCCACTCTACGCTTCTCTTATCTACTCTGCACTCTACACAACTGCTCTCTACCCTGCACCACTTCACTCTACTCCGAAATAATCTACTCTACGCCACACTGCACTCTAAATCACTGTACTCTATGCCACTGCTCTCTTTGCTTCTCTACTCAACTCTACCCCACTGCACTCTGACACTCTACTCTGTTACACTGCTCTCTCCACCACTGAACTCTACACCACTCTACTCTGCACTACTCTTATCAATGCCACTCGACTCTACTCTACACCCCTGCTCTCTATGGCACTCAACTCTATACCACTGCCCTTTGAATCACTCAACTCTACGTCACGTCACTGCCCTCTATGCTACTCCACTCTGCCATTCCACTCTGGCCACTGCACTCTACTATGCACCACTCTAATCAACGCCACTGCATTCTACGATGCTGCATTGTACACTGCTGAATTCAATACCACTGCACTCTACATCACTATACTCTGCAACACTGTACGTCAATGCATTCTACACCAGTCCACTCTACGCCAATCCACCCGACACCACACTATGCCGCTCCGATACACAACACGATGTCCCACTCCGATCTACAACACCCTACTCCACTCTTCGCCATTCCACTCTACGAGACTCCACACCACTCTTCTCTGCGTAAATTTTAGCCATTCTGAACAGCAGCCACACTGGTGTGCAGCATGGCTAAAACACGTAGGCAAAGCCGGTAGCTCTTGTATAGAGGAGACCTACTGGCTTTGCCAATAGTCATTTCCCTTTTTTTACAATTGTTGTCTCCCTTTTTTACAGTTTTTCTTCTCTCTCCTTTTGTCCCCCTTTTGTGTTTTTCTCACTCTTGCTCTAGATCAAAGTCTGATGAGGAAAAATAAGTGCTGGTCCCAAAAATTAGTGCCAGTTTCACCCCATCTGCAACCACCGGCTTAAATTAACCACATGCGCGCTAGCGGGTTTTCCCGCTGCGCGCTGGAATTTCAAAAATCCCGCGTTACGTGACAAAGCCAGCTCGTCATGCGCGCAGCGCAGGTAACGCCCATGACGAGCTGGCTTTGTCACCCGCATCGAAGGGGTTAAGAACTGGGTCTAACTCAACTTGGAGGTTGAGTCCCAATTTATTTCTTAAGTAATGCTGACATATGCTTAGCATATCCAATATATTGCATAGCTACCCCCAGTCATTTGGTTACAACCACCCATGTCTAGTCCTCCACCCTTTCTAATCTTTTTTACATATAAACCCAAGTAAATATCATAATATCGTTCATGGATCTCTCGGAAGGACGTTAATGTCGAACCACGCTTTGTAAGGTATTCAGGAACCTGCGTTACAAAACAGTTCAACTTACCTATACTATGATGACATGCATGGCAAGAAATGTATACTATTGATATTGATGCACTGTGAAGCACGCACACTACGTTTGCGTCCTGCATGCACAATTATAAATGTTCTGATGTGTTTTTTACATGGACATCTTAATGACAAATGTTTAAAAGAAAATCATTTTTGTGGGGAAACAGGTTGAGGGTGTAATAACATTTATATATTCGGTTTATGTGCGTAGCTAACACGAATTAGACAAATAATTGTGGCCTTTTACCTCATTTCATAAATGTCTTACAATTGTCTTTTTTGTACTCTTGTCTGTTAAAATCTGATAAAATATGTATTCACAGAACATCTTTTTATGACTTCATCCATATCCAATCTTTTTGATAGACAACTACATTCCTTCATTCCCTATGTTCATCTAAACGCCATACAAGACGCAATAAGTCCCAAAAACCCTTTCAGAAGTTTTGTCCAAAGTTAATAACACAAGGCGAAGGAAGTCAGCTAAACTTGTTGGTTCGGTGGTTCTAAACTGAAACTAATAATATTACAATCTAAAGGCAGTGATTGTCGTGGATGTGTATTTTTAATCTCATTTAACACTGAATTTTGATTGCATTTGATTCCATTAAATCCTTGTTGAAAACTAACCAGTTATCTATAACGTACATTTGCACATGCGCATGCTCCTTCAGTTCGAGGTGCTCTTTGAGAATGATCCTGGGCGAACACTACCTTTCTACTGCAAATCCACTAACAAGATTTTCCTATATTTTCTATGTTCCGTGGGTCCACCCTCCAACTGGGAATAATAGTAAGTATGGAATATCATTATACCAGTGATCCGCTGTAATCGGTGAGTATCATATTCTTATGTATCATACCCAGCTAAAAATAAAATGGGCCATGGACCATTGTCCATATGGACCTTCTCTATACTGCTGGCATGGTATTAACTGCCATAAACCTTATTTCTGCTTTTACCCTCTGATTCTAGGTCAGAATACCACAACCTGGACCTGTGGCACAATTCATCATGTTTTTCTCATGTAGCTCTAATTACGTCTACAGGTGTAGATGATGTCCAGAGATTTCCAGTTGAACATGCCTTTGAGAATGACGAATGGAACTGCCTGGATGGATGCGTTACGTGTGGTTGCAAGGATGGATTAATATTTGAAATATACATGTTTCCAAAACCGAATCAACTCCTGCATCCTTGTCTCCTACTTGAAGCAATACAATCTCAAGCAATTCATTATATATCAATCAGTGGTTTTTCAGCTGGTTTAAAAAATTTAAAGAGCAACACATACCGGCTCTGTCTTTGAGTTGTAAAAGACTTGCTTGTGATGTGGATGGAGCCGAATTTCTCACTGAGTTGCTGCACTTTGCTGAGCTCCCTAACCAGCCCTGCTTTCGTTCTTGATGGAACTTATATGGGACTCCATGATTAAGTGGACCTAATAAGAGGGTTTTGGAAACTGCCATGTTGGCGTCAATGGAAATGCCTTGGATAGCAGTGACCATTGGATATTGATGTTATGGCGAAGCAAGGAATGCCTACCAGTACTTGTGGATGAACAAGATGGGCGCAGCTTGGCAGAGATCCTCACCCACAGCTCAACTACTGAGATGAACATGCTTTGGAATGTGGAGTGCTGACAAACGCCTGTTGAGTGTTGTGGTGATTGACACCCTTCTGTTGATTCTCTGTGTGAGGTTGTTTAAGTGGGACTAGCTGAAACATAGAATGCTGGGCCAGCTAGTGGTGGAGAGATTGGGTCTGTATATGATCTCTCCAGTTGTATGCTTCACTGATCTTGGAAACCCATTAGGTTGCAGCATGAAGGCGATGCTGTCCCATACAAGCAGGAGCAAGAGAATAAGGAGTTTGTGATTGCCTACTTACTGAAGCATCAAGAGATGATACAGGTGCTACAATCACCAATAAAGGTGGAAGGGATTGAGACAATGATTGCGCCAGTGGATTCCAGTTTGTTGACGTGAAGGCTAGAGTGAAAGCACTCAAACAGCAACGACTTCACTGAGATCAAAAGTATAATGGACTGAGGTATTGAGGTAACTGAAATAATTTCAGGATATGGAGAAGTTAAGGGTGCCTTGAATTCCCCGCTGATCGTAGGGTGGGGGGGGTTGAGAAAGCGAAACATTAGAAATGCTACAAGAGCGGTGATAGACCATGTTTTGGGAGTCGCCTCTCTTGCTGCCGATGGTTTTTTACTTCTAGTTGAGAATTTTTCTCCAGGCTATGACAACCCATTGTGGTAAAGAGCATTTTTGCTATCCTTTGACACATCTTAGGGCATCAGCTCCTCCAGTGGCACGATTGTGGTGCTACTACATGACCAAGAGGGGCGTGAACTTCCCTCAAAGGTGGTATTATTTTCTCAAACAGGACTTCCAGCAAATCTTCCTCTTTCTAAATGTTTACAAGGAGGCATCAATTGATTATGATCCTGAAAAAGATGAGTAAAGGTGTCTCCTAAAAAGAAGAACTTTGTCTTCTCGATCCTGGGGTGCAGAGTTCCTTTTTGGAAGGCATTTACGAACTCCAGTTAAGGGTGAGTGCAGTTTATAGTGTTTTGAGAATATTTGCATAGTGTGAGGTCTTTCTAGATCCTGATTTTAGATCATAAGTCATGTTATGGAAACAGTAAATTCTCTTTCCCTCCGTTCCACTTTTTTGTCAGTGTGTAGAAAAAAGGACTGTTTACTTCTTGATAAATATTGGAAGGCACACAATAAGTATCTGTCAGAGTGCCTAGAAGATGGGAATTATTATAATGTTGGTACTGTGATCATGGTATTCCGGTCGTCAGGCTGTCTGCTTTAATAAAATTATATTGTATTGAGATTTAAATCACCTTTGAATTCCCAGCCTGTTGTATAAGGCTGTCCAGAGAAAATGAAATATTAAGCTGCTATAAAGGAAGTGGGGATAATATAAAACTGCCATTTGAATAATTGTCACAGAAGAAGAGGGACTTAAAAATTGTAAGAACACTCAAGGTAAAGTTATTTAAAGACATGGTCAAGAGATTTCTTTATATAACAGGAGCTCTAGTGAATTACGAGCAAAGCTAATTAAGAAATAAATCTTTATATACTGCAATCTTTCATTTGTGATAAATATGTGCGGACACTGTCCAGAATATGTTAACATAAGGCTACACCCTTGGTAGAAGAATGGTTTGGTAAAATCTGGATCCGAAAGCCACCAAGAAATTGTTGTGGCAAATTATCAAGAACAGATTATTATTATTATTATTATTTTAAATGGTCTCTGGCTTTAAACTGCTCGAGAGCACAGTACATGGATTTGACTTATCCTTTATTGCTACTTGTTCGACTAATACCCCCAGGAAGCAAGGATACAGGAAAGAGAAAATAAGATATGGTAAATCCATAATGGGGCAAACGCACAAAAAAAACCTGATCACAACCTAGTCCAACAGACTCTCCAAGAAAGAGCAGGGAAAGGATAGGACAAGAGTATAAGTTGAAAGGGGTAATAGTTTTGTATTTTAAGTAGCAAGAGTGAACGAAGACGAACAATTTAAAAATTATGTTTACGGTTAACTAAAGGTTAATGTCCACCTAACCATGCAAGCTGTTAGGAAATGTATAGATAAATGAACACATTTGATTTAATCGATAAAAAATAATTAAAAACAAATCCTGGCGACTCGGATTGGAAGGAACTTTTACTACCGATTACTGTGTAGTAGTTATGTAAGTAACCTGGCTTATACTAAAGTCTCAGTTAAACTTTTATGCATTATTATTAATAAGCAAAAGAAAATCTGTCACCCAATAGTATTTTAACTCTGTGTGACTTACTTTATTCAAAATGTATTTCAGCAGTGGATTTGCTGTCCATTTTAATTGAACAAGCAATCGTAATTGCTTTGAATTGGCTCAAGAATCTGTCTGCTGTAAATAAACGTGCCTTTTCTCATGGAATTTGGTGTAAATTTGCTAAGTCCATGCATGAGTTTCTTGATAGTTTGTTTAATTGCAGGCAACATTAATATTTACATTTATTGCAAGGTTAGCGATCCGAGAGTGTTTCTTCTCAGTTCTGTACAATACACTGCTCCCTATAATGGTATCAAATTAGTACTTGAGATACCAATCTAAAAAATTGAATATCAGTTGATTTTATATTTTAATGATAGCTTTACTAATCATATTTTTCCGTATTTTTAGCCATCATATGCCAGACTCATGGAGTATATTAATTGCCTTGCCATGAACCATAGGTCTGTGCATTTTAAGTACTACAAACGATGCAAAGGTGATAATTTGCCACTTCGTGTTAATGTAGCTCAGTAGTCTCGCATTAGAGTTTTGAAAATCTGTGCTGACCATTGTTTTGGGGTGATGGCTATCATTGGTGGGCCTGATGTGAAGAGACAGTTTTTGATCAAAACAAATACACTCTGCATTTCCTGTTTGTAGCTTGCATTGGGACTTTAATTAAAGCAAGTTCTTGGAAGGAAGTCTGAAAATGGGTATGGAAACAAACTACTTTATGTAAGCATGCAGATGTGTAGTTCCTTTCACTGAATGAATTAAATAGGAACTATATATATATGTATGTGTGTGTGTGTGTGTGTGTGTGTGTGTGTATATATATATATATATGTATATGTGTGTGTGTGTATATTTATTTTATTTATTTTCAAGGTTTTATATAGCGCAAACAAGATCCTTACAGATATCGGAGCGCTTTACAAAGATATGAGAAGACAAAAGCAATGTAATACAGAGGAAAGAGATACAGTTAAATAGTATTTCCAAAGTTTTATGTTCAAGTGAATTTAGCCAATAGGATCGATTTGACTTCCTTTTTGAAGGATGCAGTGGATGAGAAGTCTTATTTCTGGAGGGAGGGCATTCCAAATCCTGGGAGCCATCCCTGAGAAGGAGCGTTTGTATGTTTTTGTCTTGTGGAATTTTTGTGGTTTCAGAAGGAGAGTTTGTGCGCTTCTTGTTGTTCTTGAACCTCCTGAGATTGTCAATGTAACTGGGCAAATTGTGGAGTAAGGCCTTATGAGTAATGCACGCGATTTTCAGGTGTATTCTGGCTTCATAGGGTAACCAGTTCAGAGATTTTAAGTCGGGGGAGATGTGTGAGCGTTTTTTTGATCCAGTGATGAGTCTTGCTGGAGCATTGGTAGAGGCTCTTAGTGGTGCGGTTGTGGATAGGGGAGGGCGCAGATTGTGGTGCTTCCATAATCAATCCGAGGGATAACTAGCGCTTGGACCGCAGTTCGGAAGTCGTTGGCTGGAAGTAAGGGTTTCAGCTTCCTCAAGGTGTTGATTTGGAAATTAGCTCCCTTCGTTGCATTATGGTGTTCAGCAGATGGAGTAACTTTTTGTGTTTGACCGTGTCGAATGCTGAAGAAAGGCCGAGAAGGATGAGGAGGCAGGTACCATTTTGGTCAAGAATTTGAAGTGCGTCATCAATTATGTGAGTCATGGCTGTTTCTGTGCTGTGGCCTGCGCGGAAGCCCGATTGGTGTCGGTTGAGGAGGTCAAAGTGGTCGATGTGTTTTGTCAGTTGGAGGTGAAAACATTTAGTTTGGCTAAGGTAGGGATGTTGGAGATAGGGCGATAGTTATTAAGGTCAGTAGGGTCAGCTGTGGGTTTCTTGAGTTTGGGCAATACTTGTCCCACTTTGAGGGACTCTGGGATGCATCCTTGTTGGAGAGAGCTGTTAATGATTTTGGTCCAGAGCGGTAGAAGCCATGGGATAAGATCCTTTACAGCGTTTGCAGGTAGAGGGTCCGAGAGGTGAATGGAGGGCTTCAGGGTGCCCAGGATCTTGCCTATGGAATCTTCTGTGTAGGTGTCAAAGGATGACCAGGACACATTGTTCTTTAGTTTACTGGGTGTTATATGTGTGTATGTATATATATGTGTATATGTATATATAAATATATATATATGTGTGTATGTATATATATATATATATATATATATATATATGTGTGTATGTATATATATATATATGTATATGTGTGTATATGTATGTGTATATGTATGTGTATATGTGTGTATATGTATATATGTGTGTATATGTATGTATATATGTGTGTATATGTATGTATACATGTGTATATATGTATGTATACATGTGTATGTATGTATACATGTGTGTGTATGTATACATGTGTGCGTATGTATATATTCGTGTGTGTATGTATATGTGTGCATATATATATATATGTGTGTGTGTGTGTGTGTATATATATATGTCTGTGTATATATATATTTGTGTGTGTGTATATGTGTATATATATATATATATATGTGTGTGTGGCAGATACCTGTGGTTTGTGTTTAATGTTCCTATTCCTTTGATGTCAAGTCTTACAGAAAAGGGTTATAAAACAAGCAGGAATTTTTACTTGAATCTTTAATGAACATTCCTATTTCCCTGCACATCCAAGGTATACTTTGGCCTAAGCAACTGCTAATTCAAAATATTTGAGGAAACAAATGTAAAGAAAACGATTTGCTGGTGAGAAAAAACAAAGCAGATCAATCTCCGATTATCCCCTAAATTTCCTCCTAAAATCAGAACGTTTACAGAAAGGGTGTTTTTCTCATTCTAAACACAAATCTCTACTTCGGTGCTTTAATAAGTTGTGTTTTCAAAACATAAAGGTGACCAATTACTAATGGTCTTAACATCCTGTCTACCCCTACTTACAGTGAGGTAAGATGCATACAAACTGAAATCAATGTGTCTGTTTTTAACGTACATATGGTATACGTTAACATTTTCGAATTTAGACCGAGAGGGAGAAACACAGAAATGTAATTTGCAATAACCATAGAAATGGTCCTGTGTACTTTTTGTTTTGCCTTTTTTAAGACGTCATTCTTTTCTAACGCATATACTATAGCTATACACACAGTAACAATCTATACTACTACTACTGTCTTCCCCATCCCCAACCCTTTAAAGAAAGGCTTTTAAGCAGGCAAATACACAAGATTCTTTGGGCCCAACAATTTCAGTGGTAGGTGGGAGTATTTTGGAAATTCCTCTAACCTTCCTTTGAAGTTATGGAAGGAATCTCTTGATGGCCTGTTTTATTTATATATATATATATATAATATAATATATATATATATATATATATATATATATATATATATATATATATATATATAATGAACTACACCAAAGGTGTCTATTCAGTATAATTGTGAAAGTCTAACTTAATCATATAAATGGGTGTGCCAGTCTGACTTGGATTTTCCATCGTTGAGAGGTCTGTCCGGAACAGTACTGAGATCTAGTTATCTTGATATTTCACTGTGAACTTCAATATGCTTCCTATAACGTTTGGTGAAGCATTGCATCTAATTAGTCATTTCTAAAACTGAATATAATTTTAAAGTTTTTTTTATTTAACTGTATTTATGGTTCAAATTAGTTTTTATTGTTACAAAACATGAGCTTACTATAGCTAACCAGTGAAGCCGTCGTAACACTTATGAAAGTGTTCCATACTACAAGAATACAACAAATTAACTACATCAACGATCCCCCCTCCCACCCCTTTAGGATGCTCACATCAAAGTAAACAACATTAGAGATACTTGGATGGTGTCTCCTCATGTGGTGCCGGCACCGGCTCTGTCAACTGGAGCAGTCTCTAATATCGTGGACAAGTCAGTTCCACGAATTTCTAGGTGAAAAGCACAATGATTGCCACAGCTCTCTGTAAGATTCCCCCTGCATGGTTATTGTCCGTATAAGTTTCTCCATCCAAAGCACATGCAAAATGAACTGGAGACGGACAATTCATCTCGGAGTACCATGTTTCTACTAAAATATGCCCAAATAAAAACTTGAGACCTAGAAATTGTTTTAATGTTTCTGTTCTCCCCTCTCTCCTTGCCTGCTGGTTGGTCATTACTTGCAAGAGCCGGGACAAGCTTCTGAAAGAGATGCTGTCACTTACATTTAACAGTAATCCCCTTGTTCTCATCCCTTCTTAGGTCCCTTCAGAGGTTTTCCAATTTGAGTTGTCTTAAAAAGAAATGAACTAACACTTCGGTGTTTGAGGGCAGCTCTCTGTGGCAACCCTTTACAAGGTCTCTCTATTGCCTGAGAACATGTTGCCAGAGTACAAGGTCTTCAGATGTATTCCTCACTGTAATTAACTGTCTATCCCTTTCCACAACTCCTGGCCTCCTTCGAGCTGTCCTTCACGCTGTCCTTCACTTGCTGGCACTTTGTTCGACCCCCACCCACTCTTTAAGGTTTATCTGCACACCGTACCTCCTTTACTGTAAACTATCCACCTGCATCACCATCTCCCTTTCACCTCTTAATGGATTGCTTCCCCTAATACATGCATGGTTAAGGAGCGGTCTCCTCTCCATGCAGTGACCGAATGGGATCTTTAACTTCCTAGCTGGACTGCACCTATGTTTAAGAGGTAATTGGGATCCTGTGTGGTCTCTCTGTTTGAGTTTAAGGGTCTCCTTCCCTATTCCAGGATCATCCATGACTTCTCCCAAAGAGTGACAATCCACCATTTCATCTCACTGAAAGTCAATTCTGTCTTGTGGCTCTAGAGACTGCTACAGACTGGTAGCTTGAGCAGCCGGGGTCAGAGAACGAGATTGTACTGTGAACAAGGTCTACTGTGAACAAGGTCCCACCTACTTGGCCAGCTACTGCTATTCACTCGCCCTGCGCTCCATTTCTACTCTCACAGTACGTGGGTTGCATATCAAGCTTTATGATCTTGCTAACCTCTGGCTCTAACTTCCTGTATTGAAAATGATACTGATGATCCATGCCGAGCCCACCCTGCAGGCTCCTCGTTAAAGAGGGGTTCTCGGTCAGTTGTTTCACAGCAGCGCTTTCTGCTGCCTTGTGCCTTCCAGTATGATCAGGCCTTTGCATGTACTTAGAGCACCTGGTGCTGCTCTTGCCCTCTTGTCTCGCTCCCTTCCGGATGGTGCTTGGGCTGCTCAGTAAGCCTCTGACACTCTGTTTACCTGGCCCCACTCTGCAGTTTCCCATACAGTAAAATGTATACTGAGCATATTCAGTCCAGGAGCACGCCAGAGTCTCCTTACACGTTGTGTATCACATAGAGTACAGGATGTGAGACTGGGAAACAATGTTATTTGAGTCTTCTCTGGAAGAAGGGGTTCTTAAGAAGTAAAGTGAATAGCGGTTTAAATAGGCAGTGTCGGTACCTGTCTGTGGGCGAATTCACAAGTACATTATAAGAACTGTGACGAATAAAGGCTTAAGCATGGTAATGCCCCACACCTAGTCCCATCACACCGCTTCAGCGGCTGATTAAACTCGCTTCAGTAATGCCACGAAACGTTTCCTTGCCGTGCTTCCAACACCATCCGTTCCCGAAGTTCGTCCTGTTTTTTTCTTAGTTTTTTATTACGTGAACTAGACTCGAATGTATTGGAACTTTACATTAGCTCCAGTTAAATTACACAAGGGCACATTAATGTTCTTTTGGCACGGAGAGATTAAGTGATTTGCCCAGAATCACAGGATGTTGAGCGAGACTGCGATGGGATTCCCCAGTTCCAAAGTCGGCAGCTCCGGCCGTTACTCCACATCTTTAAATCATTACGGTCATATTGACATTGCTTTTCTGACTCATCATTTACTGTAAGGAAAAAATGTTTTTCAGTATGAATATTATGCGAGAAAAAAATTGGTGTTTAATATTTAAACTGTGCTTTTTGTTCCTTTGTGCTTTAGCTCTTCAAACCACTATTCCTGAATTATTTTGCATTTGGAAACATGCGCTCCAGTTCTCCTGTTGTGATTATCACTTTTCAAAAGTCATTCTATGTTTTTGCTGTTCAAGCTTCGTCAAATCTTTGGGGAACTGTAAGTATTACTGGTACTGAGAGCAGTCAATTGGCAGCACATTGCGTCGGTAGCACTCACCCCAGAAATGCTGGAATGGATTTGCTCAAACCTTTCATCCCAGCTTCGAGTTAGCAAGTATAACCATAAAGAACCATGAGTCCTAAAACTCAAGCGGACATAATCACACAGGGGAACTTTATGGAATGCTTGTTTTTCGTGATTGGTAGTTATGCAGGATTGGATAGGAAGGGCCAGGTTTACTTTTGTTTACAGTGAATGGACGATTTCAAATCCCTCCACTATCCATTTGAGTCTCGGATGTCCACATTTACATTCTCTATGCAGAAGAAAGCTTAGCGCTCGCTCACTGTATGCCTGTTCTTCCAAACCGACTCTCTGATATTCCAAAAAACTCTGGTTAGGTTTCCTCCTATTTATGTTAGATCACTCAGTGGATGACTGGGATCTCACACTTTGAAATAGCTTCAGCATTGTTGATTATACAGGAGCCAGTCGCCATTTCTTTCCACTTCTTCCCAACTATGGATAATCGAAGTGACAAAAAGTAAGCTGTGGCCTTTACTGTGCAGGCTCCTCCGTCTAAGCTGTATCTTTCTGATTGTAAAATTGGATTAGACTGTACATCAAGGAACAACCAAAAAAGAAAACTTTGAAACATCTTTTTGATCCTACCCTGGCAATAAGCTACACGTCCCTTTCTGGCTTAGTGGCACAAGACCATTGCTGCGGTCCTGTGTATCTAATGTACTTGTTGCTTCCTTTATGAACAACCCATGCCCCAACATAGTAGTTTGTGGATTTCTCTGATGTGACTAGTATGGGAAACGTGGTGGTTTTATTAACATTTACAGACATATTTCCGAATAAAGGCTTACGCATGAGTGTGTCCAGGCAAACATATGTTCCAAGTTACTGGTCTTGGAATCCTTCATGGAACATTTAGGCACTGTGACTTCTTGGCATGACATATGCAACTTTGCAGTGCTTTTTAGTAAGGTATATTTGTTTTAATTTAATCAGTAGAGTGTAGAAGAGTATGTAATACAGAACAGCTCCAATGGCAGTATATTTTGGAACATCAGATGGCATTTCTTGAGTGACTTGGGCAGTGATCAAGTTTTTCTCTTCTATTTAGGGCCCATAGAGAAGAAAGACTTTACATTTGCTGGTGACACTTTATGGGACCAGCACAGATTCGAAATTGAGCTAATACATGTGACGTACGTTTATTTCGCGAGCATTGTGGCGTTGTCTATGCCTCTGTCTCACATTTGATAACCCTACCAATATTACCAGTTGTTTCAAAGCGTTGAATGATCAGGCCACCTATTTGAAAAGCCAAAGCGATGATTTTGTTTTAACCTTAGTGGCTCCAGCATATGCTGATGCTTAATCTGCTTTTACTGCTACTAGATTCAAGATTGCTTAGTATTACAGATTCTAAACCAGGGAAGCTAATGCAAATTACTCTTACTTCACTTCCCAACCATGGGTTTTAATAGACCTGACTGATGCCAAACCTATCCTAAACGAGTCTTGGTACAGAGTTTTTACTTCAATTTCAGCCCTAAGAAAAGCGATCCTAAGTAGTCAGTATTTCAAAATTGATACAGTCAACATTGTAGGACAGAAGCTGTTTGGAGACTTGATGACGAATTAGTGAAGGAGCAAGAGAGATTGCTTTGAGAAGTAGAATACGTTGAGCTCTCTGCCAATAATAAAGTGGTGTAGTGACATACAATCACTTGCTGCAGTAAGTGGCAGCAGGAACATTTTAACTAGCTTTTTACTATCACAGTAGCTTTGAACAATTCTTGGTTTGCATACCCTGAATAGAGCTCAAAGACTGGATTTGTGGCTAGAGATAAGTAGGTTTTTCTGCCTGAGGTTAAGGAAAGAGTGCAAATCGTCATGCATGACATGATCATGTTGGTGTCAAGAAAGTGCACTACACAGGTCCCAGGACTATGACCTTGGAACTGCACTGCAGGGCAATTAAACTTTCAGACAAAGCTTTTCTCAAACAATGTACCGTACCGTTGCTTGAGAATAGGTTATAAGTTATTTCAAACTGGCAAAGAGAGTTAAGGCTTTAACTAATTACAAACCTCTGTGTTGAGGTTCCCAATAGTAGTACAAAAGGGGGTGGTGGGGGGTGGTGATGGACGGAGCATCTGAATCAAACACTCACACCCAGTCAAAAGATCTGGGTTTAATCCATCACCGTTCTTTAGCCTACTCTGCCACCCCAGTGCAGACATGGCTATATGCAAATCAGTCTGACCCTGTGCCTCATGGGAACAGTCCAGTCCGAACTGCCAAGCCATGCCTTCCCTGGACCGGAAACAAGCTTCCGAGGACCGGTTTCTGGCATTCCAGCCGTCTTCAGCCCAGCTTGCTTGAATCCAGTGGCAAAGTGAGCAAGGGACTCACGTCTGAGCATACCCTGCCACACTTATGGCAGCCAAAAGCTGTACAAAAGGGGGTGGTGATGGACGGAGCATCTGAATCAATCAAACACTCACACCCAGTCAAAAGATCTGGGTTTAATCCATCACCGTTCTTTAGCCCACTCTGCCACCCCAGTGCAAACATGGCAATATGCAAATCAGTCTGACCCTGTGCCTCATGGGAACAGTCCAGCCCGAACTGCCAAGCCATGCCTTCCCTGGACCGGAAACAAGCTTCCGAGGACCGGTTTCTGGCATTCCAGCCGTCTTCAGCACTGCTTGCTTGAATCCAGTGGCAAAGTGAGCAATAAATTGTGCACATTCCCGTCATTTACCAATTCTATATTTGCTCTGCATCAAGTTCCTTGCACTCAGGTAAATAAATATTTTAATTGGTAGGCTTTGCCCAGAGTTTTTACTTTTGCACTTTGACAGTTCGAGTAGGGTAGGAAAAGGGGACTACCACGTACATAATTGAGATTTATGACAGCGGAGTAGCTAATTAGGTCCGACAGAGACCAAGAGTGAGAAACCCAACACTGTGCATTAAATCATGATAAGAAAAAATGCAGGAAAACTTCTAGGGCTCTGAAATTTGAGAAATTAATGGTGATCAGAAATGAGAAAAGTGCTCTGAAAAAACTAGGGATGTAGCCTTGGGTAAATTTACAGAAATCATGATAAGCAGATATGAGTGCTTCGACCACAACAGGAGTGTGCAAGACTGATGAGCAGAATTTTGGGAAATATTTACTGAGTAGCAAAGGGAGAGTGGATAATCCCAAAAATTAGAATTGTGAAACATTGATTTTTAGATCAAAAGGCGAAATTCGATGTCAAGGGAACCACAATAATGCGGAGTCTGGTCTGTGTGCAGAGCCACGTATCTATAGCCTGCCTTATTTTGACCAATAGATGCCTTAATTTCTAAATCACTGACATTTTCAAAGCTTTTCTCTATTTGTAATTAGCCGGATTATAGTAAAAAGTGCAGAATTGAGTCCACTTTACTACAGTTGACTTATTAAAGTGTGTATGACCCTGTGTCACCCGAAGGCCTGTAAGCATCTTGAAGGTATGGGAATCTCAGTGACCTTTTGCCACATTCTGCAAGGGAATCCCATCATTTTGCCTTATGCCACTGGGGGGTGTTTTATCTCACACACAGGTAGTATTTTTCTACAGCTGCCGTCAACCAAACAAAAGAAGTGTAGTGATGACCTGCAAGGTGATAATGCTGGGTTGACATTTCCATATTTTTACAACTCTACTTTCAACAATCGCAAGGAAACTTTATCTTTATGAAAACAAAATTCTACATGGGAGTTATATAAGGTAAATCCGTAGACTACTTAATGAAGTCTTTCGAAACGGCCACCTATTGTCAGATGAGCAATCCGGGTCTATGTGTATTAGGAAAAGCCGACAAGAAATCATTGGTCGAATTCTGTTTCTGTTTTTCCTCATTTAACAGCCCCACAAAGTTTTTCTCCTGTGGGCCTACTCCTTTGCTGGAAGCCAATAGAAATACTTGGTAGAGCTCACTTTCACTTGGTATGGTTCATTGTAATTGGGCTTCAATTCCTTGCTGCAACATGGAGTAAGAACAGCATATTTTTGGATGCTGTAAAAAACAGACTACAGGTATCTCCTATGATGAGATCCTTTAATGTCTACTTCGTTCAAAATTACCCAGTGTGCAAAACATTAGGGATTCCATCTACTCTGGCATGGAACCTACCAACAGTGACCGCTCTCTTCTCTAACAAAGTTCCTTCTTTGGTACAAGCCCCCAATAGGAAACATGAGACTGGAAAGGCCAGAGGGGCAAAATCAACGAGACCTTTGTTCATCAACCTTAATTTACGCCATCAGAGCTGAAGGTTTCTTTGCTGCTGCAAAACAAGGTTCAGGAACCAGATGACTCATCAGGTCCATGTCCACCTGCTTGTCAGCTGATCCCTTATTGACCAGGAAGGCCTTCTTTTTGATAGGCTGTCCTGCATGAATATTTTCCAGGTTGTTATAAACTGCATATTCTCATTTTGGTGTGACAGATCACCTTAATCATTTTGGAATCCCTATGTTGCTGCAGGTAATTCACATCAAAGGACAGTTTGTTTTGCCAGATTTGTATCCATATGGGGACATACAGTCATAGTTTGGAGGGGTTGCTCAAAAATATTTGTACATAAAGGGGACATAGGGAGATACTGTCACAGTAGAGCACAACCACAGTCACACCAGATTCTTTCGGATTTTAAGATCCTTTTCAGTACATGTTGGATCAATATTTAATCTGAAAGTGTAAGCAAAAAAGAGGGAATACTTGGGGCCTGATTTAGATCTTGGCGGGACTACAGTTGTCCCACTGTGGCAGTGGTTCCAAGTACTCAGTCAAGCTGATGGCGTCCTGCCCTCCGTATTAAGATGTGGCATCGACAGACTGTGTAACTGCTGCATCAATGGTCTTCTCAGCTGGCTACCAATACTTTGTCGCCATCATGCCAGTGGGTTTGCGTCGAGCCGTCGTCCCTGTTCTGCTGACAGTGTCCTGGCGGCAGTTTGCTGATGGAGAGAGCCCTTGGTGAAGTCGAGACTGGTAAGTAGTACTTTTTTGTGTAATACACATACGTTGTGTTTTCAACAATAAACATATGTTGGTAATGTATGATGGCCTTTTTTGTTACATTTTGCATGTCACACAAACAACGTCCACACACCATAGTATGCACACCTACAGGCACCACGAGCACAACACACAACACCACAAAATGTTGTTTTTGTGTCCATACAGGTGTTCATTTTACCTTGTTAAGTTGTAAAATGTACACTACTGTATTACACATAAAAAACTGCACGAAAGAGCAATGCAAAAATACATGAAGCTACAGCAGTTGTCAAAACACACAATTCATAGTAAGACAGTTGTAAAAGTAGCTTAACCTGGATCCCGGGCGACAATGGAGTTGGATAGTGTTGTGGTGGAGTGAGAGCAGCAGAGGAGGGATCTGGAAAATTGAGTTGAGGACGGAAGTCAAACAGGAAAAAAGGTATGTTTTTACTTTATTTTCCACTATTCCGCCAACTCAAAGAAGGAGGTTTTCCCACCACAGTTGCCTCAATGGAAAGGCACATTGTAATTAGCTCAGCGGGAATGCTAGCTGACTCCTGCTGACAGCTGCTTCTTCCTCTGACACCGTTGAGGCAGGCAAACAATCCCAGCGGAGTCTGCAGCACACGAGCTGTCTTTAGTCTACAGACCCGCTAGCATCTAAATACAGCAGGCGGTGAAACTGTCGAAAAAGCGATGGCTTGACCAGGTCCACCAACATCTAAATTAGGCCCTCAGTCCATGACTTTAGAGATCAGCAGAGGCATACTATGAGAAAGTGGATCATTAGTTTGGGTGGATAGTAGTCCACCACAAGTAATAACGTTGCTATTGTTAGGCTCAGTAAAGGATTCACTAATTTAAACTTGAGCTCAACCCCTGGTACCTGTGGTATAGAACAGATCGGCTTAACCTAAGAAAATTTGTAAAGCATTCAGAAGTACTAAAACAAATGTCAAAACAGAGCACAATTAAAAAAAAAATCCCACTCCAATTTATAATGGAGAATAATTTAATGAACAATATGACACGCGAAAACAACAAAAATCAAATAATGGGACGGGAGATATAAATTGTTAAAGTTTTGAACTGAAAATGGCACTGCAACGTGCAAAGATCCAGTCGCGGACTATTGATCATGCCAGACCAGGGCTGCCTGCAGTAATTCTCCTTTCAGATACAGGGACTGTGTTTGTACCGGTCAAAGAGATACCTTTTCTTAGAAACCGTTCTGAATGTTGATTGGGTCAGCAGCGTTGAATGCTGCACTTGGAAGCCGAAGAAGGGTTTGATGTTGAAGGATTGCAGGAGGACAGGATCCCGATGTGGTCATAGACGAAAGTGGGAAGGCTCAGAGAAGAAGTTCACGATTCATGCAGAAAATGTCCCAGATGTCAGTTCCAGTGAAGTTGTTGGTGGTTGGTCTTTGTCTCTGGAGCTCTGAATTCCCCTCAGAGGAGCAACGCTGCACGCTGGAGCTGAGGAAGGGGTTGATGCCAGATGCAGATTCGATGCCGATCAGGGTGATAAATGTAGTGGGTTCTGCGGGAATTCCAATCTCACTGGCGATGCACCCTTGGCATATCGGCTGGCAGGTAGATATGTCCCAGTCCTATGTCGGTTCTTTTGAAGAAAAGTTGCCAAAACGTTTCCAAGTCCAAATGTTTAGGGTTAGGCAGGAGAAGTACAATCTGATAGCAGGCAAGGGTTCCAGGACCACAGGAACAGCACTTGAGGGGGGGGGGACCTCACTCCAAGGGAAGCTACCAGAGGGTCCAGGGCAAGTCCAGTTGAGACTAGTCCAGGAAGGGCATTTTGCAGCTTTTGTGTCCCAGTAGCTTAACAATAGCTTAAGAACCTTCGAGTCCACTTCTCTATCCTGGGTGCAAGGGATCAGGTCCAGCTCTTAGAAAAAGTATTGCACCTGATGTTGAGACCTCTGAGGATAACCCAGTCTTCCACAAGTCCAGTATGGTTCTGAAGAGGTTGCCCTGGGGCCCTACATTGTGCCTGGGACTAGCTTGTGGGGTTGAGGTTTGGCTTCTACCTAAACAATATGGAAAAAGTTCTCAGGGCTGACACTACCCACTTTTGCAGCAGTTCCTGTATGCCCTACTACAAACAATGATAAACTGCCCCTCTCAGAACCTTTCTTTACCTGTGCAGAGCTCCTGTGCCCACTATAAAGATTTATTCAGGGAAATTGGCATTCCCTCCTCTGGCATCACTCAAAACTGGTTATGGGGATGGTTACTTTATCCCTGGGATTGGTGCTTTACTCGTTAGTGGGGCAAAGAAAGGGGTAGGCCTAATTCAGCTACATCTACCTGCTACTGGGTTGGTCTCTTTGAAGTTAAGTTCCTGGGTATTGCCCAGATGGTCATCCTGTCAGAGGAACAGGACACCTCCTCACAACCAAGGCCTTTGTCGCAGCTCTGAGAGCTACTTCACCTCATCAAGGAGTTATTTAGTTCTGGTGTGTCTGTTCATGCAATTGGGCTTTTAGAGCCTTTGTTTAGGCAGATAAAAGGTGCGATTTTAAAAGTACCTTTTGTAAAATAATGGTTAGAAATCAGACTTTACCCTTGGATATGGCTTGTAATAAATATTCTAAAAATCCAGGAATGCAATTTGTCGCTTGTTTCTAAGCAAAAATAACATTATTTAATTGTAATAGTATACTTAAAGGCTTTCCTATGGATCAGCTAACCCTGCTACAGTAAATGGCTTTTGGGGCCTTGTCCCGATAAGGGCATATTTTACAATAAACCTGTAATGTCCTGATTTTAATCACCATGCACCCTGCCTTCTAGTGCATTTAGGCCTACTTCTGAGTGAATTTTAAATATTTAAAAGGAGGGATAAGGTCTGTAAAAAGGGGTTATTTTAACAGTTCTAATTTGTAGTTTAAGCCTGCACGCCAGTTTACTGGTGACAGGCCTGCATTCATGTTTTGCACTTTTTCTCTAGTGGTGGCACAATGTGTGCTGCAGCCCACTATCGACATTTATCTTGTAGGGCACTGTGTGCCATATACTAGGGATTTATAGGTAAGTTAAATATGACAGTTAGGAGTGTAGCCTATTTCCACTTTTTTGGGAATCGGAACACATGCACTGGGGCCTGTTTAGCAGAGCTCCAGTGCACAGAATCAACAAACCAACATCACCAGTCCAAACAAATAGGGGTGATCATGCAAAAAGAGGAATGTTCCTACAAAGAATTAACTAAATCTCTGTTTTGTTGGAGAAATAGCCACTTAGCTTTGACGTTTCTAATTACAAAACTAAAAGGGAGCTTACGGTTTCCAAATGCATTTGAGTGAACCAAGCCTCACTCACTGGTTACAATACCCACCCATGACTCTAAAAAACCCTCATTCACACCTATAGCCCCACTCACATAGAGGTGAAGCACCTAAATATCTTTTGAATTGAAATGAAATGCTACGGTGATTACTTTCATTCAGGCCTGTAGTGTTGTGATTGTCCTCTCAATTTATGATTGATTGGCAAAGAGTTGTTACAACTTTATATAGTTTCTCCCCTCAAAGCAGATGGGTTGATGGATGAGTTATCATGCAACAGTATTAGTGGCATTTCGTATGTGTATTTCCATCTGACAATAATTAACAGCGAAATGGACATTTCAGACATTAGCTTCATATTAGCACTGCTCAGCAATCTACACCCACGTTTTCTATTCTGATGAAGGAAAAAAAAGCTAAGGTTTGTAATTTCAGTGGACACAGCAAGTCCTCTACCCAACCTGATCAGAACATTTTAGGTGGGGGGCGGGAGGGTCAGTTTGCTTTATACAACACAAGGTAATGATGGACGGAGTGCTGAAACTTTTCAGACACTCCTCCCCAGTCACAGATCTGGGTTGAATCCATCATCCTTCTTTAGCTTACTTTGCCACCCCAGTTCGGACACAGCTATATGGAAATCAGTCTTGACCCTGTGCTTCATGGGAACAGTTCAGTCCGAACTGCCAGGTCATGTCTTCACTGGACCGTAAACAAGCATCCTGGGACTGGTTTCTGGGTAACACACTTCATCAGCCAGGCTAGGTTGAATCCAGTGGCAAAGTAAGCAAGGGGCCCACGTCTGGGCATACCCTGCCAGCTTACGCGAACAAAGCAAACACAAGGGGATGATGGAAGAAGTTCTGAAACTTTTCAGACACTCTCCGCCAGTCACAAATCTGGGTTGAATCAATCATCATTCTTAAGCTCACTTTGCCACCCCAGTTCAGACGCAGCAGGGTCAAGACTGATTTGCATATGGCTGGGTCCAAACTGGAATGGCATGGTGAGCAAAGAAAACTATGGATTTAGACCCAGATATCTGTACTGGGGTGAATGTATGACATTGTTCTGCATTCTGTCCATCAATTTTTCTTTTTGCATTTGTCACCCCGAGTGGGACGGGTATGCCCAGACGTGGGTCCTGTGCTTTTCATGCCACTGGAGTCAAGCTATCCTGGCTGATGAGGGCTGAAAGCCCAAACCCGGTCCTAGGATGCTTGTTTCCAGTCCAGGGAGGACCTGGCCTGGAAGTTTGGGCTTGACTGTTCCCATTGGGCGCAGGGTCAAGACTGATTTGCATATGGCTGAGTCCAAACTTGTATGGCATGGTAAGCCAAAAAACGATGAATTTAGGCCCAGATCTCTACTGGGGTGAATGTATGACATTGTTCTGCATTCTGTCAATCAATTGTTCTTTTTGCTTTATACAACACTACTAAATAGGATTGAGACAAATGATGCATTTATTAATTTGGTTGCATGTTTTTATGATTTTGAAACACCCAGATGAAGGAAGTGTCTTTTTCTGGTACTTGTGAATCGGTGTTAGGTCACCAGGGTATTCACATGAGATAAATGTATATTGGGTAATTCTAACTTGAAAAGGTTGACATAGTTCGGTTAATCCTTAAAAGGTCTGGCATGGATCAAGAACTTGCAAACCACCACTAAACAACCATCACATAGATGCCCTATGGTGCCAGATTTCAGGTCAGTGAGAGCACCGATTTAGGCTGATGGCCACGTTTAAGGATGCCTAAACCTGGTGGCATGAGTAAAGAAACCTACGTTTTGTAATGCTGTCTTAAATACCTAGATTGACTGATTGCATGGATCACAGATCCACCACTCACTGGCTTGAAAATACAAGGGAAACCTGACATTGAGTAGTCTCTAGAAAACTTGACCATAAATAGTCACTTTGAAGTCCAAACAAAATGTTTTGGATAAAGGTATTGCAATTCAGAGTGGTACAATCAGATATAAGAATAAAAGTAGAAATGCAGAGTTTATTAGTGAGATTAGCTGTTCATTTTGTCAATGAATATATACATATATATACATATACACATATATGTATATATTGATAATATATATTCGTTATCAATGTGACATCTAGATTGATGTACTTAATATAGAAATTGTCCTAGGCTCAGCTGCATGGAGAAACGTACTGCTATTGCCATTTTCAGAAGAAAAAAAACTTTGAAGTTGTTACAACTTTGCCAACGTACAATTCATATATTTTACTAGTATTACTTTTAAAAACTGCAATTTTTAAAAAGTGTTTACAAATTTAATTTCTCAATGGATTGCCTTTACATCTATGTTTATAACAGAATGTACAAATCGTAAATTGGTCGATTATGCTTAGAAGTGGAACCCTTTACGTAAACGTTGTTAACCCCCTTTTTCATTATGAAATGTTTTCAAAAGAAAAAGAATAAAGGCCCTTCTATTGAATAGGAGCAATACTAGATTACCCACACAATAGATTAAACACAATGCACAACAAAACATCCTGAAAAAAGCAAAATACAGGACCTTCCACCCAGCCTCCATAAATAAAAAATTGAGTGCTATTGAGATTCTGCTTGGCTCTCATTTTGTTAGCATTTGTTTTATATTTATGCTTGATAATTGTTTTCTTTAATGTTAGAAATTGAAAGCAGGCTTTGAATGTTAAAAAAATAATAAGTCTATACAGAAAATGTAACACTTTCCATAGTGTGTTCTAAAGGTTTCTTGTCATAGGGCATTCAACATCTCATTTAAGATGTACTTAAAATTATTTTATTTACTCTTCTTAGTAACATTTACCTAACTATGTTCAGTTGTATGCTAACTGAATTTAAAGTTTAATGTGATAGAAAACACCCTTTTAATTAATTCACTGTAAAAATCCTTTCGTGAAACCTTTGTAACTAATAGATTTTGACACCAAAGCTGTATTATTTGCGAACATTTTACTTTTTAAACATTAATTCTGGAAGAACCCTTAACAGCTTCCATACTTTCCTTTACTTTGAAGTAGTTTTTCTACTCTTATTTATATCAAGTTTTGTTGTAAACTTTTCATTTTTATTGTTTTTGTATTGATAATTTGCATCACTGTGCATCAAATTCCGACTTAAACTTTTTGGATTTGCACCAAATTGAAACCACCTTCTGTCATTATCAGAAGAATGCGTATACCAGAGACCTTAAAATCCGTTTCCTGAGTATCTCTGAACAGTCACAAAGCAATACTGTGCCAATTTATGCAATTAAATTGTAGAGTAGTGTCCGATTTGGCAGTGCAATTCTGGAAAAGAATTCTGGGGAAAATTACAGCTACACAATTTTTATTTTTTTTTGCAACAGGAACCGGCATACATCAGAAAATGTATGGAATACACAGTTATGTTCCTGTTAATGTGGATACCCAACACCCAAGCTGTTTGCATGTTACCACTTTGCCATTTTTGTTTCCTAACTGCTTTAAGACTCCTTCCTTGCTCCGCGTAATTGTGCATTTGCTTTTTCAAATGAGATCCACCTTCATAGGTGAAAGATTCACAGAAGTAACCTGCTTATACCACTAAGTTAGGGCATTGTTTGTACCCACTGCAACGCAGTCTCAGGCACTCAAAGTGCTGCACATTACATTTTAATGAGTATGTTATGTTAATTTCAACTTCAGACCAAACGGATCTGTATGATATTGGAGAAATAAGTCTTTATTTTACTATGACAGACATTTTGAGAAGGTTTTACCCTAATGGCAGAATTGACCCTCTGATTATACGCCTGGCCTTCAAGATACAATGGAAAGCACATTTCACCAGAACCTGTTCAGTATGATGGTTTATATTACTGCTTAGAAGAATGCACTGGCTATATCTCCCCTTAACGAGCAGTTTCTAATTGGCATGTCTGCTATCTAAAGAGATCTAAAGGGCAAACTGTTTTGTGTAAGGAAACATTAACAGTTTATTAGGAGATTTCATATCTACTTGCCATACATGTGTTAATCTGCTGCCTTTAAAGAGCGTATGTTAGATACTTGAGTAGCCCTCTTCATTTAAATAATGTTTAACCTCATGCGCGCTTGCGTTATTCCGCTCGCACGCTGAGATTTTCAAAACCGCAGTTTACGTGACGAGCTGGGCTCGTCATCAGCGTGCGAGGAGGCTACGCCATGACGAGCCCAGCTCGTCATCAGCGTGGAAGGGGTTAATGTTGCTTTTTTCCGAACTATAGACCGGTTTCCTGACATTGAGCTTTGCACTACTGATTATAGCATACTGCCTTGTTGTCTGTGCAACCTAAGGTCGAGGAACCAGTCCTTTACCTATTGCTCAGTCCGAGGAAACCAGTTTTCCTGGATGTTTCAAGTTTAGACGCTGTAGAAACTGAGCCTGGCAGTGACGAAATCTATCCATGCAAACTCTTCCATGGTTGCGCTTGCCAGACTATTTACCCCGGATGTGCAGTTGAAATTGTGTATGCTTTTCCAACGCTTTCACTATTTATAATGATACATTTGAGTATGCTTTCAAAATAAAACATTCAAGATAAACGCACCTGGATGTGTTTTCAGATGTAAAGAACGTGTTTCTCTTGTCTCAGTCAAACAGGCCCATATCCCCTCAAGGTCCATTAACCCCTTCGCTGCTGATGACGAGCTCAGCTCGTCATCAGCCACGGTGGTCGTGTGCGGATGACGAGCTGAGCTCGTCACGTAACGCGGTTTTTGGAAAAAAGCCGCACAGCGCGAAAATAACCCCCGCACGCATGTGGTTAAGCCTTGTGTGTTCTATGCAACATCAAAAGCAGAATTAAATATTTAAGAAAGTGGCACATTTGCTGTATTTTGTCAGGCTGAGGCTGTGATTGAAGGGTAAATAGATGCTTCTTAGATGCTCTTGTCCCTCAAATTATTCAAGTGGTGAGAAGAGTGTAGTTTTCATCAAAGAATGGGGCTTGTGAACACTGTAGAACATAAGTGAAACAGCTGTGTCTTAAAGAGATTTAGCCCAGACCCTCCTTCATTTCTATCTGACTGCAGCAAAAAGTATTTCTGGAAGAGGCTCTGTAAACTAAACCAAAAGTGCAATGAAAATAGTGTATTGAAATGTATGACGATATATGGTTTTGTACTATAACGGTTGTGGTTCCAAAAATGAATCATAGGCATCATTACCATTTTTTAGATTTACAATAAGCCCAAGTGATTTAAAAAAAAAGTACAAATTCAGGATGATGAGTTTGGTGCAGGTTTTGGGGCATTACAATTTGACATTTCTGTAAACAGACCTCGAGGATATGTATTTCCAATTTCTGACAATTTTATGCAGTTTCAGGTGGAAGTTCAACAGTTCCAGTCCAGACTCTTGCTATTAAGCCTTATTTCAGTGTCTCTGTTTATGTAGGTACAAGTGGTAGCCTTCAAAAAGTGTGGGTTTGAACCTGCCAGGATGGCTGACTTATAAAGATAGTCACTGAAGAAGAATCCTTGCTTTTCCTTCAAGCAGCGTTGTCTTATGCACAGGTTGGTATTTTCAGTCAGTGAAAGAAAATCCTTTCTGATCTCACTAAAGGATATAGTTTGCACAAGCAATGTTTGACAAAATGTGGACTGCGCCTTCCCGTCCGCAAAGCTAGTCTCAAACATAATTACGGTGTTCCTTTTATGTTTGTAGTGTCTTCAGGCAATTCTTCTCCTTCCAGTTTTAGGACTGTATCTCTTACTTGCCCCACATGTGATGCTTTTGATGCCATCCGTTCTGTATTCTCTCGGGGCTTAGTGGGAGCTATATCCAGCCAGTGTAAAAGATGATCGTCTTCTCAAAAGCGATACTAGATCTCCAGTAGCAGACCAGAAACTGTAATATTCCTAATGTAAGTGGTCTTGAGAAGATTCTAGTACAAACCATACCACTGCCGTACATTTTCTGAACAAACCCAGAGGGTGTGGTTTGCTCAGCTTATGTGAACAGTACAATCATTCTGACTCCTGTCAATTCCTCATGGCATATCTACTTACACTGTATGTTGATTTACAAAAGTAGAAATTCATTTATTGTAGTAAGCAACTATACATGAACCGCATTTCATAGTGAGAGGGTTTCCTCGAGTGGACATAATTTACACACTACAACAAAGTCTCCCTTTTTGGTCTTAGGTTCCCCAGGAGTGAATTAGTTTGATTAGTTGCCTAGTCTGGTATTGATATCACTTTCAGTTGCTTTCATTCAGGTGTACCTCAGGAGGCTAAAAAGATCCTAGATCTTGAAATCCTGGAACTGCTAAAAGAGGATCTGCACCTACTAAATCTCAGTCTTAGAAAGTATTAGAGGTGTCTAGTGTTCCACTCCCCCCGATTTGTGTAAAAGGCAGCTAATTGCTCGAGAGTCTGTAGAATCTTCTGCTTCTTGCTTACAGCTGAAGATTATTTGGATCCTGATCCACTACTAAAGCTCTTGTATCCGAAAGGCCGAGCAGAATTATATGCGATAATCCCATGATCGTGAAGGTGCATTATGTTATGCTTGTCTGCTTTACTAGATCATGACCTTTCCAGTATCACATGCAACTGTTTTCTTTAGCTCAAGAAGAGATTTATGTTTCTACTGTGTTTGAATATGTTGCAGCTTGTTCCATTTGCCAGGACAAAGTCGTTTTTAAGATGGCAATATACTTTTGAAGGACATTCTCAATAATAAGTTCCCTTCATCTCTTTATTCTGACTCTTAATATGAATTGAGTGCTGTGTTAGGCCTTTAACATCACTTTCAGCCTTTGCATAGTTATTTTTTGAGTTGATAATGCTCAAGGCTTCCTTTTTATTGTTTACATCTGCAGAAGGTTAACTAAACTGGCATTATTAGCAGAATGATTGTGTGCTGTCTCTACAAAGGGCAGTTTTAATATAGCCACTCTCCCTAGGAGTGACATATAAATATTACATGCACCATAAAGATGGACCCTCCAGTGATGCCACTTTTTCTCTGTGGTGCGTTCCCTCTTTGTAGCCACTGGGAAATGTAGGGCACCCCTCGCAACATTGATTGGGGGTAAGGTTTCCATAGTGGTATGCTAGTCACCCTTAATATGAAGTTTCTGTGAAGTAAAGCATGCTCCCCAACACCTTTGTTCCAACAGTAAGTAGTAAGTTAGTACAGGTCCCAACACAATACCTGCTGCCAGAGATAGCAGCAAAGATGAAAGATAGGTCACACAGCATAATTCCAGCAGTGGTTTATTAAGCAGAAATTAGATATTTATGGCACCATGTTTTTTTTTTATCCACACTATAGACAGGAAAAATTGAATCTCGCATGTGTCAACGCAATCTAAGCCACAGCATTTTGTAATCTGATTGACGTGAAACTGATCCTAATCTCTTTTGACAAAATACTGCTTTCCGATAGGTTTAATTTTGCAGTGCAGATTCTGCTTTCACTTTGATACTGCAGTGAATATGAACGAGCACTACAATGATTTAAGCAATTTGTGGGGCGGCTGATGGAGTGACCATGTACTATAAAGAATTAAAAAAAACTCTGCTATACATTGCAAGGATATTACAAGTCACCTTGGAGTTCCTTGGACTTATAAAGGAACTCTGCCTTCGGCCTCTTTCCCCTATATGGTCATTGAACTCCTTGATGACTTGCAACATCCTTTTAATGTACAACAAACTATACTTTATTCCACGTATAATAGTTGCATTCATTAGACCCTCTGTTAGGAAAAATTATGCCACTGGTCTTTAATTCCCGTTTGGGTTGACTGGTAGGTAACATCCGCATGCGCCCAGGCCTAACTACCCACAGGGAAGAAGTTCTTGCTTTTCAGACAACCTGAGGAAAGAAGCAGCTCACTCGCCTAAGTGCTGTGTGTGCCTGGTAGTCGGGAAACAGGGCTATCCTGCTACTTCCAACAGACTTGCCAGCTGCCAGCCAGTGCACCAGATACCACACAGTGTCTGAAGTAAAGATGGCTATCTGGTCTTCCTAAATTGCATGCCTGCTCTCCTCGCTCTGTCGTTACTGGTACAAGGAATGCATGCTAGGCAGATAATTTTGAAGGCAAGCAAGCGTAAGAGGAAGGGTTGGGGGCCAGTGTTGTACGTAACTTCATAAAGAATTAATATCTTAACCGTACGTAAAAAAGATACTGCTGCTCATTTCTATATTCCGTCACCCTAGAATGGCACTTGGCTACTGCCTTCCGTCTGTATGGTAATTGCCCTTTTTTGCGTACTTGAAACATTCTTAGAACTACTGAGTCACACTTTGTTTCATGTGTTCATATATTTTGGATCACCTCTGGGTCAAGTAGTGCCAGAAGAATGCATTAAAATACATTAAAATGTCATGGATGTTGAAGTAGGTCTTATCAGTTTGCGATATGTTGGTCAATGGTTTTGTAATCAAAAGTGACAAGTGCAGGAAATAAGTCTTTTATTACAATAAATATTCATACAAAACAATACAATAAAGTTCATGAGTAAAACATATGTCAGGTCTTTATACCTCCGATTTGAAAGTTAATGGTAGTCCATCCTGGTTAAGGATTGCCATATGGACAAGGAATTCTAGTAACTGTCCACTATGGCACATCTTTTCTGGACGTTTCAAACTTAAGCCCTTTGGTAAAGTAAGTATTGCTCACAAAATCACTTTGTGCAGCATTATGACAGTCTACAGAACAGCCTGACTGTTATTGCCGAAGTGGATTTGCTCTATAATTTGGAGTTTAATGTGAAGTATTTGGTGCATTATTAAATTTGGATTTAAAAAAATGTTGCACTATTCGGTGCTACATTTTGTGAGTGCAATGCTGTGGGAAATAAGAGTTTGAAAGAAGACATTTTGAGGTTTTATCAAGAGGTTGTACAGGTGCCGCTCTTACAGATTTCGTTATCCTGCATGAGAGGGGTAAAATCCTGCATTATTTTCTGTGTATTTATTGCGCACACCTCTCTCTCTCTCTTATATATATATAATCTGGAAAGGGGACAGTGATAGTGCAAAGGACTTCATAGACAAGATAAATGTAAATGATTTTAACCTGCACTTCACATCACACAGTAGTCCAAGTGCAATCGTATTCTTGGATGTGCGGATACATGCAGTTAATAATAGATTGATTACCAGTGCATATAGAAAACCAACAGCTGGAAACGCGATATTGCATGCATCTAGCGCTTATCCGAAACATTTGATCGTAAGTATCCCCTATGGGGAAATCTTGCGATTAAAGCGAATTTGTAGTACACCTGAAGATTTTGAGAGATGCCAGGGTGAGACTCTAGAAAGAATGAGAAGAGGCTACACTGAAACTAACATGATTAATGCCGTTTTAAAAGCCAGTGAGAAACCTAGAAGTGCATTGTTGCCAATGACCAGTGAAATAGAGAAGGAGACTAGTAAGGGTGAAGAAGCACCCAGATTGATTACGACCTACAGCATGCAGGAGCGTAAAATTAGAGCAATTTTGAATAAAAATTGGCCCATAATTTTAACTGACAACATTTTAAAGGAAAGGTTACCTGATAAACCAACTGTGACCTTTAGGAAATGCAAAACTATGGCCGCATATCTTTCTGAATCTAAAGTGGCGCGAGCCCCTGCAATCATATGGCTACCCACTAGAAAAGGTTTTTTTAAGTGTGCAACCTGCCGTGCCTGTAAATTTGGTGTCAACACCACGAAATACAGCACACCCTTCAGAAAAAATTAACTGGTCATCAGGGGCAGCTACAATTGTTGCACATAAGTTGCCGTTTATGTTCCCACGTGCACCTGTGGGCTAAGATATGTGGGAAGCACAAAGCTCCAGGTGCACGTGAGAATTCTGCAGCACATCAGAGCCATCATAAACTGTGAGCCAGCTTATCCTGTGGCGCGACATTTTAAAGCTGTTCACGATAAAGACATTAATTGTCTCTCATACTTTGTCATTGACACGGTCCCTCTGCCTAGGAGAGGTGGAAATAGGGAAAAAAATGTTGAGACAAATGGAAACTAAATATATTCTGAATTTAAACAGTAAATTTCCCAACGGTCTCAACAATACTGAAGACTTACATACGTTCCTTTAAGATATCTCTTTCTACTCTTTCTACTAGCTTGCAGAGAGGAGATATCTATTGATTTTCCAGTCAATAATTAGATGGATAATAGAAGGGAGACAAAAAACTTAGTTACAATTCTTCCCAAACAGAATGCAGTGGTTTTAACGCATTGGACTTCAGTCACTTTTTTTTAGATATTTTTCATTTTTTATAGCACCCAGCACTTTGGCAAGTTTCAATGAAGCAGCTGATGAGTATTTTTTTGATACCTGGGACCAGGTGTCAATTCAATTCAACAGTTGTTAATTATCATGTTTTTACATCATGAATTTATAAGAGAATGAAATAAGTCGGAGAATACTCTTAGCAGCATATGGTTATTAAGTTTACATATATGCAACTGCATTTAGGCAATAATTTTGCGCATGAAATGGCGTAATTAGCACATGCATTGCAGCATTTAAGCTGTAATTTTTGCACTTGTGAACCAAAAGGAATATCAGATGGTTCCATAAACTTTTTTACAATTATGAAAGATTTTTTTATGTGATATTTTAAAAAGTATCTATTTAAAATATGTGTAAATACTCTTATAATTATAGATTATTTATTGTTGCAATTTTATGTATAAATATTTATAGCATTTTGTTGCTCATACATTACATGCATTTAAGCTGCTATATTCCGACATAAGGCAAAAATGAAATTAACAATGATGCATTGTGGTAGAAACTGGAACATGAGACAAAATTCCATTGTATTGCCGTTTTTCCATGCACATAAGTATATTTTCACTTTCTATGATCACGTGGTGTTTCAAAAATTGAAAGAAAAAAATGAGTATATAAACATTATTTTGTACTGCATGTTCGCTATGTGAGCAAGGGTATACATTACCCGAAACGCGTCATGCCGAGAGTGAATAAAGAAGGGATAATAAACATACCCTAAATACTCTATGCTGGTTGGTGGTCCGTGATTCTGTGGTGCCGCATTGGAGAGACAGAAGTAGTTTGTGTATGTATATATATATGTATATATATATATATATATATATATATATATATATATATATATATATATATATATATATATATATATATATATATATAATGAACTGGCCAAGTGCTCTCTGTGAGATATGGTGCAGGTGTGCCCCACTGTACTTTAGAAGGAGGGGCAAAATAAATAGGAGGAAACTTTGAAATTTGTAACACCGGAGGCATCTGAAGAGGCTACCGCCGAAACGAGTCATGCCAGAAAATTCGAATAAAATGGTTCCCTGAAGCCCTGCCATGTCCCCTTGTCTTTTTCGAAGGAGAAGGTTTTTTTGCATATATATATTTGTTTAAATAAAAAAAATGTATCTTGAAATCCCAAGACGTGAAGCGAAGGGTCCATTTCAGTTCATTTGATAGCAAGTTGAGCATTTCTGCATTTGTCTTCCAGACCAGGCAGAACAGAAACAGAAACAGTAACTTTAAAGTGTAGATAGTGTATTCTCATTGGATTGTTAATAATTGCAAGAGACAGAGGACTGTGCGCAGCTATAGTCAAGGGTAGAATTGTGCTTGTATGCCTACTGCTGCACCTCCGAATAGGATTGCGGAACCCCCGTCGACTTGAATTGACATTTATTCAAACTATTGGTAGTACGGTCATTTCACCGACTCCTACGGAAGGTGCCATATGATTCTTTAGCACGCCTGTGGCGAGGGGCACTTTTGACCATACGCTATCTGGAAAGCAATGCGGCATGACAACGAAGAGGCAGTCGATTGAAGGAGCATAATAAGAGGTATGGACTGTTGAAAAGAACTAGAACAGTGGGAAAGTAATTATGAACTCCTTATTCTTGTGCACCTGTGAACAGTTGAAGAATGTGTACAGGTCATAGAAACTCTAATAAGGAAATATCAACAGAAGTAGGGAGTTGCCATTTGGTTTCTGCGAATGAGAACCATACTGTTATGGCCGCGATTGACATTGGTTCATAATTTCGGCAATAACAGCCCTTTATCTCTTGCAATGATTAACCGTCTGGGAGAGGATTGGCCTAACAGCTAGAGCAGCCGACCTCGGAGCTGTGGATCCATGTTTGAGCCTCTGCAGGGTCGCTCCACATCCTGTGATTCTTGGCAAATCACTTAATCTTCCTGTTCCGAACAAAAAAATAAATGTGTCCGTCTAACACAACTGGTCCTCATGTAAAGCGCTCTGATGCCTTCAGGTCTAGTTTGTGCTATATAAAGCTCCCACAAAAAACATTCAATGAGAATACACTATCTACACGATAAATCTAACCATTTTTCTGCTGCCTGGTCTGGAAGCAAGTTTTGAAGAAGGCAAGCGCCGAAACATGTCAACTTGCTATTAAATTAACTGAATTTGACCCCACGGGTGCTTTGCAGCTCTTTTGGGGATTTCTTGGTAATACATAGCGTGGATCCACCTCCATGCCATGCAGCAATAGTGGAATTCTGGAAGCGTGGATATATATATATATATATATATATATATATATATATATATATATATATATATATATATAATACACACACAAGCCTCCATAGTGTATATGTAAGCACATATAATGTATAATGCAATGTATTACCATTGTGAATGTAGAAGGAGCAATCATTCATGAGGCAAGACCTCAGTTGGGTCATGATCTCCCTCCCAACAATAACACATTGCACTCAGGAGGTCTGCATGTTTGGTTTATACCCGCAGTTTTTTCATGTGCAGTAGTTACTCAGGATTAAAGAGGTTAACTCCCTCCAGTGAGATAAAATCACAAAATCTAGTCCTTGGGAGGCTGCCCCTTGGTTGTTTTGTTCAGAATAGAATCGGACATTAAGAATTGTTTTCTTAATTCTTTTTGTTTCCGGTCCATGGAAGAACTGACTTGGCAGTTGGGCTGGACTGTTTTCATGAGGCACAGGGTCAGGAGTGATTTGCATATAGCTGGGTCTGAACTGAGGTGGCGAAGTGAGCTAAAGAACGACGATGGATTCAACCCAGATCTGTGACTGGGGGTGAGTGTCTGAAAAGTTTCAGCATTCCGTCCATCATCTCCTTGTGTTTACTTTATTGCATTGGTCAGGTTTTTTTTTTTTAACATAGTCTGCCATATACCTTTTCAGTAGCCTCGGACCTCTCAATCTGTCAGAAAGGTATTTTCCTATGTAAAAATCGACATGATTGTTGTAAAATAACTGACTTAGTTTTTCTCTTCTTTTTTTTCTTTAAGTTTTCATAGTGTAAAAGTACCTTACGGATTGGGTTTGCAAAAACGTTTTGTTTCTCCATTGCTGGCTGTCCCATCTTGAAAATGAACCTGTGTGCTCTGAAACATTGTGTGACTTTCTGTATTGTATTTATTTTGTTGATCAGATGGAATGTGTCAGTACCTAATTAATATATTTATAATATTCTTGTACGGACACCGTGTTAAAAGGTTACATAAGTGGTAGTGGTGGCACATAAATATCAAACCTCCAGGTGTCTGTCTAACCTATGTTAAAACCATGAACTCTTGGAGATGTGCTTAATATTACACTGAAGCTACTCATCTAATGAAAATCCAGTATATCTAAACCAAAGTGGACTCCTTAGGTTTGGTGCTGTCTCTTGAGCCAAGCAACAATATAATCGAAAGTATAATTTCATGAATTAAATTCCCTAGGAGAGACTGCTATTTTGCCTTCAAAAACAGAGGTTGTACAAAGGTGGAGTTGTGTGATTTGATCCTGCTGATTGATTTTACACCAGTTGAATAGTTGTGAATTTTTATTAAAGGTCCATGTATAAACCATTTCAGTTGTCCAGCTGGGAACCACTCGCATCACATTTTGTTAGAAAATTAGCAATGGTGTGACATGTCTTGGTGTATGAAAATGGAGGTGTTACATTGAGCCGACGATTGGTTCCACATTTCTCACTTTAGCAGTTGATGTGTAATTGAAGCACAGTGGGAAGGTTGTAGGTTTGGGTTTGACCTGCGAGTGACTAGCACTTCTGTTTTAGATCCATTGAGGCAAAGTTGTCGTTCTCGTCTATTCTTGAAGATTGCTAAATTAAGCTGAAATGTTATAATAGATTACCCAATTACCACCCATACGCAGGTGCAGGCGGTTTGTGAATAGAAAGAAACCAATTCCTTTTCTCATAGATACAGACATTTGAATGAACAAAGAAAACTGTGTTCTGCTTTCATTCTAACTAGAGGCTCACCTTCTCTGCATAAATTCTGTCAATTCAAAGGTTTTGCAACAGAAAATAAATGAGAATTCTAATCTATTTGTTCCAATTAATACGTTTCCATTATCCATAACCTAATGTGAAAACAACATATTTTGGAAATGTTCTGATAGAGAAGTGGGCCCAGATATCTAGAGGTAACCTAAAAGCATGCTGACACATTGTTCCTGTAAGTGGAGGTTTGCTTGCGGCTCATTGAGCAGCCAGTGGGTGTCAGGGAGGATCTCGTTCAATGCTTCAGCTGTCGAGCATTGGGCCATATGACCATATACTGACCTCGCCATCAGACGCAGCTCGTTATGGGTAAATGACATCAGGGCACAGATTAGAGTACAGAGCTCACAGTGGGAGTGTATGTTTACGTCTGCTCAAAACATTTGTGTCCTCGGATCTTACCACAGTTCCCTGTCCTCTTGAGCAGGCATTTGTAATATAAGAGTATCCTCATCAGGAACAGTAGTGCATTGAGTTTTTTGTAATTGTTGGCGTTTGCATGAAGACCAGTATTACTCCCTCATGTTTTTGTTTCTGAGTTTTAATCGACCCCCGACAATGAGTTTGTGTGCAACCCTAAGTGGATAGCTCTGACCCTGAGAACAGTCGGAGGTTCATTTTTGGGATATTGTTGCCTGGCTTTCTGTATGTGTAACATTAACTTTGATATTATTCTAGAGTGTTGCCTAATGAACCTGGGAAAAGTAGTCTGGAGGATTTGTTTAAAGATTGCTACCTTCCATATAAATTATTATATAGTTTCTGCGTAGTGGATTTTGAAGTGCGCCCACGCCTGCCTGCTGAATGCTTTGTCTCCTTGAAAACATAAAACCTTTGAAACCATTGCAATGTGCCTTCACTCTGGCAGGGGTGGCTGGCGATTCACTTTATTTAGTCATAAATTGGATATCTTGTGCCTGCATATTATACTTCGAACATAAACCTAAGCTGGAATGATCTTCTTTCCTTTGTAAAGGAGATCGCTGCTGCACCCTTTTGAATAAAAACAGAAGCCCCGCAGAGCAGTTTGGAATCGCTTTCTGGCAAAGAGTCCTCACCAAGCAAAGAACAACTGCTGTCGTTATTCTCTGGCTGAAATTCAACCATCAGGGTCGGAATCAATGATCGTTATTGAAGAATAAGCGTGACCCATGCGGCCATCATTCATCGCCTGCTTGACAGAGCCCTGTATCTATTTCATGTGGAGGTAAGGAAAAAAAGTTCTCATGCTTGAACGATGAGAATGAACTGTCTCCTTTCTTCCGCAGTCTGTTGTAGAATTCATGGTTACAATGGTACCCCCAAAGGCACAAAATTATTTCAAAGAAATGTACTGTTGGTTTCGTGATAAAAGGTATCATTTGGCCAGTGGCGGCTGGTGACTTTTGAAAAAGGTAGGGCGTAAAGGTTGTGCGTGAGTTACTGGCGGCAAGAGAGACTGCCGCCAAATGAGTGGTTCAGGGAATTTCCCCCTAAGAACATTTTGAAAAAAAGAATGGCCAAACGGTGCATTTTCAAGCAAATTTGAGAAAGTAAGTTGGTAAATAAATCAATAAAAAGATTTCATATGATAATGACATAGTAGCTGCTTATCCAGTATATCTACAGAACTTCATAACAGACCTTGCGATAACACCTCTGAATATGCTAGTGAAGCATCTTACATCTGATGCTGCGATGGCAACAGTACCTCGTTACAGGAGCAAGACTTACTATGTGTCAGTGGAGGTTGGTGAAGTCTGACAGAAGTGAGCTGAGAGGGGGGCACAACATTTTTATGGAAGTCCGTGGCGATTTACTTTGCATTTTTTTATGGGGTTATATTAGTTCTCAGGCTGATTGACAGAACAGAGTTAAACATGTGGGGGCCAGGCAAAGTTATTTTCATTTTAACAGCAAAGTGCACTGTTTACAATATATATTTTATGAATGGGGGAGATCAACGCTGGCTCCTTCATAGGCCTAGCAAAAAAGAGCCACATGCAGGCAAGTCTGCATCTGCAGTGTTTAAAGAGGAGAGTCCCTTGCCGATACCATAAATAAAGTCAAAATCCATGGAAGTCTGAGACTTTTGACACATCAGCACGCTACCATAAGGGCCTGCACATTACCCCAATTATAGAGCATATGTAAAGCGACAATAAAGACAAAAGAGAGTTGATCAGCAGTTAACCACAGAAGGTTAAAAACACTGGAGTTTACAGTACCCTTTGATTTATAGCGAGGCAAGATTCCCTGCTCTTCACAAGGGCGAACAAAGCACACTTTTTTACTGTTCGCTCCGTTGAAAAAATTAAAATAAATTCAGTCACACTTCATCTATAGGACAGGCCAGACATTCATTGTAATGTAAATAGTTTATGCAGTGTGTCTGAGTCATGGGCAGCAATTCGTGCCCTACTGCCTAGTGGCAAGAAAAACAAAAGTCACTTTTCATAGCAGGGTTTAAGGTGGTAGTAGAGTGCTTTACATGAGCACCAGTTACTTTACACAAAGACACATTCATTTATTTTAAGGCACGAGGAGATTTAGATTGTGATTTGCTCAGGATCACAGGAGGTTGAGCGGACGCCGAGACACAAGCCTTGTTCCCCTGCTTGTAATTTATAAATAGTTACAAACACAATATATTATTAGCAGCACCCTTAAAAATAAACTGCACTAGCCTACAGCCGCATATTTGAACACTGGCGACGGCGGCATTGGCATTAGAAACACTTAAACTTAGAAAAACAACAAAACAGAGTTTACCTTTTCTTTTACTCTGTGGCCCGCCGCTTCTGTGACTTGGAATGTGTTTGTAATTTCGGCCGGCCCGGGACATGTCCAGAGGCGAGGGGGACTCACGAGGTGATGTGCAAAACCGGCAATGTGCACCAAGTGAAGTGACAAGGGAGGCAAGAGCAGAAATGGCCAATCACAGTATGGCTATGATAAAGGCATAGGGTGATTAGTCATGTTACATTGCTGGCCTTTGCAGAGATGTATTAATTGGATTACATGACAACGAAGCCTGGCAAAGGGAAAATAATTATTGCCAAACTGCACCTGGTGGTAAATTCACTACGGTTAAACCATTGCTGGCGTTACTACCCCTGCCCCTTTAATCGTAATTTCTCTTTTAATTGGTTACATGTTTTAGAACTCCAATCCCCCCATTGCATTTATTCACATTGAAGCTCTTCAGTTTTCACACTCGCGCGAAGATGAACATAATAACTTTCATTTAAAGAGCACACTCCTTTATTTAAAAAAAACACGAAGTCCTATAAATTGACTAAACGAAACTGTAATAAAACCTACCTTAACCTTTCATTTGCAAGATGATTTGGAGGGGTCTGCTAGGCGCGTTTTAGCTGCACTGGCTCCTCTTGTAGAATTCGGAAGGCCCGGACCGTTAATCTCTGTTGTAGCTCCCATGGTGGCAGAGCAGCTCAGGCCGGCACTTCAGTCCGAGGCTGGCAGACAGAGAGCTTGAAAGGCCCGGGCAGCAAAATGCTCAGTTCAGGGCGAGCGCCATCAGTAAAATACAGCTCTGTTTCTAGAGGAAGGGGGAACGCGTGCCATCACTCTCCTTGTGACTAGTCTGGTGTTCTTCTTGAAGCAATCCTCCTGTCCACGCCAGGGCGTGGTGACGTCCCAACAGCGCCGGCCAATCACTGACTACATAGAGCAGGGCTAATATTGCCCATAATGAGACCCGGCTCCCCCGGGTCTCTGCCTGTGTGAGTGCATGGAGAGGAGGAGGAGGGAAGGGGCTACTGCGTGTGTGCGCATGCGTGGGCAAGTCATAAAAATGACTTGTCCTAAATGCGCACACACATACTGCGCCCCCCTGCCCTCCCTGCCACGCTGCTGCTATCTGCCAGCCCAGGGCCTGCCACTCAGTGCCGGCTCAGGCCCGCCCCCCACACCTCCGTACCTCCGTGATGAGCGACGTCACTATAGTTACTGACCCTGTCCGACCTCAAGGAAATAAATGCAGGACTCACTCGGTAACGTAATTGTATGTATGCAGTGACGTGACGGTCGTCCATGGCTAGTGGGGCAACGCCCCAACGCCCCCAATGGACGAACCGCCACTGCATTTGGCTGTTCATTTAACGTATAAATATGTCATGATCTTAGGTTTTCCAGCTAAGTTGTAAAGTACTCCAGTGCTTTTGTTCTTCAAAAATCACAAAACTGTTTGTTTCAGTGAAGATTTAGCCAAAGCTGGCTTGCGGATCTCAGGATTATCACCTAAGAGACCCGATGAAAAATGCGTCTCTTTTCCACTTATGAAAACAACGGATACATGTGCAACATTCTGTGCTGTTTGCCTTAAAGTTGGTTTACTAACTTAAAATTAAAAGGGTTTCATAAGAATTCAAAATATGTAGACATCAAATTAAGTGCTGAACTAGAGTGCATTGTACAACACAATGTTCTGCCTTTTGTTTAAAGATACAGCACATTGTCTGACTTGAAATAAACTACAGCTATTTCTATAGGTAAAATGCAAACAATAATGACTATTGCCACATATTTCTTTAAGCTAATGTTTGTTCATAGTGATGCCACTGAGGGTTTTGAGCCTGTGTCAAAACCAGATACTTGTACGGGGATAGGATAATGCCACTCGGCTCCTGCGCTTTAGTGCATCAACTGTTAACAGATTCGATACAGCCAACCACACCGAGATGTGGGGGCAAAGGCCAGGTAAGGGGACATCGGGGAGTAAATCCTGTGGAGATGGGCAGTACCGTCACTCTGGCTTTTTTTTTTACAGGACTTAAGAGTATACAAACTCAGATGTTTAAGGATCTTTCTGCACCCTAACACACACACAAAACCTTTGCAGGCTGAGTGTCCTGGTGCAGAACTAAACAAAGAGTCGACATGGCACACATCCCTGTGTGCCATGCCCACAAACCCACTGCACTGGCATACATCAGCCACCCCACTAACTTGGTGCCCTATGCCAGTGGTGTGGGCACAGGTGCATGATCCTTGTGCCCCTACAGTACCCAGGGCCATTACTGGACACTAAGTGCAGTGATGCCATTTAGAGTATTTGGTGCTGGGAGGTTGTCATTACGAACTCCACAGCACCATAATGCCTACACTGTAGGCTGACAAGTTGATATCAAACTTCTCAGCACATTAAGCCCACACTGATGCCAGTGTGGGATTTAATGTAAAAAGCACTACAGAGGGCATCTTAGAGATGCCCCCTTAAACCTAACCTACAATCCACGTCTTGTTTGAGGGGCTGCCTAGGCTGCCACACAGCAGACATATTGCTGGACCCCTGGGTGGAGAGCTCCCGCTCTCCTGAGCCTGCAACAATGCACATCCTGGGACGAGGTGCCAAGCCTCCTCCCCCAGGATGGGCAGGGGAAGCTTCAAAGACATTCCGCCTTTGTGAGCTTCTCCAGACCACTTGCTGTACTCAGCAACTGGCCCCCACCAGTTCTGACCCCCACACTGGCAGGAAGACTGTTGGATAACCCTACGTCAGACAGGGGGATGTGTCAGCCTGTGCCAACTCCACCCCTCAGGTGGAAGAGGCGAGGTGATGCACGACCCTGGGCTCCGGCCATCTTGAAGATGGGGAGCCCTGCCCAATCACAGATAGGCTCCTGCCCCCCTCCCACAGGAGAGGAGCAGGCTAGGGGGTGTACCTACCCCAGGACAGGGACCCATTGGTCCCTGCCCTTGCCCTACCTGTAACGCCCCTAAATGTAGTATTTAGGGGCACCCAGAACCTATTTCCACAGATCCAGATTCCGAAACAAGAAGAACAAGGAACAAGAAGACCTGCTGTGCAGCTGCTAAAAAGAGGAAGACACCAACTGATTTGGCCCCAGCCATACCGGCCTGTCAACCCTCGAACCTTCTCCTGCTAAACCCCAGAGGACGTGACTGCCTTGTGACTCTGACTACCTGGGTCTCCCACGAGCAGTGGTACTGCTCAAAGCCAGTAACAAGCCCTGGCATCAGCCCGGAACCGCGAACCCTGCACACTCTGCACCCCCCAAGCCTGGCCTGTGCTGGAGTGAATCAAGACCCTGAGGACGTCCCCATGGCGATTCTGACCTGGAATCCAGTGCCCAAGAACCCTACTCGACGACACCTGCAGCCTCAGGACAAAGGACACCTCCGACCGCGACCAGCAGGGGTTAAGATTTCCTGACCTCAAAAGACACCCTGGCACCCCACGGCCTCCTGTGCCCAACTCCTGGGTGCCTACCTATCTTTAAAGATCCCAGCTTACCCCTCGAAGTGTTGGTCACTCCAAAAGATCCTCCGTCCCGAGCCTGCAGCCTTTGTTCCCTTTTCAAGATCTCCTTTGAATAACATTGAGCGCCCGACGGCTCAAAAGCACCCTGCACCCAGCCACCCGAGTGCCCCTGGAAGTGCAACCTGTACCCTATTCTACTTCCCCATTTGCCCTGAGCAAGTGTCCAGGAGCCCAGCTTCCACAGCCGCATGGCCTGTTAGCCAGCAGCCACCAACCGAAGGCCCCCTGCCTCTCATTGGGTAAAATTAGGCCGGACTACCTCTGCACTGGCTGTCCCTGTGCCGCTGAGGGTGTACCAGCTGTACCTACCTGACCCTGGGGGACCCCTGAGTCTATGCCCAGAACCTTAACTTCACCAGTCGAGTACTCACCTGAAAACCGATGACTCACTTTCCTGCCATAGGCTAACATTGACTGGTTTGACTCGAAAAATCTTTTAAGTGTGAAGTTTTGAAACTTTAAAATATTCATCTAAAATCAGCCAAATAACGAATTTTGAATTACTCACCTGTGATCAGGAGAGAAGCCAGTACTGTACCTTGTAGCCCAGTACTGAACAGCAAAAGTATTCACAACCGTGTTTGCTAGTAATCTAAACTTCCATAGGAAACCATTGACTGTTTTTCTGTGAACTTTCTTCGAAGTGTCTACTTTTGAAAATTACAAATATTCCTTAAAAATCGTACCAGGTACTAAAATGTAATTACTTACCTGTCTTAGGTAGAGACCCTAGTGCTGAACCTAGGAGTCCAGTACTGGATTACAAAAGTAACGAGAACCTTCTTTACCTGTGCTTTGAATTTCCTTCCATTGGATAGCATTGCTAGTTTTTCATTGAAAAGTTTCTAAGTGTCAACTTTTAAAAGACCTTTATATTCTTTAAAAATCATTGCAATGACTAAAACGTTTTTACTAAACAGTTTTCAGCTTAGACCCCAGGTCTGAATCTAGGATCCAGTCCTGAAGTTACAAAAGTAATCTTTAAAGTAATCAGCTGCATTTATGTAGGGAAAAAAACATTGAGCTCAATGTTAAATTGTGTTTAGAATTATGTTGCCTACTGCAACCATTGTACCGCTTGTATTTACAAAAGTTGATTGCCTCTTTGCAAAGTAATGACCTGAAAGTACTCATATTGAGAAGTATATTTTGATACCTGTTGGCTCTAAAATAAAACAACTATATCTTTTGATATAAAAACAATTGGCCGGGAGTTCGGTCCTTGAGTGAAACCTTTTGCTGACTGTGTGTGTTCAACAAATGCTTTACACTGTCCTCTGGTACTGCTTTACTGCTCGACCAAGCTACCACTTTTGAGAGTAAGGTCAGCCCTGACTTTAACCTCTGTTATACCCCTGGGGATTGTGAACTCTATACACACTGTACCTTACCTTGGTCCAGTATATATAGAGCCACTTTCTTACACCTTTGACTTACAGGACAGACATTGACCAGATTTCCCATGTGTGGTCCATAATGGTGAAGGCCGCACTGTGTGCCCTGCAGGCATTTCCCAAGGCCCTTCTTAAGCCTCAAGCACTGCTTCTCAACGCCAATCCCCTGCAATACTAAATAGGAGCAAACTGGGCAGAGCCTAACAATAGGTCTATAATACACAAATGTGAGACTTTATGCGTCAGCATTAAGAAGGAGAAGGGCTACAGGTACCAAATGGATACCATATTTGAGGAGATATCGGAGTGTGGACCCTGTTTTGGTTTGTTTGCAGAAGAGCAGACCTCATTAAAAACCAAAGGATGCTGTAGAAAGTAAGGGAAAGCATTCAATAAGGGTGAAAGGTGTACAATTTGCTTGTGAACACATGGTAGGTTTTCATTATAATGTTCAGTGTCAGATGCTGTTAACCTGTATACTCAGTTCCCTCAGAATCTTTGCCAAAGATGAAAAAGATTTGTAGAGTTGTCCACTTCTATTTATAAGGAAATGACAATTTTTTGTAAGGCCATATTTCATAGCCGCAGAAATCTAAAGGCAAGTGGGATCATTGCACCAAGGAAGCAGAGATGTTATACGGCATAGGCAAAGTGGGACGTTGCCCAGAGCCCCACCATCAAAGAGGGGCCCCTGGGAAAGTGAATTAACTTTCTAACTCCAATTTGTCTATTTCTCCATCCCAACCTTTAACATATTATTCAGTAATTCAGTATTTTTTGACATCTTAGGATTTGAATTAGCAGAAATGGATAATAAAATGAAAAGTTATTGCGATCAGAGGTGCCCTTTAAAGTATGGCTTGGCAGGGACCCCAAAATCCATAAAAGAACACTGCTAGGCAGAATGAAAGACTAGATAAGGAGAATGCTCCCTTGACTGAGCACAAACCTGTAAATATTCATAACTATCATTGCATAAAAAGTAACTGTGAAATTAGTTAGCATGGACATGTTTATGCTAGTAGTGATCAAGCACTTACATAGTCAGGTTTGACGAGTGGTTTCAATTATATATGGAGAGTCTTTGGCTGATCAAGGAGGCAGGGGGAAGACTACACACCCCAAACAGCATTGCGGCAGCAGCCGCAATCCAACACCACACCGTCACGATTGCGCCTGGAGGCGCTGTTATAATAGGATTGCGAGCACCCATGGCGCGGGTGGACCCATGCACGTGCCCAGGCCGGCAGAGGCTGGGCTGGGCCACCTCTCTTACATCTGGATGAGCACCAATAGCACAAGGTGAGAGCGCCTACTAACAACTTAGTGATCATGGGGAAAAGAACAGACCCGCCACCCATGCTTCCCACCATCACTATTGATAGTATGTTGGAGCAGGTGGTTAGTGTTGTAACCAAGCGATTACCCTACAACTCAACCGACTGTGTCTGCCATTCCTTCCCCCCAAGCCCCCCACCCCCCTTGTAGTTAAGGCAGTAAACGGCAAAAGAGCATTTGGGAAGCCTATCTGCTCTAAAAGAAAACCGCTCGAAGACCGGTTTACAAAGTCACCTAACTTCCTGGATACAATCTTCAACCAGTCCCCAGTTATCCATGCCTAAGACAAGGAAGGGCATTGTCAATTGCATTTCCTATACCCATACTGAAGCCGTTTTTGAACCATCTGACATAGGGCAGCCATTTATTGATGGATTATGTTCCAGGATTGGTGCGGTCTTGGATATGAAACTCATACTTCGGATAAAGCACCTGGATCATCTAGATACCTTGATGGAGAAGTGTCTCACCTGAGAAGTGGTTGCCAACCCTAATTTTGTCACCTTGGCTGAGACGACCAATCACCTGCCAAATGCTGCAGCAATAAACAGTTTAGTTTACGGAGGACAGTGTCTATCCGGCGACACACCAATCATACCAGTTTGTAAATGCAGACAGATGGCTGATGGTCATTCTTCTTTGTACATGGATTGCCACACTCTCTGGTCAGTGACCGCTTGCACATTCAGGTCGGGACTGGTCCATCGGTTCCCTCCGATGTCCAATTTAGGCCCAATTGTTTACAATCTAAGCCTAATCACATACTTAATCCCCTGGCTTAAGCAATGGTGTTCCCCCCTCATTCTTCGAGGAGCCCTAGCTCTAGACCTAATAAGGATGTGTTGGGCTTGCCACCTGCTGCTTGCCCTTATGTTCTAGTGCTAGCAGGAGTACCTCCTCTCAAGACATAACAGAATGCGACAGATCAGAATGAGACTTGGGAACAATTACGAAATAAATGTGTTGATTGATTATGTAAGAACAAGCTCTTTAATGTCCAGAATATGTTTGAGCCTCTGCTATTTGATTTAGGCTGGACTTCTTAGGACGAGGTGGCAGAATTCAGACCCCTAGCTTACTGGAAGAGGGTACGGACCACTCCAGAATTGGAAACCTATGCACAGACTCTAATGTACATTAGGAATGCTGACTTGTCTTCAAAAATTAAATGGCTTAAGAAGCTCAAGTGCAATTTGTTTGACATGGGGCTTAGACACCCTTGGGATGATCCAATAGGGAATTCATTTCCCAGCAAAAATGACTACAAAGCGCTTTACTGGGATATGATCACCAAGCAGACCCTCTCGGTGGTATACAGTAACACGCTCACAGGTATCTTTATGGAACACAACTTTGTAAGAAAGGCAGAGGCCTACTGGAATACGAATCATGCGACAGGGTATTATACCACCAATTCAGAGTGGGCGCTCTTCCGTTAAGATCGTTCTCGGCAAAGTGGAGCAATGCCCCAGACACTAACTGCCCCTTGTGTTTATCTCAGGAAGAGTCGATTAGTCATGTATTGTTTGTGTGTCTGGCCTACGGTAGCCCCCGACGCAAGTGGCTCAAGCCGCTTTGCTCCAATCTAGGTACGAGATCGGGTATGGTAGCATTGCGTATCTTGGTAACAAATACCCGACCCGACATTGTTATAGCCACTGCGAAATTTCTTAGTTGGGCATGGTCGCTTCGAAGGGAAATTCTCCCCCCTTTAGGGACCATTACTTAAGTCAAGAATGGTTAGCGGCTCCTTTCCTGAAACTTTCTGATGTAATATTTTCTTTGGAATGTTCTTAAACTTTTTATATGGAATACGAAATATTCTTAGGTTCTTTCGATAATGATTTTCTTAAATTTTGTATGTTCGTATGTTTTTAGGGTCTTACACTTTTATGACATTTTTATGATGTATTGTGTCTTTTATAATTGAAAAATTATCGAATAAAGACTGAATGATAATGGATGAGTTACTCATGGTACGGAGTGTGGGCTGGGTCGGTGGCTCATACAAGGCGCTGGTGCTCCTTCATCTGTCGGCTGCGTTTGACACGGTTGACCATGCCATTCTTCTCGACCGTGTCAGCGCAGCCGGCATCTGGGGGGTAGCACTCTCCTGGCTGAAGTCCTTCCTCCAGGACAGGTCCCAGGCAGTCCAGCTTGCTGGTTTCTCTGCTCCCCCCTGCTCTCTTGCGTGTGGGGTCCCCCAAGGTTCCTCTCTTTCCCCCCTTCTCTTTAATCTTTACATCTACCCTCTTATTTTCTCCCTCCGCGAGCTGGGGGTCTCCGTGTACAACTACACTGACGACCTCCAGCTCATCTTTGATCTTTCTACCCCTGATTCCTCTTCTTTTTTTTTAGTTCCACTTTAGTCTTTATTTCGGACTGGATGACCACGAATCACCTCAAACTAAATCCTGACAAGACGGAGCTTGTCCTCACTGGTGGTCCCTCTAATCCCTGGTCCCCTACTTATTGGCCCCTTTCTCTTGGTACCCCCCTCTTCCAGTCCCCTCTGTTCGCACCTTAGGCATCAAGGTCAGCAGTGACCTTTCCATGCATTCCCAAGTTAGTTCTGTAATTTCATCTTGTTTCTTATCCCTCCGTCTCATTCGCAAAATTTCCAGTTTTTTTACCACTGAAGCCCTCAAATCCATCATTACAGCCCTCATCACCTCTCGTCTCGATTACGGGAACGCTCTTTACTCCGGCATCCCTGCCTTTGAAATGCGCCGGCTTCAGGCCATCCAAACCAGGCCGCCCGGCTCATTTTTCACCTCCCCAAATTCTCCCACGTCACGCCCGTCCTGAAGTCCCTTCACTGGCTTCCTGTTCGCTTTCGCTCTTCTTTTAAATTAGCCTGCCTTGCCTTTTTAGCCTTCACCCATTCCGCCCCTCTCTTTATCGTTTCTTTGATCACTCCCTATACTCCCTCTCGCACTCTTCGGTCATCTTCTCAACTCCTTCAAGTTCCCCGCTACCGTAAAGCCCGTATCGGTAGCACCCGTTTCTCGGTTCTGGCTCCCCAGTATTGGAATAGTCTTCCATTATCTATCCGTTCGATCCCCACTTAAACAGCTTTTCGAAAGGCATTAAAAACCTTTCTTTTTCTTCAGGCCTTCCCCGGTTAGTCCCTCCGGTTGCAGTGCAGAACCAGTCTCCCCCCCCTCAGAGCCAGGAAGCCGCTCGGCCACAGTGCGCTTTATTAAGTTCCTTTTTTTCATTTCATTTTTCATTTCATTCATACAAGAACATCGAAGGGGATTGCGTAGTAATAAACTTTCGTAGACCTTATGTTGTAAGGGCCCTTTTGAAACTAGAGTCCTTTACAACTAGTTATACAAAAATGGGGTTTTTACCCCTGGGTGATTTTTATAAACTATCTCTTAGAAGCTGGCCTCATGTATTCCCCCCTCCCCTCTCCCCTCTCATCAAACAGAACAGGTTTGCTGCATTAACTGATTTAGATGCCCTGGACTGACTAAAACTATCCTTATCGGGTGAGGTTGATCCCCGACCGGCATATCCATCCCTTGCACCAATGAACCATTTTCAAACTGTTAAATCGAGACCCTTGACAATCGGCTTCTAAAAGTACTAAGCTGGATTGTGGCAGGCCTACACTCAAAGATAGCCTCAGCAGACTGTTTGGAGTTAGTTAGGCATTATGGTATTCTAATGTTTTAAGAAACTCGGGCTACTAAAGATATACATGTCGATGGGATTGAGTGTTATAACTCTGTAGCCGGATAAGCAAAACGTGGCCGGCCACCAGCGGTCTAGCCCTTTTGGTCAACATCACTGCGGGGGCTGTGTCAAGGCCATACCAACCTATAATGACCAATTTCAGACCATAAGATCTAAAAGGGGCATAACCTTGTGTCTGATCAATTTTTATAATGATTTCCATAGCACTCCTAATACTAATTTTACCAATCTTTTTTACTATATTAATGCCTTAAGGAGATCAAGGGGTTTTGATCATGCAATAGGCATTTGCTTGGGGGGTGATTTTTATGCCAAACTGTCAGACTTTAACCCCTTCCCTAATCATTTTATTAGAGCCTGTTAGACGGAGACCCGGAGGGTCGGCCGAGGACAGGGGGAGAGGCCTCCGGTGAGGGCCGTCTCCTGCGATCGTACAGACGAGTAACTTCCCCCCCACAGATGAACACCACACAAGGATGAGGTCAACACTCTTTATATACGATTCTTGAAGTAAGGTTATCAGCGATACAGTGAGGTCAGGACACGAGGGTCCTCTTAATTCTAGTCTCTGAAGGGGAAAGGGTAGCGGGACAGTCTTGGTACCGGTCTGGTACGGGGTGGTAAGATGGGTAGCTCACAATCCTCGAGCTCGGAGTTCTGGAAGGTCGGGCCGCGGCAGCGCCAGCAGGCTAGGATGATAAGTCTCACTTGAGAAAGGCCGCAGCAGCGCCAGCAGGCAAAGGCGATGGTTCACACAAGGATGGGCCGCGGCAGCGCCAGCAGGTCCCGACGAAGATGTAGGTTGCAGAGGGCAGCGGCAGCGCCAGCAGGCAGGAACGATGTTTCACAAGGATGGGCCGCGGCAGCGCCAGCAGGTCCCGACAAAGGTGTAGGTTGCAGAGGGCCGCGGCAGCGCCAGCAGGCAGGAACGATGATTCACAAGGCAGGGCTGCGGCAGCGCCAGCAGTCCGTCAAGGATGAGTTCTTCAAGGTGTCTCTCGACTCCAGGATACAACTGCCTTCCTGCTCTGGAGCTGCCCCAGTTATAGGTCTGGTCTCCTTTGATGTCCGGACCCTCGCGCTTGGAGGTCGGGAGGTCCGGGATGAGGGAGTCCAGACACCCAGCAGGGGAGTGGAGTCAGCGCCCGGGGAGGCTGGGGGCGATCGGCACCTGGCGGGGGAGAGCCATCGACACTCCTCTCTCCCATTGACCTGCCAAGTGGTCCGTTCACCTCCTGGGTGGATGGTGGTGCCTCGATGTCGGGGCCTGGCCAGGCCCAGGGTTGGGGTCGAGCTGCGGCCACGCGGCCTCGTGGTGCAGTGTCCAAGATGGCGGCTGGGCCGAGGCAAGGCTGCTGATGACGGCCCGGGCCGGCCGATGTCGGGGTGTTCGGGTGCAGGCGTCCCGTTGGGGACAGGTTGCGGGTTGCTTCTGTGGGTTGCCGGGGTGGTTCTTCTGGTGACACCGGGAGAGCCGGTGCTCGGGCCTTATTATGCGGGGGAGGGAGCGCCCCCTTCACGAGGCCTGTCCAACAGAGCCCATACCTGAAACAGCGGTACCAAGGTGATGGAACACCTGGGTTTTCATAACTTGAGCAATGCCATGGACATTGCTGCATTTAGTAATAAAGATATGTCAGAACCTACGTTTAGAGGCCAGGGTTGTGCCACAATTGATTATATCTTTATTGCCCAAACTTTGGGGGATTTTTTACTGCATGCTAGAGTTGTTGCTAGCACCTATTGCGATCATAATCCAATCAAAGCAGTATTTAAATTCCCTCTTGGGCCAGAGTATAAAATTGAATGTGGCCCAATGAATATGGGGCTGTCTACGGATAACTTACGATTGGTATGGCGAGGAGTTAATCCTAATGATTTGCTCGATAAATTGGTCAATGAGAACCTTGAATTATTTGAGGTTTGTTTGACATACCGCAGGATCCCGATGTAATCACAGCATTTAATAATCTCCGTTTAGTTATTAAAACTGAATTACTGATCCCTAACGCACTGCACCTAATCGCCCGAGATGGTTCAACCATGAACTTTCAGCTATAAATAGTCAGCTCCGTAAGGCCCTATCAGCAAAACTGAGGTGTAATCATGTGGTGCAGTTGCTTAGAAAAAAATATAAATCAGTCACTGCTCTGAGGAAGGAAGAGCTATTGCTTGAGCCCTGGGACATGCTTGCTAGCACTGCCTGCCTAAAGAGCAGTAAACTTCTCTGGGTTGCTATTAAATACATGAGGGCGATGGGCCAGACGCGTACACCAATCAGCAGTAATATACCTAGGGAAGTATGGGAATCCCATGACATATGCTGCCACTCCTTGTGATAAAGATCTTTTTGAGCTGCTCACCCCTAAAGGAGTAATAATTTCCCTGCTTGAAGTAGAAGAAGCCATTGATCAGTCCCTGGGCTACAAAGTTCCTGGCCCTGACTGGTGACCATTGATCTTATTAAAAACAAATCTGACATCTGGGCCCCGCTTTTACTGAATGTTTTTAATAACTTAGCCTCCTTTCCTTTACCAAGAAAATGCTCTACCTCTATTATTCTACCAATTTTTCAAAAGGGTGACCGTTCGCAGCCAGGTTGCTATGGACAAATCTCTTTGATAGATACAACACTGGAAATTTTAGGAAGAGTCTTGTATAGTAAGATTACAATTTGGACAAGGGAAAACTCTATTTTGCACCCTTACCAATTGGGTTTTAGAAAAACGTGGGCACAATCAAGCAGTGTCTAAACTTAAACCTATTAATCGGGAAATGTACCATCACCCAGCGCTTGCCGATTTACTTGGCCGTCATGGACTTAAACTCTGCCTTTAATTATGTGATTCGGTCTCGACTATGGATCACCCTCCTAGAATATGGTATAGATATGACACTAGTACATTTTAGGTCTCGCCTACGCAGCGTGCATGCGCTGCATAGGAGGACCTTTAGCTGTTGCTCTGGTCATTTTCAAGCACACACGAGTGCAGTGCTTGAAAATGAGCAGACTGCCCACGCAGGCAGCATTCGCTGGCTCACCTCCTGCTCCCCCTCTCTCTTTCACCAATTAACTTTCACGGCCACGGGGCCGCGCTTGTGTTTCAGCGCTTGTTGTCCTCATTCTGTTTCTACTTCCAGCATGGTGTGGGCTATTCGGAGCTGCTGTTTTGTATGGTCCACCGCTTGAAGTGCAGCACAACTTCAAGATGAAAAGTTGAATGGAAGCTCTCACTGCTGTGTGCGTTGTGCCGGTGCCACTTAAGTGCACGTTCCCTCTGTTTGCAAAGCAAATGATTTGACGTGCTATCTTTACTGCTGCATATCACATTTCTGATAACGCGTCCTGTAGCAAAACTGTGGCAACTGGATCTTCTAAGTGCCAGATTTGCCCTGCTTGTAGGAGGGGCAACAGTGTCTTGTGAGACATACAAAATGCGCCAGTCTTCTTTGCAACTACCTCGAGCTTCATTAGTTTAGTCCACAATGTCTTCAACGCTTATTTTGACTTTAAAGGTTGCAGAAAAGCCCAATATCATAACAAATCCATAGAAGAAAGATGTTGCATGTATTGCTATCTCCCGGATATTGTTAACGACCTCTGTTGCTTGACAGGTTTTCTAAGCTAAACTTTGATGCTAGTGTTGGAAATGAATTTGTCTTTGTGTAACGTAACTGGTGTTCATGTAAAGGGCTCCAATACTTTTGGGTCGAGTTCGCGCTATACAAATCTGCAAAAAAGAAAGAAATAGAAAAGACCCGGAAACCGCGTATTGGGTTGTAACGTCATGTGTTGCAGCCTGTGACAGAAAAGGGTTACCGTTAATAGGGGGCAGACTCAGTGAAAGCCATAACATAAAGAGATGCGGTATCTTGTTCAGAGTCAACAAATGAGTGCCTGTGGTTCACCTGTTTTTATGCATTGTTTTCACAGCCTCTCCTCCCCACAATTAAAACAAGTAGAAAACGAATCAATTACTTGCTAATTTAATTTGTAACCTACAGTACTCATTTAATATAGCTCTGGTGCTAACAGCGCATGCCACAAAGATATAAGTTTATCCAGCAAATCGCCGTGTAGTATTAGTATGATAGTGCAAGTGGTTAATGCACTCGCTGGCGAAATTTGTGTATCATCTCTGATCACAGATGATTAATGTACCCACGGCGCAGAATGAAGTATAACATGTAGGTCACAGATTTCTATTTACAACCTAGCACAGTGGGTAATGGCGTTTGTTTCAGAGTTCCACTGTAACTCAAAGGTCAAAAGTTACAATCCATGTAAAATATCCAGGCGTCTCCAACCTTATCAGTAATAAGAGCTACTTATGTTAAATAAAAAGGTATCCCAAGCTACTAATATTATTAGAGTTATAATAGTGACCAGGGTTGGATTGGGATTAAAAATCAGCCCAACGCACGCTAAAAAAAGTGGCCCACATATGCATATTGCCTTTCCGCAAAAATCTGCTTCGGCTAAATTTTATAACAAGCATTGGCATAGTCAATAGGTCTTGCTTTTGGGACCTTATAAGTATTTAGTTATGCAGTACAATGTCCTTGGTGCAACAACATCAACTGTTGCATGGCTAAACACTTATAAGGTCCCAAAGGCGAGACCTATTGACTATGCCAATGCTTGTTTAGCATAGTTACACAAAGATCTACGAGCCAGAATCAGAATTAACTCGCATAGGGAAGTCTCTGATGACATTGGTGTTTTTAGAGGAGTAAGGCCGGGGTGTGTTTTAGCTTCATTACTTTTTTTTCTGTTCATTAATAACTTATATTTGTTTTTAATGACTCACTAAAGATGTCCCAAAAGTGACCGCCTGCATACCTCTATCTATCCCTATTATATGCTGCTGATGCCGTTTTAATGGACCGCACTCCTAATGCGTGGCCTATTTTAATACAGGGCTTTGTAAAATTTATGGCCTCTTTAGATTTATTTACCAATTAAAAAAAATCTTTTATAATATATCTGGGGCCCAAGGAAGTACTTGTTAAATGGAATTTCTGTTGGTAAAGAACGTTTACAATGCACAAGCACTTTTCCATATTTGGGGCTGGTTTTCGCAGCAAATGGTTTGTGGACAGACCACACTATTTTTAGTAGGAACAAGTTTTCGAAATCAATCAACACAGTTCTTAGCCTCCCCAAACCAAGGAGGGGAGGAGCCATTCTACCAATTTTAATTTTTTTCTAACTCTGTGTAACCCTGTTGCAACCTATGGTGCTGGGGTATGGGGCATTTCTAATTGTAACAACATACAGTACGAAGAGAATAGGTTTTGTCGTAAGCTCCTGGGGGTCACTATTTCCTCTTCCCAATATGTGTGTGTCATAGCGAACTAAAGTTGCACTATAGCGAGGATTTTATTAGAGCGCGTCCTTCTCTAGTTTGGCTAGTCATATGGCAGAACAAGGCGGCATCTCTTACCAGAGATATAACAGGTTGCCTCCAATGTGACAGGGGCATGGATATCCCATGGCTAGCAGCGGTGAGAGCTAGTCTGTGCAGGATTAACTATACTCATGACTTTGATAGCCCTTCTGAGTTTACAAACGTAAGGAAGACAGACCATCTGGCGGCCCTATACATGTGCTATTGGGAGGACAGACTTGATAAGTCTAGCAAACCTAGTGTAACCAGGTTCGTGAACACTGAGCATGATCGACAATAGGTCAGCTATCTGACCAAAGTTATGGGCGGCTAGGATCACAGTCTTCTTTTCCAGTTAAGGGCAGGAACTGTGCAGTACCTGTTCTGTTTCCCTCTGGGTTTCAGAAACAATCTTGATTCTATTCCTTTTCCCTGTGATGGACGCTCAGGGCAAACCCTATTACACTTTGTATTTTACACTAACTTGTTTTTACTCCCTTTTTAGGAAATATTCACACATCACTCAGAGTGCAAATGGAACCCTTCTTGACTTAGGAAATAATTAATTAGTGTTTCTCGTGGCAGCATTTTTGAAAACCGTTGTTCAAGGTCGTAATTCAATGCTTACTGTTTAACTGTATTTTATTTGTCTTGTAATGCATCAAAAATTTTATTAAGTATCCTCTTATCACACATGTTAAGAATTTGTGTGTTTTACTGTATTATCTGAATATGCTCTTTTATGGATATATTTTTATACAAATAAAGTATCAATGATGAAGATATATGGATTCACTTGGAAAAATCATCATAAGCTAGGAGATGATGAAGGGATTTGTGATCAAGTAGAAAAGGAAAACCTAGGAAGCTCAACTGAAGATCACCCAGATGGCTCAAGTATTAAACGGTCAAAAACATTTAAGCATAGATCTCGCCTACTCTGCTGACAAAATGGATGTGTCTTTTGTTTAAAAGACCAACAAACAACCTTAAGAAAGCCAAACATTTTGTCCACCTGCCTCAATTGTATGTTCATAAATTTGAGTTTGGCAGTGAAGCACACAATCCTCAATATATGGTAAGATTATTAGCAATAGTTACATTTATTCATGCTTGCAGAGACCTAGAATATAGCGGAACATGCTAATTTTAAGTGATTTGAATCCAAATCCTTATAAATAAATTTTCCACAAGCATTAGGAACCACCCTAAAAGGGGCTCCCATCATTTATTGTGAAAAACTCCCTTTACACAACAGAGTATATAGCAAAAGTACATTCTTTAAGCTAATTCTTCACAACGTTTTACGATACACTCCATAATTGTATTTCACACTCATCAAGGCTCATAAGTTGTGGTTATAGTAAGTAGTGCCTTTTTTACCGAAATGACAACTACGAAAGAAACAGCAGAATGTTATGAAGTTCAAAGTAAGGGGCTGGATTCAGTATTCAGTGATCCACAAATATAACACGATTACTGATTATTTTAAAAGGGAGGGCCTGGTATACGCTTAAGTATTATAACAAATACTCCATCAAGCTTACCCAGCATGACTTCGGACATTTGTCTTGTCATTTTCTCTGCTGCTGTCTCCTCCCAATGAACTTCCAGCTCACGTTGGTCTTCTTGGGTCTTGATTTTTATGTTCGCTAGTAACTCCTGTCTCAACTATGTATCCGTTCAGTAATTTGTGTGAAATTTTGTAACTTGCAACTAGCTGTTTCCTTACACCCTTTCCTATCCCGCCAACCTCGTAATCTCCACTCGCCCGTTTCTGGACTCCATGACCTTCAGTCACTTCCTGATCTTTTTTCGAACCCGCCGGAACCCGAACCACATGGCCGATTCCCGGTGGAGCTGCACTGACCGCTATAGGGGAGATTGGCGCCGGCACACCGCTATGGCCATCACCTACCCAGCCGGACTTCGGACATTTGTCTCGTTGTTTTCTCTGCTGTTGTCTCCTCCCAATGGACTTCCAGCCCTCGTTGGTCGAATTGGGTCTTGATTTTAATGTTCGCTAGTAACTCCTGTCTCGACTATGTAATCATTCTGTAATTTATGTGAAATTTTATAACTTGCAACTTACGGTTTCCTTATGTAAAGCGCTCTGATACCTTTGGGTCTAGCCAGCGCTATATAAAACTCATCAAATAAATAAATCGAGATGCTTGTGCTTAAGATGCTGTAAAAATAACTCCACAGTGATCAGTTATTACAATTGTATACTTCTTTCCTACCATGATATTACCTTTAATATGCTGCATACGCCCCTCTTGCCTATCCCATTTGCTCCACCAGATAGCTTCTGGGGAATGGGTCCTAAATAGGGCCTCTGTAAAGTCCCTGCTTCTTAAGCGTATCCTAAAAGAGAAGGTTTCACCATCTGGAGCTACAGACAAGTCACGTATTTTTCCCCTTTTTGTTCAGAAATTAGGAATATATCATCTTTTTACATAAATATAGAAAAATATGCAAATGGCGCAGAGGTGTCCCAAGCACAGAGATATTATCTCTTATGAAGAAAATATGCAGAACATTGAAAGCAACGTTTGGAATACTGAATTTGCAGTCTTTGAAGCCAGATACCCAGCCAATAGTCCCTACAGATGTTATAACGTTATGTTTTAAGGATGACATCCCTTGCACAGTGGGAAATTGTGTGAAAAGTTTTAGATAAGTGTCTCACAGAGATAATGGGGACCTTCAGATCAATGTTTGGTGATGCGGAAAGAAAGGAACGAACAGCAGTGTGTGGAAGTGGTGCCAGTATAGGCCTCGCACCTGGAACAGCATCAGGACAGAACCCCAAGGTGCCATCTTACGGCACACAAGGTACTACTGAAAAGTTTTCAGATCTAGTCGGACGCCTGGGAATATTCTTACGTCAAGGAATCTACAGCAAGGAGGCCAAAGCACCATAAATGGGTAAAACAACATAGGGACACACATGATCCCGCGGATCTGGCCAAACAGTCCACCTAGTTATGACCAGACTGGAGAATTTGTGAGATGTTGCAAACAAAAACAAAAAAAACACCATGCACCACCCCTGACAAGTGGGCACTGACAAAACCCAGAGTATAGCCACCATCTCTGGCATCTACCAAAGGCCATGTGATTAACGAGCCAACATGCACAATGCACTGCAAGAAAATAGGGTTAAGCACCCAGACAAAAACACTTTCCTCACCAATGCATCAACATGGTGCCACATATATATATATATATATATATATATATATATATATATATATATATATATATATATATATATTCACGCTTCTTATCCCTTTTAAATCCAAAAAGAGGACGCAGCACTCACGGGGGGAGAGTCTTCAAGTTTATTATGACTCTTCAACGCACCAGACGCATTTCGGCAGTCGCCTTCCTCGATGGTACGAGGGTGCGACAGAAACAGCCATTTTTTTTTTTTTTTTTTTTTTTTAAATTTTTGAAAACCTTTATTGTGCACGAAATACAGAACAAATACGGGCCTACAACCTTCCGGCCGGCCACGAACTATCATGTAGCACTAAGGCATGCAAAACGGTGACATAGTAATACAGCTGCACATCGGCTATTAAGCAGGAATCAGACTGGAAATTGCCGCAAGACCATGACACAGGAGCATTTAAGGTTAAGTTTTCAAGTTTTTTTTGTGCAACTAGTTAGTTCAGGTCGTAGTGTTCCGTACTCGTGAAATGATAAAGTAAGAGCAAGGACCATGCAGGTGGGACATGACAGTAGCTACGAATCACAGAATCCACATCTCAACAAGCAGTCCCGACTGGGCAGGATGGCCACACAATATTCACGTTGCAGGGTAGCAATACCAACTACCCACTCATATCTACTCCGCCACCCTTCACCCAATATGCCTAAACACGGGCCGAGGAAAAAGAAAAACATAAAAGAAGCAAAAACAGGTCCCATAGAAACTAACAAAAATAAAATGTAACCCCCCACCCTACACACATGCAGAGGCTATGGCCTACCCCCCCCCCTAGCAGAGTGTCTGTCGCCCCTTAAACCCGAAATACAGAAAGAGAAGAAAAGAGGTAGAAGAAAAAGGTAAGATAAAGCAAGAAAACGTAGAAAAGGAAGAAAGAAAGGAACAAAAAACGAAATATTTCACATTTGAATATAGGGAGGAAGAAAAGAACGAGCTAATCTACCACTCCCAAAAAGAAGGAAGCGGGGAGGAGCCATTACAACACCAAAACTCCCGGACTCCCAGTCTTCCGCAACCCCTATGTCATGTTAGTGTTCCGGTCCGGATCCCCCCCGGCTAGTCAAAAACAGGCTCAGCAGCCATCAACTGCAACCTCTGTCCCCGAGCAACCCGCCCGCAAAATAACAGTCGCCCCATAGAGAGGAACCAAGAATGATATAACACAATACTTGCGACTTGAAATGAAGGGAGAGGCCAGCGCGCAGATCAGGAAATACAGTATGAAATAGGTAGAAGTCTCACTGAATGCACAATCAACACATCAACAAGTATTTCAGTCCGGGGTCACAACCAGGCGGACAGTCAGTGTCAATAAGGGAAAAGTCATCAGCCCTGTCCCGAACGTCGGAATCCCACCAGGCAGAGCCACAGCGAAGCAGTGAAACAATATGGCCACAGAGAGAGTGAGAGTGTCGCAGGAACACAAAATGGCCGTCGAGATCCAACAGTAACTCCAACTGTAGTAGTGAGTGCCCTAGGAACCTGCAGAGCGTACAAGTTCTTCGAAGTCAAAGCCAGAAGGCACAACCCAGGGGCCGGTGATGAGGTCGACGATGGTTTAGATATGTCCCAAGGCGCTCGCGATGAATATTCCAACAATGTCGCACTCTCCGGTGAAAGGAGAAACAAAGTATCCCTGATAGAGGCAGCAGGCAAACAATCTCGGGCACCAGTAAATTCGGGAGCGGGCACCTCTGTCCTATCGACAGAAGGAAGCACTGTATCGCCATGAAGCGCAAGCGGAGATGAGGGTAGAGTTGGCGGGGTCAGTACCTTGCAGTCCCGCCGCAGCGACGACGCCATGTCGTCCAGCTTCTTCCACAGCACTTGGCATCCTTGGCGCATATCCGCGCGGAGGTCATGCAGGGCAGTCAGGAGGATTTTGAGAGATATTGCAGGCTGAAGCCCCCGGCTCCCACTTCCCAAGGAAGGTATTCGGGAATCGGACCCCATCACAGGCGGGGCAACACAGGCCAGCGACAGGGACGGGCGCTCTCCCCCACACCTCGGAGCCTCAAACAAAGCCATCATGGCGAAAGTCCGGGGAAAATCACAGGATAGTCGTGGCCCAGGCGAGCGTCCTTGCGGGGCTAAAGCATTACAGAGCACAGCACCAGTGAAGCACACAGCGCGAAGAGGCGCCCTGCACCATAGGGGGGTAGCGAGGCGCGGGGCCAGGCAAGCACAGGCTATCAAACATGGCCGTGCAACACTCTCCGCCCGTACCTGCCCCAAACAAAGGATCCGCTGCGATAGGGTGCCTCAGCTCAACGAGCGCTCGCTCCTGGCCCCCTTCTGCAATCACCGTATGCGTCGCAGCACAGACAGTGCATCGTGAGGTCCCCACCGGTGCCCAGGTCGTCAGCGCCGATCAGGTATCCTGGCCGCCATCAGGTCTCCGGGGAACGGCAATGAGCTTTTGTGCAGACGGGCTCCCGGGCTGTGGGCATTACCGCGGCTATCTCCGGCCGCCGGGCAGGTCGAGAGACCAGGAACACACCGCTGGAATCAGCGCCGCGCCGCCCTTCATCCGTTAGTGAAATGCATCAGGATTCTTGCCAGGATCACGGGGCGGCGGTAACAGGCTGACGGAGCCGGGAGCCTACAGGTCTGCTCCGGTCGCCATCTTGGCTCCTCCCGAAACAGCCATTTTTTATTTACATTTTCCACACCACTTCCTGTGAGCACAACAACAACATAGAAAGAGGACCAATACACCTTTCAGTATTGTGGGCGCCATCTTAGTCTTCAATACTGTAGTCAGAGATACATAGCAAACATCGACATTACTGCCAACACACTAGCGAACATTTGCAAATTGCTGCAGATGTTTTAATGCCCTGTATGGGCGATCTGTTACTCTTACGCATATATAAAAAAGTTTTGTTATGTATCATACTTGTATAATCACGCCCTGAATGGGCACTACACAATAATGTGTATATATTCTTCTACCATCCCTTCTTCGCGCAACACAATAATATAGGTCCTCCACCCTCCCTTGAAAGTGACAACAAATTAAATTCCATAAAATATACCAAACTGTAAATTCATATTCATCGCAAAAAGAAATACAAATATTGTCCAAATATTTTTACAAAATATCTAAACATTCAAGTTCATACTGCTACTTCTGATTCAGAGTCCCTCCCCTTGCTTTCAATAAGTTCTTATTTCATCTTGCAAGGGGACCACTACTAGGAAAAGAGCCCTCTACCCTACGTGCACTGCCAGTTCCTCATTACTGTTCAACCCTCCGGGTGCCTTGGCCCCCAGATCTATGATATATCTCAACTCTAATAGTCTCAGTCTAGTCAGCCTGTCTCCTCCTCTTAAAGTAGCTGGAACATGATCTAATATAAAGTAGGTAAGTAAATCCCTGTTACTATCATGTAGTGTTTGATAATGTCTTGCTACCGGGTATGTTATGTCCCGTTTTTTTTATTGCACGTTGGTGTTCTAAAATCCTCACCTTGGCCGGGTGAATAGTGCTCCCTACATATCTTAGTCCACAGGGACATACCAGACAGTAGGTGATATAGGGGGTACTGCAAGTTAAAAACTTCCTGATCCAGCGTGGTTTAATATTCCCTTTCACTGAATATGATGACACCTTTTTACTCTTACTACACGCTTTACATCTTTCACATGGAAAAAATCCATGTGGAGCTTCCCCAAAAGGTTAAGGTACTGTGTGTACAAAATTACTGTGTGTCAATGTGTCCCTAAGGGCCCTCTCTTTTCTGAAAGTTAATATAGGACGTGCCGGAATATCTTTCCCAATCACTGGGTCTGATCTCAATAAGTTCTAGTTCCTTCTCATGATGTTTCTCAGTTCTCCAGCCCCACTCGAGTAGGTCGTTATCATTCTAAAGTTATTTTTTTCTTGACTAGGATTTCTTGGTGTCAGCAAATCCTGTCTGGGTTTAGCTTCTACTTTAGTAAGTGAGTCTCTCAGTAACTGTTCTCCATACCTTCTGGCTCTGAATCTCTCAATACTAGCTTTCGCATGTCTCAGGAAGTTCTCGTTAGTAGTACAGTTTCTTTTCATCCTCAATAGCTCCCCATAGGGGATACTAGAAATCAGTTTAGGAGGATGATTACTCTCAAAAAGTAAGATGGAATTCCCTGCCGTAGGTTTACGATAGAACTGTGTACAAATTTTACCATTGGCAATAAACACCTCCAGATCTAAGAAATTCACAGTTGCCTTGCTCATTTCGGCAGTGAATCTCAGGGTTCGAGGCATGTGGGCTGCTGAATTCATATCTGTGCATAGATCGCCGCCTAGTGTTGGGTCCGGATGATTGCACATTGTTGTCCTGGAAGAGTCTTCGAAGTATCACGAGATAGGTGGCTCCTCCCCTGGACTACAGTGCGCATGGGCATCGCCCCCATCCCCAGATTGTTTTTTTCCGCCATTGGGTTCGGATGTGTTTCGGTTCCCTCTGTCGGGACCGATAGTAGTTTTACGTTTCTACTTGAGACCAAAAGGTCTTTAGGCTGGGCGTTGGTATTGTTTCGTTCGGGTTATCTTATTCTCAGCTCCGAACGCTTCCTGCCCCTCCGCGTGCTCTCGGCGCGGACGGGCCTACTCGACGCTCCAAGTTCCTGAACATGGAACGGACTCCGTTCAAGAGGTGCCCGGTGTGCACCTCCAAGTATTCACACCTCGACGTGCACCCTGTGTGCAACAAGTGTTTGTCACCGGACCATGACGAGGCCAGGTGTATGGCCTGCTCAAAGTTCCGGTGCAAGAAGACCCTAAAGCATCGTCGGGCCGCTCGACTCCAGGCCCAGTTGTCGGCACCCCCTGCGCCCCCGCCGGACAACATCTTTGAAGAATTTGAAGAAGACGAAAATGTCTTTCAGGTTTCGGACTCTAGCCCTGCGTCGGAGGGAGAGGACTACGACGCAGAAGATGAGGAGTTTGATGAAGCCGGCGACGAGGTAGGGGACGACGATGGGGCCATTGCCACCGTGGGGGATAGCTCGGAGGAAGAGCACCCCCAGACTGATTCAGGGGCCAATCCCCAACATACGGCCCAGGTCGAGGGATCGCCTTCGGGCCTTACCCAAGACCTTGCTAATAGTCCAACTGCCCCGCCTCTCGGCCCGGCCGCGGACATTTCTGAGGCGCCACTCCCGTTGAAGAAAACGAAAGTGAAGCCATCGGGATCCACACCATCGGTTTCGAAACCGAAAGTGAAAGCTCCACTGGTGGGACAGAAGGCTCTAGAGGCGTCAACACCTAAGAAAGTCAAAATGGCCGACTTGAAAAGCCACGCCAAAATGGCCGACCCCAAGGCCTCGGGGTCGACGCCGAAGACGAAGGTGGCCGACGCGGCTGCATCGGCGCCGAAGATGGTCGAGGTCGACGACCCGAAAAAGGCTCCAAAGAAGCGTCAAAGCGATTCCAAGGCTCCGGCTGCGCCGGCTCCGACCGTCGGGGCCAAGGATGGCAAGGTGTCGACTCCGAAGACGCTGCCCCCGGCAGACTCGACTCCCGACTCAGGGAAATCGCTCGAGACAGTCAAGCCCTCTCCAGCCTTGACGAAGAAGGTCGCTGAATCCCTGCAACGGATTCGAAACGCTGCGGTTCCCGAACCAGAGGGAGTGAAGCCGAAGCCCGCATCGAAGCCGGCGAAGGTGCAGACGCCTATTCGCTACACCCTGCCGCCGAAGTCGACGAAGAAAGCCTTCGCTCCAAAGCAGGGGGCGGACGTGCCCTCAAAGGAGGTGTCGACGCCCAAAGCGTCGTTGGCGGGGTCGAAGCCTCGGCTCCAGCCGCTCGCTGAGGAAGAGCGCCGTGAGGTCATCATCGACGCCAATACTGGGAAATTGTCCCTCCTCAAACGGAAAATCACCACGGAACCGGTGCTTGAACACTTTCGGATTCCTCTTAAAAACAAGAAGGACTCGGCGGGCGCTTCGGCCCCTATGGAGCCTTCGTCTCCCAAACAAGTGGAACGTTCTCCTACGCGTTCTAACGCAGGGGAAGGTGACGATGAGGAGGAAGTCGAGTACAACTATCCGGCATACTCGGATCCGGAGGAGGAACATGAACCCTGGTCGGCCGGAGCCGACCCAGATGACCCGCAATCGGGTCAGGAACCGCAGCTCTTTGCGGCAAAGGCCTCACCGACGGAGGACTCTGCGGCCTTCAACGCCCTAATTGAGAGGCCCGCAGCCAACCATGATGTCGAGCTCCACTCAGATCCTGTGGATGTGGATTTTTTGTTTGACACTTTCTCAGTGGCAGAGAAGTCAGTCAAGACATTGCCAATGCTCAAAGGGGTGCTAAAGCACGTGCCGGAGGTCTTCAAGGAGCCCACTCGGGCGCGTGTCATCAATCCTCGCATTGATAAGAAATATAAGGCAGCGCCCTCGGATCCAACATACATCAAGGGACCCTTGCCACTGGACTCTTTGGTTGTATCCAACGCTCGGAAGAGGGCGAATTCACAGACTACTGGTGACGCTCCTCCCCCAGACAAAGAGTCGAAAATATTCGAGGCCTCGGGAAAAAGGATTGCTGCGCAGGCAGCTAACATCTGGCGTATTTCAAACACGCAGGCCCTACTTGCACGCTACGATAGGGCTCACTATGACACCCTAGAAACACTGTTGCAGCACCTACCTGACCTGTACAAGGAGGCTGGGGAGATGTTAATTCAGGAGGGCAAGCTAATCACTAACGCTTCCATCAAATGTGCACTAGATGTGGCTGACACTGCCTCCAGGGCGATCAACACTAGTGTGTTGCTGAGGAGGCATGCATGGCTTCGAATCTCAGGCTTTAAACCTGATATCCAAACAACCATACTCAACCAAACAGTGAATCCTGACCACCTGTTTGGCCCTGAGGTGGATGCGACACTGGAAAAAATGAAAAAGGACACGGACACTGCCAAGTCCATGGGGGCCCTCCAATCTCAGCAGTTTCGGGGTGGTTCCTTTCGCCGCTCCAATTCCAGAGGCACCTCCAGGGGTCAAGCATCGCAATCCACACAGTACTATAAAGGCAATACCCAGACCTCATACACCAACAAGGGTAGAGGTGGCTACAGAGGCAACAATGTCAAGGGCAGGGGACGTGGAAACAATAGCTCCAGGTCCACCACCGCCAACAAGCAGTGACGTCTTGTCACTGCCCCCCGACCACTCAACACCGGTCGGGGGGAGACTCCAGCAGTTCCTGCCCGCGTGGAAATCCATCACCACGGACAGGTGGGTGAGATCTCTTATCCAGTACGGTTACTGTTTGGAACTTACTTCCACTCCACCAAACATACCTCCAAGAAGCCGTCCTATGTCCGGCGAGCACTTGCACTTGTTGCAGCAGGAGGTCACAGTCATGCTGCAAAAAGGGGCAATAGAGCTCGTTCCACTGCAAGAAAGGGGAACAGGGGTTTACTCCCTGTACTTTCTGATCCCCAAAAAGGACGGATCCCTCAGGCCCATCCTGGACCTCAGGCCCCTCAACTGGTATATTCTCTCGGAGCACTTCCATATGCTCACGTTACAGCAGGTTCTCCCTCTGCTTCAACAGGGGGACTTCCTGGCCACACTGGACCTAAAGGATGCATACTTTCATATCCCCCTGCATCCTTCCCACAGGAAGTATCTCAGATTCACAATCCTAGACCAGCACTACCAGTTCAGGGTTCTGCCGTTCGGGGTCACCACAGCGCCAAGAGTCTTTACAAAGTGCCTGGCGACTGTGGCGGCGCATCTGCGACGCCAAAACGTCCACGTCTATCCTTATCTGGACGACTGGCTCATTCAGGCAAGGACAGAACAGCAGTGCGCAGACCACGTGTCACGCACTATTCATCTCCTGCACGATCTGGGATTCTCGCTGAACTATCCAAAATCTCATCTCCAGCCCGCCCATGTACGGCAGTATCTGGGCGCGATGATAGACACGCTGGCAGCCACTGCGCAGCCAAATTCAGTGAGAATCGCCAGCATCCAGACTCTGATCCAACGATTCAGACCTCAGCACTCGCTTCCAGCGAAGGTGTTCATGCAGTTGATAGGCATGATGGCCTCCTGCATCTCCATCGTCCCGTACGCGAGACTACATATGCGTCCGCTTCAGGAGTGCTTGGCACGTCAGTGGACTCAGGCTCATGGGCGACTGACAGACCTAGTGTTGGTGAGCGGTCGGGCGTACAACTCTCTGCATTGGTGGAATCCACAAAACCTTTGCAAGGGCCGACCGTTCCAGGAGCCTGTGCCACAGATTATCCTGACAACGGACGCTTCTCTCCAGGGATGGGGAGCGCATGTACTCCATTACACGGTGCAGGGACTATGGACACTACAGCAGAGGAAGATGCACATCAACGTTCTGGAACTGATGGCAATCTTCATGGCTTTAAAGGCATTCAAAGTACATCTGTCCAACAAGGTCGTGTTGATCCGGACGGACAACATGACGGCCATGTACTACATCCAGAAGCAGGGAGGCACACACTCTCCGCAGCTGTCTCATCTGGCTCAGAGCATGTGGAAGTGGGCCATTCAGAGGAACATCTTCCTCATGGCGGAGCATCTCCCGGGCAAAGACAACCAGATGGCGGACCTGCTCAGCAGGCACAGCCACCAAATGCACGAGTGGGAGATACACCCATCAGTACTCCAACCGTACTTCCAAAGGTGGGGTCATCCAGAGATAGACCTGTTCGCCACAAAGGAGAACGCAAAATGCCAAAGCTTCGCCGCCAGGTTCCCACACCCGCAATCACAGGGCAATGCGATGTGGATGAACTGGTCAGGCAGATTTGCGTACGCTTTTCCCCCAGCACCTCTGATACCGCTGGTGGCACGCAAACTCAGGCAGCACTCGATGACTCTCATCCTGGTTGCTCCAACATGGGCTCGCCAACCATGGTACACCACGTTTCTGGAACTCTCCGTGGTACCGCATCAGAGGCTTCATCTCACCCCCAGCCTTCTGACGCAGAGCCATGGCGACATTCAGCACCCAGATCCGCAACAGCTCAACCTGGCGATCTGGCTCCTGAAGTCCTAGAGTTTGGCTACCTCAATCTTCCCCCCGATTGTATGGACATCATTCGGGAGGCAAGGAAGCCCACTACTCGAGCTTGTTACGCAGCCAAGTGGAAGCGTTTTGTCATGTACTGTGTAAACCACGATATTGACCCACTGGACGCTTCCATTCAGAACATTATTTGCTACCTGTTCCACCTGTACCAATGCAATTTGGCGTACTCTTCCATCCGCATTCATTTGTCTGCGATGGCAGCATACCTTCAGAATAGGCAACACCTATCCCTTTTTAAGGTCCCTGCTATCAAGGCTTTTCTGGAAGGACTCAAAAGGGTCATTCCACCGCGGACACCACCAGCTCCAGAATGGAACCTCAATGTGGTTCTTACAAGGCTGATGGGTCCTCCCTTTGAGCCACTGCACTCTTGTGAGCTTCAGTTTCTGACTTGGAAGGTTGCTTTCTTAGTAGCAATTACATCGCTACGTAGGGTTAGCGAGTTGCATGCGCTCACCATCCAGGAACCTTTCTTCCAAGTACACGCTAACAGGGTGGTGCTCCGCACTAACCCTAAGTTCTTACCCATGGTTGTATCTCAATTCCACATGAACCAAACAATTGAGTTACCAGTGTTTTTTCAAAACCCAGAGTCACTGGCGGAGCGGATGCTCCACACCCTTGATGTTAAAAGAGCCTTGATGTACTACGTCGACAGGACTAAAGATTTTCGTAAGACCAAGCAACTCTTTGTTGCTTTTGCCTCACACCACAAGGGAAATGCTATCTCCAAAGCTGGGATCGCTAGGTGGATAGTGAAATGCATTCAGATCTGTTACGCTAAAGCTAAACGCACTCTCACAATTCCACCAAGAGCCCACTCCACCAGAAAGATGGGGGCCTCTATGGCTTTCCTAGGTAACATTCCCTTAGAAGATATTTGTAGAGCAGCTACATGGTCTACCACACATACTTTCACTAAGCATTACTGTGTAGATGTGCACTCTAAACAGCAGGCAGCTGTTGGCCAGGCTGTTCTCAAAACGCTTTTTCAAACGGCTGCAGCTGGCACGGGCGGCCGCCGCTAATGGAGGGACTGCTATGTATTCTATGCACAGATATGAATTCAGCAGCCCACATGCCTCGAACTGCAAATGCTACTTACCAGTATGCATCTGTTCTTGGCATGTAGGGCTGCTGACATTCATATCGCCCGCCCTCCTCCCCGGCGCCTGTAGCAGCTGCAGTATTTTCTTTACACATATTTTCATACTCTTAGCATAGGGCATCACTCACATATTTCACTCCATCTCTGCCAATGGCTAAAAACAATCTGGGGATGGAGGCGATGCCCATGCGCACTGTAGTCCAGGGGAGGAGCCACCTATCTCGTGATACTTCGAAGACTCTTCCAGGACAACAATGTGCAATCATCCGGACCCAACACTAGGCGGCGATCTATGCACAGATATGAATGTCAGCAGCCCTACATGCCAAGAACAGATGCATACTGGTAAGTAGCATTTGCATTATTGTCATTCTGGTTCAGTACATTCACAAACATAGATGCCGTTTCCACAGAACCCCTCCATACCAGGAAGAGATCTATTTACCTGTACCAGGCCACTATCCTTCTGTCCATTCTACATTGGTAAACGACCAGACCACCTGCTCCTCCCACCATCCCGCGAAAAGGTTTGCGTAGTTGGGGGCGAAGCAGGTGCCCATTGCCGTACCCGTAAGTTGTTTAAAGTGCTGGTCCTGGTACAGGAAGATGTTATTTTGTAAACAAAAGGTTAGGAACTCCGAAAGCATTGAATTATGCTCCACACATTTTATGGAATGTTTGTCCAAAAATTATTTCTCAGCTTTCAAGCCATCTTTGTGTGCTATATTGGTGTAAAGGCTAGCTATATCCATTACAACCATACAGTCTCCTTCATGCCAATCCATTTTTTCAATGTGATTCAAAAAATCCTTTGTATCTCTGATGTAACTTCTTAAAGATTTAACAAAATCAGCCAAGAAATAATGAATATACACAGATACATGTTCTAGTAAACTCCCTTGTGAGCTCACAATCGGTCTACCAGGTGGTATATATATATATATATATATATATATATATATATATATATATATATATATATATATCAAGAAATGAGAGGCGCTGACTCTGTGGAAATGAAACACCGAAATCTTTAATCCAATAGATAGCCTAGATGCGTATAGACGGCAATATATATAGATACAAGTTTCTTCACGTCATCAAACTGTTCTTAAAAGGAGCTAAAAATTGCATTCCCAAAGAGGATGTCGGCTCCCACATGGAATCTAAATATGGTGCTCACATAATGAAGTCATCTTTGAAACTATTACACAAGACTACATTACAAAAGTTCACACTAAGACTGCTTTTTTGGTGGTCAGAACATCACTCTGCGGAGTTACTAAGTTACAAGCACTCATGTTACAGGAGCCTTACTTCCAATTGCACAAAGACAGGATTGCAATTAGAACTGACCCACAGTGCATGCCAAACATTATCGCTCAGTTCCAGATGAGCCAAAGTATTCTGATACCAAGTTTCTTTCAGAAACCGAAAACGCATGCAGACAGAACATTACATGCCCTAGATGCAACACGGACTGTAATGTATTACATCAAAAGGACAAAGGCTGACAGGAAATCAAAGCAACTCTTTGTATCATTTGCCAACAGTTTACTGGGAAGGCCGGCTACCAAGAACCCAATTGCAAGATGGATAGTAAAGACTATTCAGTTGTGCCACCAGAATGCAGAAGAGACGTTACAACACAGTCCTGCCGCACACACAAGTAAAAGAGGAGCAACTGTTGCATTTTTAGCAAATACTCCACTATAGGATATTTGTATGGCAGCAACATGGTCATTAGTGCACACATTCACAAGACACTATTGTGTTGATATTCAAATGAACACAAAAGTGCGAGTAGGACTAAGGGGCTTACAACATGTGTTTTTGAATCAAAGCTAATCTTTAACCCAACCTCCACTGTATTAACAAACTGCTACAATATCTATGCACAGCATGTGAATCCAGAAAAGACTCATGCTGCAAAACCTATAGTTTACCTGTCGGTGTACGTTTGCAGCTTGAATTTGCTGGATTCACAAGCAAACCCACCCTCCTCCACCAAGAAAATGAAATAATACAGGGAAAAAAAGGAAGATGACGACAAAAGGTGAGAGCTTCCGGCGGAAGCACAACTTCACCAGGGGCCCCAAATGAAGGTATGATGATGCTCTCCAGCAACCAAAATAGTAGTACAAAAGTTTTTGGGGAGAATTCCGGACCTAGCCTCTAGATAGCAGAATAATGCAAAGCATGTGAATCCAGAAAGTTCTTCAAGCAGCAAAACTTCACCGACAGGTAAGAAATTAGACGTTCCTTACCGACCCACCCCGCCTCCCCTCTTTGTGAACAGATTTCGAGGGTCAGGGCTGTTCCCCTTTCGCAGCCCTAGCTTTTTCCACCCCAGTGGTGAGTATTCGTCATGGTTACGCACTCCTGGCGTGGAAAGTTGCGAAAACAAACTAACAGCGTGCTGGGGTGGCTGTATATAGGCACAGCACGTGTCATTTCTGGCATTGATGACACCACGTGAAGTCCAGCAATGCTAATTACCGACGCTCAGGGGTACTGCTCACAAAATTGTTTTGCATCCAGTCTGATTCCTCTGGACAATTCGAGGATAAGGGAGATGCCGCTAGATATTTTCTACCAGATAAAGCCGATACTAATGTAACTTGTTCAATTAGAGTTCGCTCCTTGACATGTCCCAAAGTCTTGCCTGTGGCCGAACATCCTGTACTCGTCTGCCACAGGAACGTGATTTCTGCAACATGTTCCAAGAATTTAGGTTAATGTTTTCACTGATACTGGGAAAGAGTTTCCCAATTACAATACCTTGTTCCTGGGTCCTTGCAAACAACAGTACTACAAATGCTTTAATACATAACTGAAGGCAATGTACAACTTGTTTAAAAGTAAGTTTGGGGTGTGGGGGGAGCTGAATTCCAAGACCACAAAGGTTTAGGGCTCTCTTTGCTCACACTTTCTTCCATCCTGCTAATGTACTAGTGTGGTTCCAGGCAACTTGAGAGGAATGGCAACTAGTTCTTAACAAGGGGAGCCTCTTTGGACGGACTTCTAAGTAGTGGGAAAGGCTTCCGAGAATGCATAATCTCTGGTTTATTCTTCCAGCGCAATTTTCACAGCAGAGGTGATGGTGGTACTTTGGTCTGGGTCTACATCTGTTGGGGTTGTGAGTCACGTAGTGGCATGGAGATTCCGTATGCACTGTCGTGTTCTATCTAGGACCCCAATCAATATTGTGACCGTATGCCCCTATACGGCTATAATCCATCCATACCCCTATAATGGCATAAACGATCAGAGCCATATTTCAGAAACTCGCCTCTGCAGCTCATTACAGTATATGACACAGCAGAAGCCACTATTTTAGATTCCTAGATTACACACCGAGTACTTTCAACAGATAAAACTCCCAGCAACCTGGGAAAGCCCCGCTTGCTTTGTTTTCATTAGTAATAGAACTCTAATGAGCACTGTAAGAACGACCAGTTCTTAGTGACATCTTTATTGACGTCTTATGTCCAAAAACTTACGTCAAACAAGGCACCTTCCAGGTATAAATAATACCAACGTTGCCTTAAGCAAACACAGCAATGGGGGTGGAGAATACAGGAGCAGAACAGCTGTCCCTTGCAGAGCTCAGCAGATGCGAGAAGCCCACGGACGCTGCCCCTCCTCCTCCTTGACGCGCTGAGAAAGATGCTGTCTTTTCTCCTGCCGAGAAAATCCAGCTCCGGCATTTCCAGCCTACCCTTGCGGGTAACTGGGATATCGAGTCCTGAGAGGAGATACAAGACCTCCAACATTCTATTCCAGAGGTACAGTGTTGACTAAACCCTTAGAGAGAATTCTTGAAGCAAACCCTTGGCAAAACCAACTTAACTTAAATTGCTACTTACTTACTCCCTCCCAAGTATTAGGCTTAGGTCCGGTACACTGGGGTAGGTGTAGTTAGAAGCACCAGTTGAGGACGTTAGCTAAATGTATATATGAATGTATATATTTTATTCATTTTAACTATCGTATGGCTAAGAAACCATATCAATGCTTTTACAGTATTATTTCGCAATCCTCCTTTTACTGTACGCACTTTTTATAATAACAAGTCTTGCAATTGTGGCAATTCATTTCTCTTGCATGAGAAGAAAGACTGTTCAATAAATAATATCTTTTATTGAAAACGCCCGTCTCTCTATTCTCTGCGTCCTGGTGAAAGTAATTCTTGCACAACTGACTGAGTGAAATAGCTGTCTATTGTTTCACACGCAAAGTTGTCATGTTTATGTGGTTGTTGGAAAACTGAATCCCTTCTTGTCTGAGCCAGGGGAGCTGATCACTTCCTATTCAGTCAAGAAAGTTTCCAGTGACCTCTGAGCTAGTTGGTACAAACCCAATTAAGTCTAACATAGTCAGTAGAGACCTGGAAGACCGCACTTCTACGTCTACACTGCTGTTTGTTATTCCAATGCGCAGGGCCTATTGGGAAAATAGGAACTACACTACAGCACCAGTGGTGATTATTTTGATGTCAATGTCAGAACCAGAGTCACAAGCATTCCTCAAGGTTACCAGGTGACTGGAACATGAAGGCATGTAGCGGTGGCAAGGCTTTAAGTAGTGTTCTCTCATGGTATGTGAGGGCCCACATCTGCCCCTTTGGCACCTGAACTGACCAACTGTCTCCATATACTGAGGAGAGCAGCACTAGGTTGAGATGTGGTACCATCTCTCACTCTTTTATCAGTGATGTCTGGTCCCAGACTTTCATGTTAGTGGACAAGAGTGATTAGCTGGGATCAGTGTCCTAGTGGAAAAAGAACAAGGAAGAATTCTTTAAGCTCTCACAGAAAGGACAGAAAAGATAATTAAAGCAATTCTATTGAGGTCTTAATTGTCAAGGAGGAAGCATATGCTGCCAAGCATCAATGATGTCCTAAGAGAAGACTGCGATGGGAAGAGTAGGTATGTTGAAAAAGGAGTGCAATCTTTTGAGGGGAAGATGGAGGGTCTCGCATGCAGTGTACTGAAAGTAAAGCTGTGGTCTGTTACCTCCACAGTTCTCATACAGACTTGACAAACAAGGACATCAAATATGTGGCTGGAAGACACGCATACATTCACGGCCTGTGCAATTGAGGAAATGGTGAAAGTTAAACTACAGCTTGAAGCCCTGGATACCCCGGGTTGAGATTCCATCATAGGGTTCTGGGTGTTCACTCAATTCTAGGAATTGATTCCATTCGTGCTGTGAAATGATTGGATGCACAATTTGCAAGAGTTCTAGAGTGAGAGAGACTGGCAACTGGTGTGTTCTTCTGCCTGGTTGCCTTCGCAGTTAAGGGGAACTCACAAATCCTGCAGTACTCTTCCTGTCATTAGCAGATTTGCAGTAGGGTGTGTTAGGCATTTCCGTGCAAGAAAAAAGTTCTGTTGGAGGCTTGCTACATTCTGATATTCCAGGCATGTTCTAAAAAGGACTAATTTTGATCAAGTCTGACTTGTATGCAAGAGGCACTGTGGCATCTGTAAGGCAAAAGGTTGACAGGTCTTTTCTCGGGGGCATAAGAGGATGAGAGGGTATGTCTCTCTGTGACCTTTTGATGTTTATTCTGCTCTGGGAGGGCAGTATTATTTTAAACCTACATCTTAGCGGGGTATTGTCGACTTTTGACAGGGTGGAGTGGGAAATGTATCATGTTCCTGTATAGGCTTTATTGTGATTTCTGATGGTTTTGAGTCACCACTGTCACCTCTCTTCCTCCATGAGACCCGTGGGATACTGCCTGGTTGATGTGGCTCTAAAGATGGTGTTTTTCTTTTTATCCAATGTTCTCTGCCGATAAGCGGGTAGACGCATGAATTTTGGCTGGGTTTGCTCTATGAAATGCATACATTTGGTGATATCTAGTAGCTTTACTAGGCTTTGAGATTTTAAGGGCAGGCACCCCCTAAACCCTCAAGTGGCCAATTGACGTTCCCATTATTTTGGAACTGAAACAAGTTGACACAGTACATTTCTCTATATACGTCCTCCATGTAATGAGCAGCAGTAAACTCCCATGTCTATAGTAGATGAACCATTTGAGAACCTCGCACCTGCCAGCTACTTTCTACTTTTGACTTGACCAAAAGGTTTTACACAGGTAGAAATGCATCCTTCTTGCCGCCTTTTTATGCCAGACTAACCTAGGTTTATATGGGTTTCTTGACCCTTTCTTCTCGGTGGCTGAGGCTTCTATTAAGAGTATTGGGAGTGGCAGGGGGGCTTGTGTGCTAATGTCTAAAGAGACAAGAACATAGATTTAGTCTAACTGGATATTGAGTTTGAAGAGAACTGGTTGTAACCGTTTCAGTTTTCATTTAAAATGTGCAAAGTGAGCACAACTGTTGCCCAGTTGAAGTGCAATAGTATCTAAAACCCGGGCCATTGGTGATAAATCGCAGCACCCAACAAGGATTCTCGCCTAGGAGCTGAAGAAAAGATCACTCCGGTGTAAATGTGCGCTGTAAAATGTGTGATCTAAATGTGTGAAAACGAATAGTGCTTGAATTTGTCTACCAATTGCATCGTGAATGCAGTAATCCATAATCAACTAACCCCACAAACTGATTGCTGTTATTTGTACAACACCATATTGGCGATGCTCCAGCTGTAATTAATGTACCGATTCATGGAGCTTATCCTACCTAGTATGCAACTCCCAGGCTTTACTGGATTCAGACAGAACTTGTTTTTTTTCCTCCCAAAAGTTAGATTTGGGAGGCTTTTGAGAGAGAATCTTAAGTCTCTATAGGTATGTGATAGATGCTTCAAAGCAGCAGCAGTTTTAAATTAAAGTAATCGATTTGACCATTAAATCCAGTGAAAGGTAGCAGCTTATCAAAAGAGACTACTGAAATTGGGTTAGGATGTTGCAAGATCAACTGGTTCCCTTTGGAGGTAAGAAGATGTGTGCATTTAATTTAGCTCACAGAAATTAGAGATTTTCTTTCCATTTCCTATGTCTTCTGGGCTGCCTAGCACTTTTTTTAATCTTGACCATAGTGGTGGAGGTCCTTGGCCCTGCTTAGGAATCTCTGCTCAAGTGGCTCGTTAGGTACTTAATTATCAGTTATGTTGGTTCCCAACAAGATTTCTTTCACCTCACTGTACTTTGTTGCTAGTCTCAGAGGTTGATCTTTAATAGGCTGTGCAGAACCTTTGAGGCTTCCAATACTGGTTTGTTGCCTCATTTCTCGAAAGAACAAGATCACTGGTGATATCACCGGAGTAGGATATCCGGTTATCATGTCTACGAACTGTGGCTGTTGGGTCCTCTGCAGGTGGTTTAGGGAAAATAACTTTCTTACTTGTTTTGCAGCAGCAGATATGTGTAATCACAGCAGGCATTAAAGTAGGTGCTTGGATATGTACTATATGAAAGTGACTGTTGCAACTTTGCATAGCCGATTGGCTATAAGATTTGATCGTATTGTGAAGATTTCTCGACTTCTATTGTCAGAGGTGATATCTTTTGCTTCTTGAAGTGTTATTGTTGCTTTTTGTTCAAACTGTAGAGTAGTATAAGGAGATTAAGTATGTGTTTTTGAGCTTTCTCAACTATTGCAATTATAGTGTATTGTGAATTAATGAAATGTATTTGAAGAGCACAAACTGCTACCCTAGTAGTAGGGTGTTCTCACGCTGGTAAGGTATGAGATCTGCAGGTAAATAAAGCATAGATAAGGGACAGTAATTTTTTAAGGGATTTACAGAAGAGCATGTGATCCAAGCTGGAAAATAGATGAAGAAAAGAAATTGCAGTGTTTAGCACCCAGAAAGGGAAAGTATCGGCCTCCATCTCTATGGATTCAGAAATTTGGAGAGCGTTTGAAAACGAGGATTACAAAGATCTCCCTCGACAGTGGTGGGCAAAGAGGTGCTGCCTATAGCAAGTTCTTTTCCAAGGAATTCTCTATGCCAGTGGCCGAGAGACTTAAAATAGACATTTTGGCAATGGGGGATCAGTGCAAAGGTGTAAGAGAGCACACGCCTGAGTTAAGGGCAGAAAGGCCCAGGATGAGGCAGGCAGCATAATTTTGAACCATATATACTCAGTGGAAACAGGGAGGCTGGACAGCAAAGATGGAATGCATTACAATAATCTAATCAATATATGAGTGATTTGATAGTCACCATGAAGTTATTGTAAGATAATTATGGAAAATTAGCAGTCAGGAGGGTGCACCTTTTTTATTTTTACATAGTTTGACTCTGTCTATCGTCTTGATCTGTGTGTTCCCATTGAGGTAAGTGGCATTTGGATACATATTTTCTGGAGAGCATTGTTTAAGGGCCCATAAGTTTCTGTACTATTTTATTTCATGTATATTGTAAAGTAAATATCCCCCTTGATATGTTGTTTGTTTAGGGCAAAATTGGCTAAGGATGTTTTTACTGCCTTCAGCAGTGAGAGAAGTGCATGGGCTGATACATACTTCGTTTTCTACAGTGTTGTGGTACAGACCTGCAGGCATTATAAGATCCATGCTTTTTAGTGAGGCTTTCTACTTTTCATATTGAGTTTAATTGTCCAGAGTATTGAATTGGCTTGGCCATGAGTGGGTGGAATCTCTTATTTTTATTTTTTTATTAACATGACTGTTTACTTGGAAAAGACCATTTGTAATTTCAAGCTTGTCTGTATGCTAACATAATTATGCTAGTGTTCCAGGGCACAGAGTAATCGATTAGATAGAAAATTCCATATGAATCTGTCTCGAAGATAACTTGAGCAATGCTTGGCCACACTTTAAAAAGGAAAATCATTTGTCAAAAAGAATATTTTTAAGTCAGTGGTTTTGAGATCTGATTATTTTCATTCGAAGTATTTGGCCCGAAATCAATGCATGCTTGCTGAGCAGAGAAGATGGATTTAAGACAAGGTTCTCTAAATTAAAAAGTAGGACATGTATTTTTATCTGTCCTAACGGTTAAAACCCCTAATTGTTTTTACTGTGGAAAAGGCTAGTAACTCAATTGGCGAGTACAGAGTTACAGGCGGGCACTTTAGCTCTGTTAACTTCTGAATGAGACCGCTGAGTTTGGTACTTCAAAGTATCAAAGGAAACCGTGCATTAAATCAGATTTTGTGGTTAAATTGAATTTAATCTCACTAGTAGTCAAAGTGCAACTTTAGTAAGTTGCTATTTTGTTGCTTAATGTTTTCCGGTGCTTTTTTATGTTTGAGCACAAAGATTGTCTTCCAAGACAGCTACTAACACCCTGGGGAGATGTGTGAACGGGACTCAGGAAAGGGAACAATAGAGACTTGCCGTTGGCAAAGAGGTTATCTCTCCCTGTCATTAATCCACAAAGGCGAGCTTCAACGGGGAAGCCGTCTTTGCAGGGCAATTGGTGGATATACATGAGGAGCTACTCTTATGGTCAAATAAACAGGATGGCATCAAGGACAGAAATTTGAGAATAGTGGTTAGACCTATTTTCCCTTGAGGGCAGGTAGTCCACAGGTGATCACACCTCTGGGATGGGATACCCAGCACCACAAGCAGAGAGAAGGATTCTGCAATCTTTAGAGAGGGCAGAACACAGCATTGTAATAGCTGGATGGCACACTTGACAAAAAGTTATCAGGTGGGAGGTACCGTAGCCCATTGGCTAGGGACCGCCACATTCCCTGAGTGCACTTTCTGGGCATAAAGGAGGCACCCCTCGCCTCCCTGACTTCAGATCTCGCCTGTACTGGAGGACTACCCTGCTGGCCTTGGACTTGGCAAAAAGAGGCTGCACCAAAGTTTGGACTTCACCTGCTGATCCTTAGCCTAGAGAAAAGAAGACTGCTTGTGGTGTCCTGCTCAAAAAGAAGTCATCCCTAACCCCGGACAGAATTAATGAATGAATGAAAGAAAATTTATACCGTGCAACTAAAACCCGAAGGCATCAAGGCGCCTAAGAAGTGGAGACTCAGTCAGTTTGCTGACTTCCTGTCCCAACACCAGGGCCACAAAAGCTGAGGAAGCCTGCCTTGGAGAGTTGGTAGCCAAACTCACCATTTCCTCGCTCTCTACCGAAGGGCAGGCTGGAAAACTGAGTGCCAACTCTCAAAGGTTGCACCAGAGTCTGCTGGATCTGGGCGAGTCATCGGAGTGCATTTTGTTGCCCAGAAGGAAAGCTATCGGAGAATGGAAACGCTGGTTTCGTTGTGACTAGAGACCCAATAGTCAAGTGGCAACTGGACATTTGCCGGGCATATCAGAATTTCCAGGGACATTGACCCCTGTGGCCGAATATGCCCCACCAAGACCATGGACTGGGGAGTAGCCCTGTCAGGCACTCAGCATCCTGCATCCCTTGCATCAGGAACACTCCATAAAAGTCAATGACAAGTTGCCATTATCACTGGGTTGGAAACAGTTTTTTCTTCAAGGGAGCTAATCCTTGTTTTTTGGGGGTTGCTTTAAGTCCCCCTGGCCTGCTCCTCGCCAGGGTTGGTTTCCCAAAGCAACTGGAAGTGACCACTCAACTTTGATAAAAGTTTCCACAAAACGTTTTGAAGTTGAAGTACCAAACTTGCAGTACTTACCAATGCTTTTTTGCGGTTGAGTATAAAGCTGTGATGTTTCTCCAAGTATTTATATCTCTGGGACCCTCTGGCGAATCTTCTTGGCTCGAAATGTATTTTAAAAAAATACAGTTGGTTTTTATAAATTGGCTTTGCATTTTTTGAGTCTTGTATCTTTCTTATTCAATAGTTTTGGTGCTGTTTAATGCTCTACTCTAACTCCTCTGTCAAAACCTGATAGATCGAAGCCACAGCTATCCCAGGGTTGAGCTAAGGTTTAAAAACTAGCATGACCAAACCGAAAATGGTATTGTGATTGCTTTACATAGCGGGGTCAAACAACCACTCCATATATTAGTACACCACTTTTTTTTTCTTTTTACAGAGTTTTATATAGCGCGAACTTGACCCAAATCGGGTATCAGAGCGCTTTACATAGCACCAGTTACGTTACATGAGGCATTTTTGTAAGGCACGTGGAGATTAAGTGATTTGCCGAGAATCATAGGATGTTCAGCGTCATTGCCAAGACTCGACCCTCTCCCCACTTTTCTCACAACGTTACTCCACACGGATATGGAACGCATTCGCGGAAGTGAATGCATTGTCCATGCTGTCAATGGAAAAAAAACTACGGAAAAAAGAAATACAAAAAATCTCGACAGAACAACTGAAACGTTAATTCATATTAAATATGTTGTATCTGTCTCAAAATTAAATGTTTGTTTCTGTGGGAATATTTCTTTCAATTTACAGCATGTTTATCTTATTTCATAATTTATTTTTATTTTAACGTTTTCTGCATTTCTGGCTGCCTCAGGGGGTTCAGAGTGATGTGAAAAGTACTTAAACCTGAAATGTTGAAAGTTTGATTTTTTTTGGACAATTAATGTTATCCTACATATGAATATAAAGATTTTCTCTTTCAAAATATGCTCATTCTGAATGCATATTTCTTATATTTGTAGCAATATAGGTGTATGTTCAATGTCGTGATGTATATTTATTTAAAAGTATTCTGAAGTAGTGGTAGGCCTAAGGTCCTCTAATGCGATGTACAAAGTACTACGTTTAATGTTTGATTTCGAATAATTAATCCTGCCCTTCTCATGAATTTTAAATTGTAATTGTTTTCTTAAAAATCAAATGATTTCAGTGTATATTTCTTATACTTATAGCTATTTTATGTGTCATGAAGAATTCTTTGGCCTCCTGTGCAATCAACTTTGACCAGCTGATGCAAATAAGAAGGACCAGCATGCATTATGGGTAGGAATAAAATTGCAAGCGTGTGGCTATGTCTCTCACTGGATGCTTGTCTATTGTGTTTTATACTGAAAATAGGTTGGAGATACCAAGCTGCCTTGCCTGGTACTCAGCCCTGGGGTGCCCAGCTCGCTTAGCAAGCAGAAACTCTATAATTCCTTTAAAAATGCCTATACGAACAGTTTTTAGTAAATTTATTGGAGAAATGTTGCTGGAAAATGCACCATGCTGCATTTTCTTTGGGGAAAGATAGTCCAGCTATGCTCATGGTTCAAAGTTCATTAATTGGTCTTATGACACACCACATTTAAATTTCACCAACTGCCACTGCTCTCAGCTTTCTGTGCCAATAAAAACACTATAGAGCTTTAAGACATAAGTGCTACTTTTTCTAATGCAGCTTCCCACAAATATGGCTGCTTGCATGGCAGCAAATGGCAAATAATCAATTTCTACCACCAGATTCCTCCAGCCAAGACCGAAGGGGAATGTTCCTTTGATCAGTTTGGGAAATGTCTATTTATCTACTTATCCTTCCCATAACAGCTGTTCTCATTAAGTTGACATATTCCAAAGCGAAGATGTTTCTTGTAGCTTGAGCGTGGTTTTAGACACACCTGCACATGTCGGAAGATCCACGCTTTACTGCTTAGTCAGCCACACCTTCTTTCCAAGTTCCAGGGAATTGATCCTGCACCCCAACTGTTCTTTGTTAACCTTTGTAGTCCAGTTCCCAAATAAGCCCATATTTTACCCAGAATAGTGCATGGAATTCTTGGAGAAGCATGCTTCCTACCATTGCCTCTTGTGCCTTTAAAAGGTGTCGCATTTTGTGTATACAAGATAATTGCAGGACAAGTAGGTGTCGAAACAATGTATTTCTCCCACCTCTTCTGGGCCTGCCTTGATCAGGCCTGCAATGATCATCATTTAAGGTGCATCTTGCAATGTGGTGTCACACTGTGAAGAGGATTTCGGCACAACATGGTAAAAATGCAGGCGATAATCCTCCTATCTTCCACGCAAGAGGTTAGGAACAGAGTGGAGAGTGACAACCATCGCTTTTATGTAATTTCTACAAGGACAACTAGGGAAAGGGGTATAGGGAAAGGGAGAGAAACTCTGGAGTCTTGGATCGTCTTTCACAGACCTCGTTCTCTGGCAACAGGCTATGTTCCCCAGTAGTATAAAATTGTGTGGTAATTTGCCTATTTGAAACACACAAGGGTACTCTCTGTGAATATGCGGACTGATATGTCTGTCGGATCTCCCATGAGTATGTCTTGCCTGTTGCGCCGATGACAAAACTCACTTAATGATCCCTGGAGACACCAGAAAAACCAGCTGGGCTTCGGCACACCAGGAAACCAAAGTCAAGGAACTGCCAGGAGTCTGAAGTAGAGGAATTCTGGTAAGAAGTTCCTTTAGGCGAATGCAAATAAAACAGCTGAGGGCACATGGTGTAAAGAAAGAAAAACACAAGAGAGCAATAAGGGAAAAACAAAGGTGCAGAAACCAAACCGCAAACAAGTTAACACCAGTGGGAACCATAAAACAAAGAAAGTTGCTCAGTAACATTGCTCAGAAAAATGACACTGCTTAGGCTCCCAAGGAAGTGTTGCACTTGTGATCTTGCTACAGTAATTGGCCTGATTCTTTCTCTGTGCTCAGATCTCCTCCTTCATAGCTCCAGCCTCCACAGGCATGTCCTCCACTCTTTACAGGTGTTCCTGCTACTCTGTTGTTTTTGAGCAAGCCTTATCTTTGCGCAATCTCTTAAAACCCTCAGACCTTTCTTGTTGAATTCTGTTAGTTAAGTCTTGAAATAGAACACTAACCCATTCAATGAAAACAAAATAAGTTTTTTTCAACTTTCATAACCCGCACAGTAGTCAAGGAACGCTAAAAAGTGATTGGTGCCCCCAAGTGATGACACAATGACGAGCAACAAGGATTGTTAATCAAGATGCAAACAACCTAGATCAGATAAGTAGGGCATGTGACAATGCCAGAAAAAGTCCCTTTGGTTAAATAACTCTAGTACTTGTAAAGTGCTGTACACCCGTGCTATGCAACTGACTTCTCATAGGACCTTCAAGCTGTAGCAAAAAAAAGACCAGCTAGGTCAGACGTGAATTAAACTCCCAACTAAGACACACATCATAGACAACCGTGCAGTTTATAGAAAGTATGGCACTAGTAGAGGTCCAGTTAAAAGTAGAATTGAAAAAGTCACTTAAGCGTGGTCAAGCCGTGCAGCAGAGTGCATTAATATCTTGTGAAATTAGTCCTTGGATAACCACGGTCTGTCTTGCTTATACATGTATAACCACATACGCATTAAGCTACTGAGTTTGAGTTTGTAAAGCACACTATGCCATTAGGAGTTAAAGGGCTGCCACCGGATGAAAAGGACTTTTGAGAGAAAACTAAATTTCATTCAGGGATGAGAGAAAAGCCAAGTTTCCAGTTGCTTGTGCAATGTCATATAGGAGGACAATATAAGTCCTGGGTTAGGATCAACTCCCAAATACCCATTCTGTTTTTCGAGGTGTGCTTATTTGTACAAAAAGAACAATTGATGGACAGAATGCAGGACAATGTCATACATTCACCCCAGTACAGAGATCTGGGCCTAAATCAATTGTTTCATTCCAGTTTGAACCCAGCTGTATGCAAATCAGTCCAGCCCAAACTGTCCGGCCAGGTCCTCCCTGGACTGGGAACTAGCATCCTAGGGCCGGTTGGCTTGACTCCAGTGGCTTGGAGAGCACAGGACCCACGTCTGGGCATACCCACCCCACTTGGGGTGATAAATGCAAAAAGAACAATTGATGGGCAGAATGCAGAACAATGTCATACATTCCCCTCAGTACAGAGATCTAGGCCCAGATCCATAGTTATTTAGCTCCCCATGCCATTCCAGTTTGAACCCAGGCATAAGCAGATCAGTCTTGATCCTGCGCCCAATGGGAACAGTCCAGCCAGGCCAGGCCCTCCCTGGACTGGACACAAGCATCCTAGAACCGGTTTCAGTGTTTCAACCCTCTTCAGCCAGGAAAGCTTGACTCCAGTGGCATGGAGAGCACAAGACCCACGTCTGGGCATACCTGTCCCAGACGTTTGGGGTGACAAATGGAAAAAAAACAATTGATGGACAGAATGCAGAACAATGTCATACATTCACCCCAGTGGGAGGACCTGGCTTGGCAGTTCGGGCTGGACTGTTCCTATGAGGCACAGGTTCAAGACTGATTGGCATATTGCCTGGTCCAAACTAGGGTGGGGTCGTGAGCAAAAGGATGGTGGATTAAATCCAGATCTTTGTGACTAGGGGGTGAATGTTTGCATTGTTCAGTATTTCATCCATCAATAGCTTCTTTTACTTTGTAAAACATCTACACTGGTAGGCAGCTTTCTTTGTAGCTATTACTTCAATATGCAAGACTAATGATCTTCAGGCACTGTGTATCCATGAACCACGAGCAGTGTTCATAAGAGTGATCATGGAAAGATTTCTTGCTAAGTTAGAGACAGTTTTAACCTACTTTTTCCCAAAAAGCACTTTCTCCAACAGAGATCTTTATAGATGTTGGATGTTAAAATGGTTTTGTTTTTCTACTTCGAAAATCAAAAATGCTGGAAAAAAACGAACCACTTTTTGTCACTTGAGCTTGGTCGGACTGGTTTGAAGACATCTTTCCAGTCTATTTGTAGATAAAGCATTTCCTACTTTCACCTATTTGAAAATGGTGAAAACAATCCCTTCTGGTAGACAGAAGACTCACCCCACAAGCAGTAGGGCAGCTACTACAGTCTTTTGGGGAATTATTCAAAATTCTGAGATTTGCAAGCTTTAGTTTACTATTCATACCATTATAGGGTATTATTGTCTTAGTTCAGAAAGTATTTCACACCACTCATTTTCCAGTATTGCCTTGCTCTTCTGTTCGATGCTTATACCTATCAGTGATCATCCCATGAAGGAGAGATGAAGGCTAGCTACTTGTAATAATAGCTCTCTTTCAGGGGATATTCATCAAAGTCCTGGTCAATGATTTGTCCCGCCAATATGCGGGATGTTAGAGCATTTTGCAAATATATATATTGGGACTGTCTTATGGTCCAGAGTGTCCATTAGGTTGAGTAAATTAAAGCTTTTAAAAGTGTACACACTCAACAACAAACTAAGTAACAGACCCAACCTGGTAACAGATTTGCTCAGGGACTATGGAAGACAATGTAACTATTGCGCCCTTGTCTCTGTTGAGAACCTTGAGACAACTGGAAAGTGAAAATGTAAATCCCAATATCCAGTTGACCGACCTTGACTTCATACAGGAGCATGATATGGCGGTATGGGGGCTACATCTACCCCCTTCCAGCCATGCTCAAGGACCATGCCTACTACCACAAGAGACTCTGATACCTTCCATGATTCAATAGGGGAAGAAATAAAGAAATTAGACATGGAAGTCAACTCAAAGAATGGGAAGAAACCACATGCCATGTGGAAGTATAAGAATCTAGTAGCCAAACTGTGTAAGTAGCACATTGGGCTAAGGAACTCTGATAACCCCTTCAGTGCTGATGACAAAGCCAGCTCGTCATGGGTGTTACCTGCCCTGCGCTTATGACGAGCTGGCTTTGTCATGAACAATGGGATTTCAAAGGATCCAGCATGCAGCGGGAAAACCCATAGCACCCAAGGTGTTAAAGAAGTCAATATTGTGGTGTTGCCAATGGACCTGTATATTCAAGAAGCTCTCAACCAACTGAGCCAGAGTGATTAATACATGAAATGTGACCAGACCTTACAGGTCCAAGCCCAGTTACAATAAAAGCAATAGCAAGAGAGTTGGATGAATGATGGTCTCTTATCATATGATGAATTTTTATACTTGCGAAATACTGTTTTAATTCCAAATGTCATATGATATTCCTATTGAAAAAGATGTTGTGTTAATTTCTGTGAACGTCACAGCGTTGTACACAAGTGTATCACACACAGATGGTTTGAGAGCTAAAGCACCATTTTCTTCATAGCAGACCGGTCACCCTTCACAATCCAATTCAGATGTAATTAACCATGATAAGAGGTGTCCGGAAGGCTGCTACTTCTTGTTTGGGGGAGAGCTGTACCAACAGATATGTGGAACTGCGATGGGCAGCTGTTTCGCCACCAGTTATGCATGCTTGACGGTGGGCTGGTGGGAGTAACAGGTGTTCTGCAGGGACCATGAAGAAACCTGGGCAGAACACATCATGATCTGGACCAGATTTATAGATTATCTTTTTGTGGTGTGGAAGGGGTCTGTAGACTCGGCTGGAGCAGTTTGTACGAAATTTGAGCATCAATGATCTGAATTTACATGTCCTGTATGATCTAAGCACATCCATGGTGACATTCCTTGATATAGAGGTGTATGTACATGAGGGGAAACTGGAAACAAGGTTACATTGGCAAAAACACAGCAAGGAACACAACCCTTCATGTCTCTAGTTTTCATCCTAATCACACAAAGATGGGTATTCCATATAGTGAAATTATGCGTGCTAGAGAATTTGCAGCACAGATCATGACCTGAAAAAATGCTAGAATGAGATGGAAAGCAGGTTTGGTTACAGTGCCACAGTAGTAAAGGCATTACGAAAGGCGACAAACAAAAAAAAGAGGGGGAAGCAATTTTGTTTTCCAAATTGAACACAATGAAAACAAAAGGAGCACAGTCAGCAATGAGATTTTTAACACCTTTTAATAGCCAAGAAAAAGAACCAAGAGCACTTTTGAGGGAAAAATGGCACATGGTTAAATCATATCCAGTAATAGGGAAATTAGTGCCAAAATATCCTTTAATTACATACAGGAGGGCATTAACCATGAAATATGCAGTAGCGCGAAGCAGCACAGAGATGAAACGTGAGCAAAGATGGTTACTACATCAGCCAGGCTTCAGAAAATTCTCCCGCTGCAGGGCCTGCAGTATAGGACAAAACACCACAACATATCTGACCCCTTTTAACACGAGAGCAGTGAAAATCAAGGGAATATTTTGACTTGCACATGAAATTTAAGGTCTGTAGGAAGCACAACACTGCTGGTCCATAAAAGAATATTACAGCACATGAGGGCGATCACAAACAATGAACATACATATCCGGTGGCACGGCACTGTGAAATGTTTCATCAGAAAGACTCCAAACAAATCAAGAATTTCATGATTGGCGCAGTACCTGCCAGTAAAAGAGGGGATGACCGCACTAAATTGTTGAGAGAACTGAAAATGAGGTACATCATCAATTTAGATTGTAAAATACCTAACAGTTTCAACTACTAGAGGAGTTGCATTCAAGTCTCTAAAGAGAGGAAGATGATAGGATAAGAATACGTATGAGTAAAGCATATTATGACGTGAGCCTCATATCTTGTCCTTCTTTACAACTTCTCTCTCTCACTTTCTTTTTCTTCTTCTTTTCACAAGCGTGAGATAGATGCATGTTTTTAGTTCAAACAACCTATAAAGTCAGTAATATGACCCCATAAAAGCATGTGCAAAATAAATATAACCTGTAGATAACAAAGTGACTACATGTAGGAAGAGAAATTAACGGCATTAGATTAATTGATTCCTGTGACTAGCTAAGTTTGCATGTCCAATAACCTACAAGGGTTTAACTCCTAGACAGTAAAGAGTGGAGAAGTTTGACTACAATAGGAGAGGAGCCATGCAGTGATAGGATCAGTGATACATCAGGAATGATGGGAAGATCACTAAGGCACTCTTCAGTAGACACAATACGAATTAGCCAAAATTAAATGCAGGATATGAATGTACATCTCCACAGCAATCATGAGTTAGCTAAAAATGTAGAGGGAGTATGAATAATGAAAGTTCAGTTGCGCATAGAGGGGAGGTAACTGATCAAGACAAAATTGTGTGCATCCATCATGACCATAAATTATTATGAGTAACAACATCCCCACTTTATAGAAGAATTGAAGGCTGTACACCTTTATGGCACTTGCCTGCGTATTGTATCTATAGAATATGAATTACCAATGGATAAATTGTGGAAGAAAATGTAACCAATATGATGATTGCTGATGTAACATCAGCAAATGATTGCCTTGCTTCTATGTCCACGAAGGGCAAAAACATAAAAAGAATGACACAAGGTGTGCATGTCCGGGGAGCAAGCACACTTGCACGGCCGAAACGCTGTATCGTAGAAGGCAAATAAAGCAAAAATAAGTGACATTGGTGTCTCTGTTTCGATAATTCGAGAGCAATCGCAATAGTTGCAAACACATTTTGTAGAGAAAGTGTTTATACAAAACAAGTATTTAGCAGCCTTATGAGTGCTAAAAATGGCCAAATTTCATTTGTTTCATTCAGAAATATCTCCAAATATTTGAAAAAAGAAACCTGATTGGAATTCAGGTCATTGGCAGCAGGGAAGCTTCACAAGTAAAGCATAACCAACTGCCATTGTGATTTTAATGGCCTCACCCTTCCTTCAGTGTCCCATCATGCCCAAGATGTAAAGGGTCAGTTCATTTTTCAGCTCCTAGCAACCGGATCGTCGGGACTGGAGACATTTTTCACGTAATTTCTGACATGAATATTTAACTTTTCCAGTCAGAAAGCCTTTACTTTGTGAAGTGCCTTTGCTGTGTCAAGAAAAAAGCCCAGTTTGATCCAATGACTTCTGTATAGTTTACATTCCAGAGAATCACCATCCTGAAGACTGCAGACATTACCAAAAAATGTCCTTGAGAACCCTGAAGGATAGACTGTACAGCCTTCAAGAGAGGATTCAGGAGGCAGCATCAGGATGTCACATGGGGAAGTTTTGCCATCTATCTCTTTACCCTCCTGTTGTTTGAGGGACAAACCTATGGGTATATTTAAGAAGTGTTGGAGGAAAGAAAAGACGTTCCATTCAGTATCGAGGCCTTCAATATCAAACAAGTGCTGTGGGAAAATGCTCAACATCGAGGCATGGTATATTCATGACATCGAAATAGATGTTGAGTAGACCTAGAAAGTTGACGTCGAGACTACCTTAGACTTCAAGGTCACCTTAATCGCTGTCAACACCAAGGAGACCCTCTCCATCAAAGTCGACACCACAAACAAGCATCTACCTCTTCAGAGGCCTTCAAAGGATTGGCACCATCACCTTAAAAGAAGGAGAGTATCACTTTTTTCAGACTCTTACTCCAGGACATAATCCCCAACCAGAGGAGTGGTAAATGGTCCAGTTCCATTAGGACCTCTAGAAGACAATCCCCTTCAGATTCATCTCGCACTTTAAACTGCTCCTCTGTCAGAGACTACTCACAAACTTTATCAGGTTCTCTTCCAACGAAAATATCACTGGTTGATTACATCAATACTTTCAATGAGGTTTTAGAAAAGTTGAGCAAGAAAACCCAACATACCTATCCTGACTCCTACCACAACTAATTCAGTGGTTGAGACACCAAATCAAAGGGCATCCTATAGAGCCTTATTGATCTTGGTTCCAGGTCTGTTTGAACCTGTAATGCGATTTTTCGTATCAACAGTTTCTGCATGATGTGCTCCTAGTAGGTTGCTGAAAAAATATAAAGCACTAGATGAGGACCCTCTATTCCTTATTTCTGATCCTCCTCTGAACTCGCATTGTTTCTAGGGTAAATAAATATAACTCTATTGCACCTTCCGCCTCTGTTTCAGTTGAGGGTTTATATATGGATGGAGTCAATGGTAAAACAAAAATGTGTGCCACAGAAGCCACAAGCATGAAAACATCAAGTACCACAGCCTTACTAGGCCGTTATGATATATCACTTTAGGACTGTTTACTTAGGTGTATATAACAGCAACCATGGAAAGGGAGACAGGATTTTCAGGAACCTTTCAGAAAGGAATACTGGTGTCCAAGAAAATTGTAAGAGCTGCTGCAGATTCCACCACTTTATCTGCTCATGGGTATTGCAGCATAATTTTTCTTGCACGCAGTGCCTGGTTGGACTCCCTGGGTTAAAACCATAAGGCCTAAGCCCAACAGACTTTGTAATCTTCCATTTTGAGGCATTGCGCCTTCTGGGCTCTTGTGCAGATCATGAGATAGCTCGCATGAAGTTGGAAATGGACATTTTTAAACGCAGTAGACCTAGAGAAGGAGAAATTTAAACGAAGCGATAAGCCTTTTGATAGGAGATATTCCCCACAGTGGGTTAAAGTCCCTCAAATGGCAACTACAATAGAAACAACAACAACAACAAAGTTAGCCTTTCCAGTAACAGCAGAGATCGCCCACTGCAGATAAGCCTCCCCAAACCAAAAAGACCTTACTACCCTCCTCTTTGTTAGTCTTATGGTGGGGGAGGTGTATCTCAAATCATCCACAAGAGTGGCAGAATGTAACAAGTAACAAATGGATTGAATATTGTTCAAAATAGATATTTGTTCGATTTCAAGTCTCCTCTACCTAGTGCACCACCAAAGACATCTGTCCAGTGTCATTGACATTTGCTTCAAAAGGAAGTGAACACCTTACTTCAAAAGAATGCAGTGGAGGAAGAGGCATCTTACCAAAAAAAAACCGGGAATTTAATTCTGGCACTTTCTGGTGCAAAATAAGGGACCAAGGTGAGAATTCATGCCCATTCCTGATCTATGATTAACAAACGTGTGAAGAAAGGAAGGTAAGGAAGGTTTTGAATTTTGGCATTGCACCAGATCTTCTCCCATCTAGGGTACTGCATATGAGCAATAGATCTTCAAGGTGTTTATTTTCCATATTACGATTATGTAGAAATACAAAGTTTCTAAGATTCGAATAGCAAAGATCACTAATAATTCAGAGTTCTACTGTCCGTACTAAAGTCAGATCCTTGTATGTTTTCAAAGTGTATGGCTGTAGTAGCTGCTTACCTCCGATATTTGAAGAGCTTCATCTACCCTTCCCTAAACAATTGGTTAATAAAAGAAACATCTCTCTGGGCCTAGTAATGAGGCATTTTAAACAAGCAGTGGAAAGCTTGCAAAATCTCGGTGTGAGAATCAACTTTCAGAAGTCAGCAAATACTCCAGTACAAAGGATTCACTATACGAGGGCGACATTAGGCACCATTGTTGCAAACGTTTCTTCTAAGAGACTCAAATCTATCTGAAAGAAATGTAGCTGTGTGAAGAATACACTCCTTCCAACTGCTAAACCGATGTTTTCATTACTAGGTCGATCGTGTCATGTATATTTTAATACTGGATGCAGGTTTCGTTTTCAGGCCATTACAGCAATGCATATAGGACCAATGGAACCAGAAATCAGGTAGCTTGGAGAACAAGTTAGTTATCCCCAGAAGCGCTCCAATTATTGCCTTCATGATGTCAAGAAACCAACTTGGGAAGAAAATACCTTTCAAGAGGACAATCTGCAACAAATCTTTTTGACAGACGCTTCACTAATAGGATGGGGTGCTCAAATGGCCTAACTCCATATACAGGGAACATGGTCCGAGAGGGAGAAGTTCTACTTACAATCTATTTGAGTTGAGAGTTATCCATCTAGCTCTGAAATTATTCTTCCCATCATTCAGGACAAGTGCCCTTCTGAAACAAATGGACAATATCAAATTGACAATATAAACAATCAAGCTGATACCCTCAGACGACGAATGCAAGAAAATCACAACTCAATCCTCAATGTAGACATGAGAAGCATCTTCAAAGAATGGGACTATCCACAAGAGTACCTATTTACAGATGCAAACAATAAAAAAGTTCAAACTTCGGCACAACATATGTATGTATGTATATGCTATTTCTGTAGCACAAACCCAGCCAAAAGGCAACAGCGTGCTATACATGGTAAAAGACCAGCATAAAGTCAGTGAGTTAGAGTAGAGTAAGCTCAGTGTGGATGGCTTATGCATTGTGATGTACTGTCCTTTAAAGAAATTAGTCTTCAACACTTTCCTAAACTGAAGCAGCATTTGGGTGGCCCTGATGGATAGAGAGATGTTGTTCCAGATCCTGGATGCATAGATTAAAAAGGCCTGCTATCTTACAAGGTAAGGCAATGAAGTTCCACCTGGCTGTGGGTAATGGGATTATATTTCCGCTGGCTATGGATGATGTGCAAGCAGTTTTTGAGGTTTTGGGTACGAAGCAGATGAGACTTTCAAAAAGAGTTGCGTATTGGCTTAATTGGTGAATCTTGATGTTGTTTATCTGAGTAGAGCACCAAGCGGCTCCATGTATATGTTGAAGATAAAAGGAGACTGTATAGAGCCGTGGGGGACGCCACATGTGATGGAGATCTTTTAAGACCTAGATTTGCATACGTGAACAAAATTATGTTGGGTGGAAAGGTAGAAGAACTAGTGAAGGATATTGCCAGTGAATCCCATTTGAGACTCCAAAGTTGCTTATGAGGGTTGGATGTCAATTGAGTTTAAAGCAGCTGAATTTTCTGGCAACATCAGGATGCAGGAGTCCTTGTGGTCAAGAGGGTATTCTCTACGGTGTGTAAAGATACCTTTGATGTGGTCTTCGAGTTGAACATAGGCTGCTTTTTCAATGATGTTGCCGATGAATAGTAGGTGAGTGATGAATCGGTAGTTAGTGAGGTCATCAGGGTCTAGTGTAAATTTCTTGAGAGTTTCTGAGAAGATGCCTTCAGTGAGGGTGGCATTGACAATGAGAAGTAGGTGTAAGAGCATCTCTAGCGAGAGCTTTGATGAAGGATGGTGTTAAGACATCATAAGAAGTGTCTTTGAGGAAGTTGTTATTGAAATCTGGGATAGATAAGGCTTTGAAGACTGTCCTTTGTGGGATTCTACAGGAAGGGATGGGTTCTGTATTTTTTTTCTTGGAGGAAGAGGTTGATGGTATTGCACTTTTTTTCTGTGAAATGAAGAATGCGCGTGGGTCGAGCAGCGAGTTCATGCAGTTCTTCCTTTCGTTGACCAGTGTTCTGCTTTTGTTGGTGGCCTCATTTATACTGTTCACATAGTACCTTGATTTGGCTTATGTGATGATTTGTCTGCGAGCTGAGTAGACGGAATTAAGTATCAGGAGTTCTCTTTCGTCTTCAATTTTCTTTCCTATCTGCATATTGATTGTTTTCAGAAGGTCTTTAGAATACCAGGGTACTGAAGGCTTTGGCTTTCACATGTGTGTTGTAATATGGATGTGAATGTTGACATATCTTTTTAAAATATTGTTGAAGTTGTTTAGAAGGGGTTTGGTGTTAAAATTGGAGTTGATGGAATGTGAGCGGAGTTCAAGTATTATATTGTCTATGGATAGGTCTTTGATGGACCTGAAGGTTTGGTCTTGGTTTATTGGTAGTACGCTAAGCATGGATATAAAGATGGCAATGTGGTCGGTCCAGCCAAGGGTTGGGTCGTTTGCATTGGATTGTTGGTGATGTTGAGAAGATAAGGTCAAAAATGTGTCCTTTGAAGTGTGTTGGGTGAATGACTTGCTGTACCACATTGAGTGCATCTGTAAAGTTAGAGGGCGTTTCTTGTTCTTTTTTTTTTAGCCTGTGTTGTTTGGAAGATTGAAATAATCCAAGAGGGAAGTGTGTGCATGTCGGATTAATGTAGTGATGAGTTGATTTTAGAATTCATCAATGAAGTCCTTGTTCTGCCTAGGAGGCCTGTAGAGGAGCTGGAAAGTGGAGGCCTGACCTGAATAGAGTGGGACATTGTGTGTCATCAGTTCCATGGAGTTGAAGATAGTTTGCTTTCCAAGGGTGCAGGACCAGCATGACTTATGGATGGTACTGAGCCCCTCCCTTTTTATGCATACGGTTTACACACTGGATGATGTAACCTGTGGGAAGAAGGACATATAGAGTGTGTGAAGATGTAGGCATGAATTATGTTTCTGTGATGAAGAGTGTCGAGCTTGTGATAGGTGATGAGGTCTGTGACGTATGGTGCGTGGAGTACTGCAGAGCATTGTGGAGCATAGGTTGGAATTTATGTTCTGTAGTGTGAGGGGGTGTGGTCGTTAATGGGGTTTGAACAGGGTTAGGACTGTGGTTTGTGTATTTTTTCACTGTCTGTGTCGTCCATATCGGAGGTTTGATTGTTGGGATTGTCAGTAAGGAGTCGTGGATAAGAGACATGATTAAATCTAGCCTTGTAGGTTTCAGTGGAACACAGGTTCTGGTCCAAGCCCTTCCTGTCTCTAACAGGCCAAAACAAGCAATATGCTTGTATGTGTCTGCTCCTTGTTTAGGACGACTTGGCGATGGGATACCCTGAATAGCTCGGAGAAGGCAGTAAGAAATGTCACTTCCTGTGCAGATAGATGATGGGAAATAAAGTCCTCCTCCTTGGCTTCTTTTGAAGACAGTTTTGACAGGAAACCAGTGATGTCCCTGCATGTGCGGCTGGATAATGGGAAATGCATTGATGTCACTTCCTGTGCCTATGGAAGATGGGAAATGCTGTGGTGTTTTCCTGTGCAGATGTATGAGAAATGAAGTCCCTTTGCTTAGCTTCTTCTTTTAAAAAGTGTTTTAGCAGGAAACCAGTAATGTCACTAACTGTGCAGATTGATGAGAGAGAAAAATATTACTAATCGGGGTCCATGAGGAATGCCCAAAGGAGGTCATAATTCCATATTTCGCAAGGTCTGGACTTTCCTGCTTGGTGAAAGGATGGAGAGGATGCAGCTGACGTGCACCCATGCACGTCGCTGAAGCGCTTCCTGTCTCGCCGAACTCAGCCCCTCGAAGCTGCAACGCAACGCCGACGCTCCTCGCTGTTTCTCCGCTTCCCTCCCTGATGCATAACGCCGCAGAGGTAGACGCCGGAAAATGCCCTGAAGCTTCGTAGTGACTAGCCCCTGCTCTCGCTTCAGGGAAACCAGAGCATGAGAGCCTGTTGAGAGCTGTGAGTCCGTGAGCTTGTTTAGTCTGCCAAAACTATCGGTCCACGGCGAGACCGCCGAGACCGGCTACAGCAGCACTGAGGTAAGCGCTAAAAAATTGTTTTTTCTCTCGCTTAGATGTGGCAGCGTGAGATCGCTAAGGCTAGGGCCCAGAGCCTATGTTTGTCAAACGCACTGTGAGTCCGAAGCTTGCCTGCCTGCCCCATGGGTGCTACCGGACTGTTATATTGTGGCATTTGGCATAGAGGACACTGTCCAGAGGCTATTCCCAGTGGAGATACGGATGAATTAAGAGGTTGGCGACCTTGAAGTGGATCATACAGCGGCTTTTAAACTGAGGGCAGCTAATATTATTTATACTATTAGCCGGACTATCCTCTCTAGCAGTCCAGCAGCGAAGGCCTAGGCGGAGGGGATAGAAAAGTTATTGGAACCGCCTATTTCACTAGCGGGACTGCTAGCTCCACAATGCACCTTGGCTCAGCAATGAGGGCCTAGTTACAGGACAGGACAGAAAATCTTCTTTCATTTTGAGTTCCTGTGCTTTTGTTTATTAAGTTTCCATTTGCATATTGAGCTTTCCACTGCTCTCAACTGCTCAATTTCTTTACGCCTGGGATAGTTGCTTACCTCCAACCAGTGGCACAACTCTAATTGGGTCGAACAGTCTGTATACAGCCTCTATAACTTGCTCCCTTTCCGCCTATCCTTTGCCCACCCCTCATTGCCTCTCATCCCACGGGGGAGACATTTTTTAGCTTTTAGAGATGGCGGCGAGAGCTAGGGGTAAACAAGCTAAACCGGATGAGAGAGCTCTTAAAATCCCCGACAGTGGCCATACCCACACTTGTGGCTAAAGGAGGAGAAAAGAAAGGCAGAAGAAAGGTGCAGCAAAAGAATGCCCTAAAGTTTAAAGCGATGGAAGCGGCCGAGAAGTTTAGACAAAATAAACATAACATCTCAATCAAGTCAGCTGAGGAGGAGGAGGAGGACTTAGAAGAGGAAGATGAGGATGCGGAGACATTATCAGAACTCTCAGCAGTAAATAAATAAGGGGGGTGATAAGGTGGATAGGGCGGATAACACTGGTAAGAGTACAACCAAGAGGATTGAGAGACAATCGATTCCCAAGCAGTATCCCCTTTTTTCAAAACCAGTGCTCCAGCAGGGACGATTCACGAGTACTCCAATCAGGGAAGAATCCAGTCAAAGGGAAATAAGCGGGGCAATGGAGCGTGAAGACTCTGGCGAGAAAGGGGGTGCGATAAAACCAATAATGCCTGTGGCAGAGGCAGGTTTGGAGAAAACGTCCGAAGCAGAGGCAGTGGCAATGCCGGATGCCAGTTCGCCCCCCCCATTTCATTACAATTGTTACAGCTACAGGCTCCTTTGCCCCCCTGATTCAGGCTGCACCCCAGCCCCACGTTTGCTCCACATCACGGTCTCACCCTCATCACAGTCCTATTAAGATTGCAAAGTCAGCTCACTCTGCAGATAAAGTACTGCTCTTGAATACCGTCTCTTTGCCAACTATGCCACTTTCTACTGAACCTCCAGGTCCAGGCCCCGTAGGAATTTCGCATGAGACTCAAGAAGATGGTCTATGCAACGTGCTAAAAGTGAACTCTGTAGAGGAGATGCTTAAAACTATACTCCACGAAATAAGGGATCTTAAAATCTCACAAGCTCACGAGATCTCACAGTTGCATTGTAGGCTCACAAAAATGGAGGAGCACTTTGGAAATCTTCCCTCACGGGTGTCGGAGGCTGAAGTTCGGGTCTCCAATCTAGAAGATACTTTGATCACGATGCAGAAAGACCTCCATGCAGTAAATAAAGAGAAATCTCAGTTGGCGGAAAAACTACAGGACTTAGAAAACTATAATAGACGATCCAATCTGCGCCTGGTGGGCATTTCTGAAGGTCTGAAAGATACCAACATACTAAAACTGTCAGAGTCCCTGTTAAAAAAGGATATATCGGAACTGCAAGGCGACTTAACAATCACAAGGGCACACAGAGTCCCGGTACAGAAACCCAATAATCTTAAATACCCTCGCACAATATTACTTAACTTTTCGGATTATAGGGTGAAGGAGAAAATCCTTAACACAGCCTTTTCAAGAAAAACATTCAATACCGGGGAGGAGCCAAGATGGCGGACGGGACGGACGTGTGAGCGCCCGGCTCCCAAAGCCGTCTGCTCCGCTATGAAATCCTGGCACTAATCCTGGCGCGAACCACGCTGAAATGATGATACGGATGCGTTGATGTCAGTCGCTTCCATTTGCGACCTCCGCCGGCCGTTTTGGACGAGGACTTGTCGCCTGACCGTTTACCGGGGCTGCCCGCCACCCTGGTGCCGACTGACGCCGCAGGTCACTAGTGCTCTCAGCCGGGCGGACGGGTGGTGGAGGTGCCTGCGTTTGGGACCGGCTTGATCGCGGGAGACGGAAGGTGTTCATCCCGTCCTGCGAGGCGCGCCTCCGGTTTGCTGTGTGGTGAGTGCCCGGGAAACGGACTCTCTTTGTTCCCCGCTCTCCACTCCAACGCTGCCTTTGTCCGGGGCAGACTCCATTTTGCAGCGTCCTTCTGGTCGGACACTGTTAGTAACCCCGGGAGCCGCGGGGGTTTTCATTGAACAGTGCCTCCGCACTGGTGGCTGCATGCCCCTCCGTGGGGCGACGACTGCCTTTTCACGACGGAGTCACCCCCCTCCCTTCAGTGCGGGCCCGTGGGAGAGACGGCAATGGCGCTTGCTCTCCAGCAAGACCGGTGGGCTGTTCCCTTGTCCCCAGTTTGCGCAGACCTGCTCGCACTTGACCAGGGCGAAGATCCTGAAGCGACGCTGGGCACTGAGGATCGGCTGGCATTACGAGAGGACCTGACTTGTGGCGATATTCTTGGTGCCCTCCTGGACCTACGAGCAACATGGCGGCACATTGCTCAGGAACTGGGAGATAAGATCGACGACGTTGTGTTCTCCCTCAAGCGGCCGAGGCAGCCTGTCTCTTCACCACCTGTGTGTGCCTTTCCAATGGATACAGTGTTTCTACAAGAGTGTGAGGAAGGTCGACATGTTCCTAGCTACAGTGTTGCGTGCCTCCCTGCCGATGTTGCTACTGATACGGAGTTTTCCCTCACCCCGGGACCTTCTACTCTGCCTGAACAGCTGCACTCAGGGCTTTGCTTATCGCCCTCCCAGCTGTTTGCCACCTATGAGGGCATGGCCCTAGGAGCCCTCTTTCAGCATAGCCGGAGTGAGCGACATCTTGCATGGCAGGGAGGGCTTGACATCCTGGCTGCTGCGTCTGTTGGGGGTCGCGGACGCTCATCTTCCTTTCTGTTGCTTCCCTCATGTCGAGAGCGGCCATTTTGCTCCTTTGTTCTGCCGGACATGTATCTGCTGCGACGGCCCTGCCTGGGAATGTTTCGCCGATCGGGACAGGGTTGAAGGTGGCACCTCACCTCGGCTGGTTTGCTCGGCTGGCGGAGACCCGGACTATTCATCGTTTTGCTCTGCTGACTGTGTTTGCCATTGCAGCCCCTTGCCCACTTGAGTTCGTGAATATCCTGTACTATTGTGTTCTTTGATGGGTGGAGGGCGGTCCTGTAGGGGTCCGGTGGTTCTGAATGAGAACGCTGCATTATTAGTGACTGGATCTGTCATGTGCCCTCTATCATGTCGTGTTTGGGGTGTTTACTGATATTACGACTTTTCGGGTGGGCGATACGAATACTCGTGACTGCTTTTGTACATGGTGGGCGCACACATCGCGAACTGATATCTCCACCCTTCCTATTGATGCTCTTTAGTGCAGCGCTGTCGCATTTGAAGTAGGAGGTTTTCAGTGTGGGACGCAGTGGATGGCTGGGGTTCCGGGTATTTGGATGTTAGGTGGGCTCCTCCCCCCCACTTTTTCCTTTTGGGAGTGGTAGACTAGCTTGTTCTTTTCTCCCTCCCTATATTCAAACGTGACAATTTTTCTTTGTCTTCTTCTTTCTTTCCCTTTCTACCTTCTTTCTGCATTTTCTTGCAGTTCCTTCTCCTTTCTTCCGCCTTTCTTCTTTCTAAATTTCGGGTTTATAGGGCGACAGGCACGCTGCTAGGGGGGGGGTAGGCCATAGCCTCTGCATGTGTGTAGGGTGGGGGGTTATATTTCATTTTTATTAGTTTCTATGGGACCTGTTTTATTCTCTCTCATGGTAACATTTCATTACTTTTTCTTCTTTTTCCTTTCCTCCTTTTGCTTGAACTACATTTCGGGTTCTTTATGGGGCGACAGGCACATTGTCGGGGGGGGGTAGGCCGTAGCCTCCGCGTTGGTGCAGGGTGGGGGGGTAGATTTAATTTTTTGTATTTAGTTTCTATGAGCCTTTCTCTTATTTTCCTGCGCTTTCTCATACTGTCTTCCTTTCTGGGTCTGCGATAGGGGGTGGTTAGGAGTGGGTGGCACGGGAAGTGGCCTGAGCGTGGCTCCTGTTGACCGATTGTTTTTCTACTGTTTTGCCGCTTTGACGAAGAGCTTCACGTGACTGATATTATATCTATTGTTGCCTACTCATGTGGACTCAATGTACGGACTCGGATCTCCTTTATGCCTATCCTTCACTGACTTTTCTTTTATCAAAAACTTTAAAAATTGACCTTTACTGATCCTTCTCCCTGGCGGCATGTCCTTTCCAGCGTAACTGTGTTCAATTACTGTCGTAATACTTGATGCCGTCGGAATACCGTAATGCTGACACCTGTGCTCATAAGTTTTGTGGCCGGCCGGATGGTTGTAGGCCCGTATTTGTACTTCTGCAACATGCACAATAAAGGTCTCCAAAAATTTAAAAAAAAAAAAAAAAAAAAAAAACATTCAATACCGATGAAGCAAAAAACTTTCGGATCTTTTCGGACATGTCATCGGCATCTGCCCACAGACGCAGAGACTTTGTCAAGATGATTGACTCTTTTAGGGCTAAAGGTGCCCAAGCTATGATCATCCAGCAGTCTAAGCTGAAGGTCCTCGCCACGGGAAGATTCTTTAGTTTTACAGACTTTCAAGAAGCCCAGTCTTTGTTGGAGGGTCTCTCAGTAAAGTTAGGAATTAAATAAACAGTCAAATGTCTTCTGGAGGGAGAGGGGGAAGCTCCTATGTTTACCTGATTTCTTTTTCTCTTTTTTTTTGTTCTTTGTTGGGGCTAAAAGGGGCGGTTTCAAGGAGTGACAGGAAGCGCACAAGGATGCAATTAAATGGCATCCACAAAGAAGAATAAAGAACAGAGTGAGACGGAATTGGGACACAGGGGTTTGCCGTCACCCCTAGGGGGGATATAGAGGGGGAAGGTGAAGGGGGTGTTGCAAGGGGGAAAAAAGAGTTCATATGATAAGAAATGATATGGTCAGTTAGAGGCACAGTCAGGATATGGGAGAAATTAGTAGCAAATTAGTAGCAGGAGTTTCCGTTATGCTGATGCACTTTTTTTCTTTTTTTAGCACTGAAATGCACTTTAAGATTTAGAGAGGGGGGGCTATATTACAAGTGCCGGTCGGAATATGTATAAACCCATGGCAGCCTGCCTCTGTTTAATATTGGAAACTATTCCAAGGTTTAGGGTTTGTCATCTGCACTTCAATTGTTGTTGCACAGAGACCTGTTATAGGAGGCTACAACTTTAGCTCTTTTAGCGATGCTTTCGTATACTTGCTCGCCTCCAATTTTATATCTCAGGTTTTTGTATAAGTTGCACTTTATTCGCATTTTTAATGCTGATTTTGCACATCTGTTTACTGCCATATGGAATGGTTTTTTGCGTGTTTTGCACAGAAAGTTCTTCAAGCTCCTACGATCTCTGTGTCTAATATCGGAAACTATCGTAAGGTTTAAGTTATACGCTATTTGCACTTTAATCGCTGATTTTGCACAGAGGCCAGGTATAGGAGGTTATAACTTTTATCTTTTAGTAATGTTTTTCTTCACCTGTTTCCCTCTAATTTTTTATGTCAGGATTCCGAATATGTTGCACTTCAGTCCTACTTCAAATGCTGATTTTGTACAGCTACTTGCTGCTAAATGGAACAGTGGTTTGCTTATTTTGCACAGAAAGTTGCTCAAACTCCTACGATCTCTATGCATGTATTTTGCACAGTTTTCCCAGGTCTCATCTTTTTTTAAATTCTACTCTTTGCTGTATTTTGCACACAAATAGTTTTATATTTGATATATAAGTATTATTGAGAAATAGGTTGAAGTTTTTTCTTTTAATGCAAATGGTTTGAATAATGCTCGCAAAAAAACCGCTATTGAATCCTGGTTAAAAAGCCTATGCCCGGATGTTATTTTTCTACAAGAAACCCATCATAGAGTCCAGGCTGAATCTGATAAAACTCTAAAGGGTTGGGCGAGCTATAGAGTTTAATCAGTAGCTGGGTTGGCACAGAAGGGAGTAAGCATTATAGTAGGAAGGCATGTAGGTTTCTTCCCGGAAGGGTCACTCACAGACCATAGTGGTAGATAAGCATTCGTATATGGTAAATTAAATCAGGTAAATATAATACTAGTCACAATATACGCAGCAGTGATAGATGACCCACTCCCAATTCTACAACTGAAACAAGCATTGACTGGTATACCTGGGCAAATTATATGGGGGGGGGATTTTAATTTTTTACAGAATCCTTTAATCGATTCATCTAAAAAAAAAAAAGACCGGCGCAAAAATAAACCTAAAGTTGCTATCGCCCTACAAAGTTGCAAATCAGATCTTGACGTCATGGATTACTGGCGATCTCGCAATACATCTAAACGCGAATATTCTTGCCATTCTGCAAAATATAATTTAGCATCTAGGTTGGACTTTTTTTTTAACATCCTATGGGTTAGAAATTCATAAATACGATCACCTACCAAATCCATTTTCAGATCACGCGGCACTTTATATGGAGTTAACTATAGGGAATCAAGAAACGGAGACACCTAGAAGATGGTATTTTAATAAAATGAACTTTTCAGAGGCACAATGGTGTACAGACATCGAGGAGGAGATTGAGGAGTTTTTTATGCGGAATAGAGGGTCAGCTCCAATCAATGTAATTTGGGATGCTTTTAAGGCCACCTTGAGGGGAATAATTACCTCCAAAGAAATACCGAAACAGAGGGCAAAAAGGGAGGAGAAAATTATTTTACAGAGAAACCTCGTGAAGGCGAACTTAGAGAACTACAGAGTGAGATCTTTGGTCTTGGGGCAAAAGGTAGTAGAAGCAAAGAGAAAAATGAAGGAATTCTACTATGATTTAGGTGATACAAATAGCAATCTCTATGCCTAGAAGCTCTAGGAAGAGAGTGAATACACAGGTAAACTCTTGGCGTGGCAAGCTAAAGAAAATCAAGTCCGCAACAGAATAGAGCACCTTTTGGACCCCGTTACCTATGATGATTACGGCTTCTATAGGTGAGATGTTTTTAAAACATTATGAGGGAGTTTACCAATCTAGTGAAGGGGGCGCAACAGAAAATATTCGGGAATTTTTAGATGCACTCCAAATTCCCAAATTGTGTTGCGATGATAAAAAATCTTTGGTTGAGGAGTTTACAAAGACTTAACTAGGTGTGGTAATTGGCTCCCTCCCCAGTGCCAAGGCTACTGGCGAGGATGGACTTCCTGCGGAATAAAAAAAAAATGTGTTGGTATTCTCCGGAAGGAGCTCCTGCTACTAGCTAATTTCTTACTACAAGGGGGCCCCCTCCGGACTCTTTCCGCACTGCAGTGGTCGTTAGTATCCTAAGGAAAGGAAAGGATAAGGAAAACATGAACTCGTATAGGCCTATAAGTCTTTTCAACACAGACTATAAAAATTTTACGAAACTTCTTGCGAATCGCCTGAATTAAATAGTAGGGTCTCCTATAGGTTTAGATCAATGCGGTTTTATAGCAGGAAGACACCTCCAAACGAATAAAAATTTTTTATTGGAGGCATTGGACTATTTTAAGATTAATAAGGTGGAAGCACAAATCTGGCTTTTAGATGCCGAAAAGGCTTTTGACCTAGTATCATGGGACTGTCTTTTTGCGATTTTGCACAGCTTTGATTTTCCTACTGTTTTTATATTCGTCCTGAAACGACTATGAGAATTCTAAGGCACAGATTATTATTAATAACATAAATGTTGGGACATGTAAAATTAACAGAGGCACGCGTCAAGGCTGCCCCCTGTCACCAATTTTATTTGCTTTACTTATTGAACCTTTGGCAATTGCAATTTGGGGGAAAATGATCAATACAGTACCTGTAGCCGGAATGACAAATATAAAACTATACGCTGACGACATTGTCCTTTTTCTAAATTCAAATCCTACAAGTCGAGTAGAAATTGTAAAAATCTTTTCTGACTTTCAAAAATTAGGAGGTTATAGAATAAATGTCAACAAAACGGAAATAATTTTAGCTAACTGCACGGTAGACACTTTACCGGAATTTAGGCAGATTTAGAATACACACCCTAAGAGATATTTAGGAATATTTATCGCTGACAATTTGGAAGACTTGTATACATTAAATTACATACCTCTGTTAAAAAGGATTGGTTCAAATCTAGATCGTTGGAACGAACTTCCGTTATTAATAATGGGACGTGTTGCCCTAATCCGTATGTCTATCCTACCACTTTTCAATTTCCTTTTCAGTGCAGCGCCATGTGCAATTCAGGCTTAATTTTTTTTTCAATAGTGGATGCCATGCTTTCATCGTTTCTATGGGCTAATAAAATTCCGAGACTAGCACTTAGCACTTTATACCTCCCGTCTGCACAAGGAGGGCTGTCCCTACCAAATATTAGAGAATATTATTTTGCTACTTTTGCACATCAGTTTTTTTGGTTTTTTTGTTAGATCACGAAGCAGACAATTTTTTTAATGAGGAAGATGTTGTTGGAATCTAAAATCTATGATCCAGTACTAATTGCGAAATACCCAAAGAAGGTACGTTATAAGTCTCTACAGTAGTTATTTAAACAGAGAACCCAGCTCCTGAAATATTATGTTGGGGAGAGGGGTTGTCTGGATAAAAACACTGTGTGACTTTGGAAGGAAAACAGCTTCGAGATAATTGAGGACTTTCTTTTAGGGAATATATGGAAATCTTGGGAGGAAATTACTGGGGAGATCCACCACTCGAACACAATCTTGAAATGGTCCTTTATCACTCTCCACGCTGAGTTTAGAGAGCTAGACATATGTAGCTTATTTCATAATAGCGTCATAACGGAAGCATTGAATAGCGCGACGCAAAGGAAAATTAGTGTCTGGATAAAAAATCTCAAGGATGATAATTCAATTGTATTGTACAATAAGGCTAGAGATAGGTGGAAAAAGAGGGAAGACATTGAAATCAACAAATTTACGTGGGATTATGTTAACAAATTTAACAAATGCATTTTTAGAGGCGCTAACTTTAAGCGAATGCTATTCTATAGCAAATGATTGATTTATAGAACGCCCTCATTTCTCCATAGTATATATCCCCAAGTTGAGGATAAGTGTTTCCGCTGTGAAGAAAAGGGCACTTGGAAACATATAGTCTGGGAGTGTTCCAAAATACAGGAGTTCTGGGAGGAGATAGGAAAATATCTCAGCAATATGATCAAAATCAATATTACATTTGATGAATTAACTTCAGTTTTTGGTTGCTCCCTGAATTCCATTCCCTATGACGAGACCTTGTTCATAGCATCATTGGTAGCAAAATCACTTATTCTGCAGAGTTGGAAATCAGAGGAAGCACCAAACTTTTATGCATGGAAAGCAAAATTATCTAGGATCCAGGGAAGGGAAAGAAAGTATGCATTGAGATCAGGAGCCCTTCGGAAATATGATAAATACTGGAGTGTGTTCGAATGCTAGATGTCGCATGCTGGACATAGATTTTAATCTCTTTATTAGTCTGTTTTTAGTGTCAACACATTGCACTATGCACATTGCACTTTAGGAGTACTCTTAAAATTTTGGAATTTGAATATGACTATGCATTTAAATGAAGCTACTGGGTTTATTTATTCACTGGTTTTTATACATATTGTACTATGCACTTTATCTATTTCATTGCGTAAAAATGCCATGTAATGTTTTTTCATTGTCTATGAACTCTCAATAAAAAATATTTTAAGAAAATAAATCTGGCCTTTCCTTTGCAACTAAAAGTTACATCTTTCAGCGATTGATGCATATTATAAATCTCCTTCACAAACCTATTTTTTTTTTATTACCAGTAGTGAAAGACTTCCTAGAGATCACCAAGAAAGTTTTTTTTTCCTCCCATTTGAGCCCCTTCTACACCATGGGAATTGAATATTGTGCTTTTAAAATTGATGGGTCCACCCTTTGAACCTATACACAAGGTTACTCTGCGGCATGTGATGGAAGACTTTATTTCTGGTAGCTAATACTTCTGTGGGCAAAGTCACTGCAATCGCAGCACCGTGTTTACATGAGCCTTGCACAATCTTTCACGAGATGTGAGGAGAACCCACCCCACATTTCTTCTAACGGTAGTGTCGGAGTTTTATGAGAATCAAGCCATTTCCTTGCCAAACCTACTTCCAAACCTTTCCAATCCAGCAGAGAGGGCTCTTCAGTCATTTGAATTTTAAAAAGTTCTGGAATTATGTCCAGACAACCCAAAAAAGATAAGGCAATCTGACCATATCTTCATAAATTATTGCCCATTAAGAACTGGTCTTTTCATATCAAACTAGTCCATTTTTAAATGGATAATTTCTTACATCACATTTTGTTACCAGTTGGCAAACCAGCCCCTCCCTACTAAGCCTAAGGCACATTCAACTGTGGGGAAAGCAGCTGCAATGGCTCTTTTTACATCACATTTTGTTACCAGTTGGCAAACCAGCCCCTCCCTACTAAGCCTAAGGCACATTCAACTGTGGGGAAAGCAGCTGCAATGGCTCTTTTAAGAAATGTGCCAATTTTCTGAGATTGGTAAAGCTTCTCAGTTGCGATCATTACATGCCTTTACTAGACATTGTTTGTATTTAGGCACAGATGCACAAATGAGCCAGGCCTCTTTGAATGTCTTTTTTGGGTGGTATTGAGCAGTTTTTTTTTGTTGCTCGTCTGCAGAATTTATTAGGATCAGCTGGAATGGAGTAGCGGGCACAAAAGGATGGACTGCTGGGTGGCTGAGCTTAATTCAAGCTTTCCTTACTTCGCCTTATTTTTGTTGCTGTTGATTTACACCCATGCCCCAATGCAAACCTTCAACTCCATGGTTCTCTGAAAGATTGAAACCGCAAAATCAGACTTGTAGGAAGTAAGAAAGAATCTGGAGGAAAGAATATTGTCAGACAGAAAAAGAAAAATACAAATAGGAGATCACAGCCTGCAGGACCCTAAGGAAAGAAAATCCCTTTTATTATCCAGGAAAATGTCAGCTAAAAACTCAGTCTAATAATTATTTACAACCGTAAAGAAGTTCTCCAATTTGTCCTCTAACAATACTACAGAACGCAGTTCCGCTCTATGTAGTACCTTGGCTTTTCACTTCTAAAAATGAAGTCGAACAAATCTTTAGCAAATTATCACAATTCTCTTCCTTGTCTGCTTAGAGAATAGGACAAGTAGCCATAATAAGGCTCACTGCATTCTCACTAAGTTTATACCCCTGACCGTAAAGCAAGTAACAATCAGATAATAAAGACGGGACAGTTTCCGACAATATTGAGCAAGGCATCCATACTCCCCCTGATAAAGAAACCTAGCCTAGACCCTAGTCACCTTATTAATTATCATCCCATTTCCAAGTTGTCTTTTCCTTCAAAAACCATTAAAAAGGCATTAAATCGGCAAGTGGCTTTTTTTAATTTAGACGCTGGAGCTCCTGAACTACACTCCGTTAGGTTTCAGGAACTGTCACAGCACTGAGACCTCGCTGATTGTGGCCTGAGAGGCAGTCTGGTACATCTTGGACAATGGGGGCGTGCCGCTCTTATTCTTTTAGATTTATCAGCGGCTTTCGATACTCTCAACCATAATTTGCTGGTTAACCATCTCAATAGCATCGGGATCAAGGGCCCTGCCTTGTCCCTCCTGAGCTCCTTCCTTATTGGAAGGGTGCATTCGGTAGCAATGAAGGATTTGGAGTCTGATCTTTTTGTCCCGTCTTGTGGAGTTCCCCAGGGTCCTTCATTAAGCCCAACTTTATTTAATATTTGTCACGCCCCTGGCGTTCTTCTCCAATCCTATCAATAATATCTGTCAGAACTTCTGCAACTGTAAGCTAGCTATTAGTGACTGTATGGACCTTTACTGTCTTCAATTAAATTCTAACAAGACAGAGGTCCTTCTTTCTGGGAAGAATACTTCTTTCTGGACTCCATCTTGTTGGCCTACGGAGCTAGGCTCCCTACCATCTCCAGCAGGCAAAGTAAAGAGCTTGGAATCCTTATGGACAGTAAACTGACATTTGGAGACAAAGTGAATGCGACCATATCGGCAGGTTTTTACACACTCGAGATAATCAAAAAGATTTTATCATACATCGCCTCCCCCTACCTTACAAACGTCTGCGGTCATGGCTCTAGTTTTAGCAAAACGTGACTACTACAACAGTCTATATCTTAACATGCGAATGCAGTATACCAATAAGCTCCAGGCCTTTTGAGGATTCCAAAATTTCAATTGCTAAACCTGCCTTATGGAAGCTTCACTGGCTTCCAGTAAAACTGAGTGAGTTTTAAAGCTCTTTGTAGCACATTTAGGGCCTTACACGACTCCTGCCCCAAATTTCTCAAAGTGGGCTCAGATGGTACTTGCCTGAGAGAACACTATGTAATGTAATGTAACATCACACTTATATAGCGCTGCTATCGCTCCAAGGAGCATCTTGGAGCTCCACATCCAACCCCGCTGGAAAAGGTTGGTGGACAGAAGGCAACTTCAACGTATTGCAAGCTTTACACTAATGCCCTACAAGCAGCATCTGAGAGTGAGAAGATCCAAGTCTTCAAGGATTTCCTAAATTCACTCTCCTTGGCTGTATGCCGAAGTTGAGCTGGCAATTTATTCCGAGCTCTTGCTCCTAATACAAAAAGAGATTTCCCCCCTTTGGTGGCCAATCTGAATCTAGGAGTTACCAAGAGGTTTTGATTGGCAGACTTTAAACAGCGTGCTGGCAGATAGCGTTTGAAGCCATTAGACAGGTATCTTGGTCCTTGGAACTGGAAGGCTCTAAAGGTGATGACAAGCACCTTAAATAGGACACGCTTATGGATGGGTAACCAATGTAAGATCTTAAGCGCAGCCGAGGCAGATGATCTTCTCGGCCAGCGAAGTACCAGGCGGGCAGCAGCATGCTGGACTATCTGCAGCCTGTGGAGAACTGCTTTGTTGGTACCTGCATATAGGCTGTTGCAGTAGTCCAGTCTAGATGTTATCAATGCTACTGCCACTGTTTTCCAGGCTGCAAGAGCAAGAAGGTCAAAGAACTTCCTCAATGATTTGATGATCTGGAAGCAGGAGCTAGCCACACCTACCGCTTGCTGCTTAAATGATAGTTGGTCATCAAATTTGATGCCCAGATTTCGTGCAGAGGAGATGGTACTAGGGGGAGCTTCGGCATCTTCAGGCCACCATCGTTTAGGGGAAAACAGATTTTGAGATCCAAAGGGTAGTATTTCTGTCTTCCCTGAGTTACACTTGAGGTGATTGTTATTCATCCACTCCAATGTAGCCGTACGACAGCTCTTCAGGTTTTCCTCAGCGCCAGACAGCTCCCTATCCAACACCAGGATCAGCTGAGTATCGTCAGCGTACGATATGGTATTAATCTGGTAAGAGGCGATTAGCTCGATCAGGGGTACCATGTAAAGGTTAAAAAGTACAGGGCTCAGGCTTGAGCCCTGCGGGACTCCTGAGCTAATAACTTTTTCTTCAGATTTGAAGTCGCCTAATACTGCAACCTGACGTCTCTGGGTGAGGAAATTTTTAAGCCATGCCAGTACCACTCCTCCTATACCTGCTTTACCCAGACGGTCAACCAAGATAGAATGTGAGACCGTGTCAAAGGCCGCCGATCGAGTAAAATCAGGACGGCCTTCTTCCCTTGGTCCAGTGCCATTCGTAGTGTCTCTGCCGTAAACAAATGGGCAGATTCAGTCGAATGCTTGGATCGAAACCCTGATTGATTGGAGTGCAGGATGTTATTCTCCTCCAGAAAACTCGTAAGTTGTTTATTAACGAATTTCTCCGTCCGCTTGAACACCGCAGGGAGTAGGGAAATGGGGCGCAGGTTGGACAGGATGGTTGGATCTGGTAGGGCTTTTTTCTGAAGTGGCATGACCGCTGCACACTTCCAGTCACCTGGGATTTCTGCCGTGGCCAGTGAAGAATTAATAATACTATTGATAGTTGTATTTATCTCCTCAACCAAAGTCCGCAGAACCATAGGCGGGCAAGGATCGAATGGAGATCCAGATTTTATTGATGAGATGGCCTGATGTGAGTCCTCCAGGGAAATGGACGTGAATGAGTCAAAGCGTGGGAAGTTAATTGCCTCAGAGCCTGTCCTCGTTGTTTCTACGTTTGTCGGAGTAGATGGCATAGAAGGGAAATCCTTAACAATATCGGAGATTTTCTTCTCAAAATAATTAGCTATGGCATTACAGAGCGGGAAAGAGGGGGGAATTTTCTGAGAGAGTGCTGTGGGGTTGGTGAAGCTGTTAACTATCTTAAAGATCTCTTTCTGTCCCTTGTCGGAGGAAGAAATGACCTTTGAATAGTGTTTTTTGTTTGCCAGCTTGATTGCAGCATGATAGTTCCTTCGTGCAGATTTACTTATATATCACGGGCAGCCGCCTCGTAATTTCTTCGCCACCTCCGCTCAAGTGACCTCACTTCACCTAACTCAATTTTTAAGGCTAATGAAAACCATGGAGCACTCTTTCTGGTTTTAGTGCAGCTTGAGTACTATGCTTGAGTACCGCCACTAATGCAATTGTTCTTAAGTTCAGGCTCTTTCTTTTTGGTAGAAATTTAGTAGTTGGGGCCTGTAAACTCTGGAACTCCATCCTCCTGCATAGTAAATCACTGCTGGGTCTTTTATCCTTCAAAAGGTCCGGGAAAACCGGACTTTTTAACAACTAATAGAGCATGCATCCCTCCATATCACTGCAGCACCTAGATGCCTTCTCGTAGTTGTCGCAATTTATACAAATATTTAACATAACACGTGCTGTATTAATGAGCAGTGATGTCGTTCATAGTGTTGCAGCACCAATTCTATGTATTTACAAAGAATTATTTCATGATGCTCTATAGATTGCCTGCATGTAAGCCACAGATGTTGTAGTGTGGCCTAGATATAAAGCGATGCCGCAATCTAGACAGGCACCTACCATCGGCTGACTGCTGAATGCTTCCACTGCATGTAATTTAGTGTATTATTGTGTTTAATCTTATAGGAATGGGCTGAGGACAGTTTGGAGATTTGTGTTCCTAAGAATAATTGGGATATGTATTTAAAGCCTGTAATAAAATACCAGTTGAGGACAGGCTCCAGTTGCGTAGACCAGAAAGCATTTATCCGTATGCTTTCTTTTTCTACCATCACCTCTGGTTTAGAGGAATTGAGTGTACCCAATTGGCACTACTGCAGATGCGAGTCCTGCAGCATTCAGCTGGTAAATTTGTTTGGAATGCATTCCCAATCACCATTCATTCAGTAGGCAAGCTGTGTCCCCTAGACCTAAATATAAAACACCCAGAGATACGATTGACTCACTCTTGCTAGAGGTTCCTCATTGATGTTCAGTGGTCACGGTGGTACATATGTCCCAGATGCCACTCCATAGTGTATGGTATGTACTGTAGAATTAAATAGTGTGAACTAAATTTCTTGTGAGCAGACTAATTTATTCCGATATTTCGGTGTCTAAGTATCAGTGTCTCCAAGTTTGTAGTGTCAAAGTCCACCAACTCGTTTCGCAGGACTAATGCACTTAGATCACTGTCGTCTGTGGCAAAATAAAGGTATTCTAGCAGGAACACCATACTTAATGTGGTTCCCTGATTGAGTAGACCTGACCTGAACGCCATGCATGAAATTGTCCTCAAGGTAGACTGTCTCTTGGCAGCCAAGGTGCAACTCTTAAGAGCGCTAGAATCAGAGAGAAAGTAGAGTTGGGTAATGCTTCAGGGTCAGTTGTAGGTTTCTCAAATGGCAGGTACTTGTATTTACAGCCGCCTGGGAGTTTGTGATGTTTAATGACAGGCTGACAATTTATGTAATAGGATGAACAGTTAACTGACTGATCTTAGAAGTATTCCCACTGAACAATGGTGCCCCAGAAAGTTGATTTGTTGGACAGACTTTGATGCACTGGTGGCAAATGAGGAACAACTAACAGGAAGCATTGCATCATTGAATACATTAACCAGGGTGTTTTATATTTAGGCCCTTTTCCGGTGATCACATAACTATGGCCAGGTGGTAGTAGATGAAGATGATTTTAGAACCTATCCAAGAACAATGCTGATAAAGATCCTAAAATAAGCAGCAAATCATCACTTTTCAAGGTGCCCAAGTCTCTTGTGTGGCATCTCACAAGTCACACTAAAATGATAGCTATTGAATTTGGTTATCTGAAAGATCAGGAATGTAACATCAGCAGCAGCTTAGGTGCGATTTTCTTTAGATGTAAAGATAAGCCACACTGCATATACAAAATAGTCTGTCAGTTTAGCTGGAACACTAGTGACCTGACATTGTAGCACAGAAAAGCCCAGGTTAGGATAAAATGTAAGCATTTGGAGTATAAAATTCCAAAACGAAAGTAGAAATGATGTATGAAATGCAGGACTTAAAACGCATTAAAATAAGTGAAAAAGCTTATTTGCCGCACCTAACATAATTTTGTTGTTCATAGGTAACTGGATGATGATCTGAAATAAACCTTGGTTGAGTAATTGCAAAAGAATTTTCCATTTTAACATTCTTTGCTGAACTATAACAGGTACATTTTCTCCAGTTGTGGCGTTGATACGTTTTGGCACTATCAAAGATTTATATATGCTTTAAGACCTGAAACTTAAGGGGGAAAATGTTGTTTTTGTATTGATTGAGAGTCCGTTGTAGAACTGACACCTCTTCTTGCATGGCATTTGTACTTTAATGTGTGAGAAAGTGAGGTAGAAATTTCGATTCTTATCAGGCATTTTGCCATTAACAGTCTAATTTGGGTAGGCGTACAGTCTTGTTTGATACAGTAGTGCTGTGGCGGTTTACAAGTTATCTGCTTGAAAAACAACAGAATTTGCTAAGATGTTAAAAATGTGCTAACTGTCTGGAAAACAGCTGTGGGTAAGTCAGGCATTCCTGCAACTGTGATGCGTTTACTAGGCTAACACGTTAGTTGCTAATTTTTAGGGCAGCAAAGGATGCTGCACCAAGCGGTCTGTCCCATACACTTTTGTAGAAAGCAAATGTAGTGTGCATACATTACTGTCAACACTCAACCTGTAGAGAAAGAAAAAATAACAATTTAGGGATAATTCAGTATTTAGCTGTCCAGCTAGCAACAAGCATACATCTTTGCACATTGTCTTGATAATCCAAGCCTTCCATGAGTGTGAGTATTGTAACAGTGTAATACTTTGATGCAGTTTTCAGTGGCTGTATTTAGTCTGATATCAAAAATTCCATTTAGCAATTTAAGACTAGTAAAATGGACCACTGTAAAAATGTCCCAGTTCTGACAAAAGTGACATTCCTTCCAGTTAGCCACCTTCATGCATTAATGTACCAGAACAGCCCTCAAATTTCCTCCTTGAGGAGGTGAACTCTTACTTGCAGAGTAGCTCACCAAGACTTTCAAATATGAAATGTGCCGATGAACCCTGTGTACATAGTAGAGAAGAGGTAGTAGGGAGCATTGAGCATTCCAGGTAGCAGCCTGTCCTACTTTTCGAAAACAGTTTGTTCAAAAGCTCGCTCTGTATTGCAATTCGTTAATTCATTTCTCTCTCCCATTCACTAATTTCGTAACTGGGCTAAGCTAATGAGCTGATTCATTAGCTGCATTTCGTGATGCTATCCAACGGGACCCATTTACTAATCTAGGTTATCCCAAAATGTTGAGTACCTGACACAACGGCTCCAAACAAGTAGAAATTTACTGTTGTATATATTTTATACATCTGTTTTGTATTAACATTTGCCTATAAATAGCATACTAAGCAGAGTATTAGTTACATTACATGTAAAGAGATTATCAAAAACAAAACTTAACATATAAAGCAAAAGGTAACATTCAGTAAACTCATCATTGGTTTTATTGAATCACTGAGGTCATAGAGGCGAAGCACCTAACGACGTTAGTCAGTCAGAAAAACTTTTTTTCGGTTTATAATAAGCCATAAGCGTACATGAGCAAAAAGAGCAATTATACATCAAAAAATTTAAAATGTTGCCAGAACTTCATCGAACATGAGGACAAATCCTAGAGTCGGTATACAAATTAAAAATTCATCCATGCGCAAATATATAATTAGAAAATGTTTAATTTGATGTCCCCAAAGTGCATATTAAAATGGAAATGTAAAACATAATTAAAAAGGGAAAAAAATAGACTTAATTTGGTCAATCACAGATCTTCAGTACCTAGCTACCATAATCAAATTAAAGCTAAAGTGCAATATTTAGAACATAGCACAAGCATAGAGCTGAAATTAATTTACAACATTTCATGACCTAGAGTTACTTGCTAACCATGTTTTGTTGCCGGACGGCAGCCAAAATACATTTGTGTACCATTAAACAGACAAATTCAGCTTGTAAAAGTTGTGGGTACAACAGTGCAGGTCTGCATTTTCTTCTATTAAGAGACTTTATTAAAGGCACTAGCATAAGTCAAAGGTAAGTGTGACTTCAGCATTCTAGGGAGCCCAAACACCCACTACACAACAGTATTATATGTTATTAGTATCAGGAGAGTTGGGGGAGAAGGAGATAATGGAGGGTCTGTCATCCGTCTTGGCTTTTAACGTTGGGATCACTGCATCCTACTTTGTAATACCCAATCCGCTTCCTAAGAGCTTTCCTCTGCAATGATATTAGAACATCGCTTTCAGCATCTGTCCATATCCGCTACTCTCTCATCCAAGAGTCAACAGATGTGCCTGAGTCGCCTTCCAGGACTTCGGTATATGCTGCTTGGGCAGCAATCAAGCAATTATGAGTGCAAAACATATCTTACACAAGGCTAAGGAACAGGGAAGGTGATTGCCTTAGAGCTCAGAAAGGTGAGGTTGGATGTATGCCACTTTCAGCTTCCACAACTATTCTTGGAGAGAAGGGGGTCCAATCTCCAACCACTCTCCCTCCCATGATGCTGCCTCTGCCACTACAAGATGTGACTGGGCAGCATCTCGAAGTCACCAGTGCTCGTGGTCAATGTCAAGAACTTTCATTGCAGAGGCATTCCTATATATCTACTTTCAGAGGTATCACTCAATGTTAAGAGACCTCTCCACGTTTAGAGTGTTTCCACCTTTGATTAGAGTGGAGTGTCCACCTCAGTGTACCTGAAAGAGGATCAGACATCCATCTGCATCTCCTTTATCACCTGCAGTTGCTATTCCATCTACTGAAGATGTACAACCATGTTGTCTAGTGGAAATTGTCCCACCTCTAAAGGCTTGACCTCCTGTAAACAAGTGCTATCTTTCATTCATGGTATTCCCCCCACTTTTTGCTGAATTGCTGATGGACTTTGAGTGGGGCTTGGGTTCCTGCCAATCTGGTACACAGGGCTTGTGTTCCTTCCCTAAAAACTGCATTGAAGCCTAAACCCAATTGGCATCTCTGGCCACAGGTCAGCCCCTGCTAAATGGTACCCTAGGTGCCCAGGGCACTCAGACCAGAGAAGGCCCCTATTTGTGCCACCCATTGGGGCCCTGTACCCTGATCCTGTAATGGGGCATAGTGCTGCACTGAGTGTCTTGGTGCAGAACTGAACAGATAGTTGACATGGCACGCATCCCTGTGTGCCAAGCCCACAAAACACACTGCCCTGGCATACCTCAGTCACCCCTCTAGCTGAGTGCACTATGCCACTGGTGTGGGAATGGGTGCATGAGCCTTGTGCCCCTTCAGTACCCAGGCCGTACCATCCAATAGAGCATGTGGTTGGACATGGTGGACGATGGAGCATTTACCTAAGGTTCAGTGGATAAGTAATATTTCCAGCACACTCCTGAATCGGTGTGCACACCAGCAGTGGGAGGAGATTGAGTATCCTGCAACACCCCACTCAGAAATATTGCTAAGTCCCTGTAAGAACTACAATACTGAGAATTGATCCAGTGATCAACTGCTCAACAAAGGACAATGACTTTGAGAGGAGGTTCACAACCATTAAACTTCACATGTCTTTTACTGCACTACAACCAACCCACAGCACCCTAACACAGTGACAATACACCAGACAGCAGAGACGGCCCTTTCAAGGGAGGGCACACGAAAGAGGTACAGCACTGAGAGCCATTGGGCATAACAGCAAGTGATTGCACAGAGCACCCTTCCTACACAAAAGTAGGAGGCAGAATCCGAGTATTCCTCAGGGAATGACACAACAGCACCTCTGACAAGAGGATAGAAAAAAACTACACCATACACTTAAAAAAGGAAGTCACCGAACTGCTACAAAAAAGTACTATAGAAATGGTGCCACCGTAAGAAATGGCATGGGGATTCCTCTGTCTCCTTCCTATTCCCAAAAGCTGACATGTCCTTAAGGCCCATCCTAGAGCTCAGTGCCTTGACAAAGGACATCAAGAGACAAATTTAGATGACAACACTGCCATAGGTCATTCTACTCATCCGGAAACTAGGACTATGACAACAGGAGACCTCGAGGATGCTTACCTGCATGTGTCAATAAACAGAAGACACAAGATGTTCTAAAGATTTGGACTAGACCAGGTTCACAATGATGCCTTTCAGAATAATGTTGGCACTTGAGTCTTTACAAAATCCCTGGCTGCTGTAGCAGTACTTCTGAGAAGATGCACAATTCATGTCTTCCATTACCTGGACAACTTTGCACTGCTGGTACAGCTCTATGAGAAAGACAACACAAACATGGTCATGCAAACACCGCACAAAGTCTAGTTCTCCATCCTGGAAAACTCTTTCATGGTACCAGAAAGTGAAATTTGTTTTCTAGAGAATGGACTCGGAACAGAAAAACACCATCCCTGTGGAGAGGCAAGTGTACAAGCAATGTCAGAACAACTTTGCCTCTACCAGAAGGGGTAAGCTCGGACGGTGAGGACTATTGGGAAGTTCATGTGCATGATGGCATCCTACATGCCGCCCATTCCAAATGCCAGACTCTACCCAAGCCGGATCCAGGAATGGCTGCAGAGAAACTGGTCGCAGGCAACAGGAAGTTGGGGTCGATCTTGTGGTTGCAACAGAAGGAGTACACAAGGGAATTAAATGGTGGAATAACAGCATTGCAGTGGGCAGACCTTTCAGACAACCAAATCCCACTGTTACCCTTAAAAAGCTACATCTCACAGGAGGTTGGGAGCGCACATGAACAGACTGAACATCTGGTCCTGTGGAGCCTGGTGGATGCAATGAAATACTTAATTTCTATGTTAATAAATGAGGGGACGGCAAGCAAGATCTTTAGCACTATCTAACTTAGCACAGGAGATATGGACAAAAGCATTACCATGGAACATAACAATAATTGCAATCCACCTACCATTAGTGGAAAACCAGAAGCAGACCGATTAAGTAGGGCAAACAGCGCATCCCAAGAATTCGACGTAGACCCACATATCCTGCATGAAATCTTCAGAAACTGGGGAACTCCGCATGTGGATTTGTTTGTGGCAAAAGAAAACACAAAATACCAAGACTTCACGTCTAGGCGCCAAAGGCACCAATCGCTGGAGAATGCCCTATCGATAAAATAGTTACAGAGATTTGCATATACCTTGCTGCTAATCCGTCTAATTTCTCTGCAAATAGAGAGGTACATACAGGTAACCATGACCCTCATCGCTCCACATTGGCAATGAAGCATGGTTTTCCGACCTAGTGGAACTGGTGCAGGGAAATGGGATGCCGCTACCAACATGGGAGGACATCCTAATCATGTAATGGGGCATAGTGCTGCACCCGGAACCAAAAACACTCAGTTTGGCAGCATGGCTCCTGAGGATTTAGAAACAAGAAAACCAACATATAGGTGCTACTCAAACAATTAGAGGAGGTCTTTAAAATGGCGCGCCAAACAAAATGATCAACAGAGGACGCCACAGTCTTTAATTTACTCATGCACGTAGTGGCTATAGGGAGCTCTTACCACACGCTAAAGGTACACCTGGCAGCCATTGTAGCGTACACAAGGGCTGTGATGGGAAGGAGTGTTTTTTTTTTCAACACCTGTAGTCGGTCGGTCTCGGCGCCGCAGGACCTCGCCGGATCCGGGACGTCCCCGGTCGACCTTACGACCTCACCGGCGCCGACCCCAAGGGTGTCGCCCCCGGCGCCCACTGTGGTTGCCGCCCCCAATGTTTCCTACGGTCCGACTCAGGCGCCGGAAGGGCGCCGCTGGGCGCCGATTCCGTCGGCCTTTGGGGATTTTTATCTCCAGGAGGAGGCCCTGTCTGCTAATCCTGGTTTACAGGACACAGGTGATGAGGAAGATTGGGAGGGGTCCGAGGACCCTCTGGCACTAGATTGCCAGTCTCAACAGGACTGGACATATGAGCTTGGGGAGGCCAGTGGTCTTGACACTTCGCCAGACACTGGATTTAGCTCACCTCCGACTGTGGCTTCGGAGGCGGGCTCTACATATAGTGTAGTGTTGACGAAGGCAGCTAAGGCCTTAAACCTTAAGCTCCCCGTCGCGGCCGTGAGGACTAACCTCCTCACAGAGGTCCTCAAACCGCAGTCAAGCTCCAGTGAGCCCCTGCTGCCGTTCAATGAGGCCTTGTGTGACGTTCTTGTGGGCACTTGGTCCAAGCCCGCCACAGGTCCGCCTGTGAATAGGAACATGGCCAGACGCTACCGCCCGGCCCGGGGCGACCCATGCTTTTTGTCCACCCACCCCGAGAGTCTGGTCAAACTCCCAGACCGCATTCCCGTCGGCCCCGCCCGACAGGGAATCCAAGAGATACGAACAGTTCGGGAAGAAAGTTTTCTCGTCCGTTAGCTTAGGGCTGCGGTCTGTGAATACCGCCTGTCTCTTGGGCCGCTACACCCACACTCTGTGGGACACGGTTGCGGAGGTGCTGCCACAAGGCCCGGAGGAGGTCCAGGCTAAACTCGGCCAAGCCCTTATGGAAGGCCGAGATGCAGCACGCTTTTCTATCCGGTGTGGCCTGGATACCACAGACTCACTGGGCAGGGCGATGGCAACGACAGTGGCGGTTCGACGCCACGCCTGGTTGCGGTCCGCCAACTTCTCGGCCGATGTCCAGGCCACACTCCTGGACATGCCGTTTGATGGCCGTCGCCTCTTCGGCGACAAGGCAGACCATGCGCTGGAACGTTTCAAGGACTCCAGGGCTACGGCCAAGTCCTTGGGCCTCACGGCCCCACTCCAGCAATTGGGTGCCTTTCGCTCCTTTCGTGGCCACGGAAGGGGCGCCCCCACACGTACTGCCAGCCATGCGCCGCAGAATGTCCAACAGCGCGGTGGCGGACGTGGAAACCGCTGTGGCGGCGGTCGGGGACCACGGCGAGGCCAGTCCACACCCCCGGCAGCAGAGCCTGCCTCTAAACCTTCCTAGTCTGAGTTTTCAGGCCTGTGTAACGCCTGTGGGAGGCAGGGTTGGCCATCACCTCTCCCACTGGCGCACAGTCACTTCGGACAGGTGGGTGCTGCAGATTGTCCGAAGGGGCTACTTCCTCCCCTTCGAGGCATCCCCTCCATCCATGCCACCGCAATGCCACCGCGTGTCGGGGGATCACTTGCAAATTCTGCAAGAGGAAGTCACGGCCCTCTTGGCCAAGAGGGCCATTGAGCGCGTTCCTGGGCCAGAAGTAGGGTGTGGATGTTACTCCCACTACTTTCTGGTGCCCAAGAAGGGCAAAGGGGGCCTACGCCCAATCTTGGACCTTCGGGACGTCAACGGCATCCTCCGGAAGGAGAAGTTCAAGATGCTAACTTTGGCTCAGGTCCTGGCTGACCTGGACCCGGAAGACTGGATGGTAGCGTTGGACCTGCAGGACGCTTATTTCCACATCCCCGTCCTGCCGGCACAACGGCGTTACCTGCGGTTCACGGTAGGCCAAGAGCACTTTCAGTTTACCGTGCTCCCCTTTGGCCTTACCAGCGCCCCACGGGTGTTCACGAAGGTGATGGCGGTGGTCGCAGCTCATCTGCGCAGGCAGGGGGTGTCAGTCTTCCCCTACCTCGACGACTGGTTGTTGAAGGCGGGCTCGCCCCAGGTAGTCGTCACCCACCTCCAGACTACGGCCGACCTCCTGCACTTGCTGGGGTTCTCCATCAATGTGCCAAAGTCACACCTGTGCCCCTCTCAGAAGCTCCTCTTCATCGGAGCGGTTCTCGACTCGGCGCAGTTTCGGGTTTACCCACCCGAACAGCAGGTTCGGGATATTCAGGCTCTGATTCCCATCTTCCAGCCGTTATCCCGAGTCTCGGTCAGGTTGACGCTGCGGCTTCTGGGGCTGATGGCCTCCTGCATCCTTCCGGTGCATCACGCCAGGTGGCGGATGCGGGCTCTGCAGTGGGACCCAAAGTTTCAGTGGGCCCAGCATCAGGGCAACCTGTCCGATCATGTCTTGATCTCGGAGGGCACTGCAAAACAACTGCAGTGGTGGCTCACGGACCGCGACTGGGTCAGTGTTAGATCCCTCTCCCTACCCCACCCGGAGCACGTAGTTGTGACGGACGCGTCCCTCGAGGGCTGGGGGGGCCATATGGGAGAGGCGGAGATCAGAGGCCTCTGGTCTCCGGCGGAGTCCCAGCTCCATATCAACATGTTGGAGCTGCGGGCGATTCGTCTAGCACTGAAGGCATTCCTCCCCTCTGTTCAGGGGAGTGTAGTGCAAGTGTTCACCGACAACACCACCGCCAGGTGGTACTGCAACAAACAAGGCGGAGTGGGGTCGTGGACCCTATGCCAGGAGGCTCTGCGCCTATGGCAATGGCTGGAACATCAGGGCGTGACCCTGGTGGTTCAACACCTGGCAGGCTCTCTGAATGCCAGGGCAGACAAACTCAGCCGTCGGTGCATGATGGATCACGAATGGCGTCTGAACTCAGACGTGGCGCAAGGTCTCTTTCAGCAATGGGGAGAGCCTTGGTTAGATCTATTCGCCACAGAAGAGAACGCGCAATGTCATCAGTTCTGCGCGTTGGAATTTCCAAGGCGGCACTCGCTCAGAGACGCTTTTCGTCGCGAGTGGAGTTGCGGTCTGTTGTACGCCTTTCCGCCTATACCACTTCTGCCCAGAGTGCTGAAGAAGATCAGGTTCGACGCGCGACCAGGCCCAAGTGATCCTTGTGGCTCCGGACTAGGCACGAAGATACTGGTATCCCGAGCTACTCAGCATGTCAGTCGATCCCCCGATTCGTCTGCCTCTTCGGGAGGACCTTCTGTCGCAGCAGCAGGGGACGGTGCTGCACCCGAACCTGTCCAGTCTCCACCTACAAGCTTGGAGATTGAACGGCGACAGTTGAGGCCATTTGACTTGCCTCCTGAAGTCTGTGATATCATTCTGGCAGCCAGGCGTCCCTCCACAAAGTCGGTATACGCCTGCAGGTGGAACAGATTTGTGGCATGGTGCACAGCAAAGGCTGTGGATCCTCTCTCTGCACCCCTTTCGGAAGTGCTGCTTTTTCTTCTTTCCCTTGCCCAGCAGGGCTCTGCTCTGGGCACTCTTAAAGGCTACCTTTCTGCTCTTTCCGCCTTCTTAAGGCTCCCTGATCAGCCTTCTTTATTCAAGTCCCCCATCGTAAATAGATTTCTGAAGGGCATCACACACATGTTTCCTCCTGCTCCCTTTGTGATGCCCCAGTGGGACTTGAATCTTGTTCTCACTTATCTGATGTGTGCTCCCTTTGAGCCGCTCCATAACTGTCCTCTCCGTCTTCTCACTTTGAAGACTGCTTTCCTGGTCGCCATCACCTCTGCCAGGAGGGTGAGTGAGCTCCAAGCTCTTTCTTCTACTCCACCTTTCCTATCTGTTCATCCTGACAAGGTGGTGTTGTGTACACGACCTTCCTTTCTGCCCAAGGTTGTCACGGCCTTCCACATCGGGCAGTCCATTACTTTGCCCATCTTCTTTCCGCCTCCGCATCCCTCGAAAGAGGAAGAGAGGCTCCACCGTCTGGATCCAAAATGTGCGCTCTCCTATTACCTAGATCGCACACGCCAATTCCGGGTGGATGACCAACACTTTGTTGGTTTTGTGGGCGCGAAGAAGGGAAAGGCGGTACACAAGAGGACCATTTCACGGTGGATCATCTTGTGTATTCAGGCATGTTACTCCATGGCGAAAAAGGAGCCCCCTGCTGGATTGCGGGCTCATTCCACTCGTGCCACGGCAACAACTGCCCTGGGCCGAGGAGTCCCCTTACAGGACATTTGCCAGGCAGCGACGTGGGCCTCGCTGCACACGTTCGCAAGACACTACTGCCTGGACAGTCAAGTCCGGAGGGGTGGATTCTTTGGCCGTTCCGTCTTCCAGGACTTTCTGGTGTGATATTGGTTCGCAGACCCACCACCGGGGTTGGTATTGCTGGGTTATCTATTCTAAGGTAAGGAATCTATCACTAACGTGTCTCTTTCAGATGCACAAGTTACTACTTGTGTAACTATATATCTGTAAGAGACATTAGTTAGTGATAGATTCCTTACCGACCCACCTATCCTCCCCTTTCAGGGCCCTAGTTTCATGGCACCAGTGTTGGTTCTATCATGGCTCTGCGTATCTGGCGCGGAAAAGCTGTGTATCAGAACTGACGTCAGCGCGCATGGGCGGCGTCTAAGTACTCCAACGTCATTCCGGCGCTCACGACGCCGACGACGGACGCGGAGCCGCAGTCGACGCCTACCGACGCGCAAGGGTACTGCTACGCAAACATTTTCCGAATCCAGTCTGACGCCTGGGGATATTCTAAGGTAAGGAATCTATCACTAACTAATGTCTCTTACAGATATATCATTACACAAGTAGTAACTTGTGCTTCAGGTATTTACAGGTGAGACATGCACTAATGTCGCTCTTGCAGAAGGGAATATCCCCCCCCCCCCCCTGATGCCTTGCTGCTGGAAGACAAGTTGCTCGATGGGTACCTATAAACTAAAGCAGTGTCCTTGACGTATAAGAAACTGATCGATAATGCTCCGGACTCTCTCAAAGTAATCTGGGAGTGCTGGGGGAACGATGGGTTGGAACTTGATGACAAGAAGTGGCCGGAGGCAGTGGCCTCCAGTGGTTATCCCTGGTCCAATTGAAAATCCTCCATAGAGTCTGTGTCAAGGGGACTCAGCTCGTCAGAATGGGAAGGGGCAGATGAGACATGTGCAGAAGGCAATGTGGTCAGGACGGAACATTTATGCATATCCTGTGGGAGTGTGTGTATGTACAGAAGTATTGGAAGGGAATACACGCCTGGCTAGGTGAGTTTCTTGGACTTGTGGTAGGGATTGAGGCTAAGAGATGCCTTTTAAATGTATGGGAGCCCACAGATTTAGGCAAGAAATACGGTATATGGATCACGTTGGGATTGATGGTCGCTAAAAGGAATCTGGCAAGACTGTGGGGAGCTGGAACATCACCCAAAGTTTTTTTGTTTTTTTTAAACTTTATTTTCCATTTTTACATAAAGACAAATAAAAAATAAAAAACATAACAATGAAACTGCAATATGATGACATAAAATGCCAATTATGATGAATCTGGAAAAAAAAACTGTTCATTTGAAACATGAGTACCAATCATAATATCAAAAAGAAAACAAGGCGACCGACTACGACCAATATAATACACATAATGAACAAATCAAGCATGTGACATATCTGAAATTAATTTACACAGTCCGGAACAAAAATAATAAGTGAACTAAATGTGGTATAATCGTCTCCCCGCTACTCTTCTCCTGAGTCCGAAGAGAGCTATCCCACTCCTGTAGGGGTAATGCCGGACTGAGCCGGAGAATCATACGCTAATTGGCGCCGAGATATGTAGTTCCTGTATGGCCCCCAAATGTTGATTGGCCTGGAAGAATCGGGGAGTAGAGTGCTAAATTCCTCGCAGGTCACATTGCAGAACGCAAGGCTATTTAACCAAGAGCGGAGAGTAGGAGCACGTCTACTACCCCACAGTAATGCAATCTCTCGTTTTGCCAAAAGGAAGTCCAACGCAGCTAGCCTACGAACCTTCTTAGGGAAGTTCACTACATAACCCAATAGGGCGATCTCAGGTAAAGCAAGGAGGAGAATGGACAACATATCACCCAACAATTGTGGGTAAGGCCAAGGGACACAGCCAATGACCATAGACTCTGCCTAGGTCTCGTAGTGTCTCGCCCCTCACCGCTGAAGGCCCAACCGTTGCTCCTGAGGATGCGGGCAGCCAGCACCTAGGGCGCAGTGCAGGCCCGGCCTACTCCAGCCGCCACGCGGGCTCCCCCATTGTCTGGTCTGCACCCTCCTCACCGCTACTCTCCCCCAGTGCGACCCGGCCGCTGATCTCTCTGCAGGGGGGGCCCACACTGTTGCATACACCTTCCAGTTGCCCTCGTTAAGGGGCCCGCAAGTCACCAGGCCGTGGCCAAGCCGCTGGCGAAGCAGGGGGAGGGGGCAATCAGCACTCACTCTGCGGGGCTACCACGATGCCATGCCGCTCACCGCCGATGTCCAGCCGCGGCTCCCAGGAAGGCGGGCCACCCCTAGCAGGCCTCCCGCATGCACTCCGCCCGCGCCTCTGCGTCTCAGCTGTCCAGCCTGCGCCAACTTTGCCACCACTCTCCCCACGCGTCCTGGCCCGGCTGCCGATCTCCCGATGGACAGAGGGAGGGGGGAGCACAGCGGGCACAATGGAGCCCCACGCTCCCCTCCAGGCGCCGCCGCAAACCAAACCCCAGGCAGCAGGACGCGGGGGCAACCACCCGCACTGCCGTAACACCGGGAACAACCCGGCAGACAGAACTGAGCACTCCCCCCGCCGTGTACTCACCGAGGGGGGCAGCATCCAATGTCGTTCCTGGGCCAGTCTGCCCCGCACACAGCCTCGATTCCGGTCGGCGCTCCTCCGCTGGGTTTAAGCCATCAGCCGTGCAGTCCCGGACCCTCTAAAATCGAGGTCCCGTCTTCTCAGACTCCCACTAGGCCGCAGCACGCCGGACCAGCTGCCTTCGTCTACCGGCACCGCAACCACTCAGCAGGGGAACCGGACTGTCTCGGCCGGCTACCAAAGGAAGGATATCCCCTCAAGGACCACCAAAGCGCCCAAGGGAGCAAGGATGAATGCCGGATAAGTGCTGAGCTTTACGGAGCTAACTAGCACAAGTCCGCCATGATGGCCTGCCTAGCCACGCCCACATGCAGATCAAGTTTAGTATAGAAGTTAGGTCTTTAACTTTATCCAACAGTACTGGAATAAGTGGAAGGGATTACTGGTTCTGTAAAGTGATGTTATAGAGAGCCCTGTAATAAATGCAGATTAGAAGCTCCCACTCCTTCTTTTAAGGGACAACAAATAGGCTACCGGAGATTTTGATGGGAGAATAAATCCATTCTGGAGATACTTACCTAAGTAACTCCGTAGGAATATATTCTCTTGCTCTGTGAACGCATATTTCCGACTACATGGTATTTTAGCACCGGAAACCAGATCAATTTGGCAATCATATGCCCAGTATGAAGGTAAAGTTTCTGCCTGACTTTTGCTGAAGACATCATGAAAGTTTTTATAATCTGTAGGTAATGTTATATATTGGTCAGCAGCTGTTGAGATGAAATGTGTGATTACTGGAACTCTGGTCATCAAAGGTACCAGTTTTAGACACTGTTTTAGGGAAGATTGGCCACAACAACTTAAGAGAAACTTCACGTTCCTTTTAGGTTTAAGTATTTTATTAAGTAAGTACAGTGGTACAGCAGTGAAAAACAAGAAAGAAACCAGGCGATAATAGACAGTTCCTAGCGTGAAAAATTGATGCTTTCTCCAGAGCTCACCGCCACCTGCAAAGTTCTACAGTCCTAGCTAGGCGAGAGCCGCCATGGGTGGCGTCCTCGAGCATTGCATTCGAATGTCGATCAGAAAGCAAATAACAATCCCTCTGTACTTCACATTTAATGTAACAAACTACCCCAACAGCCCCCCATGCCCACCCCCTTTCCCACCCCCTCACTCTCCGTCCGGTGTTGTGCGAGGAAGATCTCAGAAACTCACAAGTCCTCTCCTGCCATCTACCTAACATGCGTACCCGACCCTCCCGCTTCCTACTGGCCGTTCAAGTGATCGGTGGTGTAAGCCTAAGGAGTCTCAGGTATCTGGGGCACGTAAGCTCCCTGAATTCAGTAGCCAGTAAAGTATGGAATGGTTGCCACAGCTCTGTGAATTGGTCGACCTCCCCAGCCAGTGTAAGCGAAATTTTCTCCATGCCCAGTACGTGCCACAGCCTGTGTAGCCAACCCGTGATCGAGGGAACAGTGGAAGTGCGCCAGTGTATTAGAATGTTCTGCACAGCTGAGCCCAAAGCGATGGCTATGTGTCTCCCTCTCCGGGATTTCAACGGGAACATTAAGGCATTAGGCAGGCCCAGTAGGGTATAGGCCGGGAAACGAGGTAGCTCTATATCAAAACATTTATCAATTTTGTCTATCACCTCCTTCCAGTAGTCCTGTATCAGTGGGCATTACCATAAGATATGCGTCAGTGTCCCAGTGTGCCCACAAGCGCGCCAACATGTAATGTCTATGAGCCTGTTCATTTCGTGCAAGCGTTCGGGAGTGCGATACCAGTACGTTGACACCTTGGTGAAGGTTTCTGTGAGCCCCACATGATATGCAGAATGTCGCGCTCGGTATGAGATTTGCTCCCATTCCTTGTGGCTAAGTGTTCTCCCCAGTTCCCTGTTCTATCTCTCCCTACCAGGATTATAGATGTGTGTGGGTGGAGGCTGTAGCATTTTATATAGATCTGATATGAGTTTTGCATCCGATGTGCGCGTCGCCATCCATCGCTCATAAGGGAGCAGGTCCCTGTCCGCCGCGTCCCGCACCTGCGGTTGTAGTGCCCAGTGTCTGACTTGCCAATATCTCATCCTATCCGCCTCGGCCAGCTGGTAACTCTCTTTAAGGTCCTCAAAGGGGAGGATCCCATCCCTCCCGTACACATGAAAAAGCGCTCTGCAGCCTTTCTCTCGCCAGTGCGCAAAGGCACCCGGTTCCGTCCCTGGCGTGAAGTCTGGATTGTCCACAATAGGAGTGAACGGAGAGGGGAACGAGGTAAGCTCGAATAGTTCACTAGTGGCATCCCATACCCTCAGCGGCACCCTAGTAACATAGGAGGCGTAGAGATTCGGGGGTCTGTGTTGTCTGCGCAGGAATGGTATTTCCTGCAATGGCCGGCCCGCTACTGCCTGATCCTGGAAGAGCCAGTGCTTGTCCGACTCCCATCTGCTCCATTCCACCAGGTACCTCAACTGTGACGCCTGGAAATATTTGTAAAGGTCAGGGACTACCAGTCCACCCGCTTCCGGCGCTAGAGTCGTCAATGCTCTCTTCATTCGGGTTTACGGCCTTGCCAGACGAATTGGGATAGAGCAGTCTGCATCATCTGTATCCAGCCTTTAGGGGGCTGCAGCGGAAGTGCCCGGAAGAGATATAGGATCTGTGGTAGCACTGTCATCTTCAGTGCCGCTATCCTGCCTAGCCACGATATCGTCCCCTTGTTCCACCTCCCCAGTTCCTCTTTCACTTTCTTGCCTAACGTCTCGTAATTAACCGCCACCGTCGCCGACAGCGTGGGAGCCAGCAGGATACCTAAATAAGGCACGTGGTCCCGCGACCACCTTAGTGGGTAACGCCTCTGCAAATCTCGTCTCGTCCCAGGTGTCAGGGAGATATCCAATGCCGTAGATTTCCCCATATTCATCTTAAACCCGGCCGCTCTCGCGAAAGCCCCGAGCTCTCCCATACACGCGGGTAAAGCCCTCTGCGGATTCTCTAGCGTAAAAATGACATTGTCTGCTTATAAGCTGACCGTGTGGGTATAACCCCCCATCCGCACCCCCGTAGCATCTGGATTTTGTCTCACTCTCTGGGCAAAGGGCTCCATGTAGAGAGCGAAGAGTAGAGGAGATAGCGGGCATCCCTGTCTCATGCCGCGTTCAATATAAAAGCGCTTCGATCCACAGCCATTGACGCGCACCGCCGCCGACGGGAACTTATAACAATTAAAGACCATGCACCTAAATTTCTCCCCTATGCCCAATCGAGCCATCACCCGCTCAAGATACGGCCAGTGCACCCGGTCAAACGCTTTTTCGGCGTCGACCGAGAGGAGCATCCTTTCCCCAGGGATTCGCGAAGCTTTTTCCAGTACGTGCACTAACCGCTTGGTATTATCCACCGTTTGCCTGCCGGGTACAAAGCCGGACTGGTCCGGTTCAATCAGCCCGGGGAGATACTGTGCCAACCTCGCAGCCAGGACCCCCGTGTAGATTTTAAGGTCAACGTTTAGGAGGGAAATCGGTCTGTACGAGCCACACTGAGCCCTGTCCTTCCCTGGTTTTGGTATGACTGATACCGTGGCCTGCAGGAGATCCGGTGGGATAGCACCGGGGCAGTCGAAAGAGTTAAACAGCTTGGTCAATATTGGAGCCAAGGTAGTGCAAAACGTCCTATAGAAGAGGGTGGTGTATCCATCTGGTCCCGGAGCCTTCCCGAGTTTCAGCCTAGCGATCGTCGTAATAACCTCTTCTATCCTAATCTCTCGGTCCAGGTAGTCAGTCTGTACTTGAGCTAGGGACGGGAGAGTCACTGAGTCCAGATATTCATCAGGGTCCCCAGTCGTTGTGCCGTCCTCCGCATAGAGCTCAGAGTAGAACTGTCGAAAAACTTCAGCTATTTCGATGTCTTCTGTGACTGTGCGCCCACCTGGCACCGCAAGTTCTTTGACTCGACGGCATTGGTGTGCGATTCTGAGCTTAGCTGCTAATAACCGGCCACAACGATCCCCTCCCGTGTAATATGCGTGTTTCAGACGGAGAGCCGCACATTCAGCTCTGTCCAGGTCCAGAGACGACAGGAGTTTCCTCGCCGCCTTCAGTTGTTTCCAAATTCTAGGAGCCCCCGTTCGCCGATGCACCTGCTCTAATTCCCTGACCTTGAGCGTGAGTTCTTCCCGTTTAACTTTCCTCTCCTTATTTTCGGTTGCCGATATTGTTATAAATTCTCCCCGTAGAACCGCCTTAAGCGCTCCCCATTGAGTCGCCAATGTGGTGTCGGGGTTAGAGTTATGCAGTTGAAATTCAGTCACTGCATCGGTGATACGCTGCACCACAACTTTTTTGTGTAGAAGAGTGTCCCGCAGACGCCAGACTCCGCGCAATGTGTTTTCATAGAGTTCGACAGTTCCCCGGTCTGTGGAAAGCGCTGCGCTGATCTGTCTAGTGAGGAATCAAACACCAGTTTCAGGTCCCCCCCAGAATGAGATGCCTGTCAGGAGATGCTGTGACATCTATCAATGTAGTGTGGAGGAAATGTTCCTGACGCTCGTTTGGGCAGTAAACCGACCCCACCGTGAATTGCAGAAGCCCCAACTTAAATCTGTACGCCAGCATTCTCCCTTTTTGCTCAGCTAATTTGTGTAGCACCTCACCCCTAAAAGATTTAGATACCAATATAGCTACTCCTGCCGTTTTAGTGGTGTTGGAGGAAAAGAACTGTGTGGGGAAGGAGCGGGACCGTAACCTATGACAGTCACCAACCAGCAAGTGCGTTTCTTGCAGCAGACAGATGTCTGCCTGTGAGGCCTCTAACAAGGAGAGAACCACCCTACGTTTCGTGGGATTGTTTAGCCCTTTCACATTCAAAGTCACTACTTTCAATCCTGCCATACCAGATTAATGTAACCTTCCAGCACCTGACGAGCACAAGCAGCAAGTGCCAATCCTGCCTTCGGATCGGCCTGTGAGGTCTGGCTAAGCTGAGCGAACATAACAGAAGCACCGGACAGAGCTTCCCCGAACTCCCCCCACCCGGATCCCAAGGCCCCCGAACCCCAACTCCCCGACCCCCGCACTCCCTTCCCCCTTACCCCAACTTGAACCTTCCAACCCATCCTTCTCAACCGTCTGTAGTCCAAGTAGTCCCAGGCCTGCCCCTCTCGGACAAGTCTGTGGTGAATTACCTTCGTGGGCGACTTGCCACCAGCACCCCTCCCTCGCCTTCCCGCGCCCCCCGCCCCCAAAGCCAGCTCCATCAGTAATGCATTGTCAATCTCCCCCCGGAGTCACGTTATGCGGTTAGTGCCACTTCATCCTCAACCACCGAGGTCTCGGCTGCTGTTCAAATTGCGTCCGCCATCCCAGATCTGATTGTGGGCGAATTCGGTCTCTGTGAGGCACTCTGTGTCCTGCGTCTCGAGACTCTCCGCCAGCCACCATCAGTTGAGTTCCTCCTCCTCTGTGGCGTGGACGATTCCTCCTCCTCTGCTGTGATCCCTAGTACTTCGCAGACATCTTGAAGAGACCGTAGCTGGTGCGACTCTCCATTCCATCGGAATATGAGGCGAAAAGGGTGCCCCCATGAGTAGGGCGTATCGTGTTGTCTCAGGAAGTCTGTTGCAATCTTGAATGCCCTGCGCTTCTGGAGCGTGGTCGCAGCGAGGTCTTGATATAGCGCTACTTGGTGACCTCTAAATGGTATTGTCTGTTTCTTCCTTGCTTCATACATAATCCGCTCTTTCAGTGGAAAGTCAGGAAGGAAAGCCAATACATCCGGTGGGGGCCCAGTTGCACGCCGTTGCGGGCCTACTCTGTGAGCCCTATCTATCTTGACGGGGAAATCCGCAGGTTCGCCAAGGACAGTGCGGAATAGTTCCTGCAAATAGGCCACTATGCCGGAGGTCTCTTCTGTGGACGGCACTCCCCAGACTCTAATGTTGTTTCGTCTTGATCTGTTTTCCAGATCTTCATTATGCAGTTAAAGGTCTATGTGTTGGTCCCTGAGGCGGAGTACCTCCTGCTGTAAGTGCGTAATCTCATCGTCCTGTCTTTGCATGGAGCTCTCAACTGCTTCTACCCTCTCCCCGAGTCCATCCACTTCTCTGCGTAGTTCCCGCACTTCACCGGCCACCTCCTTTTTCAACTCTTGAAAGTCTTCCCTCAATGTCCCGAAGAGGGATTCTAAAAAAGATCTGGTGACCGGGGGCTCTCCGCTGTTTCCCCCTTGAGATCCGCATGCGCCTCCCGACTGTGTTGAGGTCTTGTCTCCTTTGCTTGGTGGTTTATTGAGCATTTCCGTGAGCGTGCGATTGCTTCCCTTGCCGCCCTTCTGCCCGACCATCTTCCTCACCGCTCCGCTGCTCGTGTGTAAACTATAGCAGGCCCCAGCCAACCCGTCCCCCGACCAGGCTCTTATCTCTGGTGTGAGCCCTCGGGAGCCTCCGTTACGTAGGCCTGTCCCCGATGGTGTCTGTGACACAAGGTCGAGCCCCCGGCACCCGTTCACTCAGGGGGAGCCCAGTGCCACTCAGTTGCTGTCCCCAGGTTACACCTCCTTCCTTGTTATGCGCCGGGTACCAGGCGCTGTCGTGTCTCCCAGGCCACCCCGGTGCAATATGTCGCAAACTTTCGTTTTACTCAGGGCAATCTGTAGCTCCTCTGGGGGCTCCACATCCCAATGCACTCACCCAGCCCACACCTCATCTCCTCCGCTGAAGTCGTGGGGAGAAGGGAAAGCTCCGTCCAGGGCCCGGCTCCAAGCAGCCCGACTCCGACGCTCCGGCCTGCACCACTCCGGCCCCCAGGTGCGATCCGCAGGGCGCCGAGGATCCTCCACTACCGGCAGCTGTTCACTCGAGAGGGGCCTTTCCCAGCCCCGTCACCGCTCTCCGGGGCAGCGTCCCTGTTCAGGCTTTGTTCCTCAGGCCCGGTGTCGCCGCGGTGCCAGTTCCACGCCGGTGTTGCGCTCCGCAAACACTGGCTCTTCCTGCGGTCAATCCGCAATGCCCCTGGGTGCTCTGTACTCTCCTCGTCACCCCGGGGCGCTTCTGCCAGATCGCGGGGGGGAATCACGCCCGGGGCCCGGCCCCACCACAATCCGGCCTCGATACCTCCGACCAGGACCACTGCAGCTCCCGGGGCAGGCCGCCGATCGCCGGTGATCAGCCCGACAGGATCCGCCACTCCTCCGGCGCCGCCTCTCTGGCGCCCTCAGCCGTCGGTCGTTCCCAGCTAGGCCGCAGCCGCGGCCTCGCGTAGTCCCCGGGCGGGACCGAGCCTCCCTCACCACCGGGGAACCGGTCAGCGACCTTGAAGTCAAAGCTCCTCCGCGCCCCTCCTAAGCATCCGCCAGTACCCGCTGTTGCACCAGTGCAGCCTCGCCAGTAGACCCGGCCTGCGTCTTCTTCCAGCCCGGCCGCAGCCGCGGCCTCGATTAGCCTTGGGGGCGTGCCCGGGGTCTGCCGCACCGTCCACGGACTGCTCAGCTCACCTCGGTCCTAGGCCACCGGCACCTCCGGTCCACCCGCGGGCGACTCCGTCGCAGTAGATCTTCCTCCGCAGCCCCCAGGGCCTGCGTTACTGTCAGCCGGGCTTCCAGGCGGCGCCGCTCCGCCACCGCTGCTCGGGGTTCTAGCAGTCGGGTTCACCGGTTCACCGCACCTGGCTCCGCGACCGGCGAAGGAATCGGCGCTCCACTCAGCTGCGCTCCTATGCTCTCCCGATCACACACGGACCACCGGGCCGATTGGGGGGGAGAAAGGCGTGAATTCAGGGCTCAGGGCCTAGGCGGGCGCGGGAGCTCAGGAGGAACAGGTCCGTTCACTCCGCCATCTTGGCCACGCCTCCTTCACGTTCCTTTTAGCCCAGTCTATGCAGGGATTATGAACCATTAACCATGGCATTCCAGTTATTCTCAATTGTCGTGCGTCAATTAATTCAAAATGTTGTTCTTACTCATGATTTTGTGATTTTTGGCCCCAGGTCATGTAAACCATTTGAGTCTGGTGGGTGATTTCCCAGAAGTAAACAAAGAATTGTCTTCGGCCCTGACTGTTTCAGGTCTCTTTTTCTTTATGGAAGAGATCCCTATTTTTTTAGCAATAGGTAGTATCTATGAAATTGCTTGGGGCCCCAAAGTCTAGCATGACCACTACAGTTACGACTTCTGATTTGAACTTTAGAGTAGGGTTCAAGATGAGATGTGGCAATGAGCTCTGTATAAGTATTGATTGATCCAGAGGTGTTTCAGTCAAGCTTGAAGGGTACTCCTGCTTATTCTTTGAGCTGGTTAGTTTTCTGCCTCTTTAGACACAGTGAAGCAGTCTGCTTCAAGATTGCTCGAGCCTTAAGTATGGCTGAACACTCCTTTACAAAGTGACCTTTCTTTCTACAACACGTTGATCAAACATTTTCTTAAATTGCCTTTTAAAATCTCTCAAGTTGTAAAGAAGAGGGGCTTCCGAATTTACCACGGGTAACGCTAAAGCAGGTACATCCCCACTCAAGTGCGAGATCACGATTGTGACCTGTGCATCTGGGAAGGCTGCTATAATTGAATGGATGAATTCCTCAGAAGTAATGTTTTCAAGATGCCCTCCTTCTGACAACACTGAGAATGTTTTGCCAGAATATCGATGTAGCCAAACGAGGGAAATGGAATTTATTGTGGAGACCTGGAAGGAAAAAGGTTAGTCAGCAATTCTTAGTTCTACTTTCACGAAGAATTGTTTTTATATTTCACACGAGAAAACACTGGTTGTTTCCAATAAGAGAGCAAAGTTCAGAATTATTGTTCCATATATTAGAAAAACACAAAGATGTTGATATTCCTGAATCAAAAGCTGTAACAGTTCTTTTCAGTGGTCATTGCGAGTTCCCTTAACAAGCCTATATAACCAAAGACAAATCACTACTGAGGGGGGATGAGGAGTTAGTTCCCAATGTGTGTCCCATGCTATGATTTTTTTTTGTAAACTTTATTGTGCATTCAAATAAAGGTACACACAAGGGCCTACAACCACAGGGGCTGGCCGCTAGCCGAAATAGAAGCAAGTGTATCTTTGTATACCACAGCTCTTCCGCCGACATCCCTGAGGACCGGCAGCGATTCAGGATGAAATTCGTAGCAACGCAGGATAATGTCTTAACTTATTATTGTTTTTTAGTTTTTTACAAAAGAAAAAGAGAAGACAAAACAATTCTCATGGCAATAGTACATTATACACAGAATCGTGCTCATACTGGAGGGACCTCCAAGTGCAATGTTGTTTAGACTGATAACTAGTACGAGTGGTCAGGGGGGTCAGCGGGGAAGCCGATGAATAGTAACAAAATTAAATGAGACATGGAATGTCGGATCAGGGGGAAAGGGAGGTATCTGGATTCTCAACAAAGGGGGGCGTACATATGTTTCCGCGGTAGGTATTCCACTGGTTCCAGACTTTAGTACACGCCCTAGGTCTTCCCCTAGCCAGATATACAGTCTTTTCTCTAAACATGCACCAATCCATATTTTCCTTCCATACCGATACAGTGGGCAGCCGCTGGGAACCCCACAACTGTGCAATGTCTCTCTTGGCGATCATGTTCCCAAGGGTCGCCCACCGGGTTTGAGCGACACTATAATCATTCAGTTCCCACACATTCAACAGACATCGCTGGGCTTCAGGCAGCAGCGCAGTGACCCTCTCCATCACTGCATGCACACGATTCCAGAATGCAGCCACCTCCGGGCACTCCCAAATAATATGGGGGAAGGTTCCAATCATTCCACAGCCACGCTTACATAACCCATCAGCAGAATAACCCATACAGACCAAGCGAGGACCAGCGACATACACACGATGGAGGATTTTAAGTTGGACGAGGCGGAGACGGGCGGGAATAGCCACCTCCTTTGGTGAAGATAACGCAGACTGCCAGTCCTCATCGTCTAGTTCCAACCCATCCCCAGTCCAGCCCTCCCTGAGACGTACAAGGAGATCCGCCCGATTGTTGATCAACTTCTTGTATATTAATGAAATCGTACTATCAGGCACATGACAATCAAGCACACGATCTTCCAGCGGGGAGGACTCTGGGATATCAACACCGTTAGTGAAGACCGAGGTCAAAGCATGACGAACCTGTGCGTATCTAAAAAACTCCCTGTCACTCCTCGTATTCTGTCTGTAACGTCTCAAAAGTCTTGACTGCACCCTTGCCCAGAGGTCGCCCACCCTGCTGATACCAATCATGTCCCATTTCTCAAAACCTTTCGTTTTCCAGAGGCATCCCAATCTTTCAGACGCATACAAAGGAGTTGCACGTGTCAGTCGATCCCTCCAACCCAAGGCCACATTCGCATCACGCAAGACTCGTACAGCAATCTTGGTGGGACCTGTTAAGTTCTTCCCTGCCACCTTAGAGTAGAGTGCCCTATTATAATTTCCACCCGGTAACGGATGCCTATCCATCTCGAATGCTGGGTTTGGGCTGGGTGCGTACGTTGCATGGTTAATCGCACTCAACTGGGAAGCCCAATATTACCGCCTGATATCCGGAAGCGCCATACCCCCGTCATACCAGGGGAGGGTTAGCTTAGTAAGGGCAATTCGCTCACGTCCGTCCCAGACCAGCCGCCTCTGTAAGCTCTCCACCTCGCAGAAATAGCTTGCTGGGATAATGTCAAACGAATTCTGGAGCGCGTACAAAAAACGTGGCAGGGACATCATTTTAAACAATGCAGCGCGACGGAGCGGCGACAATGGCAGTCTACGCCAGCGAATGACGTAGAGTTTCAGCCTTTGGAGAGGGGGAAGTAAATTGCGTTCATAGCGGGCGGCAGGGTCCAAAGAAATAAAAATCCCCAAATATTTGAATCCAGTCTGCGAGACCTGGATGGGAAATCTACGAGGCAAAGGGGGGAGACCACCCGAAAGCACATAGACACAGGATTTAGTCCAATTAATGACTAAACCGGAGTTCTTTCCGAATGAAGTGAGCACATCGAACAAAATGTTAAGCGATTTTCGGGGGGAGGTAAGGTATAACAGAATATAGTCAGCGTAAAGCGAGACCCGATCCTCAAAATCTGGAGTCCACTGGATACCCTTTATCGAAGGCTCCCATCGCAGCCAAGCAGCCAGTGGCTCCAGAGCAAGCGCAAAAAGTAGGGGGGACAACGGGCAACCCTGCCGCGTACCCCTCCCAAGGGTAAAAGAATCTGATACTCGGCCATTAACGACCACCTGAGCCAGCGGTTTCTCATACAGAAGTTTCACCCACCCGATAAACCCGGAACCAAAACCAAATTTCGCGAGGGCGGCCCAGAGATACGGCCATTCTATAGTGTCAAAGGCCATCGTGGCGTCTAAAGAAGCCAAAATGGCCGGTTCGTGAAGAGACTCAGCCCTCGCGAGGACGCCATGCAAACGCCGCAGGTTGAGTGCGGTGTTACGATGCGGGATGAAACCAGATTGATCCGGGTGGATCAGGTCACTAATCACAGTGATCAGCCGGTTAGCTAACAATTTAGCTAGGATTTTGGGTTCGGCGTTTAACAGCGAGATGGGCCTGTATGAAGCGCAGTGATCCCGAGGCTTCCCTTCCTTAGGAATGACCATGATCGTAGCTAGACGCTGATCACGAGGGAGAGCACCAAGCTCACGCGACTCCAGGAACATATCTCGGAGATACGGTGCAACTTTATCAGGGCACAATTTGTATAGTTCAATGGGCAGACCATTGGGGCCCATCGCCTTGCCAGAGCGAACAGAGCGAATGTCAATTGCAATCTCGTCACCCGACAGTGGAGCATCAATTAGGTCTCGGTCAGCCTCCGATAGGCGCGGCAGTGCAATATCGCGTAACAGATGCGAGTCTTCCTCTGCTCTATCAGAGACCGGAGAGTAAACCGTACAAAAATAGTCAACAAAACACTCAACAATCTCACTCGGATCTGTCACACACACTCCATCCAGTTTCTCAATCACGGGAACCACACGATTCGCCCGTTCTTTCTTATCGAGCCACGCAATCAATTTACCCGCCTTGTCCCCGACATCATACAATCTGCCCTGTTGCTCCCTGTTCATTATTTTGGCAGCATCCTTAATCAGGGATCTGTAATCTAGTTGTTTCAGGCCGAGGGAGTGCAGTTTAGCGTGAGTCACGCCAGATTCCAGGTCATTCTCCAGCTCGACTATCTCTGTCTCAAGACAAACAATTTCTTCATTTTTAGTTTTCTTAGCCCCAGCAATTAATGATAGAGCCTGCCCACGAATGACAGTCTTGAAAGCTTCCCACAATGACACAGATGAGGACACAGACCCCACATTTTCAAGAAAGTAATGATCCAGGGACTTTATCAAATCAGCACGGGTCTTAGGATTGCGAAAATACCAGGGGTTTATGGGAGCAACCCGTCCTTCACCACACACTCTAGTGTTCATACAGAGCCACAATGGGGAATGGTCTGAAATGCCCCGGGCAAGGTGTCTGATTTCTCTGATAGAGGGGGACTGCGCCGCCGGCATCAGGACGTAATCAAGTCTGGAAAGACTACCATGGGCCCCAGAAAGAAAAGTGTATTGCAACTGCTCGGGATGCAGTCTACCAGACCAAAAGTCTCCAAAAACCCACTCAGCCATGATTGAGACTTGGTAAGGTCTCTAGGGGGGTGGCGATCCACCCCCCTAGAGACAACCGCATTGAAGTCCCCACCCATAACCAAGGTAACCTCGGGAAGTCCCAGCACTACACGCCCAATATCTGAGAAAGTAGATGTCTGTAGACCCGGCGGGACATATACAGTGATCAGCGAAACAGTCCTACCATCCCATCTACCGGTGAGGGCGGCGTAGCGCCCTCTGTCATCAAGAATTGCGTTGTCTATTTCCAAAGGAAGAGAGGACCGAACAAGAATGCCCACGCCCCTGGAACCTGAGGTGAACCCAGAGTGTGCCACGAGACGGTACCCCCACCTGTTCATGGCGTGACACGTGTTTCCAATCAGATGTGTTTCCTGCAAAAGAACGACATTGGGGGGCAGGTGACGCAGGAATTGTAGCACCACTCCCCGTTTTATTCTATCACCCAATCCGTTGACATTCCAAGACATTAGCCTCAACCCACTACCCCCCATCCCAGCAAGAAGTGCAGAACCCACCCCACAACGAACACCATAACCGGGTCACAGAAAAGAACAATACATTGCCTTGAGAGAAAATAACAAACACACAAACATTCCCCCCCACCCTCCAACTTGAACCCGTTACAACTTCCCCCACCCTGCACCCCTGCATTAGACTCAAAAGCCACCCCAACTTGCAGTGTGCCTGTCGCCCTACCATTAAACTAATCTACAAGAAGAAACCCAGAGGAGGAAAGAGTCTTGCCATCCCCGGGTATGCGACAATAAAGTACAAAAATATTAGAATAATCGAACCCAGCTGTGAAAAGTCAAATATTCGGAGGTCGGGAACCGCAGTGTCACTCTTGCTCCGGCTCGCCACCCTCGGAACCACCAGGGTGCTCAGTTCGATCCTTCCGGGCAGGCAGAGAATCCAGCCAGTCAATCACACTCTCAGGACGGTTAAAGAAAAACGTCCGGTCCTCGTATTCAACACGAAGTCTGGTAGGAAACAACATAGCATATTTCAGGCCCACGTCTCGCAGTCTTCGCTTCACTCCCTGGAAACCCATCCTTTGCCTTTGAACAAGCCGAGTGAAGTCCGAGTAAAAGCTTACTGTTGTGTTTTCGAACTTTACCGGGCCGCTCACCCTCGAGTCCTGCAGGATTGCGTCTCTGTCTCTGAAATGAAAGTCTGGCAATGATAGGCCTCGGAGGGGCACCCGGCTTCAGTTTCCCACCGGGCACACGATGGGCACGCTCCACGGCGAAGAATTTGCTCAGTCCTGTAGGGGCAAGGTGATTTAGGACGAGGTCTTCCACCAGGAGATCTGTTGAAGGATGTTCAGGGTTTTCAGGGACACCAATGATGCGGATGTTGTTGCGTCGTGCCCTATTTTCAAAATCCTCCAGTCGATGAGACATGAGGTCGTTGGATGATCTAAGGTTGACTACTTCAGTTTGTAGTTCCGACACATCGGCCGTAAGGCTAGAAGTCTTCAAATCCAGCGACTTCACTTTTTCATTAGTCTTAGACAAGTCAGCTCTGATCAAGGTGACATCAATGGCAACCGTGTTGATCTTAAGAGCTAGAGCTTCATATTGCTGGCCGATGGTAGCCTTCATGTTGGCAATGGCGCCCATGATGTCTTGGAGAGACAGTTCGGTTAGCGCAGCCGGGTCTTCCTTGGCTTCCTCCGGAGTACGGCTGGCGCCACCGGGGGATCCTTTAGACTGGGTATAGCGATCCATGATATTAGTTTGAATCGGTCCCCCGCGAATAGGCACCTTGGTTTTCCGCTTCTCGTTGTCGGCCCTGTTAGCCATATTGGAAGATGCGCCCTGGAGGGGCCCGTGAGACCTGGTGAAAATGGCCGTTCGCGGGCAAATCACCAAAAGTCTACAAAAGTGGGCTTGCGTGGCCGAGGTGACAACGTAAGCCGATACAGAAGCGGCGCTCGGAACCGAATGCACACAATGAAGAGGCAGAGCCAGGCCAGACCTCTGACATACCGGAACAGTCCTGCGATCTGATAGAGCCCGGACCCAAAAACGAAACTGAAAGTTGGTTCAGGGCTACTGGGGGAAAGCCCCTCTGCCGTTGTTCTTCAACTTCATACCGGCGTGCCAGCTTGCCAAGCCCCCGGCTTCACCGCGAGGTGGGCCTCAGAAGTTCGGACCGACGTAGCTGCGGTTCCCAAGGTCCAAATTAAATTCTTGAAAGAGCAAAAGTGTCAGCAGAGGTTCATCTTCAGTAACCCATCTGCAAAATCAGGATAAAATCAGGATATGTGCGAAGGGCGGCGAAGGTCCCGGGAGCCCTGTGCTCACACGGCCATCTCGGATGCTCGCGTAGCTCCTCCTCCCATGCTATGATTTGTTGATCTCCTTTCACCAACCCCTAGTGCAGACCTACAGTGCCCCCCAACTATCCACCTTACAGGAGTGCTCAGTTTTCCCAATTCCAGAAGAACTTCTGCTTGAGCTCCAGAAGGTGGTACTTTATCCGGGGAATGAAAGCACACAGTTAGAGAGCGTAGTATCAGGAAACACATGCAGCCTTGATCTGTAGGAAGACCGGAACAGCTCTCTGAAATTGAGAAAACCTCTTGGGTGTTTGGCTCCTCGATGTGGCAACTCTTTTCAAAACCAAAAATGAATAATAAGCACAGTTGAAAGGACACAACCTCTTTAAATAGAGGTGCCATCTCAGTAGGTGGTGCCCTCAAGCAGGTTCCAGAACTTACATCTTCTGCCAAAGGGAAACAACAATGAAGTCATCAGTCAACACAAACAGGAGTCATCAGGGTCAGCAGGTCAATTGAGCCTTTTCCAGACGTGCACCTGCTGCTAAAGAGAAACAATAATGAAGTCACCAGAATCGCCACAAACGAGTCATTAGGATGAACAGGTCATTTGAGCATGTTCCTGTACTAACATCTGCTGCCAAAGGGAAACCGCAAATTAATCATCAATCAGCACAAACAAATGTGTCACATAAAGAAGCCTTTTACTGGCCTGAGTGTTAAAGCACGTAACAAAATAGCAATGAAGACATTACAGTAATACAACATATTTTGTTTAAGCATTGAACATTATTGGTAGAAACATGCTGATGAGATGGACTTTTAATAATTGTTTTAATACTTGCGGCAAGGAATTTGTGATAGGTCCATTTCGTGGTTTAAATCCAAATGCACGCCCAATGAAAAGAAGCTGGACTCGACCCAATCATCCACTCATTTTCCAAGAGCAGATAACGAGTGTGCCATGATGGCAGGTAGTACAGATGGCACCAGAAGATGATGTGGTGCTTATTTTGTTGTTGGACAACAAACTGACTTGAACCCAACCGATGTCATGCTATGAAATTACTAAAGCCCTACTGGTTACAATATCCGGGTCTCTACTAGGGCGGAAGCAGTGTCCGAAACTGCGCTATATTTTCGGCTCTGATTTTGACCATAGTTTACCACTTTCCCAGCCATTACGTTAAGGGAAGATCTGCCCCGACTTAGTTATAATGAGGACCATTGACTTTTTCAATAATAACACTACAGTCATCCCAGGTCTTTTGAATGCTTGAACCTGGATCTGGCAGGAAATCCGCAGGCTAATAAGAGTGTCAGTTCTCCCAGTCCCCGTCCCCTGTGGCAGTGGTTGTCAAGCCGCTTTAGCTTGCCATTAATGGCACACAGCTACCCTGTGAGAGGCAACAGCCAGCACTGTCAGGATGGTGATCCATTACATCTGACAGATGTGTCAGTCAAATCATTCAGCATGGCTAAGCCATACCTTTTCCTCCCACAGGAGAGTTGGACACTGAAACAGAAAGGGTTGCTGCTTGCGCTATTTCCTTTTGCTAAACAATGGTGGGGGCCTTTGGCCCATTTTGATCCTTTGACCTATGAATGCCGTCCAGTGGAAGGAAAAATTCAAAATACTTACACCGGCCTAGATCCTCTATGCCCCAGATCCTAGTGACAGGATGGTGCCATTGGATGTGGGTGACATGTATTTTCATGATTTCCTGCTGCAGTCCCACAGACTCTACCTGTGTTTCAAGGTAGGACAGGATGATTTTAAGTTTGCCATGCTCCACTTTGCCCTCACTTGAGCCCCTCGGGCATTCACAGTAGTGGTGGTGGTGATGGTTGCTGGCCATCTTCAGAGGATCAGCGAGCCAGTCACATCTGAACCATTCACAGAGGCTCCCTTCCATTAGGATCCATCCTGGAAGAGGTGGTATGACCTCTAGTCTCGCACCAAAGAAAGGGTGGCAACAAGCCTGAATGAGGCCCAGGCAAGAGGTGGTCCCTCAACTGCACCCCCACTCGCAACACTGGAGGCAATCGTAGAGACTACCCTGGAGCCAGAGGCAATAGTTGGTTTTGGCAGCCTTGATACTTATGCATCTGCACCATCTTAAAATAGGTGTACATCTATATAGCTGTATACTACATTAATGTAAAAATAGAACAGATACAAGCAGATCAGTATGGGACCATTACATAGCTAAAGTACCCCTTGTGGTGCATCACGGGACTTGTGGTCAAACAATTACACACTGTATTCAGTGGCAGACATTTATTGCATCATATTGTACGACTAAAGACAAATGGGTTTCCCATATAATACCATTATTAGCTTGTCCATTCTTCAATAGATGCACCTGAGGAAGAAATGGAATGCCAAATTAATGAGAGAGGAGAAAAGGGACATGGTGGAGGAAGAAGTAGTATTAGTGGAGAGTCTGTCCACACCACCTCATTTCCACTCCAGCAGTGCATCTTTCTTCCCACAGCCACCATCATTTGAGGGTGAGGATGCCATCCAGCTACCCACTCCAATCCAGCCACAAGTTGTCAGGCCCCACCACCAGCATACTGCAGTTCATGCTTGTATGCTTTGTGATATTCCTCATGTACACCAGCCTTCTGGGTCCCAGACAACTGCAGAACAGCAAGTGATGTTTGATGGGCTTGAGGCATCCATGCTGCAGATTCAGCGCCTGCAGCACAATTAAATCAAATTAGTCAGCAGAAAATTGCATAACATTTAGCATGCAATATAGTGGCCGATAAAATGGAAAACACTAGCAATCAGAGGCAGAGAGGGGAGCAGTGCTGTGCGTATGGAAGCCTTAATAAGGTCCATTGGAAGGCTTGCACATGCCAGCCCAGTCTTATCAAAGTGTATTGTGATACTGCAGGTCGAAATGGGGCACTTCAGAAGGGGGTGTTGAAGGACCCTGGACATTACCACTGCAGTGGAAGCCATACAGAGAGCACAAATTGCAATTGGGGTGGTTGAAGGGCACCAGATAGTGAGGAATTGTCGAGTGTCAGCAGCATCTCTGCCACAGATGCACAAGTGCTGTGACACAGTAGTTGCTGTACACCTGCTCCTCGACATGGTGACAAGTCCTATTCTGGACATAGTCGCAGAAAACATTAAGGGGTACCAATCAGGGGGTGCCTAAATATTTAGGTTTAATTTAGGTTTGTACTGTTACTAACTTACACGTTCACCTCATTTTGCATACATCTGTGTAATACAGATTATTTTGAAAAAGTTGTGAAACACCTTATAGTAAAGGTATCTTCACTTTGATCAATCAAACTGTTGTGCAACCATGGTATTTCAAATTGCTGAATTATCCATGACTTGCCTTGCGAAGTAATGTGTGGCAATTTGATCGCTGTGCCTCCTCCCCTCCACTCATCTGACGGATTGTCCATCCTCTGAATCAGATTCTAACACCAGAATATGTGGGCCTCTCCTGCTGAAAATGTTGTGTAGTATGGCACACGTTACTACCATCTTACCGTCAATTTCTGGCGCATATTGTAAGGCACCCCCACTCTTATGCAGGCACTGATACCGTGATTTCAGAAGCCCAAATGTCAACTAAATTACAGTCCTGGTGCACCAATGTGCAGTGTAATATCTCCTCTCATTCTGGGTGGCCTTAAATAGGTTGGGTGTGAGAATCCAGGGACGTAGGGCGCACAGTGTCACTTGAAAAACATACATAAGTGTGAGGCAACATACATTTTGTGTGGATTGAGCTGTTACAAATATGTTTTGACATGTATTCTAGGTACCTAATAAGTATCAATCATCAAACTCCCCAATTGACAGTTTGTAAATTCCACTGTGCCTAAACATGAATGAGTTATGGGTACTCCCAGGATATTGTGACACTAAATCAGTGATAATATTGTGGCATCACATGCCACTTGAACTTTATGGGTGTTTTTTCCACTTCCTAAATTGATGTTCTGTCTGGGAGGATGGGCATATGGGCCCCATCTATACACCATATGACATGAGGAAATTAGCAATCCGGTAGAATTGCAGTATTGTACTTTGTATTTCCTGGACAGGTATATGCATTCCTGGCCAGGTATATGTGGCAGTGGATGTAGATAAGCATGGCTTCTAAGAATCTCCTGAAGAAATGCAAAAGCTCACCTAGAGACACCCATCCTGCAACAGCTATCACATCTTGGTAACTTCCATTGGCTAATAGGTGTAACTAGCACAACACCTGAACATGGGTGGGGATGGAATTACTTTGTTGAGTACTCTTTTCTAAATGTGACTTCAAAAGAGCTATGATATCCAGAATGAGAGTGCTACTTAACCTGTATTGGTCATAAATTTCTTCTGTTTATTGAAAAAGGGTCAGCCTGGCTCGGAAAATGCTTTCTTGTCTCCGCCTCCTCCTTTGCTGAGCAGCCAGTATGTGCATCCACCTTGCAATCCGGTACTGAGCGGTGATTGTGGACAGCCATGGGGTATTTTGGTCCTGCTTTTATAGTTTGCACCATTTTACCACCTGGTTTGAAATGGTGGTGAATTGCATGCGAAAGCAGGCCAAATAGCAATTATTCGCAATTTGCGACTCACTTATACGTCCCATTAGCAAGTTTGTATTAGCAATTCTCTAATATGGACAGGCTATTTCTGTTCGCTAAAATTTGCTAGTCACAAATTGATAGCATCACTATTTTAGGTTTGCAAATGGTTTTTGCACATAGCGTACAACCCATTTTCCGATTGCAACCGATTTGCGAGTTGCAAATTGTTTGTATAACTGGCCATTGGTGTACTCCTACCAGAGAAAGACTTACTTATGGCAAGTCCATAAAAACATATAGCGGTAGAATCGAGAGAAGCTGGGATTTCTGTGGTAGAATTTGTGAACATGAGTTATTGAATTGACATATGCTTTTAGCTAGCAAGTGATGCTATATGCAGAAAGGCAGAGCTTCCTGCCTGCAAGTTTGAGAACAGGCTGTTACATTTAATTTACAGCCTTCGTTTATTAATGTATTTTGAGGGAAAATATCACTTTTAGATCTTATATTGAACCATATTTTATAATGCAAAACATGATGTATTTTACCTGGCTTTCTTACCGAAAATAATTTTACAGGAAATAGAAACACTCAATGGGTTAATCTTTGTATCCAGAAGCATATTTAATGTTGAAACAATGAATGTCGCCGGCTTCTGCAGTTGAATGACAAATTAACAAAAAGATGTTACCCATAACTTTCGGTTTGGTACTATGTATTTCCTTAACTTTTGTTTTGTGCCTTTAGATTGCCACTCCAGAAGCCTTTGAGTTCATGACGGTTTTGAAGAAATGGATGCCTGTACCAGTGTCAGAATTGTCAGCCCAAATGAAAAATCTATATTACATCACTATCGGGATCTCATGAATCCATTTAGCTTTGACATATTCTGTAAAGAAGCTGAAAGACACAATTGTTCCAGTAGTAACGATTTGAAATCCTATAAATATAGGATTAGTACTTTCTAATAACAGCAGCGCGCATGAACGCATGTTAATAGATAACTAAAACGTGATAAGGTTTCTTTACCAAAAGCGTTATAAATGCATCTCGAAATCGTGATGATCTTTAGTGTACCAAGAGTTAAATTGCTTATGAGCATATGTCCTTTGGTGCAAGATGAAGCTCGAGCCAAGTACCTATGCAAAAAAGGAGTTCATCAAGAATTTACTTTAGTCATTTTATGATTTATTCAGCTTTGTGAATGAACCGCTGTAGACACCTGTGCCTCCAGCATAACTGCCTTCTCCAACATAACTGCATTTCATAATGCATCGAAATTGGATAATTTATGGACATTTTCTTCTTTTGCACTTTTTCTAGGTTTCTTCATATGTCAGTATTATTATTATTTCTGCTACTTTTACTGTGATATCATTTTGTATTATTATTTCAGGAAAATCAATAAAAAACAATTTGAAATAAAAAATATATTAGTTTTGAGTTTGTGTACAATAAATAAGTTTAAAAATTAAGAATTATTCAGACAACTGAAAGAAAAACGTATTTAAGAAAAATATACTATTACATGTCTGTTTAGCGAATTACGTGTTAAAGATTTTAATTGCCAAGCATGTTTTTGTAATTACCATAGTAAGAGAGCTATATTCTTTAAAAACGTCATCTGTAACTGTTCAAATTACTTTTTATCGTCAGTCAAGTCACAGACCAATTCAAGCGAACCCTGAACGAATGAGAATCAAGAGCGATGGAATTTATTAAATTGGTAGTCGGTCTTCTCCATAAGTATTAGTTTTCTAGTATTGGGGTGTCTTTCATAGATTCACATGCCTGAATCATTCCCCGTCGTCGGAGTGGGAGTCCCACAGTACATAAAAAAGCAATAATATGCCTATAGAAAAAACAAAACCTTGGTAATAACAAACCAGGAAGTAAAGTAGCCCTAAGCTACAGTGTACAAAACTTCCACACTCATGACTATCCTAGTCATTTTGTATTGACCAAACTGCAGCCAATCAGGCGACAGTACTCACCAGAATGTTCTTCTCAGAGGCTCAGGCTCTCAGATTTTCTACCACACGACGTGTGAAGGGAGTCTCCCTTAGCTCTGCTCAGTTTCTTCTTACTTTGGTTGGGTTTTTTACCTTCTAAAGATGTCTACTTCAAGATCCATCTTTAGGGCTTGTGATTCTTGTGCGAAGCTGAGGCTGTTTAAGGAGGATCCTCACAAGAAGTGCATATATTGTTTATATCCAGATCCTGAGGTAAAGGAGTGTAAAATCTGCAGAACCTTTCCTCAGAAAACCCTCCGGGACAGAGCGGGTCGTCTTCTCCTGTGGCTCCAAAAGATCAAGGACCAGGATAACCCCGTTTCTGAGGTAGGGAGTATAGCCTCGGGGTCTACTATGTCCTCTAGAAAGAGGAAGGCTGAGGTTGAGAAGGCTGCTCCTGGGGCAAAGGTGTTGAAGAAAACCCAATCCTCTAAGGATTCTGGCGTGCCTTTTACTTCAAAAAAGGCTTCTCCACCTGTTAAATCTGGTCCTGTTACGCCCCCAAGGAAAACTGGAAAATCTTCATCTTCCAAGACAGCTTCTCATAAAATGTTACCTCAGAGTAAGACTTTGTCCACTTCAGCGTCGATGACAGCTCCACCGTCGACATCTCCATGTCAGTGCTTCTCAAACATCTATGGTAACATTCTATTCACCAAGACCAGCTATGGTGATGTCTTCATCCTCCTCACCGTCGACACTGGTTCACGTATCAATTAGTCCCATCTTGTCGACCAAGATCGTGCCATCGATCGTCGCACTCCGTCGACGAAGATTCTAAAGGTACCGTCGACGAGTACTTAGTCGTCGACAAGGCGTCGACGACTGTCATACCGTCGACGAGCTCATCGTCGATGAAGATCACCCTCCTGTCGACGTCCTCGTCGACGAGGATTACCCTGCCATCGAGTCGGCGAAGAAATCGATCCCGTCGACGACGTTACTGTCGACGAAGCAAATACTCCCGTCGACGACATTGTCTACTAAGAAGACACTCCCGTTGACGAAGATGGTATCGTCGACCGCCACACCGTCGACGAACGTTGCTGTTCAACAGACGGATACTGTTTTTTCTCCGTCCACGACACAGACGACGAAGGCACAGTCGATGCCTCCACTGTCAGCTGGTACAGAACTGCAAGTGTGATCAGCCAACCTGTCTACAATTCCTTTTTCTTCACGGTCTACCACAGCTTCATTGCTAGAAAGACATGGATCATCCCTAACGGCTCTATCTCCATTAAAATTGCCAGAGCAGTTGTTAGACTCTGAGGAGGAAGAGGAGGAATCCTATGAGGATGAACGTTTTCGAGCAGCAAGAAGCCCATCTGAGCTGCTTATAAAATACCAGGATGAAGAACACGAAGAAGAGGAACAATTCCTTGAGCCTTCTGGTCGGGCTCCTGTGTCGGTGCCTTCGGCTCAGATGCCATTGGATCTACTACATAACCTTCAGTATATGTTGAGTGATTATCGCAGATTCCCACCTTCAGAATCAGGTGATTCACACTTCTCAACGCCTATGGCACAAACATCTACGGTACCATTAAGACCACCAAGACAATCTTCTCCGCTGCCAACTTCGGAGACACAACCTACAATACCTCCTTCGCCAGTACCACCTCATCACACCCAGGATGATGTTACTTCTGATGAGGAAAGAGAATTAGGCGAGGTAGACGACAAGTCAGTACTGTCGGAGTGGGACGAGTATCAAGCCCAAACTCCTTCTGCAGCTGGTCCACCTGCGGCGGACTCCCTGCCGGTAGACATTGCGACTTTTCATCAAATTATGGACAGGGCAACGAAAAGGTTTCTTATCACCATGGAGGCTAAACAGGATGATTGCTTCCTATATGATTTTAAAGATCTATCACAAAGACAAATGAAGGATGTAGGAGAGTAGGGTCTGCAATCCTATGGTCACCCCAGATTTTTGCTTTTTGCTTCACTGGTTTACGACTTTCCCTGGCTGTGGCCTGCTAATCAGACCCACTGCCTAGCTGTTCTCTCCCTAAATTGACACAAAGGTACTTTAGGTGCATTTATCAATCGGTATTGGGTCACTCTTATAAGTCCTTGTACAGTGTACCATAGGTACCCAGGGCATAAGTGCACCAAAACCTACCAGGGGCTGCAGCATGTATTATGCCACCCCTGGCTGGCCATCTAAACAGACACAACTGGCTGGTAACACAGCTGGGGCAAGGTGGTGTAATCACCCTTTGCTGTAGATATAGTATACCTATACCTAACCCAAAATGGACACATATATTCCTATAAGTCACTCCTATGGCAGGCCTTATCAATCCTGAAGGCAGAGTGCTTGGAAATATGTGAGATGGTGCTCTAGCATGAGCTGAGCCTGTCTGCAGCTTTCGGAACCATGTCCTTTAGCTGTTTCCATGATAGTGCCATACCATATACTCTTAAGTGCATTATAATCCTCGCAGTTATTTCTAACTTTGGTTTGGCATTATCAAAACATGTCGAGTAAGGTGTCATCCGATTTGGAATACGACCCCCTCGCCAGTCCTGGCAACAGGGGTATAATTCCACCCTTCTAGAGGGACACGACATGTACAGAACTAGAACCCCGGTTAAAGTTAACCCGAGCCTCAGCATCACAAAATGGATGCTGCTGCCACAGACACAAGTCTGACCTCCTGCTGCTGGAAATCCTTCCAGCAAGGGAGGCCTGGACAAAGGGTTTCCTGCCTGGGGAAGTGCCAGCACCACCCCAGACAGGACTTTGTGTATCCAGATAAGCAGGGCTGAAAGGCATGACACATGCCTGAGGCACACAAGGTGTCCCTGTGCATACCCAGTTCAACCCAGTTGCTGGGGCACTCCAGCCCCAGCTCTGGCGCGAAACCGGACAAAGGATAGGGGTGTAACCACCCCCCTTTCTGGTCCCACCATTGGGAGGGACCTAGTCGCTAGTACAGCCCCCCTTTAGCAGAATAAAGGTAGGATCTGGTCCCATTTCAAATTAGAATATCCTGAATTGAAACTTTACCAGAAGAAACTCTGGACTTCGACGTTCTGCTCCACAGAAGACTGAAGAAATCTCCCTTGTGGCCAAGAAGTGACCACCCTGCACAAGCAGGCCCCAGCAAGCGTCCTAGCGGTTACCTTTGTCGTCCTTCCGGCCGGACCAGACCTCAGAGCTCGATGAGACCCGGACTCCCAGACCTCTTCGACCTCTCCCCACATCTGCAGCACAGCTGAGACCCATGGGTGCGACGAGACAAGTGGGACTGGCCATCTTTGAAGAACTGCACTTCGCTTCCAGCACGACCTCTGAGGCACCCTCCAGAAAGTGCTTTGGGGATTGAGAAGCCGCAGCCCGAGCAGCTCCTGCACCGAAGACCAGCCCTCCAGCATCCACGAGATCTGCGTGGGGCACTTCTGCTTGATTACTACTAGACGCGTTGTCTGGTCACTTGCCAGCTGGCTAGTGGCCTCCTAGACGACGAAATCTTGAAACACCGCTGGTCTGGTTGCTCCAGACTAGCCCCTTCTTCCCTGCAAAGGAGAAGTACCCCGGACCCTCCTGGTCCGCACCAGACGCCATCTTCACTTGCCACGTGGGTTGCATTTGCCAAAGCCTGTTGACTCCGATCCTGGAACAGACACCGCCGACAGCGAGAGCCTGCGTGGGACAGCTCGTGCCTCCATCCTGGTCGTCGAAGACTCCTCCTGGTTCACGTCGCTGCAGAGTCAAGCGTCACCTCTTCACCTGATCGCGACAACATCATCTGGTTCCTTCCTGGTTCCACTCTGGTCACTGGCTAGTGACTTTGAACACTGTCCACTCTGCTTTCAGGTCTCCATCTTCTTCGACCCGCCCTTGGATCACTCCGGACATCTTCCTCCTGGTCGCCTGCAGCATCTTTTCTCCAAGGCTACATTGACTTCAACGCGGAAACCCGACACACTTTCACACCTATACACCCACAGCCCGTGAATGAGGTAACGAGAGCATTTCGGTGCTCATAGGTAGATTGACTCTCCTAGTGTCCAGGTATCCTATAGTTTTAGTCTCAACCAGTCGAACTGTCCTTACTCACCTATTTTGTAAATTGTTCGTGCCCATTGACTTTGAATTGAAACCTGCGTGTGTGTTCAAGTACTGCACACGCGTCCCGTGGGCCTCCTGCTCCTTACCTATGGTTAGGGTAGTGTAGCCCCAGCGATTCTACAGCCTCTGGGCATCCTCATTTCTTCTATCGTTCTACTTAACCCATTTACTTTGTATATGGTTTGCCGTGCCCCTAGGGCACCATTGTAAATTTTGCGACTTATTGTATTTTTCTGTAGAGTATTGTTATGTGCTTAGCCCTCTGATCTCATAAAGAGTTCAGAGGTGTTTGTTAGTAATACATATATTGTTTATTTTCATAACAACCTGTGTGGTGTCCTTTCATCTGGTATTCAAGGGGTTATATGTGGTAAAACAGCTGGCTTCACATGCCAAAAGAGTTTAGCCTAAGACTGCTCTGTCCATGCTACCATTAGGATAGCTGGTCTATAAGGTTGACTTACAACCAATCACCATAAGGGTTGTTTGGACTGATACAAGGTGATCACTAGAACTAGTGAGCATCATATATCAGGCCAACTTCTCACAAAGGACATCCCAATAATTGACTTTATTTGGAAGGAGGGTTTGAAGATAATGGCTACCCCAAACTCTCTGCCGGCAGTTCTACCTCGAGTAGATAAGAAATATAGGGCGCCTCTCACTTCACTGGCATGCCTTATTGGTCAAGCTAAAACAGATTCAGTTGTTGCCCAGGTGGCTCAGTGGAGGGCCAGAAATCCTTCTTCGCAAGTCACTGCTCCCCCGGATAGGGATGGAAGACGTCTCGATTCAATAGGCAAGAAGGTCTCGATTATAGCGCAACTACTGTCCGTGCCACGAACGCCCCAGCGATACTTGGGAGGTATGACAGGCAGATGTGGTCAGACATAGCACCTTACATTGAGAAGCTTTCGGAGCCTGAGAAGTCTGAAGCCAAAAAGATATTGCACGAAGGTGAATGTGCAGGTTGAAATAATTGATGCTGCAGTGGATGTGGCGGCTACAGGTTTCAGACAGCTGGCGGGTGCAGCTGTTCTGAGAAGGCAAGGATGACTAAAATCTACCTCCTTTCGCTGGGAAGTCCAGTCTAAGATCATGGACATGGCCTATGATGGAGAGTTCCTTTTCGGGCAACACGTGGATGAGGCTTTACAAGCCATATAGAAGGACACGGAAACAGCACGATTGCTGGGAACTGTGCAATTCCGTAAGTCTTCCTTTCGTGGTGCAAAAGGAAGAGGCAATTTCTCAAACAGAGGAGGTTACTCGCAGCAGCGTTCATACAACAACACGCAAGGTAACCAAAGATACCAACCATACAGACAACAAACGTACGGTCAGAAAGGAAACCATTATTTCCAGACAAGAAGGAAATCCTCTTATCGAGGAAGAGACACCAACAAGAGCAAGTGAGACGTACAACCTGCCACCACTTCTACTCAAGCCAAATTTACAAATTGGAGGAAGAATATCCCACTACTTATCAAATTGGTCGAAGATTACTACGGACAGATGGGTCCTGGACGTTGTATCCAGGGGCCACATTCTAGAATTTGTCAAAGCCCCTCCAAATTCTCCCCCAAAGGGTCCACCACCAGCTCATCTCAAAGAGCTGTTCTCCCAAATATATTCCATGATTCGAAAAGGAGCAATCGAAAAAGTACCTCGATTGCAAAGAGGGAAAGGATTTTATTCGATATTTTTCCTAATTTGGAAGAAGTCGGGTGAATGGCGCCCCATCCTCGACCTGCGTGCCCTCAACAAATATCTCAAAAAATTGTCCTTCTGGATGTTAACACTTCAAGAAATCCTCCAGTTTCTCTCAGAAGGGGATCACATGGCAACACTCGACCTTCAGGACGCATACTTCCATGTACCCATTCTTCCCAGACACAGGAAGTTTTTAAGGTTCAGAAAGGAAGTCTTTCTTGGGAGCAACGTTGGACACAAAATTCGCCCGAGTTTTTGTTTCAAAAGAAAGACAGATAAAGATCCACAGGATGGCTTCCATATTGCTGAAAAAATAGTGCGCTTCTGTTTGCAAGTTCAAGTCTTTCCTAGGGATGATCTCGTCCTGTATCCCTCTCATCCCCAACTGTTGTCTAAAGATGAGGCCCTTGCAGGAAGAGTTCAGTGGGTGCAGGTGGTAGGATCATTCGAGGACATAATCAACATAACTCATCGGGGAGGAGCTACGCGGGCATCCAAGATGGTCGCGTGAGCAGAGAGCTCCCGAGACCCGCGCCGTCCTTCTTTATCTATCCTTCACCTATCCTGTTCACTTTGACGGGCTTTTGCAGCGCTCTCTTCACTGATACTAACGATCCTTTTTTTGGTCGAAAACGGACCCTGGGGACCATTTTTCTGACATCAGCGACTTTTTGGCCTGCCCGCGGGCGCGACCGGGGACTCGACTACCCATTGGGGCCGACCTGTAGTTGAACAACAACGGCTGACTGGCATCTGGCCCACCGGAGGTGTACTGCTTTCACTTTCGGTTTCCATCTCTTTGTTCTTGTCTCCTCCTACTCTGCCTTCGCCTGTTGCTCTCGCAGCCCACACTTTCCTCCGTAGGACTGGCACGGAGGTCGCGACACTCCCATTTCACTGGCTCATCGAGGTTTCGAAGCTTTTCCTCCTTCTCGCCGCTCCTCCTGGCTACCCGGCCAGCATTAAACGTGCGATGGCAACCAAAGCGGAGGCCGAAAAACGCCGGAAGGCTGCGACCCGGGGGGGATCGATCCAGTCCAACATGATCGAACGCTACACCCAGCCGAGGGGCTCCCCCGGGGCCACAAACGTTGGTGCTGAAGGACTTCAAATGGACATGCCATCTTCGTCGGAAGTATCGCTCCAAGATCTTTTGGCTGCCATCACTGGACTTAAGGCCGATATGAGTCAACAATTCGAAGCCGTTGTGTCCAAAATCGACACGGTGGCGGTGGATGTAACTCTTATTCGTGCCGACTTAGCCAAAACGAATGAGCGGGTGAAGGCTCTAGATCTCAAAGCGTCGAGTCTGGTGACGGACATGGCTGAGGCGCAATCCGAGATTGGTAATCTGCGTGCCTCGCACGATTTGCTGCTCAAGAGGATGGAGGACTATGATAACAGGGCCAGGCGGAACAACATACGCCTGGTCGGAGTGCCGGAATGTGATGGTGCTGTGTCGACCGACCTGTTGGTCGAGGAACTTATTGTCGCTCAACTAGCTCCGGCAGGACTCAGTAAATTCTTTGCCGTGGAGCGCGCCTATCGTTTTCCAGGAGGACAAGTGAAGCCAGGGAACCCACCGAGGCCGATTATTGCGAGGCTTTTCCACTACCGGGACAGAGACGCTATCCTTCAGGCCGCCCGTAAGCATGGTCCTTTGAAATATGACAATAACTCTGTCTCCATATATCCCGATTTCACTCCCCAAGTGCAGCGACAAAGATCAGGTTTCCTTGGGGTGAAACGTCGCCTGAGAGATCGGGGACTGAAATACGCCATGCTGTTTCCGGCCCGGCTACGAATCGAATTTCGAGAACGTGCCTACTTTTTTGATCAGCCTGAACGTGTTGCCGACTGGTTGGACTCGCTGCCGGCAGATGACTCTGGAAGTGGAGGCCCTGGTGGTGCGGAAGGTGGTGCAACGGCCCAGGAGTAATTGGGGCCCCAGAGGTTCCAATTGAGACTATGCAACGTACTATGTAAATTAACTTTGTTCATTGTTTTATTGCCCGTGACGGTGCGGGAACGGGTGATTTCTCCCTTCCTCCTCGGGGGGTTCTTTGTGTAGATAATATGGGGCGACAGGCACACTGCAGTTGGGGGTGGCTTTTTAGTCAGCAGGGGTGCAGGGAGGGGGGTGTTGTAACGGGTTTTGGTTTTGGGGCTGGTTTCGGGGTATTTGGTTGTGTTTCGTTTAGTCTGTTTTGTCTTTGTTTTCATGGTATTTCACACTTTGCAACGTCTTTGAACTGTGGGTTTTGCTGGTGGGTGGGGGTGGAATGTCTTTGCCACGATGGGGGGGGGTGAAATGCGGGTTCTTTCTTGGAACGTAAACGGATTGGGCTACAGGATCAAGCGGGGCATTGTACTGCAATTCTTGAGGCGCCATACCCCAGATGTTGTATTCCTTCAGGAGACCCACTTAATTGGAAATGCTTGCAAGGCCTTAGACCGCCGGGGTTATCGCCTGGTTGCACATGCTGGTTTCACTTCAGGATCTCGGGGTGTGGGTATCATGGTAAAGTCTTCCCTTGCTCTTGCTATTGACGAGGTTGTCCTTGATGACCGTGGGCGGTATGCTGCTGTTTCCGGGAGGTGGGAGGGTAAACAGATCGTGTTTGTTGCTGTCTATATCCCCCCGGGACTGCAGGCCACCACCTATGCTGATCTTGGCAGGACTCTCCTTGGGCTTCCGGACGGATTGTTGATCCTGGGTGGGGACTTTAATTCTGTAATGTCCGGTGAATGTGACCGACTTCCCCCTAGGGTACTGTTGCAGTCCCAGATGTGGCTCAGTGAGATGGCCGATACCTTTGGCCTGGTAGATGTCTGGCGCTCACTACACCCCACACTCCAGCAATACACTTTTCATTCAGGTGCGCATGGTAGTCTCTCCCGTATCGATTATTTCCTTATGTTAGCCTCCACACTGTCCACTGTTCGGGAGGTACGACATCTTCCCCGAGGTATCTCTGACCACTCTCCCATGCTGATTACGATTTCTGTGGGCGGTCTCCTTGGCAACAGGGTCCCCCCCATTCCTCCCTGGCATTTTCGGAACCCCCGGCTCCGCGCAGACTTGGTTAAGGCAATAGATTGCTACTTTTCTGAGAATGTGGGCTCGGTCACTTCCCCCACTGTTCTTTGGGAGGCCTTCAAGACGGTTATTAGGGGTTCCGCCCTATCCTTCATTGCTGCAGAGCGTAGGGTTAAGAGGGAGGCTGTGGTGGCTCTTGAAACTGAAATTACTTCGCTTGAAAGTGAGCTGGGTGGGAATGACACGCCTGCGCTGCTGCACACCTTGGAATTGAAGCAGGCGGACTATAGAGCCTGTGTCACGGATGATGCTAAATTGATGCGGGCAAATCAGCTTGGCCGATTGTATGATGTGGGCGACAAGGCTAGCAAGCTTCTTGCGTGGCTGGATAAGACTGAGCGTGCGAGTCGTGTTGTTCCCGCCATTGTTCGTGAATCTGGTGAGAGTGTCTCTGATCCGGGTGAAATTGTTGATTGCTTTGTGGACCACTTCCGGACGGTTTACACGCCTGTTAGCGACCGAGATGAGGCCGATTCCAGGCTACTGCTGCGCGACATCGCCCTGCCCTCTGTGTCGGATGAGGACCGCCTTGCCCTGGAGGCCCCTTTTACTGTCGACGAGATTGCCCTTGCAATCCGCTCCCTTCGCTCGGGCAAGGCGATGGGCCCTAATGGACTCCCCATTGAACTTTACAAACTTTGTCCCGACAAGATGGCCGCCCACCTGCGTAACATGTTTCTCGAGGCGGTTGAGGCCGGATGCCTCCCCCTCGAGCAGCGCCTCGCTACCATAGTCGTCATTTATAAAGATGGCAAACCACGTGACCGCTGTGCCTCGTACCGCCCCATTTCCCTCCTTAACGCGGAACCCAAAATCCTTGCTAAGGTACTGGCCAATCGGTTGCTTAAGGTGATCTGTGACCTGATCCACCCGGATCAATCCGGTTTTATCCCCCATAGGAACACTGCCCTCAATCTGCGTAGACTGCACAGCGTTCTCGCGAGAGCTTCAACCCTCGCCGAGCCGGCAGTGGTCGCCTCCCTGGACGCCACAATGGCATTCGACACTATTGAATGGCCCTACTTATGGGCGGCCCTCGCTAAATTTGGCTTTGGGCCTACTTTTATCGCATGGGTCAAGCTTCTTTATGAACGCCCACTTGCTCAGGTCGCCGTGAATGGTAGATGTTCGGACCCCTTCCCCTTAGGCCGAGGCACACGTCAGGGCTGTCCGCTCTCCCCGCTCCTCTTTGCATTGGCGCTCGAACCCCTTGCCGCATGGCTCCGGTGGGAACCCTCTATCAAAGGGATCCGATGGTCCCCTGACCTCGAGGATCGTGTCTCCTTGTACGCGGATGATATCCTCCTTTATCTCACTTCCCCTCAGAAATCGCTCAACGTTCTCTTCGACGTTCTCACGTCCTTCGGTAAAAACTCGGGACTTGTCATTAGCTGGACCAAGTCCTGTGTCTACGTCATAGCTGGTACGCTGCCGCCTCTCCCCCGCAGGTTTCCCATTCTGGTTGCGGCCGACGGCTTTAAGTATCTGGGGATCTTTGTATCCACGTCCTCTTCGGTCCGCTACGAGCGGAATCTGTATGCTCCGCTCCGTAGACTGAAGCAAGACGTACGGCGTTGGCGCGATTTGCCTCTATCTCCTTTGGGCCGAGCGGCACTCTTTAAAATGATGTCGCTCCCCCGATTTCTTTACACCTTGCAAAATTTCTTCGACCCTGTTCCAGCTCGCTATTTCCGTGAAGTCGAGAGTCTACAGCGACAACTTATTTGGGACGGCCGTGCCCGTATTGCTTTGTCCAAACTCATGCTCTCCTGGTATGATGGGGGTATTGCGTTGCCGGATATTAGACGGTACTACTGGGCCTCACACCTGAGCGCCATCAACCATGCGACCTATGCGCCGGAGCCCGCTCCCGCCTTTGCTTTGGATAAACTATTATTGCCTGGTGGCAATTTTAATAGGGCTCTGTATTCAAAGGCACCCTTTCGGCTCCTTACGGGCCCGACGAAATGTGCAGTGCGGGCATGGAGAGATGCTACCGTGGCCACGGGCTGGGGTGGTAGGCTGACACGTAAGACGCCACTGTATGATTCGGAACGGTTGGGCCACCTGTGGAAGACGAAAGGGTTTGAGAAATGGGACATGATTGGGATCAGCACGGTGGAGGACCTATGGGCGCGGGGCGCGGTCAAGTCTTTTGAGTCCTTGAAACTGGAATACCGGCTCGACGATAGAGAACACTTCCGATATATGCAGGTGAGACATGTCCTGTCCTCCGTCTTCCCACCTGGTACCGATATTCCGCAGTCCTCCCCCCTGGAAGACCGTGTTCTAGATGGCCATGTCCCGGATAGTACCATCTCCTTAATCTACAAAAAGCTTATCAACAATAGAGCTGACCAGCTCGAGAAGCTCAGGGCAGCCTGGACGGCTGACGGACTCGAATTAGATGACGAGGACTGGCAGTCAGCTGTATCTTCCCCTAAGGAGGTGGCTATTCCGGCACGGCTTCGCTTTGTCCAGTTGAAGATCCTCCACCGTGTGTATCTGACTGGGGTACGTCTGGTGCGAATGGGTTTGGTTTCGGACGGTCGATGTAGGCGTGGGTGTGGAATGGATGGTACCTTTCTTCATGTCCTTTGGGAATGCCCGATGATTGCAGCGTATTGGTCCAGGGTGCATGATGTTATGAGTCGTGTTACGGGGATCCCACTACTTCCCGAGGCACGTCGTTGTCTGTTGAATGTGTGGGAACCGTCTGATTGTAATGCTGCCCAGACACTTTGGGTTACCCTGGGCAACATGGTCGCGAAGAGAGATATCGCGCAGCTCTGGGGCTCCCCTAGATTACCATTGCTAAGTGCCTGGAAGGAGAACATGGACTGGTCTATGTTCCGAGAGAAGACTGTGTATGAGGCTCGAGGGCGCCCAGGGAAGTGGTCCAGAGTTTGGGCTCAGTGGAATGCCTATCGGGGAGACATTTGTTCCCCTCCGCTTGACTATGAGGTCCCTCTCCCCTCCTCTCCATGATTTACGTTCCTTTTCTAATTCTATCACACGTTCTGTTTTCCCGCACGTGCCGCCCCCCCCTTGCCAGCATCCCTTCTTTCACATCACTTCCCCCCCCATGCCTCCAGCAACCCTTGCCACTATGATACCATGTGTTTGTGTGTTGGTGTTCTTTCAACAAAAACATAAAATTAAACCTTTCTTATGCTACTCGTATGATGATATGCTCTTACCTAAAATGTGGACTTGATAGACTGCTTCAGCAACGTACTGCCTCGGAATCTACTTTTTATTCTGCCTGTCTATGTCATAGCGGCCGGCCCTGCGGGGTTGTAGGCAGACGCTGTGTAATGTGCATTCGTAAATAAAGGTTTTAAAAAAAAAAAAAAAAAAAAAAAAAACATAACTCATCGGATGAGGAACTACATTCAATGGTGGATGCAAACGTGCAACCTTCAAGTGGGATGTGCATTCCGTACAGGTGCCCAGATTCATCGTTACACGGATGATTCTCTGGAGGGCTGGGGCGCACACCTGAAGGGAATGACAATCAATGGAAAATGGAACGTACAACAGAAAAAGTGGCACCTACACCTCCTAGAGCTACAAGCCATCTTTCTCGCTCTGAAGTCCTTTAAAAAAATCATCGAGGGTTCCACGGTTCTAATTCGAACAGACAATACGACCAGCATGCATTACCTGAGCAAACAGGGAGGCACAAGGTCGGCCCGGTTATCTCGTCAAGCACAAGAGATTTGGAATTGGGCTCTGGATCACGACATCAATCTTTCAGTGATCCATGTTCCAGGGGTTTCCAATGTGCTAGCGGACTCCCTCAGCAGGTCTGCTGTATCCAATCACGAATGGGAGATCCATCAGCCAACCCTGGATCGAGTATTCCGAGAGTGGGGTATCCCCGACCTGTATTTGTTTGCGACAAATCCGAACCGGAAATGCCCACGCTTTGCAAGCTGGATTCCCCACAAGAACTCATGCGGGGATGCCCTTTTGATGAACTGGTTTCGGATATTTGCATACGCCTTTCCACCAATTCCTTTAATCCCCAAGGTCATCAGGGAGATGAAGAGACAACCATGTCCTCTAATCCTGATCGCTCCAAGGTGGCCCCGACAGTATTGGTTCACCGAACTGCTCATCCTCTTGTAGTGCAGTCCAATCCAACTGCCACAAATACCGAATCTCCTGACCACTCAAGGGGGCCAAGTGTGCCATCCGGACCCAGCTTACTTGAAATTATCAGCTTGGCTCTTCAACACAATGAGTTCGCCCACTTAGACATCCCTGCAGATTGTCAAGAAGTTCTGGGCAATGCTAGAGCGCCAGCCTCAATTAAAACCTACAAGCTCAAATGGAAGCATTTTTGTGCCTGGGGTCGCTCTCCTGTCTGCATCTCATCCATTCTAGACCAAAACAGATCTTGCCTTTCTTCCTTCATCTGGCTAGATCAGGTTTATCGCATTCAACTCTAAAAGTATTTCTGGCAGCCATTTCCAGATTCCGTCAGGACGGATCAAATTCTATTTTTTCTTCAAGGGTAATTCAGCAATTTTTTAAAGGACTATTCCGTATGTTTCCTCCAATTCGCCGTCCACCTCCATCTTGGCATTTGAATGTGGTGCTCGCTCAACTCATACGTCACCCCTTTGAACCCATTCATAAGATTGATCTCAAATTCCTTTCATGGAAGGTCTCTTTACTCTTGGCATTGACGTCAGCTAGAAGGGTCAGTGACATTCAAGCATTCACTTCAAAATCTAATTTCTTGCTATTTACTTCAGATTCTGTGGTGCTACGTACTAATCCTAGGTACATACCCAAAGTTCCATCTGACTTTCATCTTAATGAGCCGGTGATTCTCAAGACATTTTTTCCAAATCCACAATCAGCGGCTGAAAGAGCTTTACACTCTTTAGACATCAGGAGATGTCTCAAGTTCTACCTTCAAAGAACAGCCACTATTCTCAAAACAAACCAACTGTTGGTGGCCTATGGAAGACTGCGCCAGGGATGCGCGGTATCCAAACAGACTATAGCCCGATGGGTTTCCTCAGCAATTGGACTCTGTCATCAACAATCAGGAAGACCCTTGCAGTCTTTACCAAGAGCGCATTCTACAAGAGCGGTATCCTCTTCCACCGCTCTTTTCGCGGGTGTGCCTCTTCTTCAGATCTGCAGAGCTGCAACTTAGTCCAGCAGGTACACTTTTACCAGACACTACTGTTTGGACTCGGCCAGTGATGCAGATGCTTCGGTGGGAAGAGCAGTTCTTCGCAATCTTTTCAAATAGTTGAGCCTCTGTTCTCCTTCCTCCTCTATGCTCTTGTTAGACGCTTCTAACATGTTATTATTGTTTGGCTATTTATGCATCTATACTATGATACAATAAGCATCTAATGAGCATGATGTTCTTTTGTACTGGTATCTACTCTGATTCAAGCATGTGAATCTATGAAAGACACCCTAATACTGGAGAAGAACAATAGTTACCTGTAATCTGTGGTTCTCCAGTATTGGTGTCTGTCATAGATTCACATGCACCCGCCCACCTCCCCTCAGAGGCACCCTCAGGCAATTATTTTGGTTTCACTCGTGTGTGAGAAAATCTGAGAGCCTGAGCCACTGAGGAGAACATTCTGGTGGGTGCTGTTGCCTGATTGGTTGCAATTTGGTCTATACAAAATGACTAGGATAGTCATGAGTGTGGAAGTTTTGTACACTGTATCTTAGGGCTACTTTACTTCCTGGTTTGTTATTACCAAGGTTTTGGTTTTTCTATAGGCATATTATTGCTTTTTTATGTACCGTGTGACTCCCACTTCGACGACGGGGAATGATTCAGGCATGTGAATCTATGAAAGACACCAATACTGGAGAACCACAGATTACAGGTAAGTAACTATTGTTCATTTTACATATGTTGTGCTATAGATGGGTGAAAATATTAACATCCTAGGGACACGTGCTTCTTGGGCCTCCTCTTAATACTTTCTTCACCGCTCTCAAGCATTTCTCCAATGGAAAAAACCCATCTCTTAGAAAAGTAAGAAAATGACGGTTGCTCGGAGGAACTTATCCTCGCCAGCTCACCTGCAACAGTCCTGCTATTGTCATGTATTATATCCAGGTCGATATATACAATGTACAGTACAGAAAGGGTTTCTTCTGTTGTCTTCTCGCATCCTAAAAGATAGCTCTATAACATGAGACTTAGAAGCAGTGGTACTGGAACAACTCTGAGTGGGGGTGCTGGCATTAGTGAGGTCACAAATTCTAGCACCACACAAAGTATAATTATAACAAATAAACCATGCCAATTTGCCATGAGTGGTAGTGGTGTAGTATGTAGACGATGGTGCATTTAGTAATACATTGTCGCAATATTTTACTGAAGCAGGATGTGATGGCACTCTGTCATTACGGGCAGTACATTGTTAATTGGAATGGGCACTAAACTTGCACAGCCATGCAGTTGAACTGATTCAACTATTTAGCGCAGAAAAGTTAATATGTGGAATTTGGTTTTCAGCCAATGTTTATCATTTACGCATCACCAAATAAATGGTCTTGATTTATTTTGATCTTAATAAAATATATTTTTTTATCACACCTATAGACTTACAAAAACTTTGCTTCATTTGTGTTTTCCAAATTGCAGATATATTTTGAAATATTTGTGCAGTTCATGTACAGATATTTGAATGTTGTTTTAAAAATGTATATCCTACACTCTTATCATTTCACACTGCCTGTACCCCAGTAACATTGTCACATACTTCTGTTTACAAAAGCCTCTTAATTTTCAGTGAAAGAAAAGTGAACACAAATCTGCTTGGCAAAAGAATAAGCAGTGATTTGACATAATACATAGCTTGACATGTGACCTTGATCTTTGAACGCACAGGAAGTGAGTCCAGCTAAAAACGCATCTTTAGCGCTCATTCACCTTTTGAACTTGAGCATGATTATTTTGGGGGTGCTGCTGCACCCCCTGTGCTTCTACTTCCAACGTCTATGCTTAGAAGAATTGACTACATTTTATCACCATCTAAATGTGGCCAGCGCAAGTCCACCACCTCCAAGTATGAAGAGGAGCTTCAGAAAGTGAAGTACTTGTTGGACCCAGATTATTGGAAAGGGTAATGTTTAGTAGCGGGGCTTTGAGGAGTAGGGGCAGGTTTAAGTGTTGCCAATGGACTCTTGATTGTAGAAGTTGTAGACCGTGCGGATTGGCATACAGAATAGTGAATTCAGTGGGCCCCAAAGCAAGAGAGGACTGCTGGAGTGGGCACTGTGGGAGTGCTGTGCCTCAGAGGAGGAGGATATCCTTTAATAGCGGATTGGTAGGGCCAAGGAGGGTGTACCTGGAAAGCAGATATACTCCAGAATGGTAGTCTGAGTGTAGTGACTGCTCCAAACTACAAAAAACAAGATAGGAACAAGGTACCACTTAGTGAACACGTTATGGATAATTCCCTCATCACTCCCATGTCGATTAAGATGTTTGGGGCAGGACAGTCTCATTCCAACCAGACCCCATACATCAGAAACAACCAAAAGAATATATCAACGCAGAAGATATTGCTGCAAAGGGGACCAGACATGTGGTGCATTGTAGGTGACGAAGGCTGGCCATGAATTTTAGAGCCACCCATTGGGGTTCCCTAAAACCCTCAGTGGAATTTGCACTTTCCTTTCAACTGAAAGCCCTAATGGAGTAGGTGGATAAACAGTGAAGCAGCTGGCTGTAACTTGACTGCTGTACCACTAGTAAAATAAGGAGGGTAATTGGATTCAGTGATTAGATGTGTGTTAACTGAGCACCACCCAAGTTGACTCTACAAAGTGACCAAACAATCAAATCAAACGAAATACAGTTGTGTGCAACTGCCATCCCAAAGTGCCACTATACAATAGAAATCATAGCAGGCACCTGAGACACAACTGTGAGACACACTGTAAAAAATGCTGGCGAACACAGGCAAAGTCCAGAAGATGTTCCATCCATAAAGTAGACCTTACAGAAATGGCGGGGTGAATCGATAGCACACCTTCCTAGAACAGTTGTTTCAGAAACTGAAAAGCCAGGGTTCTCCTGCTTCACAATGGAACACGCACATAGGGTCCTAGAAGCACATCACACAACAGGCTTTCTGCTAAGAGCTGTGATAACCCAAGCTTATAAATTACTAGGCCTGCATGCTATACTTTAGGTGGTCGCACAAAGAGCCTAGTTGCGTTGTCACCTGATGCCTTTATGAGGAAGCTGTGTGACATGAACTTGGAATAAAGGCTAGTTTTCCCAAACACCCACCTCTCTCCCCGGGAAGCATGGAATTGCGTGAAGCAGCAACCTCCTATTGCCCCATTGAAAGATCTATAGGTAAGGAACCAATAGACTGCTGGGGATAATGTAACTCAAAATAGGGCAATGAGGAGATCACAAGAAATACCATAATGGCAGAAGCAGAGAAAAAGTGACTAGTTAGCGAGGAGAGAGACAAACCTGGTCTCATGTGGGATAGGGGAATCAGACAAAGCTACCTTGACGATCGATCAGAAAAGTTACGATTGAAACTTAGATTTCTAAGCTGGAAAGTGTGCATTACTGTATATCTTAGTATTTGCTGAGCTAGATTAACCCCTTCCATGCGGCCGCGATTCCCCTGGTGTGCTGTAAATAACACGAACAGGGGCGGGCCGTGATGAACCCCAGCCGTCATCAGCACACGAGCACCGTAGTGCATGACGGCTGGGGTTCGTCATCAGCATGGAAGGGGTTAAGCAAAGGCCCAGGAAGGAGATGAGACACAGATATTCTTTTTTTCAATTTTCCACTCTTTCGGATACAACCAATCTTGCACCTCTACGGTTAACCCAGATATGCCGTCATGTCAATGTAATAAACTTGTTGGGTGAATGAAAACAATTAGGTGGCTCGACTTTTAAGAAGGGAACCCATTTCTAAACTCTTGCAACTGCTATACATTTTATTTACATACACGCACAATGATAAATGTGTATAACTGTTATAAATATGTTATGCAATCCTAGTGTTAGATAAACATATAGCATTACACCCTTAGCCCTGCACAGAGATGTGGTTGACTATAGTTTCACTAGCTTTGATGGTGTATGTCTCCTATGCAATCTGTGCATCAGATGTGTTTGCATAGGTCCAACTTCTTTGCTCACTTACATCCTTTATTTAATTTCTGCTGTTCTGCTGATCTAATTCAGCAAATCACAGATGTTTTTGAAGGACAGCTTCAAATCCTCGTCCATTTGTACAACAACTGTTAAATGTGCAATCTATCAGTGTTGTCTGTCCTCTTCCTTTTTTTCCTACCCATTTGATATGTTGCCTCTCTTCCTTCATTTAGCTGTGGCAGTTACAGCCTACATTGAGGTGGTTGGCTTGGCATATTGCTGGGGTGTGTTCTTGGCTGAAGTTATGGGGCGAGTACTATCTAATCTGCAAAAATGTACTTCATAAGAGCATTAAATGCTTATAAATGTATGCATCTGTAGAGTACCTGCGGTGCTGAAAAGCAACACAACATTGACAAAGCCCAATAGTGGATGGTATACTTGGGGGTTCCTGCTACAGATGTAAACCTTCTTCAGGTTGATCTGCGCAAGGTTGCCGAAAAGGTCTATGTGGCTGAGGATTTGATTGAGGACCTCATTGTAGAGGTTACCACCTTTGGAGCACGGGTGGCGAAGATGGCCACGGTCACCCAAAAGCTGGAGGACAGAGATGAGGATGCTAAGGGTCGCTCGCATCGTCAAATTTGTGTGCTGAGGTTTCTGGAGGGCGCAGAGAGTTCCTCCATTGAACGTTTTCTGGAGGACTGGATTCAGCACACCCTGTGCCTGTGGTGCTTGTCCACCATGTTCTCTATAGAGCAGGCACAGAGGTTGCTGGCTGTCCGACTGCCCCCAGGAGCCCCTCCCATGGCTATAATCGCCTGCATCTTCCATTACAGAAACAGGGATTGTATATTAAAAACTGCTAGAGAAGTGAGAACAGTGCACTATTAAAATCACAATATAGCCATGTATTGGATTGGATCACACGCATGGTGTTCAGACTTGGAGGAAATATTTTTTGGAAGTTCATAGCTATGAATCTCAAGTACATTCTTCTCTACCCAATGTCCCTGCGATTCCTAGCAAATTGAAAAATGCACTTCTTTGAATGCCCTGGGCATGTTAAGGATTGGTTGCCGTTCTGAGACAAAGCACCTGTGCAAAGCTCAGGCATAACACGGAGCCCTCTGAAGGGGGTCATGCTGAGGGGCCAGAGCAGGACAGCCAGTGGTCCAAGTGGGCAATCCTAAACCAGGATGCGACAAACCACGTACGTGCTTGTCCAGAAGGATGGCATTATGCATAATGAGGAACTGCCTTCGTCCATGGAAAGTCTAACTTTTGTGTGAGGAGCTCGCTGGTTACGCTGGTGGAAGCGCACAAGCAAAACACCCTCGGAGACCACTGTGATTTGATGGAACCTTCACACAAATGTGTTCAATACTGTGGAGAGACGCCTTCTACTCACTTACATCTGGTGCTGAATTAGCTGGTATGCATTGAGATGTGAATCCAGAACTATCATCATGGCAAGCTGGCAAATCGGGCATCTTGAGGTATTTTCATTTCTGTTTTTTTTTGGGTGGACATTAGCCCCTACGGGGCTTAGATACGCAGAGGGGGACCTCCTGGGGCACTCGGATACTGCCTGGTCTGGGCGCAGCGAGGGAAGCAGCCTCATGCTCCCACCTCTGTTTTAAGTGGTGATTAAAGGGATGGACACGGATACACCGGACTGTTCTGTTTTTCTTCATTTAAGTTGGGGAATTGAGCTGGGTGTTGCTTTGGCCATGCACAGAATTGTGAGTTTGACATATTTACCGGGGGCTGATGGGAGGTGTTATTTGTTCTCTCATTGTGAGATGTTTTTGGTTATTATAAGTTTTCGTCTGCTCTGTAATCTTCTCCTGGTTGCAGAGGGAGGGCCTTGGGCCGCAGTTCGTCCCTTCTGGAGGGGCTACGGTCCACTGCCAATCATGACCGAATAATACCATATAATCACACGGAATGTCAAGGCCCTCAGTGGGTACATGAAGCAACATTAGGCACTGACCTTTCTGAAATGCCACAAAGTTTAAACTGTGTGTCTGCAGGAGGCCCACCTCACAGAGCACTTTAATTGGAGAACAAAATGCAGGGACAGCTTGATGCGGTTACTTGCAGGGCTTATGCTAGAGCAGTGTCTGTCTGGATTGCCCCGGGAGTGCCCTTTTGCCTCACCTATGCTGACATAGAGGGGAGAGACGCGTTGTTGCATGGCACGCTAGATGGGAGGGAGTTTTGCATTTACAACTCTGATGCCCGAACATGAACGACAGGGGTACTTTTATAAATTACAAGACATATTAAGGGAGTACCTAGGGGTGCTTACACTCTGGGCCGCGAACTGTCTTGTAGATGGAGCAATGGACAGACACCCTCCACGACATCGCACCAAGCCGAACAGGACGGCTGCATCGCCCGAGGCAATGGATAATGCAGGCTTGGTGGATGTGTGGATATCATTACACCTGACATACAAAGAATACTGCCTTCACTCACAGAGGCACAACACCTATAGTTGATTAGACTGCGTGCATGGCATGGATGTGACTTGGCTCCCTTCTGCTAGATGCCTAGATTCTTATCAAGTCTCTCCCTTCTCATGTTAGATTGTGACTGGGACCCATTGCTTCCTGGAGAATGCCACCAGATGTACTGACAGATGTGTGGGGCTGATCTCACTAATGCACACTTGATGGCTATATCGGGGACAATTGGGGGTCCATGGCATAGAGGGTGAATGAGTGGGAGGCAGTGGTAAGGGGGTGTGTCTGAGCAATGTCTGCAGTGTTAAAAAACTGGAGCAAAGGAAATTCCCAGCACAGTAGACTAACAGAGGTCCAACAGAGAGAGACAGAATCCAGAGAGTCCCAACTGGAGGTATTTTCCAAAATGTGCCCTAGGTGATAATGGGACAGACTGGACAAGTTGACCCTTAGGACGTACCACCAGGGCTTACATAGAGAAGGGGAAAAGCCCAGCCATCTGGTTGCTGAAGTGAGAAGTTGAAGACTCCCCACCCCCGGTTTGTTGCCCGATTCGGCTGAATGGCACATAGTCTGGGACATGAAAGCCGACTTTAGAGCACATTTGCAAGGTATTTATCAGGGGGCAACTTCTCGTGCGTGCCTTTCTGGCCAGTATTGACATTCCCAAAGTCCCGGAGATGGAGAGGTTAGTGGCCAAACTCATCATAGAGGAGCTCTGGGAGTGTCTTGGCTCTATGCCAAAGGGCACGTTGCCTAGGAGTGATGGCTTTCCAGCAGTTTTATATGACCTTTTCCCTACAAGTGTCAGCGAAACTGCTTGAGGTCTTTCTAGCGGCCGGGCAGGAGGATTATGTCTTACATTGTGTGAGGGTATAATTTGGATGATGCCTAATCTGTGTTGGACACAGATGGACCTATTGTCCACTGACCATGATTAATTCTAACACTAAGATGAGCAAAGTCCTGTCCAATTGATTTCAATAAGTGATAGGGCACCTGATTCATGATGATTAGAGCATGTTTATTCCCATCCGGAGCACGGCAAGGAATATATGCCCTTTACCACGCTAAGCTGGGCCTACCTGGTGGAGGGGCTTTTGACGATGGGCTTAGGTCCTGTCTTTTAGGGGTGGGTTAGATTGTTAAACACGAGCTCCTTGGTGAGGATAAGATCTTGGGGGCTATTGTCAGAGCCAGAACATTGAGTGGGGCGCATGTCAGGGATGCTCGCTTTCTCCCTTGTTTGCTCTAGCCAATTAACTATACTGCTTTGCAAAAACCTCCAAAGTGGGGAATAAGAGTTGGAGACATGCTACACATGGTGTCCCTATAAGCCGACAAGGCCCTTTTCTATCTTGCTTTGTCTGAGCTCTCGCTGCCACACCTACTGCAATATTTGGACAATTTCAGGATCCTCTCTGACCTCAACGTCAAAAGCCTAAAACTATTCTTTTTCCTCTTGCTGAAGAGGTGTGGGCAGGAGCAACTGCTTGACCTAGGGGTGCGGTGGGAGGTGGGCAGTTTCTGGTACCTAGGCATCAGGGCTGTCTTGACTTCAGACATGCAATTCGCATATAATATGGGGGGGTGGGGGGGGGGGGGTCTTAAACGGACTGCATACTTCTATACAGTTCTGTATTATGAGGCAGGTGGCGATCACTAAGATGGTTCTTCTGCAATGATGCACGTATCATCTGCAAAACACTCAGAGCCCCCTGCAACCCAACATTTTCAAACAACTAAATAACCTGTTGGTGTCCCTGGGTGGACGGGGGGTCCGAGCAGGTTTGCCATGGACTTGTTGTGTCTGGACTAGGAACAGGGAGGCATCGGCCTTCGCAATTAGAAATGTACCACTTTGCAGCGCAGAAACAGCACGCCACCAAATGGCATATTGCAGAAGACAACTGGGAAAAAGGCTACTACATGGGACGTACGGCGGCGACGACCCGTGTCAGTGCTGCTTACGAGGGCCAGTGACCTGGATCAGACATAGTACAAGCGACTGCGTGCATATGGGAAAAGATTGGGATTATCCGATGGTCTCACTTTGCAAAAGAGATCAGTTTCTGGGAGTTGTAGCCCTTCCAATGTATCAGCAGAGAGATGACAATTGCTTTGTGGGGGAGTATCAACTGTTTAGAGCCCTTTATCCTAGAGACACCTTTATTTCCTTTTAGGAAGCCCAAGACCCATTTAGGGTGGACCTAGGCAATTTTTACAATATGCTAAATTGACTGGCACCGCCAGAGAGCTCTGGACAAGCTTTTCTAATGCCCCTCCCCCTTTAAGCGTACTGGTTGGACTGCGGACTGGTTCAGAGTGACATTGTCTCGCTGATGTATAAAGCCCTGAAGTTGAATAGGTCCAAGCCCATTTTTAAAGCCTGGTACTCGTGGGATGCTGACATCGGTACCCCGCTGACACATAAGAAATGGGATCAGGCGTGTGAAATGGTCAGTAGGGTCTCAGGGAAATGCCCTCTTTAAATAAATCCATTTTAATTTCCTGCATCGCACCCCAGTCATTTTGAGAAGCATATACCTGTCTAGATCTGCCGATTTTCCGAGGTGTAGGGCAGATAGGGGCAAGTTCTTTTTTTTTATTTTAACATCTGGCATGGTCCTGTGCACAAGTGGTAGACTTCTGTTCAGCGATTATTGCTACCTTGCGCACTATGACTGTGATTGTGATTCATCCTATTCTGCAGCAATGTTTGTTGGGGGTTATTAGTTGTCCATAACACCAAAAAATGCATTATAAATTCTTACTGCTAGCGGTATTGATAGCAAAACAGCGCATTGCTATTGGCTGGTTAACCCCTTCACTGCGGCGGCAATTCCACCGCAGTGCTAGGGGGTGGGGGGGTCGCACGGCTCACCTGTGCTTGTGACGGAACCGCTCCGTCACGCGCCTCAGGTGAGCTGTGCTAGTGACGGAACGGTTCCGTCACGAACGCGCCCGCTCAATAGAACGCGCCGTGCAGGCGCGAAATCAGCGCCGCGCAGGCGCTTCGAGCGGCCCGTGACGGAACCGTTCCGTCACTAGCACAGCTCACCCGAGGCGTGTGACGGAACGGTTCCGTCATAAGCGCCGAAGGGGTGAAGTAAGCTCCAACAATCGAACTGTGGGTCAGGGACACAGTGGAGGGCGCTGGCTGATGAGACTTGCATCAGAATGACCAGGTGGTAGGTGAACAGGCAACTTGGAGGAAACTCACACAGGGCCTTGAAGGTGCTACACAACAGGGCACAGTCTACGTCTGATAACTCATGAGAGATACAAGTTGGAGGAACTTTGGCACGCTGTACAGTCCAATGACAACATAGGGCGAGAGATCGGGCCTCGCGTGGTGTATATGGCATGTCATGGATTAATATCAATCTTATGTGGAGAGAGGAGGGAGGGAGGGGAAACAGGCAACTACAGCATCAATAGTGGGACAACCAATGATCATGCACTTTGTGTTCTTCCTTGGATTTATTGTAAAACATCATCAATAGCGAAGTTAAAAAAAAGTACCAGGTAATTCGTAACAGTCAGGTCAAACAATCTAGATAAGGGATGTGCTAGAGAATATGCCTCTATCAGTCTCTCATCACTGTGGATTTCCATGTGGGTACTGCATGGTAATTTTTTCTCCGCATTTTAAAACCGGATTAATTGAAATGGAAAACCTCAAACAAATCATAGTCACAGTAGGTGCTATCAAAATATCAAATTTGTGTAAATACTGCACACACAATTTCAACAAGGTCTAATGAGATTCAGTGAAGCTAATGAGGCAGAACACTTAACACAGTACACGTCCAAAGAATATAGGGAGGGCAAACACTGGAAATTATGTGGTGCACATCCCCCAAAGAGTCCCTAATCCAAGAGTTGGTTCAATATAAGAAGGCGGTAAAGCTATTTACTGCATAGCACAAAGTGAATTAGCCCACTATGTATGTCTACTGTCTGGAATAACTAGTGTAAAAAAAGTAGAGCATGTGCAGTGGCCTTAAAAAATTCACTGATTTGCTGACCCTTCAAACACCTTCAGGAATGGGCCTCATGTGTGGCTGTATGCATCCATCCATCCATTTCTGCAGTCTGTATATCATTTTCTCATTAGTAAACTTTTGGAAAGGTTCTGTGAAGCACACCCCAAACATCAGTACAGTGGATAATTTCGCTTGTTTAAGAACACATAACTTTGGCACCGCCAAATAGATGGTTATTGACCGTTGCTAGTGGGAAATGACTCTAGGAATATCTGAGTTGGTCTAGAGTAATACTAATCTTTTAGAGGGCTGAACGATATAGCTTAAAATCTGAAGCCTCGGAATTGGGAATTCACATATACTCTTTGGGGTTTAATGTTGAACCTCTCATCCGTCAGGCCAAATCTTGATGTTGTAATGTTTTTGTTGGACGTTCAACTCTTGGTACAGCCGAATTCTCTTCCCAGTGCATGGAAGATGTTCTCGGGCGCATCTCAGCTTCAGGAGCCAGCTGGCTTGGGTTTGCTTCTGCGCAGTTTGGCTTTTCCCTCATCACGTGACAGGGTTGTGGGAGGATTCAGAGATGGCGTCGCTCCCCACTCCCAGGCCCCAAATACGCGGTTCATGAAAAGTAAGAGAAAACAAATTAGAAACACAGAAAAAATGAATACACTGTCTACCATGAATAAGCTTCACTGCACCCCTTACTGTGTAATATCTATAGCATTGAGGGTTAATGCGGGAAAGACAGATATGCAAAAGCAGCAAGAGCTAGCAGAGAGCATGGTTAAAGACAAGCGGCCATATTTAGCAACAATGCGCATGAGCGAAAACATCCCTCCAAAATGCGAGTGCGTCACATCACGTGAGTATGACCGACGCATGCGCAGACTGGATTTCTGCGAAGCGGCCATTCCGTAGTGCAAGCATCATTACAATTAATAAACATAGATGCAAGCTTCTTTCGGGCACCCGCGTATATTGGGAAAAAGTGAAAATTAAGACGGACAGGATTGGTTAATGCTTATTAAAGGTTAGACGAGGTTCATGAATGAGAGCAAGTCGCTTTACGTGCGAATCCTTGCTCCATCAATCCCCTCTTTGATGATATTTACTATCATCACTATAAATGGAAACAGATGCCAACTTCATTCTTGCATATCATTCATCTCAATTTCAAGAAACTTGTTGTTGAGCTTTCTTCCTGCATCCTTATTAGGGTGAAAGCTTTTAGCTCTCTTGTAAATCTCGTTTTTCAATTCTTCTAATTCTAGCTCATCAACATTTCTCTTCATTCCTCTTTTGTTCACTGTGTATTTCTTTCTGCATTTTTGACATTTGCAGCAGATAAATATAATCAGTACAACCACACCTATTCCAGCTATTGGCATCAGTATTTTCCATAAAAGACTTTTACCCAAGTTAGAGAACCAACTACCTACAGAGGAGAGACCATCAGTCAGTCTCGTCCAGGCGCTATCAACCTCCAATGGTTTGAGTTCCTTTTCCAAATTAGTTATGTTCCTTACATATTTCTTAATTTCAACACTTTTGTCAGGTATGTAGGTGCAACAATGTTGCGCCTTCAGCATCCTGCAGACTCCGCCCTCTTTTGCCAATAAGGTGTCAAGAGCAAGGCGATTCTGTAAAACCATTGATCTGATCGCAACCATTTCAGTATTGACCAGCAGGAATCCAGCAGCAGTGTCAGTTGATAACCGATCTACTACTGTAGACAATTTGCAGATACGGTGAGTATTCAGAACTACCCCCATTCCAGGTATCAGTGCACTAAATATATCACCTATAATTTCTCCTACACTTTCACATTTACTACGCACTAAGCCATTAGTATCTTCATTGCTTCCAGCAGCATTGTTCACATGGTATATTCTCGGGAAAACAATGCCAAAGTAGCAGCTTCCATACCAGTGATCTGGCAATTTGAAATAAGCCTTGTTTCCACATATATAATAAATTCCGGGAAACACAGGTTCTGACCCATTTTTGAAACCCCAACCTCCAATTACCTTGTAATTATGTTCACACTCGCTGGAACCGATGAATACATTGTTATAATAACTAGTCTTTTCGCTATGAAGACAGAGTTTCCCTTTCCGTTCAAAATCCAGCAACAATGCAGGACTAGCTTCGCCTTCTGAGGTGCTTTCCATATTCTCTGCCCATCTAGGGATTCTATCTTTTTCATCATTAGCCTTTTTCTGAAATTTCTCCCTCCTTCTTTCTGCCATTTTCAGGAACATCTTTTCCTGCTCTTGCAAGGAACAGGTCAGATTATTTTCTCTAGCTTCATTTAAGTCTATGTCACCTATGGTCAGGAAATATTCTCCCATATAACGGGTTACCTCGCTTCTAATATGTACAATGTTCAGGTTTCCTCGAACAGGAAGTTCTGAAAAGATTACGTCAGTGTTTGAGTAATAGTACTGTAAAGTGCTTCTATAAAATAAGTTTGCTAATATACTACAGGAAATTCCGTAGGTCAGGGGTAAATGGTGATATGTCACGCTTTCATCTACAGAAATAGGTAGCTTCATGCATACGTAACAATCTTCTATTTCCATAGCTTCTACATAGTGTACTAAAAGATTAGCGAAGACATTTAGCTGAGTTCTGTTTTTCATTTTGTGAAAATGTAGTCCACCCTCATCTGATGCATCTAAGTTAGGTCGTGTTTGTCTTAGTACAACAGCATTGTCACGTCTTTCTACACTTTGTGGTGTTTCTTCAGTCGGTACAGTTTCTGTGTCTGGAGTCTCTGGGTTGGTGGGGTACAAGTTAGGGTCTTTACTTATCATAAAAGGTATAAAAACTGTTAGTCCTATCCATATTATTATCAGTACAGCTATACTACAAACACATACTTTACAGCAGGTTTTACAACAACTAAATTTGGATCTTCCATTTACACTTGAATCAGACATTTTGGCTTACAGGTGGTTTTCTAACCCCTCTTTGTTTCTCTATACCAGAGGCTTACTCAGGCTTGCCTCACGGAGGGTCTTCGTCAGAGCTCCGATCAGTAATTGACTCTTCGTCACTTTTGCCACTGTTGTTGGGTTCGTCAATTTCTTCCAACACCAAGTAAGTCCATTCAGGGCTCCGATACAATTTGTTTTGTTTCTTTACTCGTGAGCTTCGTCGGTTGGACTGGACTCGGGCTTCTTTCCTTTCACGGGCAGCCCTCTTTCGGTCTCCTAGTTTTTCTTCGACTGTCTTGATTCTTAGTCTCAGTCTTTTTATGTATCGGGGTTCACTCTTTTTCCTGTGGCATTTAGTGGTTGAGGAAACTTGACCTTCCTCGTGAACTCTCTTGTTTTCGCTTCGTTGTGGCACTCTTATTTCGACAGTGTCTATTTCCCTTCCTGTCTGACTAGTTCCAGGTCTTTCATAAGTTTCTTCTGCCTGGTCTCTAAGGTGGCCTTGTTCAGGTCTACTTTGTATTTGATCTTTAGTTTCAGGTGATCTGGACTCTGCTTCCTGAACACGTTCGTCTATTTCTATCTGTTCCTGTTCATGCACTTCGATCTCTTGATTTTCTTCCACATGAACTTCAGCTTTAACCACTATCTGTCCCTTTCCAGTTTCTGAAGTTTCAGGAGGAGTGTCGATGACTTGGTCTGTCCCTACTTGGCCTATTTCCTGATCAGGTTTGTTGTGGGTTTCGATGACCTGACCTTCGTTCTCTAATTCTGTCTCACCTTCACTATCCCACTCACTATCTAGGTAAGAATATTTTCGGGTTCTTATTGGATCAAGAACTTGGTCGTCGGCAGAGAACCACTCAACGTCTTGACTTGAGCTCGGTAGTTCGATGTCAGCGGGATCTGGACCATCTTCTGGAGTCTCCTCAGCTGCGCTACCTTCAGCTTCAGTCACGTTTTCTCCTGTCACTGGCTTCGTATGGCTGGCATGGATCCACTTCGGTACGCCCGCACACTTCACAGCAGTTGTGGTTACAAGGATCACTTGCCTCGGCTTTCCCCACTTTGGTTTAAGGCAACTCTTCCGGGTGTGTTTCTTTAACACCACCCAATCACCTGGTTTCAGATTATGTGCTGGAGATGTAGGCCATTCGACAGCAGTCTCTCCAATCTGGTGAGAGATAGAACGCACTTGGTCACCCAGCTGCCTGCAGTATTCTAGCACTAAATCATCAGAAATACTTAGCAGTTTGTGTCCAGGTACCCATGCCTGTCGCATTACTCTTCCCATTAGTACTTCATGGGGACTTAGGCCTGTTTTTGGGTTCGGAACACTTCTCAAACTCATCAGCACAAGGGGCAAAGCTTCTATCCAGTTCATTTTGGTGGAATCACACACTTTCGCCAGTCTGGACTTGATGGTGCCATTCACTTGTTCAACTATTCCAGAAGCCTCTGGATGATATGCACAGTGCAACCTTTGCTTCATTTTAAATGCTGTACAGAGTTCTTTGAGGATTTCGTTAGAAAAATGCCCACCTTGGTCTGTTTCAATAGTCTCTGGAATTCCAAATCTAGGTATCAACTCTCTAAGTAATAGTTTGGCTACAGTTATGGCGTCATTTTTCTTTGCTGGGTAGGCCTCCGCCCATCTAGAAAATAGGCAAACTATGACTAGGACATATTTGTATCCCTTGCACATGGGCAACTGGATAAAGTCCACCTGCATCCTGACAAAGGGGCCTTCTGCCTTTCCAATCGTACTTTGTTCCACTACTGTCCTCTTTCCTGCGTTGAACTGCTGACACACTAAGCACCTCTGGCAAAGCTTTTCCGCAGTGCCCCTGAACTTTGTGTTACGGAATACCTTGTCAAACATACAGCACATTGCATCTCTCCCAATGTGTGTGTCCTCATGCATGATCCTAGCCATTGGGGCTACCAAACTGTCTGGTAATACAGGCACACCAGTTTTGTAAACCATGACACCATCCTCATCTCTCGGTGTACATTCATCCTTCTCCCACCTGTCTTTCTCCTTTTGGTCTGTTGCCTGTTGTATGTTTTTCAATTCCTCCCAGATAGACACACCTTCAAACATCATAAGTTGGCAGGTGCTTCCACCTCCCCATAATTTGATTTTGAGGGACATTTTGTATCGGGAGCGATATTGGGCAATTTGGTCAGCGTATCGGTTTCCGGCTGTCACATCATCATTTCCAGACTTGTGAGCCGCACACTTGACCACAGCCAATTCTTGGGGTAATTGGATCGCTTCCAGTAAGTTCTGTACCACCTTTCCATTTCTGATAGGGGTACCTGAGGAAGTCATGAATTCTCTTTGTAACCATAGTTGACCGAAGTCATGAACAACCCCATAACAGTACTGGCTGTCAGTATAAACAGTTATCCTTTTGCCTTTTCCCAGTTTACAAGCTCTTGTCAATGCGATTAATTCTGCTACTTGGGCAGATTTTACATCGCACAGGTAAGATGCTTCCAAGATTGTCTCCTACGTAACTACAGCATAGGCAGCACTCAGACCTCCATCCTCATGTCTTAAACATGAGCCATCTACAAACATCATTAGATCCTCATCAATTAAGGCTAGTTCTTTGATATCAGGACGTGGCTTGGTGCTGAATTCAGTTAGGTCCATGCAATTATGCTCAACCTCATCTTCTTCAATATCTATGGGAATGGGCAACAGAGTTGCGGGGTTCAATATGTTACACCTGGAGATGATTACATTTTCAGCACCTATAAGAATTCTCTCATACTTAGTCAGCCGACTAGGGGTGAGATACTGGGTCTTGGTTCGGGTCAGTAAGATCACAACTGAATGCGGAACATATACAGTGACAGGATGTCCCATAACAATGGTTTCACTCTGTTCTAGACTTGCACAGGTAGCAGCTACTGCTTTCAGGCATCCGGGTAATCCAGCAGCCACTGGATCCAGAGTGGCCGAAAAGTAGGCCACTGGACGCCTATTCAGCCCATGTTCTTGGGTTAGGACTGAGAGTGCACAATTGTCTTTTGTATCACAGAACAGTTCGAAGTTCTTGGAAAAGTCAGGCATTCCTAAGGCAGGGGCTGAGCACAGGCAATTTCTCAATTTCACCCATGCGTTCATGCTTTCATCGTCCCAACTAACTGGATCTTCCACTCCCTTCTTGGTCATTTTTATCAAGGGTTTGGCCAGAGCTGCGAATCCCACAATCCATTGTCTGCAGTATCCTACAACTCCTAGGAACATTCTTACTTCTTTCTGGGTTCTGGGTAGTTCCATTGCTCGAATTATTTTGATCCTTTCTGTAGTAACTTTTCGGATTCCTTTTTCTATCTGGTGCCCCAGATATTTCACTGAGTTTTTACAGAACTGGAGTTTGTCTGGCGACACTTTATGTCCTCCCTTGCCTAGGTGATTCAACAAGGCAATGGTATCAATGACACAGTCAGTTTGACTTTTGGACGCCACAAGAAGGTCATCTATGTACTGTACCAAAACAGACTCCTTTGGCAGTACTAATGATTCAAGGCATTTCTTTAGGATCTGGTTGAAAATCGATGGACTTTCAGTGTACCCCTGGGGGACACGATTCCAGACATAGACATGGCTGTCAAATTCAAAACTAAAAAGGAATTTGCTTTCGGGATGCAATGGGATGGAAAAGAATGCATGACACAAGTCAATGACAGTGAACCATTCCGCATTCCAAGGAATCTGATACAGTATCACTGCGGGGTTGGGCACAATGGGACAGCAAGGTACAACAATTTGGTTTACCTTGCGCAGGTCCTGCACTACCCGGTACTTTCCGCTAGGCCATGGGTACTCACAAACTTTCTCTCGGGGGCCAAATTTACAGTGTGGTTTGTGTCCGAGGGCCGCACTGGTGGGGGCGGGGTCAGTGGTGAAGGGGCGGGGCTAGAGCAACAAAAAAACTGTGACCATGAGGTTGATCATAGGTCCCTGCAGCGGACGCCTTCGTCTACTGAGCCACCAGACCCAGCATAGACACACATCTCTCTCCCTCTCCCTCTCACTCCCCCTCTCTCTCTCTCTCTCTCTCCCCTTCCCTCCCTCTCTCCCTCCCTCTCCCTCTCTGTCTCCCTCTGACTCTCTGTCTCCCTCTGACTCTATCACTCCCTCTCACTCCCTCTGTCTCCATCTCTCCCTCTGTCTCCATCTCTCCATCTCTCCCTCTGTCTCACTTGCTCTTACTCTCTCACTCCCTCTCTTCCTGTCTCACTCACTCTGACTCCCTTCCTCCCTTCCTCTGTCTACCTCCCTCCCTCTCTCCCCCTGTCTCCGTCCCTCTGTCTCCCTCCGTCTCTCTGTCTCCCTCCCTCCCTCTCCCTCGCTCTCCCTCCCTTTCCCTGCCTCCCTTTCCCTCTCCCTCTCTCTCCCTCCCTCTCGCTCTCCCTCCCTCTCCCTCCCCTTTCCTCCCTCTGTCTCCCTCCCTCTGTCTGCCTTCCTTTCCCTCCCTCGCTCTCCTTCCCTCCCTCGCTCTCCTTCCCTCCCTCCCTCGCTCTACTTCCCTCCCTCGCTCTCCCTCCCCCCTCGCTCTCCCTCCCTCCCTCGCTCTCCCTCCCTCCCTCGTAATGGAATTCATTTTTCATATGGTTTTGTCTGTGTTTAATCCTTAAAACACAAGCAATCACTGGCAGTGGCGCAAGGCTAATAGCTTGTTTTTAAACTTGTTGAAAGATGCGTTCCTTCTCTCACCCTCACCTCTCCCCCAAAAACACACAAGCTGCTCTCTCGGGACCCGATCTCCCATGTCAGTGCTTTAGTGGATGGAAAAGGTGGTGGTGTCTCCAAAAGGGGTATTTAGGTGTAACTAGGAAATCTTGGGAAAATTATGGGTTGGGCCTAAACGGGACCTAAACTCGGCATGCCACCTGACAAGTATTCAAGGCACCTTTATGTGTGATGTCTGGTAGTGCTTATAAAACCATCATACTTCAGGTAACACAAAAACCTAAAACATGCCCGATCCATTACCTGTACCACTGCTTGTTAGCACAGATTTTTGTTCTATGTCACATGAAGGAGTAACTCACTTTCTTCCTGTCACATCACTTCCTGCTGCAGGCCCCCTCTCTGTCATTCACGTACAACCTGTGCTCCACTCATCTTTTTGAAGTCTCTCCATCCACATATTTCACGCCATCTGCACCACTGTCTTTCACTCTCTCCTACACATCCTTCCTTATAACTCCTCCTCCTCAACATCGCCTCTCACACGCCCCACATTTTCTTTTCCATTGGCACTGTCCCTATTTTGACAGCTGCATACCACCATACACTTTCCCATAGAATCGCCATTACAATTGGCCCACATGTGGCCATCGTTCTGGGCGCCCAGCAGAGAGGCCAAGGATTGGATGAGCATTTAGTTAAAACACCGTTATGCGAGTCTCTGTCAGAAAGTCGAACTGCCTTCAGCCTCAGCTGCAGTTCTCAATCATGCCCAGTCATGAACAGTCACCCACACCCTGAACTCACCTTGAGGTTACCGGGCTTGAAGTGCGGTTATGCAAGATTCGTGCAACATTACTGAAACCCATCTGAGATATGAACATATTCTAAGGAAATAGAGGCGCCCACATAGTTCACCATTAAATAAAGCGAACAAACTTTAACAGGGACCAACTGGGGGCATCTGGAAGGCTGAGGACTTCTACAGCTTCACGAAGCTAGCCACGTGGTCTCTAGGCTCTGAAGTGAGGTGGGTGTAAACTCGGGACCCCCCTCCCGCACCTGCTATCACCCCATACTCCACCTTTTCTCTGACTGCCTCCTTCTCGTGACCCTGCCTGTTTGTCTCTTCCCCCCCCCAACCCCCTCCCCCTGTGACAGCTTCCAGGCGCGCGCACACAGCCGCACCCAAGCATTTCACAGGTCTTCAAAAGACCATTAGCATGTTAATGAGGCTCTTTTCACCTCACAGCGCTCCTGCAGCCCCACTCTGACTACAGCGGAAATCGCCCGGCCCCCACAGGCAACAGAGTCTCTGAGTCGAGCTCTGGTTGCAGACAGCCTTTAATAAAATAAAAAAAAAACTCGGGTACGATGTCTGAAAGGTCCGCGGGCCGCCAGGGAAGGCTTGCCGGGCCGCCACTGGCCCGCGGGCCGTACTATGAGTACCCCTGCGCTAGGCTTTTTAATTCCAATTATGGGCGAATTACAGGGACTGCTCATTACTTCCTGTATGATGTTTGCTTCAAGCAACCTGTTTATTTCAATTGTGACTCCCGCTTTTACTTCTGCACTCATTTTGTACTGTCTTGTTCTTGGGTAAACATCATTTGATTTTATTGCTATTTTAACTGGGTCTACATTTGCCATTAAACCTACATCTTTCCCAGTGAAATCCCACACTTCAGGTACCACTTTTAGCTGTAGTTCTTCAGGTAAGTCCTCAATGGACAGGAGTTTAATTTCTGTGTCTGATTTTAGTAACATCAATTTGTACAGGCTATCTTCATCTGGGGTCTGAATTTCGACGCCATTTGGTGTGCAAAAGATGGTACAGTTCATTTTGCACAACAAATCTCGTCCTAGCAGGTTCACAGGACTGGAGTCACAGACCACAAATCTGTGTATCTCCTTGAAATTTCCAATGGAAATCTCCATGGGTTCAGTTACAGGAGTACTGATTATTTGATTTGAAACACCCACTACTTGGATGGCTTCTCCCGAGAGGGGTAGGTTAGGAACATCCACAGTTCTCACAGTGGAACGGGTAGCACCAGTGTCCAATAGAAAGGTGACGTCTTTTCCCTCAACCTTTCCTTCGATGTATGGACCTGTCTGGTCTACCGGTAAGGAGGCGCCAAGTACGCACTCCTTGTCCTCCCCCCTCAGGCCCCGTCAGTATTGATCATCACAGAGGAAAGAATCGTTTAACAAAAACTGTGAAGTTGCTGCATTCCTTTCATTCTCTCCTTCCCACACCTCGGCCCTTTCATTCTGCTGAGCCTGATTTTTATAATTCTGTCTAGGAGCGCGAGGCAACGGAGGCTGCTTTACCTGTGGGTGGTTCTTCCGTGTCCCCTCTTTCTGCACCTGTGGATTTAAACCATTTACGGGGGCATTACCAGCCAGCAAATGTGGACACTCGTCTCTCCAATGCCCTATCTGACCGCACCCGTGACAGGGAAATTTTTTCATGGCCTCTTCCCGACTCATTTTTACCCGAGGTTTCCCTCCTCCCCCAGCAGTGGGATTTTGTGCATTATTATTATTTAATTTACTTAACTGTTTTTCTTGCTGTTCCGCCAATTTTACTTGTGCCCACATAACCTTCTCCTTGAGAGCTTTCTTCTTGTTTTCTATCTCATCTTCACAGTACTTAGCATACTTGAGGACATCATCTATGGGCTTACCTTGCCAGCTGATTTTATTATCTCGAATCCACTGGGATATTTCAGGTCTCAATCCTAACACGAATCGGTAACTGAAATGGGTCATATCCTTCATGTCCACATTATCGATTCCACTGTAAGTTTTGAACACCTGCAGTAACCTTTCATAAAATGAGTGGACGGTTTCATCACGCTCTTGGGTAGTTCTATCTATCCGGGTCCAATCAGTTTCCTTTGCGGGTACCTTTTTCTTCAGGTATTGTATGACTTGGTCATATTTTCTCATTACCTCAGGTGAGGGAGCTCCGGTTTTGGCGTCTCTCTCATATTCATCATTGGGCCAATTAATTTCTATTTTGCATTCGGTCCACAAATCTACAGGCACCACAATGTCGAAAAACCCATCCAGGTCTTTCAGGAGACATTTCTGAACCTTTATGAAGCGTTCGACTTGTCTGTACCAGTCGACTGGCTTCTCCCGCAGTTTTGGAAAGTCATTAGTAAATGACACAATATCTTGTCGGGACCAAGGAACATGGACATATTTTCCCCCAGGGACCTCTCTCATGGGACACAATTTCTCTGCGGGACCTACTTCTTTGAGTACGTATTCTGAAGTCTGGGGTTTAGTCCTACTGTCTTCCTTTTTCTTTGCCCACCGGGTTTTCCATTTTTCTACATCCCTCCATTTTTGTAGGATCTTCAGTAATTCTTTTATTTGGGTTTGTTTTCCTGACACATTCATGTTCTCTAAGTCTTTGTCGGAAAAATCTGCTCGGTAAGGTTTCTGAAGGACTTTGGATCGACTAACATCAATTCCCATGTCAGCGGCAGTGTCCATTAATCTCTCATGGAGCAATCTAGTGTTCCGGGTAAGGTTTTTGCTGATAAACAGTAACTCGTCTTCACTGAAGGAGTTTAACCTGTCCAATCCTACATTACCGGCCATTAGTTCTTCTATTTCTATTCTTAGTTTATAGATTTCTAAGGGTTTCGGTTGGGGTGTGTCCTTTTCTAACTCTTTGGTCCATCTATCCAATTCTTCGGGAGAAACTACAGTGGCACTCCTGACCCCTGAAGTGGTTTCAATCATGACCTCTTTTGTCCTAGCCTGATTTCTTGCCCTTGTTACACTGGTTCCAGGTTCCCTAATAGGCAGATCCATTAAGGAGATTACAGACTCACATTCACTTTCTTGATCATCGACTATGAGCGGCACTTTTCTTGGGGGAGGAATAATAGGGGTTGGTACAATTGGAGTTATAATAGGAGTTCTGGGACTAGTCAGTCTATCACCATAAAGAGGTATAGCAGGACCAATAGTTACTGGGATAGTCAGCGAATCCGGACTGGAATTTATCTGGGCTATGGTCTGAATCAAATCAATTCGCTGTTTGTTCAGTGCTTCCTTTTCTCGCTCACGCAAAACCCTTTCTGAAGAATTGTCATGCATTACTTGGGGCACCAATGTAGGGTAAATATTTGGGGCAGTCGGAAGGACCAGACTTGGTCGGTCTTCCCCAAAAGGTTGGTAATTTGGGACCGCGGAACTAGGTCTGCAGAACCCATCACTATCACTGGCTTTACTCTCCGTACCGGTTCCATCTGTCTCACTGGCCCTCCTATATCTAGGATATTTAGAAAACGGGTTTTGGGAACCCAAAGATTCTGATTCCGCAACATAGGGAGGTGGGTTTTTCATCAATAAATCCTCTAGGTGCTCATCTTCGGAGTCCCCCATAGCCATTAAGTGGCGTGTTTTCTCCGTACATTTTCCTTTCCCCTCTTCGAGTACCCCAAACATTGGAAACAGACCCTCAACCATCATATTCTGTCTCCACTGTTGCATCTTTTTCTCTTTAGTTTCTTTTTGGACCTTTGGATACCACTTACTCACTCCCTTATCCATTCGGGGTCTATCTCGTTCCAGCGCTTCAATTTCCCATTCCTCTAATGCTTCATATTGAGTTAATCTAGGTCGGGGATGCAATTCATTCATTCGGGTTCTTAAGTTAAACAGGATCCTACCATTAAAAGTACCATTAAGGGGAAATGCTAAGACTCCATCGTCTTCTGTGTACCTCACCCAATTTTCCAACCATACACAGGTATGGTACCCTTTATCAAACATCATGAAGGAGGCGGGAGTATTTGGAGGTGGAATGATCACACTCTCCCTAGTTCGTATGGGCTTGTCTTTCTTGAAATAGTTTTTAATCTTTTCGGCAAATGACAATTTTCTCTTTCCTCCGTACATATTGTAAGGTCTACCTCTTAGCATCTGCTCCTTATAAAAACCTAGATTCTGAGGATTAGGCAAGAATTCAGGATACCACATACACCTTTCCAGACTAGCTTCTAACTCGGCTTGATTAATTTTGTTTACCTTTGTGCTTCCAATGCTAGCGCGACTTTTATTTCGCGACAACCAATCAACACAGTGATTACAAAAGCCCTTGTCCAATGGGTGCGCGGCCTTTCGCGAGACGCGGTCTCACGCTCCGGCACTCACCCCTCCTTTACAATTTCAGCTTCACTACACGCCCGCTGTCTTGACCAATACCAGCGCGGCACGGAGTGACGTCAGAGCGGCCTTCCGACTGACTCCCTCCTTTACAAGGTAACGGAAACTTTGAATTTTTCTTATAGTGCAAGTGCTAAACTTAGTCAACAACACGTAACGTTCGCCGCTGTGTCTGAGTGTTCTAAAAAGAGAGAAAGTTTTTCTTTCGCTACAAGTAAACCACTTCTGTCTACTTTTCATTCACTTCGGGTAGACTTCTCTGCCTAACCCCTCACACGAGCAATATAGAACCTGCTACTCTCCTGACTTATCCACTTCTTTCCGGGATATGTACTAAGTCAGGCTTTCACCAGCGGACTACCTTGCTTACCAGTCAAGCTTCGGAGACCCTATTACTCCTTCCGTATGTGACCCTTACTAGGTGATATCACAATGGAAGTTTTATACAAAGGACTCGTAGCTATCAATTATTCAAATACAAACCAGAATCCTAATTAGCGCTTCCAGTTTTTTCCTAACCATGCACTAATAACTCACAACAAGCGACCTCTGCGCGAGATGGATTCTACTCACCACCCGCTATACAATTCCCCGGGGATTTCAGACAACATAAAACACTTTACTGACAATTTTGTTAATATTACATATAATATTTATAGCAGCAATACAAAATCATTTAAACTTAAAAAAAAATCTTTTTAAAACATTTGCGCAATATTTCAAGCAATACGATCAATATTGAAACTTTTAGCAGCACATTTTTATTTTCACGGTTTATTTATTTACTCTTATCTACCTATCTTAACTAGTCCTAACCATAGCTCTGCTACCAGAAAATTACTGATAGAGCGCGCAGTTCACCCGGGTCACTATTTTACCAATTTTTCCACGCACTGGGCCCTGGCGTGCATATGATGACTGAGTTTGCGTGAACCGGGTGATTTTCTTACACGCTACTATGAGTAATTCAGGGGGTGACTCTCTCACCACTTACTATTCATGTACCTGACTTACCACAGGCACATTACTCCTGATGGATTCAGGAGCTAGCAGTGGACAGGCAGTAAGATTCCTAAGAAGAGTAGAATACCTTACACATTTAATACATTTAATGATACTTTGGTGATATGTAATGACCACAGACACCTGATGGAGTTTTAAAGGTTTATATGAAGTTAGCTTTAGGAGGAATATGCCATAAGTAACAGGCAGATACAAATTAGAACATCAATAATCAAGAACAAAATCAAAATGTAGCTATGGATTAAGGCAAGCACCATAGAGTACTAATGAATACTACAGGGTGGGCATATTGGGAACATACTATATCAGTAAGAATTTTAAACTAAGGCAGGGGACATGAGTAGGACCTTCTATGAGCACAAATATTTAAACTAATTCCTAAACCTTATGCTATTCTTACTAAGTTCACAGCAACCATACTAAAGGGATGGGATAATGGAACACGCTAAATATGCAATCAGTTTTAATAATCTCCTATAGGGAGGGGGAAAAGTGGAACATCACTAATAAACAATTTCATAAAAATCACTTTCGAAAAGGTGATAGGAAAATATCACAGGCAAGAGTGCTTTATTAAGAAAAGGAAAAGTAAGAGGATAGTTTAGACGGACTCCCACATATATATTTACCTAGGACAGAATGAGGACTAACCCTGGCCACGGGTCAGTTAGGGAATAGGCGGGGACAAGGACCCTCAAGGATTCAGAATGCCAGTAGGCGAGCAGGTACAGCTCAGGACAGTCAGGACAGGATACCCCTCAGGTTTTGGGTCAGGACTGGGCTCATCAAAGGGCACGACCAACACCTGCAGCTTCGGATGCAACGCCTGCGTTACCCCCTCTCTGCACGGAATCCGCCAGTAACCCCGATTGGGTTTTCGAATCTCCCAGCAAAGTGCTTCGCCAGCACTTTTAAGACTATTTCCACCCCTTGGAGTTTGTGGAAAATATGGACAGAGTGCTCCGCAGCACCCTGTATCAATCACCTATAGAGTTCGTAGGGTCAGTGACAGGTCAGCTACTCGGACAAGTCGGACAATTTCTCTAAATTCTATGTTCCCATAATTAATATTTATTTTTCAGTACCCACCCCTTGCATTCCAGTTCCCAGGGTATGAGAAAGGTGCAAAACAATAGAACACACATAAAACTATACATTTGTATCAACTCTTGGTACAGCCGAATTCTCTTCCCAGTGCATGGAAGATGTTCTCAGGCGCATCTCAGCTTCAGGAGCCAGCTGGCTTGGGTTTGCTTCTGCGCAGTTCGGCTTTTCCCTCATCACGTGACAGGGTTGTGGGAGGATTCAGAGATGGCGTCGCTCCCCACTCCCAGGCCCCAAATACGCGGTTCATGAAAAGTAAGCGAAAACAAATTAGAAACACAGAAAAAATGAATACACTGTCTACCATGAATAAGCTTCACTGCACCCCTTACTGTGTAATATCTATAGCATTGAGGGTTAATGCGGGAAAGACAGATATGCAAAAGCAGCAAGAGCTAGCAGAGAGCATGGTTAAAGACAAGCGGCCATATTTAGCAACAATGCGCATGAGCGAAAACATCCCTCCAAAATGCGAGTGCGTCACATCACGTGAGTATGACCGACGCATGCGCAGACTGGATTTCTGCGAAGCGGCCATTCCGTAGTGCAAGCATCATTACAATTAATAAACATAGATGCGAGCTTCTTTCGGGCACCCACGTATATTGGGAAAAAGTGAAAATTAAGGCGGACAGGATTGGTTAATGCTTATTAAAGGTTAGACGAGGTTCATGAATGAGAGCAAGTCGCTTTACGTGCGAATCCTTGCTCCATCACCCCTGCCAGCACTCCCAATGTAGGATCAACACAACCACTAATCATCACACTCCTACAAGAGTGAAAATTCATTTTGGTTTAGGTGAGAAGTTCATCTCCATGGTTCGCTTACTATATGACAATCCAACAGCTCAGGTTAATTGTGGAGGTTTTCTTTCTGATCCTTTTTCAATTCAAAGAGGTACCCGTCAAGGTTGCCCATTGTCTCCCCTCTTATTCCTACTAGTGATGGAACCTCTTGCTTCGCTTATTCGTCACTCGCCCCAGATTCAGGGTATACCGATACCGGGAGGAGTATCCAAATTATACTTATATGCTGATGATATCCTTCTTACGATTAAAGATCTTCCCCGTTCCTTACCAAATTTGCTTGAAATTATTAAACAGTTCTCTGTGATTTCTGGTTATAAAGTGAACTGGGACAAAAGTGAAGCTCTAACACTCTCTCCTTGCACCACAAAGGCTTCTATTGATGGCTATCCTTTTTGCTGGAAATCATCTCAATTAAAATATCTTGGAATTCTGATCAATCGAGGTTTGGAGAGAATGGTTTCAGATAACATCTCTCCTCTCATAGCACAAATGGAAGTTGATTTTGCCAAATGGTCTCTCTTGAGTTTCTCCATGTGGGGAAGAATACAGGCGGTGAGAATGGTTACTTTGCCCCGATTTACTTATGTTTTGGGAATGCTCCCAATTATTATACCTTTAGCCACACTTCGTCGCATAGATTCTCGCATTTGATCCTTTGTCTGGGGAGATATGCGACCTCGTGTGTCTGCTGCTAAACTAATAGCACGCCGCTCCCATGGTGGTCTAAGTCTACCATCGATAGAGCACTACTCTCTAGCTTTACACCTTTCACAGCTGTCTTACTTGCTCCCAGGTGCAACTGACTCTCCTCAATGGGTTTCAATAGAATGCTCAATACTTGAATGTGAGGATGGTCTTAATTTTTTGTACAATGTTCGTAAACCTAGGACTATTCCTGCACATCCTGTGCTCAATGCCACATATCAAACATGGCAACGTGCACATCGTCTACTGCGCATTTCCCATCGTTTACATTCTAAAGCTCCCATCTGGAAGAATGAAAGCATTCGAATTAATGGACAAACACTTTCTTGGCCTGAATGGAGCTCAAGAGGAATCTTAATCTTAGATCAACTTATAGTAGGTGGTGAACTGAAATCTTTTGAGATTCTCTGTGAAGAATTTGATCTTTCTTTACATCAGGTTTCGAGATATTTACAACTTCAACATTCTCTGAAGAGATGTCTTGGCCTCACCGCTTGGACACTGCAAACTTCGCCGATTTTGACTTTTCTTTGCACTTGGGGCCGACATAAAGGTGTCATGTCAGGTTTATATAGATCTCTGATTAACCATTTATATTCGCAGCCACTTCTTGCTACTCTTGGTGATAAATGGCAGGAACGGCTTCATATCACCATAGATGAAGATACCTGGCCAGACATATTGGAAGCCCTGGATAAGGGCACTCGTGAAGCACAAATGAAGTTCTGTGTTTTTAAAACGTTACATGATTGGCATTGGACTCCCTTAAAGTTGCAACGAGCTGGATTATCATCGCATTCTAAGTGTTGGAGATGCTCTGAAGCTAATTGTGACCTCCTGCATATAATTTTTGAATGTCCTTTTATAAAACAATTTTGGCAGCAAATAGGATCTACACTACTAGAAACTATTCCTCTTTCACTCCCTTTCACACCTGCCACTATTTTGCTACATGACTTTAGAAGTTTTCCTTCTATTTCACGACCTCAAAGTCGACTCTTACACACTGCACTTACTGCTGCTAAACTTTGTGTTTAAGGCTGTGGCAATCACCTAGCCCTCCCTCCAAAGAGGACTGGATGGTTGCGATGATACAGACAGCATCCTATGAAAAGGTAATTTATAGGATACAAGACCAAGAACAAATATTCCAGCAGGTGTGGACACCCTTTCTTTGCGATTCCTGAAATTCGAATTCTCTTTTCTTTCCCTCCCTATATATAGCTTTTTCCCTTCTCCTTTTTCCCCTTTCCCTCCTTTTTTCTTCTTCCTTAATATATTACAGGTGTATATAATTTGTCACATACTGATTTATATTTATTATATTGTTTCGTAACCTATGAAATTGCCTATCTTTGAACTCCAATAAAAAATTCAAGACTGCTCCAGGCCACCCAAAGCTGGCTTGGAAGGCAGGTATTAGTCATTTTTAAGGTATATTTAATTAACAAACTACTGTTGTTATGCTAATCTCACAATTAGTGCCACCATGTGGCAGACATTCATAAGAGCTGGTGTTGATAATTAGGTGTCAGTGTCAGTACCGGAACCACCAGCTCAAGTTAAGCCAGGGGTCTCCAACCTTTTCTGTAGTGAGAGCTAATTCTGCTCAAGGAAATTCCTGCTGAGCTACTAGCATATTTTATCACTGTAAAATGCTGATGATATGTATTAACATTACACTATGACCACCCAAAGAACGATTTATCAGTAGTAACCACCCAAACATTCCAGATGAAATTATCAGCAGAATGCTAGGAAAACGTTTATCAATATTAAATGCTTTTAATCCAGTAAAATTCAAATCATCACATGCTTTGTGCCACAAAGGGTACTACCACAGCAGTAAGTCTCCCCAACTCAAATTGAATTATCATTCAGCTAACAACTTTAAATGTGTTTTAGAATTGTAATATTTTGTCTTTATTAGCATATTAGTTTTAAAAAATACACACATTTATATCAAAACCACCTTCCACTTTGAGAAATCAAACTCAGTTTTCCAAAAGAAAAACTTTTTCAGAAAAAGCATAATTTGTTCTTGAAAAATCAAATCAGTTTTCATTGTTAGAAAATACACAGTCCCTAAACATAAGCTTTTCGTTTTCAATGAGTACCGCCATGTAAAAATGCCTCTGATGGACAAATTCTGCTTCAAATACCCAGGAATTGGAATCATAGGCCATGCTTGCTCACCATAACACTATTAATGCATCTGTTATGCTAATAATTCCGACCATTAAACCGGGGCTGCCACTGTGCCACAGCTGGCTGCCCAACATATATCAGTTATGGACATTATTATGGGAGAAGCGGTTGCCACTCTGTCAGGAATAGCTAAAAGCAAGCCAGACATGCTCTTAATATGTCAGTGATGGCGACAAGTATGTAAATACTAGACTTGTATGCCCAAAATAGTCAAGGATGAAAATATTATGGCAATGGCACAATTATACCATGAACGAGCACAATTGCGTCAGAGATAATACTCTTATGATGGGGACCAGCATACATATTTGGCAGCCATTGACACTAGAAGTAGCTTTAAGGAACCATCACTGTTTATTAGGGAAGGACACAATGTCACACACCCACACACAAATGAATGTGATGCTTCTAATTTCCCTCAGCTCTTTGGTTGATCATGCTCCCAACTAAGACATTTTCACTCTAGTTCTTGCAGTCACCCACTTTGGTGGGTCAGACCTGGTTACTGCTACCACTATTCTTTGATGTCACACACGGTGTGACTGATAGAGCAGGGCATATAACATGGCCAAACTCCTTACTAGGTAGATTTAAAGGGGATAAAGATGATTCATGTGGCAGACCCACAGGCCAACACCCTTGCATACTTTGCAAGACCTTTAAATTGATCCCCCCCGAATCCAGGAAGACCGTCACCCATGCACTCCTCACCAGAAGGCTGGACTACCGGAATGCCCTCCATGCGGAAATCAACAAATCTCTGCTCCACAAACTCCAGACCATCCAGAACACGGCAGCCAGACTCGTCCTCAGCATCCCACGACAAGACCACATCACCCTGCACCTACGAGACCTCCACTGGCTCCCCTTTGAAAAAAGAGTGACCTTCAAACTGCCCACACACCACCTACAAAGCCCTCCACATCACTGGACCCCAATACCTCAAGGAGAAACGTCCGAGAGAAACCTCCGCTCTGCTGACCAGGCCTTGGACTAAATCACTCGTATCCACAGCCGCAGATCCTTCTCCTACATCACGGCCAAGACCTGGAACAGACTCCCCCTCGGCATCAGACGAAGCCCCACACTGAAAGCATTCAGGAAGAGCCTCAAGACCTGGCTTTTCGAATGACCGGAGCTGCCCAAATGCCCCCCCAGCTCTTTTATTGATTGATTGATAGATAGGCCAACAGAGTGTGTGTTTGAGTGTTATCAAGAGGTCTTGCCTTAGGCTGTCTATAACTTTTACGGGTAATGAAACGAGTAGTGAAGCCTTCTTTAAAATACACAGAATCCCTGAGATCGGATTGGTTTGGCTTCATCTCTGAGAGCTACTTTGAGGGTGCTGGTGAGCTAACAGTAGCTCCCGAGCTACTGGTTAGAGACGCCTGAGTTAAGCACTATGGGGCAGATTTACATGCCCTTTGCGCTAATTTTGCATCATTTTTCCCATGTTAAAAGTGACCAAAAGTGGCGCAAGGAGCTTGTAAATCTGCCCCTAAATGTGCGATACAGACCTTACATGCAATTTATGAAGCCATGCAAGGTCCCTTTGCGTGGCTTTGAAGGGCTCCATAAGTCTGGAGTAAAGCGACACAGCGCAAATTACTGTGTTGCCCTACTCTGAGCTCGGGAGGCATTCCATGGGTGTTACGTTGGTGTTCCCACACAAGTCCCATGGTTTTTGATGCATTCCCATATTTACCAGATCTGACAAACCTGGGAATGCCCCAAAAAGGTGCGCCTTCCCAGGAGAGGCGTAACAAGGTGAAATATCTCTATTTCTCCTCATTACTTCCTCTTTCTATGTGTGCTGCATGTGGCAGTACAAATAGATAGAGGAATATGCCTCTCAGTATTGTTTTTGTGCAGGAAGGTGCCCCTTCCTGCACAAAAGTGACGCAACGGCAGCGTAAAAGAGGCGCAAGGGGCTTGTAAATCTGCCCCTTAGTTGTTTTACCTTATATTATTTGTACAGTCTATCATTGTTATGTCTGACAATGGGTGTGTGGGGGCCACATTTACCCAGCCACCACTTTCTCTATCTTTTCTTATCTTCCATAGCAGGCACTGTGGTGCCTACAGGAGAAATGTATTTCATGCTTGAGAGATTTTTACGGTATTATTGATTGGCTCTATTTACCACTGGTTCTCACCCCAGAATAGCAGATGCCTTGATTGGCATACCCCATCATTTGGATACAGGTGACTCCCACTTTGACGAGTAAGTCAGAGTGTTCCTTGCCAGTAGTACCAAGTTGTGCTCTCACAGTGGGTGTCATCTACTCAGTCAACAGTGGCAGTATGCAGCAAATCAAAGAACAGGAGACCGCATCTTCGCCTACACGGAAAGTCGAAGTGCTAAAATGGTAATACCTTTGTGGAGAAGTGTGGCTCACTGGTTAGAGCGGCAGACCCTGATGCAGAGGTCTGGCCCAGGACCAGGGTTCAATTTCCGCCGCGGCAGGGTCTTGGGCTCAATGTCCTCGGACCCGATAATTCTCGCCTCGGTGCCTACTCTAATCATGGGTCCCAGGCTGCAAATCTGGGCAATAGCTTGCTTAATCTCCACACCGGCCCCAACAACGCTAGGATGCCTGGCTTCACCTGGGGGTGCCCAGGAGTGGGCACCTCACTGGAACATGCCAGGAAGGGTTCCTCAGCGGTATTTGTACAGCGCTTAGGGACCCCTGGGTGATAAAGCGCTTTACAAATGCAACTACCTACCATTACCACTACTGTATTGAAGCCCTTCAATAGGCTACAATTGGTTGTTATTCCTCTTGGGTATGGATGCAACCTGTGGCACCTCAGCAGTCCTTCTGTGAAGGTACTTAAATGTCCCCTTGGCTGGATTGCCAGATGTTACTACTGTGCTGATGAGGTCTTTGAGGTATACGTAATGGAATTTCTAGCACCAGGTTGAGCTTGAAATCTTGTAGATTCTAAGGGATGTTGCTCGGGTAAGGCAATAGTACAGCATCATTATTTGGAGAACAGGACAAAGGACAATCTGTGCATTTTGGATAAACAAAGACGGTTGCCACTAGAGACTGTGCAAGGATAAAACTGCTGCCTATTCTTTTCTGGACCAAGTTTCAGTACTGGGTATCTTACCAGCACCATTTATAGGGGTGTCATCGACAGTGTCCTCCGAGTTCCTTAGGATTTTCTGGTCTCAGAAGTAATCAGCAACAGATCAGACAGGAATTTCTGAAACTTCAGACCCCATTGGAGGTTTAGCACTGAAAGAGCGCTTGGACTTACAATGTCATCTCTTAGTCAGATCATCAAAGGTTTTCCCCCATTTCTCGTATGGACCTTTGTTGGTTGCATTGAAGCATTGAAAGGGAGTAGAGATCAATAATACATTTCTGATTTGTGAAGCCAATGTTACTCCACAATAAGGACCAAGAGTCACCAAATATAGTTATAGGGTTTTATTTTGAATTAACAATCAATCCAGTATATATGCAAACCAAAAGTATGTTCGATCAGTACTGCAATACAGCAGATAAACTGAAATATCTCAGTAGATTTAGTCACAATAGAATGTGATACAGAATTGTGATAGCCACCACAATAAACAGATTAATGCAAACAGGTGTTCCATAAAGAAACTTCCCTTCTCTCTTCTAAACCTAAGTCATTTATAGAGTTGCCTAATAGGGTTACTATTTAAGGTGTCAGCATAGTCACACTTCAGTAAAAGTATTTAGTATACAGATTCACACTTGCAAGAATAAGGCAAGCAGAGAGGACTGTACCTGTTGAATTCTAAAGGAAATCTGCTCAAACTCTAACTATGATAACACAATCTAAAAATAACAGGAGATTCTATGTCAGGACTGGAGGCGAGGATTATGCCTTCTTTCTCCACTTTATTCACACAGGAGCGTAGAACAACAAACTGCATTTCCCATGGAACAATGGGAAAAAGTAGTAGAGAAAACAACATAGTAACAACCAATCAGTGTCCAATCAGGGGCGAGGGAGCACAACATAGTCCTCTGTCAGTGTCCCCTTGTCCTCTTTCTTCGCTGCCCCGCAGCTAGAGATAAGTGCTACTCAGTTTTCTCTGTTTAGTACTGTTTTCTTGCTTAGTCCATGCTTGTACGCTGTTGGATTAGCTACATATTTGCATACGCTATCGTTATTATTTATTGTACTGCCTTTTAGACGCATGTTTCGGGCTCTGCCAGTGATGTGTTTTTGAGCTTCTTTCGGTTCTAAAATTCTACACGTGTATAGCGGTACGTTCTTTATGTTATTTTGAGCGCTTCCAGCGCTTCCCTTCGTGACGCTGCGGGTGCAGAGTTTTCTGTGTCTACGCGGTGTCTGCTGGCTAGCTCCTTAGTCCTCCTACCGGCAGGTGGCGCGGGAGGCCGGCTTCAGCGCGACGCTGTGTTTCTCTCAGAACTTCAAACACCTCGCGCCTTCAATACCAGATCTGTAGCACGAGGTGAACGCCCGGTGGGTCCGTATACGGCGGATGTGTCAGTTGCACGGGGCCATAGCGTTAGTGCTGAGGGAAAAGAAGTCTGTATTTGTGATATTCACGTTGATGCCTCTTGAAAGAGGTCCTGTTTTGGCCTTGGGGCCTTCAGAGGGACATATCCCGGGCCAGTATTAACCCCTTTGTGTGCAGTTTTTCCTTCAGATTTTTCTTGTGCCTTCACCAGCATTTGTCCCCGGGGCTAGAACCCCATTTAACTTGCGGTTTTACCGCCCAAAGTGTGGGCTGCCACCCAGCCTTATAACTAAGAACACCCCTTGCTGGGTCCTGTAAGTTCCACCCCCTGTGCTCACACCATGGAGTACTACGATGAATTCCCAGAAGAGGAAGACCCTCTGGTGGACATGCCTTGGGGTGATGCCTTCTATGAGGCTGTGGACACTTTTATTTACCAAGCAGTGGATCAAGCTATCACACCCTTGGAAGACAGGCTCTCTCGCCAAATTAATCAGGCATTTTCACGCCTCGAACAGAAAATTGCTGCTGGCCCTACCACCTCAGGCTCTTCAGTTCCCGCCCCCACAAGTTCCCCACCGGGCAGACGCCCCCGGGAACCCGGCATAGATTTGGACGCTTTTGAGCGTCTGCGACAGGGGTTTGTTGGCGCCAAAGGTAGGGACTCCTCCTCCCCCCACCCCGGCTCCACAGTCTACTGATACGGACCTGACTGGTGACCCCGGTTCTCCCGGTCCTTCGAGGCCCTGGCTCCCTTCACGTCCTCCAGCTCCCTCACTGATAACATCCAACATGTTGCATCCCAATGACCTCGTCCACATCCGCTCATCGGAGTGGGTCCCAGCGGAGAAGGTTGCCGCATACGTGGCAGAACACATTCGCTGCCGGTTACAAAAGGAGGCCCGGACCCGGGAAGGTGGCCCTGACCCCAGAGATAGACTCCTGCATGTCCACATTTCTTCAAAAATGTATTTGTGGCCCTAAGAAAGGGATTGATATATCCTGGAGGGCTTGCCAGGACAAGCTCGTGGATGCCCTTGGTCCAGCCACAAAGATACTTGATATGGCAGAGGAGGCCAAAGAGTCAGATTCCATTATTTCCCCAGAGGCCCTTTCGAGCTGGGCGCAAAGGGTGGTGATTTTTTCGGGTAATGAGAACTGTGTCCTCTCTACCGAACGCCGCCGGTCTCTTAAAGATAGACCCGAAGCTGGGAGACCTGGCCGATTCTGAGGCCGGTGCTATCGCGCAAGGTGGCTTGTTCGGTGAGCCTTTAAAGAGCTCAGAAAATTCATAAATACATTCACATCGCTGGACAGGGTTCAAGAAAAGCAGATGCTAGATCATTTTGCCGAGTAGAGGTCATTGTTTTCTTTTGTGTCTCTAGTTTGGCACTAAGTAACTATTGCCGCCCGGCCTCCGGGATGTGGGCTAAATGGCTGTGTGAAGTTTATTTTACGAATGGTGCGGACCATTACTGGGAGACGAGACGCTCGGAACAAATGTTTGTATGTCATTTATTTATCTGCGATAAAAACACAGTATAAAAATTTTTACAAAATAAAAGAAATCACTGGACAGGGTTCAGTCTACAATAAACAAAGTTTTTCCCTGTGTTTTTTGCGGGGCCGGCTGAAGCAGGGGCCGCTCGGCAGTCGCCAGCACCCACAGGGTAATAAGAGGCTCCGATCAATATCAGGACCAGTCCCGTTTCGGGAATTTTTATCTCACCAGAGGACGATGTGGGAAAGGAAAAAGATTCTGGGGAGGATCCTCTGCTTCTAACTCCAGTGAGTGTTCACACTTCTTCCCTGTTAAACATAGGGGGGCAGCTGGCAAGTTGTTACCAGGCTTGGTTGTCTCTAATGCACGGTGCTGGGGTTTTCCAGACAGTTCAGGATTTCACATAGAGTTCATGGGACAGCCTGTTCAAAGAACCAGACCTCGGCCCATCCAATTCTCCGAACAAGATGTGGCCTTAGTGGACGAAGAAGTAGCTTCTCTCCTCCACAAAGGCGCCATCTCACTTACCTCCCTGCACCCCAGGGGCTTTTTAAGCAATCTCTTCTTGGTAGACAAAACAGATGGGGCAAAAGGCCTGTTATAAATTTGAGGGATGATTTTAACGAATGGCTGGTCTATCGTCATTTCAAAATGGAAGGAATTCATCTCCTTCGGGATATTCTTCGCCCTCGGGACTGGATGGTCCGGCTGGACCTGAAGAATGCCTATTTGGTGTTTCCAATTTTTCTGCCTCACAGGCGTTTTCTCCAGTTTGCTTGGCGTCACCTCATCTACGAGTTCACAGCTCTCCCGTTTGGCCTTTCATCGCCCCCCTGGTGTTTCATCAAGGTCCTCAGACCAGGTGTGTAATTTCTGAGAGCTCAATTGATCAGAATGATCGTGTATCTAGACGATCTCCTCTTAATGGCTTCTTGTCCCCTTCAGCTGACCTCTCAGCTTCAGATGACTGTCTCCTTCCTCCGGAATCTGGGGTTTGTGATAAACGAGAACAAATCTACGTTACGTCCTGCCCAATCTCTTACCTTCTTGAGGTTCGTGATCGACTCCACAACCTCTACACTCCGTCTTCCCTCCAGGAAGAGGACCAAGATTCGGCATGAGCTCCGTCGTGTCCTGTCCAAACAACAGGTCTCTCTTCGCCAGTTGGCCCGGGTCGTGGGGCTTCTGTTGGCTTCAATTCAAGCCATCTTTCCGGGCCCCCTCCATTACAGGGCACTTCAGCGCCTCAAGGCTTTCTTCCTTCGCGAAGGGCTCCCATACTCTCACAAGGTTTCCTTGTCTTCAGAGTCAAGAGCCGAGTTCCAATGGTGGCTGGATCACATGGAGGCCTGGAATGGCCGGGCAATCTTCGGCTCAGTTCCCGATTTGGTATTCCAATCAGATGCCAGCAGACAGGGCTGGGGCGCCAGATGCGGCAATTTATCTACAGGCGGCTTGTGTTCGCCCAAAGAACAGAAATTACATATCAACTGTCTGGAGATTCTGGCGGGCTCCATTGCGGTGCGCTGCTGGACGAGAGACTTGGTACAGTCCTGTGTTCTTCTGAAAATGGACAATGTCTCCGCGGTCCACTACGTGAATCACTTAGGAGGGACCAAATCGAAGGCGCTTTCAGATCTAGCAGCAAGTTTTGGCAGTATTGCCTGGACAGTCAAATTTCTGTTACAGCAGAATATCTGCCAGGTCGGCACAACCTGGAGGGGGACTTCCAGTCGCGCCACTTCCGAGACTCCAGCCTTTGGAAATTTTATCATTCTGTGTTCCAGACGCTGGACGCCCTCTGGGGTCCTTTTTCAGTGGACCTGTTTGCGTCAAGGCTGGATCACTAAATCCCCGCTTCTTCAGCTGGAGGCCGGATCCTATGGCGGTGGCTACGGATGCCTTCCTTCAAGACGGGAGTCAGGAACAGGGGTACGTGTTCCCTCTCATCGCGATGATCACGTGAACCTCAATGCAAGTCCGCCGGCAATCGGTGGATCTGGTACTGATTACCACTCTCTAGAGGTCACAAGTCTGGTTTCCAGTTCTTCTGGAACTTTCTTGGGATTTTCCAATCCTATTCCCCCGCTTTACGACTCTTCTCACAAACCCAGACAGGATTCCTCACCCACTGATAGTGACAGAGTCATTATCTCTCATGGCGTGGCGGATTTCAGGGGCAGATGGGAGGCCCCAGGACATTCGCAAGAGGCTGAGAGCCTCATCTCCAAAGCTCGGGCGGACGGTACAGTCAAGAGGTACAAGTCTGCGTGTGGTAGATGGATCCGTTGGTGTTTGCAACGGGGTTTCAATCCCATGGTCGCCGACGTCGTTCACGTTGTGAACCTCCTAGCACACCTCGCGTCGGAGGGTTTGGCATATCGCTCCATTAATACCTTTAGGTCTGCCATCTCTTCTGACCATGTGCTGGTTCAGGGATCCCCGATTGGTGAACATCTTTTGGTCTGCAGACTTTTGAGGGGTATTAGACTTTCCTTACCTCCAGAACTGTGCTATTCCGCTCTTTGGGATGTTAACCAAGTTCTCAATCTGTTTCTGTCTTGGCAGCCTAACGGGTTTCTTTCCAGGAAAGAACTCTCAGCAAAACTGGCCATGCTCCTCTGCCTTGTGTCTTGTCGTCGGGTTTCGTATGTCTGGGCCCTGGACATTTCTGGAAGGATGTTCACCCCCGAAGGAGTGGCGTTCCCATTGACGCGTTGTACTAAATGCCATACCATGGTGATCTCTTATCCAAAGTTCCCAGATTCCCTGAAACTGTGTGTGGTTAGATGCCTCAAGGCCTACGAGGAAATGACGGAGGAATTCCGTCCACCAGGAGAGCGTCAGCTTATTATTGCTCTTCGGAAACCCTTTAAAGCGGTTTCTTCCCCCACCATCGCAAGATGGGTTCGTTGGGTGATGCAAGAAGCGGGCATTAGTCTTCGTCATTTTGGTGCGCATTCTGCACGAGGTTCGGTGGCTTCTAAGGCTTTTACCCTGGGTACTCGTTTGGAGGATATCCTCAACGCAGCTGATTGGTCTTCGGACTCTACCTTTACAGATTTTACTTTAAACCAGTGCTTAATATGGCTCAACTGGTTGTGGGCAAGCTTTGAACAAGCATAATCCTCGCCTCCAGTTCTGACATAGAATGAAAAATGTCCTAGCTATCGTAACAGAAAGTTTCAATTCTATTAAGGACTCAGAGGCAAGGATTATCCTGCCCTGAAACTCCAGGAGGAGGTCCCTCCCTGTATTGGAGTAAGTACTTGTCTTTGAGATATCTGTGATGTTTACTGCTGTATTTTCAGTGACTGTTACTTGCTTCTTCACAGGTTTCAGTGGTAGTATTCTTTGGGTAATGTGTTCCCTGTTGTTTCAGGTTCTGATTTCCAGACACAAGATACCTGACGTATCCAGGATGGCTGTCTTTGCGCTCAGAAAGAGGACAAGGGGACACTGACAGAGGACTATGTTGGGCTCCCTCTCCCCTGATTGGAGACTGTGCTCCTTCCTGATTGGTTGTTACTATGTTGTTTTCTCTACTACTTTTTCCCATTGTTCCATGGGAAATGTAGTTTGTTGTTCTACGCTGCTGTGAGAATAAACTGGAGAAAGAAGGCATAATCCTCGCCTCCGAGTCCTTAATAGAATTGAAACTTTCTGTTATGTTAGCTAGGAAATTTTTCATTCACAAAATGTATTATCTCCCTTCAGACCACCAGGAGCCAATCAACATCATTACAAGAGTGCATCTGAAACAAGGCATCAGTTTCACAACAAACTATGACGGTTATTGTCAACCTTGAACATCTCTCCGTCCTGGTACATGATGAATTCTCTACGTTCACTGCAAAGTTTTTCCCTCCAGGCCTCTTTATCTGCAGTCTAATACACACAATGAGCCTTTCTCTAACTAACATAAATTCTGATAATAAATCTGCAAGGAAAGAAAGAACATGCTGGCAAAGCAAAATGCATTTCAATTGAACCTGTAGTCAGTCAGGCTAACTTTAGCTGAGCATTTAATATGCACTTCGAATACATGGTTATACATGTGCACATTTACCTTTCAGAGTAAATGCAAAACGTGAATAACGGAGTATTTGTTAACATATACAAATATAATTTTGAAATAAATGTAAATATGATGTGTAGTATAAGTGTAAAACGTGAATAAAGAGTATGTCTTCATGTTTAAACTGAACATTAGTGCACATGTGTATTAATCTCTACAGTGATTACATTTCATTAATACATTTAAATGCTTCACGCACATTAATAAAATGAATGCAAATAGTAAATATAATGTCGAATGCGAGTATATAATTGCATTTCTCCGACGTAAAACGGTGCATTCTAAATCGTGCTGCTCCAGATCTTTGCCACATGAGATGGTATGTGGAGTATTTTGAAAAAGCTCTGAGCAGATCATTTTTAAGAAACCCTGACTTAATTACTAGGATGGAAATCAGCAGGCATCGGTGCTTAGTACCCAGAACGTCAATGCCTGCTAAATTGTCCTCCCAATCTCCACGCCTCCTGCCGGCTCACAGTCAAAATAATTGTCAAAGCAGCAGACACTGTCCATCTGAAACATGGAAACAGCAAGGCTTTATAGCTAACAGGTTGTTCTGTTACCTGAGTAAATGGCATGAACTACAACCACCGTGGAGAGCAAACCTTTCTCAGCACTTCAAGTACTCACACCATACCAACAATCAAGCCGGCGGCACCTGTTAATTATGCTGGTCGAATTTACCAGAGATCTTGTGATGCTAGTCCCCATTCATCTGGGCGCAACCACCATTGATGGAGGTCTAGTGACAGTAGACAGTAGCACAAGCTGGCACACACAACCTAAGCGGGCATGCTGCGCAGTATGTGATGTGTGTATGTGAGATTCATGCAGCAGTATTACCAGAGACCGCGACCAATGATCAGCCCACACACCATGATGAGAAGTCTAACGCCATTGCTTGGAGCTGCTGCACTGTGGCTTATGCGAGGCACCATTGTATTTACCCGTTTTCCCTTTGTTCACACGAAGGCCTGGCTTCTAATCGGAAGAGGTGATTGAGTTCTTACTTTCAAAGCATACCCAGAAGCATGTCTGAACATGCAGTAGCAGCTAGCTTTGAGGGCACCAACCTGCATTTATTGTGGGGTTTAATCAAGTTTCAAGTTGCTGCGCAGAAAAAGTTGATCATTTTTGACGCACTGGGAAGTCGCAACTAAAGTTTATCTTAGATTTAGATATTATTATGTAGTAACGTGCTTTCATGTTATTGGAAACAGAATGAACCGTAAGTGCGTTTTTGGTTTTAGTTTCCTAGTTTGTGGCAAAATTGATGAGATGAATCTTTAGTATGACAGCAGAAACTTTAAATATTTAATAAATAATAATGATTTATTTGTTTTAATTACTTCCATACCATAAACCAAACGAAACCATTTGCATATACTTGTGCCTTAGGTTATTCTTAAGGTGACACAACTTTTATGGGCAATTGAAGGTCAGGATCCATCTTAGTGGGCCTGGGTAAAGCATTCGCAATAGCCGATCAGCTGTAGTCTTGGTACTGTGCATGTACCCCTTTCATAAATTCAAAAGTATCTCAGAGTTCAACAGCCACCTTGGATGTATCAGTGGAGGTAACACAGCACTTATAATATAGAGAGGGGCCACAGTTTAGCCGTGGTTCAACTAAGCCTGAGCCGTCTTGTTTCCCCCTTTAGAGCCAATGATCCTTCCAGCTTGCCAAGAGGTATATCCACCACTTATATGTGGACTCAGAGGGCCCTAGTGCCTACACAGTGAGGTCTACATTTCAGCATACTGCCTAGTTGTTGGTGAAAGGCAGGATGGGCTCCTTTTGATTATATGCAAGCAGTGGAGTAAGTGTGTATACTAGGCACATGTAAACTAAAACATCTATGAATATGTACATTAGGTGTAATATATTTCATTAATATTACATTTACATAGCACTTACTGCCCCTGACAATGCATTGAATCACTTTAAGGCGAGTAACACTTCTACGGAACCCAAGGTGCATGGTTAAATCCAATAGTTAACTGGCAAGTAGGTTTAGTCTAGTACTCTCGGAGAAAGCATTCCATGCATTTGCTTCTTAGGTAAATTCATTTAATAGGCGTTAGATGACTTCTTTAGTATTGGCTTTCGGTTACAATGCAAATGATTGCTGGACTAGGAAGCTAGAAGAAATTGGGTTTTGTGGGTTTTGGGACAATAGGGTTTCTGATCTATGGAATAAGGTGCAGGCAGTTTGCAGAAATGCATACTAGAAAATAAAGACCTAGAGTAGACTACACACAGTGAGCGTAGGGTATACAGGCGAGGGTAGGTAGTCAGGGGTAGTAGGGTATACAAAGGACAGTAGCTAGTCGGATAGTTCATTCAATATAAGGAAAGGGGAGGAGCTGGGACATTTCATAGTTCTAAACCAAGGTTAATTTTCCATGCAGGATTTTAGAAATATAAGAGGTTTGTCGAAATTGCATGCAGTCTTAAGCGTTTAAGGTGTAGAAAATAATGGCATTATTTGCTGGTGAGATATTACTTTCATTATGTACTTTTAATAGGCACTAAGGGCACACCAACGGTCTGCCTTCAGATAAAATTGATTGCTTTCTCCTATAAGGACTTTGTGCTGGTGGCTCGCACTTCTGTCACGTGGACAGAGCGACTGTGCTTCATCTCATGTAGCCTGTCTATGTGAAGATGGTGCATCTCATTTTCTGTAGTGGTCCGGTTGGTTATAACTAGTTCTTAATCATTCTTCTGAATGCCAGATGGCTCTTATTTTTGAAGGGAGTGTTTGATAGTTTGGCAGCCTGTATGAAGAAAGATGGGCCACTGATTTTATTTCTTGTAAGGAGCAATGATTAGTCATGGAGTAAGACTGCAAAGTAACTTCGTAGGTTCAGAGTATTGTTGATTTTCATTCAAAAAAAAGTCTGGAAATTCACCATTTACCACCATAGTCTGAAGATCTTCCAACCGGTTGCCAGTGGAGAGCCGTTAGGGCAGGAGATATATGTGTCTTAATTTACACTTAAAATAGTCTTGCTGCTGATTTGTAAATTCCATGTAGTTTTTCCATGGTTGAGAGTGGAATTCCATGATACAGTCTATTTGACTTAATCCAGGCTTAAGAGAATAAATGAACTGTGTTGTTGCTTTAGCATCTGTGGACATCCACAGTGTTAAAAAATACAACAAAGTGTTTTCATAGAGTAAAAGGCTGATTTAGTGAGTTTGTCCACTTGGGTAAATAGAGGGTAAAGTCCATGATAATTCCAAGATTTTCAGACTGACCTATATATATTCGCGGTGATGGTGCTAGTTTATCCAGCTGGGGATTAACGGATCATAACTTTTCCATTCTCCTCATGCGAGAATTTACAGATGTTGATGCACTTAGTTTGAGTTGGTTCCATACTATCAATTAGTCTATGGTTTTGAGACAGTTGTTGAGTTTAGAGTTTTCAAGCTGGAGTAATATTCGTGTGAATAATTGTAGCAGGTAAGATTAGATATTGATTAATTCTGGTACTGGTTTCACGTAAAGTGAATAAAATTTCCCTTTGGTGTCCAACCTCACCATGGGTCACATACAACAGGATTTCAATCAAATTACAGTCTCTGACTTACTTGTATCTCATACACACAACCCCCACAGTTAAATATAGTGCCACAGACTATTTTACAGTATGAAATATTTAATATAAAGATATTTCTTCACTAAAGATCGACACATCAAATATAGTATAATAATCTGCATCTATATATGAAGTGCAATTCCTAAGAAAGATAAAAACATATACCTTAAAACCTTATTGAATTAGCAGACCTTGATTAAAAATCAAAAACACACATTAGACAATAAACTTTGTCATAAATTCATCAGCTAGTTTATGCAAATAATCAATACAGGCATATGATCAGTACAAAGTTCTCATCTAGTGTGCCTGTATGTTCCACAAATTTAGCCTTATGAATGCGTCAACTCATTTAGGTGGTATCTAACTGATTCAGAACCACCTTCTTCAAGATCACAAACATATCTCTCTTACACCAATATTTATCATTGGCACTGAGTGGGCCTCTTAAACAGTCCCTGTTGTGTATGTACTTTTATCTTTTTCTCAAAACCTTAACAGGGATCTTAGCCCTCAAGACTAAGCGATCCGCTTGAAAGTCTATGATATGAGGGATCCCCTTGTATTGGTTCAAACCCTTAACCTTGGGAATACGTCTCCCCTCCTCATAGATTACACTGGACTCTTTAAATAAGGTAGACACACCGAAATCTTGGCTACTTCTAGCACAGGTCCTGGTCTCCTCTTGCCTCAACGGGCCTCCCGCTCTCTCAATTGTTGATCGCGTAGCGCATCTGAACGTCTTTCAGATCTGTTTGTATATCTCCAAACCTTTTATGTTGTAAGGTGTAAAAAACTACAGAAATCAGAAAGCAAGTGTATATAAATTGGGGCGAGCTTTGTCCTGCAGATAGGAAGAAAGCAAGGCAAGAATTATACCATCATTGCCAAGTTTGATGATGAGCCATGCCGAAAGCTGCTGAATGGCCTAGATGTAGTAATACAGATATGCCATTTTTGTCAACTGTATGTTTTAAGTCAGAGCTGATTCTGTGCCTCTTCCTGGGCGGAATCATGTTTGGTAGTCTTGAGAGTAATACATTGTCCTCCAGGATTTAAGGCATTTGGGGAAATGCACCAAATCCTCATTTGTACAGAACTTTTTCCCCGGCTTTGTTTCAAGATCTTCTCCACAAAACATGTTCTATTTTGAGGGGTGTGAAGCTAATATTTCCTTATTGATAGCAAAACTTTGAATACCACCTGGTTCAATTGTTGGAGCGAGTTCCCCTTTATCAACCAATCATCTGGATATGAATTTACATTTATATACACATCTGGTGTCCGTGCTTTGATAAATATATTGGACAAACTACTCAAAAGATTACATTTTATGTTTAGCAGAGCAAGTGCCATATCCAGTGTGCACTGCACAAAGACCCTGGTCAGCCACCTACTTGAGCATCTTTGGAAACAGGAAGATTCTCCAGGTATGGCGATAGGAACTCCTAAATATACTAACAAAATCACCTGCTAAACCATATGGCACAGGAAACTATAAATATGCTGCGCCTTCACCTACAGACAAAAGGAGAAAAGTACACACCATACATCTCCTGCCCACCATAATATCAACACATTTTCCCAATATTTTTGTATAAATATTATGAAAACCATCTGGATTCTTTACAAAGTTCTAAACTTATTTTGCTATTGTCAGGAATCGTTAAAGTTCAAGGTGGCTCTTCTTCTTATAACTTGTTTTCAAAGATGAATTGGCAACAGTTTATTGGATCATAGATCTCCGTTTCGGGCTCTTCTTCTTTAGACACAGGTGCAAGATACGCCCTTTTAAGTGAAGTGTACTTTCTGTTTGGAATTCTTTTTCTTGCTGGCCTTTTAGCAATAGGTGATTCACTCTATGTGGGTGCTCGGAACCCCCTAAAATTGTACTCACCAAGATATTACCTTAACAGCACGACCATGGGTGGATGAATGGGAGATGGTGTTAAACTTCCATTTCATGAAAGCACTGTGTCCGGAGGGGCGTGGCTTGGCACCTATGTAAGCTGAAGCGGACCTTTGGGCTCCTCTGCGGCCTCCCTTCCTCGTAACCGATCCTGACACACCACAAGGGCCCTCAGTGACGCAAACTGGAGCGGAATACGGCGTGCCCACATAGGCGCAGTTTCAGGGCATGGGCTCGCTGTTCAACGGAGCTCTCGGCATTTTGGTCTGCCGGAGTCTTCACGCTGGCATATGCAGTAAAATGGCAGCGGAGCGGAGTGACTGAGGCTGCGGCTGGTGTGAGGCGAGAGCTGCACTAGAGACCTCCTGGTTCACCCGATGAAGACGGGGGCAGACCACGACCTGGCAGAGCTGTATATCGAGCGGAGCAGTGTGGGGGAAAGGCAGGAGTGGCCGAGTATATTACAGACGTCCGGCCCCTCCAGGCTGACCCTAAAATGGCGGCGTAAGTGACTAAAGTCGGGCTGAAACGAGGCTGTTGGCACCTGGACTGCCTTCATGCCTCTAGACACACCTTGGCGAGGGCTGGCGTTTTCCTCGTGTCTACCTGTGGATCCAAGATCGGACCCGAGCTGGGGGACTGCCTGGCATAAGGCCCTGGAGGTGAGAGGCATTGCGACCCTGCAGGCGGGCGTACATCGGCAACTGTAGATCACTGATTGGGCACTACAGGACCGGAGCAAACCCTGTGCCGGGACGGGGCTGTATGTGGTTTCCTGAAGGCCAGCGGTGGTGATTCCCTACACGGTGCTCGGCGGCCCCGCGGATTGAGAGTCTGCCTAAGGGGTACAGAAGGGCACCTGTCAGGAGGAGGCTGAGCTGCACCCGGGCGCGAGGACAGCCTTGCGGTGCTCAGGAGGGCAACAGGATCCCCATGTTCACTTGAATTCATTGCAGGCACAGAGGTACTGGCTCAGAGAGTGCTGGAAGGCGGGGGTGCGAGGGGGCGAAGACGTCTAGTCCCACCAGGAACATATGGCACCGATCGGATCCGGGGGTGGTCGGAGACTGCTGTCTGGACGAGGGGCACTAGCCTTTGACCCTGTTTCCACAGAGGTCCCTGCAAAAATGCTACAATCCAGTTTCATTATTGGCCCCCATTTGTGTCAGACCCACGCTGCTCGGCGCACACGTAGGCTCCTGAGGCCCTAGGGACACCGGCTTGACTCAAGCGCGATCTGGGGCTCGACTAGCCCGCATTCTTCTAGTTGAGGCTCGCGCACACCAGGAGTTTAGTGACATCGTGCCCCAGGGCGTGGGACTGTATTCTACTGGTCCTGTGGACCTGAGAGCCGCCTCACTTGCCCATACTGATCATCCATCCTGTCGCTGGCCCATGAGCAGGGAAGGGTACCCAGGAAGAGGGGTTGTGGTGCCCAGCTTGTTGACGTTCCTCTGTGGGGTGTCGCTGCGCGCTCTTGGTTCAGTGCCAGCCTGAGGAGGCGCTTGCGGTGGAGATCAGCGGAACGGCTCAAGAGGGACAACGGTGACCTACTGTGGAGGTGTGGGTCTGCGGTCTCCCCCGTCACTGCTACTTTGGACTGCACCTATCCACTAAGATGGGCCGTGTATCGAGGAAAAATAAGGGCTTTGAGGTGCTACGCCTGGACGCGCCGGACCAACACACGGAGGATAAAGATGGCGAGGAGATGGGACGGAGAACTGGACGGCCTGGAGACCCTACTCTGGGTGAAATCATGCAGGCCATAGTGGCCTCCCGGGAAGCGCTTGAGAAACGGATGGAGGCCATCGGATCAGACCATACCCTGCTGAAGGATGATCACCGGAAGCTCAAAGAGCGAGTGACGACCCATGAAACCACCATGAAGGATGTTCCCGGGGAGGTGGCGGAACTGCGTTACTACCTAAAAGAGGTAACCCACAGAGTCAAAATCCTGGAGATGCGAGCGGAAGACAGGGAAGGATGCTCCCGCCGCAACAATCTCCGTCTTGTGGGGGTCCCGGAACGCAAAGAGGGAGTTGACGCGGTCCGGTTCCTGGAGGACTGGTTGCAGTCGGAGGTGGCGCCGGAGGGCCTTTCCCCCTTTTACGCGCTGGAGCGAGTGCATAAGGTCCCAACTCGCCCACCAAAACCTGGAGTCCCCCCACGCCCAATGGTGGTGAGACTCTTGCATTACCGCGACCAGGACTTCATCCTGCAGAAAACCCGGGAACAACAGAGCCTCCAAATCAAGAACAGTAAGGTGTTGATATTTCCGGACTACACCAGGGAGGTCCAGCGTCAACGGTCCTCCTTTCTAGCTGTCAAGCGGAAGCTACACCAGCTCGGCATCCCGTATGCTATGCTGTTTCTGGCGCGTCTGCGGGTGAAGCGGATGAAGAGACTCATTTTTTTCTCACCCCACAGGCGGCGTGGGACTGGTTAGAGAGGCGCAAGGCCACGGCCTTGAATACTTTGCGGGCGGCTGCCCCTCGAGAACGTCAGGCGACTCCCCCGCCGAGGGGGCGGCCCACCTCCCCGATGGTGCAGCAACTTGAGCGAGACAAGGCGGTGATTGCGGTGGCGACCATCTCCGGAGGGGTACCTAGTCCGGCGAGTACGGACACTGATGCGGAGAAGAGTGGAACAGGTAGCCAGGGATCTGGAAGTGCCCTGGGACTCTCTGACATGGAGTTGCCGAAAGTCACGCCACAGATGGCTGATGGGATGTTTGGTTGAGGGGCCAGTGAAGATAAGTGGGGCGTTTGTTGCCAGGGCTGTTGCGAGAGCTGGTATTGGGGGCTGACTTGCGGTGGGGCACTGTGGTGGGCACTGATGATCCCTGGTCGCTGGGGCCCTTGTGAGATGAGGGGGGGTTTTCTTTTGCTTGAGAAGGGGGGGCTGAGGGGGGTTCTGGGGGCATTGTGCGTGACGCTAAGAGTTACCTCCTGGTTATGGTTCTAGATATACTCAGTTTGGTTTGGATGGGAACTGATTTTTGTGTGCCTGTCCTGGGGTGCGGGAGTTGGGGGAAGTTTGAGAGTTGGGTGGGGTGGTGGCGGGTCAGACATGTCGCTAGGGGGGTCTAGGTATGTTCGTGTATGAATTGATTCCATGGGCACCTCCAAAGGTCTTAAAGTCATGACTTGGAACATCCGGGGGATGCATACCATGTATCAGCGACACAAAATACACGCTTATTTAGTCCACAGGGGAGTGCAGATCGCACTTCTTCAGGAAACTCATTTGACAAAGGCGGAGGGGGTGGCGTTGCAACGCTGCTGGACAGGGCAGGTTTTTCACACTTCTTACTCGGCTAATGCACAGGGGACCCTGATCTGGGTGCGGGCGGGCATCCCATTTCAGTGCATGAGGCAGGTGATAGATCCGGAGAGTAGATACACGGTTGTCACGGGGCGACTAGACGGGCGAGACATTACCTTAGGAAGCATATATGCCTCTAATACTGAACAGTCCACTTTCCTCACACAGCTCTCACAGACATTGGCGGGGGTGCTGACTGGCCCTGTTTTACTAGGGGGAGACTTTAATTGTGTGACATATGTAGATCTAGACCGTTCCCACCCTCCTCTCCTTGATGCCCCTACTCGCAGACTAGCGGAGACCAGACTGGATTGGCAGAGAAGCTGGGGACTCACAGACTCTTGGAGGGCCCACCACCCTGGGGAGCGAGACTACTCTTATTTTTCCGCTGCCCATGAATTACACGTCAGGTTGGACGTGGTGTTGTGCTCCCCAGATGTCCATATACTGCTCACAATGAGTGAATACTTGGCTAGAACGACTTCTGACCACAATCCCCTGCTGGTGACTCTGAACTGGGTTCGCACTGGAATGGCAATCCCTAGCTGGCGACTTCGTCCGGAGGTCTTGGAGGATCAGGTCTTCCGAACCACCATAGGTACTGCCATAGAGGACTATTTCCATAGCAATGTGGGCACTGCTTCCAGTCTGCACAGTGAGTGGTACGCATTCAAAGTGGTAATAAGAGGGAGGTGCATTGGAGAGGCTGTGGGGGTACGTAAGTCCCTGTTGAATAAAGTTCAGCAGGCAGAACAACGTCTCCGGGAGAAAGAAAGGGAGAGACCGGGCCGGGAGAACATTCAGGAGGGGCTCTTGAAGGTGAAGGAGGAGCTTGCAACACAATTGAAGCGGCTGCGCTGTTTTGATCACAGGGCCTACCTGGTGCGGGCGCACGCAGAGCGCGATAAGTCCGGGGCACTTCTGGCATGGCTGGTGAGTCCGGCGCGCAGGGGCACACCAATTCTTCAACTCTGTGAGGAAGGGGGGGATGACTCATTATGGGCAGCAGGCCATTAATGGGCAATTCCTGGATTACTATACCAGCCTATACCGTAGCACAGTAGCTCCCAGGAAACTAGAAGAAGGAGACTTCCTTGATGTAGAATTACCACAGCTCGAGGCTGAAGAGGCAGAGAGCCTGGGTCGGCTGGTGGAACTGAGCGAGGTCAGGGGATTCCTCAAGCGCATGGCCAAAAAGAAAACCCCAGGCACGGATGGACTACCCTCGGAGTTCTATGTCACCTACTTTGATGTGCTGGCTCCGCAGCTGGTGACGCTATATAACCGATCGCGGCAGGTGGGCTTCTTGCCCGCTTCAACATGGGAGGCAATGATTGTACCGCTCCTTAAACCGTGTAAGCCGGAGTGGGACAGAACTGCGTATCGTCCCCTGGCCATGTTGAACATCGATTATAAAATACTGAGTGGCATCTTAGCCAGTCGATTGGAGGTACACATGACGACTCTGGTCCACGGAGACCAAGCTGGGTTCATCCCCACTCGAAACACGGCCTTGAACATCCGGAGGCTTTGCCAGTTATTGCATGAGACGGGGGCAGGAGACAATGAGGCCTGTGTACTGCCTATAGTTATCGAAAAGGCTTTCGATAGTCTAGAATGGCCATACCTGTTTCGAGTCCTGAGGGCCTTCGGCCTCGGTGAGGGGTTCGTGGCATGGACGAAAATTGTCTACTCTCGATCGACGGCCAGAGTTCGAACGGGGGGTGTGATCTCGGCTGCTTGCGACGTCGGCAGGCGAACGAGGCAGGGGTGCCCTCTGTCTCCCCTCCTGTTTGCCCTGGCAATGGAACCGGTGGGGGTTCGTGTGCGAACGGGGGGGCATTATAGAGGACTAGAGGGGGATGGGCCGGATGCACCACATTGCCCTATACGCCGACGATTTACTGATGTTCCTCTCAAATTCCACTGATGAACTCCGGGGGGCCCGGGAGTTGTTGGCTAGTTTGGGACGGATGGCGGGGCTTAAAGTCAACTGGGCCAAGACCTGTTTATTTCCGCTGCGGGGGCTTGGTGATCCTCCCGAAGAAGTTGATGTGAGATGGGAGGGTAGGTGCCTACAGTATCTGGGGGGTACGAATTTACCATGAGCCCGTGGATTTATTTGAGGGCAACATAGGGCGAGCCCTACGTGACACCAAGAGTAGCCTTGACTTTTGGGCTTCTTTGCACCTGTCGGTTGCGGGACGCGTGGCCTTGCTAAAAATGATTACCCTTCCTCGTTTACTTTACTACTTTGTTACATTACCGCTTTGGATGCCTGGAAGTGCTCCCGGAATGCGAGATTCCAACTTATCCAATTCTATGTGTTTCACCGGGCATATCTTACACCTCACAAAATTAATGAGTTCTTTGGCTCACACGCTGCCTGTCCGCGGTGCAGACTGGGAGGGGCGGCATTCATGCACTTGTTCTGGGACTGCCCACTGCTCAAGGGATATTGGGAGGAGGTATTGGCCAAGTTGATAGAGGTGACGGAGAGGGATCTACAGACTACCCCAGGGATGTGCCTCTTACACTGGTTTCCCCACACTTCCCGCAACAAAATCACTAGTAAATTCCTAGACTTGGGATTAGTTCTAGCCAAGCGCGAAATAACTAGCCATTGGAAGGCGGTCACGGCCCCTAGCACTGCGCGCTAGCTTCGAGAATTTACTAAATGGGCGGAATGTGAGGGGACACTCAGGCTTCAATTTGCCTGGAAGAATGACAATAATAAGTTGTGGGACTCTGCAAGAGCCTGCGTGGCGATGGTGTACTCGCTCAACAAACCAGTAGGAGATGATGACTGATCTCTCAGGCCATGAGTGTTATGTCTGGCACATAGGGCTGCAGCAGCCGGCAGTAAGTTGTGAGAAAGGGGGGGAGGAACATGGAGGTGGATGCGTCATCCCACCGGAGGTATGGGCTCCTGACATTGGACTCGGATGGAGTGTGTGGAAGGTATGTCGAGCATTGAACGTGTGGTTAGGGGCGGTGACATGTCTGAGGGGAGGAGGGTGGCGGGGCTCGGATGGGAGGGGGGCTCAGAGGAGGGGGGGAAGAGTTGAGGGGGGGTGTTGCTCTGATTTTGTCTTGTTGGTGTATGCGCTGGGACATAGAGGGCGACGATGCTTGTCTCGGCAGGGACCGACACAATTTAATCCTGCAGGGCTACGTCTCAGATCGATTGGGAGGTCATTCGCAATGTTGGCAAAGACTCATTACTGGTATGGACAGAACTGCTGGACTGCACCGGTTTCTGTGAGACGAGCCACAGCCATGTTGGGAAAACACGTATTGGTCCGGTATTATAGGGTTCACACATGGGAATGGAGCATGTATGAGTTGTGATTATATGTTAACTGAAAACTCAATAAAATCTGTTTACAAAAAATGAAAGCACTGTGTCCGCGAGATAGGGCAACTTACAAAGTGTTATGGTAGTGTCAATTAAGTTAGGCAGACTCCATAATTAAGTTGGCACGAATAGAAATTTTTAACATTTATTATAAAAATACAAAATGTGTGGTACAGAAATTGTAAATGCAAATGCATAAAGTTATTGCCATGAAGGCTTTCAGCAAATAGATCAAGTACAGGATAAATGCAAAATCTGAAAAATTCCAAGTCCCAAATGAGCAGCAAAAATTAATAAGAAATCGGGCAGCATTTCTAGTAGCATCAGAAAGTCTTCAGAAAAGCTCTGACTTACCCCCGAAATCTGAGGTTTATATGCAGTTGTCTTGCACAGGAAAGTATTGATTTCTGTAAAATCATAATGGTGTGAGCAAAAGAATTTCACTTTTAGCAAATCAGAGCACAGTTCTATTAAACGTCATATGCCTAACCATCTGATTCGGCCCACTCTATGCTAAAGTCATCCAAACGATGGCAGGGCAAACAAGCTACAGAATCAATAGCAAATTATTGTGGATAAATGCAGTGCAGTGACCTAAGAGAAGGGCCTTGAGAAACGACAATATTACTGAGCACTTGTTCGGACTTTTTCTCTGAGAGCAGCAAGAAAAACAGCAATCGAAATAGACAAACAAGACTCTGCTTGACTGTGAGCAGCAGAAATTATCAACAGTAAGCATGCAGGAGGAGACATCCCTATTGAGCAAGATGACGTTGTGGTCTAGTTAGCATGTGGCAGAAAAAGCACTTACATCATAGCAAATTTGTATAAAATGCAATAGGACCATGTCAGTGTGTTTATGTAAATTCAAGAATAAATCCATGTTCTGCACGTTGTTAATAATGCACAAAAATATAACCTGCACAAAAAGTCACATATATGTACATGCTAAAAAAATACCTCATAGCTATAGAGGAGATGGGCTGTGGACTTCCCCCTCTGCTGTCACCTACCCAGCCGGACTTTGGGCAGACTCTCCTTCGTCTCTCCATCCTATCTCCCTCCTACTCCTGTACTCCATCCCCTTACCCTTCTAAGTTCCATTTATTTCGTCTTCTACGTTCTTGAAATATTTTTCTAGTAACTGATGTAACTTGTAACTGATGTAATTTTGTAATTTTGTGGAACCTTATGTAAAGCGCTCTGATACCTCCAGGTCTGGCCAGCGCTATAGAAAACTCAAATAAATAAATAAATATTGGACAAAATAAAAAGATGGTCTTATGTTTTACAGCATAAATGCCATATCCTGTGTGCACTGAAGAAAAAAACCACAGGTGAACCACCTTCTTGAGCACTCCGACAAAAAAGAAGGTATACAGTAGGAAGTTATTGAATAGCTCAAGATTACAGGCACGAGTGACAATTGCTAGAGGCAACTAATCAAACTCGGTGGACACGGGACTGAATAAATCAGATACATGGGCTGTTTTAGCTTCACTATAATAGACTTGCCCGCCTGATTACATTTCTTAGCCATTGTCACCACAATATGATTGTTGAATATTCCCCTTGTGTTTTATTTCTTAATTTCTGATTTTTTTATCATCACATGCATTTGTTTTCATCTGTTATATTTCTTTCAAATTATTCAAGTTCATATGGTTCATATAGCATGGTTGTAATCACACGTGTAATCACATGGTCTAAATCCAGCGTGATTACTTCGATACTGCGGTTATCTCCTTTAATTACACCAGGATCATTGTCGCGTTCTAAACAGTATTGTTTTTGTGCAGGAAGGAGAACCTTCCTTCACAAAAACAGTCACGTGAGGCATTGTCCTCTTTCTATGTGCAGAATGCAGCACATATGCTAACAAGGGAGAGAGCAAGGGATGGTGTTCACTGAAAGTGAACGGAGAGTACTCCTGTTCCCCTGAAGAATAATTTAGATAAACAAATAGAGGAGTACCATCATGGGAAAGTCAATAAAATGAGATTCCCAATGTGGTGCTAGATAGACAAAAGTAAAGGATTTATCCTTTTGTAAAAAAACCCTCACTCACCAACCTAGTGGTGACATGCTTCATCATCGGGGTCCACCCTAGTGGCCTAGCGTCACTAGGGTGTGCTACGACACCTGAGTTACAGTAGAGCAGGTTGTGAATGTAGGTGCAAAAAAATGTAAAAAATTGTCCTGGTTTAACTTGATCGGTGCATAAATTTTATTAACAAGTAACTGGACAATATTAAAAAGGGTGAGGCGAGATACTGTGAGGGTATATTAAGACTAAGAGTATCTCTTATATTTGTGTTGGTCTATACCAACACACATATAGTCCACTGTAACTCAGGTGTATTTATCAAGCCACTCGACGCTACGCAAGGTGGCCTTGCGTGACTTGATAAATCTAACTCAAGAGTTGTGTTACTCATGCGCCCCTTGTGTGGTGCAAAGGCAACGCCAGTCTTTGATAAATGTGGGAAGCACACTAGCCACCAATCTACCTGCTCTATTCTGGCTCACTTGAAAAGTGTAATGCAATGCTTCGGGGAATATCAAATAAAGTGAATTGACATAATCAAGTAAGGATCTGGAGTATGTGCCTTTTGAGGAGAGGAGAAGTATGGAATTATGGGCCATATGTACAAACACATTTTCCCATAGACACAGAATGCGAAAGACCCTTTAATACATCTGGCCCTATCTTTCTTAAAATCGTAAGTCGATAAGACCAATATGAAACTCAGGATGATATTTGAGCCTTCAGAAATAGCTGGAAGCCATTCTTGACTCCCAAACCTTTCTCACAGTCGGCTGGAGTGGGAAGGATAATTGTTGGGATATGTTGCAAATGTACCAAAAACTGTGAGACACCTAACCACGATGCTATTATTGCGTTCCAAATGGGAAATAGCCATTCATTTGATGAAGGGCCTGACGCAATCCGGATGGCCCAAAAATATCGCTGGCTAGAATGTAAATGCTGAGATTTTTAGTGCTCTGCAACTGGCAACATCTAAAAGGGATATTTAACACACCTTGAATTCTTGCAGGTTCCTGAGGCTGACGCCCTCTCGTCCCTCACTACCTGCTTGTCCACATTCCTTGAACAGACTGATGATATAGGGCTGTAAACTATTTGAGATGTACTGGATAGCTGATAATGCAAGTCATGCATATTTGAATTTAAGCTATAAGGTTTAATGCTCCTGGTGGGTTGAAAGCTGAAATGTGCTTGCCTTACAGGCAATACTTTAATGATACATGAGATATTAGTGTCATGAAATATGTCAAATGTTTAACAAACAATAAAAGGCTTAGGAAAAATACGTGGGAGAGAGAAGAACCTTGCAGCCCCTCACAAAGAACAGAGGGATTATTGGATTTCAAATTTTCCAAATTTCCTGCTTGGTTCCGGCCATAGAGAAAGGACTCGAGAAACTTGGCCTCAGTGCCAGTACTACCTAGTGCCATATCACATAGGGGCATATTTACAAGACCTGATGCATCGGCATCGATGTGTCAGATTTCTTGCGCCTGCCACAAATGCCCTGAAGAAACCATGGATGTGCTGTATTTACACTACAGTGCTCCATGACGCAAGAATTCATGGATGAGTCAGAAATTCTGACTCATCTTTTGGCGCTAAAGTGACGCATTGCTGAAGTTGGTCATAAGACTGACACATACTTCAGCAATGCGTCAGAACGAGCCCCATATTAAAATCCCTGCATCAAACCTTACGTCTGGTTTGAGAAGGTGTAAGGATTTTGACGCAGTCAAGTCATAGAGTGACGCAGTGAAAAGTTGTACCTTTTACTGCGTCATTTCTACCTGGCTTTCAATGTGGAAATGCCTACACAGCATACATTATACCTGGCACAGGTATAATGTGACGCAGGCCTCTGCAAACTGAAGCATTGGGCCCAATGCACCATTTTTCAAATATGAAGCAGTATGGAGCACTAATTACGGCACTGCTGCACCAAATAAATGACGCTGCAGTGACGCTAGGTCCTTGTAAATATGCTGTAAAGTGCCTTTACACACTCCATAAAGATGGAGTGTGATTGACTATATCAAAAATAGCAGAGCGAGCTAACCGAATCAGGGCATGCACTTGTTATGGAAGAGTTACTGTTTTGTGGAAAACATAGATACATTACAGATCTGGAACTGTGATCACGCCACTGATAACAAGCTTGCCTTTAATAGTATCATGATTCAGAAAAGGGGGTGGTGATGAATAGAGTGTCTGAATTAAGCAGACCACTCTTACCCAGTCCAAAGATCAGGGCTTGATCCATCACCGTTTTTTAGCTCACTGCACCATCCCAGCTCAGAACCTGGCTACATGCAAATTAGTCTGTTCCTGTCCCAGTGCATGATGGGAACAGGGCAAACCAAACTACCAAGCCAATTCTTATACTGGGAAGGAAACAAGCTACCGGGGACCGGTTTCTGGCATTTCAGCCGTCGGCGTCCCGGCTTGCTTGAATCCTGATGGTGCATTGAGCAAGGGACTCACATCTGAGTATACCCTTTCACGCTTATGGTGGACAAAATGATTCAGAAAAGGGGGTGGTGATGAACAGAGTGTCTGAATTAAGCAGACCACTCTTACCCAGTCCAAAGATCAGGGCTTGATCCATCACCGTTTTTTAGCTCACTGCACCTTCCCAGCACCGGAAGCTTGTCTCCTTTCCGGTGAAGAATTGGCTTGGTAGTTTGGTCTGCCCTGTTCCCATGATGCACTGGGCCAGGGACAGACTAATTTGCATATAGCCAGGTTCTGAGCTGGGATGGTGCAGTGAGCTAAATAACAGTGATGGATCAAGACCTGATCTTTGGACTGGGTAAGAGTGGTCTGCTTAATTCAGACACTTTGTTCATCCCCACCCCCTTTTTTGAATCGTTTTTGGCCACTATAGGTGTGGCAGGGTATACTCATACATGAGTCCCTTGCTCACTGCACCTTCAGGATTCAAGCAAGCCGGGCCGACGACGGCTGAAATGCCAGAAACCGGTCCCCGGAAGCTTGTCTCCTTTCCGGTGAAGAATTGGCTTGGTAGTTTGGTCTGCCCTGTTCCCATGATGCACTGGGCCAGGGACAGACTAATTTGCATATAGCCAGGTTCTGAGCTGGGATGGTGCAGTGAGCTAAATAACGGTGATGGATCAAGCCCTGATCTTTGGACTGGGTAAGAGTGGTCTGCTTAATTCAGACACTCTGTTCATCACCACCCCCTTTTTTGAATCATTTAATAGTATCAAGCAACCTAAGAAAATTGGCACTTAAAAATGATATTTAAACATAGTGACCCCTAAAGAAAGCTTGGGCAAATGTCAATGTTCACAACAGAGGACCACAATCTACTAACACAATAGCTAACATCCTTGCAAATTCGTGTTTGTGCTTAGAATCATTTGTGCATTCGTACAAAACGAAGGTTTCCATTAGGCTATCTGGTGCACAGGATACACTGTAAACAGATTAACGAGGCATAATCACAAAACTGCAAACCACTCATTACTTAGTTACGCCTACCATCAGTCGGTGAGGCACCCCTTCAGTCGCTGAGGCACACCTTAAGTGAAGAAGCACCTTCCATAATTTGCTCTCCATCCTTTCAACTTGCATCCAATGCTTGTTGATTTGTATGTTTAGGGCCGTAAAGGGAGAGAGCAGGATTTTTGGGCTATATATAGTTTCCAGCAGCACTGTGTCCCCCCCATCCAAGTGCGGTAAAGCAGTAGGCAAGGGACATCCTAGTGGTATCGACTCTTGCTGCTCGCTTCCGGGTCTGGACATTGCATCACAGACAATGAGCTCTGAATAGGCCTCAAACTTCACAGGGGCCAGATTTACAAGCCCCTTGCGCCGCCATTGCGTCACTTTTTTGACGCAATGGTGGCGCAAACAATGCAGGGAGATGTGTCACGTTGGAAAGCCCTGTGTCATATTATACTTGCATCAGGCATAATGTATGCAGGGTGGGCGTTCCCACACAAAAAGCCAATTAGAACTGACAGTGAAATTTACAACATTTCACTGTGTCACTCCATGCCTTCACTGCGTCAAAATCCCTACGCCAGCTCAGACCAGGTGTAAGGAATGACGCAAGGCTATTTGTACGAGACTCTCCTATCTGTTGTGGCACATTGCTGGAGTTGTCACTTTCATGAGCAAGTCCAGCAATGCCTCACTTTTGTGCCAACAGATGTGTCAGTATTTTTGACGCATCTGTTAATCCTTGCGCCATGGAGCACTGTATTGTAAATACAGCGCATCCATGGAGGCGCAAGGACATTTGGCACTGGCGCAAGGAAACTGACCCATCTATGCAGATGTGTCAGTTCCTTGTAATCTGCCCCACAGTTTCTAACTTTTGTCCGTAGAGGAGCCAGTAACAGAGAAAGTGGATCACTTTCCAGCCCTTTGCAAATGATGTGTTCTGATCCGAGGTGTGTTGCAATAGTGCATTCGGCTGTCTTTGGAGACCCGCCAGGGTTTGGTCGATCAGCAAATGGATACTGGTGCATTCAAGCCATGATTTGGGGATGGAGCTAGTAAGGACAATTATTGAAAATCACTGTAAAAACTTGTACCCACTTACCGATTATGACTGTAGATCAATAATAGGAATCCTGTCTGATCTTGGGCACGTGACCCTTGGGCTTTCTAATCAGGATCTCAGCCTTGCTGACAGTCACATCCAAATCAACTTTGAAGCCTTTGTACTCGCTGACTGAAGCTGATTACACTTTCAATAGATGACTGGGGTTAGAATTTTATAAAAAGAGCCCACATAGTCCACTGAGTCAACCTATTTTATGGACACTGCCTTTTTATCTGTATTATGTCCTCATATAGTGCCTTCGGGAACTGGAGAGACCTCGGGTCCCCCTTCTTACTCAAGCTTTGAGTTCCTTTAGTACAGAGAATCTCATTTGTCATTTTATGTTGTTTACACACAGTGTATGTTTCCAGAGCTCCAATAGTATTGTCACACTGTAGGAGCCTATAAACGATGAGATCTAACACAGTCTGGAGCATGTGTACAAGACAATACATTCATTTATTATGCTATACCTTTTCTTTATTCAGAGTAGTGCAGACATCAGGGGCATATTTATAAGCCCTCAGCACCAATGGAGCGTCACTTTTTTTGATGTTCGGGTGGTGCAGCGTAATTTTCATATTTACAAGGTGGCACCTTGTAAATATTCTCCTTTCTACCACAGTTTACTGAAGCAAAGGGGCATACAATGGGTGTTACTGTGGTTGTTCCACTGCAACACCCATTGTTTTTTTGCTCTGACACAGATTTACAAAGCTGAGACAACGCCAAAAACTAACGCCATGGAATCCTAGGGTTTAGAATAGCGAAACGAGGATAAATTATTAATTTCTCCTTGTTCTCGTTTTCTGCTCTTTCCATGTGTGGGTCATTCTGCAGCACACATAGAAGGTGCAAATCGGCATTATTGATTGTTTATTTGTAGGAAAGTGTTCCTTCCTGCACATAAACAATCATCCCTGCAGCGCAGCCACCCTTGCAACATGGCAGCAGGCTGCCTGCGCTGGCGCTAGGCAGCTTTTTTGCACCATCGCTAGGTGAAACACAGGGGTGCGCCGTATTCTTGTGAATAATGCACATCCCTGCATTTGGAAAATGTCAGAGCGCGGTGCTGCCAAATTTGTAGCAGCTCCATGCTCCAACATTTTCTTGTGAATATGCCCCTCAGTTTGGTGCAGAAGATTGCTTATCTACCCAAAAGGAAATGTAACCACTCTGCCTTAATCATAAAGTTAAAGAATAGGTAGGGCATAGACTAGGAGTACGCAAGACCGGCATCTTACCAATGAACAGTTGGACTATCGGTTAGGGTTGCTAGCCAAACAGTGGGGCTTATTTATAAGCCCTTACGTCACTGGTGTGTCACTTTTTGTGACGCTATGGTGGTGCAGGAGCCTGCTCCATATTGACCAGGGAAGCACTAAGCACTTTTTTTGACTTGATGCTGCCATGCAAATATCGTTCCCCTTAACAGTGTTCTGCGTTAAAGGGGCGTGCAATGGGTGTTGCCCATCCAGATACGGTATAATCTTCAGCTGGCTGAGGAACAGGCCCAATGACGAAGCCTGCCAACAAGGGGGGTGAAAATCTTGCATCCTGTTTTTCATGAGAACATTTCTATGCTTTTCAATTAATCATAACATATAACCAAGGCACAGTGCAGTCACAAGGGTATTGGATTCCTCCAAGAGTATAGGGATAGAGAAAGTGCATCAGTCATCAATCAGGTTGTAGCAATTCCACCACTTTCCTCCAATCTTTCAATATTTATTCCTACTACCCCAGTGTTTGTAGACAGCAGTGGAGGCTGACGAGTTTTAAATGTGGTGGTGCTGAAACTTCAGACTAGAGTATACTGTGTGAGCCCGGGCATTGAGCTAGCCTGAGCAGGAAAAGTTGAGTGTGGGTAGATCCTCCCCCCCGCATGAACATTTTGAAAAAAATTGATTCAACACACGCAGCGTTTTTACCAAGACATAACTGCGCTACAGATGACAAGCTGTATGTAAGCTACGAAGGACCCAAACCAAGTAAATAGTCAAAAAGCAGACATCTTGCAGATCACTGTCCACATACTTCGACCATCATTATGGACTGGTGGGAAAGGAAGACCCAAATTGTTTTAGAGCCTATTCAGTCAAGGGCAAAACCGAAACGTCTGCCTTGGCATGGAGTTCCAATTCAGTCGATTTGACGGGGAGCTTCCAGAGTTTCTCTGCATTCCTTCACCAAGCCAGTCAGTCAGTCAAACAAGCTTTATTCGACATAGTCATAAACGCATTACATATGTGAATTTTTTATATAAAAATAGAGTTAAAATGTATACAAAGTTTAAAACAAGAAATTCATTATAGTAATAAAAATAATCAGGTTAAAATACATCAAGTATTCATGTATGAAGTGCATTTTCAAAGACCTACCCCTGTACATTTTTTGCTTCTAATAATCCAGGCCCATCCTAAATATTTTGCCACAGCTATATATATTACAGGGCTTGGGTTTGTACAGATAATTCTAGTAGCCATGATTCCACTCTGAGTGCCTAATAATTTAGCCATGGGTCGCAGCCAAACTCTGCGCAGGGCAGAGTAGGCCGGGCACACAAAGAGTAAGTGGCTAACTGTTTCTTTAAGATCTAGGCAAAGCACAATCCTTAGATTTTGATGTGAAGGCAGGATCACAGTTTGGTAGTTACTTCAGAGCTTTGTACCAAAGGCTAACCATAGCTTGCACTGCGTTGCTTTATATTTCATAGTGATAGATATTCCATGGGTAAAGAATGGGCATCCACCCATGGAATTTGAGGCAATCCCAGATTTACTCAAATCAAAAAACCTGGGATTGTACCGAAAATGTACACCGCCCAGGCAGAAGCATAACAAGGAGAAATATCTTCGTTTGTTTTTAGGTCTTGCCTACGCAGCGCACATTTTCTAATCTAATCTGGTAATAGTGACGCACCTATTCGGACAGAAATGCCCGTAGCATGGTGTACAATCAGTTCCCCTGCTCTGAGTGCCTGAATGCGCGTACCTTTTGGCCTGTCTTTTGATGTTGGCCCTAGCTCCACACTAATCAAGAGTGTGTGCAGAGGTCTATCCCTGTCCCCCGACATGAGTGAGGTCTTGGAGCCCTCCTGTGACCTAAGGGACTCATCAAGCGTGCGCTCTTTGTTCAGACAGTGGACTACTGTCCTTGTAGTGGGTTATGGACATAGAGCAGGGATGACATTTAACTGTGTTCTTTGAATCCACAATTGTGACCAGACCATATTCTGTGCCACTGTAGAGTAGATCTACTGGCCTTCTCATGCAAAAACTCTGCCTCTGTGCACTAACTCAGATCCTAGCGATAACATCCCTACTGTATGTAGTATATGTTTGTGTATATATCCTGTGTGGTATATGCATAGTATGTATGAGTGAACTAACGTAATGAAGGCCTGTGGGATCTATTTTGGATACCCCTGAAGCCTGGCCTAATGCACAAGATGGAGGTGAGGTTGTTTTCCCAGACAGTGGCAGTGTTTTGCTGATATCCTGACTCTGAAGGCCGAGACAATGAAAAGGAAAGAGGAGACAAACCTCATTTAAAAATGAGGGGCTTATTTACAAGGCCCTTGCACTAGTTTTGTGTCATTTTTAACATGGAAAATGTGACGCAAAAGTGGCGCAAGTGGCTTGTAAATCTGCGCCAGATGAGGCCTTTTCCTGAGAGGAGCTGCTTATGAGTCTTCCTGGAGTGCTGCCATTTGGAAGATGGTGGTGATGAGGGATGGGATTGCAGTCTTGGTTGTCCAAGTGGAAAGGTAAACCCAGCATTTATCTTTCCCCTGTTCACTGTGGCTGATGTCAGCCAGATGCTGACAGCTCACACCACTTTGTGCCCATTTTGTGGATGCTCAAGGCTGGAGTCTACAGAAACAGAGGTCTGTGAACAGCAATTTGTGTGCCCTGGAGTTAATAGGCCCCAAGGTCCCCAGCGAGATTCTTGGTGGGAATCGTGAAGTTGCAGACTGACTTAGTCCGCTTCGCCCAATCTGTTCTTTAAAGTTGTGACCTGAGCTACTGCGTCTCAATTGTAAAATCGCCCTTTAGCCCGAACCAAGTGAACATGCACCCAGTTGCAACGTGACCTAGACTTGCTGTGTCACCAGAGCCCTCTGCTGGGCTGAAGCACTGAGTACCCTCCATACTACTGTGAGAAGTTCCAGCATTCCCTTGAGCAGCTGTTCTTGACTGTAGCCATGTCACCCAAATGTAACTGCTAAGTAGGCCAAGAGGAACTGCAGATTCATATTTAGCTCAGAAGAGGGTGAGCAAGTCACCAGAGAGGCACTGGACCATTCACAGACTCATTAGGTTAGAACCAGTCAAAATAGGTGAAAAGACTGTGTGCTAACACAAGAGGATGGGAGTAATCTGCACCTGAGCCTCATCATACTTGAAATAGTTCAGGGGAAGGAACTGCATGGATGGTAAGGAGGGTATGGAACCTGGGTCAATAGCGGAGAACCTTCCTGACCTACTCTAGTGTCAGGGCACCAAATTACATTGTGTATATTTTACAAAGTGTAGTATTTAGTTCTGGTGTGTATTAATGTAGCTTTCGTCCTGAAAGTCAAGCAATGGGTAGGACAATCATCTATTGCACTTAAGTGTTTGTGGAGAGCTGAGCTCAAGCACCCCCACATTACCTCCCTGAGAAGCCTGTAACTACTTGCCATCAATATCACTGATAGTCAAGTACTGAAGAGGTTCTACTTGGCCCAGTTTGCAGAGCCATAGTAGGACAGACCCTTGGCCATCAGAGGTCAACTACCTCAACCCCCATGGTTGAGGCCCAGTAGCCCCTGCTTCTGACAGCACCCATCCGAAAGAATATTACCAAAGGTAAATATCTTGTCAGGGCTTCACATTGGGCAGGTCTGACCATTGATTAGACATACCAGTAATTACAAACTAAGGGCCTGAATGCGAGTTTGGTGGACGCGCTTCTCCATCACAAACGTGATGGATATCCAGTCCACTGTATTACAAGTCCTTTGCCTGTCAATGGGGCATAAACTACAAACTACAAGTTCATCCAATCTTTGGTCTTTCTGCAGAGAACAAGGCTCACATATATGTCAATTATAATTACCATTTTATGTGAAAGTGATATACACAGCTTTTGAAATAATGGAAGCACCAATCGAAAAGAAACTGCTGTGTTTACAAGTAATGCGAGAGAGAGAGGATGTGTGTAAGAGAGGAAATGGTGACAGGAAGATGACCAAGTAAGTACCTTCAGAAAAACAGAGGTAAAAGACAGCAGCGAAGGAGGTGACATGAGAAATGCAAATATAGGATTTCAGAAACATGTGGGGAGAAAAAGGGTGTAAGTGGCTAACATAGTGAGAGACTGTGGAGGAAAGTGGTGTGAAAGGGAGAACAGTAGTGATTAAGAAACTTTGAAGACCATTACCCTCCTCTCTCCATATACCTTAGTAATGGTTAATTCACAGTCTTATATTTTCTTAATCGAAACATTTCCAATTCTTATTAATCACAAGAAAATTGTTGTTACTCATAAATCTGATACTGCTAACTTGGATTGGCAAAGCCAATGGGCCCGATTCACAGAACTAACTTAAGACAAAATCTTAAACTTACTAGTATTTACTCATTTTGTTATTCACAGAAGGCACTTACTCATTTTGGTATTCACAGAAGGCACTTACTCATTGATGATACCAAAATTAGTAAGTGCACTTACTCATTTTGGTATTCACAGAAGGTACTTACTCAACAATGAGTAAGTGCCTTCTGTGAATACCAAAATGAGTAAGTGCCTTCTGTGAATACCAAAATGGTAGTAAGTTTAGGATTTTGTCTTAAGTTAGTTCTGTGAATCGGGCCCAATATGTTTGGCTTGTTTGAGGCGTATGTCGTAGTAGTGTGAAATGTCTGGAAACAATAAGAGAAAGCTGAGACAGGAACCAAAATAGTGTTTTGGTTACAAACGGTTTGCTAACTACACTTGTCTGATCTCACGGCACCCCTCTCCATGTCTGAGTCAGAATTCCCTAGGGGTTCAGTGCTGGAGGTATGGGTGCCTATCCCCCATGTGTACTTCATGGTTGGATTCGCTTACATTGCCTTTAAATATTTCCCTCAAACAAACCTGTAACCCTAAAACGTTGTTCTGATGTGGGGTTGGGGAAATTTCTGCCTCTTCAGAGGCTAATAGGGTAGGTACAGGAGGTCTTCCCATTCACCGTGTGTGGGTGGGCGAGGATGGTAGGAAGCAGAAGGGTAAGAATGGGGCCCCTGTAGTCCATCCAGTCTTTCAATGTCCAGTGATCACCAGCTCCTCTCCCATTGCTGAGTAGGTCAGGTGGGGAACATCCTCCCCATCCCCCTTTCCATCCACCAATGGGTCAGTCACCACCCATCCCCGAGTTTCCCCTGGTCTGTGGCCTTCTCATTCAGTCGGATCGAGGTCTGTGTCCCTACCTTCCTCTATAGGTCCCTCCGTCTGGGTTTCGGTGTTTCGTTGGGGTGTTCTCATTCATCCACTACCTCTGACCAAAGGTCGGCTATGGGGCGTCTGCGGGCCCCTCTGTTCTCCTCCCTCTGCAGTGCCCTCTCCACAGCTTGGGCCCACGTCGTCACATTCCTTGTCCAGGTCTCTACTTTGGGCCCACCATCTACTTCCAAGCCATGGCTATTCTCTGCTTAGCCAATAACAGTGCCAGGTCTAGGAATCTACTACCTACCTTCCTAGGCTTTGGTCTGGCAAAGGCCGGCTGTAGAGTATTCTCTAACATGCGGCCGAGGGTCACATTCAGTTTTGCAGGGACTGCTTCCCAAAACCCCTGTAATTGGGCACAGACCCATGTCATATGTTTAAAGTCTGCTTCCAGTGTCGAGCTGTGGGGACATGGCCTAGGATTGCCCCCGTAAATTGCCCTAATCCTATCTGGTATCAAATAAGTCCCGTGAGTGTAGTTGTACTCAATGTATTTAAGGCGGGTTACTCCACATGCATGATAAAAGCAGAATGCCCATCTTAGGACCACCGCACAATTCTAGTGGAAGTCCACAATCTAGAATTGCAAAACGCATAAACCCCTTAACTGCAAGCCTTCTGTGTCAAAATTTCCATGGAATTGATCGCAAAAATGTAAAACATAGAAACGTACCTCAAGAACATAGCTACCATTTCCCTACAAATAACATCTGCTATGTAATGCTTACAAAACCGTCAAAAAAGTGAATTCCATGCCATTATAATCGCAAGCAGACCATCAGGTTCACTTTCAGACCCAGCACCTCAAAAAAAAATGTACATCTGTCCTTTGCACAGCCTGCACGGGGGATGTAGCTAGAAGCTTATACAACAAAACCCAGAACTAGGGCCCACATTTGTGAAGCCTTTGTGTTGTCCTTGTGTCATGCACCATGATGCAAGGACAATGAAAAGGCTTCAGTGATATTTAAAAAGCCACACAAGGCCTTATTTACGTGGTCGTACATGGCTTTGTGAAGTAATGCAATGCAAGGCAGCTCCTTACATTTCAACTTGGGAGACGTTATATGGGTGGAGCATGGGCGTTCCATGCATCCACCCACGGACTGTGGTGCTATCCCAGATTTACAAAGACTTGTAATCATGGGAATGCATCATAATGCTACGCCTTCCTAAGTGAAGTGTAACGTGGAGAAAAATCTTTATTTCTCCTTGTGATTTTCTGTCCATGTAAAATGCCTCTATGGATTGTTTTTGTGCAGGAAGATGTCCCGTCATGCACAGAAACAATACAGATCATAACACAGCCATCCTTGCACCATGGTACAAGGGGGCCTGCATTGGCGCTAGGCTGCACAAGGTATGCCAGCTCAAGGAGAAAGCAGAAATGCTCCATATCTTTGTAAATATAGAGCCTTTCTGCTCTCTTCCTTTCATGCAATGCAGCGCTGCAACTTTGCATGCTGCCCTGCATTGTGTAAAAGTTTAGTAAATGTGCCCCTCAATTCTTTCCTTCCCAAGCTGAAAACCTCTTACATTAGACTACTGCTCAAGAAGAACTGAGACTCACCCAACCCAGCAAACTACAGACCAATACCTAATAGTCTCTTCCTCTGTAAAAAAAAAAATTAAATAGTAGATGTTACTCAGATTTCCGGTTTTCTGAGGGAAATGACTTCATGTCAGACCAACAATCTGGAATCAGGCTACGTAGAGGCACATAGGCAGCCCTTGTATCCATTTGGGATGATATAAAATTCACAGTGAACAAGAATGGAGTATTCTCCCTATTGCTTCTGGATCTCTCAGTAGCATTTGACAATGTCCACTACCCCATGCAACTACAAAGATTCCACCATCTTGGAATATGTGAACATGTTCTAATTAGATTGGCTCATACCTCAAAGAAAGACAGAGCTTTGTATGACTACAACCATTCACATAACCCCTGACACCTGACATTGTGGCATACCTCAGTGACCTTCACAGGTGCTTTTGTTTTTAAATATACATCCACCTAACCCCTTACCAGATCAGCATAGATCATTCAACATCCCCTGCAACAACTTTGCAGATGATACACAAATCATTCTAAAAATGGATGGCCCAGAATATCTCTACAAATCAAGACCTGGCGTCTGACTCTGCGCCTTAAATGCATGTATGGCGAGTAACCATCTATAGCTCAACCCCTGTGTATAATGGCACAAACACCAGCCTGTCAAAGTATGGCCAAAGGAACTTGATGCTCCTCCAAGTACTTCAAGAGCAGATCAAAACCAAGGTTTAACCATGTAGTCAGTCCTATCCTTAATACAACATGTCAGCAAAGTCTCAAAGAGTACTTTTTACACAATGAAAGCACTGCAATGCACCTTCTTATACCTTGGGTACCTTTGGCCTCGTTCCTCTATGTTCATAGAACTCCTCGGTTACTTGCAATCATGGACGTCATTTAGGAGTCGCCAGAGGTCGCAGTTGCAACCCCTAGCTTGTCTCTCGCTACCTCTAGCACTGCCTTTGCGACCTGTGGCCTCAGAGGTGGCAAAATCAGTGCCAAGAACACAGGGGTATCTCACATTATCAAAGTCAGGGTCTATCCTCGTATTCTGCTCCTTTTTAATGCATTCATAGTGAATAATAGTTTATTATTCACTATTAGTGTAATAAAAAGTGTAGCAGCAAGATCTGGACCTTCACTGGCGTATTAGATAAGAAAAATAAAATGATTTTAATGTATGTTGTATGCATGCATGTGGGTGAGAGTGAGTTTGGGTGAGAGAGCGTGTATATGTTTGAACATGTCAGTTTGTGTATGGGATTGTGGATGTGTGTGTGTGTGTGTCAAAATGAGTGAGGAAGTATAAGTGAATCAGAGTAAGAGTGAGTGACAGTGTGAATGAGTGATTCAAGGTGAGAGTGAGTGCACAAGTAAGTGAAAATGAATGAGTGCAAGTCAGTGCTAATGATAGAATGAGTGTGAATAAGTGAATGTAGGTGAGCTTGTGTTGCTACGCTTGCAGACCTCCTGTTGGAGCTGGCATGCTTCTTGGCTTACAGAAGCAGCCTTGACAAAATGTCCTCCTGCCCACTCCAGTTTCTGCTTATGTGCACACTTCATCACCCTCTTGCTCTTTCACACTAGACTGGTTTACCAGAGTAAGGTCGTTCGCTGCCCCCTATGACCATTCTCCTCTACTGCGGGTTATTCCCTCCTCGCGAGAAAGGGGGGGAGGGGTGGGCGCTAATGCATTCTTCAAAGTGGAGACGCCCAGACTGTCCCTTGTGAGGTTCCTGCGATCTTTAATGCAGGATCGGTGTTCAGTGTGAATAGCGCACCCAGCCACAAGATCTCAACATGCACCGTGCCTGCAGCATTTCACCCATTCCAGAGGCCTCGCACTGTGCTGTGCTAGGAACAGAGGCGCAACTAGAGCCAAATTTCGGGCTTGGGGGGTGGGGGGGGAGAATGGTGGGGCGTGGGGGGGGGAGGTCTAAGAAAAAATTTCGGCGGGGGGGCTGAACCTTTAATCAGTAGGCAGAGTGGAGCTGCAGGGGCTCTTAGAAGGGGTGAAACAACTGCAAGGCCTAATTAACATTCAAATGGTCTTTTATAGACCTGTGAAACGTTCGGGTGCGGCTCTTTGTGTGCCCGGGATCTGTCTCATTCCGGGGCTGCCACACACGAGGGGGTGGACGGGCTGGGGGCTGAAGCCCGGTGAGTCCAATGGGTGTTGTGCGCCTGGCTAGGAGTCAGCCGACTGCCGACCATGAAAAGGCCCACCCCCAGGCGGTATCTCTGTTGTTCTGATGCCACCAGCGGCCCAGTGGGTGCCCGAGTGGCCTTTCTGGAAGCAGATGGGCGGCCATTACCTCCCTTTTATCAAGGGGTGGAGGTGTCAGTCTCTTTCTCTCACTGGGTCCGCCCAATAATGTACGCATATTGAGTGGGGGAGGGGGCCTGAGCAGAAGTGGCCTCACTTGTTTCCAGGTGTGTTTCACCAGGGTGAACTAATCCGTGAATTTTTTTCATCTAAGTAAAGTTAAGAAAACATGCCTCTGTCAGAGACCATCCACTCTTATTTTTTTTTAAAACGTCGCCAAAGCAGTGTTTTGCGGAAAGGCAATATCCAAATGTGGGCCACTTTCTTTTTTTTTTTACCATGCCCAGGTCGATTTGGAATCCCAATCCAACCCTGTCCACCCCCTACACTGACCTTTAATAAGACTCACTTTGTCCTCAAGAGTTCCCTCCAGAAAGCCTGATAGACTGACTAAACTAAGGGGGGCCCGCTCCACCGACCCTGGCCCTTTACGAACAAAACCGCAGCCCTGTCTAGTAAAGGAGCAACACCAGGCTACTGTCCCTCCTGAGTCTCCCTTTAGGCGACGAGGCCAGCTGCATCTTTCTCAGTGCACAGATCTCAAATTGACACGTCTTTTGCGAGCTGATCACCCAGTCCATTGATCTGAAATTGACACATCTGGGTTGTGAGTTGCTCTCCTACTTCACATACTTAGTTAACTCCTTTGGATGCTCGGAGTAGCACACTCATGCCTGTTAATTTAGATGGGCCTTGTCACAGTAATTACGAAGATGTGGAAACAGGATTATTCCGGGCCACACGAATGGGGTGATCAATATCAGATGTGAGTAGCTCACCCAATAGAAAAATGTCAAGCTCTTTCATGTCAGTTGTAAGTAGCTACTTAGTCCACAGATTTAAGACTACCTTGTCAAGTTGGAGTAACTCACCCACTCCGCAGGTGTGTCTAGTGTCAAGTGTAAGTAGTTCATTCAGTTCAGAGAACTGTGGTGTGCAAGTGGCAGCCTCGTTTTTTTTTTAGAGCAACACACTTTGATAACTGTGTGTGGTTAATCAAAGTCCCTGTTAGCATCTGTGTGCACTAAGTCTCAACTCATTGCTAATACCTTGAAAAATGTATTTTGTTTTTAAAAAAATGATATAAGCCCGAACAAGGCCCTAGTGGGTGTCAGAACATCGTATGTGTACACCGTTTAAAATATAGTATATGCAAAAGATCCATATGAAAAACAGTATCACACATTGCTAAACAAATAATGTGGGAGATACAGTCAACCTGCGGTTTAACATCATACATTTCAGGAACACTTGATCAAGAAAAACATAGATGAAACGGTACATTCAGTGAGTTGCATCCTTCTAAAAGAATTTTTGAGTTTTAAAGGTGCATGTTCTGAAAAGGTCATTTGAGATAGTGTGAATAATTTTATAGGCCAACGGCATGATCTACGATCTCAGATGCCAGGTACTGAAGCACTACACCCTTCTTCTGAGTTAAATGGTCCTAGCTGATTAGTTTTGTGTAGGTGGCACAGGCCACAGAGAGTAATAGTGAAGGTGCCGCGATTGCTTCAAAAGTGTGCTGCGACCGATTTGCAATACAATGGCTCTCGCATTACTGAAAATTTGAGCTTTTGGAGTTGCATTAATATTAGCAATGCCAATAGCTCAAAGTTTCAGTAATGCAAGACCTATTGCATTGCAAATGCTTGTTTAGTTCGAGCCTAGAGGCAGCTTGGATGCACTGCTCTGCGAGGCATGCTGTAATCTGTCAGTGGATTTTGAACACAGCCTCCACACACCCAACGCTTTTCATTGGTTGCTTGATCTGCCTTTACTAATTCCATAGTGTTTGTTGGTGAATAGTGTACATTTGTCCCGCCTTGTGGCTGTTTTGTTCCTGCCCTTCCGACTGCCTCTGCTACATGATCCTTTCAGTATGGGCCATGTGTTTTGTTTAACTGCACTACTTTTTCTTTCCGGCCTCCCCTTGCTGCTGGCTGGCACATGGTGCTGCTTGCATTTCACTTAATTTACTTCTTCATAGGTATTCTTTGAAGTTGGCATGTATACATATTTATTTTTATTGATAGCATTTCCTATATTCTATAAAGTTAGAATGGGTTTCATAATGCTAAGCAATGCTGGCCATGTGCTAAAAACATTTCTCATTGTCATGCTCTTTACTTAGGCATATGTGTCCACATGGGTAACGTAGCTTAAAAACATTGCCAAAGCCAAAAGCTCTGGCTAAAAACTTATAAGGCCCCACAAGCAAAACCTATTGGCTATGCCAATGCTTGTTTTAGAATGGAGGCCTGTTTGTTTCACTAGATTTGAAATTTGAGTGTTTACACTGAGATCAGTGTTTCAATTATGCCAACATTTTGTACTTTGGACTTATGGGCATTATTTTGTTGAAGAATGGCAGCAGGGGATACTTTTTTTTAAGAGATTGCACTGCTGTAGAAACAAATTAGACATCTAGGAGGAAGCACAAGCTCAGGGATCCATGGTCAGTAAGTTTGTTACATTAACTAGAGTAGTTTCAATTCCACAATATTGCCCAAAGCCTGATTGGTGGGCTTTCAGGCGATCATAGTTGTTTATGTAGGATTTGCAACCTTTTCCAGATTTTTAGAAATCAGTTGGGCACAAGCTGCGGGTAGTTGTGGTTTGGGTCAGCTAGGGAGAGCTTTTTTTTTTGCTGTAGCCTAACACAGACCATGCTGATGTAAGCAAGACCTTTGTTAGATTAAAGGGGGCTTAGAGCCTGACTATTGGTTGGCTTCTTTATCCCTTTCATTGTGTTGCTTCTCATTGATTAACCCAATCAATCAATCAATCAATCAAAGCATTTATATAGCGCACTACTCACCCAGAGGGTCTCAAGGCGCTAGGGGAGGGGGGTCCGCTACTGCTCGAACAGCCAGGTCTTGAGTTGCTTCCTGAAGGCGAGGTGGTCCTGGGTCAGGCGGAGGTGGGTCGGGAGGGAGTTCCATGTCTTGGCGGCGAGGTAGGAGAAAGACCTTCCTCCTGTGGTGGCTCTTCGGATGCGGGGGACGGTGGCGAGGGCGTGGCCGGTCGATCGAAGCTGGCGTTTGGGAGCGTGGAAGTTGAGGCGGCTGTTGAGGTACCCTGGTCCTACCGGTGAGGAAGGAGATGATCCACTCCAGTGCCTTCTCCTGGATTCCGACGTTGCTGAGTCGCTGCACTAGTGTACGGTGGCAGACAGTGTCGAAGGCCGAGGAGAGGTCTAGGAGGATGAGGGCCGCTGTTTCTCCGTTGTCAAGCAGGGCTCGGATGTCATCGGTGGCTGCGATCAGGGCGGTCTCGGTGCTGTGGTTGGCCCGGAAGCCAGACTGCGAGAGGTCGAGGGATCCGTTCGTCTCGAGGAAGGCGGCCAGCTGCTTGTTGACGGTCTTCTCAATGACTTTTGCAGGAAACGGGAGCAGCGAGATGGGGCGGTAGTTCTTGAGGTCGGTGGGATCGGCCGATGGCTTCTTTAGTAGAGCGCTGAGTTCGGCGTGCTTCCAGCTCTCCGGGAAGGTAGCGGTGTCGAAAGAGGTGTTGATGATGTCCCGCAGGTGGGGTGCGATGAGCATGGCCCAAGTACTGCTTCCATCAATCAATCAATCAATCAAGGCATTTATTGTCAGGATCCTCCAAAAGCGCCTACCCTACCAATGAACTACATCTCCCAGAATCCTTAGAAGGGGCGTGGTTCTATATAGGTAGGGAGGACCATCCCCATTTTGTTCGTGATTTTGTAACCACAGTACTTTGGAGCTACCTCTGTGAGATACGGTGCTGGATTATTCGAGGAGTCAAAGAGAGAGTTATAGAGAGTTTGTTTTTTCCCTTGCGTTATCGTTTGCCTGCGCAAGAGGAGAAAGCTTGGGATATTGTTTACTCGAATTTTGATCGAGTAGCGCGTTGGACGCGCATCTGGAGTATTCCTTTTTGGTTTCCTTGGAGTTTCAGAGGGTTGCCAGCAACGGAGACGAGAAAAGGAGAGCATTTCGCTAAGAGCGGACAACGGACAGAGACGCCAAAAAAGCGGCTTCGTAACTGTGAGTTAACGAGCGGCGTGTGTGAAAACAACGCGCAGCTCGAACAATTGAGCAGACTTTCCTAAAGGGACATTTGTGCACGGCGAATCGTGTTTTTGATTAAAAGTGAGAGCGGGGTGTAGTGGGAGTTCTCCTGCTCGCTGCCGTTACGAAGAGTAACACTAGTGTTTATTTGTGCAAGTGCCAAAGCGGAGGGCAGTGGGATAAGCCTACACCTTGCCGTGTTTGGAGCTGGTTATCTAAGGAGAGTGATATTATAATTAAGATCGGAAGTCAGTAGTAAGAAGCTGCAACTTACCGCTTTTACTTAAGGATTATAGTTTGGGCATTCCTGAAGGAAGGAATCAGCCTTAAAGAGACAGACTTTGGTTTTTGATTCACAATTTTGGAACTTGACACTTGTTTTTCTTTGAGCACTGAAACACACAAGGCGGGGTAGGTGTATATAATATTAGAGGGCTTTAACCACATGATCTTATGAGTAACTGTGAGTAACGGATGTTATTTGTTTCATAGGGACAATTATTGCTGTTCTTCATATCAGAAAACACAGGGGAAGGTGGAGCGCATAGCTTCAGGAAAGGTGAAACTCTTTTTACCAGTTGTGAGAAGGCATACAAGAGTAGGGATTTTCAGTGAGCAATTATAACCGGTGTGCCTGTTGTTTTTTGTCTTTCAGCCATCCCTTCCCTGCAGTCCCCTTCCGTCCCCTCCTTGTTTTGTTTTCTTATTTATTCCCTCGCTCTATCACTCGAACCCGCTGTGTTATATGTACTGGCGTGTTGGTGAGATAGGGAGGTGGAGTCATATGTGCTACAACCGGATCCTGCAGCGTGAGGTCTGACAGAGGTCTGACAGAATCACGAACCCACGAATTGCATTCTGCCTGGTCCGGTTGGGGTACATATGGCCACCTTGGATGATGTGTTGAGGGCTCTGGTTGTGGTCCAACAAGAATTGGCTGCGTCCAAGGCGGAGGCTGTGCTTCTTAAGGATAGGGTAGAACAGCTATCCAAGAACCCTTTTTCTACCGGCCCTTCACAGATTCAGGTTACAGTTCCTCCCCCTATTCCCTTAGCCACTCCTGAACGGTATGGGGGGGATCCACGCAAAACGCAAGCCTTTATGACTCAAATCTTACTTCATTTCTCCTGTAAACCCGCCTCCTTTCCTACTAACCATTCTAGGGTGGCATTTGCTATCTCCTATCTGGTGGGAGACGCCGCCAATTGGGCAGTACCTTTGGTGAAAAGAGATGATGCAATGTTGTCTAACTGGACTGCGTTCAGGGACGAGTTTGAGAAAGTCTTTGACAGGAGGGCCACCAACTTCAGCGCAGATAAGGAGCTATTATCTCTGCGTCAGGGTAGGAGTGACTTGATAACTTACCTAACTACGTTTAATAGGTTGATAGCTGAAACAGATTGGCCAGAGAGTAAGAGGATGTCTTTATTTTATCAGGGATTGAGGGAGGAATTGAAGAACGCTGTGGCCTACATAGATCCTCAACCCACCACTTGTGTAGATATGGTGAACTTGGTCCTGAGATTGGATGGTAGGCTGACTGAGCTGAGTGGGGATAGAAGAAAATGGGACAGGGGTTACAATAGTATAGTGAGTTCCCCTCCTAGAGCTCTAGAGGCATCGGCAGACGGGACAGAACCTATGGAAATAGGAGCTATTAGATCCCCTCTGTCCAATGAAGAGAAAGAAAGCAGAAGAGTACACGGTCTTTGTATGTACTGTGGCAAAAAAGGGCATTACGTGCGTGAATGCCCTTCTAAGCCCCAAAACCCCTCTAGTTGGAACAAGAATAAAAGAATAGCTGTTTCCACTATGGGAAGGGAGACAGACAACTTGTTAGCACCTTCATCCCGAGATAATGTGATACCTGATTGGAGACTCACTTCCCTATCTTCACCTGGTATAGGTGTGAATGAGTCTCACCTGGTTCTTAACATGTCCTTAGAGTATGAGCAAAAAAGTCATCAAGTTAGGGTTATGCTGGACACAGGAGCCACAGGTAATTTTATTGATAATGGGTTAGTGTCTCGCTTAGCGATACCTAGAGTACCTAGAGATATACCAGAGGAGGTTTTGGCAGTAGATGGACAGCCTATAAAATCAGGTTTAATAGTTGAGAAGACAGCTGAGGTAATGTTGTCAATAGATGTGTCAGAAGGGAGACATGAGGAAAAGATCACTTTGAACATCATAGAAGCTCCCCAATACGAGATCATATTGGGGATGCCGTGGTTTACGTACCACAACCCTTCCATAGACTGGAGAACTAGAACAGTACATTTTTTGTCTGGGTATTGTCAGGAACATCTGGTGTCTGATGCATCCTCACCTTTAGCGGTAGTTGCATGTCAGTTCAGGGTGGCCACATTGGCACAGAAAGAGGTGGTCGCCGTCCGCCCTGGGTTGAGTAGTCAGAAGACAGAAACATTAACCCGACAGATACTGCCAATCACAGAGGGAGGGGATGATAAACAGGCTATCATTCCTACAGGGAAGGTTAATTGCATAAGGTGGGCAGAGAGGTCTAGTACAAATGCGTGGCATAGCCCCCCTGGAAGGTTCCCCTTCCTAGCTAATTCCGGAATGGACGCCAACACCTTGCCGGTTGGTATTCCTTTTGATCTCCAGTTTCAGCCATCAGTTGAGGAAAAGGAATTAATACAGCAGATGGCTCACAACGGGGTGCAGGGGTGTTTGAACAAGGTCAAGAAGGAGTACATGCAAGGGGTGTGCTGTTCCGAGGTGCCTGCTCCCGGGAAGGTGCTGTCTTTTCGTCAGAGGTTTTCTGCTACGCCTGGCCCTAGAAGGCGCTAGGGACGGGGACATACTGTCAGGATCCTCCAAAAGCGCCTACCCTACCAATGAACTACATCTCCCAGAATCCTTAGAAGGGGCGTGGTTCTATATAGGTAGGGAGGACCATCCCCATTTTGTTCGTGATTTTGTAACCACAGTACTTTGGAGCTACCTCTGTGAGATACGGTGCTGGATTATTCGAGGAGTCAAAGAGAGAGTTATAGAGAGTTTGTTTTTTCCCTTGCGTTATCGTTTGCCTGCGCAAGAGGAGAAAGCTTGGGATATTGTTTACTCGAATTTTGATCGAGTAGCGCGTTGGACGCGCATCTGGAGTATTCCTTTTTGGTTTCCTTGGAGTTTCAGAGGGTTGCCAGCAACGGAGACGAGAAAAGGAGAGCATTTCGCTAAGAGCGGACAACGGACAGAGACGCCAAAAAAGCGGCTTCGTAACTGTGAGTTAACGAGCGGCGTGTGTGAAAACAACGCGCAGCTCGAACAATTGAGCAGACTTTCCTAAAGGGACATTTGTGCACGGCGAATCGTGTTTTTGATTAAAAGTGAGAGCGGGGTGTAGTGGGAGTTCTCCTGCTCGCTGCCGTTACGAAGAGTAACACTAGTGTTTATTTGTGCAAGTGCCAAAGCGGAGGGCAGTGGGATAAGCCTACACCTTGCCGTGTTTGGAGCTGGTTATCTAAGGAGAGTGATATTATAATTAAGATCGGAAGTCAGTAGTAAGAAGCTGCAACTTACCGCTTTTACTTAAGGATTATAGTTTGGGCATTCCTGAAGGAAGGAATCAGCCTTAAAGAGACAGACTTTGGTTTTTGATTCACAATTTTGGAACTTGACACTTGTTTTTCTTTGAGCACTGAAACACACAAGGCGGGGTAGGTGTATATAATATTAGAGGGCTTTAACCACATGATCTTATGAGTAACTGTGAGTAACGGATGTTATTTGTTTCATAGGGACAATTATTGCTGTTCTTCATATCAGAAAACACAGGGGAAGGTGGAGCGCATAGCTTCAGGAAAGGTGAAACTCTTTTTACCAGTTGTGAGAAGGCATACAAGAGTAGGGATTTTCAGTGAGCAATTATAACCGGTGTGCCTGTTGTTTTTTGTCTTTCAGCCATCCCTTCCCTGCAGTCCCCTTCCGTCCCCTCCTTGTTTTGTTTTCTTATTTATTCCCTCGCTCTATCACTCGAACCCGCTGTGTTATATGTACTGGCGTGTTGGTGAGATAGGGAGGTGGAGTCATATGTGCTACAACCGGATCCTGCAGCGTGAGGTCTGACAGAGGTCTGACATTTATAGAGCGCACTACTTACCCAGAGGGTCTCAAGGCGCTTGGGGGAGGGGGTGGGGTGCCGCTACTGCTCGAACAGCCAGGTCTTGAGCTTCTTCCTGAAGGAGAGGTGGTCTTGGGTCAGGCGGAGGTCGGTAGGGAGGGTGTTCCAGGTCTTGGCGGCCAGGTAGGAGAAGGACCTTCCTCCTGTTGTCGCTCTTCGGATGCGGGGGACGGCGGCGAGGGCGTGGTTGGTTGATCGGAGGTGGCGTTTGGGAGCGTAGAAGTTGAGGCGGTTGTTGAGGTAGCTCGGGCCTTGGTCGTGTAGGGCTTTGTGTGCGTGGGTGAGGAGACCAAAGGTGATTCTCTTGTTGACGGGGAGCCAGTGCAGGTCTCTCAGGTGTCCGGAGATGTGGCTGCGTCGGGGGATGTCGAGGATGAGTCTGGCTGAGGCGTTCTGGATCCGCTGGAGTCTCTTCTGGAGCTTGGCGGTGGTTCCGGCGTAGAGGGCGTTGCCGTAGTCTAGTCGGCTGGTGACGAGGGCCTGGGTGACCGTCTTCCTGGTCTCGGTGGGGATCCACCGGAAGATCTTCCGTAGAGTGCGCAGGATGTTGAAACAAGACGCGGAGAAGGCGTTGACTTGTCTGGTCATGGAGAGGGAGGAGTCCAGGATGAAGCCCAGGTTGCGTGCGTGGTCTGTCGGTTTGGGTGCGGTGCCCAGGGCGGGGGGCCACCAGGAGTCATCCCAGGCGGAGGGCGAGGAGCCAAGGATGAGGACTTCTGTCTTGTCTGAGTTCAGTTTCAGGCGGCTGGTCGTCATCCACTCGGCTACGTCTTTCATCCCTTCGTGGAGGTTGGTTCTGGCGGCGGCGGGGTCGTTGGTCAGGGAGAGGATCAGCTGGGTGTCGTCGGCGTAGGAGATGATGTTGAGGTTGTGCTGGCGTGCGATGGCCGCAAGGGGGCTCATGTAGACGTTGAAGAGGGTGGGGCTGAGCGAGGAGCCCTGAGGAACGCCGCAGATGACTTCCGTGGCTGCAGATCTGAACGGTGGTAGTCGGACTCTCTGTGTCCTTCCAGCGAAGAAGGAGATGATCCACTCCAGTGCCTTCTCCTGGATTCCGATGTTGCTGAGGCGCTGCACTAGGGTGCGGTGGCAAACAGTGTCGAACGCCGCGGAGAGGTCTAGGAGGATGAGGGCCGCTGTTTCACCGTTGTCCAGCAGGGCTCGGATGTCATCGGTGGCAGCGATGAGGGCGGTCTCGGTGCTGTGGTTGGCTCGGAAGCCAGACTGTGAGGGGTCGAGGGATCCATTTGTCTCGAGGAAGGCGGCCAGCTGCTTGTTGACGGTCTTCTCGATGACTTTGGCTGGGAACGGGAGGAGCGAGATGGGGCGGTAATTCTTGAGTTCGGTGGGGTCCGCTGTTGGTTTTGTTTAGTAGAGCGCTGAGTTCGGCGTGCTTCCAGCTCTCAGGGAAGGTGGCGGTGTCGAAGGAGGTGTTGCTGATGTCCCGCAGGTGGGGTGCGATGACAGCGTCGGCCTTGTTGAAGACGTGGTGGGGGCAGGGGTCGGTCGGAGATCCGGAGTGGATAGAGTTCATTGTGCAGATGGTGTCTTCTGTGTTGATCTGGGTCCAGGTGCTGAGGGTGGTGGTGGGGGGCGTTGGTGCGGTCGTGGGGAACGTTGTTTGTGGGCTGAAGCTGTTGTGTATGTCAACGATCTTGTTGTGGAAGTAGGAGGCGAGGGAGTTGCAGAGGTCTTGCGACGGGGTGATGTCATTGTTTCCGGCGTTGGGGTTGGAGAGCTCTTTCATGATGTTGAAGAGTTCCTTGCAGTTGCGTGCGTTGTTGTCCAGCCGGTCCTTGAATGCTGTTTTCTTGGTGGCGCGGATCAATTGATGGTGCTTCCGGGTGGCGAGCTTGAGGGTGGTCATGTTGTCCGGTGTTGGCTCCCTTCTCCAGGCTTTCTCGAGGGCTCAGCAGTTCTTCTTGGAGCTCTTGAATTCGTCGGTGAACCATGGGGCCTTCTTGCTGCCGGGTCTGCTAGGCGGGGTCCTCAGTGGGGCGAGGTCGTCTGCGCAGTTGCTGATCCACTTCGTGAGGTTGTCGGCGGCCTGGCTGGGGTTCGCTGAGCTGGCGGGGGGTGCTGGCTCAGGGAATCGGCAAGCTGGTCTGCTGTGATCTTGTTCCAGTTTCTTCGAGCAACCTGTTACTGGTGGTGGTGGATCGTGGATCGTCTGAAGGTGAAGTGGACGCAGCTGTGGTCCGTCCAGTGGAGTCCGGTGGCGTGGCTGAAGATGATGTCCTTGCTGGATGAGAAGACAGCGTCGAGTGTGTGTCCGGCGAGGTGGGTGGGGGTGGTCACTAGCTGCTTGAGTCCGAGATTGGCGAGGTTGTCAAGCAGGGTGGTGGTGTTGCGTTCGTTGTTGTTCTCCAGGTGAAAGTTGATGTCCCCCAAGAGGATGTAGTCTGCGGAGGGGAGGGCGTGCGGGCAGATGAAGTCGGCGATGTCTTCTCTGAATTGTGTGCGTGGTCCCGGGGGTCGGTAGATGAGGGTGCCTCTGAGGGTGGTTTTGGGGTCCGTGTGGATCTGGAAGTGCTGGTGTTCGGCGGTTTTCAGGGTGTCGTCGGTGTTGGTCGTGATGCGGATGGTGTCCCTGTAGATGATAGCGATGCCTCCTCCAGTCTGGTTGCCGCGGTCTCTTCGGGTGATCTTGTAGCCCTCTGGGATGGCGATGGCGATGTCGGGCGCTGAGGAGTCGTTCATCCAGGTTTCCGCGAGGAAGGCGACGTCAGGAGCCTTGGTGTCGAGGAGGTTCCAGAGTTCGATGGTGTGTCTGTGGACGGAGCGGGTGTTGAGTAGGATGCACTTGAGGTGGTTGCTGCTGGTGTTTGGCTTGGCGGGTGCTGGTGCGGGGCAGGTCCGGTTGCAGGAGAACTTGCAGGCGTGACAGCTGAAGGGTCCGTGGGTTCGTCTCGGGGTGGCTCGGTAGCATCCCGGGATTCGGCCGGTGTTTAGTGCGTTGAGGGTGGCGGCGTCGTACGTCCGGCGGGCGGGCTGGGGTCTGCGGGGGCCAGGGATCCTGGCACTGGGCGCGGTCCAGGCGCAGACGGGCTTACCTTTGGCGCGCCTTCGGCGCACAATCGGCGCACCCGCTGCGCGTTAACGCTGCTCGTGCGCAAGGTCGCCATTTATGGCGAAGTGCAGGGAGGGGCAGCTGGGAGGCGGGAGCGGGGAGGAAGGGGGCGTGACTACACTCCCCGGCGGCGGGAGTCGGCAGCGGGAGCGGGTGCAGGGGTTGGCAGCGCAATGGGGGGGAAACCAGGGGCAGCACGGGGAAAAAATACACAAAATTAAGAGGGCACAGTAAAAAAAAAAAAAAAACAATACAGCAGGAACAGTGCAGACAGGGGTACAGAACGCGGAGGAGGCAGCAGGCGGGGGGCGTGGCCTGAGGGCAGACCCGAGGGCGGGAAGGCTCTTCGAGGCAGGCAGAATCGGCAGGCGGGGGCACACGCAGCAGCTGGTGGCCGTGCGGCGCGGGGGTGTCCTACAAGTAGTGAATGCCCTTCTGCTGGCTGCGCTTTTGGTCCTTGGCTAATTCTTTCTTTGCAAACACAAGGAGATGATGGAGGGAGTGCTGGAACTTTTCAGACACTCACCCCCAGTCACAGATCTGAGTTGAATCCATCATCGTTCTTTAGCTCACTTCGCCACCTCAGTTCAGACCCAGCTATATACAAATCAGTCTTGACCCTGTGCCTCATGGGAACAGTCCAGCCCGAAGGGCTAAGCCAGGTCTTCCCTGAACCGGAAATAAGCATCCTGGGACCGGTTTCAGGGTAACACCCCTCATCAGCCAGGTCTGCTTGCATCCAGTGGCAAAGTGAGCAAGGGACACACGTTTGGGCATAACCTGCCAACTAGGGTGAATAAAGTAAACACAAGGAGACGATGGACGGAGTGCTGAAACTTTTCAGACACTCGCCCCAAGTCACAGATCTGGATTGACTCCGTCATCGTTCTTTAGCTCACTTCGCCACCCCAGTTCATTTTTCTTTTACTCCCAGCACTCCTTAATAATGCATATGCTTGCTCTTCCTTCTGTTCCTCTTTCCCCTCCTCCAACTGCCCATCGTCTTCTTTCCCTCTCCCACACCCCTAACTCCATCATGTTGCATGTGCCCTCCCCCTGACGTTGCTTCTCACGCCATGAAAGTCAATTCACCAAAATGCCTGGTGTAGCAAAGGTGACTTCACATGGCCCTTGACCCTCACTTACACATACATATGTTTATACATACACACACATTCTCACATACATATGCACACACTCTGCCTACACTTGCATACCATTTCTTACATAAACACACAGAAAACTGCAAGTGCACACGCAGAACATACATACATTTAAAAGCATATTTTTTTAAATTACCTCAGCTGCCTTATTTGTACTCCATTTTTTATTACACTAACAGCGAATATTGTAATAATATTCACTATTAGTATAATAAAAAATGTTACAACAAGCATTGGCATAGCCAATAGGTCTCGCCTTTGGGACCTTATAAGTATTTAATTAGGCAGCACAATATCCTTGGTGCAACATCAACTGTTGCATAGCCAAACACTTATAAGGTCCCAAAATCGAGACCTATTGGCTATTCCAATGCTTCTTTGACACTAGGTGTAGGTTGGACAACTAAGTGACTTATTCATAAGTAAATGTAAATTCAACACGGTTTCACTATCATACAGCCTTGAAAAAGTCACCTTAGTGACGAAACATGAGTCGCCTGTTGTCTTTCACCAAAAACTGCTGTACTATTTGGACTTGGAAATGCCATCATCAAAGTGTTCAGTCCTTGTATAAATAATTTTGCTTTCTTTTTGTAAACATTTAAATGGAATTAACATGTTTTCAATGAGATTAAACCATTGAACATGAATTACTTTATTCTGTATTTGTGCAACCTGTGAAAAAGTAACAAAGTTCTTCTAGCAAAACGTATAAATATATGACACTAAACAGTGTCAAATGATTGGAGTGCCGGGGTACATTTCCATTGGTCTATTGCAGCACAAGGCCATTGTTTGTTGCATACTCACACTCAAGGTAGTGGGGTGTTTTATTACGCTGAATGGCACCACTAATTCATTACAGTTAATTTTTACTTCCCTAGTGGTACTTCTTGCACACCAAATGTGTTCCTATTATGGATGTGCAACTTATTCTTCCACCACTACCCTCTTTGTTTATTGGACTAAAACATCTCAAAGTGCTGGTGCATGTGGGAAAGAAAAGTCACTGGACACTCCCTGTGCTTTTGCAATATCGGGCCCACATTAGGTTTAGACATCATCCTCCCATCTCCCTTACGCCTGCTGCCATCACAGGCAACGACTCCCGCCCCACAACAAACACCAAATGTTCTTTCCGCACAGAGCGCTGTCCCGGTCAATCTGATTTAGAGCCGGCCCTCAATTTGTGAGAAAAGTAATAGACAATATTTGATTGTCTTTTACTTTTCTCACAAATAAGGTTATTTGAGACAAACCATTCACAGACCCCATTGTGGTTTGGTCAGATAAATTTATTTGTACATGATACAGTCTGATTTCTGTAAATTATCTATTTGTTTGAAGCAAATTCCCTTGCCGGTAATTGTTTACCTCACAGGGGTCATAAGGGGCATGCTAGGGATTGCAGCAGCGACCCCTAAATGACATCCATGTCTCATGAACCCTCTGTTGGTGCTTGCCCGGTACTTCTCCCCCATCATGCGTTGTTGCTTGCCCAGTCTCCCTCCTCACATTATTGCTTGACCAGTTCCCACTGCATCCCTCATTTCTTGCTCAATACCCCTTCCCCCTCCCTCCTTTTGTTGTTGATCGCCCTGTCCCCTAAACCTCTCTCCCCTGTTATTGCTTACCTCTTCCCCCTCCCGCCAGAAAGAAAGTGCCATGATGCGGCGAGACCTGCCAGTTCATAGTGCTTTTTCCCCCTAACTTTTAGCCATGCTGCACAGCTGCCTTGCTCTGCTGTACAAAGGCTATTGCACACATTGGCAAAGTCAATAGCTCTCACATGGGCGAGACCTATTGGCTTTGCCAATGTGTGTATTATTTTGCACTGTTTAAAGTTTCTGATACATCCCAGACCTCATTCCCTTTCACGCAGTCTATGAAGGAGTCCATGTCCAGTGGATCTCCTTTAATGTCCCCCCTGCCACCCACTCCAGTTGTTTGGTGAGTCCCAAGTGTCGGCACAAGGCATGGGCACTGTGGGCAGTCTTCCAACACGGGGCCTCGCACCTAAGGTGTAGCATTGTGAGGTCGAGGATGGGGGTGCCACTTCACTGGGCCTCGCAAATCAAGTGCCTCACTGGGAGGAATAGTGGAAGGGGCCCACCTGCCTTGGGCTTCACAGCACTACACCAAAGCTGTGTGGTTCAGGGAGGGGGCCATCTCCCAGCCCGCAAACATTGGGATGCGATGGGAAGGGGGCCACGTAGGGAGACCAAACTCAGCATTTTGCAGATTTTGTTTCCAATTGGGGTTGCTTTACCTTTGTCCATACAGAGGCACTATGGGACTTCCATTGCCACCACATTTAGGAGCCAGACATGTTTAGCCATCTCAAAAACAATAAACTCTCACTGTTTCAACATTTTACGCAGGATGCCCGTGGTCCCTGCAGGGGACCCCGGAGGAGGGCAGCCCCCGTAGTACCTTTGAGGGCAGCAGCCAAGCAACAGGACCCTGGGGGGGCGGCGCGGGCGAGCAACGGTTAAGGGGCGGGGCTACAGGTATAAGGGGTCTCCCCCGCGTCCTCTTCTGCTGCTGCTCCCTCCCCTTCGGATCACAACTAGGTAGCTCCCAAGCCTCCCCCAGCGGCCCCAGACGATAGGTAGCTCCACCATCAGGCTAGGATCCCCCACCCTTACACTGAATTCTGGCTATCGGTGGGCAAGTCGTGAAGGCGTGATCAAGGTAAGGGTCAAGTCAAGTCAAGTCAAGTTAAAATTTGTATAGCGCACTACTCACCCGGAGGGTCTCAAGGCGCTTGAAGGGGGTAGGGGGGGGGGGGTTGTTACTTATCAAATAGCCAAGTTTTGAGTTGTTTTCTGAAGGAGAGGTGGTTCTGTGTAAGGCGGGGGTGGGTGGGGAGAGAGTTCCAGGTTTTGGCCGCCAGGTAGGAGAAAGATCTTCCTCCCATGGTGGTTTTACGGATACGTGGAATCGTGGCGAGGGCTTGATTGGACGATCGTAGTTGGCGGGTGGGGGTGTAAAAGGTCAGGCGCGTTTTGAGGTATTTGGGTCCTAGGTCGTAGAGGGCTTTGTGTGCGTGAGTGAGAAGACGGAACGTTATTCTCTTGTTGACGGAGAGCCAATGAAGGTCTCTCAGGTGACCATAAATGTGGTCGTGGCGGGTATGTCTAGGATGAATCTGGCCGAGGCGTTCTGAATGCGTTGGAGTTTTTTCTGTAATTTGGCTGTGGTTCCAGCGTAGAGAGTGTTTCCGTAGTCCAGTCGGCTTGTGTCAAGTGCTTGAGTGACCGTCTTTCTTGTTTCGGTGGGGATCCATCGGAAGATCTTTTTGAGCATGCGTAGGATGTTAAAGCATGATGATGATGATGGCGTTGACTTGTCTGGTCATCGAGAGGGAGGAGTCTAGAATGAATCCCAGGTTGCGAGCATGGTCCGTTGGTTTGGGCGCGCTGCCTTGGGCTGGTGGCCACCATGAGTCGTCCCAAGCGGAGGGTGATGATCCTAGGATGAGGACTTCCGTCTTGTCTGAATTTAGTTTTAAGCGGCTGTTCTTCATCGATTCGGCTACGTCTTTCATCCCTTCGTGTAGGTTGGTTTTGGCGGTGTTTGGGTCTTTGGTGAGGGAGAGGATCAGCTGTGTGTCGTCAGCGTAGGAGATGATGTTGAGGTTGTGTTGGCGTGCGATGGATGCAAGGGGGCTCATGTAGACGTTGAAGAGAGTGGGGCTGAGCGAGGAGCCTTGGGGAACGCCGCAGATTACTTCGGTGGCAGGGGCGTAACACAGGCCCCCGCAGCCCACGCAGTGCGGGGGGGCCACGTGGTGCGTGGGGCTCCCGTGCTCCAGGGGGCCCTATCACTGTGCACTGCAGAGCCAGCAAGCAAGGCTCTTCAAGTATTCAGGAATTAAATGGTGTGCAGGGCCTCCCCATTAATTAAATGGTGCCGTGCGCACGCCCGGGCCCCGGCCGGGCCTCTGAGACTCTTCTTAATCAAATGGTGCGCAGTTGACTCTGCGGCTGCGCGGTCTTCAGCCACTATGATTAACATTATAGGCCTGAATAGAGCCCCATCTCATGCTAAGCCGCGCGCGCAAGGAGTTACATTTAAAATTAACTGTTGAAATTAAAATCACCTCAACCCCCCCCCCCCCCCCCCTCTTGCACAGGCCTCCGTGGCCTGCCTCGCTCAGCTATCTGCTGAAATGATGACCTCACCCGAACAACCCCCTCCACTACGAGCGCCTCGGCAAAACTTTCAGAGGGAAACAATCCTACCCGAGAGGCGAGCCATGCCGGTGCGAGCCATGCCGGTGATCTTTCTTTACTTAATCAGGTTGGGTGCATGCGTGCTCTTGATTCATGCCATATCTGTTCCAGTGACAATGACATTTAAATGAAATGTGTCCTGAGGAACGACGCAAGACTTCTCGTCAATAAGGTAACGTGGTGTGCCAAATTATTTTTATGTGCTAAGAGTAATAAGAATTGGTTTACACTTCCCTTACACGAAAGGTGCTAACATGGGCTGTGCGCATCGTAAACTTGCAGAAGCTGCAGTGTTCTTACTGAGCTGCATCCATAAAAAAAAGTTCTTAGTAGAAAGATGAAAAGCGTGATCCCCGTTCATTGCAGACCTCTTCCCCTCACTGTTGAGGATATGGTTATAAGAGGCATGCTTTCCTGAATTATGTTGGAACAAAATGCGTTCAGTGAATATTTAAAGACATTTGTATTGAGGAAATACTAAAGCGGGGAAAGGATTACATTGGCATAGAGGTGCAGTTTGTGCAGTTTGAAAAGTACTGTGAAATACAGTTGCATATTAATTTAAAGTAAGTGTGTGTCTTGGATTATATAAAGTGCATTGACACCCTGTGACAGTGTGCTTTATAGAAAGCGGCAATGATAAATGTGTAACTTCTAGACCGTTTCAGAAGAATGTAGACTTAAACACTACGAAGCCTGCTGCACTAGATAGCCGGAGGCCTGCTGAGCAGTGAAAGCCTAAAATTCGAGCTAAGAGTAAGGCAGGCGTCTTGTGCACGCAGAGTCTGAGCCGTGGGGTTGTTGCCAAATTTGAGGCGGGCTGCACACAGAGTTTGAGGCCTGGGAGCACTGTATGCAGACTGACGCTTGCTACACACAGACGTCCATCCGCATGTTGGCCGAGTCTGAGGCATGCTGTTTAAGAAGGCTTGCTGCACACAGCTATACCTTGAACACAGACGCAAGCCTCCTGCATACACACAGCACCACACGGCTGCAGACTCTGTGGTGCCCGCTGCCACACACAGAACAAACCTGCAGTAAGACTGTAAGACCTGCTGCCAAAAAGGTAGTGCAATAACTGCTGGACAGTTTGAGGCCTTCTGCACACAGGACCGAGACCTGATGCCTGCAGTGCTCTGAGTCAGGCAGAGATCAAGGGCACACCAAACTCAGCGGTCACTAGTCTGTCTGCACAGCTGTGTCACTCATTTAATTTAATTTTAGAGGAGGGTGTTGGTGCAAGTTCTGATATTTATGTGTCCCTTTCTTTTTATCGCTTGATTATGCTAGCTAGAAAGTGTCACTCATAGTTGCTGAATGTCACTCATAATTACACTGGAATTATGAAAATGTCACACATAGCAATCTAAAACCTTGGCAGCTATGTGAACTTGGAGGTGGAGGCCAGCTGCCGCACTGGTTTGTGGGTGGCGCCGGAATCATGGTGCTTGGCTGCCACGCAGCACTACTGATAGTTCCTGCTGTACGATCGCGTCACCCTTGTTGTGGGGAAAAATAATTGACTGCTGGCGAATAATCATTTCCGAGGGATAGCCGACCGACAGAGTGAGAGTGCTGCAGCCAGTGACATCACCATCACAGCGTCACACTGGTTGCAGCAGGAGGTTCATAAGGCAGAGTCGTGGCACTGGCTGGTTCTCTTCACAGCTGTCCGGGGGTCTGCAGGACCAATGGGCCCTTTCCCTGTCAACCGTACAACACTTACTGACTCGAGTGTTAAAAAAAACTGAGTAAAGTGGAGACAGCAGCAGCTGCAGTAAAAACCATCGAAATAAAGAGCAGGCCAAGCTGGGTATGTCTGCCCCCTCCCCGCCTCCACTAACAGAGCCACTGCATGTGTGCTAACCAGATTGTGGAGAAGTGTGGCTCACTGGTTAGATGAGGCATACCCTGAAGCTGAGGTCAGACCCAGGACTCGATTCCCGACGCGGCAGGGTCCTGAACCCAATTGTCCACGGACTCGATAATTCTCGCTTCGGTGCCCACTCTAAGCATGAGTTCACACTATGCAGCTCTGGGCAACAAGCTTGCTTAATCTCCACAACAGCCCCCCCACGGCGGGATGCCTGGCTTTCACCTTGGGGATTCCCAGCACGGGTGATCTCAGAGGGAAAAACCAGGACGGGTTCCCAAGGCAAGCGCCGAGATGCCCAAGGGTACATCGAGCGCTATATAAGAACATACATACATACATTATTACCTCCGTAGTTCGTAGATATGATTATTTTTTTTATAAAAATGCCTCTACATGCTTCCTCCCATTGCCTTTTCATGCCTCCTCTTGCGTTCTCAAGCACTCGCTACTGTGGAGCCTCTCTTATCAGGGATGTAATGGTGTCTTGTTTATTCCGCTGTTCAAGAGGTCATGTTGCTGTGCATGGGTGTTTTTGAGAAGGCACACGTAGGCCTGCGAGTGCCACTAATCTATCACTGTCTGTCTCAGCCCACAGAAACTGGATAATTAACACTACCCAGCGAGGAGAGATCACACTGCCTGCGACTCTCTGTCCGCTCCAACCGAGTCAGGCTGGGACAGAAATTAGGCGCAGGCACCAAAATAAAAGTGCCTCACTAAGTGACCAGACCAATGCTTGCAAATTTTGCCAGGTTTCGGCACATCATACAAGCATTTTGCAAGGAATGGGACACTTAATGAACTTGAGCCATGTTGTGTTTGTTTTAATAACAGGCAAATCAACAGTAAAAAGAAGATAAAATAGATAGGGCCACAGATAGACAAAAAAACAGCGCACACACTGACCTAACAGGCCAGGCCTTCGGGCACTGTCTAGTTGCCCAATATGCCAGTCCGACCTTGGCTCAGACACACCTTTCAATTCCAGCCTGCTTCTTTGGCCCGTGACCCTCCTTCCCAGCCTGGCCTAAGATCACATTGCTGAAGTGGTGAAGAGCTGACCTGGCAAATTAAGCAAAATAAAAGAGAAAAGCATTCTTTTACAATAATCTCATGAAATATTCTATTGATTAATGCAATCACTAAATTTAGGCCTAGTTGGCCCAGTGGTGGATAGTTGGCGCAGTTGTGTATTCTACTGCTCCAATGTCCCATGAGCGACTGAAAGCACTAGATTATGCACATTGAAAGTCTGAAGCAGGTAAAAATTGGAGCCCTGAAAGGTCTGACACAGAGTGTATGGTTGAGAGGTGCAAGTGGTGGATAGTTGGCGCAGTGGTGTATTCTACTGTTCCAATTTCCCATGAGCGACTGAAAGCACTAGCCATTGTTACGTCTTTATTGCTTGATTTTGCTTGTGAGAAAGTGTCGCTCATAGGCGTTATATGTCACTCATAATTCCACTGAAATTATGAAAATGTCACACATAAGCAATCTGAAACCTTTGTAGCTATGCTAAACAGCTGGAAGCAACAGCATTCCGACGCACAAGACTATTATTGAGGAAAGCTGGGTTCATCAGCATTGGCATTTGAAGCGCGTTGTAAAGGGAGGTGTGTGTCTGGTATGAGCATGAAGAAAAGCATTGATAAGAGCTGCAATGGTACTCTACTGAGCTTGCTACATCCTTCCTCAGTGGTTAAAGATCGTAAGGGTTCTGTTGTGTTGCACCCTGAGCTTGCTACGTCCTTCCTCAGTGGTTATGGATATGCAAGTTTCCCTGTTGTATTATAATCCAAATTCGATTACTCCTTCAGTGGTTGAGGAATCATCCATGTTGTATCGTGGTCCATTTGTGTTTCCTCCTTCATGGGTTGAGGATCCATCCTTCCATTTAAGTTTATGTGTGGCTATCATATACTCTGTAGTCACATATTTGTGGGTTTGAAGGTTTTGTTATGAAGTTATTTGTATTACCTGTGAATGTGTGCATTGGTAGGTATGATAATTGTATTTACCATTGTATTTACCTGCCTTGATCATTTCTGAGTTTGGATATTCATAGGACTTATTGATTGTTTTACTTTCCATCTTACGTCTTTTTGTATTTTCATTTATTTTTCTAAGGGGTAGAGATGTGTTGTAACCCGAGGTTGGTATAATGCATCCTCTACATAGTTTATCAGTTCCCTGCTGCTCAGTCTGGGAATGTGTGAATATAATGGAATGTTGATGAGTGCCTGTGCCTGAAAGAGTGCCAGTTGGAGAGAGTGGGCTGAGCAAGGAGGATGCTGCTCCTGATGGGGCATTTATTTATATCCTGTAACCTAAGGGACATCTTCTGCAATAAATCTACATTTTGTAACCTATGTGAACTAGCTACCTTAACTACAATACAATCAAGGGTGTAACACAGGCACCCGCAGCCCTCGCGGTGCCAGGGGCCCTGCACTCCAGGGTCCCCCTCATTCAGCGGAGCCAGAAAGTAAGCTTCTTCAAGTCTTCATGAATTTAATGGTGCGTAGAGCCTCCCCATATTGAAATGGTGCGCACACGCCACAGCCTCTTCATTAATTAAATGGTGCAGTGCGCACGCCCTGCCAGCCTCTGTGTTCTGGGTGTGGTATTCGCCTGGTAGCAGCGCTGAGTCGCCTTTCTCCATCTTCGAGCTGCTCTAGCTGCTCTATCCTTGTTGTGTGGATGGTTCTTTCTCGGCTCCCTACCACAGCACGCAAAGTGCACCACACGGTTGCCAGGCAACAGCGTGACGCGGGGTCGAAACCTGCTAGCCATGTGACACTTGTCACGGTATGTTGAAGTATTGCTGCACGTGCTATTTTACCCCAGCCACACAGCTCTGTACTGAAAAGGAACATAGCAGAAACCTATGCACTGTAGGGAGAAGGGTGAAAGGGGGAGTGAGGGGGGGCAGAAAGGAGGGGGTCGTGAGCGACAGTTATGAAGAACGGCATCACGAGGGGCAGAATTAATAACAGTTTATACATCAATTTAAAAACTGTTTCAGACAAATTGAAAGCAAGAAACACTCTGGTTCTTTTCATCAAAAGAGAAAGAAAAAGACCATCTCATAGACTAGAAACACTGATTGGTTTGAGGATGAGAACCCTCGGACACCTTTCGGTAAAGTTTGCGCTATATACAACTCTATTAAATTAAGTAAGAAAACCTCTACCATGGATTATTTAATATGGCGTGGCTACTCCCCCTGTATGGGAGGGGCTCTTGAGAGTGATCACCCTATTGGCGCAGTAGAGGTGGGCGAGCCAACAAATAAACAGAGAGGGCCGAGCCAAGGGTCTTGCTTGTAAGACTGGTGCTAGGCATGAGCAGCGTGGGCAGTTACTCAGGGCCCCGTGCTCAGCACACCAGCATGGGGTCTCGCACCTGTGCTGCAGCTCTATGCCATCATTTATAAAGCACACAGCTACCTCATGCGGAGGTGTCCCGGCACTGGGGGCCATCGGGAAGATTAAGCAAGCTATTGCCCAGAGTCACATGGTGCTGGGTTAACCTGCCGCCGGTGCCGGGGATTTAACCGTTAACTCTGTGGTCTGTTGTCAGGCACCCTGTCCGCTGCACCACACCTCTTCCACGAGGCCTTCCAGGGGAGAGGCACCTCTCTCCTGGGCCTTGCAGGCATGGGTAGTGCTGGGAGGATAGTAAAAGGTGCCCCCTTCTCCCCTGCGCCTTGCAGCCCCACACTATAGCTTCGAGCCCAGTACACATTTAGCAGTTTGGCCTTCAAATGGCGATCCTATCCCGACTGCCCACTCAAAGGCACAGCATGATGCCAATTGTCCTGCATTTTGGCACCCTGGCAGTTTCAATGGACAGCTTTCTTTCAGCTCTTTATGAACTGTGAAAGGGTCAGCTTGTCCGCGGCAGGCAGGGAGGGAGGCATTGCCGCACAGGTGGGGTCCTGCCCCTTGCAGGTTCAGAAGCACCTTCAGCATTTGGGATGCAAACTGGCTTGAATGAGCGATTGAAACCAATTATTTTTGCAGTTTTATTGGGGTGCTTTACAAGAGCATTGGCTACATTACACAAGGACACATTCATGAGACACTAAGTGATTTGCTCAGAATCCCTGTTGATGTTGAGCCGATGTGGAGACTCAAACCTGGTTCCCCAGTCAGAAGCTCTGGCCTAATACCACATTCTGTCTCCTCCTCTACCACAGTGGCTTAACACAGGCCCCGGCAGCCCCTGCGGAGCGGAGGGCCCTCAAGCTGTAGGGCGCCCACTCAGCGCAGATCTCTGGCCTGAGAGCTCCTGATTCGGGGGGCCCCTCAAATGTATCTTGCAGGGGGGCCCCCTCAAGTTTCGTTACGCCACTGTTCGGTGGCCTCTGATCTGAAAGGGGGGAGGCGGACTCTCTGGGTTCTTCCGGCGAGGAACGATATGATCCAATCCAATGCTTTTCCTTGTATTCCGATGTTGTTGAGGCGATGTACAAGGGTGCTATGGCAGACCGTGTCAAACGCTGCAGAGAGGTCCAGGAGGATGAGGGCAGCTGTTTCCCCGTTGTCGAGTAGTGATCGGATGTCGTCTGTGGCTGCGATGAGGGCGGTCTCGGTGCTGTGTTTGGCTCGGAAACCGGACTGTGAGGGGTCGAGGGAGCCGTTAGACTCGAGGAAGGCGGCGAGCGGATTGTTGACAGTCTTTTCTATGACTTTGGCAGGGAAAGGGAGGAGCGAGATGGGGCGGTAGTTCTAAGTTCAGTGGGGTCTGCTGTAGGTTTCTTCAGGAGGGCACTGAGTTTGGCATGTTTCCAGCTTTCCGGGAAGGTAGCGGTGTTGAGGGAGCAGTTGATGATATTCCGGAGGTGGGGTGCGATGATGGAGTCGGCCTTGTTGAAGATGTGGTGGGGGCATGAGTCGGTTGATGATCCGGAGTGAATGGAGTTCATCAAACGGATGGTGTCTTCGGTGCTGATCGGGGTCCAGGCATCAAGGGTGGTGGTGCGGGGCTTCAGTTCGGTGGTAAGGGGTTGGACTGGTCGCCGAAGCTGTTATGTATGTCAGCGATTTTACTGTGGAAGAACGAGGCTAGAGAGTCGCAGAGGCCTTGAGAGGGAGTGATATTGTTGGTGTCGGCGCTGGGATTGGTAAGCTCTTTGATGATGCTGAAGAGTTCCTTGCTGTTGTGGGCGTTGTTGTCAAGTCGCTCCTTGAATGCTGATTTCTTGGTGGATCGGATCAGCTGGTGGTGTTTGCGGGTGGCCTACTTGAGGGCGGTCATGTTGTCTGTGGTTGGGTTTCTTCGCCAGGCTTTCTCGAGGGTGCAGCAGTTCTTTTTGGAGTTCTTGAGGTCGTCATTGAACCAAGAGGCTTTTTTGCTACCTGGCTTGTTGTGTTGCTTTTTCAGGGGAGCTAATTCGTCGGCGCAGTGGGTGATCCATTGTGCGAAATTGATGGCTGCTTGATTTAGGTCCGATGATTTGGCGAGAGGGTTTTGGTTTAGCGATGTGGTGAGCTGGTCGGTGGTAAGTTTGTTCCAGTTTCTGCAGGGGACTTGTTGTGGGTGGTGGTGGGTCGTGGTCTTTCTGAAGTTGAAATGTACGCAGCTGTGGTCCGTCCAGTGGAGTCCTGTGGCGTGATTGAAGGAGAAGTGCTTGCTGCAGGAGAAGATCGGGTCGAGCGTGTGTCCGGCGTAGTGGGTGAGGGTATTCACCAGTTGTTTGAGTCCGAGATTGGAGAGGTTGTCCAGAAGGGTGATGTATTGCTGTCGTTGTTCTTTTCCAGGTGGAAGTTGAGGTCCCCTAGGAGAATGTAGTCCTCGGAGGGGAGGGCGTGTGGGCTGATGAAGTCAGTGATGTCTTTGCAGAATTGTGTGCGGGGTCCTGGTGGTCTGTAGATGAGGGTGCCTCTAAGTGTGGTTTTGGGGTCGGTGTGTATCTGGAAGTGGAGGTGTTCGGCGGCTGCAAGGGTGTCGTCGGAGCTGGTCGTGATGCGGATTGTTTTCTTGTGGACGATGGCGATGCCTCCTCCTGTCTGGTTGATACGGTCCTTTCGGATGATCTTGTAACCGTCCGGGATGGCTATGGCGATGTCGGGCGCTGATGAGGCGTTCATCCAAGTTTCTGTAAGAAATGCGATGTCCGGCGTGGTGTTGTCTAGTAGGTTCCATAGTTCAATGGCGTGTCTGTGGATCGAACGGGTGTTGAGCAGGATGCACTTCAGGTGGTTGTTGTCGGAGCTCTGTTTGGCGTTTGTGGATATAGTGTGGGTCTTGAAGCAGTCGAACTTGCAGGATTGGCAGGTGAAGGGTCCATGGGTGCGTCCTGGGGCGGCTTGGTGACAGTCGAGGAGACGGCCGGTGTTGAGTGCCGGTGTTGGGTGACTCTCTTCGCCTCCCCCGGGCCCCGTCCTTGGGCTAAGCCCAGGTTGCATAGGGGTCCCGTGGTCGGACCACGGGAAGGCGGAGTGGTCCAAGAGGGGGGCGATTTCGAAGGCGGTAGGGGGAGCTTTAAAATAGCGGCACAGAGGTCGCGTGCCCGCAGCGGCGTCATGCTAGGAGCTGGGGGGGAGTTAGGACGACAGGAGCGGAGCATGCGGTGGTCGCAGCAGGCCTTCGGTAGGGCTGTATGTTTCAGCACCTAAAGGAATTGAAGGTCTGTTCTCGGAAGGGAAATTAGTGCAAACGATAGATCGCTCACTGAGCATGCGGGAGGTAGCGGGATCGTTGCTCGCATTCGCTTCATTATGAACAAACTGCGGAGGGTGGCAGGGTAGGCGCAGTCGTCCGGAGATTTGAAAGCGATCTACAATGGCCGCACGCGGCTGGGCGGTCGAGGGCAGAGGACCTGCCCTCAATTTAACAATAAGAGCAGCTCACTATAAGACGATCAGCTGCTGAGGGACCTGCCCTCATTCTTCAATAATAGCGGTAGGAATTGTATGGCTCAGTGATTAGAGTGCTTGCTCTGTAAACTATACCTCCCGAGTTCAATTTTAGCAGGGGCTTTTCACTTTAATACGATCAGCTGCTGAGGGTGGCGGCAAGCGGCGGGCCGCCTTCACCCTGACCGCGTGGCAATAGCTGCGGTTGTGCTCCTGCCCCCCCCCCCCCCGGGAGCTTTGGCATACTCATGCAGTTGTGGGAGTTTGCCAGTATTGCTTTGCCTGGTCGTGCGTTCCAGCACACAACGACCGTGAGCGGGGGGGGCCGGCGGACGCATGAAAGTAAACTCGCGAATAATGGCCACTGTTATGCAATACACCCCCCCCCCCGACCCGAACAAGGATGGCAGTGTCTCGCGAAGGCTGCCACGTGCGCCAAGGCGCATGCGCACGGTTGGGAATGTTATGGTGTACAATACTTCATATTGCCACGGTGTCTCAAAATTACGCAATGTGGCGGAATAGCGCAAATTTGTTGATGTCGGGTAACTAGCACACATCGAAAATGACAAACGAATGTATTATAAGGCCTGCGTAACGAATGAAAATTCGTCCAGACATCGTCTTAATCAAGAGGCAGTGAAGTATCAATCAGGACAAGTTGGAACGAAAACCCTGTTACAAAACAACTTTTCATTAAGACATCACTTTTCCACGAGGCATGGGCACATGAGTTTGCATCCTGGTGAATATCTGAATGCAAAGACACAAAGGCTGGAAACTAGAACAAAACACAATGTTTACTAGATAAGAGGATGTAGTAACGGAGCCACCCGGCCCGCATACGTACGCACACACGCACGCATACGCCTCAGGGGCGGGGTAGCCCCTGGGTATAAATAAACGGCCGGAAGACCGCTCGTGGTCTTTGGCCCTAACTATCAGTCAGTGTCGTGTGTTTCATTCACAGTTGTAGTTAGGCCCCACTTTGCGGCCTAGGCATCCCTTGCCCCTGTGTCTCCGGACACTACACTGGCGACGAGGCGGTCTCTGTTACCCGCGCCTCGCCACGCAGCAGTGCCGGTCATCCTGTGCCCACGTGTCCACCCGGGCCCTGCTCGGACGAGCCCCGGCGTTGGAGCCGCCACGTGTGACCTGCACCAGGCCGTGGTGCATCAGGTGAGCTCGCGCCTCTTCGAGGCCGCAGCCGGCAACCCGCTACCCTGCCCGCTCTTCAGCGGCCCGCCAGCGCTCACCCTCCTGCACGGCGTGCAGTCGCCTACTGCCTCGGTGTGCGCTCCTCCGTCTGCCGCCGGCGCTTCGGGGGGTAATCATCGGCCCACGCGCCCATTCCTCAGCGGCCGCGCTCGGAGCCTCAGGCTCGCGCATGCGCACACCGCACCGGGTCGCGTAAGCCCTGTTTCAGCTCACGCATCAGGCTGCCGACCGGTGTGAAGAGCCCTGCGTTTTCTCACGCATCGGGCGGACGCCGTTCTTCACTCGGGGGGTGTGTTCGGCCCTCCTTCCGGCTGCGATCCCGGCACACTCAAGGCCACGTCTGCTGCCTCAGTCACCGGAACCACGCCCCTGGCCATCCTGATCCTTTGGGGCCTACTCCTGCACGTTTCGCCCGGACCGGATACCCAGATTCCCAGCACTACCTCTTCTGCCACGTGGGACCTGCTCCCCACCGTGCCTGCCCATCCGGGCCTGCCCCAGCCTCGCTCTACGTGCTCTTCCACGTGCTCCTGCTGCTGCAACCATGAGCCTGCATCAGGCTGATGGTGGTGCCACTGCCGCGACTCCTGCTCAGAACCAGCCACCTGCTCCTACTGGTCCTCCAGCCACGGTGCCGCCCCTAGGTGCTGCTGGTCCCGCTCCTGGTGCTGCGGCTGAGGTTCCGTGACAATTGTAAGTGGTGCATTTGACTCGCACGAATATGGTCGAGTCTGGTATCTATGAACCGCAAATGACGAGTTTGGTGGGTGTGCGCAGTTTCACTGTGCTAACCTAAACCGTTCGTTTGTTATGTGGGTTTTTCATCTGTACCCACGGGTTCCATCTTAGATATGGCATCCATTTTGTCTCTTGCCCTCAAGTAGCCAGCGAACGGACGCTGTCCGCTTCGCGACCCTGGGACTCCCAAGAGATGTGCGGAAGACACATGTCCTTTGTAAATGTCTTTATGACGAGGGGGATGTTACTGTAAGGCAGATGGCGCCGCTCAAGGCTCATCTTGCCGCACGGACTTATTGCCTCAGCCGTGCATCTCATTAGGCACGTCCCTTTGATGCCTGTATCTCGTGTTTCCCGATACCTCCCCTTTTACACCCTTTCCGATCTCCTCACTGTCTCCGTCTTCCTCTACCCCTGTCTTTGTTCCTACTTCGATCTGTTTTACTACCGATTGGAATTTGCTAATGGTGGGAAGATGGGTTTTTACAGTTGGGAACCGCCAAATGTTTCCGCACTTATGTTCCGGAGCTCATGTGTTTCAAAGTGACCAAAGCGACCCCTCTGGGGGATGATGGTGGGAACCGGGTTGTAAACTTTTGTGTACCATGTTGTCCTATGGGTAAAAACTGTATAAAAGGAGCGATCCACAGAACCAATTTGAAGCAGTCTCCCCAAGTTGCACGTGTGTTGCTTGTCGTGACTTCTGTGTTCCCTGCAGTAAATAAACCTTGAATCTTTGACGCCGAAGGAAGTGTCCCGTGTCTCTGTGATTTGTACGCCGGAGCAGGTTACCCACGAAGGTTTCAGGTGTTGTGCCCTGGCACCGCTGGGTCTTAAAGAACCCAGTCCTTCAGTTGGCGCCCAACGTGGGGCTGCATCAGTGGTACCGGTCCAAGCCCGACGATCGTGAGGAACTTCGTGTGAAATCTCCGAGGGAAGGTGCACTCCGCTTCATCGATCCTGTTGTCGAAATAAGTGGCCCGAAGACTTTTCCCGCGAAGATTCCCGCCTCCTGACGGCTGCGACGGACTGCTGCCCTGACTGTAGACCTGTTTTGGCGCCTGGCGTAGACCTTGGTATAGCGAGACGATAGACGGGCCTTCCTGGTGACGCCATCGATCTTTGAGTTAAGTATTTGTGGGTCGCTCCCAGAGTTCTTGGTTGTGGTTACTTAGTGGTTGCATGGTTCCATTGCATTTGTGGTTCTTGGTACTTTGTTGTGTTGTTTGACGACTGCAGCCGCCAAAAACCGAGGGTTTTGTTCTTTGCTGGGACTTGGTAAATCCCGTAACCCTTGAAGTTTGTGAAACTCGGCTAGCGTGCAAGATGCCTGGTCGTAGTACTTTGTTTAGTTGTTTCAGACCTTGTGGTGTGGATTCCCGACTGGAGGATTCGTGTCCGATACCTCCGGTTGGAACTCCTACTTATGACCTGTATAGCAAACATGGGCTAGGCCCGATTACCTTTAACGATTATTGGATTAAATATACAAAGAAGGACGGCGACCTTCGTTGGCCACCTCACGGTAGCTTCGAGGCGCCGATCTTAGATAATCTAGAAATTAAGTTGTTCGAACGAAAATCAAGGCCGGCCATGTTTGATGCCTTTCGGTTGTGGCGCAAAGAAGCCCGGCAGAGAGAGATCAGACAGAATAAACGTACTCAGCGAGATAATGTTGCTACCATAGTGAAGAAAGCAGAGCAATTTCAGCGAGATAAGGAGGTTAAGGATAAGGAAGTGTTTGATAGATTACAGCGTATGACTGTAGATAAATGTTATCCTGCTTTGCCTACGGAGTCGGAAAAGAAGGAAGAGGTAGTTGAGGATCCTTTAATGTCCTATCTTATGAAGTCGCCACCTCCGTACGTACAGGGTACCGCAGCTTCTGTGGTCCCTGCCGTACCTCTTCTTCCGCCTATTCCGCCTCCGCCTGTTCCTCCACCTGCACCCGCTCTTCCGACTGTTCCTGCTCCTTTGTCTGTTGCTATCCCTACTGCTCCTCCGCTTCCACATACTCCTGCTCCCGCTGCTGCTCCTGTTTTGTTAACTCCTGCTGTTGCTACGGTCTCTACTCCTTCTCTTGTTAGTCCTGTGTCGTATCTTTCTCCTTCTACTCGTAGTCGTAACTCTCCCCTTGCGGCTAGTTTCTTTCATTCGCTCGGACCTGTGCATGGGTCCGCTGGTTCTGATGGTCCTCAGAGACGTAGTCAGCTTCCTGGAAACAGAGAGCGTGTTGCGCTCTATAATATGGCGATGGGTTGGATGGTAAACCCTCTTAGAAATCCACCCCGTGTTGTCCTCGAGACATTTTGTCAATTTAATATACCAACCCAGAGATATGTGTTTGACGAAATGTGTAAGTTTCTTCATGATCAGATAGCGGCCGATGCGCCTGACGAGGTGCTGACCGCCCTGTCTGAACTTCGGCTTCAGTTCGCAAATGGACTGATAGTAGATACTAACGTTCGACGTGCTATTGAGCGGTTGCTATCTCTTCGCCCCGCTCCAATACCTCATGCATTGTTTGTCGAGGATATTGAGAAACAACCAGATGAGTCTGGCCAATACCCCATGCGAGAAGTTCCACCGGTTTGGATACCACCTAATCCTAATGCTCAACCTCCGACAACAGTGGGGCATTTCCAGAGAGTATGGATACATCTCCCATGGAAACGCTCGGAAGTGTTACAGGTGAAGCAATCTTTGCCTGATCCGCGCAAAAATCCTACAGGGTATTACAAGGAATTATAGCAGCTCGTAGATGCTACGGTAATGAATCTTTCCGATATCGATATGTTGTTCGGTAATGTCGTACCGCAACCGGTATGGGCTAAGATTCGGCAGGAAGATCATCAGAATGAATTGGGTGGTGATTGGAATGCCATTGTAGCGGCAGACGCCGGACAAGTTGGGGGTGCTAAACCCGACCAGCTGATTACTGCTCTTCCCCAGCGAATAATTACGTTAATGAAGACTCTTATGCCAGCTATGAGGGTAAATTGGGACAAATTGTCAGCTTGCAAACAAAAGAAAGATGAGAGTGTTTCCGACTTCTTTACGAGGTTCGAGGAAGCATTCATTGACCATAGTGGACAGGATATGGGTACCGAGGGTGGACAAAGGTTGTTTGTGGATAAATTTGTTTCGAACTTATTGCCCGATTTGAGCAATAAATTAAAGAATTCGGAAAGTGCATGGGCCGTTTCTACCTCAGCTCAGATATTGGCTACGGCACAATATTATGAAAACAGGGAGAAAGAGGAGAATGACCGTGCTGACAAAAAGACGAAAGAGCTGAAAACTAAAGTGTTGTTGCAACAAGCGTATCCGCCGCGTTCTAATCAGAATGCGCCCCAACAGAATAGATCGCAGTCGCAATCGAATCGGTCACAGCCGCGAAACGATTCCTCCTCCCAAAGATCATCGTTGGGGTACAATCAATGTGCTTATTGTAGACAGGAGGGACACATTAAATTCAACTGCCCTGTTTTAAACGAACGTAATAGTGGTAATCCGTCTAGAGGAGGCCGTGGTGGTTCGCAGCAAGCATCACGTGGTAGGGGTCGTGGTGCTCAGAACGATCGCTCAGACAACTCATCTAATTCTAATAATTGTTTCGATCAACGTGGATCGTCGCAAGGACGATCTGCGCAGTACAATGTGGACGATTACTACGTCGATCAGGGAACTGACGACAGTAATTACTAGGACAGCCTAAGACAAGGAGAGGGAGTGGTATCAGTTCCGGTTGATCAGAGAGGGCCTTACGTCGCAGTTGCTACATCGGGCGTCGTTGAGCCTTTTCTGTTGGACACTGGTGCAGCGAAAAGTTCTATCATGCATTCGAAACTCCCTGGCGCACCTTTGTCCGGCTTAACAAATGTTTCCGTTGGATTCTCTGGCGCCCCCGTTAGCAATCCAGTTTCGCGCCCTTTGCCCCTTACAATAGGGCCACGTGAGCTCCAAGCTCCGTTGATTTTGACTACTGGTTGTGGTGAAAATCTTTTGGGCCTGGATTTGCTTAAACGTTTGTATGCAACTTTGTATTGTTCTCCTGCGGGTGTAAAGCTTACGTTAGGAGAGAGGGTTGTCTCTCCTATGTATTTGTCTCTCGATAGGCTTCCACCGGAATTGAGTTCTCTTCCTGCGTCTTTGTGGGCGACAGGTCCAAATGACGTGGGCCTACTGGATATCTCTCCCTATGTTGTTCAGTTGAAAGCTAATGTGCGATTGCCACGTATTCCCCAGTATCGTATCTCTCTTGATGGTGAACGAGCATTGTTAGCGATCATTTATGATTTGATCGAGAAAGATGTTATTGAAGAGACAAGAGGAAACGTGTGCAACAGCCCTGTGCTGCCCATTCTTAAACGTACTGATCCTTCGAAACCGCCTGTTTATCGTTTTGTTATCGATTTACGGGAGGTGAATAAAATTGTGGTTCCTCAATTTCCCGTCGTGCCTGACATCACGGCGCTACTGACTCTGATTCCAGCTTCTGCATCCTGGTTTTCGGTGATTGACTTGAAAAATGCGTTTTTCAGCATCCCGATTGCCGAAGAGAGCAGGGACCTTTTCGGTTTCTCTCTCGGTGGACGTAGCTTCCGGTTCAAACGCGCTCCTCAGGGCTACTGTGAAAGTCCATCGATTTACAGTCAAGCCTTGAAGGGTCAACTGGATGCATTTAGGTTGCCGGTCGGTGCGGCCTTGATCCAATACGTCGACGACTTATTGGTGGCTGCCGATACTCAGGACATTTGCAAAATTGCTACGGTGTCGTTGCTGCAACATCTCTGTGAGTTGAATCACAAGGTGTCACCTACTAAACTCCAATATTGTTGTCAAGAAGTAACCTATCTAGGTCACTTATTGTCAAAGGAGGGAAGGAGGTTGACCCCAGAGAGAATTGCAGCGATTGCACGAATGGCTGTGCCAAAAACCCAAAGAGATGTGCGTGCCTTTCTAGGTATCACGTCGTACTGCAGGCAGTGGATCCCTAATTTTTCACTGCTAGCAAAACCATTGGTGGCTCTTACGTGCAAGGATGTTTCAACTCCTTTACCATGGACGGAAGAATGTCAGAAAAGTTTTTCTGAACTGCGTGATTCATTGTGTTCGGCACCTGTGTTGGGTACCCCTGACTACAGTAAGCCGTTTACATTATATGTTCACGAGAGGGAAGGTTGTGCTTTGAGTGTCTTGACGCAACCTTTTGGTGGTAAGCAGCGTCCATGCGCATATTTTTCCTCGACCTTGGACCCAGTAGCTAGAGCATTGCCGAGTTGTTTGAGAGCAACTGCGGCAGCTGCGGTCTCCATCCGACAATCAGCAGGATTGGTCATGGATAATATGCTTACGGTGATGGTTCCGCATGCAGTCGATACTCTTTTGAATCGTACGAAAACTCAGCACTTGACGAGTGCGAGGTTGTCTGGGTACGAGTTGACATTGCTGGCCAGTCATATTCAGATAAAACGTTGTAATGTTCTGAACCCGGCAACTTTGTTACCAATTAGCGCAGAGTCAGATGAAGTAGCAGAACATGATTGCTACTTGAGGACTGAAGAGGAAACGAAAGGTCGAGTGGACCTTAAAAACACCCCATTGGAAGACCCGGATGGTACTTTGTATGTGGATGGGTCATGTTTTAAGTTGCCGAATGGTGATGTGACTACCGCCTATGCTGTTGTAACGTTGAATACTGTTGTTGAGACTGCAAGATTGAATCAGAATTCTGCCCAAGCTGCGGAATTGATTGCTCTCACTAGAGCATGTGTGTTAGCAAAAGGGAAACGTGTGAATGTGTTCACCGACAGCCAATACGCTTTTGGCGTCGCGCACAGTTTTGGACGATTGTGGCGAGAGAGGTTTCTTGACGTCGCACGGTACGAAGATTCAGCATGGCCAGCTTGTGAATGATCTTTTGGATGCATTGACATTGCCTACGCAAGTAGCGATTGTCAAATGTAGTGCACATCGTAAGGTGACGGATGATGTTGGTCGTGGTAATGCGTTTGCAGACGAGATTGCTAAGGAGACTGCCCGGAACCTTAGCACTCGAATGTATGTGACGAGTTCGGTTAGGTGGCCTACAGAATCAAGTATGTGTGAGGACACTATCGAGAGTGTGAAAGCAATTCAGAATGAGGCCACTGAGACTGAAAAAGCGAAGTGGAAAGAAAGTACGGGAAAGCTGGATGCGAGTGGTTGTTGGATTGATTTGTCAGATCAGAAAAGATGGTTGTTGCCCGATGCGTATGTGCTGGCCGTTGTGACAATGGCACATGGGTTAGCACATATTAGCTCGAAAGGTATTTGTAAGTTGTTATCCCCGGTGTGGAAGAATGATGGCATTACGAAATGTGCTGAACGTTTGGTGAAGAATTGTATGGTGTGTATGATGTACAATCCTGGCAAAGGAACCCCAACTCCTCCTGGCAGTTTTGCTCCCCCTTCGTATCCCTTTGAGGTGATTCAATTGGACTTCATCCATATGGAGCGATGCAACAACCTGAAATACGTTTTAGTTGTGGTTTGCGCATTCTCCCGATGGATCGAGGCCTATCCTCTCAAAGACAATACTGCTTTGTCTACTGCGAAAATCCTACTGAAGGAATATTTTCCTCGGTATGGAATGCCTAGAGTCGTGTGGTCAGATAACGGAAGTGAGTTCGTTGGAAGTGTGATGAAGAGTGTGTGCAAGGGCCTTGGAATTAATCAGAAATTCCATAGCGCCAATCATCCCCAGTCAGCTGGTTTGGTTGAAGGGTACAACGGCACCCTTAAACTAAAACTAGCAAAGATTCAGGCTACGACTGGTCTTTCGTGGCCTGACGCTTTACCTTTAGCATTACTGTCAACTAGGGCGACTGTACACTCCCGAGTAGGGCTTAGTCCCTATGAAATAGTGTTCGGCCGTCCTGCGAATGTGTGGGGGGTTCCTAGGCCAGGAATGTTTTCCGATCTTGAGTACCCAATGTTGATTGACTATTTACATGACTTGACTGCTAAACTGAGGTTAATTCACCAACAGGTTTACGACGCATTGCCGACGCAGACGGAGGGTCCAGGCCACCAGCTCCAGCCCGGAGACTGGGTGGTGACAAGAAACTTTTCACGTAAAAACAATCTGGACCCGAGGTTCACCGGACCTTACCAAGTGCTCCTGGCCACGAGGACTGCCGTTCGTCTTGAGGGGCGTAAAAATTGGGTGCACGCCACCCACACTAAACGAGTCCCCATTCCTTTGCCGGCAGACCCGTGGGTAAGGAGAGGCATTGCGTCTACAGAAACAGAAACATTGCCGGCGTTCGTACCTTTCAGCGACGCACAGCCTGTTGGAGAATCCTCAGCGCAGCAGAAAGGCACTGTTGAACAATTGTCATCAAAAGACTCAAGACCAGAACAATCAACTGATCAGCAGGACGCTGTCTCTTCAACGGATCCTTTGTTCGACGAGCAGACACGTCCTGGGAAACACCGATACTCTTTGCGATCTCGCACTAAGGACAAATAAAATATTTTGCTTTGTTGCATTGACAACTGCATTATCTCCGTTTTCCGTGATCAGTTTTGAACATTCATATCACTGTGATTTTTTGTATATATATATATTGAGCTTCCTTCCTTGTATCTTTTTGCTTCCACAGCTGAGAGACTTTGTTTTTCCATACATACATATTGTGTATTGAAGGCCGTAGGGCCGCGCGCGTACTTCCTTCTGGATAGTAGGTCTTGACGCTAGGTTAAAGGCCGTTGGTTCCTGGGAACTCCTAGGGATTGACTATTGCTACACAGAACGAAGTGCGTCAAGAAACGTTGCGGACGGTCGTAGGGAATGGCATTCTCGAAGCTGAATGATTTGGAGGGAGCTCAGGTTCATCGATTCAAGCTGCAGCAACTTAGTCGTACCAAATGTTTTATATTCCAACTGTTTGTATTGTTTTTGACTGCTTCTGTATTATTGGCGGGTGGGGTGTATTACACGATGTCTTACTTCTTACCTGCTACACCTACTCCTACTCCTTACCCTAATCTTACCTCTACTGCTTCTCCTCATTCCTTTCACATGTTACCGGAACACGAACAGGCTAGACGTGTAGAATTCCGCAACAATTCCTTTATTCAGCTCCTTCATCAGCATCAGTTAGTGGTTAACACTACTAATTGTTGGGTGTGTGGGTTGATGCCACATACTACGGATAAGGGAATTCCATATCTGGTGTTACCGTATAGTTCCCAAGGGTCAGCTCGAGCATTTCAAACAATGTTTCGAAGCGCACTGGGTTTCCACCCCATTCGAGAACCACGTTCCCCCTACTCTGGTCCTACCTCGTATCAGAAGCCTTTGTCGATAGCAATAGAGGATTTAGATAGCGATATCTATGATCCTTCACTTATTCCTGAAGAAGAGGTACAAGCCTATAGGGTCCTAAGTAGAGGTGAATATAGTGCGTTCACTAGCGAAAAGCAGCTTAAGAGCTCGCCTCCGATATGGGTCGTACCCCACACTGGTAATTTTTGTCTCATGGGTCGTGGTCGAAGATCACAAGCCCGACTTGGAGCAAGTGCTTGCACTGAAAATTACATTCTGCCGATGTCCTCGTCCCCTGTGTTTCTGGCTGCCAAGGGTACCTACTTTATCTGCTATGATCGTGCATATGCATGGTTGCCCGCTGACTTCATGGGCTCATGCTTCATTGCAAATCTGTTGCCGCCGACGTTCACTGTAGATGCCGATTATCATAAGACTAGAATTGTACGAGGCGTAATTAGCGAAGAGGATACTGCCGGTCAAGAGGCAGGAGACTTTTTCAAGGGTTTCCTCCCGTTTTGGGGACCTATGGTTAATAGTAGGAACCTGAGACAGTTGACTCGAGTGGTGGAATCGACAGCTAATATTACTGCCAGTGCCCTTGGTAATATCACCACTGAACTTCAGGCGGAGAGACTTATGACGTTGCAAAACCGTATGGTTTTAGATGTCATTTTAGCAGATCGCGGTGGGGTATGCAAGGTGATCCATTCGAGTTGCTGCATTTTTATTCCAGATAATGCTCCAACTGTCTATCAAGCCATCTCGAGGTTGCATAAGATCTCTGAATCCATACACGTGGATGTAGGGGATTGGACGCTGCTAGGATGGTTTTGGGGCCTGATGTCGACTTGGGGTTGGAAAATTCTGATGATCATCGGAGTCGTTGTAGTGTTCCTGCTCACGTGTTGCCTTTGTGTGCAGTGTGGTCCTGCCTTATGTGGCCTCTGTGCTACAACGTGTATGAGGCAGCCGCCTGTTACCAATGGGACTCGGTTGGACAGAGCTATGCTACAGCAACATCTCGATGGTCTGATGAATATCGAGTATGATTCCGACTAGTGCTTGCCTACATGAGGGCAAAAGGAGCGTCTGAGGTTCCGTGACAATTGTAAGTGGTGCATTTGACTCGCACGAATATGGTCGAGTCTGGTATCTATGAACCGCAAATGACGAGTTTGGTGGGTGTGCGCAGTTTCACTGTGCTAACCTAAACCGTTCGTTTGTTATGTGGGTTTTTCATCTGTACCCACGGGTTCCATCTTAGATATGGCATCCATTTTGTCTCTTGCCCTCAAGTAGCCAGCGAACGGACGCTGTCCGCTTCGCGACCCTGGGACTCCCAAGAGATGTGCGGAAGACACATGTCCTTTGTAAATGTCTTTATGACGAGGGGGATGTTACTGTAAGGCAGATGGCGCCGCTCAAGGCTCATCTTGCAGCACGGACTTATTGCCTCAGCCGTGCATCTCATTAGGCACGTCCCTTTGATGCCTGTATCTCGTGTTTCCCGATACCTCCCCTTTTACACCCTTTCCGATCTCCTCACTGTCTCCGTCTTCCTCTACCCCTGTCTTTGTTCCTACTTCGATCTGTTTTACTACCGATTGGAATTTGCTAATGGTGGGAAGATGGGTTTTTACAGTTGGGAACCGCCAAATGTTTCCGCACTTATGTTCCGGAGCTCATGTGTTTCAAAGTGACCAAAGCGACCCCTCTGGGGGATGATGGTGGGAACCGGGTTGTAAACTTTTGTGTACCATGTTGTCCTATGGGTAAAAACTGTATAAAAGAAGCGATCCACAGAACCAATTTGAAGCAGTCTCCCCAAGTTGCACGTGTGTTGCTTGTCGTGACTTCTGTGTTCCCTGCAGTAAATAAACCTTGAATCTTTGACGCCGAAGGAAGTGTCCCGTGTCTCTGTGATTTGTACGCCGGAGCAGGTTACCCACGAAGGTTTCAGGTGTTGTGCCCTGGCACCGCTGGGTCTTAAAGAACCCAGTCCTTCACGGCGGCCGCTGCGGCGACCCCCCCCGGGCATGGCCTCGCGGCACCGCTTCCTCCGTTCAGCGAACTTGCGGATCCACCTACGGCTGCAGCAAGATGGCGTCTGTGGATCGGACGGTTGGAGCACTACTTTGTCGGCGTCCGTGAGACCGACAGCAAAGTCAAACGCTCTTTGCTCATGTGTTATGGCGGCGATGAGCTATATGAACTCTTCGAGACGCTGCCAGATCGGGGTGGGGACAGGACTACGACGCCGCGGTACGTGCGTTGAACCTCTACTTCGACCCCAGGGTGAACCCTGACTACGAATGGTTTAAGCTCCGCCAGGCCAGGCAGGGAGGGACGGAGCCCATTGACTCTTTCTATGCCCGATTACGGAAACTAGCTATTGCCTGCGAACTCCCGGACCAGGGCCTAGAAATTCGCGCGCAACTAATCCAAGGGTGCCGGTCGGTGCAACTCAGACGCCTCATCCTTAGGCAACCACGTATCTCCCTCGATGAGATCCTCGTCCTTGCGCGCTCGCATGAGCTCTCCAACGCCAGAGCTGATGAGATGCAGGCTGCTCTCGACCGACCCGGCGCACCAGTGAAGATCCCTCATATCAAGGAGGAACACGTGGACGCCATTCGGCGCCGGCCACAAACCCAGAGGGGGGCCTCACAAGCTTCTTCCCGGAGCTCCTGTGGAAACTGCGGTATGGAACACCCGGCTGGAGGAAAATGTTTCGCGAGAGGGAAAGTCTGCTCCAACTGCGGAAAAATGAACCACTTCGCGAAAGTGTGCCGCAGTGGCGGGAACCGCCGCCTCAACTCGAGCGGGAAAGGCCCTGCGCAGGCGGTGCGGCAACTCTCCTTGGACGACCCGGGCCCATGCAGCGATGCCTCCAGATCGGCATTCCGCATTGATGACGATGACGATGACGATGACGTCTTCTTCGTCTCCTTCGTGGGGAGAGAAGGCTCCAGAAGAAGACCACCCCCGATGTGCGAAATCTCGATCGCCGGCTCCCCCGTGCAAGCACTCATTGATACCGGGGCGTCAGTGAATGTGATGGACATCACACAATACGAACTACTGTCACCGCGCCCACCACTGTCACCTTCAAACGCCAAAATATACACCTACGACAGCGACGACCCGCTTCCCCTGAGGGGAGTGATCGAGGTGACAGCCGCTTGCAATGACCAACAAGTCAAGACCAAGTTCCACGTTACCGGAGGCAGGCACGGCACGCTTCTGAGCTGCCACACGGCGGAGGATTTGCAATTAGTATTCTTCGCGCGACAAGTGCATGAACTACACGCGGAAGCCATTCTGCGAGACTTCCCGACCCTGTTCAAAGGACTCGGCGGCCTAAAAGGGAAAACGTTCAAACTACACGTGGACCCAACGATCCGTCCCACTGCCCTCAGACACAGACAAGTGCCATTTCACCTGCGGCCGCAAGTGGAGGAAGAACTGCGCAAACTCGAGGAGCTGGGGGTAATCGAAAAGGTGTCGGGCCCGACACCATGGGTATCGCCGCTCGTGATCACCCCAAAGCCGAAGCAGCCGGGTGCTTTACGCCTGTGTGTGGACATGCATCTTCCGAACAAAGCAGTGAAAAGAGAGAGGCATCTGACGCCAACTATGGACGACATCGTAGCAGACCTCAACGGCGCTCGCTGGTTCTCCAAGCTGGACCTCAACGCCGGATATCACCAGCTTGAGCTTCACCCGGACAGTCGCAACATCACGACATTCTCCACCCATGTCGGGCTCCGGAGAGATAACCGGCTGAGCTTTGGGGTGTCATCGGCTGCTGAAGTTTTCCAAAACGCCATCAGGGAGACACTCTCAGGTTTAACAGGAGTCATAAACCTAAGCGACGACATCCTTGTCTTCTCCAAAACCTTGGAAGAACACCACATCCACCTCCGAGCCACGTTGCAACGCCTCGCCGGTCACGGCCTCACACTCCATAGGGAAAAGTGTTCCTTCTACAAGGAATCCGTGGACTTCTTCGGCTATATCTTTTCCAGGGAGGGACTTCAGGTCGACCCGAAGAAAGCGGAAGCCATCCGAACTGCTCCCAAGCCCACGTCAGCCACTGAGGTCGAAGTTTCCTGGGGATGGCCACGTACTGTGGCCGTTTCATCTCTGGATTGGCATCCCTCTCCGAGCCACTACGCACCCTCACCAAGTCGGGCCAACTGTGGGCGTGGACCGCCAAGGAAGACGAAGCCTTCTTGGCAATCAATTTACAAAAGGGGGTGGTGATGAACAGAGTGTCTGAATTGAGCAGACCACTCTTACCCAGTCCAAAGATCAGGGCTTGATCCATCACCGTTATTTATCTCACTGCCCCATCCCAGCTCAGAACCTGGCTATATGCAAATCAGTCTGTCCCTGGCCCAGTGCATCATGGGAACAGGGCAGACTAAACTACCAAGCCAATTCTTTACCAGAAAGGAGACAAGCTACCGGGGACCGGTTTCTGGCATTTCAGCCTCTTCGGCCCGGCTTGCTTGAATCCTGATGGAGCAGTGAGAAAGGGACTCATGTCTGAGTATACCCTGCCACACCTATAGTGGCCAAAATCGATTTACAAAAGGGGGTGGTGATGAACAGAGTGTCTGAATTGAGCAGACCACTCTTACCCAGTCCAAAGATCAGGGCTTGATCCATCACCGTTATTTATCTCACTGCCCCATCCCAGCTCAGAACCTGGCTATATGCAAATCAGTCTGTCCCTGGCCCAGTGCATCATGGGAACAGGGCAGACTAAACTACCAAGCCAATTCTTTACCAGAAAGGAGACAAGCTACCGGGGACCGGTTTCTGGCATTTCAGCCTCTTCGGCCCGGCTTGCTTGAATCCTGATGGAGCAGTGAGAAAGGGACTCATGTCTGAGTATACCCTGCCACACCTATAGTGGCCAAAATCGATTTACAAAAGGGGGTGGTGATGAACAGAGTGTCTGAATTGAGCAGACCACTCTTACCCAGTCCAAAGATCAGGGCTTGATCCATCACCGTTATTTATCTCACTGCCCCATCCCAGCTCAGAACCTGGCTATATGCAAATCAGTCTGTCCCTGGCCAAGTGCATCATGGGAACAGGGCAGACTAAACTACCAAGCCAATTCTTTACCAGAAAGGAGACAAGCTACCGGGGACCGGTTTCTGGCATTTCAGCCTCTTCGGCCCGGCTTGCTTGAATCCTGATGGAGCAGTGAGAAAGGGACTCATGTCTGAGTATACCCTGCCACACCTATAGTGGCCAAAATCGATTTACAAAAGGGGGTGGTGATGAACAGAGTGTCTGAATTGAGCAGACCACTCTTACCCAGTCCAAAGATCAGGGCTTGATCCATCACCGTTATTTATCTCACTGCCCCATCCCAGCTCAGAACCTGGCTATATGCAAATCAGTCTGTCCCTGGCCCAGTGCATCATGGGAACAGGGCAGACTAAACTACCAAGCCAATTCTTTACCAGAAAGGAGACAAGCTACCGGGGACCGGTTTCTGGCATTTCAGCCTCTTCGGCCCGGCTTGCTTGAATCCTGATGGAGCAGTGAGAAAGGGACTCATGTCTGAGTATACCCTGCCACACCTAAGCGTGGAAGGGTATTCTCAGATGTGAGACCCTTGCTCATTGCACCATCAGGATTCAAGCAAACCGGGCCGAAGACGGCTGTAATGCCAGAAACCGGTCCCCGGGAGCTTGTTTCCTTCCCAGTGTGAGAATTGGCTTTTGTAGTTTGGTTTGCCCTGTTCCCATCATGCACTGGGACAGGAACAGACTAATTTGCATAAAGCCGGGTTCTGAAACTGGGATGGTGCAGTGAGCTAAAAAAACGGTGTTGGATCTAGCCCTGATCTCTTGACTGGGTGAGAGCTTTCTGCTTAATTCAGAGACTCTGTCCCTCACCACCCCTTGTTGTAAATATTTTTGTCCACCCTAAGCGTGGAAGGGTATTCTCAGATGTGAGACCCTTGCTCATTGCACCATCAGGATTCAAGCAAACCGGGCCGAAGACGGCTGTAATGCCAGAAACCGGTCCCCGGGAGCTTGTTTCCTTCCCAGTGTGAGAATTGGCTTTTGTAGTTTGGTTTGCCCTGTTCCCATCATGCACTGGGACAGGAACAGACTAATTTGCATAAAGCCGGGTTCTGAAACTGGGATGGTGCAGTGAGCTAAAAAAACGGTGTTGGATCTAGCCCTGATCTCTTGACTGGGTGAGAGCTTTCTGCTTAATTCAGAGACTCTGTCCCTCACCACCCCTTGTTGTAAATATTTTTGTCCACCCTAAGCGTGGAAGGGTATTCTCAGATGTGAGACCCTTGCTCATTGCACCATCAGGATTCAAGCAAACCGGGCCGAAGACGGCTGTAATGCCAGAAACCGGTCCCCGGGAGCTTGTTTCCTTCCCAGTGTGAGAATTGGCTTTTGTAGTTTGGTTTGCCCTGTTCCCATCATGCACTGGGACAGGAACAGACTAATTTGCATAAAGCCGGGTTCTGAAACTGGGATGGTGCAGTGAGCTAAAAAAACGGTGTTGGATCTAGCCCTGATCTCTTGACTGGGTGAGAGCTTTCTGCTTAATTCAGAGACTCTGTCCCTCACCACCCCTTGTTGTAAATATTCTTGGCAATCAAAGCTGCGCTAATCGACGACAAGGTCATGGCCTACTTCAGACCACACCGGCGCACGGAAGTCGTTGTGGATGCAAGCCCCGTTGGTCTGGGAGCCGTCCTCATGCAGGAGACAGAGGCACACGAATGGGTACCGACAGCCTACGCTAGCAGAGCACTGACCGCGACGGAGATGCGGTATGCCCAAATTGAACGCGAAGCACTGGCCATCAAATGGGCGTGCCAGCATTTTCACCTCTACCTGTTTGGACACGAGTTCAAAGTAGTATCCGACCACAAACCCCTTGTGCCTCTATTTGCTGGAACAGCCAGGCTTGCCCCACCCAGGATTGAGAGATGGGCCGTACAACTCCAAACATACCGCTTCGAAGTCATCTACCGGCCTGGAGCCGACAATCCCGCGGATTTCCTATCAAGGCACCCCGGCACCCCCGCTACGGCTCAAGCAACAGACGACGTGGAAGACGTCGAGGAGTACGTCCAAATGATCTCTCGAGAAGCCTGCCCAGTGGCCCTGACACTGGAAGACATCGGGAAGGCCACAGATGAGGATGAGTGTCTCCTCAAAGTGAAAGCCACACTGGCAAACAGGAGCTGGAAGCACTTCCTGGATGGAGTCGGTGCCCTCATGCCTCAAGAACAGCTGGCAAGACAACAACTTTGGAGGGCTCAGAGTGAACTGAGTGTCGGACCCCACGGCGTGATCCTCCGAGGGACGGCGATCGTGGTACCTGCAAGGCTACAGGGGGAAGTCGTGCGCCTCGCACACCAGGGTCACCAGGGGGTGTCAAAGACCAAAGGACGCCTGCGCAGCAAAGTATGGTTCCCCGGCATGGACGCAGCGGTAGAGAAAGAAGTTGGCAACTGTCACTCGTGCACCATCACAGGCCGTGAACCAGTTCCCCACCCTGTGATCATCGAGGACCCCTGTCAAGAGCCTTGGTCAAAAGTGAGTGTAGACTTCTGATCGTTCCCGGATGGACGGCACACCCTCGTCCTAATTGACTCCTACTCCCGTTTTCCCATTGTGGAAATCGTACCCTCCTCGTTCAATTACGTAAAGAAGGCCCTGGAGAAAGTATTCGCCATGGTGGGCCTGCCAGAAGAGATGAGATCAGACAACGGCCCTCCCTTTCAGGGGAGAGACTTCCAGACATACCTAGCCGCCCGGGGCATCCACCACAGAAAAATCACTCCGCAATGGCCCCAGGCAAACGGGGAAGTCGAGAGGTTTATGCGGACCCTAAACCGCGCGCTGCAAATTGGTGTGGAGAGAAAGGAGGACGCAGAAGAGTGCCTGTCACAGTTCCTCAGCGCATATCGACAAACACCCCACTCGACCACTCGCTGCGCTCCGGCGCACCTGGTATTCAAGAAGGTACCAAGAGACTGCGTGCCAGCTACACCTGCCTGGTGTCCTCCAGAGATGAACCACGAAGCCACTCAAGAACGACGGAAGCGCACAAACGACAAAGCCAGCCGGGCCAGAAAGGCCCAAGCCAGGTCATTGGTAGTTGGTGACAAAGTGGTCCTCAAGAACAGACACCAACATTCAAAATACGACCCAGCCTTTGAACCGGAAGTGTGGGAGATCGTGAATGTACACGGCACCATGGTATCCGCATCCAGGGGCACACGAGCCGTGACCCGGAACGTGTCATGGTTCAAGCGTGTCTCTCGTGAAAGTGGAAACGCCGACTCCGCATCTGAGGGCGCGGAGGACGGGGACCAGGAGCCAGTACACGAGGAGTCACCCACGGCCCCACGAGAAGAGGAAGGACTGATTCCACCGAGACTCGAGCCGGGCCACACCATCAGTCCCGAAAGCACCTCGAGTGATGTTCAACATCGTCCTGAGCGACCAGCGGAGGTGGGAGGTTTGGAAAGTCGTCGAAGCCAAAGATATCACCTGCGACCTAATCCAACCCCCAGCCAAAGGCTAAAGGACTATGCATGGACTATGAACTGATTAGAGACATCTCATGGCCGGGACTATTGATCTGTGAGTTTGGAGGGATGTAGTAACGGAGCCACCCGGCCCGCATACGTACGCACACACGCACGCATACGCCTCAGGGGCGGGGTAGCCCCTGGGTATAAATAAACGGCCGGAAGACCGCTCGTGGTCTTTGGCCCTAACTATCAGTCAGTGTCGTGTGTTTCATTCACAGTTGTAGTTAGGCCCCAGTTTGCGGCCTAGGCATCCCTTGCCCCCGTGTCTCCGGACACTACAGAGATCACTGAACAACTAACCAGTTTCTTTATGGTGGTAACAAAAAGCTTGATGTACAAAAATCAGAGCTCTCTCCTTCATGCACGCGCAAAGCCAATTGGGTTAGCAACAGTAGCGGCCTAGCATCCCTAGCCTTGCACCATGACCCATGGACACATTCGCACACATGCGCATCACACGCGCATCACACCTTCTGGGATAGGGTAGATGGTAAGAAATAACTTGGCAGTCAACAAGCAGCTAGCAGCAGAGCGCATGTAAAAATAGTGGCACAAGGCTAAAGTGTATCATAAGGTTAATGTATGCATGCATAGGAGGTATTATGTAGTGTATGTCCCGGCTCACGGGTGTGTGAGCGCATGTCGTGATCAGTGTTCCTTATTGCAGGCAGGGATGGACTAACGATCAACAAGCATCACGGGAACAGGGGGGACCCACTCAGTTAAGAAGGTAAATGTGGGAGGGGAACTCCTGGGGTGCTCTGACGCTCCGATCGGACGACAAAACGGACGACTCTAGGGGGGAATCGGCGATCATGGTCACGGTCCTCTCTGTCCAGCCTCAACGCCAGTGGGGCAGGGAAGAGCGAATTTTTATGTGTGCCTTTTATCACAGTAGAGGCAGAGAGCAGGACGCCAGGCTGAAATACCGTCCGCCAATATCAAAGGAAAGGCCGGTGCGACGACTGGCAGGTCCCCAGCGACGTTCAGGAATAAGAAGTAAGTTTATCTAGGGCGTAGGAACGGCGCACAGAAAGGGGGGCTTGTCTCCCAGCCAACCCACCCCCCACTCCTCACCAGAACACCTCACACCACAATTCAGTGTGGTGGTCCATTCACTCCTTAAATCTGGCATAAGTTCGAGGAAGGATAGTCAATTTACGTTTATCTTGCAGATAGAGACGGAACGCGTCAGGATGTTCGAACGAAGATCCCCATCACTCTTTTCAACGTACCAAGACAATCGACCGGACTCGGGAGCGTCCACAGAAGCTCAGGCAGCGACTTTTCTCCAGCTCGTGAAGACAAATGGCATGGCTTGGGCAACAGAGCTGCTCAATGCCAGCAACACTGACTCTGGGTGTCACAGTGACATTATAGCTATAGAGGAGGATGAAACGGAAGGGTCAGGACACCTCAGGGCGTCCGAGAGGGTGAAAATTGCCACGAGCAAGGAATTCCCTCCACCTGCAAAAAGCAAAGGTGGGGCCAAGACGACGGTCGCTTTGGTACATGACGCGCCGAGTCTGTCGGGCAATAGAAAAAATGCACAACCCGCAGTGGAATACACCACAAAGAGCGATCTGGGTAAAATCATGTCCACCTTGCAAACTTTTATGAATGAAATGTAGGAGAGTGTATCAAGCTTGGGGGGGGGCGGGTGGAGGGGGGGGGTGAGGGCCCGGCCAAAGTTTGGGGGACAGGGGGGTCAGCCCCAAGAACACCTGCGCTGACCACCCCGGGTTCGGTGCCAACCCCTCAGTCGGTTCCCGCTGGCTCCTGTGGTGCCGGTTTCTGCTGACAATTCTGCACCAGTTTTAACAGCGCCAGTACCCCCGCCGGCTCCACTGGCACCCGATACTCCAGTACCCGCGCCTTCGCCTGTGCCAACCCCACCAAGTCCTATCCCCCTCCTCCCGACACTCCCCTACCACCCACGTCACCGATATCAGGGCCTACCCCGGCAACGCCAACAGTTGAGGAGGAGGTGGTGTTGGATGCCCCCTTGCTGTCAGGGTGCTCATGCTTGTCCTGGGAGGTCCCCCTGGGTGCAAAAGAACTGATCTGGAAGAGGGAGTTCATTGATATTTTTTCCCTACTCATGCAGGGGCAACAGGGCACAGATTTGTGCAGGGCAGGGCTAAAGGAGGACGAGAAAAAGGTGAAGTTCCAGCCATGGCCCGGAAAATCAATTGACACCTGGTTAGAGGCCTTCGCCATATTATCCTCTGTAATAATGGAAACGTTTCCGAGCAAGGCCCCGCTCTGGTGCAATATGGCAGGCTAATTCACAATGAGGCCAAAAAGTGGGGGGGGGAGTGGGATGGTTAAACTATGATAGGGAGTTCAGAAAGAAGATGTCCAAATGCCCCAAAATGCGTTGGGATCACAAGGAGGTGCAACTTTGGATGGACCATATGGGGTCCAGGGCGCTTCAGGGAGCAGGAACAAGCGGCAAGGGGCAGTACACGCAGGCAGCGACAACAGACAAGAGTCACACGGAACAGCACAATGAGCAAGGTAACACAACATTTCGGGGTGCACACCGGGGGAGGGGTCAGAAAAGGGGGGGCGGGAGACCGCAGCCCGGGACTTGCAGGTTATTCAACAATGGACATTGCCACTGGGGGAGAACCTGCAAGGTCACATATGCATGCAGTAATTGCGGAGGACAGCACCAGGCTGGAACATGCAGGACCAACAAGGGGCAAAAACAGGGAGGGCAACACGGGGGGAGGGGGGCGCTGTGCAGGGCAATTAACCAGGACGGGCGTCTCTGCCCTTACACCCCCCCTCCCTCCCAAACCTGGATCATGGCGCCCATCCTCACCACCGCGCGACCTGATCCAGGCAGACACCACCTCCCCCCACCCCCTCCAGGCCTCCTGACAATCAGGCTGAAGCAGTGAAAGGACCTTCACCTATTAGATTGGAAGACTTGATCCCCCTGCTGAACAAATATCCCAATGGAATGGACGGGAGGCTGCTCCTGGGGTTTTTTGCTGAAGGCTTCGTAATACCGTATATAGGGATCCCACAAGCACGAGATGCGGATAACCTGAAATCCGCTAAAGAAAAACCTGTGAGGCTCAGCAATGGGGTGAAAGATGACCTGCTGATGTGGGGGGAGTTTCTGGAACAATTTAATGGCTCTGTAATATGGAGAGACCCCTGGACTAGCAGCCAGGAACTGACACTGTTTATCGACGCATCAGGCAGGGAGGTATTTGGCGCGATTTTGGGCAGGGAGTGGTGCGCAGAAAGGTGGCCTAACGCATGGAGGAAGAAAAGGATAACGGCCAACATAACAGTCTTAGAACTATTTCCTATTGTGGTGGCGTTCCACCTCTTGCCAGCCATGCTAACAGCTAAGAGGGTGGTCTTGTGGTCCGATAACATGGCGGTAGTATAAGTAATCAACACACAGTCCGCTAGCTGCACGCTCGTACTATGCTTACTCAGGGAGCTAGTGAAGGTATGCCTATATAACAATGTAGAGTGTAGAGCTAGACACATTCCAGGGGCACTAAACACAGCTGCTGACGCTCTCTCACGTTTTCATTAGCAGCGTTTCTGGGAGGCGTGGCCGAGAGTGAGGGAGGAGATGACCCCTTTCCCGGCTCGGCTCTGGCACCTGCTGCGGTGGCGCAGCGCATTAGAGAGCTAGGCGAGCTGTCACTGGCACCCTAGACAATGAGGAGGTACCAGTCTTGCGTGGAGAAATTCTGTGAAATCATGGGCCCTTGGGATCAAGCGGGTTACAACAGGGGCGACAGGGTGCAGGCGTTTATGATCTGGGCCAAAGATGGAGGGAGGAGCCATTCTTGGATGGCGGGCAACCTGTCGGCCATCGGGCACCACGCCAGGTTACAAGGACAGGAAGAGCCCACCTCTTCATTCACAACCAGGGCGGCACTCAAGGGTTGTGCCAGATTAGTGCCCAAGTCTCCTGATCCGGGGGCCCCCTTTGACTATGAGACATTACAAGGAATGCTTGAGGCCCTCCCATTAGTCGCCCAGTCCGCGTACGAAGCGGTGCTCTTTGCTGCCACGTACAGTCTAGCGTTCTTTGGGGCCTTCAGAATAGGAGAAATAGTAGCAAGGTCCAAGACGGAGACCTCTTCCAAGGCACTGCAGATGCGGGACGTACGCCTGACCACAGAATCAGTTGAGATACTCTTACAATGTTCAAAAACGGTTCAGGGGGGCAGGGGTAGAGGGATCTCACTGCACTGCTTAGGGAACGACAGGTATTGCCCAGTGGCACTGTTGGCCGCCTTCTTGGCAATTCGCCCACCCACTGATGGTCTATTGCTCATACACCTGGATGGCTCTCCCGTCACAAAGTACCAGGTGGAACACGTGATGCAGGGCTGCCTGTTCCTGGCGGGGTACACGAAGGAGGGGGCTAAGTACAGCTCTCACTCATTTAGGATTGGGGCAGCCACAACAGCATTCAAGGAAGGCTTGCCTGCCGAAGTGATCAAGAAGGTAGGGCGGTGGCACTCCAATTGCCACAAAGCCTATGTGCGGCCAATAAGTGTGATTCATCCCTCTACCAGGAGTAATTCAGGAATCAGTTAGGCAGGGCAAGAAGATAATGTGAATATGCACCACCACGAAGGGTGGCTTTTGTAATTTGTGTGAAGTGTGGAATAAACTAAAATTGCCAATCGTGTATTATTTCAGAAACAAATGTGTGGGTGATGGGGCACTCTTATGTCGCAAGAATTGCAAGATGGGTGAAGGCAGTTCCTTGGAAACATGGTTTCAACAACACCATTATATCCTGGTTCGGAATTCCGGGAATGCGCTGGGCAGAGCTAGTAGACACACTGCACAGGACTTTGAAAGAGGGTAGACCACAGCCGAACATCATAGTGTTGCTTCTGGGGGGAAATGGCCTAGCGGTTGAGGGAAAGAGGCGACTGTTGCAAGCAATGAGGGAGGACCTAAGTACTTTAAGCAGTGGGCTGGGATCCTGCGGTATCTGGCGGTCAGAGATGACACCTAGACCCATATGGCACGGAGCTAAATCTCTAGAAGCGTTGGAAGTAGCCCGCAGGCGAGTAAATGCAGCCATGCGTAAATTCACGGAGATGCGGGGTTGGGATTCATTAGGCACGGTCTGCTGCATGCGAAATCCATAGGTTGCTGGGAAACGGACAGGGTCCACTGGTCCAAAGTAGGCATGGCGATATTCTTGCTAGACCTTGGGGGAAGCACTAGAAACAGCAGGATGTAAGTAGATGAGGGTGGGGCTCTGGATGCAGCGGTGGCCACACCCAGGGCTGTGGAGGAGTTACAGGGCAATCCCAAAACAGGAAGGCGCAGGAACAGGACCTGAAGCCTCCAGTGCAAAGCACACGCGTGCATAAGTCACACATGCTCCTTGGAGTCCTTCTTGGGAACTTGGAGTACGACGGCGCCCCGTTAGTCCTTAGGGCGGTTGTAAACCTGAGCAACCGGGGGCTTGCCATATGGAGCTCCGCCCTGCTGGAGAAGGTGTGAGTCACTCTCCCTTGTTCAGTGGGCGTGAGTTTTGGTGGACAATAGGTTCACCGTTGGGAGTATAGGTGCTCCCAGAGTACAACAGCGGGCTAAAGCCGCTGGTGATTTTGGCTAACTTCAGGTGCCCAGCAACTAGGGGTTGCGGGGCGGCTAGGGATCGCCTGTAAGATAACCCTCCTTTTATTTGTGTAACTTTTCCAAACAACACTGTGTCTGTATTTATTGTGTGAAAGTTGTGGGGTGCTGTGGGTGGCGGCGTAACGATAAAAGTACTATGAGCTGTGAAAGAGATGCTGGTCAGTGTAGCACCTTCAGCTACTGAGATGCCAAGCACCTTAAATGAATGCATGGAACCCATGCCGGAGACTTGTCCGGGAGCATGTCCTTGCTTTCCATTTCTTCCAATGAGGCGTTTTCAAGGGGGTGCCATATCATTAGATCAGTGGATGAGGCAGAGGATACCTGATCAAAGTTTGGTAAATTAGCACAGTGCAGCACACTGCTTCTTGGTGCAAAGGCTATACACAGTTACGGCTCAATTACATTTAGATAAATGTGCCAGCTCCTTTTCTCCCCAAGTATTATCAGTACATTTGTATAATCACACTCTTACTTTGAGTTCATACATTGACTCAAAATACTCCCAAACTTGCTGAAAAGAGAGCAGAGCAATAAGTTCCAAAATGTGACTGCCCAAGAGCACACAATTTAGCCAAATGATAAACTGGGATTAAAAACCATGTCGCCTTGTTCCATGTTCATACTAGGGTCTGCAGCTTGCAGTGAAATGTCACCGAGTTATGGGCCCGGCCCAGCATTAGAACACTGTTTATTTCCATAATATTTAGGTGAAGTGGTAAAGCTCAATTTAGATGTTAAATGCCCTTGTTCCATGGCTAAAACATGCCCACTGGACAAGGTCCTGTGGCAGCAGGTAGTTACTGGGCAGTATGTGTGGTAGATACTGATATTTACCATTGGGCTTTAAAGCTTACAAATAATTCATTCTATTTGGAGGCCAGAGTGGTTTACTTTCTACACTTGTAGTTCAAATTTTGCAAAAGGGAACAGTTAAGGCTTCAATATAGTATGAACAGTCATCACAATTTATACATTCAATCTGCAAATGGGTTATCTTTTAAGATGGCCCGCTTTAGAGGATGGGGATTTAAAATCAAACCTTAAAAATCTTTGTAAGAACAACGATCAGCCCTGGAGAGTGTCCATTGGGGTTCTGTAACTGTACTGTACGTAACATTGATGTGAAGGTTACCTTATTTTCCTTTTTGGCCTGTGTTTATGCCTATACGATGCAAACTTTTTTAGGAGGAACATGGTACATTGATGAGTACATAAAATGTGACTATGCAATGAGTTTACCACCAAATGCTGTGTGGTACGAAATCTAATAAAATGTTGCACAGAAAAAAAATCTTGAATACAATTAATAGTTTCTCTACTCATCAGCGAACATCTGATGTCTTTGCAAACGCAATGTGTTTCTGCATGCGCAGTATGCCTCCAAAGGCACAAACTGTCCTGTGAAGTGATAAGGTAAGATTGGCCAACTTACTTGCGCCTTTCAGTGCTGGATCATAGCTACTAGGCCCAGGGGATGGGGACACTCTTTCCAGGGCCTCACAGTGCTGGGTCATTCTCTTCTAGGCCTTGTAGCGCTAGACCGTGTATGCAAGCCACAGGGCAGTGAGGTTTCCTCCCTTTAGACCATTGCTGGGAGGCTCATGTGATACGACCACCCTCCCCTAAGCTTTAAATCACTAGCCCATGGCTGAGGACACATGGGAGTGCCTCCCTGTGTGGGCCCCTCAGTGCTAGACCATGGATGTGAGACTCAGGGTAAAGCACCCACCCACTCCTTTGAGACTTGTAGCTCTGGATCATAGTGGTGAGGCCCAAGGGAGGGAACGCCCTCCTGTTGGACTTGCAGCACTAGACTATTGCCGAGAGGTCCAGGTAAAGAGCTGTCCTATCCTGGGCTCTCTTTTCCTGCAACTTGCAGCGATAGACCACAGTTGACGAGCATAGGAAGGCTGTGGCCCCTGCCCTCGGCCTTGTTGCTACTGTGTAGCACTGCAGGCCTAGGGAATATTCCCCCTCTTAGGCTTTGCAGCCATGGGCCAGGTATGCGATATGCTGGATAGGGGATCCCTCTCCCCCAGATTCAAGTGGAATTTTTTCCCAGCACTCTACCATGGCTCTGTGCAGAGGTCCATGCCAGGAGCATAGCCATCAGTAGTACAGCAGATGCAGTGCCACCAGGGCTCATGGATGACTGGGACCCAGTGCACCCACATTATGATTGTTTTAATGTCCAGCATCATTTACTTGCATCACGGTCCATGGTGCTGTTACTTTGCCACTGGCTCCTTCTATCACACTCCTTGCAGCCATGATACAAGGCTGTGAGGCACAGGAAAGGTCCATCCTTCAAAGAGCCTTGAAGCCATGGTCTAGTGCTGTAAGGCTCAATGGAGGCAGCCTTCTCCTCTGGGTGTCGCAACAATGGATGTGAGGGTGAGGAAGAGGCCACTCTCAGTGGTGTAGCTATCAATAATGCAGAAGGTAAATTGCCTCTGAATCCCAAAGGTGTTATGGGCCCAATTTACCCAAATTATGAATTCGTTTACATTCAGCCTGTGGCACAAGAGAGAGTATCCCATTTACCTTGCTAACCCACTGGCTTCTCTCTCCTTGGAATCACAGCCATGATCCGACACTGAGAGACAAAGGAGAAGGCTTCTCTCGCCTGGGCCTGCCAGCCATGGTTCAATGCTGTGAGACCCAGCAAAGCAGGGTGCTGGATTGTTCTTCTTTTAGATGTTTGTCCTGTATCCTGCAAGCGGGCTCCTGCAAGATGTGAAACTCCCGGTGTTGTTGCTTGCCAAGGGACTCAAGCAGGCTAATCATTAAGGGATGTAAAATAAACATTAAACTTGGAAGCCTGGAGCAGCCTAACGCAGACTTGGGAGCTAACATTATCGAAAGTGCAAGGAGGTTAGCAGTTGTTAACATGGTAACTTGGACAGAGGGCTTGTACCACTTGAGGTGACCTTCACAGGCCACTTCATAAAAACATTTACCTTTAGAGGTGCTAAGCAGGAGGAACATAAAAACAAGGAATGAAACAGTCTTCAACAAGCAGCCACCAACCCTAACATCTTTACATTAAGATCAACTTGAATACCAAGGGGTGATTGAAACATGCACATCGTCCATGAACAATCCTTTGTTTCCTGTCTCCAAACCAGACAATACATATTGCCTAGTATTGGATTACGGACATTTAAACTCTTGTTGCAAAACTTTTGCAGTACAAAATGCACACAGTGCAGCATTAATAAATAACATTGTGCGTAAAAAATATAAAACCACATTAGATATTTCTAACGATTTCTTCTGTCAAAACATTGCACCACAAAGTAGTTACTTGACCGCTTTCTCAATTATGGGGACACAGCGTCACTTCGGTCGTCTCCCCCAGAGATTCAAGAATAGTCCAGGGTTATTTTCAGCCAGAGTAACAGAGTTACTACAAACCTATGATGATGAGGCATTATCATATGTCGATGACATCCATCTAACAGGCAATGACTTGGATAGGTACTTGAACAGGGTGAACACCATAATATTGGGCTTCGCCTCTAAAGGGTATAAATTCCATTTCAAGAAATCGAGAATTGCCCACCTCAAAGTCCTTTTTCTAGGATACGAGTTATCAAGTGAAGGCAAAAGCCGGCAGCAAACTTTCTAGAGAAATGTGCGCTGCTCTAAAAACGCTGAAAAACTTACAGTCGATTCTAGGTTTCCTAAATTTCGGAAGAACTTGCATTCTAAACTACGCAGAAAGGGTTCAACCTCTCTACGAATTAATCAAACCTGATTTCAAAACAGTTAATTGGACTCAAAAACACACAGAAATGGTGCGTCCATTGCAAACAGACATGTTAGCAACAAAACATTTACAAACACGCGTAAATGTATGCAACTTAGCGATCCAAATCATTCAAGGACAATGCGGATTCACATACTTAACCTTTAACGAAGGAGAAAAAGTAGCAATAGCTTACAAATCACATGTGTACACACAAGCAGAATTGAAATTCACTTCAACAGAAAAATTCTGACAGCGTTTCAAACTGCAGTAGCAAAAGAGAAAGCCCTCGCACAAGGTAAGCGCATAATGGTCGTTACTCCTGTACCTGCCTTAGAGGCAGTGACAAAAGCGAGCATTCTGAATGCTAAACCTTTACATCCGAGAAGGATACACTGGGTTAATTCTCTTGCTGCAACAGACGTTGAATACGTTTTTGACCCTTATTTGAAAACATAAGAATTTCTACAATATGAACAAGAACGTCCTCTGCCTACTGAAAGTCTGCCTCTAGAACAGTATGAATCTATAATTAATGCTGACGTATCAGCCCAACCCGCTACGGGGGGGGGTAAACAAGCTCATAGTGCTGCGTGACCGATCGTTAAAGGTCGCTGACGCAATGGTAAATTCCGACCAATGGTCACTAAAACACAATCTCTAGGAGATTGTACAGTTAAGGGAGCTGCACTACAAGCATTCAAGATGTCACTTGAAAATACTGATCACAAATTCCCCACACTCAGTGTGCAATTCACATTATTGTGTTCAATCTTACAATGAATACTTGCAAAACTGGATTCAAAACGGTTACAAAGATGCAAAAGGTGGCACAATGAAGCATCAGTTGCTTTGGCAACCACTAGTTCAGTTATGACAAGAAGTACAAAAGGCTCACGTGATACATACACTGAGTCATCAACGTGATGGCGTTCACATTGCAGGGAATTCATTGGCTGATGAAGCCGCAAAGGCAGCTGTGCAAACGGCTTCCGTAGCTGCAATCACTCATTCAAAAACAAAAATAGACGGCGAAATAATGCGAGCAGTCAATGCTTCAAGCAAAGACAGTGATAAAACATTACCAAAAGACTTTCCTCTCAAATACTCATACATAACTGATGCAAATAATGTTCCTATTGCTCGAATTCCTGGAGTGAGGGATATAGTAATTCCAAACATGGAACATAGATTAGGACTAATCTTAGCAGCACATGAAGGGCTCGCCTCTGCTTACGCAGGGGTCTCTGCCACAGTGTTGTTATTAAAAGAGAGATACTGGTGGCTGCCCATGAGGAAACAGACCGAAACTGTTTTGGAATGTGAATTATGCCAAAAGATGAAAGTGTCTACAGTGAAACGTCCTGCGCAGACGCCCCTATTAATTTCAGACAAACCATTAGCTTGCGTTTACCTGGATCACTGTGGTCCCTTATGGAGGGATGGTAACTATAAATATATCATGGTCGCAGGGAATTTGTGCTCAAGATTCATTTGGATGTGGCCTCAGCGCTCGGCTAACGCTCAAACTGTTATAAAAGATTTGCGAGTCTTTATCGGCACATACGCAGTCGCAACACTACATTCTGACCAGGATCCTGCGTTTAGCTCTCGAGCTTACAAGGAGGCCATGGCCAAATTGGGCGTTGCTTTGCGGTACTGTAGTCCATTCCATCCTGAGGGAAATTCGGTAGTGGAGAGAAAAAAACTGGACATAAAGCATTCTATAACAGCTAGGGTATTAGGCTCGGGTGATGGGTGGGTCAAACATCTAACAAGTGTCCAACGTAGTCCTAATAATCAGCCAAGAAGTTCTCTAGTGGGTATGGGCCCAATGTCCCCAAATTATGAATTAGTTTACATCCAGCCTGTGGCACAAAGAGAGTATCCCATTTACCTTGCTAACCCACTGGCTCCTCTTTCCTGGGAATCGCAGCCATTATCCGACACTGAGATACCCAGGAGAAGGCTTCCCTTGCCTGGGCCTGCCAGCCATTGTTCAATGCTGTGAGACCCAGCAAAGCATGGTGCTGGATTGTTCTTCTTTTAGATGTTTATCCTGTATCCTGCAAGATGTGAAACTCCCAGTGTTGTTGCTTGCCAAGGGACTCAAGCAGGCTAATCATTAAGGGATGTAAAACAAACAGTTAAACTTGGAAGCCTGGAGCAGCCCAACTCAGACATGGGAGCTACCATTGTCAGAGGTGCCAGGAGGTTAGCAGTTGTTAACATGGTAACTTGGACAGAGGGCTTGTACCACTTGAGGTGACCTTCACAGGCCACTTCATAAAAACATTTACCTTTAGAGGTGCTAAGCAGGAGGAACATAAAAACAGGGAATGAAACAGTCTTCAACAAGCAGCCACCAACCCTAACATCTTTACATTAAGATCAACTTGAATACCAAGGGGTGATTGAAACATGCACATCGTCCATGAACAATCCTTTGTTTCCTGTCTCCAAACCAGACAATACATATTGCCTAGTATTGGATTACGGACATTTAAACTCTTGTTGCAAAACTTTTGCAGTACAAAATGCACACAGTGCAGCATTAATAAATAACATTGTGCGTAAAAAATATAAAACCACATTAGATATTTCTAACGATTTCTTCTGTCAAAACATTGCACCACAAAGTAGTTACTTGACCGCTTTCTCAATTATGGGGACACAGCGTCACTTCGGTCGTCTCCCCCAGAGATTCAAGAATAGTCCAGGGTTATTTTCAGCCAGAGTAACAGAGTTACTACAAACCTATGATGATGAGGCATTATCATATGTCGATGACATCCATCTAACAGGCAATGACTTGGATAGGTACTTGAACAGGGTGAACACCATAATATTGGGCTTCGCCTCTAAAGGGTATAAATTCCATTTCAAGAAATCGAGAATTGCCCACCTCAAAGTCCTTTTTCTAGGATACGAGTTATCAAGTGAAGGCAAAAGCCGGCAGCAAACTTTCTAGAGAAATGTGCGCTGCTCTAAAAACGCTGAAAAACTTACAGTCGATTCTAGGTTTCCTAAATTTCGGAAGAACTTGCATTCTAAACTACGCAGAAAGGGTTCAACCTCTCTACGAATTAATCAAACCTGATTTCAAAACAGTTAATTGGACTCAAAAACACACAGAAATGGTGCGTCCATTGCAAACAGACATGTTAGCAACAAAACATTTACAAACACGCGTAAATGTATGCAACTTAGCGATCCAAATCATTCAAGGACAATGCGGATTCACATACTTAACCTTTAACGAAGGAGAAAAAGTAGCAATAGCTTACAAATCACATGTGTACACACAAGCAGAATTGAAATTCACTTCAACAGAAAAATTCTGACAGCGTTTCAAACTGCAGTAGCAAAAGAGAAAGCCCTCGCACAAGGTAAGCGCATAATGGTCGTTACTCCTGTACCTGCCTTAGAGGCAGTGACAAAAGCGAGCATTCTGAATGCTAAACCTTTACATCCGAGAAGGATACACTGGGTTAATTCTCTTGCTGCAACAGACGTTGAATACGTTTTTGACCCTTATTTGAAAACATAAGAATTTCTACAATATGAACAAGAACGTCCTCTGCCTACTGAAAGTCTGCCTCTAGAACAGTATGAATCTATAATTAATGCTGACGTATCAGCCCAACCCGCTACGGGGGGGGGGTAAACAAGCTCATAGTGCTGCGTGACCGATCGTTAAAGGTCGCTGACGCAATGGTAAATTCCGACCAATGGTCACTAAAACACAATCTCTAGGAGATTGTACAGTTAAGGGAGCTGCACTACAAGCATTCAAGATGTCACTTGAAAATACTGATCACAAATTCCCCACACTCAGTGTGCAATTCACATTATTGTGTTCAATCTTACAATGAATACTTGCAAAACTGGATTCAAAACGGTTACAAAGATGCAAAAGGTGGCACAATGAAGCATCAGTTGCTTTGGCAACCACTAGTTCAGTTATGACAAGAAGTACAAAAGGCTCACGTGATACATACACTGAGTCATCAACGTGATGGCGTTCACATTGCAGGGAATTCATTGGCTGATGAAGCCGCAAAGGCAGCTGTGCAAACGGCTTCCGTAGCTGCAATCACTCATTCAAAAACAAAAATAGACGGCGAAATAATGCGAGCAGTCAATGCTTCAAGCAAAGACAGTGATAAAACATTACCAAAAGACTTTCCTCTCAAATACTCATACATAACTGATGCAAATAATGTTCCTATTGCTCGAATTCCTGGAGTGAGGGATATAGTAATTCCAAACATGGAACATAGATTAGGACTAATCTTAGCAGCACATGAAGGGCTCGCCTCTGCTTACGCAGGGGTCTCTGCCACAGTGTTGTTATTAAAAGAGAGATACTGGTGGCTGCCCATGAGGAAACAGACCGAAACTGTTTTGGAATGTGAATTATGCCAAAAGATGAAAGTGTCTACAGTGAAACGTCCTGCGCAGACGCCCCTATTAATTTCAGACAAACCATTAGCTTGCGTTTACCTGGATCACTGTGGTCCCTTATGGAGGGATGGTAACTATAAATATATCATGGTCGCAGGGAATTTGTGCTCAAGATTCATTTGGATGTGGCCTCAGCGCTCGGCTAACGCTCAAACTGTTATAAAAGATTTGCGAGTCTTTATCGGCACATACGCAGTCGCAACACTACATTCTGACCAGGATCCTGCGTTTAGCTCTCGAGCTTACAAGGAGGCCATGGCCAAATTGGGCGTTGCTTTGCGGTACTGTAGTCCATTCCATCCTGAGGGAAATTCGGTAGTGGAGAGAAAAAAACTGGACATAAAGCATTCTATAACAGCTAGGGTATTAGGCTCGGGTGATGGGTGGGTCAAACATCTAACAAGTGTCCAACGTAGTCCTAATAATCAGCCAAGAAGTTCTCTAGTGGGTATGGGCCCAATGTCCCCAAATTATGAATTAGTTTACATCCAGCCTGTGGCACAAAGAGAGTATCCCATTTACCTTGCTAACCCACTGGCTCCTCTTTCCTGGGAATCGCAGCCATTATCCGACACTGAGATACCCAGGAGAAGGCTTCCCTTGCCTGGGCCTGCCAGCCATTGTTCAATGCTGTGAGACCCAGCAAAGCATGGTGCTGGATTGTTCTTCTTTTAGATGTTTATCCTGTATCCTGCAAGATGTGAAACTCCCAGTGTTGTTGCTTGCCAAGGGACTCAAGCAGGCTAATCATTAAGGGATGTAAAACAAACAGTTAAACTTGGAAGCCTGGAGCAGCCCAACTCAGACATGGGAGCTACCATTGTCAGAGGTGCCAGGAGGTTAGCAGTTGTTAACATGGTAACTTGGACAGAGGGCTTGTACCACTTGAGGTGACCTTCACAGGCCACTTCATAAAAACATTTACCTTTAGAGGTGCTAAGCAGGAGGAACATAAAAACAGGGAATGAAACAGTCTTCAACAAGCAGCCACCAACCCTAACATCTTTACATTAAGATCAACTTGAATACCAAGGGGTGATTGAAACATGCACATCGTCCATGAACAATCCTTTGTTTCCTGTCTCCAAACCAGACAATACATATTGCCTAGTATTGGATTACGGACATTTAAACTCTTGTTGCAAAACTTTTGCAGTACAAAATGCACACAGTGCAGCATTAATGAATAACATTGTGCGTAAAAAATATAAAACCACATTAGATATTTCTAACGGTTTCTTCTGTCAAAACATTGCACCACAAAGTAGTTACTTGACCGCTTTCTCAATTATGGGGACACAGCGTCACTTTTGTCGTCTCCCCCAGAGATTCAAGAATAGTCCAGGGTTATTTTCAGCCAGAGTAACAGAGTTACTACAAACCTATGATGATAAGGCATTATCATATGTCGATGACATATATCTAACAGATAATGACTTGGATAGGCACTTGAACCGGGTGAACACCATAATATTAGGCTTCGCCTCTGAAGGGTATAAATTAAATTTCAAGAAATCGAGAATTGCCGACCTCAACGTCCTTTTTCTAGGATACGAGTTATCAAGTGAAGGCAAAAGCCGGCAGCAAACTTTCTAGAGAAATTTGCTCTGCTCCAACCTCCAAAAATGCAGAAAAACTTAGTCGATTCTAGGTTTCCTAAATTTCGGAAGAACTTGCATTCTAAACTACGCAGAAAGGGTTCAACCTCTCTACGAATTAATCAAACCTGATTTCAAAACAGTTAATTGGACTCAAAAACACGCAGAAATTTTGCGTCCATTGCAAACAGACATGTTAGCAACAAAACATTTACAAACAAGCGTAAACGTACGCAACTTAGCAATCCAAATCATTCCAGGACAATGCGGATTCACATACTTAACCTTTAACGAAGGAGAAAAAGTACCAATAGCTTACAAATCACATTTGTACACACAAGAAGAATTGAAATTCACTTCAACAGGAAAAATTCTGACAGCGGTTCAAACTGCAGTAGCAAAAGAGAGAGCCCTCGCACAGGGTAAGCGCATAATGGTCGTTCCTCCTGTACCTGCCTTAGAGGCAGTGACAAAAGCGAGCATTCTGAATGCTAAAGCTTTACATCCGAGAAGGATACACTGGGTTAATTCTCTTGCTGCAACAGACGTTGAATACGTTTTTGACCCTTATTTGAAAACATAAGAATTTCTACAATATGAACAAGAACGTCCTCTGCCTACTGAAATTCTGCCTCTAGAACAGTATGAATGTATAATTTATACTGACGGATCAGCGCAATCCGCTGCGGGGGGGTAAACAAGCTTATAGTGCTGCGTGCGCAATCGTTAAAGGTCGCTGACGCGATGGTAAATTCCGACCAATGGTCACTAAAACACAATCTCTAGGAGATTGTACAGCTCAGCAAGCTGAACTACAAGCATTCAAGATGACACTTGAAAATACTGATTGCGAATTCCCCGCACTCATAGTGTGCAATTCATATTAATGTGTTCAATCTTACAATGAATACTTGCAAACTGGATTCAAAACGGTTACAAAGATGCAAAAGGTGGCACAATCAAGCATAAGTTGCTTTGGGAACAACTAGTTCCGTTATAACAAGAACTACAAAAGACTCACGTGATACATACCCTGAGTCATCAACGTGATGGCGTTCACATTGCAGGAAATTCCTTGGCTGATGAAGCCGCAAAGGCAGCTGTGCGAATGGCTTCCGTAGCTGCAATCACTCATTGAAAAACAAAAATAGACGGCGAAATAATGCGAGCAGTCAATGCTTCAAGCAAAGACAGTGGTAATACTTTACCAAAAGGCTTTCCACTCAAATACTCAAACATAACTGATGCGAATAATGTTCCTATTGCTCAAATTCCTGGAGTGAGGGATATAGTAATTCCAAACATGGAACATCGATTAGGATTAATCTTAGCAGCACATGAAGGGCTCGCCTCTGCATACGCAGGTGTCTCTGCCACAGTGTCGTTATTAAAGCAGAGATACTGGTGGCTGCGCATGAGGAAACAGACCCAAAACTATGTTTTGGAATGTGAATTCTGCCAAAAGATGAAAGTGTCTACAGTGAAACGTTCTGCGCAGACGTCCCTATTAATTTCAGACAAACCATTAGCTTGCGTTTATCTGGATCACTGTGGTCCCTTACGGAGGGATGGTAACTATAAATATATCATGGTCGCAGTGGATTTGTGCTCAAGATTCATTTGGATGTGGCCTCAGCGCTCGGCTAACGCTCAAACTGTTATAAAAGATTTGCGAGTCTTTATCGGCACATACGCAGTCGCCACACTACATTCTGACCAGGATCCTGCGTTTAGCTCTCGAGCTTACAAGGAGGCCATGGCCAAATTGGGCGTTGCTTTGCAGTACTGTAGTCCATTCCATCCTGAGGGAAATTCGGTAGTGGAGAGAAAAAAACTGGACATAAAGCATTCTATAACAGCTAGGGTATTAGGCTCGGGTGATGGGTAGGTCAAACATCTAATAAGTGTCCAACGTAGTCCTAATAATCAGCCAAGAAGTTCTCTAGTGGGTATGGGCCCAATGTCCCCAAATTATGAATTAGTTTACATCCAGCCTGTGGCACAAAGAGAGTATCCCATTTACCTTGCTAACCCACTGGCTCCTCTTTCCTGGGAATTGCAGCCATGATCCGACACTGAGATACCCAGGAGAAGGCTTCCCTTGCCTGGGCCTGCCAGCCATTGTTCAATGCTGTGAGACCCAGCAAAGCATGGTGCTGGATTGTTCTTCTTTTAGATGTTTATCCTGTATCCTGCAAGATGTGAAACTCCCAGTGTTGTTGCTTGCCAAGGGACTCAAGCAGGCTAATCATTAAGGGATGTAAAACAAACAGTTAAACTTGGAAGCCTGGAGCAGCCCAACTCAGACATGGGAGCTACCATTGTCAGAGGTGCCAGGAGGTTAGCAGTTGTTAACATGGTAACTTGGACAGAGGGCTTGTACCACTTGATGTGACCTTCACAGGCCACTTCATAAAAACATTTACCTTTAGAGGTGCTAAGCAGGAGGAACATAAAAACAGGGAATGAAACAGTCTTCAACAAGCAGCCACCAACCCTAACATCTTTACATTAAGATCAACTTGAATACCAAGGGGTGATTGAAACATGCACATCGTCCATGAACAATCCTTTGTTTCCTGTCTCCAAACCAGACAATACATATTGCCTAGTATTGGATTACGGACATTTAAACTCTTGTTGCAAAACTTTTGCAGTACAAAATGCACACAGTGCAGCATTAATGAATAACATTGTGCGTAAAAAATATAAAACCACATTAGATATTTCTAACGGTTTCTTCTGTCAAAACATTGCACCACAAAGTAGTTACTTGACCGCTTTCTCAATTATGGGGACACAGCGTCACTTTTGTCGTCTCCCCCAGAGATTCAAGAATAGTCCAGGGTTATTTTCAGCCAGAGTAACAGAGTTACTACAAACCTATGATGATAAGGCATTATCATATGTCGATGACATATATCTAACAGATAATGACTTGGATAGGCACTTGAACCGGGTGAACACCATAATATTAGGCTTCGCCTCTGAAGGGTATAAATTAAATTTCAAGAAATCGAGAATTGCCGACCTCAACGTCCTTTTTCTAGGATACGAGTTATCAAGTGAAGGCAAAAGCCGGCAGCAAACTTTCTAGAGAAACTTGCTCTGCTCCAACCTCCAAAAATGCAGAAAAACTTAGTCGATTCTAGGTTTCCTAAATTTCGGAAGAACTTGCATTCTAAACTACGCAGAAAGGGTTCAACCTCTCTACGAATTAATCAAACCTGATTTCAAAACAGTTAATTGGACTCAAAAACACACAGAAATTTTGCGTCCATTGCAAACAGACATGTTAGCAACAAAACATTTACAAACAAGCGTAAACGTACGCAACTTAGCAATCCAAATCATTCCAGGACAATGCGGATTCACATACTTAACCTTTAACGAAGGAGAAAAAGTACCAATAGCTTACAAATCACATTTGTACACACAAGAAGAATTGAAATTCACTTCAACAGAAAAAATTCTGACAGCGGTTCAAACTGCAGTAGCAAAAGAGAGAGCCCTCGCACAGGGTAAGCGCATAATGGTCGTTCCTCCTGTACCTGCCTTAGAGGCAGTGACAAAAGCGAGCATTCTGAATGCTAAAGCTTTACATCCGAGAAGGATACACTGGGTTAATTCTCTTGCTGCAACAGACGTTGAATACGTTTTTGACCCTTATTTGAAAACATAAGAATTTCTACAATATGAACAAGAACGTCCTCTGCCTACTGAAATTCTGCCTCTAGAACAGTATGAATGTATAATTTATACTGACGGATCAGCGCAATCCGCTGCGGGGGGGTAAACAAGCTTATAGTGCTGCGTGCGCAATCGTTAAAGGTCGCTGACGCGATGGTAAATTCCGACCAATGGTCACTAAAACACAATCTCTAGGAGATTGTACAGCTCAGCAAGCTGAACTACAAGCATTCAAGATGACACTTGAAAATACTGATTGCGAATTCCCCGCACTCATAGTGTGCAATTCATATTAATGTGTTCAATCTTACAATAAATACTTGCAAACTGGATTCAAAACGGTTACAAAGATGCAAAAGGTGGCACAATCAAGCATAAGTTGCTTTGGGAACAACTAGTTCCGTTATAACAAGAACTACAAAAGACTCACGTGATACATACCCTGAGTCATCAACGTGATGGCGTTCACATTGCAGGAAATTCCTTGGCTGATGAAGCCGCAAAGGCAGCTGTGCGAATGGCTTCCGTAGCTGCAATCACTCATTCAAAAACAAAAATAGACGGCGAAATAATGCGAGCAGTCAATGCTTCAAGCAAAGACAGTGGTAATACTTTACCAAAAGGCTTTCCACTCAAATACTCAAACATAACTGATGCGAATAATGTTCCTATTGCTCAAATTCCTGGAGTGAGGGATATAGTAATTCCAAACATGGAACATCGATTAGGATTAATCTTAGCAGCACATGAAGGGCTCGCCTCTGCATACGCAGGTGTCTCTGCCACAGTGTCGTTATTAAAGCAGAGATACTGGTGGCTGCGCATGAGGAAACAGACCCAAAACTATGTTTTGGAATGTGAATTCTGCCAAAAGATGAAAGTGTCTACAGTGAAACGTTCTGCGCAGACGACCCTATTAATTTCAGACAAACCATTAGCTTGCGTTTATCTGGATCACTGTGGTCCCTTACGGAGGGATGGTAACTATAAATATATCATGGTCGCAGTGGATTTGTGCTCAAGATTCATTTGGATGTGGCCTCAGCGCTCGGCTAACGCTCAAACTGTTATAAAAGATTTGCGAGTCTTTATCGGCACATACGCAGTCGCCACACTACATTCTGACCAGGATCCTGCGTTTAGCTCTCGAGCTTACAAGGAGGCCATGGCCAAATTGGGCGTTGCTTTGCGGTACTGTAGTCCATTCCATCCTGAGGGAAATTCGGTAGTGGAGAGAAAAAAACTGGACATAAAGCATTCTATAACAGCTAGGGTATTAGGCTCGGGTGATGGGTAGGTCAAACATCTAACAAGTGTCCAACGTAGTCCTAATAATCAGCCAAGAAGTTCTCTAGTGGGTATGGGCCCAATGTCCCCAAATTATGAATTAGTTTACATCCAGCCTGTGGCACAAAGAGAGTATCCCATTTACCTTGCTAACCCACTGGCTCCTCTTTCCTGGGAATCGCAGCCATGATCCGACACTGAGATACCCAGGAGAAGGCTTCCCTTGCCTGGGCCTGCCAGCCATTGTTCAATGCTGTGAGACCCAGCAAAGCATGGTGCTGGATTGTTCTTCTTTTAGATGTTTATCCTGTATCCTGCAAGATGTGAAACTCCCAGTGTTGTTGCTTGCCAAGGGACTCAAGCAGGCTAATCATTAAGGGATGTAAAACAAACAGTTAAACTTGGAAGCCTGGAGCAGCCCAACTCAGACATGGGAGCTACCATTGTCAGAGGTGCCAGGAGGTTAGCAGTTGTTAACATGGTAACTTGGACAGAGGGCTTGTACCACTTGAGGTGACCTTCACAGGCCACTTCATAAAAACATTTACCTTTAGAGGTGCTAAGCAGGAGGAACATAAAAACAGGAAATGAAACAGTCTTCAACAAGCAGCCACCAACCCTAACATCTTTACATTAAGATCAACTTGAATACCAAGGGGTGATTGAAACATGCACATCGTCCATGAACAATCCTTTGTTTCCTGTCTCCAAACCAGACAATACATATTGCCTAGTATTGGATTACGGACATTTAAACTCTTGTTGCAAAACTTTTGCAGTACAAAATGCACACAGTGCAGCATTAATGAATAACATTGTGCGTAAAAAATATAAAACCACATTAGATATTTCTAACGGTTTCTTCTGTCAAAACATTGCACCACAAAGTAGTTACTTGACCGCTTTCTCAATTATGGGGACACAGCGTCACTTTTGTCGTCTCCCCCAGAGATTCAAGAATAGTCCAGGGTTATTTTCAGCCAGAGTAACAGAGTTACTACAAACCTATGATGATAAGGCATTATCATATGTCGATGACATATATCTAACAGATAATGACTTGGATAGGCACTTGAACCGGGTGAACACCATAATATTAGGCTTCGCCTCTGAAGGGTATAAATTAAATTTCAAGAAATCGAGAATTGCCGACCTCAACGTCCTTTTTCTAGGATACGAGTTATCAAGTGAAGGCAAAAGCCGGCAGCAAACTTTCAGAGAAATTTGCTCTGCTCCAACCTCCAAAAATGCAGAAAAACTTAGTCGATTCTAGGTTTCCTAAATTTCGGAAGAACTTGCATTCTAAACTACGCAGAAAGGGTTCAACCTCTCTACGAATTAATCAAACCTGATTGCAAAACAGTTAATTGGACTCAAAAACACGCAGAAATTTTGCGTCCATTGCAAACAGACATGTTAGCAACAAAACATTTACAAACAAGCGTAAACGTACGCAACTTAGCAATCCAAATCATTCCAGGACAATGCGGATTCACATACTTAACCTTTAACGAAGGAGAAAAAGTACCAATAGCTTACAAATCACATTTGCACACACAAGAAGAATTGAAATTCACTTCAACAGAAAAAATTCTGACAGCGGTTCAAACTGCAGTAGCAAAAGAGAGAGCCCTCGCACAGGGTAAGCGCATAATGGTCGTTCCTCCTGTACCTGCCTTAGAGGCAGTGACAAAAGCGAGCATTCTGAATGCTAAAGCTTTACATCCGAGAAGGATACACTGGGTTAATTCTCTTGCTGCAACAGACGTTGAATACGTTTTTGACCCTTATTTGAAAACATAAGAATTTCTACAATATGAACAAGAACGTCCTCTGCCTACTGAAATTCTGCCTCTAGAACAGTATGAATGTATAATTTATACTGACGGATCAGCGCAATCCGCTGCGGGGGGGTAAACAAGCTTATAGTGCTGCGTGCGCAAACGTTAAAGGTCGCTGACGCGATGGTAAATTCCGACCAATGGTCACTAAAACACAATCTCTAGGAGATTGTACAGCTCAGCAAGCTGAACTACAAGCATTCAAGATGACACTTGAAAATACTGATTGCGAATTCCCCGCACTCATAGCGTGCAATTCATATTAATGTGTTCAATCTTACAATGAATACTTGCAAACTGGATTCAAAACGGTTACAAAGATGCAAAAGGTGGCACAATCAAGCATAAGTTGCTTTGGGAACAACTAGTTCCGTTATAACAAGAACTACAAAAGACTCACGTGATACATACCCTGAGTCATCAACGTGATGGCGTTCACATTGCAGGAAATTCCTTGGCTGATGAAGCCGCAAAGGCAGCTGTGCGAATGGCTTCCGTAGCTGCAATCACTCATTCAAAAACAAAAATAGACGGCGAAATAATGCGAGCAGTCAATGCTTCAAGCAAAGACAGTGGTAATACTTTACCAAAAGGCTTTCCACTCAAATACTCAAACATAACTGATGCGAATAATGTTCCTATTGCTCAAATTCCTGGAGTGAGGGATATAGTAATTCCAAACATGGAACATCGATTAGGATTAATCTTAGCAGCACATGAAGGGCTCGCCTCTGCATACGCAGGTGTCTCTGCCACAGTGTCGTTATTAAAGCAGAGATACTGGTGGCTGCGCATGAGGAAACAGACCCAAAACTATGTTTTGGAATGTGAATTCTGCCAAAAGATGAAAGTGTCTACAGTGAAACGTTCTGCGCAGACGACCCTATTAATTTCAGACAAACCATTAGCTTGCGTTTATCTGGATCACTGTGGTCCCTTACGGAGGGATGGTAACTATAAATATATCATGGTCGCAGTGGATTTGTGCTCAAGATTCATTTGGATGTGGCCTCAGCGCTCGGCTAACGCTCAAACTGTTATAAAAGATTTGCGAGTCTTTATCGGCACATACGCAGTCGCCACACTACATTCTGACCAGGATCCTGCGTTTAGCTCTCGAGCTTACAAGGAGGCCATGGCCAAATTGGGCGTTGCTTTGCGGTACTGTAGTCCATTCCATCCTGAGGGAAATTCGGTAGTGGAGAGAAAAAAACTGGACATAAAGCATTCTATAACAGCTAGGGTATTAGGCTCGGGTGATGGGTAGGTCAAACATCTAACAAGTGTCCAACGTAGTCCTAATAATCAGCCAAGAAGTTCTCTAGTGGGTATGGGCCCAATGTCCCCAAATTATGAATTAGTTTACATCCAGCCTGTGGCACAAAGAGAGTATCCCATTTACCTTGCTAACCCACTGGCTCCTCTTTCCTGGGACTCGCAGCCATGATCCGACACTGAGATACCCAGGAGAAGGCTTCCCTTGCCTGGGCCTGCCAGCCATTGTTCAATGCTGTGAGACCCAGCAAAGCATGGTGCTGGATTGTTCTTCTTTTAGATGTTTATCCTGTATCCTGCAAGATGTGAAACTCCCAGTGTTGTTGCTTGCCAAGGGACTCAAGCAGGCTAATCATTAAGGGATGTAAAACAAACAGTTAAACTTGGAAGCCTGGAGCAGCCCAACTCAGACATGGGAGCTACCATTGTCAGAGGTGCCAGGAGGTTAGCAGTTGTTAACATGGTAACTTGGACAGAGGGCTTGTACCACTTGAGGTGACCTTCACAGGCCACTTCATAAAAACATTTACCTTTAGAGGTGCTAAGCAGGAGGAACATAAAAACAGGAAATGAAACAGTCTTCAACAAGCAGCCACCAACCCTAACATCTTTACATTAAGATCAACTTGAATACCAAGGGGTGATTGAAACATGCACATCGTCCATGAACAATCCTTTGTTTCCTGTCTCCAAACCAGACAATACATATTGCCTAGTATTGGATTACGGACATTTAAACTCTTGTTGCAAAACTTTTGCAGTACAAAATGCACACAGTGCAGCATTAATGAATAACATTGTGCGTAAAAAATATAAAACCACATTAGATATTTCTAACGGTTTCTTCTGTCAAAACATTGCACCACAAAGTAGTTACTTGACCGCTTTCTCAATTATGGGGACACAGCGTCACTTTTGTCGTCTCCCCCAGAGATTCAAGAATAGTCCAGGGTTATTTTCAGCCAGAGTAACAGAGTTACTACAAACCTATGATGATAAGGCATTATCATATGTCGATGACATATATCTAACAGATAATGACTTGGATAGGCACTTGAACCGGGTGAACACCATAATATTAGGCTTCGCCTCTGAAGGGTATAAATTAAATTTCAAGAAATCGAGAATTGCCGACCTCAACGTCCTTTTTCTAGGATACGAGTTATCAAGTGAAGGCAAAAGCCGGCAGCAAACTTTCTAGAGAAACTTGCTCTGCTCCAACCTCCAAAAATGCAGAAAAACTTAGTCGATTCTAGGTTTCCTAAATTTCGGAAGAACTTGCATTCTAAACTACGCAGAAAGGGTTCAACCTCTCTACGAATTAATCAAACCTGATTTCAAAACAGTTAATTGGACTCAAAAACACACAGAAATTTTGCGTCCATTGCAAACAGACATGTTAGCAACAAAACATTTACAAACAAGCGTAAACGTACGCAACTTAGCAATCCAAATCATTCCAGGACAATGCGGATTCACATACTTAACCTTTAACGAAGGAGAAAAAGTACCAATAGCTTACAAATCACATTTGTACACACAAGAAGAATTGAAATTCACTTCAACAGAAAAAATTCTGACAGCGGTTCAAACTGCAGTAGCAAAAGAGAGAGCCCTCGCACAGGGTAAGCGCATAATGGTCGTTCCTCCTGTACCTGCCTTAGAGGCAGTGACAAAAGCGAGCATTCTGAATGCTAAAGCTTTACATCCGAGAAGGATACACTGGGTTAATTCTCTTGCTGCAACAGACGTTGAATACGTTTTTGACCCTTATTTGAAAACATAAGAATTTCTACAATATGAACAAGAACGTCCTCTGCCTACTGAAATTCTGCCTCTAGAACAGTATGAATGTATAATTTATACTGACGGATCAGCGCAATCCGCTGCGGGGGGGTAAACAAGCTTATAGTGCTGCGTGCGCAATCGTTAAAGGTCGCTGACGCGATGGTAAATTCCGACCAATGGTCACTAAAACACAATCTCTAGGAGATTGTACAGCTCAGCAAGCTGAACTACAAGCATTCAAGATGACACTTGAAAATACTGATTGCGAATTCCCCGCACTCATAGTGTGCAATTCATATTAATGTGTTCAATCTTACAATAAATACTTGCAAACTGGATTCAAAACGGTTACAAAGATGCAAAAGGTGGCACAATCAAGCATAAGTTGCTTTGGGAACAACTAGTTCCGTTATAACAAGAACTACAAAAGACTCACGTGATACATACCCTGAGTCATCAACGTGATGGCGTTCACATTGCAGGAAATTCCTTGGCTGATGAAGCCGCAAAGGCAGCTGTGCGAATGGCTTCCGTAGCTGCAATCACTCATTCAAAAACAAAAATAGACGGCGAAATAATGCGAGCAGTCAATGCTTCAAGCAAAGACAGTGGTAATACTTTACCAAAAGGCTTTCCACTCAAATACTCAAACATAACTGATGCGAATAATGTTCCTATTGCTCAAATTCCTGGAGTGAGGGATATAGTAATTCCAAACATGGAACATCGATTAGGATTAATCTTAGCAGCACATGAAGGGCTCGCCTCTGCATACGCAGGTGTCTCTGCCACAGTGTCGTTATTAAAGCAGAGATACTGGTGGCTGCGCATGAGGAAACAGACCCAAAACTATGTTTTGGAATGCGAATTCTGCCAAAAGATGAAAGTGTCTACAGTGAAACGTTCTGCGCAGACGACCCTATTAATTTCAGACAAACCATTAGCTTGCGTTTATCTGGATCACTGTGGTCCCTTACGGAGGGATGGTAACTATAAATATATCATGGTCGCAGTGGATTTGTGCTCAAGATTCATTTGGATGTGGCCTCAGCGCTCGGCTAACGCTCAAACTGTTATAAAAGATTTGCGAGTCTTTATCGGCACATACGCAGTCGCCACACTACATTCTGACCAGGATCCTGCGTTTAGCTCTCGAGCTTACAAGGAGGCCATGGCCAAATTGGGCGTTGCTTTGCGGTACTGTAGTCCATTCCATCCTGAGGGAAATTCGGTAGTGGAGAGAAAAAAACTGGACATAAAGCATTCTATAACAGCTAGGGTATTAGGCTCGGGTGATGGGTAGGTCAAACATCTAACAAGTGTCCAACGTAGTCCTAATAATCAGCCAAGAAGTTCTCTAGTGGGTATGGGCCCAATGTCCCCAAATTATGAATTAGTTTACATCCAGCCTGTGGCACAAAGAGAGTATCCCATTTACCTTGCTAACCCACTGGCTCCTCTTTCCTGGGAATCGCAGCCATGATCCGACACTGAGATACCCAGGAGAAGGCTTCCCTTGCCTGGGCCTGCCAGCCATTGTTCAATGCTGTGAGACCCAGCAAAGCATGGTGCTGGATTGTTCTTCTTTTAGATGTTTATCCTGTATCCTGCAAGATGTGAAACTCCCAGTGTTGTTGCTTGCCAAGGGACTCAAGCAGGCTAATCATTAAGGGATGTAAAACAAACAGTTAAACTTGGAAGCCTGGAGCAGCCCAACTCAGACATGGGAGCTACCATTGTCAGAGGTGCCAGGAGGTTAGCAGTTGTTAACATGGTAACTTGGACAGAGGGCTTGTACCACTTGAGGTGACCTTCACAGGCCACTTCATAAAAACATTTACCTTTAGAGGTGCTAAGCAGGAGGAACATAAAAACAGGAAATGAAACAGTCTTCAACAAGCAGCCACCAACCCTAACATCTTTACATTAAGATCAACTTGAATACCAAGGGGTGATTGAAACATGCACATCGTCCATGAACAATCCTTTGTTTCCTGTCTCCAAACCAGACAATACATATTGCCTAGTATTGGATTACGGACATTTAAACTCTTGTTGCAAAACTTTTGCAGTACAAAATGCACACAGTGCAGCATTAATGAATAACATTGTGCGTAAAAAATATAAAACCACATTAGATATTTCTAACGGTTTCTTCTGTCAAAACATTGCACCACAAAGTAGTTACTTGACCGCTTTCTCAATTATGGGGACACAGCGTCACTTTTGTCGTCTCCCCCAGAGATTCAAGAATAGTCCAGGGTTATTTTCAGCCAGAGTAACAGAGTTACTACAAACCTATGATGATAAGGCATTATCATATGTCGATGACATATATCTAACAGATAATGACTTGGATAGGCACTTGAACCGGGTGAACACCATAATATTAGGCTTCGCCTCTGAAGGGTATAAATTAAATTTCAAGAAATCGAGAATTGCCGACCTCAACGTCCTTTTTCTAGGATACGAGTTATCAAGTGAAGGCAAAAGCCGGCAGCAAACTTTCAGAGAAATTTGCTCTGCTCCAACCTCCAAAAATGCAGAAAAACTTAGTCGATTCTAGGTTTCCTAAATTTCGGAAGAACTTGCATTCTAAACTACGCAGAAAGGGTTCAACCTCTCTACGAATTAATCAAACCTGATTGCAAAACAGTTAATTGGACTCAAAAACACGCAGAAATTTTGCGTCCATTGCAAACAGACATGTTAGCAACAAAACATTTACAAACAAGCGTAAACGTACGCAACTTAGCAATCCAAATCATTCCAGGACAATGCGGATTCACATACTTAACCTTTAACGAAGGAGAAAAAGTACCAATAGCTTACAAATCACATTTGCACACACAAGAAGAATTGAAATTCACTTCAACAGAAAAAATTCTGACAGCGGTTCAAACTGCAGTAGCAAAAGAGAGAGCCCTCGCACAGGGTAAGCGCATAATGGTCGTTCCTCCTGTACCTGCCTTAGAGGCAGTGACAAAAGCGAGCATTCTGAATGCTAAAGCTTTACATCCGAGAAGGATACACTGGGTTAATTCTCTTGCTGCAACAGACGTTGAATACGTTTTTGACCCTTATTTGAAAACATAAGAATTTCTACAATATGAACAAGAACGTCCTCTGCCTACTGAAATTCTGCCTCTAGAACAGTATGAATGTATAATTTATACTGACGGATCAGCGCAATCCGCTGCGGGGGGGTAAACAAGCTTATAGTGCTGCGTGCGCAAACGTTAAAGGTCGCTGACGCGATGGTAAATTCCGACCAATGGTCACTAAAACACAATCTCTAGGAGATTGTACAGCTCAGCAAGCTGAACTACAAGCATTCAAGATGACACTTGAAAATACTGATTGCGAATTCCCCGCACTCATAGTGTGCAATTCATATTAATGTGTTCAATCTTACAATGAATACTTGCAAACTGGATTCAAAACGGTTACAAAGATGCAAAAGGTGGCACAATCAAGCATAAGTTGCTTTGGGAACAACTAGTTCCGTTATAACAAGAACTACAAAAGACTCACGTGATACATACCCTGAGTCATCAACGTGATGGCGTTCACATTGCAGGAAATTCCTTGGCTGATGAAGCCGCAAAGGCAGCTGTGCGAATGGCTTCCGTAGCTGCAATCACTCATTCAAAAACAAAAATAGACGGCGAAATAATGCGAGCAGTCAATGCTTCAAGCAAAGACAGTGGTAATACTTTACCAAAAGGCTTTCCACTCAAATACTCAAACATAACTGATGCGAATAATGTTCCTATTGCTCAAATTCCTGGAGTGAGGGATATAGTAATTCCAAACATGGAACATCGATTAGGATTAATCTTAGCAGCACATGAAGGGCTCGCCTCTGCATACGCAGGTGTCTCTGCCACAGTGTCGTTATTAAAGCAGAGATACTGGTGGCTGCGCATGAGGAAACAGACCCAAAACTATGTTTTGGAATGTGAATTCTGCCAAAAGATGAAAGTGTCTACAGTGAAACGTTCTGCGCAGACGACCCTATTAATTTCAGACAAACCATTAGCTTGCGTTTATCTGGATCACTGTGGTCCCTTACGGAGGGATGGTAACTATAAATATATCATGGTCGCAGTGGATTTGTGCTCAAGATTCATTTGGATGTGGCCTCAGCGCTCGGCTAACGCTCAAACTGTTATAAAAGATTTGCGAGTCTTTATCGGCACATACGCAGTCGCCACACTACATTCTGACCAGGATCCTGCGTTTAGCTCTCGAGCTTACAAGGAGGCCATGGCCAAATTGGGCGTTGCTTTGCGGTACTGTAGTCCATTCCATCCTGAGGGAAATTCGGTAGTGGAGAGAAAAAAACTGGACATAAAGCATTCTATAACAGCTAGGGTATTAGGCTCGGGTGATGGGTAGGTCAAACATCTAACAAGTGTCCAACGTAGTCCTAATAATCAGCCAAGAAGTTCTCTAGTGGGTATGGGCCCAATGTCCCCAAATTATGAATTAGTTTACATCCAGCCTGTGGCACAAAGAGAGTATCCCATTTACCTTGCTAACCCACTGGCTCCTCTTTCCTGGGACTCGCAGCCATGATCCGACACTGAGATACCCAGGAGAAGGCTTCCCTTGCCTGGGCCTGCCAGCCATTGTTCAATGCTGTGAGACCCAGCAAAGCATGGTGCTGGATTGTTCTTCTTTTAGATGTTTATCCTGTATCCTGCAAGATGTGAAACTCCCAGTGTTGTTGCTTGCCAAGGGACTCAAGCAGGCTAATCATTAAGGGATGTAAAACAAACAGTTAAACTTGGAAGCCTGGAGCAGCCCAACTCAGACATGGGAGCTACCATTGTCAGAGGTGCCAGGAGGTTAGCAGTTGTTAACATGGTAACTTGGACAGAGGGCTTGTACCACTTGAGGTGACCTTCACAGGCCACTTCATAAAAACATTTACCTTTAGAGGTGCTAAGCAGGAGGAACATAAAAACAGGGAATGAAACAGTCTTCAACAAGCAGCCACCAACCCTAACATCTTTACATTAAGATCAACTTGAATACCAAGGGGTGATTGAAACATGCACATCGTCCATGAACAATCCTTTGTTTCCTGTCTCCAAACCAGACAATACATATTGCCTAGTATTGGATTACGGACATTTAAACTCTTGTTGCAAAACTTTTGCAGTACAAAATGCACACAGTGCAGCATTAATGAATAACATTGTGCGTAAAAAATATAAAACCACATTAGATATTTCTAACGGTTTCTTCTGTCAAAACATTGCACCACAAAGTAGTTACTTGACCGCTTTCTCAATTATGGGGACACAGCGTCACTTTTGTCGTCTCCCCCAGAGATTCAAGAATAGTCCAGGGTTATTTTCAGCCAGAGTAACAGAGTTACTACAAACCTATGATGATAAGGCATTATCATATGTCGATGACATATATCTAACAGATAATGACTTGGATAGGCACTTGAACCGGGTGAACACCATAATATTAGGCTTCGCCTCTGAAGGGTATAAATTAAATTTCAAGAAATCGAGAATTGCCGACCTCAACGTCCTTTTTCTAGGATACGAGTTATCAAGTGAAGGCAAAAGCCGGCAGCAAACTTTCTAGAGAAATTTGCTCTGCTCCAACCTCCAAAAATGCAGAAAAACTTAGTCGATTCTAGGTTTCCTAAATTTCGGAAGAACTTGCATTCTAAACTACGCAGAAAGGGTTCAACCTCTCTACGAATTAATCAAACCTGATTTCAAAACAGTTAATTGGACTCAAAAACACACAGAAATTTTGCGTCCATTGCAAACAGACATGTTAGCAACAAAACATTTACAAACAAGCGTAAACGTACGCAACTTAGCAATCCAAATCATTCCAGGACAATGCGGATTCACATACTTAACCTTTAACGAAGGAGAAAAAGTACCAATAGCTTACAAATCACATTTGTACACACAAGAAGAATTGAAATTCACTTCAACAGAAAAAATTCTGACAGCGGTTCAAACTGCAGTAGCAAAAGAGAGAGCCCTCGCACAGGGTAAGCGCATAATGGTCATTCCTCCTGTACCTGCCTTAGAGGCAGTGACAAAAGCAAGCATTCTGAATGCTAAAGCTTTACATCCGAGAAGGATACAATGGGTTAATTCTCTTGCTGCAACAGACGTTGAATACGTTTTTGACCCTTATTTGAAAACATAAGAATTTCTACAATATGAACAAGAACGTCCTCTGCCTACTGAAATTCTGCCTCTAGAACAGTATGAATGTATAATTTATACTGACGGATCAGCGCAATCCGCTGCGGGGGGGTAAACAAGCTTATAGTGCTGTGTGCGCAATCGTTAAAGGTCGCTGACGCGATGGTAAATTCCGACCAATGGTCACTAAAACACAATCTCTAGGAGATTGTACAGCTCAGCAAGCTGAACTACAAGCATTCAAGATGACACTTGAAAATACTGATTGCGAATTCCCCGCACTCATAGTGTGCAATTCATATTAATGTGTTCAATCTTACAATGAATACTTGCAAACTGGATTCAAAACGGTTACAAAGATGCAAAAGGTGGCACAATCAAGCATAAGTTGCTTTGGGAACAACTAGTTCCGTTATAACAAGAACTACAAAAGACTCACGTGATACATACCCTGAGTCATCAACGTGATGGTGTTCACATTGCAGGAAATTCCTTGGCTGACGAAGCCGCAAAGGCAGCTGTGCGAATGGCTTCCGTAGCTGCAATCACTCATTCAAAAACAAAAATAGACGGCGAAATAATGCGAGCAGTCAATGCTTCAAGCAAAGACAGTGGTAATACTTTACCAAAAGGCTTTCCACTCAAATACTCAAACATAACTGATGCGAATAATGTTCCTATTGCTCAAATTCCTGGAGTGAGGGATATAGTAATTCCAAACATGGAACATCGATTAGGATTAATCTTAGCAGCACATGAAGGGCTCGCCTCTGCATACGCAGGTGTCTCTGCCACAGTGTCGTTATTAAAGCAGAGATACTGGTGGCTGCGCATGAGGAATCAGACCCAAAACTATGTTTTGGAATGTGAATTCTGCCAAAAGATGAAAGTGTCTACAGTGAAACGTTCCGCGCAGACGACCCTATTAATTTCAGACAAACCATTAGCTTGCGTTTATCTGGATCACTGTGGTCCCTTACGGAGGGATGGTAACTATAAATATATCATGGTCGCAGTGGATTTGTGGTCAAGATTCATTTGGATGTGGCCTCAGCACTCGGCTGACGCTCAAACTGTTATAAAAGATTTGCGACTCTTTATCGGCACATACGCAGTCGGCACGCTACATTCTTACCAGGGTCCTGCGTTTAGCTCTCGAGCTTACAAGGAGGCCATGGCCAAATTGGGCATTGCATTGCGGTTCTGTAGTCCATTCCATCCTGAGGGAAATTGGATAGTGGAGAGAAAAAAACAGGACATAAAGCAATCTAGAACAGCTAGGGTATTAGGCCCGGGTGATGGGTGGGTCAAACATCTAATAAGTGTCCAACGTAGTTTTAATAATCTGCCAAGAAGTTCTCTAGTGGGTATCACTCCATATGAAATCCTTTTTGGTACAAGAATGATTATTCCGGATCTCGATTGTCAGACTTCAGTGGTAGAACAAAAACCGTTTGATATCAAAGACCATTTGGCTGTTTTGCAGAATTTAAATGAAATAAGAAAAAGCCAAAGTAGCGTGTTCCTGAAGACAATGACCACTGAAGAAAAACCATCCATCCCAGCAAGACCTGTCTAGATTCCAAAAATGAGGGTTCTAGTCAGAGAAAAGATCACGGACAAGAAGGAATTTGGGCCTTCTTACAGACAGCCAGTACCTGTCCTAGCAATCCACGGATCAAGAACAGTATTACTGCCGCCCCTTGCTGATAAAAAGGAGAACAGGTTCGTGTCCATCGACCTGGTAAAAGCACATCATGTGGCCGATCATAAGCAGTAGGCCAAGTGGACTCCAAAAATGTAGCAGACGTCCGAATTTGGCTACTATCCAAGAGGTTCAAACTGAGAGACTCATCACTTTTGAAGAATCTGCAGTGCGAAAAGAAGGACTATGCAACAAAGCCATGGAACTTGTACTTCTTGAGACCCAAATAACAGTTCGTCAAGAAACGCCTGTCTACAATGAAATAGCATCTGACTATACAAACGTAACAAGTGATCAGGTGGTTCCAGCGATTTCAACGAATCCTGATGCAATCCCTACAAGTGACAGAACTGCCTCTGGCTATTTCATTAACTTTGATACATTTTCTGAGGATCCCAGCTAGCCTGAAACAATACCAGTAAAAAAATAACTCTTCTACTTTGGTTGACTCTTGTAATAACTTTGGGAATCCTGATAATTGGAAGATATGTTAAAAAGGACACAGCAAATTTATTTATTTGGACATTTTTAAAGCGCCTGGTGACGCCAGAAGGCGTGTCCCCGCGCTATGATAAGTGAGCAATTGCCATCCCCCCTCCCCCAGGAACTACCTGCTAAAAAGGAAAGTTTTTAATTTTTTCCTAAACAGGGCCTCTGATGGCTCAAGACGCAAGTCTGGGGGCAAGATATTCCAGCACTTGGGAGCAAGGTATCTGAAAGATCTCCCCCCCATCCGCGCCTTCCTAACTCTGGGCACCACAAGTAGTCCCGTCTGAGAGGACCGTAAATTGCGGGTGGGCTCATAGTGGGACACCAAACTCTGAAGTGGCACAGGGGCTTTGCCGCTCAGAATGCGATGGCACGTTGAGAGGGCCTTAAACTCAACTCTCGTAAGAACATCAACTTACTCCTCAAGCCACACAAATCATCTCATTGTGAACAAAGAGACTTGTCATCAGTGAACATCACAGCCGTTCCTATACCTGGTGATAGAGCTTGGGACAGAAATGATTATGACATTTTCGGTCCGGCGGAGCTGGTGAAGATTCCACACCAGTTCAAGATTTCCTTGAATGACTTTTTTTTCACCTAGTACCTTTTCTGATGATTGGGACTTTGAGACTATTAATATTATGATGTCAGACTTAGAAATGTCTGCAAAGTTTTCAAATCATGAATATTTAGAAGGTTCATCAGATTATGAACAAATGTATTGTTATACTCACTATGGTCATCATTTCTTGCACAGATCTGCAGATCCCAGAAATGTACTTAAATATAACCAATAAGAACATTGTCCAACGCCACCAAAGGGTAGCTCAAGAACATTTTATGGCACATTGCCATACTTTTCAGTTTTAATGTTTCAAATCCAGAATCCTTTTACTTTAAAAATGTTAATAGGACAGGAATGAAAAGTATGTTGACAAATACCAAGCAAATTTATTCTGTGGCCTTTTATGCTCAGCTGTCTTCATTAGGTTTCGACTTTTGGAAAGACAACATTGAGACAAAAACTGTCTGGAGCACAACAGACTGGCAGGTGCAGGGCTTAGAAGCTTTATTTAGAGCCTGCATCATCCCAGAGCAAATAGTGTTTTTGAATGACACTGTCCAACAGACATCTTGTCTTGGGTTAGCCAAGATCAAGGAGTTAAACAAACCGTCCATACCTACACCTACACCTGATATCAATAACCCTTCAGAGGGGGAAGTCGACGTACATACTATTTTGCTTCACAACAGAACAGATCCAGATTGGAAAAAATGGTTAATCTGGCCCACAGATACAAACAACTGTCAAGATAGATTCCTGAATAAGACAAAAGGGTTCACATTCACTATGCCAGATCCAAGATATGTTCAGAGACAGCATCCAGGAATAGTAACAACATACAGTGTAGGCAAACTGTGCCTTGAATGGCTACACAAGTCTACACTAAAGGATGTAAAACAACACTTATCTTTACTTAAAGATGGCGCTGATCTGTGGAACTTCTTACAAGTACCTACTAAACCACATCATAAACGTTTTATATACACCGGTATCTATGCTGCTTATAATGAAGCATGCTGAGACTGCAGAACGAATATGAGAAATTGATCGCATTAATTTAGAGACATCTCTCTCTGTAGTTGACAATGGGTTAACAACTCTGACATCCAGGATATATTCTTTGGACAGCACAGTATCCTCTGCCATAGACATAATGGAACAGGACTTGGTCATGTTGCAACATGGTCAGTCACAATTACGTTCTATAATATTATTAGGCTGGATGTTACAAAACCTTTGTTCAGGCTATGTGCCTTGGCGTTTATTCAACACTACGTCACATACATCAAGACATCCTGGAAATTACAATACACACACAAATGTTGGAGTGGGGGGGAAAGAAGTGTTTCTTAGTGGTAAAAATTGTAAAAACGCACTAAGCAGTTCTCTCCTTTGTCAGGGGGTTCCTCTAACAATTTATCCTGCCACCTGCAAGGTTCACCAGCTGCAGTGATTGATCCAATTTTTAGGCACCTTT